>NC_138579.1:37809509-39037654 GCF_964289735.1 Phaethon aethereus | reverse complement strand
CTTGAGGACTGACTACACCTCTGGTCACGTATGCTGTAAAAGTACCACTGTCAGACTCAGCAGCGAGCTGAGTCCCCTGCAGCAGTCAGGGGAGGTTAAAAATTCTCCTGAGTTTGGTAATAATATAAATGCATTGCAAGATTTTATCATGTTCGAGGATAAAATACACTTTTTTTTTTTAAGATCTAGAGCTGTGAAAAAATAATTCCTAGCCCACAGGGCTAGTAATCATTTCAGTGTCTGCTATTTGAAACTTTTGGGAATAGATGGCATATGCTTCCAGGCAGGAGGAGGAGTGGAAAATTCTGGATTTATGTTCATGTATAATACAGATTTTTTCATACGGTCATTCTCTCCAGCTGCTGCTGGACCAAAGCCTGTTGCCATCACTGCCAGACTGAGATTAAAGCTCATAACACAAATAAACTCTTCCCCCAGCTATTTTTGCAATTTCCCTTATCTAAGAAAACACAAAACTAGTCCCCACCTCCCCTTTTCCTCCTCCTGTCCCAGGACAAGTCAGAAGCAGTTCTCATCTTGCAATTTTCATCACTCCTTGTCTTTAAACAGCAGCAAAGGCAAATAATAATTAATCTTTGCCTGACCCCATTCAAATCCATTCCCCTCAACTACCGGTCATCCTTCATAACTGAATTAAAAGTTAAACCTTACCCTTGCCTCTCTGCCATCCTCCTCCAACCAACCACCACCTTTCAAATGGCCATGTTGATTTCCCAGTGACTGTTCTCTTAGGGGTGGCCTGCTAGCAGGGGGAAGAAAATACCTTTTCTACACTTAGGAACTGCATGGTTGATGGCAAAACTGTCAGCACTGTATGTGTGCCCTGTTCTCTTGATGATGCTTTGTGAAACACTGATACCTGGGGGGGGTTGACAGTTACTGCAAAGGGCCAGTCCTCAAACTGTTAGAAATGTTCCTTGATCAGAACTGCATATACTCTTAACTGTAGTATTACAGCTTTTTTTTTTCCTTCAGTGAAAAGTGTGTGTTTTCCATGGGGGAAAAGCAATACTGGGGTGATTTTGGTTTTGGTTTGTTTAATTTTTTTTTCCAACAAAAAAAGACAGATACTGGAAGTCCCAAAATCCCAATATTCTGGCCAGTTTCCTTTCCCTTCTGCAAAATACATGTGAGTATGCAGCTACTAGCTCAATTTTATCTGTGAGGTAGTTTCCAAAGAGAATTGCATCTCCCATGATTTGTACCCCTCAGACGCTTGTAATAAAGTACCATCCTTTTTGGTAGCTTGTTGTGGAAGATGCCTTTAAAAAAGTTCCTGCACAGTAGAAGAAAATGGGAACATGAGGCATCTGAACTACAGCTCCTGGAAGATACCACAACTCTACTGCCAAAGCAAAATCCTGCAACTTGTGACAAAGTATTTCGCTTATATGTGCCCTTGCTGAAAACAGACCCTTTTCTGTAGAGCAGGGAAAGGATGTCTCTGCTTCACTCTAGCCGATATCTCAAATTGTCAGAGCTGTCCTGAAACTTGCTCACTTTTCTAAAAGGAATGAATTTGCAGCTATCGATTTGGAATATTCACTGTTTAGTAAGAACATAGCTGGGAGTATGGATAGGATTGAAATGGAGCTACAGAAAGGAAGGGAAAATCCTAACAACTTAAATTGTTAAGTAATGTAGAAATGTCTAAAAAAAAATTTAATTTTAACTTTGTTTACAGTGGGATTTTACTCTTCTTTCATCTTCTTTCTTTCCCAAGATAATATTTGCATTAATGCACAGCATCTTGGGACATTTGGCGTGGCAAATAAGAACTGTCCCAATCCTCTTTCTTCCAGCTTAAAGCTTGTCAAAAAAAAGGGATATCCAGCTCTTTTTATTGAAAATAGAGAAGACACCATTAACTTGGAGGTGTGTTCATTTTTCTTGATGAAAATACCCGATTTTTTTTCCTTTAATCTCTCTACCAGTCCTTTGCCCATCTGAAAGATCCTCCTTAGAGAGGAAACGTTGGGGTTTTTTTTGCCTCTCACCCTTAACTGGGAGTGCTGAGCTTTGGAAACAGTGCTAACATTTTTATACCAAGTATGATGCCTCCTCCTCTGGCCCACTGACGAATGCACCTTTTATACCAATGGCCTTTCCTATAAATGGAAAGGCTCTGGCTATGTGCAGAGGATAGTGAAACAAACAAACAAAAAAACCCCAACAACCTAGTGCTGGCGTTCAGCATCCAGTTTACATCATCCATCCTCTCTTGTGGTGAGCTCTTTGACCTCATCTCCTAGAAATGAGCAAATGCAAGAATGTGAACGTGTCTGTGGCTAGGGCTTAAATCACACTCTGTCCTCAGCCATTGGAGTTGCTACAGCTCCAGCTCCTGCCTTCAGATTATTCATACGCTTTCCTGACTGCCCTGCGTGCCAAGTTAATTTCCCCAGCCAGATACAGTAGTGTGGTGTTTAGTAATCTAGGTTACGTTTGGGCTTGTCGCATCTTTCCAGAGGGTTACTGAGGAGCAGAGCATGACTTTTATGGAAGTCCTGGTCCTGGGCTGACCCCCAAGTCCTTACTAGTCCATGGGGATGTCTGTTTGCCCAGGGCATCAATGCTGGTACTTGCCTCCCCACTGTCCCCTCATGCTCAGAGAACATTGTTTGAAGCCTTCAGCTCTTTGAGGCGGAAAAGTAGAAACAGCAAACATTTCCTGATGGGCTGAACTGGCTGGTAGCAGGGTTTTCCTCCCAGTTCTTTCTGCAGTGTGTTTCCCCCCATGTTCCCATAGGTTTTCCTGTCATCAGGACAGTGAAAATCTTGCTGCTAGATTTAAAGAGAGATCAAATTTTTCCCATTAGTATCTGGCAAAGTTTTCTGTGTGTCTGCTTTTAAATAATGCAGCAGTTTCTTACAGCTCCTTTGGGCTTGATTGGAGTCACCAGACTTTCTGTCATTCTGCCACTGTCCCCTGCAGTAGAGGGGCTGATCCCAACCTCCTGCAGCCATTGGAAACATTCTCCTTGGTAGCCTTTGGGTCAAGTCCAGAAAGTTTGCTGACTGCATTTCCCAGGCTTTACCTAGGGCAGCTATTCTAACACCCTCCTAACCTAATGCAGATCCCTGGTGCATGTGTCTTTAAGCCTCACTTCCTTTTTTTCCTTTTCATAAAAGTTTTTGGGAAATTAGACTGTAAAACCATAGCACAAGCTTTTTAAAGAATAAATTATACCAACAGATACTAGCTCAGAGCTACTGTGCTACCTAGAACTGAAATTACCTTTGCTAATGGTTCAGGTTGAATAAAAGATCAAAGAAAGAAAAACAAAAAACTTGAATGTTTCTCTTTCCCTTTTAATCCTTTATATCAGTCCCACATCTGACTTCTTTTAGAGTTTCTTGCTTTGATAAACTGCATAAACTGTTTCAAGATAAAATAATTAAGGTCAAAATAGATAAAAATATGAGGTTTTGGTCATGAGATCAAGAAAGTCTTTAAAGACTACATCCCCTTAAAGTTGAGTCATATTCTGCTTACATTCCCAGTCTGGAGTCTTGGTGGCCATGGATGGCCAAAGGACCATGAGTTTGGAGCAAAGACAGCATATTGGGGGAAGCAGAGGAGTCCTCAGCCAGGTGTTATCTTGGGTGAGCCAGCATTGACTCCATCTCTCTCAATGCAGTTGCTGCTCTCTTGGGGTGTCTGAAACATTGAACCACAGCAGTCTGGAACAAAGCTCTTGTTGCAATTATCCCCTATCATAATTTTTAATCTTCCACTGCCTTTTTTTGTTACTTTGCTTTAAGATCTCCATCCTGGTCTGAACACACATGCTAGGAAGACCTGACCTAACCTCCCTTGCTTCTTTGCTCCACTGCAGTACTGAGTTTCAGTTCCTATGCTTGCTATGTACTATCTCTGGAGGAGGGCTGTGCCCTGGACCCCTGCCTGGTATGGCTCCTACATTGGATAACCATTGCAAAGCTGTGTTTTCCTACCACCACTGTTTCTGGTACCTTGGCTTTGATACTTGGCCACCTCTACACTTGTTTTCACTGTGCTGTCTAGGCGTACCCACAGACTTGGCATAGATCCCTCAAAGCACACCTCAATACCAGTCAGGGCTATATATGCTGAGTGAAGATATGAGATCCCATTACTTGCAGTGCATGTGTTGGTAAGGTGGTAGTAGAAACTTGCAGTGGCATGCAGATGCCTTAGGGACCATGAGGATGTTCACTAATTAGACCTCTTGGGCTGTGATGCACACTGAGAAATAGCTTGCTACTCAGTGCTAGTGTAGACTGTTTAAATCCTGTTTTATCCTAGCTCTTAGATGACACATTCATGCTTCAGCAAGGAATATGTCTTAAGATCCCAGAAAAGACCATCTTCATAATCTCACCACCCACAGTAGCTTTAGCACTTTCAGTATTCAATTAAAAATAAGTCACAATGCAATTAAATTTTAAATATGACCATTACCTTAATAAATACCCTTCCCTGTGGCCACAGGATGCACAGACACCGATATATATGAATTTGTGTTGTTCTTAGCTGTTTCATGTGCTGGGTATTTAAACTGTGGGTGAAAACACTGTTGAACCTACAGCTGTGCAAACGTGTGCCCGGCTAAGAGTACAGTCTGGGAGGAGAGATGCCTGTGGTCAAGTCCCAGTAATTCACTGAGGATCTGATCAGCCTGACACTGCTTGCCTGTGCACTGTTGAAGGCCTGCAGATTCATGAGACAGGTAGTGGACACACAGACAAGCTTGTGCCACGGTAAGGACTTCTCTTTATGCATGAGAAGGTGCAGATCTCAGCACCATCCCAATTGTCTGTGCTGGGTTCACAGAAGTAACAAGCAGTAAAAAGTGACAACTCTCGCTGCTCTGTGTGCCTGAATGAAAGGACCACATCTACTTAGGGGTAGATAGAGGAGCAGCTCCACCTTTTCATGGTCTCTCTGTTGGTCTGTGTCACAGCGGTGGAGGTGGGAGGGAGAGAGGGTAGTCCCTGTTCAGAGTTCCTGAGACTCAGTTCTGTGTTTTGCCTTTTAGAAGACATTTACTGCTTGCATGGGTTAGCAGTGAGACTTTTTTTGCAGTGCATTTGTGTAAACATTCAATATCTTGCCTACACCCAGATCAGTTAAATCCTTTCATCCAACAATAGACGTGACATTCCCTACTCTGATCTGACATTTCATTTCCCTCCAGAATGGCTGATAGATCTCCCATGCAGGTTAACATGAGCTCTCAATTATCTTATGTCTCAGTAATGGCAATATCCTTTTTTTCTGACCTCCATGAAGCAATCCAATCACACTCACCCAAACAGCTGCAGCGATAATTTTTGTCACTCATCACTTACAAATATGCCCTTCAGCTCATGTCTCTCCACTAGCACCCCTTTCTTTACCTTGTTAAATATGAGGTACCTGTCTTTGTTTTCAAGACCCCACGTTGCCTCTCCCATTCTTATCTCTCTGCTGTGAGATGTCAGCTCTCACCTCTATCAGCCCCTGATGCTAACGGTCTGCTCATTAAATTTTCAGACAAATGCTTTCTTGCCCTTGTTTGTGCTGCCTCTCTCTCTTAGGAGTAATCTGCTATAGACAACCACAGTTCTGTTTCCTCTCCAGTTAGGCTGCCAGCACCAACTGCATGGACCAAGCTAGAGCAAACTGCGCTGTGGCACCAGGGTGTAGCTTTTGAGAACAAGGTGATGGCACCAAACATTGGAGAGTGTGAGGGAATCAGTCCTGCAGTCTTGCACAGGAGGCTGCTGTTCAGACAGTTATGTAGCTTGTAAGGATTGTGAACTGTTTGTTGCTTTTTTCAGATAGGGTCAGTCTTTTTTTGGATTAAATCTCTCTTTAGTTTACTATGATCTTGGTAAAGAACATGATGAGAGGTAGGTTGTGGGTGTGTTGAGACCACTGCCAAGCACCCTGAGTAACGCTGCCTCGTTGTTCTGAGATGCACCGTCTCTACCCTCATCTCTGAGTCTCATATTGAAAGTGCTTTGGAGCACAGAGCAGCTTTTCACCCCATGTCTGGGTGGTCCTTAGCACAGTAAGATCCCTACTCATCTCAGGGCCCTTACTTCTTTGGTGGTACGTGTGCATCTCAGTCATCTTGTCCCAGGAGCTATTTTCTTAATTTTGGAAAATTCCGTATCAATTAAACAATCTTTAACAATTGCGGGCCTTGTTCAAAGGGAGAATGCTCTGGAGCTGGGAGTGATGTGTTTCACAGCTGCAAATGAACATGAGAGCTCCGAGCGTTGACAGTCAAGGGGACAAATGTATCACATTTGGGGTATCTGAAAGTCTTATTTTCTTCCTGTACATTTTAGGTGAGAGTTGCAGAGTCACTAAAGTTCCGCAGCCTGAGAAGTCTGGAGCAACACTTTGTGCTAATTTTGCAGCATCCATACAGAGCAGCGGGCAAATACATTAAGTTGTTTCAATTATTCAACCTGTTTACTTAGCTCTGTATTTGGAAAGCCTGGATAAATGAAGCTGGAGCTTCCTCTTCCTCCCTTCCCCTTCATCAGCAAAGTAAACAGCCAAAAAAGAGCCACAGAAAAAGCAACACATGTGAATCCTCCCAGAAGCTAAAGGAAGCAGCCCCTTAGGACAGCAGCGTGCGAGATGGAGACAAGGGCTCAGGGTAGTCCCGAATGTCTCTGAACCTACACTGCAGAAGGGCTTTCAGCCAGATCAGGTCCTGCACTTCTGGCTTTGTGGACTCAGCATGAACTGATAGACCCCCTGCCCCATGAGAGCAGAAGCACAAGACAAATCTTTAGCACAGCAGTTGCACTTATATCTGCCTGTGGAGCAACATGAATCCAGTGGAGGGAGGCCACTTCCCTGCCCTGCCTCAAGTTGAAAGAAGTCCCATACCCTTGTCCCATGCTCGCAGACAAGCCAGGGCTGGAGCTGATCTGCATGTCCTGATTTGTGTTACAGTGCCAGGCATTCCCTGGGACCAATTGGGTGACACTTCACCATGAAATCAGTACTGGGTCTGGCTAAACCCTCCAAGAGAGTTTGACTGGGTGGTGAGATGTAAAGTGCAGGCCTGCCATCAGGGACATATGGCTGCTCGTGAAGGTTTTCATCCTGGTGTCCTTGCCCAGTCCTGTGCTGGACAGTTGGAGTTCAGCCTTCATGAATCAAAGTGTCTTGCTTTCGGTGGTTTGTTGCCACTTTTCAGTCCATAAATAGTTACATCCTAGTGCTCAGTAAAATGATTTCTTCCAGTATATCTTCAAATGCTATAAAGCATTTGGGAAGCTCAGCGTATAAAGTACAGAGCCAAGCTCTGTTTAATTTTTGTTATGAGAGAGCTTGAAGCCAGTTGACATTTATGAGCTGATTTCATAGGAGAGAGAAGAGCATAATGAAGAGTCTTGCTAGTCTGACCTTCACAATAAGTTCTAAAAGACCATACTTCTAGCCAGTTGATTTCCTTGTACAGTTTTTTTGCATGTCTGAAGACTTCTTGTAAGTTCCTAGCTATTAGTGTTCCCTGGTAACTCTGGGATAAAGAGAGCTTGTACTTCACTGATCTGAAATGCCAGCCGACTCATAGATTTAATGGTCAGTAGCTTTCAAATGCCAGAAGCAGATTCTTCCTGAAATACTGCAGCTCTGTAGCAGAAATGGAGTTAAAGGCTCCAGAGGCACAGATGTAGGGAAGAAAAAGTATTTATCCTGTGTTGAATGGGAAGTGCGCTGGATTGAGATTTCTGCCCTTGCCACTTTAGCCTGTTGTTAGCTAATAAAAGGGATTGTTCTGACTCCAAAGCAGTTAATACCACGCCAGTGGAAAACCAGCGTGGAAGGGGCTCTTTTTTTTTTTTTTTTTTGGCCTGTCTTCCAGGAGGGGAATTAAAAATTGTGCAAGACACTGAGAACTGTATTCCACTGAGCAAAAATGAAAACTCTTATGCTGAATTTACTTGCACTTCTTGCAAGCGATATGCTGATTCATTGCCTGGCTTATGCAGTTACGGTTAGGGCTGGGGCTCTTACTGCTGTAGTGTTGTTCTCATCCTGAGCTGCAGAGATGGGTTTTGGGAAGTGGCTAAGAAGCGGTGACAGAGGTCTGTGTTTCCAAGTTGCAGGGGCTGTGCCCTGGAGTAGGGAAATGCAAATAAACTTAGAGTTTTCCTTCACCCTCAGTAGTTCCTTATGCAGCCGCCAAATGGTTCTTTAGGTGGGTGCTGGTAACACACAGCACAACGTAATGATACCTCCCATTTTCAGGACTTAGTACTTCAGAAGCAGCGTGGGCTATATTTTGTCTTTCAACCATGCTTGGAACTCAGTGGCTGCAATTAAACCAGAACAGGACATTACCACTGATGCCAGTGGTACTAAACTCATTTTGTGGAGGCGGTGAAATAGTGATGTGAGTGTCTGTAATGATTCCTTCTGAATATCCATTTAATTCCTTCATCCTTTCTAAGAGAATTGGCCAACTTGATTGGAAAGCAAAGCTGGTTGTTGTGCAGCGTTGGTCTCATTGACTATCATATGTGTAATTCTTTAGAGGTCAGCTGCTGATAGCGTAACTCTTCAACACAAACCAAGCTCTTTGAACCACCCCCATGTCCTGGAGAACTGACTCAGAGAATAAAAGCTGAAAGGGTTTATCAAATGCCTTTCTTTTCAAAATCTAGGTGGCTTCAAATGTAAACATGCAGCGGAGGTATTTGAGGTTAGAAGATTAAATTGGAGGGTATGGCAAATGGTGGCTGGTCTGTTAATTCAAGTTCAAACTAAAAGCACTTTGGGTGGCTCCCTGGACTTGCAATGAGGTTTGTGTAGTGGATCTCCAATCTGTTGAGCTCCTCTGCAGGGAGAGGACAACCATTTGTGAGTATTTTTGGGAATGTTAGCAGGCATCCAAGTACATCAAGGAGTAAACAAGAAGGTGTAGTATACAGAAGTGAGGGCTTGTAGGGCTGCACTTCCTCTATCGCAGCTGAAAACCACCAATATATATGTGTGTAAAGCTTCTGTCACTAGCAGCCCGTGGGCACAGAAACTATTCAGTGGGCCAGGACACTGTGTTTTGGCTTATCTGATCACTGTTGTAGTTCATGAAGGGCCCTTTCAACGCCCAGCTTTTGTCACTAGGGTTGTTGGTGTGATCTGCCTTGTCCAGCCATGGCCTTTCTTGTGCCAAGGTGTTGACAGGATCCAGGATTACTTTGTAATTACTCCCTAATTAACTGAGCACCTCCTTGTCAGCTTATACCACAGCCTTGGGCAGGGAAAGAAGCTGCAATCAGGCCTGTCTTTTGAGTCTATGCTGAGTGTGGGGAGGGTGACAAGCAACCACCTAGGCCTGGTGACAAGTAGCCACCCACAAGACCCCAGCAGTTCTTCCAGGTGCTTTAAGGTGTGAAAAGAGGATTTGGAGAAGGGGGTGTCACAGAAACTGTCGGAGAGCAATAGCATCAGGAAGGGGAAAATCACATGAGACCTTGGGGGTTAATGCTGGTAATGAGCTAGTGCTGAGTGCAGGGAAACTTGGACTGGATGGTTGAGATTTGTTTCATGGCCTGCCCAGCCTTTCAGTCCAAAAACTTTTGATTAATAAGCTAATGATGGCTTAGTCTGTCTGTTCAAGGAGCAAGAGAGAGAGATTTGTGGTGGCTGTGGGTTAGCATCCTCCTTACTTGATACAATATATTCAGCTCCCAGACTACCAGCGTGGAAAGGATCCCATTTTGGGGCAGCTAGAACTACTTTATTAGTAATTCTATTCCTTAAAAAAGCAATGTGCGCATCAGTTTTCTGCCTGCTCTTAATAAACTATTAGTCATTAGTAGGTGAGTGCCTCAGTCATTGTTCCAGATAATTTCATTTAAATAAAACTCCTTGCAGCGTGGAATCGGCTGTAGAATTGGTTGCAAGAATTAGCAGGTCTGTCTAAGGTGTCCTGTAATGTATGGCACTGTAGTAAGCAGGCGCCGTGGAGCGTTTGCTCTCAGGCCAGGCAGGGGATGCAGCCTGGCTGTGCAGTCCAGAAGCCCAGGTGCACTCCTCTGAACGCACAACTAGCAGAGAGCAGCACTTGCAGCTGGGTAAATTGATTTTGTTTTCCAGCTGTGCATGATGTATTGTTTGAATATCCTGCTTTCTTTTCTGATGATTGGAAGGGGAGTCTTCCTGTCATTTCCCCTACAACGCTAAAAGAAAGCTTGGGCTAGCACCCATAGCTTTCAGACTGTTCAAGACCTCACTTTGCAGAGCATATGTGCAGACAACATAATACTGTGCTACTAGGCTGAGAGTTGTGTGCTAGCAGCTCCATCCGCTTCTTAACAGGAGCCAGACCTTTGTGGACACATCTCAACAGCAGAGCTGTGTTGAAATACTTGCTTAAAATTCATCCTCCAGCATAAATACAAGGAAGGATGGTGCCTTGGTGGCCATGAACACTGCTTCCCTTTGAGCACGGTGGTGGTATTCTGGCAAGGCAGTGCTCCAGTGAATTCTTTCTTTGGTTGCTTAAGCCAGACCTTTCTCCTGTCAGAGAGGAGTGAAGCAGCACTGCTCTGGCTCAGTTACAGCATCTCTGGGGCTGTTACACAAATATGGCAGTCTCTTGGCTGTGTCAGAAAGTTTACACTCATCCATGGAAAGCAGGGCTGCATGGAAGAGTAATTTAGCAAAGAGAGAAGTAAAGAGCATCTGGAAAGGTCAGATAAAGCTGGAATGTCACAAAGAGATAAAACTGCCCATTTATTTTTTTTAATCTGTCATTTATGTGGTTGTGGTAGCTTCAACATTTACATTCGTAAAATTGCTCAGCGGCTGAAGTGCCTTACGACTGTTTTCTTGCAGCAAAGAGCTCTCTAGATCTGCTTTCAGTGGTGTCGTGGCACTGCTGCTTTTCAAGCAGAAGCATTCTCTAAACTTAGAAGTGTTGACTTACTGTCCTGCTTTGCCAGGTTTCAGGATCGTTGCCTGAGTCACTTCGGTACCAGAAAGGTACTGAATTTGGAAAGGACAGTGTGAAGAGGAACAGTGATTGGCTTTCAGGAGCAAAAGCAAAAGTTTGGGAAGTGCAAATACCACCAGAAAGTGCATGTGTGCATGCATGTGTAATACAGGGAGAACCAAACGTAGGCTTGCAGTTGGCAGGACTGGGAGATACCTGGAAGGAGCTAGCTGAAGGTGGTATCATTAGAGCTTTGGCTGCAGGACCTCCAGCAATCACCAGGCTGTTGTTTTTAGTTAACTCATGCCTGGGAAAGGGTTAATACGCTGAACTCTGAAGAAGCAAGGACTTTCCATGTCTTGTCAGAAAAAGGGTGTGCATGCCTGTTAAAATAGGTATGCAGGTAGGCATGTAGACGTTACCCCAGCAGTAGACCTGCCTCATATGCTGAGGCAGCAGAACAGTGAATCATATTTGCTTGCATTTAGTAACATTCATTATCCTTTTTATTATCTCATAGGTTATATTGTGGTAGAATATGAAGGTCCTATTGTTCGTACAGCACCTAGCACACAAATAGCAAGAGCTGATCTTGGTGTCAGGGAGCTTGTTGATGAGGCTGGGGTGTAAAAAAAGGAAGCTACAAATCATAGCTAGGTGGGAGAGGGGGGCGCAGAGAACAATGATGGGAAACGCACGCATGTACACGCAAACGCACATGCACTCCGTCATCGGACGTCCTCCATTGTGAACACTGAACAAGAGGCAGACCTGCAGGGGGGTCCTGGCGATCTCTTGTGTCCAAAAATGAAGTTAAGAGTACGATGTATGGAAAGATCCAAGGGCCAAGAAACACAGCTCTGTTTGCACCTCTTGTGCAGTTACCATAGCAAATTTATAGTGTGCGATTTGTATGAAGAAAATCCAGCTGATGGTATGTTTTTGTGCTATTATTTAACAGTAAGTAGTTTTCCAGCTCTGAAATTTCCATAAGCCTCAAGACTAACGGAGTATTTGTTTCCCCATCTTTGGGACAGGGAGTTAGAGGTAAGCGGGAGAGTAATCTCCAGACTTCTGCGTCTGCAGGCAGCAAGGAAGGACATCTGCTGCCTCAGAGCAGTGGTTTGAGCTCACGACTGAGGAGACGGTGCTTCCCACCTGGCAGTGCATTTCTGCCCTCCGCACTGGGGCGCGCCTCACCTCACCCCAGCAAACACAGGTGGTTTGTTTTGTTCTTGTGTTGAGTGTTGGTTTTTTGTCCGGCTGCTCACGGGGCTGGGCCTGTGCCAGGAAGATGGCTGACTGATGAGCAGCCCTTTCCGCTTTCAAAAGCTTGTTTGCTGGTGACAGGCAGCACAGCCAGGCTTAGTGGCCACCCCGAGATGATTGCCACCGCTCGCTGTGACTCAGGGTGTGGGGAGGAGCGGCTGCGTTGCCCAGAAGGTGAATGGGGCGAGTGGGTGGTTTCAGTAGGTTTCCGAGAATAACAAAAAGGATCCTGTGCAGATGCACGAAGCAGAGTCAGTAAAAATGTCTCCAAACAAGACTGCCAGGATTGCAAGACCCAGCAGACAGCAAAAATTTAATCTCTCCCTTCTCTTGCTCCCCTCGACTTTTCTGACCTCCAGCCTTCTCCTATCTGTCTGTCAAATCTTCCAATTTACTACTCTGAAGTAAGAAGATATTTTACTCGTATGCAATATATGCAGCAAATGCAACACAAAGCTGTTTTCTGATTATTATGTTTTGATGGATATCGCTCTAGGTTGGTCCATGAAGAATATAGTTTGTGAATCCCACCACAATTATTAAAAGCATTCATAATCTTGCTTTCTTATAAGATGGCCTAATGCATCCACGCTGGGCTGCTGGTTGTTGCTGTTCCCATATGCTGTTGTGCTGCATACGGTACTATGCTTATTGGAGTTCATGTAGGACCTGAAGGGGGCCTTGAGAAAATGTCTGCACATCTGGGAGTTGTCTAGTGGGGACTGTGTGTGCTCTGTCTATTAACCTTTCAAGGTCTGTGTCCTTGAGGAGCTGAGGTGTCAGCTCTGCCACTGATGGCTAATGGCAACATTTTGCAGAGCCATCTCACTTCAGCATGTCTGAGGCTGTCATGTGGTGGAGATGCCTCTAGCAGAGACGTTGGAGTGCTGGCTCTGAGACTTACTTTTCCACCAAGCCCTAGGTGACTCTTGCAGCAGTAAAAATACTCTCACTGATCTGGTATCCTGCCAGGCTTTATAATAATGTAAAGTTTAGAAGATTTGTCATTTGCTTTTAATTTCACCTGCGTTTGTTAGAGACATCGAGCTGGTCGCCCTCTTCCATCCTCAAAACATGCAAAGATGTGCCCAGTTGAGTTGTACCGGGATTATTCATGACTTTAAGCTGAACTTTCTGATCTGCACTGGGCTGATGGAAAGCAAAACTGAAATGGCTTCAGAGAAGTCGTACAAGAAATAAAAGTGTAGCCTCGTGGCCTGTGCATTAGATCTCAGGCTTCCTCCTCAATTCAACATGGATTTTGTAATGTGACCCAAGGCCAGTCACTAGCTCTAGGTATCTTGCTTTGTCTGCTTTCCAAATATGAGAAGGAGGTTCATGGGCATCCACAACCTTCCTGACATAGTTGCTCTCATGCTTTGATTCGTGATGATGATGTAGCATTTGAAAGCATCTCATTTGCCCCTCTGGAGGAGTGAAGGACCCTGGCTGCAAAAGGGAGACAAATAAATGAACCTCTTCTCACATAATACAGTGCAGGCAGTGGAATGAAGAAAGTGGTGCCAAAAGGATGTACTTCAGGATACAGGGCCCATTTTCAAATAAAACCACTCTTATGTGAAAAAAACCTCCACTTTTATTTCTCAGGGGAATAACAATAAAAAGCAATAAAAGGTGCTTAATGACTTATTCCTTTTTCAAAGCTTCCAAATCTGGAAGGAAACCAGGCCATCTTGAAAAAAGAGATCCCAGACTTTCACAATATATGCATCTGTCCAAAGGGCCGTTGCCATGAAAGTATTTACAGCTGCACTCTTATCCTGCTCCATCCCACAGCCCCGGCAGAGAGCAAGGCCAGAGCACAGCAGTAGGAAACTCGGCAGCTGTTGAGCAATGATTTTTCCAAGGAGAGATTCTGCTACGCTATTTGTAGTTGTGTAAGCACAAATGCAAGCAGGTTAGTAGAGGAAGCCCAGCTTCCAGACAAATAAGAACAAGCCCTGATGCTCTTTACCATTTGGGGTAATCATTCTTTTGAAACCCTGCCCATGCAGTGGTGAAGTATTTCTAAAGTTATGGCATGCTGTGTCTCTGCTGCGGTTCCCCAATGGCCCAAGATGGCACGACTGCTGTGGTCCACTCCACCCTCCTGCTTGGCCCGTATATGCCCAATTTTCTCTTGCAGAGGCTTGTTAGACTCTGCTGAACTGCCTCCATGCACTAACTGAGCAGAAGACTAGCCTTACCAAAGAAAGTAAACAGTTGTTCGCTGGGTCAGTGAGTTGAATTGGCTCTGGCAGCACATCTGGGAGGGGGAGGGAAGAAAGATCTCCTTTCCTTGTGGTAGCACTGAGCTTTTGGGGCCAGTCATTTTTTGAGTAACCTCAGCCTTCTATTTAAAGAGTGATTGAGGGGTTATCAGTTTGTACAAAGGAAAGGGTTTACTTCGTGTTCTGTTCAAACACTGTGAAACACATTCACTAGCACTTGGACAAACTTGTCTACCTTAAAAGGACTAGTTGCTACCGTTTACTCTTTGAACAGTACTTTTGCGTCAAACAGCTTCTGCATCTCCAGGTTGGGGTCTTTGATTTACCTATTTAAGACTATGCCACATTGAGGTGTTTTATATTTGCTTCTTGTGTTTTGACCATCAAATGGTCTTTCAGACCCGTTCACATGGTGCTCTTTGGAGATAATCCCTACTATCACATCTCTTAGATGAGATGGTCTCTTCCCCACATGCCTATGTTCAGGACATGGGCTGACAGATTGCAACCACAGAAAATGTGTCTTGTCATCATTGTGGTGAAATTCATTTCTCTCATATGAGAGATCCTCTTACCCTGACCACTTGAGGTCAAAAGGCATTTCCAGAAAGAGTTTTGTTTATCCTGAATGCTGCTGGCTGTGCTGTAGTTTGGACCTCAGTCCTTCCCACACTTCAAACTCCAGTGGTGGTGCATAATATCACTAATTACAGCGTGGCTGTGATTTCTATCATTGAGGTGCCTGCAATGATCCTTCTGCCAGAGGCTCTCAAATAGTGGGAGTTTGAGACTGTGCTAGACAGTATTGTCACTAAGCAATGCTTACTTTTATCCATTCTAGGACCTGCACCTCTGCTGATACAGGTGATAGCATTGTTATTCAGAAAGCATTTACTCCTCCATATGAGGGGGGAGGGAGGTCTGCTTAGCAGCGAGTCGGTGAGAACAGAGGCAGCAGGACAGACACTACTGGGATGTGGTTTGTGTGGCTGAGGAGCTTGGCACACTGTCCCTCAGTGTCTGTCTAAGGGCTGCTGTGTTTGCTGGGGATGGAGTAGACCAGAGGTAGTTGGCCAGAGAAGAATGGTCCTTTTTCTCTCAAGCACCTGTCTAGAGATGAGAAGATCTGGAATGCTGTTTTCTGTTCTCCTCCGTATTATGTTAAGATGTGTCATCTAACACCACTGGAGTCCCTAGCAACCTAAGCACTTAGCATGCCTTAAAATCAGTTTCAAGGTATTCTAAACCAAACACAAAATGTAGGGGCCTCTCCAGAAAATCAGACATGCTGGAGCCATGAAGTGACTGTCTCTCTCAGACTCCCTCTGTCGTGGGAACATATCTTTTGATATTTAGGTACTAATGCTTATGCTCCACAAGGACAGCAGGTGAAAAAATGATAATCTAACAGCATTTGAATCTGTGTCATGGTACCTAGCAGCACTGCTTTGGTTCTGAACTGTTGTTTGGCTTCTGGGAAGATTACTGACTTTTTTTTTTCTTTCTTTCTTTCCTACGTTTTAGACATTTACAGCATGGTGTAATTCTCACCTCCGGAAGGCTGGGACACAGATTGAGAACATAGAGGAAGATTTCAGGGATGGTCTTAAACTCATGTTACTTCTGGAAGTCATTTCAGGTGAGAGAGGTTCTGTGTGGTGCTCTCAAGTGTCCTCAGCATCTCCATACTGAAACCTGTCCTCTTCCTTTCTTGCAAAAATAGGGACAGCAAGGTCTATAATGCTGCAGATTTTGCTGGAATATAAGAACAGCTGCTTTCTGATTCAGAACAAATTTCTCCCTAACGAATATCTTGTCTCCATCAGTCACCATTAATGTGCTTTTGGAATGTACTTCAAGCCTCATGGCCTGTGCAGGCTGCCCGTTGCATTCCTGCTCCTGCCTCTCTGCTTTCCTCTGCCCATCAGGAATGCACAGCCTCCTGTGAAGGCTCAGGCAATGGCTCTTACTGTTTGGCAGGGCTGACAAAGCAGCTCTGGGAAGAGTGTGGGAATGCTGCACTGGCAAATCATACCAAAGCCACATGACAGTGGGAATAGGGTAGAAGTTATTGGAAGAGAGGAGTCAAACCAGTAAATCTTCTGTGTCGTTCAGTTTCAGCTGTGACTGAAGTTTTTCCATTCTAATTTCAATCTGAGCTCAGTGCTCAAGCCTTCAGGGAAAAAAAAATCCCAAAGAAAAGCAAAATCCCAGAAAACCCAGTCTGAAATAAAAACAGTGGCATGAACAAGTTAGGTCAGATTTGTTTTCACTCCCTATCACAAATGTCCCTCTACTTGACAAATACCTCCCAGGGATTTTTTCATATAAGCGATAATCCCCACTGATGTGCTGATGAAATAAATACCTTAGTAAAGTATTGTGGGAGGCATAGAGGGGGGATAAGACTGTATGTATGAAACTGGGGTTGTACACTCGGAGACTTCCTTTTGATGGCTTTTGAGCCAGTAATAGCAACCCAGTGACTTGCACTCCAGACCTTCTTGATACATTTTCCAATAAAGTTGCTGTGGTAGAAGCCCTCAGACTGCCTTCCCCATGCACCTCCTTTCCTTCCCCTTTGCCAGCTCCTGCAAAGATGCTGTCAGTACGTGTGTTTTTTAGGATTTATGAATGTAG
Organism: Phaethon aethereus; assembly: GCF_964289735.1. Classification (NCBI taxonomy): domain Eukaryota; kingdom Metazoa; phylum Chordata; class Aves; order Phaethontiformes; family Phaethontidae; genus Phaethon; species Phaethon aethereus. The sequence continues at coordinate 39,020,562 of NC_138579.1, read as the reverse complement.
GATAAAACCTCAGGGTTTTTGCCCATACTGGTGGTTTGGAGGGATCAGAGTTCAAAACATTATCAGAGCTTTGCAGCACGCACATTGCTTCTGCAGTGCGTGTAAGAAACAAGGTAGCAAAGTCCTGTTAGTTTATTTTCTGTATTTATGTTCCCTTGCAGAGGAGGGGCTGCAGCCTGGAAGCTGGGGCAGATGGGCCTTGATGGCTTAGTTTCTAATAGCTGAACTGAAAGATAGGGGAGAGAAGCATGGACAGGGGAGGGTGGATGAGGCTTGGTGCTAAAGCAGGGCGGGGGTCTCATATCTCACACTGCTTAATTTCCTTGCCTTATCTCCCACTCTTTCTCTCCTATTGTCCCTTTGGGAGCCCACTGGCAGGGCCTGCTGGACCCCCCTCAGTTTGGGAAGAGCTAATGGCTTCCAAGCACGCTGGTGGTGGCATTTCTCCATCCACTGCAGAGTGACTCTGTGCCTGCAGCCTGCCACTGGATGACCGGTGGGCAAAGGCATGGGGAGCAGCTGTGGGCTGCATCCCACCAGAGACCATGGTCCTTCACACACTAAGGACCGAGCATCCTTTCCTTAGAGCCAGCAGAAGATAGAAGTACAGTTTTCCTAGGTACAGTGGCAAAAGAGGAGAAATTTAGCACAGTTTGTTTTTTCCTATTTCATTCCCATTATTGGCGGCTCCATTTCCAGTTGTGAGCCCCGCTGCTCTTACAGAGCCTTCTTCCTCCTGCTGGCCCCACTAGTAGCCCTTTTGTCCCATTGTTGGGGAAGCAGCAGCCCAGCCCAGGAGCTACGTGGGGGTAAGGAGTCTCCTGCTGGTTGGCAGGGGCTTGCCTCTGTGTTCCTGCCACAGTTCCCACCTGCCAAAAGGGTGTGTCTCCAGATGGCTCTTAGCCCTCCAGTTCCAGCTTCTGGCCTTTCCTTTCAGCTCTTGGCTCACTCCGCACCTTCCTCTTCCCGTATTTTGGGGGACTGCAGAGCTGCTGATGGGAATTTGGCATGGGCAGGGTTGCTCTGTGGCAGGCTGATCTTTCCTCTAACCCAGGGGGTGATGGCCATAAGAGCCTTCAGCTGTGAGAACGCTGGGCTGGGCTGGCCAAGAGCTGTGTGGAGCTGAGTGCCTCCTCCGCCTGGCTGCCCGGCCGGGGTGTGTGGGAGTGAGGGAGTGCTACCTCCCTCTGCCCCCGCTGCAGTGGGAGGAAGGATGGAGCCTGCATCAGGGAAGCTGCTGGATACCCTAGGGTAGGAGAAGGACTCTGCTGCTGGGGCTGTGGGAGACCTGTTTCAGGTCAGACCCTCCCACGTGTCCTTGAGCACACATCACTGCCGGTCAGTTAGGGCAGGTAGGAGGCAGTTTTCCCATCTGATGCAACTTGCCAAAGTATGGGAAGCAATGATGTTCTGCAAGAGGAGAGTGCCTCAGTTTTACTCGTCCTGGTACCTTCTGGTGGTGAGCTGTGCTGCTGACAGGTCCTCTTCCAGCTCAGCCAGAGCCCTTTGGTCCCCCAGCCGCTCTGTGGTGTGGGAAGCTCCACGGACAGTCCTGAGACTCCCTCATTGCAAGTCCTCTCCTGTTGGCCTCTGTGATGGGAAGTAACAGTTGGGCCCCCCCTAGAGATTGCCCCAAAAGATACACTTTTATTTTTCACCACATATATTTCCTTCCCCTGACAAAGCCATTTTAAAAATACTACTACAAGACTGCAAAAGGCTAAGCTCATGTTTACTACTTTATTTTAAAAGTTATAAGGCACTTTTTTTTCCCATCCAAACAGAAGGAATGGCTAATTGAAATTTTTATAAAAAAATTTGCTGTAAACAACTTCTATGCCAACACTTCCTTGCATTGTTTGGCTTTTGAAGTACAGCCTCAGGCTAGTACATGCGAATCAGAGAATGGAAGCGAGTAGACAGTTTTCATTGTTTCAGCTGGGAGAAGTGCTGAGAAATAAAGCAATGATGCAAATAGCTGCAAGTAGAACATATTTCTAGCAGGCTTCCCTTTTAACAGTCTACATCATTAATAACCTATGGCATGGAACCAGATGAAGCTTTTCTCTAGAGATCTAGATTTGTAATAAAGTCTAAGATCTGGTTTTGGGACTTTTTAAGTTCCCCCAAAATACTCTAAACCAAATATCCTATAACGTGGTATTTGAGAAAGGGAGACTGCAGTTTTGCAATCACCATCAACTGCTCGAGGATCGCATTGCTGTCAGAGGGGAGAATCCTGCTCTTCCCCAGCTGCAGGGAGAGCAGTTGAGAAGCTCTCCCTTGTGTTGGCAATGCACATGCGGCCACAAGGTGAATTGGATCGGCTTGCTGTTTCAGCTGAAACCTAATCTCTTGTCTTTATTTTAATTTTTGCAAAGCTCGTTTACAGTCACATCAGCTGAAAAAAATGTTTATTATTTAACTGGCTCAACCCATTTCTTGACATTTGGCAGCATAAGTCTGCTTAAGTCTATTGTGAAACTACATGTAAAAATGTCATTGTGAAACTGTCACAAAAATGCCTCCACTTTTATTTAGAATGACTAGCATTATCCAAATGGAAAAAGAAAGCAACATACCATGACGTGTACTTAGGCTTCATTAAAGCAAAAGAGATTTTTTTAATCCTAGGATGGAGGTAGTACCATAAATACATCTTTTTACTTAAATTGTCAGACATCAGTGTTTCATTTTGAAAGTGAATCTGGTTTTATCCTTAAGCTTGAGAGCTAATGACACCAGCCTACAGTAATCACTGAAACACTTTTAAAGGATTTTCATTTCCAGACTTTTTTTCTTTGTAAGGCATGGCTATGGAGAGAATCTCTTTTTCTCCCTTTTAGCTTTTCCTAGCTCCTTTGTTGGGAAACAAGCCATCCAGTTTTAGTACAAAAAAAGAGTTCTTTAAAAAGTACTTTTCTTTCTCACCCTTAAGCCTCAAATAATGGTTTTGAGTCAGCTTGCATTGACTTAAATATTCAGGTTCAAGATACAGCAGGAGACTTTTGGAACGGAATAGGTCAGGTGAGTAATTACTTGCCTAGACTTGCCCATTTGATCTCTTTTTAATTATCCCGTAACTTTTTTTTCAAGTGCAAAACCTGCTTGTATTGTGTATCTTTTTTTGTATTCTGGAGCTTATGCTCCGAAAGCGGATGTTCTGCTCATTTTTTGGTGGTGTATGTAATGTACAGGTGGATTTTGATGTCCTGTCTAATTATATTTCTAGCAGAGGTTCCTTTGAAAAGTCCGCTTATCTGTCCAAGCTTTAATTTGCTTACTCTGTGTGTTGAGTTAGTGTTAGTAAACGTAGGCTGAGAGCATAGTTACAGGCAGCCTATCAAGAAGGGCATCACTGCATTTAATGCAACTCTTTCGAATAAATAAGGGCAAGAAAGTGCTTTTCCACATCTTCCAGCTTTGTTCCAGGCAGGAGCTGGCGCTTGCCCTAAGACTCATTTCTATGAGAGTTTTACCTGCTCTTACCTCGGAGCTAGGCTGCTTCCCTTTCTCTGCCTCATTATAAACATTAAAAATGCATACCACTGTGTAAAGAGACCATTGCATAGAGTAAGAAATACATCAAACATGTAATGGAAAGGAGTTGAGATGACAGTCTTTGCAGTTATAAAGCCACTTGCCAAAGAAGTGATTTTATTTCCTGATACAGGCAGTTGTGGCCGTTCAGTGCATAGACTAGAAAGGTAGGAGGTCTGTATCCTGGCTGAGGAAAAGAAGAGACAAGATACAAGATCACCCTCATGTTTGACAGTAGGAAGTTCCAGTAAGGAGAGATTTGCTTTGTAAATTGGGTGTTGTAAATGCTGGAGGGAAGCTCCTCACCTGTCTTCATCAGGAGGGAAGTTTGTGCCATTTCCAGGCATCCTTATCTGTGGTTAATGGTACGGAGGTTAGTTCCACTGCCTAGCGCAGTGCGGTTTTGAAGGACCTTTTCACCTCTGATACAAACCTACTGTGGAAAGGACTTGGTGCTGACAGTTTCTCCATTAAATTATCTGGGATGCAACAAAAAGATACTTTTCTGTCTGATTCTTTCTGGGTGTACTTAACAGTGAGTGTGGCTGTCCTGCATTCACTGTCAAGAAAGGATGCAGGGAGGTCTACCTTCTGCCTGGCTGAGCAGCAGGAGCCATCGGCATGGGGAAACACCTACTACTGTGGGTGGGTTCAGAATTATTTTCTAATACTTTTTTTTTTCGGCTTTTCTTATTAGGTGAACGTTTGGCTAAGCCTGAAAGAGGCAAAATGCGAGTGCACAAAATATCCAACGTGAACAAGGCCTTGGATTTCATTGCCAGCAAAGGAGTCAAACTAGTGTCTATTGGAGCAGAAGGTAAAGACACCAGATGATTTGCCTGATCCCAAGCTGTGCTTAGCCGTTGCCTTTCTCTCATGGCTGCATGTCATTTCCCTTTGTGCCTCCATAGCGCTACCATGTCCTTGCAGAATAAGCCATGGAGGAAAAAAGGGGATATGTTAGGCCTTTACTCTGGATTTAAATCCTACCTTCACGCCAAGCTGCCAAACCTGGTTCCCACTTGGGCTTATTGGTCAGGTCCTCCCTTTTCTCGTGGTTCTTATGAGTTAAGGAAAAAATTGAGCGGTGGCAGAATCAAATTACTTAGCATGTTTCTTTCTCAGATGATGAAAAGTCTCAATTGAAGCATAGCAGCTGCTTGTATTTAGCTTGTTGCAGACCTGCTGGGAAAAATCCCCTATTGCTGTAGGACATCCCATGGATCAAAGCCAAGTGTAGTCCCCAGCACAGGTCAAGGACTCCAGAGGCTGCAGTTTTGAGGGCTTCCAAGCTTCTTGTTGTGCACCCCAGAAAGCTGGGTGCTCTGTCTGGAAGCCTGTGTATCATGTAGATACCATTGTGGGCAGCACCAGGGATGGCCTCAAGACGAACTTGCGGGTCATGCAGACAGCAGGGAGTTGTGTAGGATTTTTGTCCTTTTAGCAAAGATAATGAGTGTTTTGCAGAAATGTCACCCAAGACCTAGGAGGGCTTACAGGTTAGTAAGATAGTTTGTTCTTTTATAAGCCTTAACAACTTTTTATCTTATCCATGTTGTGTTTTCATCACACTTTTTTCCTCTGCTCTGGACCTGTGTATGAGTCCTGCCTATGCCTCATGTTGCCACTGTTGTTGTGGAGACACTCTGCTTCTGTGGTATTTCTAGGTTTGTATTTAGTGACCACGGAAAATGAGGGAGGTTTATTATCTCCATCTTACAGATGGAAATACATGGTTTCTCCAGGGAAACTCATGACAGAGCCAGGAAATGAGCCCATGATGCAGTTCTGGATGAGCATTCCTCCTCTGGGAGAGTCGTGGGGCTGCAGGGCTGAGCCCTGCCTGTTCTTAGCCCACAAGGTCAGAGCAGTGTTGGCATGCTGTCCCCAGTTTTGGCCTTTCAGGCATGCTCTTGGGGACATCTCCAAGACATGTGCCCATCCTATGGTTCACTTGGTCTGTGTCAGATAGGCAGAATACCTCAGCCACTGCAGGTGCTTACCTTTGCCTTACCGAGGCCTTTACCTCAACGTACTGCTTTAACTTTATGGAGACTTTTGGAACAATTTGAAACTAGTGTCCAGGGACATTGCAGATGCTTCTTCACCGCATTTGGTATTTAAGAGCAAAATACAAGAGGTGAATGGCTCAATGATATTGCTATTCAGCATGCAAAACTTTTCTTCAGTTTTCTCAGCTTTTCCCACAGGAGCAACCTGAGGGTGTTGCTGGCCCTGAGTACTGTTTATGTAGCACAAATGCATATCTAAGGTCATTTTGTGCCCTGACAAAAAAGACTGATGCATCTGGTGTCTGATACAGTAGTCCATATCTATATGGGACCGTTTTCAAACTGGAATTTGGACCTGGAGCCAGAGGTCTTACTGCCTTAAGGCAGCTCCTGACGTCATTTGGGTCTCAGACAGTTATTTGGATCCTTCTGGGAGTCTAGAGCAAGTGTAAAACCTATCTTCCCTGCTCTATTCCTTTTTTTTTTTTTTTCCCCCCCTGGTTCTCCCTGGTACTAGTTTGCCTTTTTCTCTCCTTCCACTGGATTTTTCTTATTTGTTCTCTGCTCCTGAATCAGCTGTGATTGTACCCTCACAGCACTTAGAAATCATTTGCAGGTACAATGGTGTGTGACCAAAGATCTCCAGGGCCCTGTTATTCAGTATGGATTCATAGCAGTTACCCTTTCCAGAAACAGGCTCTGATGTGCCATTTTGTGACAGAAGCCAGGATTTATGTCAGTCTGAACGATGATCCTGGCCTCCCCTGCCAAATGTTGCTGGCTCTCCTTTGTCCTGGTGCCTATGCAGCTACATGATGAACTTATATGGGTTTCTTTATACTACCAAAGGTAGCATGATGGCATGGAAGTTTGGACCAAGGTTAGCTTTGATGTTTATACAGAGCACTTGGGCCTATGCTGTGATGCCAGCTCAGGCCATGTAAGTGTGATCTCAGCATGTGTTCCTCCACACCAGCGCCTGCCTGTGCACCCAGACCTAGCCCAGGCCACTCTGGCTGTCGCCAGGAAACATAACCTGCTGCAGGGGCTTCTGCCCAGTCCATCCAGGTGCTTGGTGTACAGTAAATTACACATCAGCTATAAAAATGGACTTTGAACAGCAGAACAGTAACTCTGTCCATGGAAGGGATTATAAACCATCCTGGATCATGAACTTAAAGCTTACTTTCAGACCTTAAGAAGACATCATGCAGCAGTAAAGTAGAAGATAAAAGCCAATGAAGCAGTCATAACATTGCACCAAGAAAATAAGCTGTAAATGCCTCAGTCAGGTTGGACTGATCTAGGAAGTTTTCCAGGTATCTTTTCTCCCAGAGGAGAAAACCACCACCATCGGGCAGCAGTGTGGTGGTACTGGGTAGGGCAGCGCATTCCTCACCTTGAGGTGACTTGCTCCATCTCTGGGTATCTGCTAGGATCTTGTGTGAAGGGTCTGCAGTCCAGCTGTAGTTCTCTGTATACATCAGATAAATGACATTGGCCATCAGTGTCCTGGTTTTATTTATTATTTTTTTTATTGTGATTAAAAAACAAGCTCCAGACAGAATCCCAAGGAGACTCTCAGGTCAGCTTAAGCCATGTGCAACCTTGTGTTTAATCAGAGTTAAAGCCAGCAAAAATGTTTTCATGGCATTTATCTCGCATTTCTTCAAATAAAGATCCCTCTCTGCTCTTCACAAGCCAAGCTCTGCAGACATGTCCCAGTGAATGAGAACCAGAATTGAAGAGGACTTCCTACACACTGCATGAGCACAGGACATATTCATGTCCACATTAAATGGAGGGTGAACTAAGCAAACAGAATAAGCAATGAGGGTTAAGAGCTGCTTTTTACAACCGTCTTTGACTGTTAACAGTTCAAGATGATTCTAAACATCATTGTTTAGCCAGAGTCCGTAGGATCAAAGCAGTCATGGCATACAACAGATCTGTGTAAATGTGGATCAAGGAAGGCTCTAGCCTGGTGCAGCTTCCAAATGTTTTTTTATCTGCTTTTAAATCTCATTGTCATCTGACACCTCAGGAGCCTTCTTTTGCTGTAATAGATTCCATACTGGTGTCAAATGCTCCTGGGATTTAACAGATTGAATAGGTCAAGTATGTGACCCTAAAACTGTTTTATTTGCACCTTTAATCTGCATAGAAAGTTGCTGCTTTCTTAGATGGATGTGGCTAAGTTCAGCATAAAGATAACTTTGGATGAATTGATCCCTGTTCTCATCTGTGCAAGTGAAAGGAGAAATAAAGCATAGAGTTTTCAACAATTGCAAATGTCCCATCTGAGCAAAACACCTACTGAAGCACCAGGCTGAGCAAGCATACATTTGACAGTGGAAAGAGGGGGAAGATAAGGTCTCTTCAGGTCAATGAGTGAAACATAGCATTGTATTTGTCCATATCTCCTGCCCGCTCATAATTAGGGAGCTGAGATGTACACCCCCATAATCAATGCCAGCCATCTGTCACAAATCTGGCTGGACCGCCATTAGCAACATGCTTTCTGAAGACAGGGGCACGGATGCTCGTCCTGCTTTATTTGGCTTTTGTTAAGACAAACAAAGTGCAGAGCAACCTTTATTTTATGTCACCATTGGTGCTCTGTGTCTCCAGTTCCCAGATCATAACGTGATCCTGCCAGTTGTTCATCCCCTGCAACTCCTTCTCTCCATGGGGTGACCAGAGGCCATGCTCTCATGGGCAACTCAGAAGTAGCTAGGGCAGATAACAGTTTCTGTAGCATCGATTCTGCTTCTAGCTGCCCAGGCCTGGGTAGAAAAGTAAGCTTAATCATTTTTGTGTTTTTCAAAATGAGTTCATGCATTTAAAAAAGGTGGTGGCATTTTAAAAACCACATCTATGTAGCCAGCCAGTCTTGCTCTTAAGGACTGAATATTTGTCAGGCCCTTAACTGGCTGTCAAACAAATGGATGAGAGTACTGTAGGTTTTGCATATTTTGTTCGTGGTATTTGGTACAATAATGGGAGCTGGGTGGAAGCATATTCACTGGTGCAAAAAATTTCCCTCCAGTGGACGCAGATGCCTCATCAGCTTTAGCCAACAACTGATTCAGCCCCAGGTTGAATGTAAATCACATTAATAACATGTACTTGCTGCTGCTGTTCAGACAACAGCTGCTGGTGGTGGAGGAAGTGCAGATAACACTTGCAGATGTCCTGCCTAGGAAGAGCACTTGGAAAGCACAGTCAGGCAGAAGATACTGTCTGATTATTAGCCTTTTAATGTGTGGACTGCTCTCACATTACTGAGCCTTACTTATACCAGCGGGGAACAAACACAGTATCTTTAATTAAGCATTGGATTGTTCTAACTTTGTAGTGTTATGTTCAACTTTTTAATAATTCCTGTGGAGTTTCTTTCTCTTCATCACCAGGAAGCAGAAGGCTTCATGCAAATCTGTTTGGCAACCATGTTTTTCATTTTTGTTTCTTGGCCATATTCCACTATACTAGAAAGAGACTCGCAGCAGCTGAAGGGCACTGAAGGGATCCTAAAGGAAAAGGAGGTTGGCATTGGGGAATGCAGGGGTGGAAAACTGAGTGAGTGAGGGCCGAAGAGCATTCTGGCCTTTCTGATCAGGCTAACTGACTTTGTAGCCAGTGCCAGGAGAAGTTTTTTAGCTCTAGAAATGAAAAATGCTTGCCCACTTTCTAACAGGTACTAACAGTTTTGTCAACTCTATTTAAAATAAAAAAAAGAAGAAAAGGACTGGGGATGGTGAGGTTGGTTAAATCTGCATCCCCGGATGGATCACTCGCTAATCTCAATTACATCAGTATCTGCTTGGTGGTTGATGGGTTTTCTCTGTGTCAAGAAAAGGTGAAATGACATGTAGAGATCAAGTGGTGGAAATATTCTGGGCTTCTTCCAGAGCAGCTTTGCTTTGGTGCACTGCTAAGGAGGAATCAGACATGGGAGCAGGGAGCACACATCTTCCTTTTTAAATGAGTAATGCTATAAAGAGGGCTGGGGGAGAAGAGATGTGCTTTCCACCTTAACTCCACCAACTAACTTTATAAAACTGGAATTTGAGAATGTGACCAGAGCATAGTGCTGAGTTCTACTGCTACATTAGCAACTTAACGCCATCTGGTTTTATGTAAGTATCTTGACCTTTATTTCCAATTAAAATCCATGGAACAGTAATATTAATTACCTGTTTCAGCTCACTGATTGATTTATTAGTATTCATAAAGCATTTTCACATTAAAGTATTGCCATCACATTTTAATCTAGTCCATTAAAATAAAGAGCTCAATTTAGTTTCACATCTTAAATATACCCTAGGGTCCTCTTGCCAACTGCTGTGGTTTTTACAAGCATGGGTGTTTTTGCTTTTTGAAAATCCCCACAAAGATCTATCCCATGAACAAAACAAACAAGCTGAAAACACGGATGCTTTCTTTTATATTTTACCTGTAGTATCTCAGGTATTTGTAACAATAGTAAGGATTTTCCTTTAAGTTGATTGTGGTGCTTTATTGGAGGGGTCAAGAATGCGAAAACTGCAGAACTGAATGTACTTGCCATCACGTGACATTTTCTTATATCAGCCTAGCGGACCCCAAAATACCTGTAAAAAATTAATTTGTGAGAAAATTGTCAACAGGCAAACATAGTTTTCTTATGCCAGCAACAATAACTGCAGTTCTTTGGTACTGCAGTGAAAAGTTGTTGGCTGTTTAATTCTGGGCAAACTGATGTCCCACCAAGATACCAGTGTGTGTACTCTTAAGCGCAAAAAGGAGTGGACAGAGGGGTTTGCTGCAGAACAAGGTGGCGTGTCTTGGTTTCTATCTTTCAAATCTGTAAATCCCTAATGCAGATGTATGTCAAAGCACAGCAGAGATTATCCTTCTAATTTACACTGGAAGTTGCATCACATGTATGACTAAATCAAAAGCTTTCAGGAATTTGGACCATATGGACACGGTTTCTGAAACTGTGTGTTTGGGTTGCGTGCTACTTGTCTGTTGGTTTTGAATACACTGAGGTTCACATTTTGAAAATTTTTCATAAGGGGGAAAACTTTTTTTAATGGCTTAAAAGGAAATTTTCAAATGTTGTTACTTTTGTGACAGGATCCAGACAGGTAGTAGTTGCCTATACTGCAAATTTCTACTTGCCCCAGAGCATGATGTGTTCCTGCTGGGCAGCTTCATGGAAGCAGTGACACAGAGGTGTCTACAGTAGTACAAAAATGGTTTCTGGCAGCCTTGTTAGGACTTGAGTTACTCTACCTCCAATCAGTAGGTTAATTTTAATCCTTTTCTTACTGAAAATATTCTTGTAACTTGTCAGTTGTTTGTGAAAGATCCTTTTGCCATGCAGGAACCTGCCAGAGAATGAGTAGGAGAAGGCAGCTCGGCTAGTTTCACTATCCAAAAAAGTGAAGACGCTAAATTTTATGATGTGTATATATAGTCTGTGCGGAATTTTTGTAGATGCTGAGGATCAGCACTTGAGACCCAGCTGCTTGCCCTTTGGACTGTTTGGTGCTAATCTACACATGGTGGAAGCCCCTTTCTGGGCCAGCATCCCCACAGCACCTCCCCCCAGAACCTTGATCCCCCATCCTAAACAAATCATGCCTCACACACGCAAGCAGTTGCTTTCTAAACCCTCCGAGTTGTTGACTCTTGGTGATTTATATTGCGGAGTTCAATGAGCAGTAAAGTACAATCTGCTTAACATCTTAGTTTATGTTATGGTGGGCTCAGTCTGGTCAGCATGAGTCTTTGCTTCCTCTTCAAGCAGGATGCATGTACCTTGAGGAATGCTCTGTTGTGTCTTTTGGCAATTCCAGGACTGAAAGAAGTCCTCTACAGGCAGTCTGGTGTATTTAGGTTTGTTTGAAATTAAAATGTTGATGTTTCTTGATTTTCTTCATGGTATCTTGTTCACATGACAAAACCAGCTGTCAGAGCTCAGCTGCACTGGGAAGTCTCACTGGTTCTTCTGGTATAATTACACTGGGGCGGTTATATAGGTGAGTTGGAGTAGACATATCAGAGTAAGAGAGGAAGGCTTTTCTTTTTCCCAGTTTGGCTTATGTGGATTCTAAGTGATAGGAATTAAAGGACCCTATGGGGAATTACACTGGTCTAAATTGGTCCTTACTCCGGGTCTTTTGGATCATCAGTGTCTGTTTTACGCTCAGTATTATAATGCCAGACAACCAGTGTGATTACTGGGTGCTGCTGGGCAAGACTGTGCTGTACCAGCAGAGCATCTGGGGAGGCAGGGAATAACAGTTTTCAGCTGGAATTCCAGTTCTGTCATCTGCAGAAGGGAATGCTCCCCAGTGCTCCTGTTTTACTAGGATTTGCACTTGCAACTTGATGCCTTCTGTTTTTTCTCTTTCTACCTTTTTTCCCATAGAAATCGTGGATGGCAATGTTAAAATGACTCTTGGAATGATCTGGACCATCATCCTTCGTTTTGCCATTCAGGATATCTCAGTTGAAGGTAAATCTTAGTCCTTTCCAGTGTTCAACAGTGAACAACTGGGGTAACTAAATGGCTTTGCCACTTAAAAGGCTCAGAACGTGCGCTTAGGTAAGTCACTGGAAGACCCTAGGGCGCTACCCTTCCCAAGCTGGCCAGGTTCAGGTATTCTGAGAAGAGTTGTTCACATCCTCTTCTTGTATGAGATTTTAAGACCGGCTCAAAAGGATGTCTAAGCCTGAAAGCCAACTTTGGTGTTGGAACCCATTGCGTTTCTTGCAGGCTGGTTCAGGGACTAGCACTGAAAATGGACTTTTCTCTTACAAGTCCTACAAAACACTTCTCTCTCATCCCAAAAAGCCAACCTCATTTAGAAAATAACAGTAACAAAGCTATCCCAGTAGACTCTTCCAAACAAAGAGTTTTCTGACAAGTAAAATTAAAGCACAATTCAGTGCTGTCTCTACCAAAGAGTAGTTGGTCATGTTTTTCTAGCATATGCTCCAGAGACTCCTGCTTGTTAAGAAAATTAGTTAATTGGTGTGTTTTCTTTCTTTCTCTAGAGACATCTGCTAAAGAAGGACTTTTGTTATGGTGTCAGAGGAAGACAGCCCCCTACAAAAATGTAAACATCCAGAACTTCCATATCAGGTGAGTTACAGGCTTACAGACTTACCTTTTCCAGATAGGTGGTAGTTGCCTATGCTGCAAATGTCTACTTGCCCCGGAGCATGACGTGTTGCTGCTGGGCAGCTTTATGGCAGATGTTTCAGTGAAGATTCTGCATAATAGTGTTTTTTCCAGCACATACTGGAGAGCTGTATGAACCATATAAATGTAAAGTGCTTCTTTAAGAGCTTAAGTGCTGCCCACACTAGCCGGTACTATAGTGGAGCTAGCTATGGGCATCTGCCTTTTCCCTAAGGAATGCACTTGTTCCTCCTTTAGGGCTTGTATCTACACCTTTTTCAAGCCTGAGGTCTACACCTGTCCATGCATGCTCCACAGAACATGTACAGAGAAGTGGCAAAAAGGAGTTGGCAATGCAAAGGGCAAGTTCTAATCACAGTGGATTTTTGTAGGAATTGAAAGGAGTCTTTATTGCAGTGTCACACAGGTACAAGACGTGCCTCCTTCCCAGTGCTTACAGAAGCACTGTTAGCTAGAAACTAAACCAGAATTAGTCATCCTGCTGTCTTGGTGCCTTCCCTCATGCTCATGCCCATCACTGTCTCTCCCACTGGCTGAGCACTGTTCATTGTGCTCTCTTCTGTCTCTCTTATAGTTGGAAGGACGGCCTTGGTTTCTGCGCATTAATTCATAGACACCGTCCAGAGCTCATCGACTACGGGAAGCTACGAAAGGTACAACTCAATTTGTTTGTCAGACCAAATGATTGGCTCCTTGGAAGTAAAGAGGGAGAAGAATTAGCTTGATAAGCATAATTGGAGAACTTCAACACAGGCTGGCAGTTGCAGGATTGGGGGGAAGGAAGGCAGGATGAATCAGTACATTCAGCCTTCTTAGTGAAGCGTGAACTTAATGAGCTTCCTGCTTGACTTTCCCTGCTTTATATGAGACACACGTGCCCTAATCCCAGCTGATGAGCAGAAGCTGGCAAATTTAGTAACATCAAATGTGAGACTAGTTCTGTGCTAATGTCATAGACTAGCAAGTCAAATCAGACTTAACGTTTCTGTGGAGAGTTGGATAGAAACCAGTTACCTGGTGTTCAAGTACAAAAGCTCATTGAGGGGTCTGTGTGCCCGCACTGGACGCTTGTCACATGCTTCCAGTTTAGCACTGAGCCATCTGCAGTACTGGGCTGCTTCTAGCATGTACGTATCAGGTGCCAGAAAAGGATTTGCCACAACGCTCAATTTTACTTTAAAAATTGCCACTAGTAACATGATCTCTGGCTGCTCCAAAGTTTGCTTCCTATGTGTTTTGGAGACAAGATTGCTAAGTGGATGATGAGAGTAAGTGTTCAGTGGTTTGTGCTGCCAGCAGTATCTTGACCCAGCAGGGCCATGGAAGACCAAACTGGGTTCTCATCCTACTGGCATTCCTGCAGTCTGCTGAGATCTGGTTTCACTATATCTGGGCACATGTGGAGTGAAATGTCACCAAGAGCATAATTCATATGTTATTACTGGGGCTAATACACAAAAAGTTTGACCATCTGATGTCATGGGATGGATGTTATAAAGTGCGTATGTGATCAATGCTAGCTAGGGAAATAAACATAGAAGCCCATCACTAATAGACCTGGACTGTTGGATCCCTGTGCAAATAGGCAATAGTAAATGAGTTAATCAAATTAGCTGCATCCTTGAGGCAATGCCAGATCTGTTTTTCAGTAACCTTTTAGATCTTTACTGTCTTGCAGAGCAAGATCAGATTTAGTGTCTGGAGTCAGCACATGATGAATAAACAGTGGGGAGAGCCTGTACCTGTTTACGTAAACAGCGGCAATAAAAAAAAGGAATTATTAGAGCTACATTTTCAGTGCCTGATCTTGGGAAAATAAAAGACAAACCCAGCCAGGTAAATGCTACAGTGCTCTCTATTACCAACAAAGCCCTGAGCCAAACGAAAGCGAAATGAGAGTGAGGGAAAGTTAGTATTTGGTCATATTGCCTGGAGGCTTTTTAAGGTGAAAGAGAGGGTGATTGTCCTAGCCAAAATCAATGTAGATGGGAAGGGATTTGTCCTCCTTGGAGTAAAGTTAAAGGGAACCAGCACCTTTTGTTGCCCACTTGCCTTTGATCACATCATTAATCAGGTTCCCTCTGCCCTCCTGAAGTCTTCTGACTTCTCCGTATCATTTTTATTATTGTTCTGCCTTGATTACTCTAAAGGCATGAGATTAAATGTATGTTTGAGAACTCTACCACAGCTGAAATCTTGAGCAAATAGCTGTGAAGAACTTAGCTCAGAGCCTAGCCTTTAGCTCTGGCAGTTGACGTGTGCTGAAGGGAAGTTGCCTTTTTTTATGCTAGATCTTTGAAACCAGTCTGTAGAACATATAAACATGGCACCTTCCTAAACACAGTATTTGCCTGGACTATTTCTGGCACTTGTTTCCCCCTTTATCTCTTGGTTTCTATTCAGTGCAGGTCTGACTGCTGTTGTTCAGCTCACTGTCGATAAGGTCTTGAGATTCAGCTCATGGCCTGCATGTGAGGGATATGCAGAAGATGAGGGTTCCCTTCCTCCTTTTACCCCCAACTGTAGCTCAACCATGAGCCACATCTAAGATCTTTTTATCAAGTATAATAGTTGACTGATGGCTTAGACACTCCCTCATATGCCGCAACCCATATAGAAATGTGGTCTGTGTACTGCCATGTTGGATGCATGTATTACAGATATTCCCGAAAACATAAGTTGTACCAACTGGGTTTCTTTCTTAGTGTCTTCAACTCTGGCAGACATAGTAAGTGCTTGCTCTCTCTCAGTTTTCCTCCCCCTCCATCTCCTTTCCTGATTGCTAGTTAATAGAAGATTTTTTTTTTTATGTCACACTGCAATAATTGCCATGGCAACTTTGTGTGCTACAAGGACTTGGAAATAGCTGGAGGAGGAGAGAAGGCTGCCTGTGTGAGTTAGGGTTGTGGTGAAAGAGGACGAGCCATGGTAGTCTTCAGTCAGCAAAAGCAGAGAATGTGCCAGGTGTGCATCTGTTTAGGGCAGGTTTGCTATCTCTACTGTTAAAACAATGTAATTCCTCCGTGGTAAAACTATAGCTTTCCTTGCAGTTGGCCCAGTTAGAGCATGACAAGTCACTGCTCTTCTTCATGCCTCTGCCATTTCTGTGTTCATGTAAGCAGAGGGGGAACAGAGGCACCTCTGCAGAACCTTATCTGGGTCAGTGCTCTTCTGGGGTGTGTGTTTCAGGTGCAGAAAGAATCAGGGGACAGGTGACTTGGCTTTTGTTTGCTTTGCTGCCTTTGGGTCCCTAAAGCTGTGGTGCTGCAGTGCTGTACTGGGAGGCTTGGAGCTGCCAGGCCAGTCTTTACTACTCTATCCCTTTTCATGGGAGTCAACTGAAACAGGTGATTTGAAATAACAATTAGCTGGTGTACAATAGGATGGAACTTGAAAGCAGTGGAGTTTGGAGGAATTTCATAGGGCTCAGGACCCTGTTGTAATCTTGGACAAGCCCCCAGGGAAACCCTATCTCTTGCACAAAGAAGCATCGCCTTTGTGATGAGCAGCTCCACTGTCCATGAGGGGTAAACCTTTTCCCGCAGGGAACAGGGCCTTGCTTATGTTTAGCACTCTGCTCATTTCGGAGCTAGTGTTGGACTTGGGTAGCTTGCTTTCAGTAGCGCTATCTTTAGCTATGTTCCCCAAGAGACGATGTGATCACACATCTTTCTTACATATGAAGTAGAAGTCTGCTGGCTTCATCTAGGTGAGTCTCCAGTTTCCCACATATTAAGAGTTCCAGCCCTTCCTTTGGGAGTGCCCAAGCCGAGTAAGTTTTCCCATCAGGAAACCTCTCCCAACTTCCAGCTTAAAATTTCTTTTTAAGTTTTGGCAACATTGCTGCTGGTGGTGTTACTTGCAAACTGATAGGAAAGCTGTCTGCAGTGAGTTTGCTCCTCCCTTTCCTCCAGGAGAGGCTGACAGATCTTCAGGCAGCTCATTCAGATGCATCTGTGCTAAGGAAGGGTCTGTGTTAATACTAAACACTCTGTCAGGGCATTAGCAATGCCATGTTGGTAATGGTCAGCATAAATTGAAATTTGGTACACAGTGGTGACATTTCCCCAGAAGTAGAAAATGGCACATGGGCTAGGGGAAGACTGGCAAGGGAGATGCTACTTGGCATTTCTGGATGCTCCTGCACTTGAGTGAAAGACAGGCTGTTATTTTTCCTTCCTAAATGGAGCTAAGGCCCTGTCCACACATAGCAAACAAGGTATGTTATATGCCAGCTAGTCTCACCTTCTCAAATAAGGGTTTTGGTTATGAGTTTGGTTCACAGAGGTTTCTCCACAGCAGGCACAGGAGACAAGTAGCCTGAAGTTGAAATGACACCAGCCTCTAATTCCATGGCAGAGAGTGGTTTCTTGTGGCTGAAGGATAGTAAAAATGCCCTGCCTGCACCACTGCTAAACTCTGAAGAGGTGGATATAGATATATCTGATGTAATCACCACTGAAAAAGTGTCATATATAGGGATAAAGTACTGTTTGACACTTGAGATAGAGGCCTGTTACCATGTGTGACAGCTGCTGGTTTCATCACTGTGCACAGGCAACATTTCCTCATTTAATATTGACTTTTCCCAGTGGACTAAATACACATCACTGGTTGTGTATGTTTTGATGGCCTCTGTGTGTGATTTACTTTGGTAGGTGAAACTAGTGCTGTCTACTGGAGACATTCACCCAAAGGAATATGATGCTAATATGGGGTCCCAGCCTAATACATGCATTAATTCCTATGGAAATGCTGCAGGAAACTGCTTTTCAGAGTAGCTCAGTTGCCTAGTTTCATGAAGATGGTAATCTGAGGGCTACATAATGACTAGTGCCATAAAGGAGCTTTTCTGCATGCCCATCCTCTGTCGGCCCAAGCCTGCCTAGCTTCATGTTCCATGCTGGGTGGGTTCAAAGGAAACTGCCCCTTGATTAGAGTACAGGCACAGCTTAATCTTTCAAGTCAATGCCATAAGCAAAGGCACACGTTCTCAAATAGAAAAGAAACAGAACATGGATGCCACTTTAGAAAGAAGGTGAAATAATTACACTCCTTATTTCCTGATTTTTAAGGTGATTCTCAGTGTTAGTGGCACAAATGACAATATTGAGAGTACCACCCCATCCTTCCTCTGTCCTGAAAGACTCTTAGCAAACATGGTGACTAAACACTAGCAGTTTATGCACAACCCTTCCTCCAGCAGAAGCCACCTGTCTCAACAGTAGAAACTGATGGTGCAAATGTCATTTGTCATCCACGAAATTGATCCTTCAGAATAACTAAGTATCATGGATATACAGGAATATAGGAATCAGGCCTGTATGAGGGTCTCGGACACCTTGGCAGGTGTCTTGTTGCTGATCATTATGTTTGAATGCTGGAAAGAATTTGCAGAGGTCTTTCATTTCCAGTGACGTCTGGGTTTTATATTCTCTCATGTGGCTCTTTAAAATCTAGTTACCTTTGTGGTATGACTCATGATGTGATAAGTCACATTTAACTTTGTTTAGTATTTGATTACTGTGTATTGATGTCTCTATCTGAAGTGCATCCTGCCACAGCAGAAGGTTTCTATATAGAGGAATAGAAATGTACTAAGGAAATGACAAGTCTTGTGCAGTGCCTAGGAGGAAAAGCAATACTCAGGCAAAATGGGTACTTTTATATATATTTATTTTGTAGAGATTTGTTAAAACATTTCTCTTCCTCCCACCCAACTGGTGTTCAACAAACTAGCTAAGGACAGCACCCGTTGCAGATGTTGTTACTATTTTAGTATTGCTTAGATGTTCTAACAGATACACTGCTCTGTGGTTCTTTAAAATGGAAGTTGCAAACCTAATATAAGCATGAGATGTAAATGTGAGATACGGCCGTTTACTATCAGTATGATGTGAAGCTAATTTTACTTTAAACTAGGTTCAAGACAAAATGTATTATTCCTTCTTGTTGCAAGTGCATAGATTATATGTTAATTATCATATCATGAGTCTCCAGGCTCTGCTTTCAAAAGGAAGCTAATTATTTCATCCTGCTACATGAGGATTCACACAAAATTTTGGCTAGACCAGCGCAGTTACCTGAACCAAACCAAGCACAATAGCTCTGTTTTGAGAGAAATGCTGTGTACCTTGTTACAAGTTGATGTTGATGCTCTGGCTCTGTTTCTTTCCCAGGATGATCCTCTCACTAATCTAAACACAGCTTTTGATGTGGCTGAGAAATATCTGGATATTCCCAAGATGCTGGATGCAGAAGGTAAAGTAGAACCCAGTGGCTTTTAACTTGCTTTTTCTCAATAAATTTCCCACTTCTTCCAGGTGGACTTGTATTGTACAAGAATTCAGTAACCTCTGAATGCTCCTTCCATCACCACATACTAAATGTATAGGGAAGAAGTTACAGTGGAATAATGAATCGCATGTTCTGCTTCCCTTTTTCTCCTGTGCCTCTCAGTCTTCTGAGTCTGGCATGGAGATCTTGACCAGAGGTTGACACACTAGGTGGAGATGAGTAACACCTGGCTATGTCCACTGCTGACTGTGAAATTCCCTTTCACAAATTGGGCTTAATACCGAATTAATGTATGGTGTAGCACTGTGTTCCTTTTGCTCCAGAATTTTTTCTGGGCTCTTTCTGACATCGCTGGCAATCTGCCTTTTGGGGGCGTGATATTAGTATTATACACTGCTGCTCCTTGACTACTCAGAAGTGTTGGGCATGAAGATCCCTCACTGATTGGGTCTGGAGACCAAGGCAGAGACCCGTGTTGTTCAGAGGTGCTTTTGCTACTGACTGTGACTGCTTCCCTGGGGCCACTGGGGCAGCAAGGATTACTTTTCAGAGCCTTGTCAGGACCAGATTGGCAACAGATTTTGCAGACTGTAACTCTGGAGTTCAAACAACAGCCTGAAATAGTTCACTGGTTGTTGGCCGCTTGCCTGAAGCCAGCTGTTTTCAATGGCAGAAGCTGTATTTCAGGCTTGGTTTGGACAGGAGAAGCAGTTAAAGGCTTTTGTTAAATAAGGGAGTGAGAGGAACAATGGGGAAAGAAGGGGATAGGACAGCTGAACCTGCTGAACCTGTATTTGGGTGTTCATATTCTTAGGTAGTATTTCCCATCCCCAAGGATGAGTCTTGCTTTCCCTGCATTCATCATGCTGAGGTCACAAGAAATCATGAGGTTTCTGGAGTAGGTTCAAGTGCTTCCTGCCATTCTGTAGGAAATAAAGCCACCTCTAAAACAAGTGGATCTAGCTTCACATCTCAGCAAAGCTAGCAGTGATGAAGAGGGCCCCTTGCAGGAGTTCCCATTGCTCTTTCCTGATCACTCTCCTCCCTCACAGAGTGGAGCTAAAGTGCATTCCTCCACACCGTTAAATTCTGATCTCTGGAGGTGTTGTGTTTCCCCTGAAACTAATGAAAGGGCCTTTTGAAATTCAAACCATCATAGTGTTGAAATGGAGGACAAGGGCATGGAAAGGAAGGGAGAAAGGATCTTTCCTGAAGAACTGCGTGGAGGAATTGCAGTACAATACATCTATAAAAGCCATGTTAACCTGCCGCCTGTTTGGATTGATTCAACCCCACATTCACAGTAATGTTCTCAGGATGGGGAAGTGCTGTGACACGAGACATGCTGACATATGGCTGCATTAGCCTGGCCAGACCCTGGAAGCGATTTTATCATGAGGGAGGGGAACCAGGAGGGTGATCCTGGCTTCTGAGAGAGACACATCTTCTGGGGAATGCTGGGAAGCCCTGTGGAGTTGCTATGACAAGCATATACCCTCCTGGACAGTTGTGGTTCTCCCTCTCCCTTGCTCTCCTCCCATCAGTTGATTATGCTCTTAACGTGAGGTTTTTTTTGACAGACATTGTTGGAACTGCCCGTCCTGACGAGAAAGCCATCATGACCTATGTTTCTAGCTTCTACCACGCCTTCTCAGGAGCCCAGAAGGTATCACAGGATCCCAAGCTCCCTCCACAGAGCACACCTGGTGCCGTTGCTAATGTCCAAACCTTTTTTTCTTTCTCTCTCTCCTCTCTAGCTACGGGCATCTTTATTATTATGTTCTTGGTAGAGTTGGCTGTTGGTTCAAAGTGGTGCCCCAGACATAATACATGAGGCAAGGGAGCCAGGAGTCCCATTTCCCTATAGTCAGTGGTACTTCCAGTGGCACTTACATATGCCAGCACCTTGGCACACACACAAATCCAAGGGAGTGGGGAGCTCTGCCTTCTCTGTTTGCCTTCTGAACTGCTGCGCCAATGGCCAAGGACCTGTACCCCCCTGTTCTTGGGAAATCTGAGCTAGGATGCTTGGCCTCACAAAGGAGGAGACCACCACATAGATGCTCTGCTCAGCAGGACACTGCAGCCTGCCCCCACTGGAAACAATGCTGATACCTATTCACTTTTTTTTTCTTTTTCAAAGATGGAGGGACAGAGCTGACATAGTGGTTTTATGAAGGATTCAATGAATACCCAAAGCTTTATCTTTTACCTCACATATGCTGCAGGTTCCTGCACCCTTGCTTCAAGGTCTGAACCTGCTGCTTTCTCAAGTTGTGCCACAAATTCAGTCCCAGTTCACCTGGGGCTTACAAAGCATGTCTAACAAGTACATCCGTGGTGATTTTCCAAACAGAGCATTGCTTATCATGGCTGCGATGCCTGGTTTTGTTCATTGGTTTCTTTTTTTTTTTTCCTCTTTTCTCACCCACCATGCTGGAAATCGGGCAATTGAGTCCTGGCTGTGTCTGGCTTAGCCATTTTCCTGTTGGCAATGGGGTCACTTAAGGAAAACATGTTGTGGGTGAAACCTTGTAAATCTCTCTCACTCAAACCAAGCAGCCGCCTGTACTTCGGTGCCATAGGAACAGGCAGCGCCTGTTGCAGCAGAGCAGGTGCTGCGCAGGGAGCATGCCGCGTGGGAGGGCTCTGATCTCTAGCTCCTCGGCGTACAGCAAGGCCTTGAGTGCGGGTGTTCAGACCTCCAAACGGCCTGTTCGCATCCTTGGGCCAGGGCCCCGGACCGCAGCTGTGAAGGTGCAGAGCCCGGATCCTCAGCTCAGGGTCCCCCTGGATCGGGGATTGGGAGAGAGGGAGGGGTGCCGCTTTGAGCCACAAGCCAACGCTGCTAGCCACCTTCTGATCCGAATTCCCAGCTCTCCGCATGGAAATCTGTTTGGCCTGTCCTGCAATGCATGATGGGAAGTTTTCTCCCCCTCTCTCACGCCACCCATGACTGTTTTGTTTTATTCTATGTGCTGCTTCTTACTTTATCCTTTCAACCTCTTTTCCTTCTCTGCACAGATATTATAGGCACGCTAAGGCCGGATGAGAAGGCCATAATGACCTATGTCTCATGTTACTACCACGCCTTCTCAGGGGCGCAGAAGGTGAGACTTTACCACTAACAACCCCCTCCCCGCTCCCTGCCCTGCTTAGCGTTCCTCTCCACCGAGGAACATCCCGGACCCCGTCCGCGCCAGGGCATTTGTAGGGAAGCCCAACGCATCCAGCGATGTGCTTGGATGTGCCACCTTGTAGTCTTGCTGGAGAAATGATGTAAATGTCCTTTCAGACAGACTTGAGCTGCTCCTTCCCTCCAGTTTCACACCCCAGCGGTGGAGAAAGCATTTGGTAAAGCTGTCATTGAAAGACGAATGAACGTCTGCTCTGACAGAGACAGTACCCTTTCAGCGACTAGCGGGCATCATCCTGGCCAGGCGTTGCGCCTCCAGAAGTACCACAATCAAATCAACCTGCTCCAGGAAATCATAGCCTGTCCTCCTTGAGCTGCCATCCTGTCTTCCACACTCAGCCCCTGCTGGGTCAGTGGTCTTTTCCTAGGCTGAATCATCTGTGAGCTTGTTACGTGAGCACTTTTTTGCTCCAGCCACAAAGTCCATTCCTACCAGGCCTTCAGCTTTCCCAAACTCACACGCTTCTCCATTCCTTGCTTATCCTTTGTCATTCTCCTCTGTTTCCCAAACCACCTATATATTTTATTTCTCTTTCCTCTGCTTTGCCCATTTCCATAACTCCAGTCTTTCTTCCTCTGCTTTCTCTTTACTCTGAAGTCTCTTTGCCAGGCGTTGGGACATTTGTTCTCAGAGGAACCAAATAGTCACAGTTTGCCTTTGGGCAAACTTCCTTCAAAACCGCAATTTCCCTGCAATCCTTTGAATAGAAGGAAAAGGTTCATCCTTTCCTCCCATGCCATAGCTTGGCTGGGCTGGAGCCTTTCCACAAGATCACTCCTAATTTCAGATTGTGGGCTTTGGAACAATAAAATCCAAAGTTCAAGACTGCATTCTTCATGTTACGAACAGATGTAAAATCTCCCTGTTTCCCTCAGCCACAACTTCTTTCTCTCACTAAGGCCTTTTCTGTTTGAAACACAGTCCATGTGTTGCCCAGCTTGAGGGCTAACTTGACTCCAGGAAGAGTCCATCTCTCTTGCACAAAGCCGTGCTGATGGTCGCAGCATTGATGCAGATACCATGCTGATGTTGGCTTTCAGAGGGCAAACACAGGCAGCAGGTTCCAGGGAGCAGCTCTTCAGTTCAAGGCAGCTCTGCCCTGTTTCATATAAATTACACGATACTGTCTTCTTTCCAAGGAACTGGGAATATGTCCCACAGCAGTGCAGTAGACTTGCCCTTTTGGCATAATTTGTGTAGTCATGACTTTTCTGCTAGGATCCTGCTTTGTGAATTGTTCGAAACCCTTAAGACCAGGCTGCAAGCTCCAGCCAGCTGATACTTGCCCAGGAAGACTGTAGTCTCAGAACTCGTGCCAGCCTGGCGATAAGGCCTGCCATTTGCCAGGTGTCCCTGAGGGACTGCTCCATGCTGTCTGCGTAACCCGAAGAACTCCAGATTGAGGAAACAGCAAACCACAGTATGAGGAGGGTTGTGGACTGCTGCAGGAGCAGCCATGCCCCTCGCCAATCCCTCCCTCTTCTCTCTGAGCCCATTCCATGATTTGGAAACCTGCTCAGCAGGTCCTGTGCTCTCATCAGCAATTTAGGTGGATGCTAGGTCTCCAGGGATAACTGAAAACAACCTTTTACTGCTTCAGGACCTGAACCAAGTATCTGGGGCAATAACTAGAGATGGAGCTTCTTAGTTATTAAAGCATCAAACCCATGTAGTCTAACTGGCTTATAGGGAAAATTAAAGAGTTACTAATTTATTAAATTTTTAGCAATCCTGATGGGCCAGCAGCTCAACTATGCCCTGGCAGGAGTGGCACAGATCCTTTTTGGAGCTGCCCTAGCCATACGTTAGGCAGCTGCTGAGTGACACAGATTCAAATCCCAAGGCAAATGCAAAGTGATTACCGAGTGCCAGCCCCAGCCCAGACTGTAATGTGTTGCTACCTCATGCATCGTTAGGTGACTTACTGTGATATCACTCCCATTTTTCATTCAGATTTTTCATTATTGCCACCAGTCCTGAAGGGGAAGTCCCATGAGCCGCTTTCTGCTTTCACTCTCTTATACTGAGCCTTTGAAGGTACAGGGTCCCCAGCCTGACATGTGTGTGTAGGTGGCTGCTTTTTCTTTATGCCATTTTTTTTATACATATATTCGTAGGTATACTTGCTTTGGTTGGTTTGCTTGTTTTCTAACCGCTTCTGACTTTCACACTAAATGCATGCAACTCCTGGTTGGCTTAATATTTTGTAAACTGTATTTCTGGGGTGAAAATTTCTAACTAATGATTTACCATTTTCTTAAGAGATTGTGTTTGGCATACAGTATTCTGGAGTGGTCCTGTGAGGCCAGAGGACAGCAATAGGCAGACATCTTCCCTACGTAGCACACTGTGGAATGCCTGCCTTTGTGATCCTCCTCAGCAAAGAGACCTGGATCCATGAGCTAGAGAGACAGCTAACTCCACTTCCATCCTCAAGTCAGGGTTGAGAAGCACAGAAAAGACAAAAGACAGAGAAATTACTTCTACTTTGGCTATTCAGATTTCCATCTGAGTCCACCAAACAGCACATGCATATCACATAGCAGTGTGGTATTGAGCAGAATGCCCTGGGCTTGCCTTCCCCACGGTCTCTGAGCACAAGTAGTATAATGTGTCAGCATGATGCTGCACTGAAGCTGATCAGCTCACACAGGTTCTCAGAGAATAGAGGTGTGCAGCCTCCAGACCCCAGGATGGTGCATCTTCTCAGTGCTGCTCCATGTCTTGTGGGCGTTCTGGCTTGTTTGGAGCAGCGTGAGCATCCTAAATGCATCATTGCCTTAGCAGCGTGGGGGAGCCGAAATGGCTTTTTCCACTCCACTTAATGAAGGTGTAGGGGGAGCTGCTGTGGCCTCATGTAAACATCTTAGAGAATGCTGTGCCATTCTTCTTCTACCTGAAAGTGTTTCACTGAGGTTGCTGTCACCACAGATCAGCTCATTAGTAGGAGTGTGGGTCGTATTTGTGGAGGTTACCTGAAAGCACTGGGATCCTTTTGTCCTACCTTGCTCAGAACAAGTCAGTGTAACATGGTGCTCGTAACATTAATGATGATAGTGGCCACAGAGCCTTTCCTGCTGCTGCAGCAGTAGCACACTGTTGCATAGAGCAGTCTGGAGTAGGCAAGAACCATTGGGAAGCAAGTATGGGTAGGGGAGAGAAAGGATAATTCAAATAATGTCGTAATTGCTGACATTCAGAGGGCTTTTGTGTTTGGACAGATGTTCAACACGCATATACACACACATATTTAAAAACTTGGGCAGCTGGGGCAAATCTATCATCGGATATATGTAAATATGCCTCTGCAAAATGGGGTCCCTCCTGCACAGCGTAAAGTGGGGTGCAAAAAGAAGAAAGTTAAGAGTGTGCAGCGGGCTCCTATCCTGGGACGACTGAGATAAACATTTGACACCACCAGTTCCCTGCAGTCACTAGGCACATCATGGTAGGGCTCTGGCAATGTCTTTTTGACATACCTATGTCTATAAAAGTTTTCTCTGGATATCAAAAAGTACTCCATTAAAGTTCAAATTTTTGTTAAAAACAGACCAAAGTACAAGCTTTCTTAAACATAACCATTGTTTGCACTTTTTACAGATTTTTTATTATTATTATTTTTAAAGTGAAATTGCTCTTTCTCCTGTACCAGTCCCTCCGATGTGTGTTAAATTAGTTATATCTGTGTATCTGCTAGCTGGCCCACTTTAGTGAAGGGACAGATGACTGAATATATGGTTTTACAGCTTCTTACAAATGAGTAAGATTGCCAGACCCCCTGGGACCTTAGCAATCCAGATATCACTGTATAGCCTATGACTTTATTGCTATACTTGCTGTCTTGCATCAGCTGCAAAAGTTAGAGGATTTTTCTGAAATGGCCTTGGAGATTGAATAAACAGATAATAAAAGGACTTTTAAAAATAGAAAAAGGTTGAAACTTGCCAGCTATAAGCTCAGCAAAACTTCTTTTGTCATCAGTCCCACACATAGTTTTAAGGCAGGACACAGCATTCACAATTGGTGTGTTGTAGTGTTGGCATGTCCTCTTCATGTCCACCAAGCCTCTGGAAGGAAGACTACTCCACAGGGGTCCTGTGAGTAGCTCCACCACCTTCCCCAGGCAGCAGGGCAATAGCTGTACTGTGGTAAAAGAGTGCTGAGCAATCCCCTGACACCCATCACAGGGGCACATCCTCCAAGCTTTGTGGCATGGCACCCACTGTGATAATGGTAAAGGGGGCTGATATCCACAGATACATGCTGTGCAAGGATCAGCCTGCTGTATGTTCCCCTTGCCAAAAACATGCATGGCACTCCACTCCAGGGCAGACTGACTGCTCCTGAGTTCATAGCTGGGATTTTTCTGATCCTTACTTTGTTCCAAATTTGTGTGTTAACATGTTCAGCTCCCTGCAGAGAACAAGGTTTTGGTCCTACAATGGGGAAAAAAAACCCCAAACTAAATAGTAACAACAGGGTTTTTTTTGTTTGTTGTTGAGACTTGTTTTGGGAGAGTAAGTAGAAAGACTACACAGAAAGGAAAAAAAAAAAAAATCCTCCTCTCAGCTGGATCATGAGACCCTGAATACATGATAGATGTCATGTGGCAAGATGCTGGAGGAGGTGGCCCTGCAGTGAGTGCCAAAAATACAAGGAAAGATGGAAAACAGCTCTGCTGGGCAGAATTTAAGGCTAAGAGGAGTATCTACCACTTTGTCTTCCAAACAAAATTAGGAATTTTGTCGGTCTGTGGATTAACTCTGTTTAGGTAGTTTTTTCCTGTGGTAAAAGCATGTAGAGCATCTCATCAGCTTGACACCACTCAGTGTTGCAGCTCTGAATGCTGGTGAGGGGAGTGGAGGTGGGGCAGAAACCCCTTGTCTTTGTAAAAAGGTAGGCAGGGTCCCTCTGGTAGGAAGCAAACAAAAGGGCCCTCTCGTAGGAGCAGCTTCAGAAAAGGCATAGAAATGTGTTTGTCTCACAACACATAGGGTGGGATCAGTAGATCTGGGAATCTCTGAAGGCATCTATTCAGCTGAGAAGGGAAAAATAAATTATTATAGAAGGTCAGATGGAAAGTGAAGAGGTCAGGACAGACATTTCGAAGCGCGGACAGGTTGCTAGAGCCAAGAGTAGGAGACTTTACCTGCAGGTATGTAGCAGGAAGCTAAGCTGCAAGCTTTGGTTTATATTTTTTGGTCACACTTTTCTGTTCTTCTGTTTTTCTTCTCTTCGTCAGGCGGAGACAGCAGCAAATCGTATCTGCAAGGTGCTGGCAGTCAACCAAGAAAATGAACAGCTCATGGAAGACTACGAAAAACTGGCCAGTGATGTAGGTGTCCATGGTGCTGTTGGTTTCTGGGTGGTGGTATGTGGAAAGGAATTGCATTTACCACTGATAAGTAATCTTAGAGAGTGCTACTGGCTCATGTTTACCTGGAAAATTCTTTTTTTTTCCCTTTCTAGCTTGAAAAAAATTAAAGATCGAACTTACCTTAAAGGCAAGAGCAATCTACTTTAAGGCAAAAAACTTCTATAGAGCAGCTTTGAATTTCTTGGTTTATTAAGAGCAGCTGCAGAAATGCTAAAATTAAAGGAAAAATCAAGCTTGTTTAACTTTCATTACTCAGGACTATACAATTTTGTAACATCTTTCATACAAATTGAGTGCCAATGTACTGCAGAAGTCAAGAATTGTATCAGAGAGAATGGAAGTTAGAGATAATTGAGAAAAGAAATATGCATTTGCTGATAATTGGAAAGAATCTGGGTAAGGTGCAAGCTGGAGGCTGCTTTGGTTAACTGAGAAGGCTGACAGATTGGCAGCTGTGAAACTACAGAAGTGACCAAATGGGGACTGGAGTGTGTTTGTGGAAGATAAGTGAGGAGAGGAAGATGGAGAACAGAAGGGCAAACATAGCCCATGAGCATGCTTTCAGCCTGGTCTGGAAAGCATAGGACACTACTCCACTCACACTGTAGACTGCCCATTGCATTAGCATTTTGCCGGCCCCCCAGATAGGTTTGCTAAGGAGGGCTTTTCAAAGAGCAACACTGACTTCAAGGAAGCTAGAGTGGGAAAACTGTAACTGGAGGCAAGAACTTGATTTCTTCTGTCAGATGCTTCTGGAGATAACATGACTTACAGCATCCTTTAGTTACACAACAGTCCAGCAAAACTCTTACGGCTTTAGCATAGTCTGAGGACATAGTTTGGTCCTGACTGTGCGAAAGCAGGTTGGATTGGCAGTGCTGCAACAAGCAGTACTACTTAGTGTGGTAGGGAGTGGGCTGCTCATTTTAAAAAAAATTTCCAAAAAAGCTGGCAAACTTTTCTTTACAAGCCCTGCTGGTGGCAGAATCTTTCTGACAGCAAACATAAAAGTAGATGGTCCCTAATAAGATCAGAGCAACACCTGTAGTTTTAGTACAATTTTCAGTTCACGGCTTCTTGTCATTGCTCTTTCCAGCTACTGGAATGGATCCGTCGCACCATCCCCTGGCTGGAAAACCGGGCCCCAGAGAACACCATGCAAGCCATGCAGCAGAAACTGGAGGACTTCCGGGACTATCGCCGCCTGCACAAGCCCCCCAAGGTCCAAGAGAAGTGCCAACTTGAGATCAACTTCAACACCTTGCAGACCAAGCTGCGGCTCAGCAACAGGCCAGCCTTCATGCCTTCAGAAGGGAAAATGGTCTCGGTGAGTGGGGGGAACTGATCATATATACCCCAACCATGGCTGAAAAATGGGACTCCTTTTCTGCCCATGGGTGGGCAGAGCATGCCCCACCTTCAGAGTGAGCTACTCTGTGGTAGAAACCCTGTAGAATATAGTTCAGTGAGGCCATAATAAGAGAGGATCAAGCAATCATTGCTTCCCTGTATCTAAACCAGACCCTGAGGCTCTTCACAAACCTTGCATGCCTTTATGAGGAGATCTCTGGGTGCCTCTCATTTGTTCTAATTGAAAAATCATTGGGTTTCGTTGAAGTTTCATGTGGGAAGTGTTTCAAGAGGGACTTTTTGTGCAGACAGGTATATCCTGACACTGCTAGTCCTGCTTATCTTAAGTCTGGCACTTCATCTTCCTGACCTGTCTGCACAACACTGAGATTAAAAGCCCACATCCACTCCCTCCAACCAATTGGAGCCATGTAGCTCATGGAGACTAATGCTGACGTACATCTTCCCCCTCCACCTTCTGACCTACCTTTTCTTCTCATACTTTTGTCTCTAGGATATAAACAATGCATGGGGTGGCCTAGAGCAGGCTGAGAAGGGCTATGAAGAGTGGTTGTTGAATGAGATCCGGAGGCTAGAGAGGCTGGATCACCTGGCAGAGAAGTTCCGGCAGAAAGCATCCATTCATGAGTCCTGGACAGATGGTAATGCCAACCTACGTGCTTCCTATTGCCTGACATAGTTCTGTCCATTATGTAGGAGGAAGAGATGGATCATGCGTAGGTCCTTCCATGAGATTTTCCTCTCAAGAATGCTAGTTCATTTCTTACTTTATTAGAAAATAATATATGAAAATCAGCTTGATCGCTGTCCTTTACATCATGCAGCCACATCGGCATTCCCTAACTGTTACAAAGTGAGAACTTTGGATAGAAAAGAGCTACAGAGCAGAGGGAAAACTACCATACAGCAAATGCAACAGTTGGCATTTAGAGGATCAGCATAGTCCAGTTTGCACATACTGAGATGCGTCCAGTATAAACTGTGACAGCACTGGCTTGAGCTGCACTGTGTGTCCTTCTCTGTTGTTAATGGCAAACTCACGGTCTGTGGTTCAAAAGTGAGCATTGTGCATCTCTAGGCCAGCACTCGTGAAGGCAAGCCTTGGGCACCTGAGGGTGTCTGGAGTGGGGCAGAGGCCCTTCTGAGGGTCCCCACGGCTGCCTCCGTAGCAAGGAGCTGGCTTTGGGGGCACTGGGGCCCGTCGTTCATTCTTTTGTCCTTTGGCTCCCTCCCCAGGTAAGGAAGCAATGCTGCAGCAGAAGGATTACGAAACTGCTACCCTGTCGGAGATAAAGGCCCTGCTGAAGAAACACGAGGCCTTTGAGAGCGACCTGGCTGCACACCAGGACCGTGTGGAACAGATTGCTGCTATTGCGCAAGAGCTGAAGTACGGCACCCCGGCACACGTCCCATCCTTGGGGCCAGGGAGGCTTAATCAGCTTTGCCCTCTGCCCTCTGGAGAGCCATAAATCAATCCCCATACAAAAATGTTGGGAAGTCCCAGTGTTTCCAAACAGTATCTAGGATACTGCTCTCCAGTATCCGGACACACCAGAAGAGCAGGCCAGAAAATGGATGAGTCGTGGGTGCTGATGAGGGGGTGGCAGAATTATATTCCCAAGCCAAGTTTCCATCCTCTTCCAGCTCGTTATGCTGCTGTGAACCCTTTCCTAAAAAGTCTGACCTGCCGCTGGCGCCTGCTAGGTTTCAGAGTTGTAACACCATCATACTTTTCCAGGAACAGAAGAAAACAGCAGAGGATAGCAGGCTCTCAGCTTGGTCTCTTGTATCAAAAAGATCCTCCTTATTCTGTCAGGAAAAAATCTGCTGATGCTTGAGCCCATCATGGCTTCTGCTGACACCCTGGGCCCTTTGCCCCAGGAGTACTGCACCATGTGGACTCTGGTCAGCACTTGCTCCAGAGCATCCCCACAGCAGCTCAGCTCCCTCCCTCCTTCTCCCAGCTTGGAAACCTTCACCTCCACTCCTTTTCCTGGAGTGACAAGTGAGGCAGGTTACCAGGAGAAATGAGGTCTCCTCAGGGTGAGAGGATAATTGCTAGGGATAGCAGGCAGGTAAAGAGCTAGCCTCTACAGCATGGGGAGAGGGATTTTGAAACCCTGCATGTTTCTCGGCAAAAACGATCTGAACAACTTGGCTTTGACTTTGTTTCCTGTTTTAAAAATATTTATATGTCACACTGGCCTATCTCAAGTTAGTGTCTGAGCTAAGATCAGTACTTTTAGGCTGAAGGACTGTTTTTCTCTAAAAAATCAGGATTATTGGATCAAGATCATTATCTCCTTTAACAAGACAGATTTACACAATTGCTCCCTTGTCCACTGGAGGATTGACCTTGGAACAGGAGGAGAGTTCAAGGCAATCCTCCATGTCAGTAAGATTAAAACCAAGGCCGGCTAGTCAGCAAGCATTAGCTGAGCTGCCACTTCCAAAGCACATGCTACATGCCAGCCAAAGCAGCTGCAGCTCTAAGAGCAACAGGGAAGGCTGGGCCTTAAACTGGGGGAGAGGTGATTTCTTCCAAAATGTGAGAACAGCGGGCTCTGCCATGCTTCCGAAAGCCATCTTCCATCTCAGCAAAGAGGCCATGCCCTGAAAAACCATGGCTGAGCTCTTTTGTCCCCCAGAGATACACTGCCAGGGAGATGGAGTGGGTCTGGAAGAAAGCCACTGTGGCTGCCCATGCCAGGTGTGTTTGGGGGCACAGCACGTTCTACTCCCCTGCAGTAGTGGTCCAGCACGGGTGCGTTACAAGCCAGCCTTTCAGAAGCAGTTCTTTCATCTGCAGTGCTGGCTCTGCAGCAAAGCAGATCAAGGAACTGATCTGGATTAAAAACCCAGCAAAGAAAAAGTTATTTTTAGCCCAAATCAGTTTCCTGACTAGTTTACTGCAAGACTCCACTAACAGTTGTGCCTGCACACCTCAGGAGGGCAACACAACGGTGGGAAAAAACAAAGCTGAGAGTGGCAAGAGGAAACTGTTTAAACCTGCTTAGAGAGAGGGACCA
Source organism: Phaethon aethereus (assembly GCF_964289735.1). NCBI lineage: Eukaryota > Metazoa > Chordata > Aves > Phaethontiformes > Phaethontidae > Phaethon > Phaethon aethereus. The sequence continues at coordinate 38,988,541 of NC_138579.1, read as the reverse complement.
GGGTCACTCCGTAGCCCAGTGAGTTATTCTGCTTTCTCTTTCGAGGCTGACACTTCCCATCTTGGCTGGTTTCCCTCTGCCTGCAGGTTTCTCCCTCTTTGACCACATGCAGAACCAAGAGCACAAAGCAATGCAAGACCATAAGCTTCAGTTTACCTCTGTCCTCTCCTTTCCCCAGCGATAATCTTACCAGCCCATCTTCTGTGAGTGCCAGCCTATAGACATCTCAGCAAAGCACTCCCTGTCAGGCATATAGGAAAGAAACCTACGCTGTAATTATGGGATTGTCCTAAATAAATGAATGGATTATGTAATTTAGCTATTCCTTGCCACCTGTACTATGCAATTCTTAGAGCAATCTTAAGCAGTTTCTTTGCATTCATAATGAAATCTTCACTGCCCATTCTGATGTAGAAGATGCAGGTAGTTAGCCTGCATGGTGTTCTTAAGCAGAATACAGGGGCATATTGCTTCTGCTCATAATCTGCTTATTCCCAGTTTGAGCAAAAATCTATACTCCTTTCCTCCAGTGCCAAGTTATTCCCACCAGGCAGACAGCATGAGTGTTTGTGGAGGCATTGGGTGGTGGTTGTTTTTCTTCCTGTTCTGTGCCATTTGATGTACCATAACATACAGTGTCTCCAAAACTAGATACTGCTGTCTTCCTGGCTTACTTTACTTGCAGAGACCATGAGCTCTTTGTCTGAATCTGTGTTGAAGGCTGATAAAGATTTCTAATGGGTTTCTCTTTCTTCTCCAAAAGGTCTTTATTTGACTTCTTGTCCTTTTTTCCCCACCTCTTATAGTGAGCTGGACTATTATGACTCTCCCAGTGTCAATGCCAGGTGCCAGAAGATCTGTGATCAGTGGGATAATCTGGGTGCCCTAACCCAGAAACGTAGAGAGGCCTTGGAGGTGAGACATGTTACAAGTTGGACCTTTGGGATTACGTGGGTAGGTCATTTGCAGGAAGCAAGCTGCAGTAGGCATGAGCAACCAATTTCAGATCTTTGTCCACTCCTAGAACATCCTAGACTGTAAACGAGTGCTACATTTCAGTATATGTAGCCTGCTTTTCCCCTTCCAGCCCGATTATGGTGCCTTTCATTTGCTCAAGGTATTGATTTATTTCTGCTTCTCTGTGTTTTATAATTTCATTCTGCTTGAAAAGACTGTCCTTGTTTTATTTTATTTCAGAGGACCTCATATTTTTCCTCAGAGATGGAAAACCCATCCTGTAATCTCTTAACAGCAGAGAGACTTTTACTGTAGCGCCATCCTGGGAGCACCAAGGAGGTCTGAAAGGAAGGAGCAGCTCAGACAACCCACATTATCTATGTGATTGTTCTTCTCTAACCATCTTTCCTGATTTTCTTTCTTTTTTGGTACATGCTCAGAGGACGGAGAAGCTACTGGAAACAATTGACCAGTTGTACCTGGAATATGCCAAACGAGCTGCCCCTTTCAATAACTGGATGGAAGGGGCCATGGAGGACCTGCAGGACACGTTTATTGTTCACACCATTGAGGAGATCCAGGTACAGAGTGGTCATTTGCACCAGTCAGGCTGGGATAGAGAGAAGTCGGGGATCTCCTAGATTCCTAGTGGTGCCAGATTTGTAGGTCATGTTTTGGTGCTTCTGCTCTAGTGAGTGAGCCTTAGCAAGAGAAACAAAAAGGAGTATGTTTTCCCTTGATTTCCTTCAAACACCTGGACCTGAATAGGTGTGAAACATGTTCACACCATCCTAGCTGGACACAAAGAACTGAAAGTGGATTTTTCAGTGTAACTCCAGAGTCTTATTAATGAAAGCCTGAAAATTGAGAGACTCTTTTTAGGGTCTTGTGGGGTTTTTTTAACCCACATGAGCAACGTTGCTCACAGGTTCTGCAGGTCAGTTGTCCCATGTAATGTCATGTCCAGGTCATTTGGTCCTGTGTGATAGGATGTGCTGTGAGGGCAGTTGTTGAGCTGACGGGTTTCAGTGCTGAGCACAAGAAAAATCAGAATTGTCCACTTTGGTGGTGATCACCATTTGAGGAGAAAGTCTTCTTGCCTTCTGCAAGACAACAGACAGTGTCTCAGTTTTCCCCCTTCCAAAAGGGTGTTACAAAAGCAACTTGAGGTATCTACGGGTACTTTTCAGACCAGGAATTACTCTTCCCTGGGTTGCAGTGGGGATTTCTAGTTCTCCTGCAAGATGGGCTCATGAAAAGAATCCAAGTTACCTCTTTGGAGGAATGGCTGACAGCAACATGGCCATTAGTGAGGCAGCGAATGGGAGACCAACAGGGGACATTATGCAGCCGGGGGGCAGAGGGGTGGTGAAATAGCCCTATCCTGGTATCAGCTCTATTACTGAGCTGCTACTTGTATCTTCCACCCTTCCCTCCTGAAGAAAGGGGTCTATTAAGTCTTTCATAATGCAGAACAAATCTGAACTGTATTGAAACACTTCCATCATCTCTTTGTGACTGCTTGCAGTATCTTTACCAGCCCCTCAGACTTGCATTACATCTCTTTGGCCACTGCAGCAGCTGCAAAGTAATGAGTCACCATGGAAGGAAGCAATTTTACAGAAAGTAGTTACAGTGTGCGTGTTGTAAGAGAGTGGTCAGTCATGTGGTTTACTTTCATTCCCTCTTCTGTCCACACTGTTCCCTTAATTATCCCTGCACATGCCTCTCTGTCCCCCATTCGTTTTGCTGTCTCTTTCCCTGCGTTTGCTTCCCTAGTCTTGACCTTCCAGGCTTCTGGGATGAAGTACCTTAAAGGCCTGTAGAAGCAGTGGATGATGAGCCAGGACCAACTGGCTTGTCAGCTGTCCACAACCTATCAGCAAGCATGCCCCCGCCATCGATCCCTGAAGCACAGTCTGGGCACCGCAGCAAGACGGGGAACAGAAAGGGCCTGTTGTGTTCAGGGAGAAGGAGCTGTTTTTCAGCAGCAGGAGCATACATTGCCTGTGCAAGTTTGCTGTTGGCTGGAAGACCTTCACCTAGTTCTAAATGACTCTGATCAGACTGAATCTGACTCTTATTATTCATCTGGAGTTATCTTAGGTGTCGAACTAGTATCTACCTAGTGGGAGAAGAAAAACATGGCCTATTTACACTGGTGAGACATGACTGCTTTAAAGTAATGCTAGTAGTCAGATCTTCCCAAAGGGGCTGACAGGCAGTTACTGAGCAGTGTTGGAGAAATAGTTCCCCCTAAATAGTGAGCCACAAATTATTCCACCATTTTTTGGGATGTGATCTCTGTCACTGGTCAACATGAGACAGAAACAGATGGAAAACAAGACTTCACATCATTTAACTACTTAAAACAGCCTGTTTAGTGGTGCTGAGAGAACCTGAAAAGTGTATTAGAGCAGCCTGCTTTGTATCCTAGGAATATGTAAGCTTTTGCAGTCACTTCTGCAGGGATACATTTGCTGAAGAGGCTATTCAGTGACTAATGCTCTTACCCTCCCTTTGCTGCTGCCTTCCTTCTTCAGGGACTGACCACAGCCCACGAACAGTTCAAAGCCACTTTGCCGGATGCCGACAAGGAGCGACAGGCCATCCTGGGAATCCACAATGAAGTCTCAAAGATTGTCCAGACATACCATGTCAACATGGCAGGAACGAATCCTTACACTACCATCACCCCACATGAGATCAATGGCAAATGGGAACATGTGAGTTCTTTCCAACCTTGCAAGTTAGTGTGGGAGGATGCCACTGCTCAATCAGTGGGGCCCCTGGAAGTGGATTTTTTACTCTTCAGTTACCCTCTCATGCTTACTCCTGAGTTACGTTTTTTTTGTCTTTTTTTTTCGGCTCAATTGCCACATGCTTGGAAAGCGGAAGGGGTCTTTCATATAAATGCCTAAGGGGTGTCAGATCCCTTTTACTTGCTCTTTTTATAATGCAAGATGCTAAATTAAAGCTTTGAGGTTTTCAGTCCTCACTTGACCTGATAAGCAAGTGAGTCAGTATCCTTTTTCACCATTCAGCCCTTCACATATTTTATCTCTGCAGCCAAGTAGCCTTCCCTTGCTGTAATCCTACAAGAGCAGCTACTCTCCATACCAGCTGTGCTGATGGTTCTTACTACCAAACGAGACCACCAAAGTAAGATCTGAACAAGGTCCTGCAATTTAGTTAACATGAGCCACCAAAAACCCAAGCAGTGAACAGAAGCTTCTTCTGGTCTTCCATGGCCTGAGATGAGTTTGCAGTGTGCATCTTACAGCAGATAGGATTCACATTCCATGAGCCTTTCCACCTTGTCCTAAACTATATGACTGCTTGTTTTCAGCGCAAACACCCACTCCTCCCTTCCTTGCGGCAATTTCTACATTTACTGTACATGTGCCTTTGTATATATAAACTGCACACCTTGTTACTCTTTGCTGTAGGTGCGGCAGCTGGTTCCCAGAAGGGATCAAGCCCTGATGGAAGAACATGCTCGCCAGCAGCAAAATGAACGACTTCGTAAACAGTTTGGTGCACAGGCCAATGTCATTGGACCCTGGATCCAGACCAAGATGGAGGTAGTGCTTTGCTCATTTTGCAACAGTCTGTTTTCCTCTTTCACCTTCACTGATATTCTTATCCTTGGTCTTTCTTGACCACTGTCACAGTCATTCTTCCTTCCAGTTACAGCAAGAGAAACTTTCATAGAAAAAATGGACAATCCCAAGATTAGTATCGGTTACTGAAGTGCTTGTGCTTTTCTTCCCTAACTCTTTAGTACAGAGATAAAAAACATGACTTAAAATGGGGAACACTGGTATTTTAATAGAGTTGTGTTTATATGCAGCAAGTTAAAGACCCTATATCAGAAGCATATTTTGTGTAACTGCTTTCACAGCAATGGTCTTGATATACATGATGAAATAAATGCAATTAGCATATCAAACATCAGCAGAGGAGACATTTTTAAGGGAGATCTTCTCACTTTATCTAAGATTTGAGTTAAAGAAATTTGAGTTCATGAAATGGAAAAATATGAAGCTTTACTGATGGCAGGAGCTCTAAAGAAGAGAGCAATTACAGAAATATGTATGAAGGGAATAAGTCAGTGGCAGGCAGTACATCAGAAAAAGATTTGGCTTGGTACATTACTAGTTTATGGACTGAAGTTTGGTTTTTGGGTTTTTTTTTTTTTTACCCTTGTATTATACACATCTCATGTGACTCACCTCACTTGGAAAATGTTCAGGGCTCTGCTGAAATTTTTGCTGACACTGTCTCCGCTCATTTAAAGTAACTGCTCCATGAGATATTTTTTTTGAATCATCATCCTGTGTGAGCATGAAATAGCTGTAATAAATGTCAAGCATGTTGAGGCTTGACCTTCCAATGGGGTCTAACTCCTTTGGCTTTGCTAATGCAGGAGATTGGCCGCATTTCAATAGAGATGCATGGGACCCTGGAGGACCAGCTCAACCACTTGCGGCAGTACGAGAAAAGCATTGTGAATTACAAACCAAAGATTGACCAGTTGGAAGGAGACCACCAACAGATCCAGGAAGCGCTTATCTTTGACAACAAGCACACCAACTATACCATGGAGGTAAAAGTTTTGGCAGCAGATAAGACAGACTCATCTGCTGTGGCCAGTTAACATCAGCCACATCTAGCTCTGGCAACGTGTTGTGTTTCTCAGGAAAATGGAGAGCTTGGCAATGTGGCCAAGCATGCAACGACACGTCGCTGAAAGTCTTTTTGCCTTGTTGTACTTCATGCCAACCCATTCCAATGTACTTCCAAACATAGAGAATAGAAATAACCTGAATGAGATCAACAGTATTGCTTGAAAAATTAGCTGGTCTCGTTTCTCCTGCCACCCGATTGTGGCAGCCTATTAGCTGGGATTAGAAAGACCAGGGGAGTGCTGGTGATTTTGAGCTGCCACAGCCTGGCAGAAGAAAGAAGTCCAACAAAAGCCTTTTAAAACCAGAGTCTGGCTTTCTGTTGACAACGTGAGGTTTCTTGGAAGCAATCTGAGTTCAACATGAGTCCAGCAGAACACAGACGGGCTTTGAAACTTGTCTTTTGGTGTCTGGCCAGCTCTCCATTAAGCAACAGCAGAAGCAGTGGAGCGCCAGTGTCTTCCAAGGACTGTGCCTTATTTATTTTCTTGGTAAGGATAGTTTTCTGCCCAGCTAAGTCCTAGAAGCAGTGGGTTTGATTCTCATTTGTGTTAAAGGCCCCCAGTATGTTGCTCTGACAAGGCAAAGGAACTTTGCAGTAGGACCAAGACTTTCTTAAGATCAGGAATTGGCCTCTTCAGTATTTTTTTCAGTCAAAATTCAGATTTGAAACATCCGGTTGGCTCACACAGCAGATGAGAAGGAAGCTTTTCTAAGCAAACGGACTTCTCCTGCCTTGGCCACCAGGATTATTTAATTTGCAACAAGTGGCATATTCAATCCACTGGCCTCAGAGTCAGAAGAGCTACTTTTTGACTTAAAAACTGTCCTGTCCTCTTTTTCCAGCATATCCGAGTGGGCTGGGAGCAGTTACTAACAACAATTGCTAGAACTATCAATGAAGTGGAAAACCAGATTCTGACCCGTGATGCCAAAGGAATCAGCCAGGAACAGATGAACGAGTTCCGGGCTTCTTTCAACCATTTTGACAGGGTAAGTCAGTGCTGACTGCAGCTTGGTAAACCACAAGCTTCCACGTAGACTTCACAGTGCAATAAAAAAGTGCAATAAAAAACAGTCACTATGATAAAACTAGATCAATAGAAGATGTTTCTCTCTTAAAAACACCATTCCTGTGAAGCAGTAATTCGTGTGAAGACTGCTAAGTGATCATTAGGCTGGGAGGAGAAGTATATCTTCACAGGAAACTACTGAGTTTCCTGATAAAGCTAAAATATGGAAAATTTTGAAGGCTTCTTTAGGAAATTAGACTTTTACCCCATCTTTTACAGAGAGCAGATTATTATATTCATTTATAAAATTTTTTGGAGAAGCTGTCCTCCACTCTGACATGCCATCACCTAGACATGTTCTGAAGAAACCAGTATTGCTCTTGTATGGGACAAATGGGAGGATCTATATACACCATGGCATTGCATGACATAGATAAGCCCTGATGTAAAGCCAGCTTTGCCTTACTGTGGAAATACATGCCAAGACGCTAGCGCGTGCATTAAGAAAAGGAATTCCTTAAAGGAAATTCTCCTCCCCTCAATTTGCCAGCCTGTCTGCAGCTTTTCCTTCTACAACCCAAATCACAAAGGTGTCATGCAGGGAAGCAGAGACAGAAGCCCAAGCCTGAAACCGGCCCCATTATCAACCTCTTCAATGTTGTCTGGAAATCCACGAGCAGCCTGCAGAGATACTGTGTCAGTGATGCAAATGTGGGTTGCTCTCCACCATTTGCTGCACCAGCCAGACTGTTTGAAAGGTCTTCAGAGAACAGGGCTGCAGCCTGCCTTCAGAGATTGACACTTTCAGATTGCTGAACACTGGTTATTTCAGCCCTTCTCTAGCTGCCTAAGAAAAATGAAAACTATGGCTTCTTTTCGTAGCACATAAAACCCTATAGATTTTATATTTTGACCTTCATATCATTTGCCCCTTCCTCCACAACAGTCTGAATGGTAATGCAGAGAGAACATGGGTTTCCCATCTTCAACTGTGTAGTTGATTTATGAAGGCTTAATGCTGACTTTAAAAGCTGGAGGTTTTTTGAGGAAAGTTGCTTGGAATTTACCCCACCATTCTGTCTGTAGCTTCCTTGATCTGGCCAGAGATGGTGATGGCAGGAAGGGGCTCTTCAGTGCTTGGGGGCTGTCCTGAGCTAAAATTCTGCAGAATGGATGGGGATTCTCAGTTCCTGTTGTAGCTTGTGTACATTTTGATGGGTACATCCAAAGACTGTGGGAGCGGGGAATGAGCAAAGGGAAGAGCAGCTGCCAAGCTGTTTTGTGCTGCGCTGTACAGCAGTACTGTTTGCAGAGCTGAGCACTTGAAATAGCTTTGCCAGTCAAAGCTCCACCTCATGTGCAGGTCTCATAAATACAGCCATAACACTGCTCCCCTGAGCTTCAGCTGTTTTTCCTTGTCTGTTCCTGGGATGACCTGACAGCTAAGCTTCCTTGGGTGCATTGCCAAACATACCTGACCTCACCTACTTCTTTAGTGGGACTTTTGACTAGAAGATTAAGGCAATGCTTCCCACTGCCTCTGCCTGCTTACCTGCACTCTGGGTTACTAGTGGAACACAGGGCTTCTGGCACTATGGATAACAAGCAGTGACGCAAGTAATTCACTTGTGAGATGGAGATCTTGAGGCTTCTGAGCATCAGCTGTTTTTGTCATTCAAATGCCCTCAAGATGTGATGAGCTCTCTGAGAAGGAACTGTTCCAAGAGCATTTTTAGCACATCCTGAAATGTCAATGTGATATCTAATGTTGTGCACTTTTTATTTTTCTTCCCTGTCTTTCTATCTGCATGTCATTCTTCCTCTCCCTCTCCTCACCCACTGCATGGTGCACCTGTTTGTTGTCCTTCCACGACCCTTTGATCTCCTCTGTGTCTCTCTTCCTTCTGCCCCACACCATCACCCCACTGGCACTGCATGTCCTGCTGCCTGGCACACCGCATAACCAGGACCACTCCGGCACACTTGGCCCTGAGGAATTCAAAGCCTGTCTCATCAGCTTGGGTTACGATATTGGAAACGATGCACAGGTACTGAATGCTAGTGGTGAACTCAGCCAGATGTTAAACTGTGAAAAAATAACAGTTTTTTCCTTTCTTTTCTTGTTTGTCTTAATCCATCTCTCATTGTTGTTCTTGTGTTTGACTGTATGTGCATCACTTTTCTATGCTATTTCCTCTCTAAATGTACTTTGGTATCTATTCCTTCTTAATTCCCTAACTGTTTGTCTTCGGAGAATTCCTTTTATGTCTTCAAACTATTCCATTTACTTCTGTATCACTTAACACACTTTTTCTTGCCCATCTCTCAACCTGTCTTGCTTGATATTTTCATTCCTTTTTTTTGGTCAATATGTTCCTTGTGTGTAAACTACTCCATGTCCAAAACTACCTTTGCTTCTTCATGGTTTCACAAACTACTTTCCTCTATTGTTTTTCATTGTCCTGTAAATCCTTCCTTCCACCTCCTCCCTCCTGAAATTCATTCTTTGTAATGTCTCATGTGGGTTCATTTCTCCCTGGACTGGTCTCCCTTTTCTCTCTTGGCTTTTTCTGTCTTTGCATCATTCCCTGTAGAAGAAGACTGGTATGATGGATTGTGAAGATTTCCGAGCCTGCCTTATCTCCATGGGTTACAATATGGTAATGTAGAGCCCTCTGTCACTCCTGATCAAAGTGATTCTTGTAGGCACCTTCAAAAATAAAGGGAGAATGTGTAGTGAATCAAGGTAAACACAGCCTTATTTTCCGGAATTATCAGGAATGGATGTTAAATCTACTATTAGTTGTGCATGTAAAATTCTTCTCTTGCAACAGTAGCTGAAGGTAAATAAATAGAAATCATTGTCTAATTCCTCTGTATTTCAAATAAGAATGATATTTATCAAACTGTGTAGCTATAAGTGGAAGAAACAATAAACTTCCTCATATCAGTACCTGCACTCTGCACACCACACAAAGCTTCTCCAGCCCTAAATATCAGTTGAACTCCTGAAAGTATACACGACCTGATTTCTGAATACACTCAAATGCTGCTTCTCTCATTCCTGCCATTTATTTGACATGTCTGTTCCTGTACATGTAAGTACGTTGAAGTGCCAGTCACCCTCCCTGTAGCTTTTCCCTCACCAGAGTACCTGCATATTCAGAACAATAACGTGTGGCACCTTGAGAGGCAAGATAACTAATAGGAAGAGCTTCACCAAAGACTGATGCTCATCAAAGGGCAGGAGAAGAGCGTAGCACAGAAATATTCGTCTGAACTCACAATATCTTCCCTCCTGATGTCAGACAAAGCAGTGTTTATTCATCTTACTCATCAGCCCAGTATAAATACAGACTCTTTAGTGTAGCATGCCAAGCCGCAATAACATTTAATTAGATACCTTAATTACTCTTGAAGGTATAGTGTTCTAGATGTTTTAGAAGAGCCTGTTCCCAGAATACTCAGCTTTGCTCTCCCCTCCTCCTTACCTGGGGAGGAAGGAGTCCCAGAGATGAGAATAGAATATCTAGATTTAGATCTAGATATAAGGAAGACATTTTTTACAGTGAGGGTGGTGAAACACGGGCACAGGTTGCCCAGAGAGGTGGTAGATGCCCCATCTGTGGAAAGATTCCAGGTCAAGTTGGACAGGGCTCTGAGCAACCTGATCTAGTTGAAGATGTCCCTGCTCATTGCAGGGGGGTTGGACTAGGTGACCTTTAAAGGTCCCTTCCAACCCAAACTATTCTATGATTCTATGATCTTCTGTTTATATACCAAAAAATGCAGAAAACTACACTACAAGGTTTTGGCTTCTGTAGCAAACTTTTCTGTAGGATCTTTCCTACAGGGAAACTCCTGATATCTAAGTCCTTCTCTCCAGAGCCTGTCTAGTTAAGATGAACCAGATACTATTAAAAGACCCCAAGAGATGTTTCTTCTGGTGGTTTCTGTTCTGGCAGCTGAAGAGATCTGTAGAAGTTCTCTTTCAGTAAATGAAAGTAAAAGGATTTGAGGAATGCAGATCTTCAAATATTGCTACAGACATCTAGCATGATATGTGTTACAGAGAAATTTGCATCTTCCCCTGAAGTCTGTGATATTGTTCCCTGATAGGAGCATTGTCCTAGAGCTAGATGGAGCTGGATGTTATCCTAGGGCGCAGCTGAGAATATTTTATTCCAAAGGACAAATGAGCGGGAAGCATTTGTACATAACAGCAAGCTAAAAAAGAATATCCTGATTAAAAAAACAGGAGTGGTTTCTATTTGTCTTTGTTTTTCTAGCTGTGAGATAAGCTTCTGAACAGTTTCTTCACACTTTCATAGCACTGCTGCCCAAATGTCCGGGCTTACATGACGCTCTTGTTCTACAGGGAGAGGCAGAGTTTGCCCGCATCATGAGCATCGTTGACCCTAACCGCTTGGGTGTAGTGACATTTCAGGCCTTCATCGACTTCATGTCCCGGGAAACAGCAGATACAGATACTGCTGACCAGGTTATGGCTTCCTTCAAGATCCTGGCTGGAGATAAGGTGAGGCTCCACACCTTCCTTTCCTGCATCTGCATTGCTCCTGCTTTCCTTTTTCTGTCTTGTCTCTGAGAGAAGCACTCTGTAGCATGGAGGGTATTTTCACAGGAACACTGTGCAGTGCTGGAGGAGTGCACGGCTGAAGTGTGGGTTAATGAGCAGCCTGCTGTGGCACTTGAAAGTCCTGTTCAGCTGTCAGTCAGAACTATGCTGCCCACTCCTGCTTTAAAAATTGAATTAAGAGCTTGGTTGCGATTTGTTATTTCAAAAGGTATGAACAAACTCAACAGATGGTTCTTGATTAGTCTTGAAAAACTATTTATTGCTGACAGCTCTAAACTTGATATGATCTTTCACAGATATACATGTGTCACTATCAGCTGTTATACAATCAATAGTAGATTTTCATTGAGGATATGCTGTATCTGCAAGAGGAGCATCTTTTAATAATATAACTTGGTTGAAAGTTGGAAAACTCACAGCATGATACTAAAAGTACTAATTTTCTCAATTTGCATCATTAGTGGGACCAGCTGATGTAAAAAATTATGTAATCGAATTTTTCTTATATAACAATCACCACTAATGTTTTATGTAATTGAACAAATAATATGTACACATAATGTATCTCTGATTTTCTAATTATTTTATTCATCTCACTTGAAATGTAGGATACTATTTCTCAGATTGTAATGAGTTACCCTTAAATCCAGTACTGGTTTCCATGTTTCACTAATAAACTTTTCATAATCTGTAATGTAGAAACCCATGATATCCATTTAGGCATCTGCCTGACTGAAGCCAGTCCTGTTGTCTTTCGGCCTGAAAATTCCACATTATTCAGATAAGCTAATCGCTGAATAAATGGGTACTTTTGGATACAGTATTACTTAACTCGTTTACTCTGTACAGTACATTAAATATACTTGTCAGCTATAGTGATATAACATGAATCAGACAGTATTTCATTATGAAGAAAAATACCTCTTACTCACTCCAATCATTAAACTGAAAGGCAGGAGGGGAAAAAAAAGAAGAATAAAAAGTCACAGAAATGGTGTGAAACCCGAACCATTATTCAGAGCACTGCAAATGCCCATGATTCAGTTAGCTAAAGACAACATACTGGTTAGCAAACAGGCAGCTACTGTTACCTACTCCATGGAGAGAAGCCAAGCTACCTCAGCTCAGCGAGCCTCCAGAGCCAAATTTACATAAGAAGTTTTTGCTTGCTTGTTAAAAATGTCTGCGGTGAAAGGCAAGGATTGTTGGGGGAGCTGTGGAAGCAACACAAAGTGTTTGCTTGTCTGCTGCCTGCATTGGTGCCACCAACCAGAGCTAGTGGGGACGGATCCTTTCCTTGCTCTGAATAGAGGGAATGGCAACTCCCAAGCAGCTGTTACCTCCTGCCAGGGAGGGGCAGGACCCAAATTAAATTTCTGCTTCCTCCCATTTGCTTTCAGCAGGACCTCCACTGTCAATGGGAAGGCACAGTCTTACACTAACAAGTTACCTTACTTACCTCCAGGTCTTTTCTTTAGGTGTGCCAGCATCTCTCCTGCAAAAACAATCTTTCTCTCTGTTGTAAAAAACATTTTCTTGGATGAATGGTAGGATAGGGAGAGTGACTGCATTTCCTCCCAGGGCATGTGCGCAGAGAGCTCCAGGCGTGGGTGCGCAGTACTTGTCTAGTTGTTGGGGTCCTGTCCCTGACTGTTGTCTGCTGCCCTGGCAGGACAGGGGGTTGTTGTCCCTCTCAGGAAGGTCAGTTTCTGAAAGTAACCATCGCCCTGTCATTTGTCCTCGTTACAGAACTACATCACTGTGGATGAATTACGGCGGGAACTGCCTCCTGATCAGGCTGAATATTGCATTGCTAGAATGGCACCCTACAATGGCCGTGATGCTGTACCCGGGGCCCTGGACTACATGTCCTTCTCCACGGCGCTCTACGGCGAAAGTGACCTTTAACTTTTTTTCTGTCCCACCACACGCTCCCCTCCCCTCTCCCCCGTCCAACACGCCCTTCTTTCTCTTTGCAAAGCAGCCTCTGCTCCGCTCTTTTTTTGTGTTTCCCTGTTTTGCTTCAGATAACAGATCACATTTTTAAGTGGGGGGGAGGACATCGACATGGCACCGCCTACCTTGCCCTTGTAATGACAGTTTACAAAATTATTTTGTGCAAAAACATTAACGTTTTAAAAGAACAGACATATTTTATTATAGAAAAAGGTATTTTTCTCCACCAGATTGAACCTTAAAAAGAAAATGTTAAAATATTGCACCAAATATTTTTTGTTGTGACATAGAAAGTCGAGCACAATGTTACATTCCATCCTTTCCAAAAAGAACCAAACAACAACAAAATGCCACTTGTTCTGTTAACTTTTACATTTGCATATGTCTCTCTTATCACGTTTATCTTGGGAGGGGGGAAGGCACACAAGTGCATGTGTTTGCTGGTTCACTCATTTCATGAAAATATTTTATGATAAACTTTTGAAATTGCTGTGTTTTCTAGGGAAAAAAATAATGTACACAGCTCGTGTTTTCATATTTAATTAAAAAATACAATATGCCTCCTATGTTTATCGGTGCACAACTTTTTTTGTTGCTGAGAGTTGTCTGGTTTCAGAACATGAAGCTTGAGAGTTGATAACTTTGATATTGCTTGTCACAAACCATATTAAAAACTTCTTGTGATAACAACTCTAGACTTTATTCATTTGTATAGTAAAACTGTTTAATCCTATTCAGTTAAAGCGACAAACACAACAAAGATAATCCAAAATTAATGGTTTTTTTAATTGAAATTACAATACTTTAAAGGTAACTAATCTTTTCATTCTTGTTGAATGATGTTGGAATTTTCACAGCTTTCTGACCACTTTAAATTCATGACTTACATAATTTTTAACCATCTCTGATACACCCACATCTCTAGGAACAATAGTCTTGTTATTCCTTAAAAAATAGCACAAAATTAGTTACTAGAGCTGTGCAAGCAACCAACCACCGTACTTTGAACCATCCATGAAAAATTCGTCCACTGTTCCCATGCTCAGCATTGAATATCTCACTGCTTTTGATATCACATCTTCCGACGTCATAAATTCTTCCAGAGACCTCAAGATCACCTTTGTATTAGACAGTCAAAAGAAACCAGCTTTCAGAACAATTCCTCTGGGACCTTTAATGAGTCATAAAGTATACACACACGTGCCTGAAAATCAGCAAAGGGAAGCAGCTAATCCCTTCCCAGCCATCTCCTATTACAGGTGCATTTCCTGCCCTCCCACAGCTCTTTTAGGAAACACAAGAGTTAGAAGCAAAAATACTCACTAGTGCTTCATGAGGTGTTTCAAGTGAGTGTTTTTTCGGTATAGCCGCATCCTCTCCAGTCCCGAAGGCAGTCTTTATTTTGAAGTAACGACTGCAGAAGCCGAGAATTCATGCACAGATTCACAAGGACTTGCTGCAGCTCTCAGTGTAGCATTGCCCTCTGTTCTCCAGGACAAGGCTGAGTCCCGAGGAAGACCTTGTACATGGTGGGTTGGGGTTCAGCACAGCTTTCCGGTTTATTGAGGTCACAGTAGAAATCAGAGCAGCACGTTGTGATGTATCCCAACCTGACAGTATCTGCATACTGTATTTGGGAGAGGGGATGCTTAATGTCTCCTACCACCTTTCTTCCAGGAGACACCAAGACCCGCGTTCTCCTGTAGGCTGGATAATGCGTTTGCAGAGGGTACGCAAGTGAGCACCATTTAGCTTCGTACATGGACAAGGCCAGACTGTACTCTCCATAGTTTGTCTTCAAAGGTTGAAGCGGAGTCAGTTCACATAATTTACCTATAGTTGCATTGTTAATGAGTGCTGGAGTTGAGCTGAGTTTCCTGTGTTGTAACCCAGGACACCGAGAACCCTGCAGGGGCCTGTATGAATTGTCGGTAATGTAGGACTTGCAGCCGCATCAGTATTTAATCTGCTTGCAAGCTCCTCTATAGACCCATTTTCAGCTACGTCACTACTATTTTGCTACAAATGGGACTGTCCTCTTCAAAGATATGGAGTGCTGATTCCATTACCATGTTTTAATGTACATAACATCAGTTATCTGTTTGAAAACTAAAAGCAGAGAGGATGACTTACAGGCATGAGCAGATAATCTATATTGAAGTTTGCCTTGGAGCACCCATTGCCCTTGCTTTGATAACCCTCCCTTCCTCTTCCACAGTAGCTGCCCTGTCCTTGGTTTGCTGCACCTGGAAAAGGACATCTGCACTGTCAAACAAATTGAGGTTCTCTGTGGGTTGTACCCACTCCCACAAGATGCAATGATACACTTTTTTTTTAATGTACGCTTTTTTTTTTATTTAAACAGTAATACTGGGGAGTGGGAAGAATACTCATTGGGGTATTAAGTGATCACTGTCTGAAGAACAGACCCGTGTTATTTTGAAATAGGGCTGGAAAAAGAGCATAGGTACAACGTGGGCCATCACTTTGGGCCCAAGTCTGCTACCACTCAGAGAATGGAGCCAAATTATTTGGAATGCTCCCAGTGACAGCGCTCTGCACGTCCACGCTTGGACATTCCAGAAGTCTTTACAAAAACCTCTTGCTGAGCTGTGGTAGTGCTGCACTCTGTGACCAAGTTTCACACAAAACCCCAGCCGGGTGGAAGTATTCCGTGTTTTATGAGAGAGAGAAAAAGCAGACTCGTCCCTGCTCACGGCGCAAATTGTTGGCAGTGTGTGGGCTCCGGCCTTGCTAATGTTGCTCCACTGGCACCACAGCACTGCGTCCTTTGGTGAAGTTGAGGTGTTAACACCACCAGAAGGGCCTCACCTGTGCTTCTGAGTAGTTGAATAGAGTTCAAAATACTGGCAATAGGTGTGCCTAAAATTTTAGGCACACGTACTGGTATTTCTTCTGCTCAGGCGGCCCGGCCTTTGACAAAGTGGCTAGAGCTTATGTGACCTGGCCTTTCCCTCTAGGCTGTAGATACAGCCTTCCCATTCCCCCCCCACCCAAGGAAGAGCACTAGGATGCTGCAACACATTTACCTTCCTCGTACGCAGCACAAGACCTATCTTGCAATTGTGTGGCCTAACAGTCTCTGGCAGTTAGTATGCTGAAATTTTTGTATTAGGCTCATGGTTTTGCAGCTATCGTGTTGTTCTTTAGCCAAGTCCTGACCTCAGCCTTGATGAAATGTGTCTCTGGAAGCAGCTGTTTGCAGCTCAGCGACTGCCCCTTCCGCTGCCAAGAACGGAAGAAGTGGACAGTCCACTTCAAGCCCACATCTCCCATTCAGGGGTAAACTGCTTTTGTCAGTCGGCCATACTCACTACTTTCA
Source organism: Phaethon aethereus (assembly GCF_964289735.1). NCBI lineage: Eukaryota > Metazoa > Chordata > Aves > Phaethontiformes > Phaethontidae > Phaethon > Phaethon aethereus. The sequence goes on along the minus strand of NC_138579.1, from coordinate 38,971,987 downwards.
GGCACAGAAACTGAAATAATGCTTTCCCAAAGAAATTAACCATTTTTCTTTCATGACTGTTGATAACTGTGGCTGCTGAGGTCTTGGTAGCTGCCCCAGCATGACTGTCTGACAGTACAGGGGCAAAAAACACATCAGTGCTTAGACAACACGGGTCTGCCTTGCCTGCCAGAGTGTCAACCCCATTTCCAAAAGCCTCTCGAATCTATCTTGTGACTGTTGCATGTCTTCAGTGCTGCCAGCATCTGGTTTTGGAGCAGAAGAGCAGAGCCAGGAGTCTCAGAAGACAATGAAAGGAAACCGGTCTGCAACCTTGAATGAACTTCGTTTCAAAGAAGTATTCATACGTCCACAGAGAATCCATCCAGCCAAATCAAACTGACTGCTTTTATCACGGAAATAACGGAGAGGACGAGGAATAAAGAGAGGGTGACTCTTTGTAGCTGCTGGTAAAAGGAGCAGCTCGAACTAAAATGACTTTGTTAAGAAACCAGAATGCAGGTATGATTTTCAGATCGTAACAAGAACATTATTTGTACATTATTTGCAATACAGGTGCTGGGGTAGGACAGACTTTTTTTTTCCCCCTGCCAAGTCCTAAGAAAGTTTAATCCTGTTGAATTAATCAAACTGCCGAGGTGACTCTGGCTACTGAAGAGTTGCTACTGTATAAGCCCTTAAAATCCGTTGCATTAGCTCTAAGCTGCTGGGAAAGTCTTAGAATAATAAACCTAGATTAACAAAGTAAGGGCATATCGTGAGACAAACAGGTAATCAGAACATTCCCCTGTATGCACTGAGAAAATGTGTTCAGTGCTGCAGACAGTAGAAGTCAGGCATCATGAGGGATAAAGGTGGATGATTGGATCTCATACAGGGAAGGATGCTCTATAAGGCTATTTTAGGTAGATGTAAATCTCAGCAATTTAAGCCCACTGAAAATGCAAGAAGAAAATTAATCTTTTCTATATTCTGAGGACTTAGAGCCACTATAGACTACATATCTCACCAATAAAGTATTAAAATGGGTTCCTGCCCTGTCTGGACACCACACAACAGTCAGGAAATAGTTCCTCCATTTTGTTCTCTGCTTTGATTTCTGGGATATACATGCACGAAAATATGTTGTTAGAAACTGCACTACATCCCAGCCCTGTCTTATCTCTTCTCAGCAAGTTTGTTTATACCTTCTTGCTATTTGTCAGTAGTTCACATCCTAGTGACCTAGCTAGCACTGAAGCAAAATATCCAAAATGACCTCTAGCTGTTGCAATACTCAGTGACCCCAATCTTCATGCTCCCTGGAAAAACAATCTCTTATGACTTCTGCGGGAAACATCTAGTCTTATTCCCACTGTGCAGATGAAGGCGGCACATGGGGAAAAAGGGCTAGATCTCACTAGAAGGTAGAAATGCGAAGCCTATGTTTACAATTGCAATCCAGTCTCTGTTCAGCTGCTGCCCAAATCTGGAGGTGTTGCTCACTAGGCTTTTCCTTGTTGCACCTAAGCCTTCCCCGCACGCCTACGTTTCTGTTTTGGGGCAGGCCTGGAACGGGCCATTGGAACAACTGGACACCTGGTCCCCTGTGACAGCCCCCAGCAGGGCCCGAGCATTCCCCTCGCAAACACCCCGCACCACTGGGGGCTGCGGACCTCACCCTGTGTACAAAGAGAAGTACAAACCAGCAAGACTTTCCTTGCAAAGCCTCCAGGTGGGTTTGCCACCCATTTGCTCCAGAAGAGCCTAATTGCCTAAAATATCTTTAGATAAGGAGAGTAACACAAGTTCAACGCTTCATTTATCCTCAGGGAATCCCCAACTCCCAGCAGTACACCCTAACCCATGGGAAACCTAAAAGGCTGGGCCAGGGAGCATCTCCCCAGCCTCACCCCGTCTGTCCCTGTGAAATGAAGAATAAGCACCCAAGCAAAGAGAAAGCATCCTCGTAGTTTAGGCATTCCTGATGGAGATCTTTTTTAGGTATTTTCTATAGAACAGCCAAAGAATAAAATACAAGAACAAAGACTCAGGGTGGGAAACAGGCCCTAAGGTACCTCTCCCAGCACCACAGCCATTAGATCTGCCCTTACACTTACTCTCCCTCAGTTACCTGCTCCATAGTGGCAGAGCTTCAATGAGAGAAGCCTCCCTCCTCCACCACCACAGGCTCACACTGTGGTTAGGGCACTCTGTGGTGGGTGGGAGCCTGAATCTTCAGTCTGCGGAAGACACCGGACCCAAGCCTCCAGTGTGGTGGGTATTTTAAAGAACAGGCCATTTTACAAAACATAGCTGTTGGTCTCAACATGTCTTTTGGCAGCTAAAGAAAAGTTCTAGCTAGTCCTCAATAGAAACAGATGTTGGCACTTTTCTTTGAGATGGCTCTGTGCTGTGGATCCCAAGTGGAGCAAGGCTCTGGTTTCCCAGCTGCAGGCAGGTGCGTATGCGCTGAGCAGGGGCAGGATGTTAAGACCTACATCTCCCACAGCCGCTCCCGAGCAGCTCCTCACTCACTCACTAGCAGGTGGATGTTTTTGGTCACCAGATATCTACCTTTCCCTGTGTCCTCTGCAGGGAGAGTAGGGACCTAACTCTAGGTCTTGGATTCCTTCTGAGTGGCTGGCATCTCTGAGTTAGGTGCTGCAGTGAAGGCAACTGAGTGGTTATTTTCTCCAGCCAGAAGCGATTTGCCTGTGGTCCTCGGGGAGGTCTGTGGCAGAGCAGAAAACTGATCCCAGCTCTGTCACATTCCAGGCTAAGTGCCGCAGTCATCCTACAACTATTTCAAACCTTTTCCCAGACGTTCCCCCTGGTTCCTTAATTGCTGTCGTTGCTTTTTGTATTAACCCTGTGGCTTTCATTGTATAGAATTGCCTAAGACCAAGCCCTACTTTAAACTGCAGAGTTGAGACAGGTTTTTATATCTTCTTTATTATTAAGCACATTCAAACACCACCACCATCATGTTAATGAAGAATTTCTCTTCTGCTACTTCTTACTTGAACTGGGCATAATCTGTGGTACTGAACCACAGCATCCTGCTTTCTGCCAGAGAGGAAATAAAATGTCTTCTTCGGGGAAGAACGAACGTGGTTCATTTAGCCCAGCAATAAACAGATTGTGTTTTTTAAGTATCCTGATTCCAGCTGAGTGTTTGTTTACATTTGTAGGTGTGCAGTCAGGATGCTAATAGTTCCCAGTGGGCTTTCAGATGGTCTTCTGAGAGACCAATCTTTTTGTGCAACCAAAATAACAAGGAAACTAAAATACAGCTGTTACGAAAGTTGATTTTGCACATGATAGCTTCCAGAAACACTACCCACACACTAGAGGCAACGCTGCAGATTCTTCTAATGACATATTTCATGCCTTTTACCACCCGTGCAGAGTGTCCACAACCAAGAAAGGGAAAGTGGGATTCTAGCCCGGCTCAGGCACCGCCAGAGCAGCCAGAGCTGCGTTCCAGACACACAACCTCATTATTCCCCACTGACACGATCCAGAGGCTGCAGAGATGCAGGATAAAACCGAAAAAGCTTTAACTGGGCTTCCGGCATGACTTATCTTCATCGTTGCCAGTAACTCAAACCCCTAATCCTCCCATACCATTCCAAGACTGCCACCTAAGGAGCTTTTTTCTGCTTCTGAGCTTCTTACGCAGCAATTCAAGCACACAGGTGCACAGAGACTGTGGTGCTACTCCCATAATTGTCCAGCTCTGCTACCTAAGCAGAATTTGCATAGAAAGAGTCACAGGGATGCCATTTTGAGTGTCCTGAACAGTCTTACCAAATACAGTAAAACAGCCTTACTACTGAACATAGTATTCAAAGTTGTAAGACACATTTGCCACCGTTACAGCTATCCACTTTTTCTTTTCTAACCACAGTTAGCTTTGTTAAGATGCCACATTGCTCCATTTTCTTACCAAAAAGAGTTCACATCACTTTCCTTGCAGCAAAAGCCAACAGCATCCTGGGCTGCGTTAGGCAGAGCATTGATGGAAGGTCAAAGGAGGTGATCCTTCCTCCCTGCTCATCACTGGTGAGGCCACACCTGGAGCACTGTGTCCTCTGCTGGGCTCCCCAGCACAAAAAGAGGTATGGACTTACTGGTCCAGCACAGGGCCACAAAGAAAGATGACTGCGGGGCTGGAGCATCTCTCATATAAGGAGAGGCTGAGAGAGCTGGGACTGTTCAGCTGGAGAAGGCTAAATGTGTATAAATACTTGATGGGAGGGAATAAAGAGGAGGGAGCCACACTCTTCTCAGTAGCATCCACTGACAATTAAAACCCATGAAATTTCATCTGAACACAAGAAAATACTTCTTTACTGTAAGGGTGGTCAAACACTGGATCAGGATGTCTAGAGAGGTTGCAGAGCCTCCATCTGTGGAGATATTAAAAAGCTGACTGGACATGGTCCTGGGCAACCTTGGGGTGTTGGACCAGATGATCTCAAGGAGTCCCTTCCAACATAAATGATTCTGTCTATTATGGATGTTGAACGTATAGGTTATCTCTGCCCTAAAGAATAATAATTAGAGGGCAATAAATTTGAATTACTCCAGAATCTAAGGTACAATGTCATAAATGTAACTTATTTACTCCAAGTTAAATCAGGAAATTCATACCTGATGCTATCAGAGAAAGGGAAAAATGGGCAAAACAAACTAGCTATATTTTAAGTGTGTGGAGAATGATAATTCAACAAGCTATGTATGCTATACTGAAGAAACAGGCAACAATTTTCATCTTGATCATCATGTTGTGAACTGCCATGAATTACATTGTAAGAATTCCGTAAAGTGAGTAAATCTCAGACATTGATAAACCAGAAAAGTAGTGTGCTGCCTGTATATGCATAGGAAAACTGCTTCTGCGTAGCAGCTCCGTCCAAGCCTGTATCTTCACTAGCTACTTTTCCCCACCCGAGGTTTCCCCCTGGTGTCAGCGACAGTAACACTATTGCAGTTTTATCCAAAGCAGTGTAATTCTGCGTACTGAAGAGAAAACGGTGGTGGTTTAGGGGCTGGCCACAGCCAACACTCGCTGGCAGAACTGTAGTCGCTGGGCTGATGTGTAACATTTTGGGTGAACTCTTCGGACGTGTACCTTTGCTCCTCCACTTGTTAACCAGCGCAGATACCCATCTTTTTTTGCCATGTCTTGGTCAAGAGTCACAGGCACTTCAGCATGGGCTACAATGGCAGCAGGTTGGTAAGGACACGTAGGTACACATTGCTTCATCGAGAAAGGAGTGTGATGTAGTTCACGGTGTTCCACTGCACCCAGCGCGTTCCCACCCCACAACCTGGGCCTGAGCCTGGGCCCGGGCTTGGGCCTGGTCATGGTCATGGCAGGAGCCGCCTCGGCCTCTCCCGGCACTAAATGCCCCAGCCTCACAGTTCGCCCTGACAGGGCCGCAGGCTGCCCCGCCCGCTGCACCCCTCCCAGAAGCCGCCCCCCCTCGGGAACCTTCATCCCACAAAACTCCGCGCCACCCCTGTTCAAACAAACTGCCTGAGCCGAACGGCTGCGGGGCCCGGCGCGCAGCGCCGCCTAGCCTGTCCCATCGCCTACATCTCCCAGTGTGCAACGGGGCCAGCCCGGAAGCGGGGCGCGGTCTGGGGCCGCCGCGCGGCACGCCGGGAGTTGGAGTCGGGCGTTGGCGGTTGCGCAGCATCCGTTGGGGGCGCGCGGCGGTGTTGGTCTCTCGTAGGAACAAGGCAGCCATTGCCGCCGCGGCCGGGAAGAGCGGTTTTCTCACGGCCCGCAGGACTCAGCGCTCGGCGACGGTGAGCGGCTGCCCCTCCTTGGCTCGCTCGGCGGAGGGAGGGCCTGGGGAGGTTCGGACGTCGAGTTGCGAGCAGGCTGCTTGCGGCCGGGCCCTGCTGCGGGGCGGGGACGGGCCCGGCCTTTTCTTGCGGCGGCGCCGGGCCGAGGGGAAGGAGGCTGCCCTCGGACGCCTCGCCGGCGCCGCGCAGCGCCGCTCGCCGAGGCGCTCGGCGGGAGGCCGCTGGCGGTTGGGTAATGGAGGCGCGACGGCAGCAGGCCGCGGAGGACGCCGCACTTCATCGGTGCCCCGCGGCTTTGCGGATGGGGGGGCTGATCTCGGCTGTTTTGCTCGGAGGGATGGCTGGGAGACGTCGGGGCTTGAAGGTGAGTGTAAAGCTCTCGTGTCTGCCGCGAAGAGCCGGAGGGACGATCGCCACTGGGTGGGCCTACGCCTCGCTGACGGGAAACCCAAGGAGAGGGTCCTCCTGCCTTGGGGAGGCGGTGGGTCTAGCGCAGCCCTGTCCCGTCCCGACTTCTCAAAAAGACGAACGAGCAGATGGCCTTTCGCTGCGGGCCCACGCTGCCTGAGCGCTTTTCCGCCGATATGTGGTATCTTGTGAGCACAATGCCACCGCGTTTGCGAGGAACAACGCGTGAAGCTCTGCGACTTGCAGGTGTCGATACAGATCTCAAATCCATTGTGCTCCCTGATGTTTGAGTAGATGATGCAGGGACAGATAGTTTGCACGTCTTATGCAGTATCTGAGAGTTTCTCAGGCAATCGGTTCCATCCACCCAATGTTCATTTCGTTCTGTCATTCTTCTCCCTACCTTGTTTTTCTAGAACTAAGAACTAAAAGTATTGAACAGCAATTATGCAGTCGTTTTAATCTGTCAGATCTATGTTGTTCCCAAAATGCATGCTGTTGCCAGAGTTACTGTTCTTACCGTGTTTTAAACCAAATAGTTATGTAAGTCTGTCCTTCCTCTGCAAAAGCCTATCTTTCCCTTAATACCCACTGCTGGCCTTGCCAGTGTTTGTGTGGTAAGGGTGCATCAGGGAAACAGTCTGGAGAAAGACTAGCAACTCTGCGGGGGAGCTGAATCAGTCCTCCGAGCTGGATTTCCATGTGGGCATAGAAATGCAAGTGTGAGCACAAAGGAGGGAATGGTTACAAAGGGTGGCATAGGCTCTTGTAGGGGAAGCATGCAACTTTTCACTTGGAAGTGATTAAATGACTGTCAGCTCAGGTCGTGGTTCCGGGACTGTTTAGGCTCATCTAAGTAAGTGCTGTCACACTTCTACCCCTCGCTCCATAAGAAGCCCTATACCCAGTCTTCCGAAGTTCTGGCACTTTTCTGATGGCACAGTGATCCAGAGTAAAGAAGCTAATCAGTAGAAACCTAATGGGCGTTAACACAGAAAGTAAATCACACTAGTTCAAAATACTGCATCCAAATTGTCTTGACCCGCCTAGTGGATGAAGGAAAGGCTGTGGATGTTGCCTACCTGGACTTTAGTAAAGCCTTTGACAGTGTCTCCCACATCATTCTCCTATAGAAACTGGCGACTCGTGGCTTAGACAGGTTTACTCTTTGCTGGGTGAGGAACTGGCTGGACGGCCGAGCCCAGAGAGTTGTGGTGAATGGCATTAAATCCGACTGGCGGCCGGTCACAAGCGATGTTCCCCAGGGCTCGGTTCTGGGGCCGGTCTTGTTCAATATCTTTATAGATGATCTGGATGAGGGGATTGAGTGCTCCCTCAGTAAGTTTGCAGATGACACCAAGCTGGGTGGGAGTGTTGATCTGCTGGAGGGTAGGAGGGCTCTGCAGAGGGATCTGGACAGGCTGGATCGATGGGCAGAGGTCAACCGTATGAGGTTTAGTAAGGCCAAGTGCAGGGTCCTGCACTTGGGTCACAACAACCCCATGCAACGCTACAGGCTTGGGGAGAAGTGGCTAGAGAGCTGCCCGGTGGAAAGGGACCTGGGGGTGCTGGTTGACAGCCGGCTGAACATGAGCTGGCAGTGTGCCCAGGTGGCCAAGGCGGCCAACAGTGTTCTGGCCTGTATCAGCGCTAGTGTGGCCAGCAGGAGTAGGGAAGTGATCATGCCCCTGTACTCGGCACTGGTGAGGCCGCAGCTTGAATACTGCGTTCAGTTTTGGGCCCCTCACTACAAGAAGGATGTTGAGGTGCTGGAGCGTGTCCAGAGAAGGGCAACAAAGCTGGTGAGGGGTCTTATGAGGAGCGGCTGAGGGAACTGGGGTTGTTTAGTCTGGAGAAGAGGAGGCTGAGGGGAGACCTTATTGCTCTCTACAACTACCTAAAAGGGGGTTGTGGCGACAAGGGTGTTGGCCTCTTCTCCCAAGTAACTAGCGATAGGACAAGAGGAAATGGCCTCAAGTTGTGCCAGGGGAGGTTTAGATTGGATATTAGGAAAAATTTCTTCACCGAGAGAGTGGTCAGGCATTGGAACAGGCTGCCCAGGGAGATGGTGGAGTCGCCATCTCTGGAAGTGTTCAAAAAACGTGTGGATGTGGCACTTCGGGACATGGTTTAGGGGACATGGTGGTGCTGGATTAATGGTTGGACTTGATGATCTTGAAGGTCCTTTCCAACCTAGTGATTCTGTGATTCTGTGAACTACTTTCACAACTAATGTGATATGTTGCCTGTTTACTTGATGGCTGCTTTACAGCCCAGTATTGTAATATAAGATGACATTGTATTTCCAGTCCTAAGGGCTTGGATTCTTTGCTTTTTGTGTGACAGCAAGCTCACTGAGACAAATAATTAATATTTTCCAGCCACAAGAACTTAAAAATTTCTAAATCACATAAACTGAAAAAGTGACATTCTCAAGGTAAACAATGGACCTTCCATAAAATGTCTCAAATTATATATCCCGGATCAGTAGATAGTTTTGGAAATCTGAACATCCAGAAGAGCCTTTGTTTCTGCCATTGTTCAAATATCATCATAACAAAATGTTTCTTCATGACTTGACAGACTGTTAAAATAAGTTATTTTATGGCTAGTCCAGATAGAAATAATCTGATGGCTACCATTTACCTGTTGGATGCTAATATAACTTTTATTGCAATCATCCTTTCAGGTGAAAGCAAAAGTTTGAGAATGTTTTATGTTGTTATTCTGTTGATTAGCATAACAGTTTTGTTCTTTTTTCTTTTCTTTTCTTTTCTTTTTTTTTTTTTTAACTGCTGTTAGCCCAGTAGATTCATCTTGGAGCTTACAGACTGGTGTTTTTTTCATGCTGTGTGGTACAAAAGCCTTATTGGTCTAGCAACAAGCAAAAACGTTATTTCAGATACAAGAAGTCTTTAAGTTATATGAGTAAAAAGGACAAAACTGGGAGTTCTGTGTAGGTTCTGCTAGAAGGCAGTAAGACAGGATTTTCTCACTTCTCTGGCTGTAGAGAATTGGGGTTTTAACATATATACCTGGAGGACAACAAAATCAAATCCTATTTAACCAAGATTTCTGAGATGTAAAAGTGATCTTAATCACCCTATTTTAAGTTGGTTAATCTGATAAACAGTGCTGTGTTCTTTCCTAGCATCAACCTTAAGATGAGTGGCTGCCGTGTCTTCGTTGGACACTTAAGCTCACGCGCTCGGGAACGGGATGTGGAGAAATTCTTCAAAGGATATGGACGCATACGAGAAATCCATCTGAAAAATGGATTTGGATTTGTGGTAAGTAATACCTTATCTTCCTTTCTCTTGCTTGCAGGTTCTAGCCTTGCTAGGTTGATGTCAAGGAAGGGAAGGTGCTTAAGAGAATAATAGTTCAAATGGGAAATGGAAAATACTAACATCTGAAAAGCAGTCTGAAAAGTATACTGGCATTACAGTTTTACCTGGGTTTGGCCAGGTTTTGCTCAAAATCTTGTTAATATTCTAGCTGCATTAAATGCATTGTCTGATCATAGTCTTCCATGGATTTCAATTTTATTCCATGTTTCTGAAGACAGTATAAATGTCCTGTTCCGGCATTACAAAACTTGACAAAGTCTTGACCTGGAGAAAAGTTTATACAGAGTCACTCATGTTCCTCTGTCACTCTTTCTAGTCTGCTTGGTCATATCTCTAAATAATGGCCTAAAAGCAAAGTAGTAGGCTAAGACAACAGGTGTAATAGGTGCTTGCTGTTGGATTTAAGCAGCACAGCTTTTAACTTTTGTGGAGCTGAAGTTAGGCATATTCACCATCAATATATGTTCACAGGGCATATGTGTCTGTCAGACTATTAAATGAGATACACAGTTCGTGGGATCTTAGTTTCTAACCACTGCTTTCTAGAGCTCTATGCTCCTGAACTGTTGTCCAGATTTTTACAGCTTTACAGCTTCGCAAGTTGACTCAGGATCAGCCTGCTTCTTAACTACTATCTCCTGAGAATTAGCCATTCTGCAGCACTGACTTCAGACTGGAAAGTCTGATACTGCCCTCGCACTGTGGCAGGCTTACATGCCATTTGTTCTGCCAAAATCAACCCCTTGGGTGAAGCTATGGGAAAAGAACAAAAAAACAGGCTTTACCTACTTTAGTTTCATGCAAGTATTACTTCTTGACTCCTACATGTGCCAGTTCCTGATTGCCCTGCAATACTGCTACAAGAGCTACTTCTTGTTGTCTGCCAGTAGGTAAATACCTGCCTCTTAAAGTCTGGAGGTAAATGGCTGATTTAGATGTGAGCCTGAGTTTATTTAGTGCATCCTTTCCAATTGCTGCTGTTTCTCAATCGCCTTTCGCTGAGCATTCCTCTTTTCTTGGGCAGGGCTGTTGACTCATTCAGGAACAACTTCTGTTCAACTCCTGTACATGAGTCAGCCAACCCTCCTTCCTCTCTTCTCCAGTTCCTAGGCAGAAGCATTTTCTTTTCAAAGCACATGAATGAGCTTGAATAATTGTCCTTTACCTCTGTCTACAAAATTTAATTGTTGTCTTGATGAAGAATTTTTTTCTTACATCTGAACAAAACTTTCCCCCGCTTTGCCTGTCATCCTGTCATTGCGCACCCACGAGGAAAGCACTTCCATCATCTCTGTGTTTTTAGATATTAGAAGACTCTTGACTAGATCCCTTTTGAGCCGCCTCTTCTTCAGCCTGAACAAATGTGTCTCACTCTACCTTTCTTTGTTCTCCAACTCTTTGAGAACTTTGTTCTCTCCCCCTCTGCTGGTCCCACTTGAATTTTTCAATGTCTTCCTTGAGCTGGAGTGACGAAAACTGGACACAGTGTTCCAGGTAGGAACAACAAATGCCAGGTAGGCTGGAATAATCACATCCCTTGGTCTGCTGGCTGTATTCTTAGAGATGCAGCCCAGGATGCAGTTTGCTTTCATTGCAGCAAGGCCATGCTGCTGACTTGGGTGTAATTGACTCTCCACAGGATTTCCATGTCGTTTTCAGCAGGTTACACTCCAGCCGCTGAGACCCCAGCCTGTTCTGCTGCTTGGGATTATTCTATCCCAGGTGCAGGACTTCACATTTATCTTTTGTTAAAACGTGTGATTCTTGTTGGCCTAATCTTTCAGCCTATCAAGGTCTCCCTGTGTGGGGGTTGTGCCTTCTGGTGATATTTCTCCTCCCACTTTGGTGTCAGCCACAAAATTGGTGAGGGTGCACTCAGTCCTGTCATCCTGATCATTTGTAAATACATTGAATAATATTATCCTTTGAAGTACCTCTGTTGTAATGGGCTGTCAGTTCATCTTTGGTTTTGGTTATTTAAAATCTGTATTTATAAAACCTCTTACAAAACCGAGTGATTCTGATTGAACACCATTGTAGTGTTTAAAAGCATGTTTCATTGTGCTTGATCTTTGAAAGTGATTCAATTTACTTAAATTCTGTAGATTTCGGTGCAGAATGTTTTCAAACTTCATATCATAAAGCTGGTATGTAAAGCTAGATAGACTTGCAGACATTCCGTTTGTTAGAAACTAGCTGAAATCATGGGAGTTGTAGGTGCTAACTATTGATATTCTTAAATGCTGGGACTAAATGAATTTTCTCAAGATAATCTTTGCATCATCATGCAAGGATGTGTGATGTTTCACTTGGTAGTGAAACAGATTTCAGTGCAGAAGGGGGAAGATTGCTTAAGACAGTGTTGCTTCTGAAAAGCTGTTTATAGTTACGCAAATGCTTTCTTCAACTTGAGAAGCTTCTTCTCTGTTGTTTGTTGCTCTCAAGCTACAGTTCCACAATTATTTTTATTCCATCCACGCTGTTGGTTCGAGCTGTCCCTACCCAGTTGCTTGTTTTCACTGCTTGTTTTCTTTCCTTTCTCCCCTTGCCTCACATGGTGTTACCACAGTTGTTCAGCCACATAATGAACCTACCTGGGGGGCTGATCTAGTTGAAAAATAACACTGTCTTTTTCACCCCACCTCCTGCACAAAGTGTGCTGTTTTTCATCTGGATAGGTTTCTTGACCTAGTTTCCTCCAGAGCTGCACAAACAGCTTTGCCAAGAACCAGTGGGCTGGATAGTGGGCAGAGGCTACTCACGCTGACTAAAGCAGCATTGCTGCCAAAAGCGAAGCGACAGATTCCGTTGCAGCAGTATATGGAATTGCATATTATAGCTGATCCAGACCCACAGGTGGCCAGTGCTGAAGAGAGGCTTATGTTTCTTACTCTTCCTACATGGGCATCTTTTTTCCCCCGACTAGTGAGCTGAATTTGCTCAGGAAAAAAATCAGAAGGGCTTTTCTTTCTCTTTCTTTGCCAATTCAGTAAGAACTGAATCAGCCCCAGAACTCTTTAAGAGGGTTTTGGGAGCGCACAGCTCTTCTACTTTTGGTTGCAGTTGATCAGCAAGTGCTGTTATATAGTATTTCCCTGTATGTAGGGCTGTGTTTTAAACTGCATGCCTTGAAGTAATGCCCCCCACCTCTCTCCCGAAAAGTATTTTAGATACTTTTGTAATAAACCAGTCAATTTATTTTATATAGGTCCTGCAAATAGCTACACTGAAACAACTGAGGGAGGCAAAAGGAGTTGGCGCGGTGCAGGGAGAAGAAATGGTCATGAATGGAAACATACTGGCTCTTCAGTCATAAATGTACTAGGAATCCACTTTCTTGTTCAAAGTTCTGGCTGATACGTGCTTCACAAATGTAAAATTCGTAAAGATGACATGTATTCTAGCATTTGAATATGCTATGAGGGAAAATACTTTTTATTCCCATTTTGTTTCTAGGAATTCGAAGACCACAGGGATGCTGATGATGCAATTTATGAACTAAATGGTAAAGAGTTGTGTGATGAAAGGTAAACTTGATGCCGTAATTTCCCTTAAGAACAGCAGAAGTGCTTTGCATACAAATACAGTGCGTTAGCTTGTGCTCCGACAGCCATTTCTTGTGGCTCTGTGGTGGGATACACCTTCCATAACTTTAGATTCTTGGGATCCTGGCTACAGTCTTGTACGAGGCAAAGGTAGTTTGGGACAGGAGGAGGGGTGGTTTGGAGCAGGGATGACTTACACTCCACTTGCAACTTAGTTCTTCAAAGCTAACTCAAGGTCTTGTCACTAGAAATATTAGTAAAAATGAAGTGAACTTACCTATTTGTTATTTGTCTGTTGACTTCAGAAAATAAATTGATAGCTTCTCATCATTTAGAGCGTTGCCCTTCAGTTTGCAACAATGTGGGCTATAGTCATTGTATGTTGCAGTAATTTTTATTTTGATTGTGGAAGTTGGGTTTAGGTCATGAGGTTGTTGTTACTTATTTTGGTACTCTTTTTCCCTCTGTGATTACGCTTGGGCTCTGGTTGAGTAAATTTAATTGTTTCAATCTGAATTACAGACCCATGACAATTTTCATGAAAATCTGAGGGAGATGAATGAGACAAGAGAATACCACTGCTCTGGCTCTTTAAGAAATGCCAGTGACTGTGTTATAAATCATTGCTTGCAAGGGCAAGATAGTTCTTGTTTGTGCACATGTGCTTCCAGTTGCGAAAGATTTAAGTCAGTGTCAAATACTTAAAGTTTGTGTTTTATCTTTTGTTTGTTTTGTTTTGTTCCTATCATAAGGGTTACAATTGAGCATGCTCGAGCCCGAAGAGGAAGGGGCAGATTCCCACAACGGTTCAGTTATTACCAGTCGCAGAGTGGATCTAGGTAGGTGGTCTGGACTCTGTTTCCTACAAACAGAGTAACTGAAGAACTGTACTGAAATACTGTTTTCTTCTTGTGGTTGGAGTTAGGGATCTAGCTCTGTTTCCTTGTCTAGCTTCATGAAAAAAGTTTTATGTTCTCAAACCTTGGAGGTCCATTACTATTATTTATCTCCTCTGGCTGAGGAGAATGTGGATTTCAAAACAGTTTAAGTGGCTTGCAGAGGTTCACAAACCTGTTGTAGGCACTCATTGGTCATGCTTCCTACTGTTGTATAAACGATGTGAAGGAGTAATGTTGCAGTTGGATTGGCTGTTTTTAACAGTACATCAAGAAAAATGCCAGAGCTGCTCTGTTGAGGCTTTTGTCATTAAACTGAGCTTACAGGCTAAGTAGAACTGTAGAGCAGTAGTTCAAGGTATTTACTGCCTAACCAAGCTTTCACATTTCCAGTTATATGCTTATCAAAATGTGTACTTCAGCACAGCATACAAAAGGAACTGTATTTGAGAAACAGTGCTAGGGCAGAAGATACAAGCATGTGCAGAAGTGTTTAAATACCAGTTGACTAAGTTTACTGACTGAGCAGGTGCCTTGCTGAAGGAGAGCCTCTGTCCAACAATGGAATCTGAAAAACAGGACGTAGCTCGTGTCTAGAATACCTGTAGTGGACGTACAGTATTCGTGGAGGTGTTCACTTTCAGTGATTTGAGCCAGTGGTGAACCTTGCGCCAACTTGCTGTGGAGTTTGTGGAAGTTCTGCAGATTTGCATGTATTCCACCAAACAACTACGCATTACATCTTTCTACTTTATATCTACCTGTGTGAGGTAAATATGTATGGAATAATTTACTCTGTAGAAACATTTATATCCGTGGCCTATGCAGAGTAGAGTTCAGAAGAAAAATGAGGACTTAACTGACATAAACCTCTGCGTTTGTTTCAAAGTCAGAATTGCTGCCAGTTACAAACCAGTGTCTGGAACATCTAATTTGCATATGCAAGTATGCTAATTAGATTATTTTTTCTTTAGTGGCAGTAACCTTGATGCGGTATAATTGGTCCGAGGTCCAGGCTAAAAGTGGACTTTTAAAGTAGGAAGTGTGATTGAAGGTCGTGGGCATCTGACGTTGTAGTCATGTTCATGACGTCAGACTGCCGATGCCAGACAGGAAGAGACTGCGGTTTGCAATAATGGAAAAATGAGACTCAGCCTGCCAGTTTTGGGACTCTGGGACCTCTGTTTAAATGCCCGGAAGATCTGGATGTTCTGAAAAAAATTGGGACACTTTGAGGTATGCACTGAAATGAAATTGCCTGTGCTTCAGTGTACAAATCAATGTGCGCAATTTAGGATTATGTTTCTATGGAAGGAGAGGATGAGAATAATTCTCTCTAAGGTCAGTGTTCTTGATTCTTGAATCTTTTTGTAATAAAACAAAGTAGTGCCATTGTGAGACTACTGCCTTACTTATCAAAAGGCTGGCATACCTTTTTCCGTAGTTCTTAGATCCCTTTGAATTCAGAATGATTAGGATTGGGAACAGAAATGACCTGCAAGGGCAGTATTTTTTCCAGATGTCTTACTGTTCTTTTCTGTATCAACATTTTGAAGCCACATTTTCATTTTTTAGAGGGTCTTTAATTTTTGGTTAAGTGAAAAAAATGTGCTTTCATTCAGGAACTGTAAACTGCCACAGTTATTTCAGGGCAGCCAGTTATCTAGCTCTCATTTTACTAAAATAAGAACATTCCTATCCACAAAAATGCCTAATATAGGTTAACAAGTGATTTGGAATTTAGAAGCGTGAACTAAGATGCCTTTAAGATTGTACCTTCTATCTCCCTGACATGAAGCAGAATTTATCCTACCAACTAAACCAAAAGTAAATTTTCCTTTACATGAATACCCTCCAAAACTGTATGTGTGAGCCAAGCCTGTCAAATACCAAAATTAAACTAATTCTCTTTAATTTTTTTCATTTTATTAGGCACTTATTTCAGTGTATCTAGAAAAAATGGCAGCTATATTGACTGCCTTGGTATAAAGTTATTCATGAAAATCCTTTTGAATCCTCTTGTAGCAGCTCTCTTCTTGTAGTGGACATTAAGTATATTCTTGACTAGGGAGAATCAAATCTGCAGTCCAGCAACAAGGAAAGTACTTAAAAGTTCTCAGCAAACTATAGAAAACATCAGATTTCTTAAGTTCTAAATTCCTTACACCGGAGACTTTTTCCTGTTTTTTTTTCCCCTCTGAACTCTTCTAGCCGGTATGGACCTCCTGTTCGTACTGAACACAGGATCATAGTTGAAAACCTTTCATCCCGTATCAGCTGGCAGGTGAGTTAACATCTTGCCTTGTTTTTTTACACCTTATTTTCCTACCCTGTAAGTAGACTGTTCTCAGCCTAATTTCTTAATAAAGCCATCATAAATATTTAACCTGATAAAAGAGAGAAGCAAAAAATCCTCAGTTGATTGCTAAAAATTAGCATTCAGACACTTAAAGAAGTCTTTGTTTCACAGCTGTGCAAATTGTTCTGTAACTAGATTTTGTAGTTGGGAACTGATTCTCGCTTACTTGTGTTTTAACAACTGATAAAACTTCAAGGACTCTAGGTTGTTTCTATATTATTGAAGCATAGCATCCATTCAAACCATGTCATCCTTTTGTATTGTTACACCTGGACGTGCATGCCTTTGTTTTGAATAGAATTTAATAGTCTTTTCTTATGTTTTGCAAAATATTTTTTTGGCATGATGCATGGTTGAGAAGTCTGGTAATACATCATTAATAAAGGGAATCCTAAGAAAGCTACTGTGTAAAGTACGCTTAGTGTAGATATTTTTAAAAAAAACAAACCAAACGTTCAGTAATTGTCTTTTGAAGATTTCTTACCACCTTTTTTTTTCCCCTCACCTCTTGCTAATGTTTTGCTAATACTTTGCTGGATTTTAACAGAATAATCATGTAATCAATTCCTTTAGTTGTGTTCTGCATCATACACAGTCTATAGAAAGTTTACTTTTTAAGGGCATAGCAACAAATACTACTTAAAAAAGGTGAATGAATAGTGGGGTTTAGTCTTGTTCATTAACCTTTATACTCTTTGAATAAAGAGACTTTAATTAGTGTACTGAAAGATGCAGTAGAACATGTTGAATGTTCAAACCCTTGATATTGCAGCTGAATCCGCATGAGGAGGCTGTTTGGCTTGCCTGGAGCTCTGCTGATGTGTTTCATAAGAGCTTGGGTACAGTCCATGCAGATAAACGGCTGAACTAGGTTTATCTTCTGCATGACAGGTTCAAAGGGTTCATAATTGTACAGTTGTGTTAATTATTGAATAACTAAAAAAACCATCTGAGCTGATGTGATGAAAAGTGGATTTCATCTAAATGTCTTCTGGGTATGCTATGCAGTTAGGTATATTAAGAGATAGTTACGAAACACAGTATTTGGAAATGACAGTAGGAACCTGAGAAGTAAGCTAGAATGGAGTGTTAGGAAGGGTAAATCCTATAATGCTGTTTCATGTTAAATTCATAACTTTAAAAAAGATTAACATTTCTGTAACTCATTTCTAAATATTTATAATGGCTTTATGTGTGCTTACCATTTTAGAAGCCCACCCAATTCAGGTTTTACTCTGATGAATCTTTAGGACTCTTATTAAATGTTTTAATGACTCTCTTAAATATATGATAAGTTAACCATAAAAGACTTCACTTCTTGGTACCTGTCTAAACAGAAATTGTTTGAAGCTAAAATCCATATGCAAGCCTTACTAGTTTTGAATCTGTACTGCTTTGATACTGACTATAGTTTTTTTAACTTCTTTTAACTATGCTACTTATACAACGGATTAAAATAGCTAATACATTAACAGTAGCATCATTATTCTTCCTCTCTAATCCCTGAACTTCTAGCAAGCACAATCGATATGGAACCTTGCATTAAAACTTACGCTCATCTTTTCATCTTTGGTGTGTGCACATGCCCATGCTTTGAGAACTGCTGTCTTTGTTGGGGTATTTAAAAAAACAAACAAAACCAAACAACTTCCCCCCCGCCCCCCCCCCCCCAAAAAACCCCAACCAAAACTACAAATAAAATTTGTGTTGAGATCAGTTTCCTCAAATTGTTGACTGTATTGTTAACAGATAATCTCATATCGAAATAGTAGACAAACTGTCAGAATTCTCCTTATTTTAGCAAACATAAATTTCTGCATGTTCAGAGCTTTCCAACCACTCTCATTAGTTCTTCAGTATCTCTGAATTTTCGAGCAGCTGGGAAAAGTAGATCTCTGTTACATCAAGATGTAATTTTTAGTATGCATTTTTCCTATTTATGGTTGTCCTACACTTCGCTTTCCTCTGCTGCTAAGGATGACAAGGTATTCTTTTTGCTGTTCAAGGTGAATCAGAACAGTAAACTTAGGCTAAAATTTTACTGTTCCACTGATTTCCACTTACCTGTAAAAAAAGGTAAGTTCAAAACACTCCCCTAATAAGAGCAAATATTCTGTTGAACTTTTATAACACATGTGCACTTACTCTCGTTTTTGAGCAATAATGTTGGCATCTTAATCATGTTGATGTTACTATTACAAATGATATTTCATGATGCTGATCCCTAGGATTCAGCATATAGTGTGGCAAGTGTGTGGGGACTTCAATTTTAAAGCCTAAAGTTATAGAATTATAAAATAATTATGTAGCTTAACATTTTCTAATTTCCTTTTGCTTTACCAGTCTTGGTCTGTGACGTGAGCAGAGCCAAAATTTTGTTCTTCATCTCTAAATGGGGATAAACATACTGAGGTTGAAGTATTACTTTTAATGGTGCTATAGGGCCCATTTTTCATTTGCTGTTAAAGTTTCATTTTGTTAAGCACATGTAAAACAGGGAGAATATCTACTAGTTTGCATATGCAAGTTTTAAAAATAAAACTTGAATTTTAATTAAAAGATCAGATAAAACTAAGCTTTGTTACATTCTGTGGCAAATGTTCTAAAATTTTGCTTGCCTTTTTGTTTTGTAGTCTTTAGTTCCTTAAGCATATTTCTAACCAAGTGCATTTTGAACCTCTTCTAACACCTTGATTCTGTTAACCCTCATTTTTCTGGTGTGGAGGAAAAAGAACCAAAGATTTGGGGGTTTTCTAGTGGCTGAAATTCTAGGGTTTGTCCTGTTCTGAATTTTCCTTTTGGTTCCTATGACACTCCTGTTTTTTGGCGATCTAGATCTTGGTTTGCCTGGGTTTGATCTCGATTGGCTAGCACAGATCATCCTCGGGTTCTTTAGCCACTTCTGGAGACTATGTCCAGTGCTTTCAGGGCCTCTGGTACCTCCGGGAAGCATATTGCTATGAGCCATCACTCTGCCTTTCTCATGTAAGAGAGTTCCTCTTGGCCAGCTAGGTATTGGACAAGCAACTCTTTGCTTAAAGGTACCTTCTTATATCATCTGCCACTTGTGGCATGTTGCGGTAAGTAGTCTGGGATTATAAAATACCAGATACTGTTTGGTAAAAGTGCTGTTTTAACTTATACAAATGTTTAGCTTTTTAGTGACCTTGTACATTATTTGTTTGTACTTTATCCTGTTGCTGAGCAAGTAATTTTACAGTGTCTGCGTGTTTAGCCTCTATTAAGTTAAATACAAGGGTTTCTACTGACTTAACACTGTAATGTGACAGACACTCAAGTGAAATATGAGATTTTTTTTTCCCTTTGTAAAATTATTAATTATATCATAATTACACTTCTTTGCTTTTAATTTTGCCGTGAAGTTGGGGGAGGTGAGCATATAGAATTAATTTGTCTACAAACATTGGATTGTCATTTAACTGGAGCATTAGTCATGTAAATTTGCATTTAATACCACGTTGCTTTTTTTCTGTTATAGTTTGATTTCAGTGCATATGTTGGTATTTTTAAGTATTGCATTGTGTTTTCTTAACAGCTGGTTTGGGGATGCAGGGTTATTTTAAAAGGAATATTTATTCACTGTAGTTGTAAAAATGAGGGATCCTTTCTATATGCAGCTGCTGTTACATACGCTGTTTCAGAAACTTTTTTCTAAATTATATGTGTTTCATATATATATATAAAAATACAAAAGCATCAAGCAGTTTTAGCGGAGAAAGTTTTAGGAGGGTATTACTTACTGATACCTGACTCATTTGTGCCCTGTTTAAGGCTAAAATGTTAACTTTTGCTGCAGGACTTGAAAGATGTTATGAGGAAGGCAGGGGAGGTCACCTATGTGGATGCACACAGAAACAACAGGAATGAAGGGTAAGTTCATTTTGTGTCTAAATCTGTATGATAACTGAAACTGTTAAAGGCAAGATTATCCTTGTAATATAAAAGAAACGAAACATAAATCTATGGCGTGGCTTAGATGCTGAAATTTCTGCAATTTAAAAAAAAGAAACAACCAAAATACAAACAAACTGTCAGTAAGTAGGAGTTCAGAAGTGGTGTTGAACTCAGTCTCTACTCTCTACCGTGAAAACAATGTGTCAAAGCAGAAAGGGAAGGGAGAATACCTTTCAACAGTTGAGTTCTGCTGTCTTTAACTTATTTATATATAATCATTTATGATCTGACTCCTGAGGCTAAAATACCTCCTGTCTGTGGCTGCTTTGCACTGGTTCAACAGTCAAAGTCATGGGAAATGAACATAAACAATCTCCATAGGGAATACCTAGCTGCCTGTTTGCCATTCTTAATTCTTTAGACTACAAAGGTCCTGCACGACAAAGCAGGGGAAAGGGAAGTATGAATAGAGTGTTTCTGCTGGCAAAACAGTGCTCTAGGGCAACTGCAAGCAAATGCAACTTAGACTTTTTTTAGAGGGGAAAACAAATTCAAAAAACAAAGAGTATTTTTTTTTTCTATTCACTGTTAAAAATCTAAATAGGGCAGCAGAGTCTTATTTTGTTTCTTGGACAGCTTTAGAATGCAATTTAGTGGAGGACTGAAAGATAAATTTCCTCAGCTGGTGAAGTTCTGCATAGCTTCCTGGATTTTCTCATTGCAGGTGAGAGTTCTGGTAATGTTTAAGAAGATGTGAAAGCTATGGATGGCTAGGACTGCTTGTGTCATATTTTCCTGTTAACCAAGTTAAAAATTAGCTTTCAGAAGATAAAACATCAAGCTGTGAATTGACAGATTGAAGAAGGCCCAAACTTGTTCTTGTTTTTTCAGTTTCTCTGAAACTTTTTCTTTTTTCCTGATGATCTACAGGGTTGTGGAATTTGCATCTTACAGTGATATGAAGAGTGCACTGGAAAAATTGGACGGCACTGAGCTGAATGGACGGAGAATTAAACTGACTGAAGATCACAGAAGGCATAGGTATGTCACCTGACCCGATAAAATTCTGCTGAGGGCATGGATTTGGGTGGTATCAATGCCAAGTTCTATTATCTAATTCTTTGACCCCATGCTAAATATCACCGCAGAGAACCACTTTCTAGCAGTGTAAACAGATTTAGATAAAAACTAACTTGTTGAAAATAGGGTAAATAGAACAACTTTGGATGAGAGTGAGGAAATTTTTTTTTCTTAAGATAGAACTTGAAATCTAAATGAAATAACTTTTTAAAAAATACGAATTTTGGTATTAAAAGCCTTTTAATTTAATGGAAAGCTGCTTCACAGTCCTGTGAAATGTCTCTCAAATAGCTGTGAAAGCCAACTTTTTCATGAGAATAAAAGAAAAACAGTTAGCTTGCTTGCATTATTCCCAAAGCAGTTCTGCCAGTTAGTCATTAAAAAAACATGTTAGCTGCAGCTCTTTCATTGTCTCCTTCAAAAATAAATCCATTTATTGTAATGAAAAAAGAGGCGCACCACTAGAGAAGGTGTTAAACTCTTAAAGTGTACTGGTCTTCTATGCCTTTAGAGACTTCTTTAGCATCTTGAAAGAAACCCTAACTAATTTACATGGATGTTTCTAGAGAGAATAAATACCACAGCTACAAATTTTCATTCCTGTGCTTCTCTTGATAAATGACTAAAAACTTGTTTGTCTTCTCCCAGCAAGGAGCAGGGTGACTAGGCAGTTCGTATTTTGCAAAGCTAGCACTCTGTTCACACAGTTCCTGCTAGCCTTGGCCTAAGAAGATACGGTTGTGATGGAGCATAACAGAAATCTATCAGCACTCTGAAATAACTGAATGCTGTGCGTGGCGCATTCAGATGGATGTGCTGTGCATACAAAGTAGCTGAGAATTTGAGTGTTTTAAATTCAGTAGGAGGTGGGACTACAGCTCTTAATTGTATTTCTCTAGAAGCAGATCTCGATCAAGGAGTTACTCAAGGTCTCGCAGCAGGTCCAGGTCTACAGGATCTTCCAGATCGGACAGTCGGTCCAGGTCCAGGTCAAGATCAAGGTCCAGGTCCAGGTCCCGATCTCGATCCCGGTCCCGATCTCGATCCCGGTCTCGTTCTCGCAGTCGTACACCTAAAAAGAGTTACTCCCAGAAGAGCCACCGCTCCAGCTTGCTAGCTTCTTCCCCATCTCCCTCTTCTTCTAAAAGAAAATCTCGTTCTAGGTCGAGCTCTGCTCATAGCCGTAGTTAACCTGCTCTTAGAAATGTATTAATGCATTTAATTTGATTCAAGTTTCTTGGAGACTTGAGACAAATTATACGTGAGAACTGGGAGGGGAAGAGTTAACATGATGAAAGAATAACCTCCTCTTACATTGCCAAAGTGCCTGTCATCAAATAGGCCATCTCTGTGAGGAGGGGCTGTCAGCTTTCTCCTCTCAGTGAAGTCTGGAGTGGGAAATCTTTTTTATTTTTTTTTCCCCCTGCTATTAGTAAACATTTCTATCATAGATATATTATGTACACATAATGCTGAGGTAATGGGATGAGACAATACGCTGCTTTCTCCTTCTTGCCCCTCACTTTCCCCTCCACCTCCAAGGCCTTTGACTTCCAAAATACTACGTTAGCTTTTGTCCTTGGTATTAAATCCAAGAACAGGAAGTATAGATTTTATTCCTTTAAGGTTCTGTGGCTACTTTTCTGTGTGAGAATGAATGGACCAGCTGAATTTAGTTTAGAGTTCACTTTTTTCCCCTGTTGCTTGGCTTAACAGGCTGTTTAAGTTCCAGCTTTAAATGACCTTGATAATGTGCTTAATTTGCAACAAACTTTCAGGAATACACATTGGTCAGTTGAATATTGCTCAGTTGGATAGTGAATCAATACAATGCTAACCAGTAATGAAAGCTGGAATTTCCTGTTAAAATGAGACATACCATCCAGATGTCAGGATTATTGGGAATCCATTATACTAATTTTTCCAGTAATTCACTAGTATGTGGTATTGTATGTAGAGGCCTTATTTGACAGGTGACTCCATAAAACTGCACAGAAATGTCAATATGCATGTCCATGGTTTTGATGTTTATAAAAGTGACATAGCTTTCATACCCAAAACTATGATACTGAATAATGTGTGTATGACTAGCGATAGTCTTGATGGAAAGGAAGGCTATTTTAGTAATGACAGCAGCAAAAAATCCCAGGAAAAGCGTAGTCAGTTGTGACAGGAAAAGTTAATCATGTTAAAGCGTAAAGAGGATAATTTCTTTAAATCTCCTGAATGCACAGTTGTTTTAATTAATAGGAGTTTCCACTGCAAATACTGTTTGTTCTTATCATTTGGAATTAGATATTTTTTTTAACTTCTGTATCGTTAAAGAAGGGAAACGTTTTTGGAAAAATATGTAAATTAATCCCAAAGTCTTATGTGTGTTTAAATGTACCATTCCTAATAAAATAAAACCTTTTTCTGGCTTACCTTGTAGTTTTGTTTAGTAATGTTACTGTTGCTGTTGTTCACTTCATACAGTCTTGCAAACATGGTCACAAGGAAATTTATTTGAAGGTGTACCCATGTGGAAGCAAGCAAAATGTAAACTAGAAACCAGCTATGACACAAAAGTAACCAGATGCTGACTAATAGGAGGACAGGATAGGATTTTACTGTCATGGCCATCACTGGCTGTTGGAATGGATGGTAAAAGTAGTCTTTCTGCAGTCCTTGCAGACAGATTTGTGTGATGTCTTCTTGTCTACCAGTTCAACAGAAGAACCAACAACCAAATGGCCATAGGTGTTGCAGTCTTCCTATAGGGAAAATCTTTTGTCACTTTTGAAATACAGTTCCAGAGACTCTTACATTGCCCAGGCTACTTCTGTGCATCTAAGGCTTCAAGGCTGACACCCTTTCTAGAACAAGTTGCTGCCAGTCACATTCTTTGCATGTTTGGCTTGATGTGATCTGAATATGCTGGCAGTTCAGAAAGAACACAAGAACAAATAGAAATCACTTTGCAGAGGAATCTTAGTAAATACGACTGTTGGGAAAGCTGGGGTATGCTTAGCTGTGTTAAATATCAGTGTTGCTTGCTTTGGTAAACGTGTGCTACCAAAAAAACACCCAAATGACCACTGCTTATCCTAGGACCAATGAGATTGTCAAGTACCATATCAGAGACCTTGAATGCTTCTGACCACAGCATGCCTACCTTGCAAATTGTTTAAATATAGAGCTGATGTAGATCTTGTGAGTTTTATTAATTCTTGATTCTTTATTGTACGTCATTTCCCTTCTGTAATTTTCCGTTGATTCAGTCAGCAGTGACAACAGTAAGATGAATACAGACCAAAGAACCATCCTCCCCTTCCTGCCCAAATACCCTGAGGTTATAAGCAAGTTTATAATCGTCCTCATGGCAATCCGTAAATACATACAGCTTATTTCTGAACCTAAAGCCTGGTCTGCCCATAAGTTTGTGTTGCTATTAATATTGGTTAGAATTACATTTTTTTTAACTTATTTTAAATTGTATGATTGAACTGATAGTAGTTTAATGTAGAAACACCTGCAACAGTCTGTCTTTTCTGTGCTGGCATAGTAGTGGTTTAAACATCTTTGCCAGCCAGTACAGCTGCATCCAAGTTTACTGTAGTACTGGCTTCTAAATGTAGCAACAGGTAACCAAGGGCTGTGGATTGTAGGGTGGTGTTACCAGTGCAATGTGACACCATGGAAATAGACCTCTCACTGATTTTTTTTACATGTTTTTCAAGGTGGCAAACAGCAGCTCTTTGTTCCCCTAAGGTACACAAAGGTGTTTAGGTGAAGAAAAGGTGAGCTTTTGAAATACAAAGAATATCGAATCTGATCTTTCCCTGGGGAAAGATTTGTTGATGGAAAATGCGAACCTGAGAGCTTTCTCAATATTTATGTGGAGGGCAAGGATAGGAATCTCGAGCAGCTAAAACAGTTTTCTTAAAAGAAAGGTTGAGTCCCTGGTTATTCAGCTCTTAGTTGTTTCTTCTGGGTTATTAATTTAGATGCCTGTAGAAATAATGGGTTTTGAAGTAGAAATTTTTGTTGTGCATGTGACTTTTTTTCCCATGGCTTTTTCTGTGTCAGAAAAGCTTAAGCCCTTAAAATGTATGTGGGGGAGAAGGTGGGAGAATGGTCTGATTTCCACCACCACAACCACCACCCCCCACCATTTCCTGCTGTGTCACCACATTTATTTTTTTTTATTTTTTCTTAAAGAGAACAGACTATGAATAGCAGATTGGGATTTTTTGCCTTCAGGAAAAAAAACAACAACCCAAACCAAACCTCAAGACTATTGTAATCAGGAAGTCCTTAACAATTTGGACCACGTTTCAGACCAGCACAGTCCTGTTCAGCACATGGCGGAGTTGGAAATGAAAGCTACATTTTTCATTGGGGTTTAAAGTTTTGACCTTACCTGACCTGTAAAACGAGCTACAACTGTGTACACGTAATTAATTGCTTTGATGAATGATAACTGATTGTGCCACTCAAAGCTGGTCATGTTTGACCTCAACTTGGAGCAAACACAATCTGGAATTTGTAGGTTTAGGGCTTATGAGTTGGGGCAGAGGGGTTAAAAAGACAGTTCATCCTGACTAAAATACTTACTTGGTAACCAGCAAGTGTAGAGAAGTCTTGAGAGGGAAGAAGGAGGACTGGGGTAGATAGAAGTCGCAAAGGGGAAAAAAGGGCAAGAGGGAGTTTGAGTTTTGACAGGTGGCAGTTTCAGTGTCAAAGGCTGGTATAGATTGACCACAGGAGGGAATACAACCTTTACACTCACGACAACACTTCAAATTTAGCAGTTTCCTCCAGCACGTGATCCTGAGAGAAATGAATCAAGGAAGATGTTCATGTTTGTTTTGCTTAAAAATGTATGGTGTTCTGCTGAAGAGCAAAAGGTCTAAAGAAAACTAAAGTCATGCCTGTGAGAAGATAACATCTACAAGTCAGGTAGGCATCTCGATTGGTAGACATAGACTTGCTCAGTAGACTCTTCAGGGAACAAATTATAGTCTGAAACTTGGCTGAACTATTCATGTATTTCAGAAACCAGATTATTTTAAACATAGAACATTTTTAGACTGCATTGAAACAAATTATTTAGCCATATCAGGTGCCTTAGTTCCAACTTTACAGAGCACAGGAATGTAAGCTCCAGTTTTAAATAACTGTAAATAGACTTCTTTAATGTATTAAAGCCATATCTTTTACAGACAGCATGTTCCAACATCTGACACTTTCCATGAGAAAGCTGGGGAATCATCCCTTCCAACTGGCAGAAAGCTTCATCTCCCAAACCTGCAAAGCTGAAAGGAACAAAACTCTGAAATTATGATGTGTCTACAAGTAAATGTCATCACTCCCACCCTTATTCTGCTAACCTGATCCTTGAAGAGCAGTTTTCACAAATTTCTCTTCGGCAAATGGAGGTGACATAAGACAATGCAAATGTTAAGTTTATATTGGATTCAAAGGTTCCACTTGTACTTTGGGGGTGCGGTTGGGCAACAGGGCTAGGATGATCTGGAAGCTTGCTGCTGGCCAGACAAGCTACAATCCCTGTGCCTGCCCCTTGTCTTGTGCCAGCTCTGATGCTCATCTGACCCTCCAGAAGCCAATTCAATTACATCTCCAAAAGCAGGCACTTCAGGTCCTCTGCAATACTGCTTTTTCCACTCCTCTCTGGGAGGGAGGAAATAGAATTCTGACCCAGGGTATAACTCCCCTGTGATACTTCTGTTTGCCTCCCTCACAAACACAAGTATCCCATTTTTCCTAATAATACCCTCCAGTTCTCTTCTTCAAGGAGTCAGTCTCCAAACAGAACACCATCACTCCCCTGTCCAAGATTTCTTGTGCTTCTCTTATCACAGGACATTTTCCTCCTACGGGAAGCCTTACGCAGCCAAGCACTTGCAATTAGTTGCACTTAGGCAACTGGCTACATCCCACCCCAAAAATAAGAGTGTATTTTCTGTGATGTTTATGGCACTTCTTCATTATTAATTACATTTGTGTCGATTTAACACAGGGCTTTTCATCGTAGAATCATAGAATCTTTGGGTTGGAAAGGACCTTTAAAGGTCATCTAGTCCAACCCAACCTGAGCTTGAATGTTTCCAGGGATGGGGCATCTACCACTTCTCGGGGCAACCTGTGCCACGATTTTATCTCCCTCATTGTAAAAGATTTCTTCCTTAGATCTAGTCAAAATCTACCCTCTTTTAGTCTAAAACCATTACCCCGCTACAGGCCCTGCTAAGAAGTCTGTCCCCATCTTTCTTATGAGCCTGCCCCATAAGTACTGGAAGGCTGCAGTCAGGTCTCCCCAGACCCTTCTCTTCTCCGGGCTGAACAACCCCAACTCTCTCAGCCTGTCCTCCTAGGAGAGGTGTTCCATCCCTCTGATCATGTTTGTGGCCCTCTTCTGGCCTCGCTCCAACAGATCCATGTCTTTCCTGTGCTGAGGGCTCCAGAGCTGGATGCAGGGCTCCAGGTGGGGTCTTACCAGAGTGGAGTAGAGGGGCAGAATCGCCTCCCTTGACCAGCTGGCCACACTTCTTTGGATGCAGCCCAGGATATGGTTGGCCTTCTGAGCTGCAAGCACACATTGCCGGCTCATAGCCAGCTTTTCATCCACCAGCACCCCCAAGTCCTTCTCAGCAGGGCTGCTCTCAATCCCTTCATCCCTCAGCCTGTACTGATACTGGGGGTTGCCCCAACCCAGGCACAGGACCTTGCACTTGGCCTTGTTGAACCTCATGAGGTTCACACGCACGCATTCCTCGAGCTTGTCCAGGTCCCTCCGGATGGCATCCCGTCCCTCAGGTGGGGTGTCAACCGCACCACTCAGCTTGGTGTCTTCTGCAAACTTGCTGAGGGTGCACTTGATCCCACTGTCTATGTCACTGATGAAGATACTGAAGAGTACTGGTCCCAGTAGGGACCCCTGAGGGACACCACTTGTCACCAATCTCCACGTGGACATTGAGTCATTGACTGTTACTGTCTGGATGCAACCATCTAACCAATTCTTCATTCACTCAACAGTCCACCCATCAACTCGACATCTCTCCAATTTAGAGAGAAGGATGTTGTGGGGGACCGTGCCAAAGGCCTTACAAAAGTCCAGACAGACGACATCAGTAGCTCTTCCCTTGTCCACTGATGTGGTCACTCCATCACAGAAAGCCACTAGGTTGGTCAGGCAGGACTTGCCCTTGGTGAAGCCATGCTGGCTGTCTCAAATCACCTCTCTGTCCTCCATGTGCCTTAGCCATAGCTTCTAGGATGATCTGTTCCAGGATTTTCCCAGGCACAAAGGTGAAGCTGACAGGTCGGTAGTTCCCAGGGTCCGACTTGCTACCCTTTTTAAAAATGGGTGCAATGTTTCCCTTTTTCCAGTCTCCAGGGACTTCACCTGACTGCCATGACTTTTCAAATATCACAGAGGCTTGGCAACTACATCAGACAATTCCCTCAGGACTCTGGGATGCATCTCATCAGGTCCCATAGACTTATGCATGCTCAGGTTCCTCAGGTGGTCACAAACCTGATCTTCTCTTATAGTGGAGGGACTTTGCTCCTCCAGTCCCCATCTTGCAGGCCATCCCCTCGAGAGGTGTGGGAAGAGACACTGACAGTGAAGACTGAGGCAAAGAAGTTGTTGAGTACCTCAGCCTTCTCCTCATCCTTTGTTGCCAGTTTCCCAGCCTTGCTCATCGGGGGTGTATGCTTTCTTTGACCTTCCTTTTCTGGCTGACATACCTGTAGAAGCCCTTCTTACTATTCTTTGCATCCTGTGCCAAGTTCAGCTCCAGCCGTGCCTTGGCCCTCCTGACCTCATCCCTACACAACCAGGCAGTGTTGCTGTACTCTTCCCTGGATACCTGTCCTTGTTTCCACCGCCTGTGCATTTCCTTCTTGCCCCTTTAGTTTGCCCATCAGGTCTCCACTCAGCCATGCCAGTCTCTTGCCTTCCTCTCCTGGTTTCTTACACCTGGTGATTGAGCTCTTGCGCTCTATGGAAAGCATCCTTAAAGATCTGCCAGCTCTGTTCTGCTCCCTTGTCCCTGAGGGCAGTTTCCCACGGGGTCCTATTGACTAACTCCCTGAAGAGCTGGAAGTTTGCTTTCCTAAAATTCAGGGTCCTGACTTTACTCTTTGCCTGCCCCATATTCCTCAGGACTGCTAACTCCGCCAGTGTATGATCACTGCAGCCCAGACTGCCTCCAACCTTGACACAGGTCAATCCAAGAATATCGCAGAAGTTTGTGAAGATAAACTTTATTATACTTGGCCATATCACATCTCTGCTTTACAGATGAGAAAAGGAAAGCAAGTGGTGGGGGTGTTCACCTGCGGCTGCAAAACAAGGAGGTCAGAAGGAGGAACATGCCCGCTGCGAAGGCCAGGGTTCAGCTCCAACTCATGCCATCTAGTTGGCAGTACTTTGTGTCACTGCCTGTGGAGCCATGAAACGGGCTCGGAAGGGGTTTGGTTCCTCTCAGGAGAGAAAAAGTTTCTCTTTCAAAAATGAGGTGAAGTAGCAGTGTGCTTCCAAGTAGGAAGAAATGCCCTCACTGCTCTGCCATTGCTCTAGCAGAGAGGGTCAAGGACAGTGAGTTCTGAGGTAGGAAGTTCTCAGCTCTGCCTGCTCCTCCTGCTGCACCCTAACCATAGGGCTGAGTGCTGTACAATTCCTAAGTAGCCTTAGTTTTCTTACAAGGGTTTTGGAAGCATGCAATTTCCAGTCTGTTTCCTTCATTCCCCCTCCTTAGCCATTGTTTGCTGGAAGACTAAATGCTCTGTGGTACAGTACCTGAGGCCATGTTTCCCATTTTACCAGCCCTGCAATCAGTTACCCTTCCACCCCCTCTCTTTGCAAACCTGCAAGAGAGTTGTTAGCCTTTCACCCTGGGGGTGATTTACTAGGACAATAACGCTGATTAGCTAACAAGTTATGCCTGGCAGAGGGCTATAGCTGGGGGAGCAGCACAAGCAGAGTGCTCTATGCATGTCAGCTTAAAGGAGGGAATACAGCAGAAACACTGACTCCACATAAGGGAGCCATTCAGGCCTTGGATAGAGTCAGCACCAAGAGGAAAGTGCAAGGGTTAACAGGCTGGGGGCCTGGGTTAGAAACAAGGCCAAATTATATGCTGTAGTGAAATACTAGCTAATGGCAGTGCTGTATGTCTGGGTAGTCTCAAGATGTTCAAAGGACAATTGCTGCTATTGATTGGCTGGGCCTAGGACCATGAGGAAGTGATGAGGGAGAGGAGAAGAGTGTACGGTAAAACCTGCTCTTCAAGATTAATGAAGGGCTTAAAAAAAAAGGCAGAGTTTCACTGGTAATGAATGATACTTTTGTGTTGTGTGATGGCTTCTTTTTGTAACCAGGGATGAATGTCTTCTCTCCCTGTTTCTTCCTTTTCCATTCTAGAAAACCCTTGTA
This sequence comes from Phaethon aethereus, assembly GCF_964289735.1. NCBI lineage: Eukaryota > Metazoa > Chordata > Aves > Phaethontiformes > Phaethontidae > Phaethon > Phaethon aethereus. The sequence continues at coordinate 38,941,184 of NC_138579.1, read as the reverse complement.
CTGTGTGGGCATTTAGCAATGGCAGGTTGAGCTGGAAAGATCCAGATCAATATCAAAGTGGACATTTTTCTCTGCATGTGTGTATGTAGGTGTGATACATCACTGCAGACTCTGAGATCAGGTTCAGCAGGATCCTACATACACACTGGATGTGTTTTACCCAACAGCCAGCTCTCTGGTGTTCTAAAGCAACTGATTTCTCCTTGCGTCTCAGAGGCCTGAGGATACTACTTCATGGTTCATTGATGTAAGATGGTCACACTTTTAAAGGAAGTGAGCACCCATTGGTATAGCAGAAGTCATTAATATCTGAAAATGCTCCCACTGTAGAGCCTTGAAAGCAGAGGTACCCCAAACTGATATTAACATTTGAGCCAGATTTTAGTTGGGGGTAGGGTAGAGATGTTGCAGCAGCAGATGCTGGCCCTGCAATGACAGAAAAGGGAAGTAAGGAAAAGGCATACAGCGAAAGAAAGGAAACTGAATGAAATCTTTGCATTTCACATCTACAGGTGAAAGAATTATTCCTCAAACTCAGTGAATGGGACTGTGGGTCTAGGCCCCACTCACCACTGTGACTTCTGGTTGTGATTTTCACAAGTGCCTCAGGACATCAGGAGTCCAGGCCAGCAGCATTCCAGCCACCAGCTGGAGCTCTCCAAAAGGGGCAGCAGACTGTGCCTGCCTAAGCCATGGGCAATCTGTCCTTCTGCTGGTACTGACCGCCAGAGAACCAGTAATCTGGCTTTTCTAGACAGCCTAACTCTTCCATGCCTCTGGCCAAAGATGGCATTTACCAGAGCTGGAGTTAAACACAACACCTAGTGCTTCAGCCTGAAGTGTTTTTGATTGCACTTAGCTTTGTTCCTTCTGTGTCTTTTTCCCAATAAAGCGTCAGATCACACTGGCTCTTTAACAAAAGGTATAAGCAAGCAGCTCCACTGTTTCTTACACACATGGCCATTGCCACGTTCTCTGCATCACTGCCAGTTCCTGTGAATGCCTAACTGAAGAGAGATGTGCTCGAAACACCAGGTTTCCTTATATGTTTAAAAAGCTTCCTTCAAATTGTCACAGCCTATTTCTAGCACTGTGCAAGAACACTGCTGATCATGTAGACTGGCCTTCCAGGTTTGCCAAAATGCTTGCTGCAAGCTTTCTGCCCATACCTGCCCTCCATTTGTTTCAATTTGCTTTACCTTTTCCCAGTTCTGGCACTGGGATGGTCTAAAATCCACATCTGCTCATTGTACATGCTCTCCTGAACTTCTTTTAGTCCAGTAGGACGTATCTCTTATCCTTGAACAACAAAATGATCACACTATGCTGTATTTCCCAGTGAGAATGGGTAATATCCAGCACATAACTTCGGAGACCCCGAATCTCTCAGTGAACACCTTGCAAACTACGAGTGAATTTACTTTGGTTGGCTACAACCTTGCAAACCTCCACAGCACACTTTCCTACCCTGCATTCATCTATATTACCTGAACAACAGTAATAGCTGTATGTGGAAAAAGAGCATGGTGAGAGTGGTGTATGCTTATACTCACAGGAAGCAGTTGCGGTGTTATGTAGCAGCCAGCGCTGCCTGGGACTTGGGTCTAAATCTGCCTCACGCTGCTTCTCCACCATGACGGTGTGGTTTACTTAACGGTGGGGTTTGTCAATATATAGGCAATTAGATCTCAGGGTACCAGAGGGTCGGCTGCAACTCAGTCCCAGAGGAAAGCTTTAGCAGCAGATAGGTCATGTGAAGCAAACGAGGACTGGGGCGGTTCACAGTGTGGCAGCAGGCTGTGCTTTCAAAGAGTAGTCAGCTCTCCCAGAGCTCCTGCCAAGGGCCAAGTGCACCGTGAACACGGACAAAGATCCCGCCTTTGCTCCCGTCGGCCTGTCTGCTGGCAGGAGGCAGCAGGGCCCCGGCCCCCTCCGGCAGCGGCGGCACTCGGGGCAGTGTAGCTGGGCCCTTCGCGACCGCCATTTGCAGAGGCACAGCCCCTTTCCCGCCGGCGGTTGGCCGGGACCCCACCAGATGGCGCTGTGACACCGCCTCAAGGAAACGCCCTTTCTAGAAGAAACTTGCAAAATCCGTCTTAAAATAGCCCCGGTGACCCAAACCATTGCCTTTGTGGAAAAAAAAAAACAACCAACAAACCAACAACCACACACACACACAAAACCATAACAACACCCCTGACTAGAGCACTGGAAACTCTGTCTTCCTCCCCTCATGTGGTTTCCGGCACGCTCACCTGCCAGGGGAGCGGAAGGAAGAGGTGGGGGGGCATCAAAAATCGACTGAGGAGCTGAGCCATGTGCAGCTCTCTCAAAGGCTCTGCTGGAAGCCATGTTTGTGTGTGCAGCTATTCAGTGTCCCACCCCCCTGACTCTCTGTCACTGCCCCAAGCCTCTGGAAGACCCTCTGTCACAAGGACTACCGTAAGGACTGACCCAAAGGGCTGCAGACCTGTTTCGCCAGCCCAGCTGCGGCCCCAGGGTAGCTCCCCAGATCCCCACAACAGCTTCGGAAGGACACAGAGGCACAGCTTCATCAGGGGCCCGAGCTGCCTGCCTTTGTGACCACTGGCGGGACAGGGGAGGGAGATGGAGAGGTTGAATTAAGATCCAGATACTAAATTGCAATGGTAAAAACCACAAACCAACCACCAAGGAAACCTTCACAGGCCAGTCTCGAGAGGAGAGTGGTTAGCAAGGCTTAGAAGTAACGAGAGCTTATAAATGCTTCTCTTCTGCACTAGACTGAGAAACAATAAACTGTCTGCTGAGGAACCAGCCATCCCTGCCCCCAGCATCCTTCTCCCCACACACACGTACCCACAGGAGCTACCCAGAACTGGAGCTGCTCCCTTCTTCTGCCATGGCCCTGTTTCTAGCCAGCGTTAGGTATATGCTGAATGTTGCCACTCCTCCAAAGGAGTCTGGTGACAAAGAGGCTTCAGGAAATAGTTTTTGGCTTGGTCTGGAGAACATTTCTTGCTGTCTGGGTGTGACTTCTGGGTGGATTCTTTTTCTGCTATGTTTTACCGCCCGATGCCCTGAAGCAGCCCTCTTGTAACAGGGCTATTGTTCCCTGGAGCCTGTCCTGCGGGCTGGCTGGGGCTCTTTCCCCAGGTATGCCTTTCCCTGGTCCACTCCAGAGGCCTCTGGCACTTCCCAAGCCAACTCCCCAAGGCAGCCTCTCCACGCTCTGCCAACATCAGGGCTCCATAGAGGCCACCCCAAGAGAGCATCCCCCACCCCCTGGAAGATGCCCAGCTCTCCCTCACCATCAGTCCTTTTACAGCAAGGCGACTCAGTTGGCTTTCTTCATTCACCCCTGGAACCAGGGAGCAGAATTGTGGGCTGCGGAGTGTTTCTCTTTCAAGACCAGATCCCTCTGCTTGAGAGCTTGAGGCCAGAACAGCCAGACTCCAAACTCCTGGAGGACTGGATCAGCTCCCAGACTGCCTGGACCCCTGCTCCTGCAGCGTGGCAACAAGGTGGTAGGTTGCTTAATCGTCTTGTGGTCCAGAGAAGGTATCAAAGCCCTGGTCTTGGATTTCCCTGATCCTATGTGTCTGTACCAGGAGTCCAGCATGTGCTGCCTTGCCTTTCCTGGTACCTGCTGAACTGAAAAGCAGGGAAGACAGAAACACTAATGAGCTCCCAACCAGCCCAGCTTCCCTGGGTGTTACTTTCCCAGGGTGTGGAAAACCTTGGGCAAACAGCACAGGCCATTTTCAACAGTCTCCGTTTCATTTGGGTTAACACACTTCATTGCTTTCTCCTTAGCTTAACAGTGGTGGCCATCTCCTGTGAGCTCTGTTCTCACAAACAGCGCTGGCAAAACTGGTAACACTCTTGCTTTTCCTACAGTGTATTGCTAATGCACCTCTATCTTCCAAGTGCTACCACCCAACATCCACATGGTATCATTGGCCTGCGAACAGCCATCTCCCTGGCTCCAGGGGCAAGGGCATCTCAGCCCTGAGCCTCAGAGCATGCAGAAGGGCTCCCCTTCACATCCTCTCCTCTACATCCTGGGCTCACTTGATTTTCTTTTTACTCCAAGAAGCAGATTCAGGCCATTTTCAGCCACGAGTCTCCACTAATAAGCACGAAAATCAAAAGGCAGTGTTTGAGAATGTTATCCCATGGTATTCACGCAAACACTTTCCATTATTTCATTTACCAAGAAAACATGCCACTGCAGAAAGCTTTGCCAGCCTTCAGTATCTCTGGGGCTTTTAGTGTCTTCTTAGGGTGACATCTTCTTAGTATCACTGGGGGCTTGCCCCACTTCTCATTTGCAACTGAAGTACACGTAAAGAGGGCAGAGGAAGCGGCCGCTTACACCGGGGTGGGAGGGAGCTGCCCAAACTTCAAAGCTCCTGAGGCTCTCCGCAGCCAGGAAGGGCTGCTCTGTGACGCTGGGGCGTGAGGCAAGCCCACGACAAGGAAACAGCGAGGCCGACGGGATCCGAAAGCTGCAAGCGTGTCAAAGGCAGGACGGAAGTGTTGTAGGGGGCAGCCCTATTTTTAGCCACCTCCTGCAGAACTTCGCTAGTGCTTGCTGGAGTCAACGGCCGCTTCCCCTTTCCTTGATGTAAGCAGAGCCGGCTGGGTTCAGATCTGTTTTTATTTAGCCACTCACGCGATAGTATTGACTGAAAGGTCCCTCCAGCCCCTTGGACTCAAAAACACCCGTGGTCAGAGAGACCTAGGTAAGGAGAACAGAAAGCATCTGACACTTCCCTGTCTCCATTTCAGGGCTGTGAGAGGTAGAAACCGAAGCTGAGGCTGCAGAGCATGACTCTTAGTCACATCAACGGGGGATTTTGCAATGCAGCGGGTGCAGGGCACAGGGCAGGCAGTGTGCAAGCAAAACTGAAGTGCTTTGCAAGGGCATTTGATTGGGGCTCTCCAACTGCAAGGCCAGAGTATTGCTGTGCATCCCTTACTTCCCTTCAACCTGCTCAGCGGCTCGAGGTGTGTGGGAGGTGGAAGGGTTTAACACACCTCAAATTAGCATGGGGCATTGTGGAGAGCAATAGGTTGCCATGAATGTCCTCTGCCTGGTTCCTTTTAACATTTGTCAGTACTAAATGACTCCTACACCTGCTGTAGGGAAATGCATGGGGAGAGGCCATTCCTAAACCAGATTAGAGAGAAGATTAAGCAGCCAGGCAGAGGAGCAGCCATGAGGAAGGAGTGTGAGCTGAGATGTGACTTTTCTGTACAGGCTGTAACCACCAAGACAAGATCCAGACTGGCTCCAGTTGCTGGGAGTTTGACTTGATCAGTTTGACTTGCAGTATTCAGTTCAGGAGCAGGTTGGGAGGGACGGTGTCCAGGCCTAGGTAGCCAGAGCTTGCTGCTGGTCTCAGCAGACCTGGTCCCCCCGCTTGCTATCAGAGAGGAATGACATTGCTGTAGGGATGGGAGAAAAGCACATTTGGAGCCAAAACAGATGCAGTTCTGGGGCATTTCCAGAGTAAACTCTTGCCAAGCCTGGCAGTAGTGAGGAGTAGCGAAGGGATGAATAGATGAAAATCATGCTCACTCTGTGGCTATAGAGTTTGCTGTGACTAAGGCGGCAACACAAATCCCTGTCCCATAGTCAAGTCTCCCTGTTATAACTCTTTCAAAACTACGTATTTAATACCACTCCCAGAAGCCTAGAGCTCCCCAGAGCCCCTAAAATTTCTCTGCAAGGCTCTGCTTTACATATCGCGTTTCATAGTGTCCTTCCTTCCTATGGCGGATACATTCATATTATAGCCCAGTCTTAAGCTGGATTGATCAAGGCAGGATATGCAATTCTTGAATGAGAGATGTGGATGGAGAAGTGCTTTGTACTATAGCCATTTTGTTTAGCAATGAGAAATCCTTTATATGGAGGTAGCAAGAGGAGCAGGTTATTGCCAGTGCCATTGCTGTCCAAGGGAATGTGCTGGAAAGTCACTTTGGCCTCTAGATGGCAGCCCTATTGCTTCCACACCAAGACGCTGAAAAACACAGAAACACCTTCCTTTCAAAAATGGGGTGTGAAGACAGACCTCATGCTTTAGTAGTTCAGTAGACCAAAACCTACAGGCAGTCAGGACTGCATTGAAAACAAACTGGATTTGGGTTTTTCCCTCTTTTTCTTCAAAATGAGGACTGTGGCTTTGCCCCTCTCTGGACTCCGCACTTGCCTGTAATGGACCGGGAATTGTTACCTGGGAATTGACCCTGACATTTCTGAAGTTACATGGAAGTCAAAGCAGAGATGTGGCAGCTCCTTTAGGCCTCATGCTTGCACACATTTGGTGAGTGCTTTGCCTGATGCGCCAGCAGCTCTCCTGGGGTGAGAGCCAGTGTCTCCTCAGTGCTCAGGAGGGTCAAAGGCTTTGCTGCTGTACTTGACCTGTAGGGATATAGGGCTGTGAACTTTGACAGAACCTAAACCCCACTTTGCAAAAGCTATTTGTACAGTAAATTGCTTTATTGCTTCAATAAAAAAAAGGAACCAGGCATTTAATGGCTCCCATCCAAAGCCACTCTATGTGATTCACTTTCCACTTTAAGGTTTGAATGCTTCTTTTCTTTTTTAAGCATGGGGACAAAAAGGCAGAGTTAATGTCCCTAATGTTGATAGATGTATCTTCATGCTCTCCCTATTTTAAACCAGCCTTTCGAGGGAGAAAGGTTGTAAATATTTCCTTATGTGAATGGAGATGCTGGCAGTGGGAATCATGGGAATCTATCAAAGCTGGCTGTTAGCAGAACGTGTTAATAGACTGTCTTTCTAATTGACTCAAAAGTTACTTAGTTGACCACATTTCTGTATTTCCATAGTCATTACTTCTTCCATCCTCGCAACACCCCGAGAGCCAAGTGCTGTAGTCTAAGAGGGGATTGAGACTGTCAACCAGACTTCAAAGGTGTTTCGTACCTAGAGATGGGAACTGGGGTTTACATGTTCAACCTGCATTAAAATCAAAAGGTGGCAGGAGCAGTGCCCTTTTGAAATCCGATTAGGCACTCTGCCGGCATCTTTAAGTACCTTGATACCTGTAATACACCTCCCTAGATGACTTGCGGGAAGCGTGTGTCACAACCCTGCATGAGCAAAGTGCACAAATAAAGCAGATGACATCCACAGGGTACAGAAATGTGATATTTTTTAATTGATAGTTTCGGGAGGTGATAATAAGATGGGAAGAATGTCCTCTTGGTGTGTAATTCTGTTGTGCTATTGCCCGGTATGAGTGATGAGTCTTGAAGTGGAGCAGGTCCAAGTCAGTTGTTCTCCATGGCCAGCAAAGATGGAAGGCTCAGGAATGCACTTCTCATGTTATGGGCAGTGTCAGATCATGGTCTTGTCAGAGGTGAGATATGCTCCGCCCAGTGCCAGGAAGGTGCAGAAAGGAGAATAAATATACAAGAAAAAGGGGAAACATCTTTTAAAATAGTTTTTTTAGGTTGAGGGGGGTCTGCTTTAATAAAGCAGAAGAAAATTTGCAAGAAATTTATGCTCTGATTTGAATCCTACTAATGGTCATGGAAACCCCTTTAGTGGATACTGGACCAGGTCCAGTAAAAGCAGGTTATTATTCCCTTAACTTCTATTCATCCATAACCGTGCCCTTCTGCATGCAGTCTTGTTAGATCTTAATGTGAACCTCAGCAGCAGCAGCAGACCTGGATAAGACACTGGGATCAGCTGCCCCTTAACTCTGAGACAGTCTTCCCAGAACAGTAGTGGTAAAGGAGGATGCCTTGAGTATGCAGTAGGTAGCTGTAGGCTTGACCGGAGCATCCTGCTAGGACCTCCTATGGTAAGACCCAACTGAGAGGTATGTGACTTCTCTCTGTCTTGCACTAAACTGCTCTGCCAGCTGGGTGATTTTAGCGCACCAAAACCAGAACAGCTCAATAAAATGGTTTCTGCGTGAACAGCTCAATGAAAATATCTGTTTGGTTGTGGTCAAAAATGCAAATTAACCTCCCTTTGGGATACACAGACAATGGACCAGAAAATGGCCTTGTGTTGCCAGGGCCAGAACAAAGCCAGGCACCTAGTAGCAATCTCTTCCCCAACCTGGAATACCGGAGATGAGAGGAAGTAGGTTCCAGTCCTGGCTCTGCCAAAGAGTTTCTGGGTGCTCTTTTTAATGTGCTCTTGCTAAATCTGTGCACCTGTCACAGAAGAGGTCAATGAGAAAACCCAGATGTTGTTGCAGCACCCTAGGGACAGGGGAATGCTTTTGGGGAGTTTTGCATTTGCATCAGTCTACATCTGTGCTGTCCTCAGTAAATGTGTTTGAGTTTGCAAAGGCTAGAGGTTTGAGCCAGGAGTACTTGTGCTGCTGGTAAGGACGTCGGTTTTCACATGAACCAGGCTCTTCTCTGCTGTTTGGAGAGCAAGACTTTGTATGGAAGCGGTGGTGTGAACACTTGGTGAGTTTGGGCTTGAAACTAAGCCTGAACTCTGAGTTACCCATATATAGATCTACCAGCACTTGGGAATTCATATTGAAGATTATACCTAAAATATGTCCACCCATATTAAAAGGTTAGAATTGTGATTTTGGGATAACTTGCTAGCCTTCCTTCTTTTCCCTGTCCTGCTTCTCTGCTCTGTAAGTACGAATAGGGTATCATAGAGTGTGTAAGCTCAGCCTGGACTGAATACGTTCTTGGGGACATAGTTTTGGGTTTTGAGCCACAGGGTAGCTATGGCTGCTCCTGGTGAGGTGGGATTAGCCCTCACACATCCCACCAGCTGTCTGTCCTTCTGTGCTGTTGGTGTGCTATACAAGGTGCAGAGTGGGAGCACGTGGTCCATACACAGAGGTTCCTGTTGAGGCACAAGGAAATGAAGCTCATGGTGTGCCCCCAAAAAAGGGAATAGGAGCTGCACCTTCTGTCCTCTTAGGCCAGGAACAAACCCACCTCTCAGGTCCCAGGAAGCTGAAAGCTGCTCCAGATCCACCCTTATGTGAGAAGAAAACACACCCCATGCTTCTGCCTACATGTGGTTGCAGGTTCCTTGCCGCAGCCTGAGCCAGCCCTCCCTGATGACGTGTAGCCCTTGAGTGGTGTGACACTGTGCTTCTTGGGAGTGGGGCTGTCCAGGCCACTGCTGGAGTGGGCTTCCCTTTCTGCTGAGTGCTGCCCCTATGAAACTGCCTCCAGCCATCTGGAAATTCAGCATGGCCTTGTATCTTCCAAAATGAAGATTTTGTTAAACAGTTTTATATTTCTAATTGTTACACAGCTCTGTTGTAAGCGTCCCAATATCTGCCTCAAGCAGCTCCACTGAGCTATTCCTCCCATGCTGATCTGGGTGACTTGTGGCATGCGTACAGCATCAATTGGAACAGGACCTCCCCTCTGCTGCACCATATTTGCCAGAACAGGCATAACTCAAGATAACCGGATTTGAAACAATCAGAACAGGAAGCAGCAATAACTGGCCTGAAAGGAAGGCAGAGAATTGTCCATAGAAAATTTCTTAGAGGGCTGCCCAGTTTGTGATATCTCATCTCTTTCCACACTCCTTTAGTCTCACGGACAAAGGCAGGATGTAAAGCTTGCAGGATCATCCCTCACTTCCCTGGCTTGAGTGCTTGAGTTTAGATCTGTACCATCCTCTTTTTAGCTGCAGTGTTTTGTGTGTGGTGGCATATGTATTGACCTACGTGTGTGCGTGACGAAGACCTCCAGAGCTGCATCTGGTTCAGACACCCACGTCATTGCCACCGATGCTACTTTGTGAGGACAGACAAGGTCATGGACGTTCACATTATTCTTTCGCTGGAGCACATGGACCCAAAGGCTGTCTCTGGCACAGCTGATGCTTCCCATGACTCGTACCCCACAGCCTGTATACCGTGAATGTGGCAGTCAGCTGCCCAGTCAGGACCTCTTTATTGTGGGGGTCAGGACAGGCCAAGGCAGGCTGATGGCTTAGTCACCGGGGCTCTCCACAGAGCCATGTAAACACTATCCACAGCTTCCTGCATCAGCCCTTGCCACCAGGCTCTGCCGGAGCCCCATCCTTCTGCTCCCCATGCCAAGGGTCACGAGCTGGGACCAGCAGCCAGGTGCCAAACGCGGGCTGTAGCTTTGTGCAGCCGGTCTGCTAGAGGTCGTCACACGCCTCCTTAAGCAAACAGGGATCCACGCCAGTTGATAAATCATTTACGAAGAGAAGTCAGAAGCAAAGAACTAGATTAACCAGGTCACTGGGTGTCCTGAGGGAATGACGTGTCAGTGGAGCTGAAACAGCAGATCCCACAGTTGCAATCTGTTGCCTTCTTCTGTCCTGACAGCAATTCATGGAAATCCCTGGAACTAGACACCAGAGACGGAAAAACCCATTAGCTCATCCCAGTCAGCTCACTAGTTAAAGCAGTCACTCCCATTGTACATTTTCTGGCAAAGTTAAAAATGTCTCAAGAGAGGGGATTTCCACCAGTTTCTTCTCAAGGGGAAACTATTCCACCTATCAGGAAGGCTGCCTCAAGTGGTGCTATTTTTGCAAAACAGAAGTAACTCCAGGACCCAAGAGAGAAAAACAGAAACGATTCTGCTGCAGGAACTGGGGCAGTGATATTTTTCTCCCTGAACAGACACGTGCCACACAGGGCACATCTCCAGATGGAAGCTCCCTGTGTACACATGTGTTTATACACAGCCACCGAGATGTGCTCATGCGTGCACCTGTGTCCTCCCTCTCCTTCCCAAGGGTGGGATGACCTTGTGCCTTCAGCACAACGAATGTGTTGTAGTGTGAGCTCACGCCTAGTTTGCACTTGTGTAAGTCTGCTGACACCAAGGCAAAACACACTGCTCTGAGGAGGGAAGACAGGCATGGAAGATGGGAGGCATCAGCTGATGGTGGTGCTCCAGTGCACACTTCCCCTGTGAACAGGGAGAGGTCACTTCTCCTCAGGTGTCAGGGGGAGAACGGCCTCACTACCACTGCTGGGGTCTCTGAGGCTGAGCACATCAATGGATGAAAGCACTCAGGGCCTGCATGGTTAGGAAAGATGATGCAATGCAGAGCTGTGTCACTGAGGTTGTCAGCAGAGGCTATCGAGATTTTGGCAGCTAAGCTTTTCAGCACCTGGGAAGCACTTTGGGACACTGGGGAAATAAATCAGCTGTGTGACGGCATTTAAAGCCTTATCATTAGTTTCAGAGCTAATTCTGCATTTAGATGAATGGGTGTAGCACACATCGCTGAGCTGGAACCTGTAGAGATAGTGAGGATTGCTCCCTGTTCCCATTTAGAAAGCTTTCGGCCAGCAAAACTGTAGCTTGCAGTCTTGGTGGCTTAGGTCTCGGAGCAGAGATCTGTGGCTAGGGTAGGCACAGTGGCAATGCCAGCAGCAAACATGCCCTGTGCTACCCAGGTAGCACATGGCACTCTGATTACTAGTGCCATGGGGTGTTGGCTATATGCCTCTTACGCGAAGAAGGCGGGATATTGCCTGGGCGTCTGCTCTGAATTTGTGACTCCTTCTCAACTAGTTGTTTTATTTGTCTCTCATAGCTGGCACACCTGTCTTCCCACGGGGGACTCCTGAAATTTAGGCACTGTGTTTCGCACTGTTCTAAGGACTTGACTTTCATTTACCAGCCAGTGATGCTGAGGCTGACCTCATGAGCCCCTTGTGCACCCTTGTGTTACTGCAGGACAGCTGATGAAGCCTGCACTGAACGTACCTAGCTTTGGCCTGGTCTTTCTCCTCCGCGAGGCTTTTACTTTGTTCTGTTTAGCACAAAACACACTGAAGCGTGAACAAGGGCTGTAAAAGAATGACATGAACTGTGGAAAAGGATCTAACCAAGGAGCCACAGGTCAAATTCTGGGCCTTGACCAGGTCCCTTTAGTTGCTGTCAGGTACTAGCCAGTTGACCTACTAAGACCCTTGCCCCTTGCACTGTGGAAGGATAAGAGCAGGTCGAGCCCAGTAATATTTTAACCACGAGATTAACTCTCTGCCACTGCAACAACAGAGGGTCTTCTGTTTCTGTGGACAAAAGGTGCTGACTCGAGGCTCTTGCACAGACCAGCCTATGTTCCCCTGCCACTGGTCACAGTACTGGCCACCCTGCCTTCCTCCACATCCTGAAAATTCCACAAACTTAACCCTGAGTAAGGAAAGGAAACCTTGACTCCAGACACAACTGCCCAGAAAGGTGTTGTGGTGACTCTCTACAAATACAGGTCTCTGGCACAGTTTGGGTGGCGCTTAGCGCCTAAAGGAGGGCGAGGGAGGTGGTGGAGTCACCATCACTGGAACTATTCAAAAAACTTGTGGACGCGGCACTTCAGGATATGGTTTAGTGGGCATGAGTGGTGTTGGGTTGATGGTTGGACTTGATGATCTTAAAGGTCTTTTCCAACCTTAATGATTCTGTGACTCTGTGTGATTCTGTGAGAAGAAGAAGAGCGAGCCATCTGCCTTCTAGATGCTCAAGACTTCCGCCTCTCCATTTCCCTACAACTGTAAAGTCCCATCGCACCCCAAAACCACACACTATGGTAGGAAGAGATGTAGGGCGGCCTTTGAACAGTCCAGGCACTCAAATGCGTTCCCTTCCCACTCCCAAGTACTTCTGAGACCTCCATACCTTGCAATTAGTGGGCGTTTTGCTGTTGCTCTCAACAGGTGCAGTAACAGCCCCTGAGAAACGGGTCCAAAATCCACAGAAATCAAGGAGGATCTTTCTGCAAACTTCATCATGGCAACGGAAAAAAGTTTTGCACGTGGCAAGGCAAAAAGCAACACCAGCTTCATTGGAATGACCTGTTACAAAGGTTATATTCAAAAGAAGAAAATACCAAGCATTTTATTTAAAAATTAAAGTTAAGATTCATACAGGGAAAGCTAACCTCCCCTCCAGTAGCGTGAGGCTGGTTGCAGCAGCATCCTGTGGGGACTGAGCAGCAGCCAGCCAGACGAGCCCGTCTCAGAAAGTGGAACTGACTAATCTGAGTCATCTGCGATGAGTTGGACATGAGTGAAATCATGCACTGTGTAAACAGTGTGAAAAGCAAATGAAGATGATAAGGAGCGAGGTGGGTTGTTGTTCTTGATTCTGTGTGGGAGAGGGTAACAATATCAGGGAGGATTTTAAATAGCAAAGCAGAAGCAAAGAGTGGCCCTGGATGTTCAGCCGTGATGAGACTCTGAAGGCTTGGTTTCCCGAGTGCTTGTATTGAGCCACCTTTAGGAAGCTTGGTTTCCAATAAGTGCTTAGCGCTCAAAACCAGCCAGCCTCACTGGAGAACTGGGGCCATGATCTTTATCTACCGACCATGTGCTTTGAGAGCCATTTCCACTGGAGAGGCAAACATTTTCCTTCCACTGCCTCATGGAGCCATCTTTCCTACCTCAGTCATTTGCACCGGGACTGTATGGGGCAGAAGTGATCCCAGGCCCCAACAGAGAAGGTGGTGGGACCCTGCCCAGCATGCAGATCATTTGCAGATCCTTGCAGTGTGGTGGGATCAACCAACATCCCAGTACAGGGGTGTGTGTGTGTGTGATGTGGTTGAGGAGCACACAGTCGCTGATTTTCAACTGCCTACCTCTGTTCTGTGCGTGGCCTTGTGTTAGTTTCAGGCATAGTAACATCATGATATCATAATAATATATCGCGCTCTGATGACAGCATCACATGGAGTAAGCCACAGCAATCTGATCTCATTCTGCAAATGTGGAGATGAGCGTTACTGCTTCACAGGACAAGTGGGTGGCAGGTAGATGGAGCTGGGACTACCTATATTGTCAGCCCTGGGTGGGAACGTGACCTGATGGGTTAAATTAGGTGGCTGGGAGCTTAACACCTCAACTCCAGATCTGCCCCAGTGGCTGCGGGTGAGTCACCAAACCTATCTGCATTCACTTCTTCCATCTGTGAAATGGTGACAATAATATTTCCTCACCTGATGGGGGGAGGGAAGGGAGCGTGTCTGCAAGAATGAATAAATGTTTACAAAGCACCTTGTGAACAGTGCACAGGCGGGCTCTGGCTGTGCTTTAGGAGGAACCTGCGTTGTTCCCTCTGCTCCGGGTTGCACCATACTGTGAGCACGCTGTGAGGTGTAAACACTCCCCTCAGAGTCAACAGTTTCAAATGAGAGCAAATGAGATAATTCCTCAGGAGAGAAACAGAGAGTGAAGACTTAATGTGTTACCAGCAATTTCAATAAATTCCATTCAAGGAAAAGCAAAGTAACTTTTTAAAAGAAAAGAGAGAATAAAGTAGAAAAACAAATGAGCTGTGACCAGCTGTTTTTTTTTTAAGGGTACCGTGATCTTAGGTTTCACTTCCTAAATGGGAAACAGAAGAGAGAAGTGAATCCCCTTGAAATAAAAGTGAAGTTAATAACGGGACGCCTTCAGCTGCTTGCCACATCCTGTGTATGCTGATCACTGTTTATAGCTGGCAGGAGCCCTTCTAGACTCTTCTTTACCACATTAACTCTTTGCTGAGCCAAATCGTGTTGTATAAACAGTTGCGCAAAAGCCTTCCTGCATCTCCCCCCCAGCACCATGGTGCCCCGCGCGCTGCCCTGCGCCGGCGCTCACCTCCCTTCCCGCGTGCACAGGCGCTTGTGTGCACGCCGCTGCTCCTCTGCCCTCCCGCCGGCACAGACCCACGCTCCCCACGGCTTGCGTAAGTGAGCACTCACGCAGTCCTACCTGCCCTTGCGTAATCCGCACCCTGTCCCAGCACACGCCGTTTCTTCTGCAGCCTAGGATGCTCACACGCAGCCGCGTGATGGCCACTTAGTGTCTTGTTCGCACGTTCACTAGCACTTGTTCTCACGCATGTACACAATTCCTTAAGCCAGCACACACACACAAACATGCACGCTCTTCCTAGTCTAGCACATGCGCTCACCAGTGCACACATGCACAGAAACACCTCTTTTTTGCTTTTCCTGGTACTAGAGAGAGATGGAAAAGCATGCCCTTCACAAATGCAAACTGGCCACAGCCGTACGCAGCTCAGCTATGAGGCAGAGCTATCCCCCTCCATAGCATTGTCGTTGCAACAGCCCTTCTAGCCCTTCTTCCTGGGACGAGCTTTGTGGCTGAGGGTGCAACAGCTTCAGGAAACGTGGCTTAGATTGGTATATTCATTCACCAGCACAGCTATTTTTATTGGCCTGATTTAGCCTGGACACTTAGCTTTTTGTGCATTACTGGCTTTTGCTGCTGCTGCTTTTCCTTCTTCTTATGCTGTTGGAGGTGACCGAGAGACTCTCCCTTTGTCAGCAGACTTGCTCTTTTGAACAGTTTCACCAAAAGAGCCTTTGCCATCCACCACCCCCACACCTGCTCCTCCATGGGTCTTCACCACTTTAGTGGCACTTAGAAATTCTGGTTTGCATTTTGGAACAACTGCATTTGCAACAGACACTGTCATATCCACCACAGCTCAAATCTGCGGGGTTTTGATCCATCAATGATATTAGAGGTGACAGACTGGTCATCTTTGAGCCACGCAACTTGAACACATCTGAACTTGGGAGCAGCTGCACAACTGCACCCAGCATCCCAGCACTGTACTGGTGGGTCCACCAACTGCAAACTTCAGTAACCGTTAGCGGGTACAATTTCCCAGCTAGGTGTACTCAAACTGAAAGGCAATGAATTTTGGACTCAGAAGACTTTTTTATTTTTATTTTTAATATGTCTAACAGTGCTTACTCTGTAGACCTGGAGATAGCAATTGTCCATCCACAGACAAACTACAGCAAGAAACAAAGCGGCACAGGTTGTGCATGTGCTGTTATTGCAGGGCAGTGCAAAGCCTCAGCTGGAAGGACGTTTTGATGGAGAAATGTATTTTCAGGTAATTTCAGTCCTCTCTGCTGCAGGGAGAATGATCATGGCAGGCACAAAGACACCAGGTCAGTGCAGAAACTACATTGGGTAGATACTTGTCCACTAAGAAGTGCCTGTACCATTGGCTGCACTCTCATTTCACACACAGGACATCAGGTAGCCATTGAAGGGGACAGTTGCCTGCTGCTAGGAGTTACTGCCGGACCTATTATCCAGCTGGACCGGCCACACGCAGGAGAGCTGAAAGAGAAAAACTGATCTGCTTTTCTCCCTGACCCCCCTGAAGGTGGTCCCAAAGTTCTGATCAAGCTCTAGGTACTGGCCAAGTACCTAGGTAACACCTCCCCTGCAGAGGTGTGGGCTGGGATCTTGGCATTTCCCAAGTGGCACCAGAGGGCCAACGTCCTCTCCTTTCCAGAAGAGCTAATCCCAAATGTTTGAGAGTCAGGTTCCAAAATATTGTCAGTCGCCTAAAGAACATAATTAAAACACTTTAAAACAATAATGTTGAATTCAGTATGTTTTCCTTTTGACTCTTGTCTTTGGCTCACTCTCCAGAGTTTTCATGTTTTTCTCTGCACTAGCTAGCAGGAAAACTGTGCTTTTCTTAACTGAAAAATGAGATAACCACACGGTCTGTGGAGCAGAGAATTAAAGAAAAAGAAAATAGGGACAAGTAGGAGCAGTAGCCTTCCCCGTCTCACAACTCCAGTAGCCAGCAATCAATGTCTCACGTGTATGCAACACTTCTTATCCCCTTACAGAAAGCAAAGGATTTGTAAGGAGGAAAAGCCCTGCTGTTGATCTCCAAGACTGCCTGGGCTTGGCAACGTCAAGGAAACTGCGCTGTGGAGCAGGGCATCATGGCATCCCATCAGTGCTCACTGCCTCTACTGTAAGGCAGCCCAGACACCAGGCCCAACATCTCTGCTCTTGTGAGGGGCATAATTAGCTTCTTTAATGCCCATTAGTCCAGGCTTCACTTTTGTTTCTCAGCCAAAAGCCTACCTCTCCATGGACCCAGATTCCCAGTGCAGCACTGGTGGCTAGGGGCAGTGAGAAACCCTGCTTGAAATACATGGCAGCTATCATCCAGCAAACGATCTCTCCTCCCCGGTCCCTCCACACAGTGTGTGGTGAAGCTCCCACCTCTTGGGCAGCCACCTCTAGATATATAGCATTTCTCTCTCTCTTGTTTCTCCACAAAGCTTTCTGTATGCAGGAGAAGTTGGAAACTACTAAGGCAGCCTTCTGCTCCCAGCCCGGCTGCCTTCCCGCACGGAAGGGTCGGATGCCTTTGCTCTGTGTCACCTCTCAGCCTCTGGTCCCCAAACTCCAGTCTCAGAATCCGCGTGGTTCTTTACTGACTTCATAAAAATAAACAAAGGCCTGGTAGCATTTAGGTCATACTAGTAAACTATTTACACACACACCTGCCTTCCACTTCTTACTGCATGGGTCTTGGTGTCACCACACCCTGCCGCGTTCATCCCCGCCGTGTGGTCCCCACTCCGTGACAGCCGAACGCTGATGCTGAGCAGGCTTTCAGTGCACAGGCTGGGCTTTTCCAGCTGCTGGATGCTGCCCACAAGGCAGTTGCATCCAGCCTCTGCAAAAGTGGGTCTTGGCAATCCAGCCAGAGCAGGTACACTGCTACGGGTGGCTTGGCACACAGAGCTGAGTTCAGGCCAGGTATGAGCTTATCAGCAGATCGCATCCAGTGGGGAACAATACTGCAAGGCAGACCAGTGGCAAAGCACAAACTTCCCTTGCAACTACTTTTAAAAACACCTTTACTTCTTTCTTTTCAAATTGCATGGCACAAATAAACCATAAGCATCAGCCAGTTGTTACTAAAGGGAACCATCATTTTGTAGCCCTCTGCTTCCCTGGCGCAAATGAAACAGTATTATACTCCTCAATCTTCCTGCAGGAAAAAATGTCCCCCATCCAGCTCTGCCTTTGATCCTGTTTCTGTTCTTCCATGCTGCCTTTGGTGGACTTTTGATCTTGACTCAGCATAGTCCATCTTACAATGTTTCTTTAGGTCCTGCTTCAAAGCGGGCAAGCAGACATGGACTGCGATGTGTGACCAGGTTATACGATGGCATATTTTTCATGCTGACCCACGGTGCAGGTCTTTTACACGCAATACTTGAACAGTCATTACCCATGCCCACTGCCAACTCCTGCAAACCAACTTCTAATTCAGAGAGAGAGACTTGCTCAATTTCTTCTGAAACAGCTTGCTTTGGCATTTGTATGCGCTGAACTTTCTCTGTCATTGTGGTTTGGTTTCTGAGTTTAGTGAGAAGTTTCTGGAGTTCCTTCCAAGCTCTGCCTTGCCTATTATAACTGTGAGCCTTGCTCGCAGTTATAATACATGGTTCTCTGTTGGCAGCAAATGCTGTTGCCTTGTTATCCCTCTTCCCCCATTTCTGTTTTTTGAAAGGGTCTTTGGAGGGCCTCTTTCATCTCCTCCAGGCGAGGCCCCACCACCCCCTCCCACCCCAGTAAGCTTTTCTGCCCCCACTGGAACACTGGCCATTTACTTTTAATGGATTTTTTCCCCCTGCTATCAGCTCTGACTCCATTTTCAATCTATGACAGGACTTTCCATCCCATGGCTGCCAAGTTTGTTTCATTCTTGGAAAGGCCTTTATCAAAAAACCTTTTGAAAGCATGTATTTACTATAGTCCCTACTTGTTCCTTTTTGAGAAGCTTACAGAAGTCAACTGACTGGCGGGGCATGATTTAGCTTTGCAAAAAAGTGCTCCCTCAGCTGGATGCTGGTCTGCCGGCACGGCTGGCGCGGCCCCTGTTTTCCTAGAAGCCTTGTGTTGTGCACAGTCCGGCCTTTTTAACAAATGCAGCTGCTCCCCAGAGCAGGGTGGGAGGGAGGACTCTCAGGCTCTGCCCTTTGCACTGTGGGGAGCAGCAGCAGCAGGGCCGGTGATGGAGACGAGGGGCTGTGCCACAACGCGGTGTGTTCTCCTGGGTAAAACCCTTGGGTCCAGGTGCCACGCAGAGCAAAGCCCCATCACCGGTACCAGCAGCTGTGCCCGGTGTTGAGGACTCCACAGCAGGCACCGTCATCCATCCCCACGTGTGGGATCTGCACAGGGCAGAGGCCAGCGGGAAACACCTCAGACCGGTGCAGGGCTGCCCAGGCCTTCCTGGGGAAAGCAGAGCGCTGCAGCCAGAATGCCAGTTCCCCATGCCCTAGGGAAAATCACGTGGGAAAGCTGTCCCAAAGCCCCTGGAGCAGCCCCCCCAGGCCTCCCACACCACCAGCTGAGCCTGGCTCTTCTCCTTTGATGCCCCGAGTGGTGGTGGCATCCCCTTGCCATGGTGGGTGGCAGCACGGCCCCACCACTGCCCAACCCACAGACATCTTCCCAGGACGGGGACACCCCAGTTTAACTCCCCCGTGGCCGAGTGTGAGCATCAGGCCAGGGAGCTGGTGGACATTGCCGGGCCATCCTGTCCTCTGGCTTTTGCTCCTTTCCCTTGCAATAATGGTGCAATAACGCGTGTAAAGAGACACGTCCAGAAGCGGGGCATGGACCAGGAGAAGTGGAGGGGCCGGAGTGCCCCCGGGATCGAGGGCAGCTGATGGGGCGGGTGCAACTGCCTGAGCTAAGTGCCAGGTCCAGCACGTTTGGATCCAGGTCTTGGTCTAGTGGTAGTTTAGTTTCCCAATCCACCTGTGAAGTGCTTCAGAGGGCGCTGAG
This sequence comes from Phaethon aethereus, assembly GCF_964289735.1. Classification (NCBI taxonomy): domain Eukaryota; kingdom Metazoa; phylum Chordata; class Aves; order Phaethontiformes; family Phaethontidae; genus Phaethon; species Phaethon aethereus. The sequence goes on along the minus strand of NC_138579.1, from coordinate 38,921,583 downwards.
GGAATCCGCAAAGGGCAGCGGGAGCACCAGCGCTGGGTGAAGCCGGCGGGGAGGCTCCCATGCCACCGGGGCAGGCTGCCGCAGGAGTTTTGCTGCTGACTCCCGGAGGAGCAGAGCTAGGTGAGGGCACAAAGCCTTCTCAATCCGAGTTCAAATGTATGAATTTATCATATCTAACGCCTTCCTGAAATCCAAACAGACTCAATTACATTCTCTCTCCATAATGAATCAGTAATTATATTGAAGAACACTATTATTTGTTTGGCATGACCTATATAAACCCGACTTGGGGAGTGCGTAGTTGGTGCAGTGCCAGTGCTCTGTGCCCTGCGTATTATTGCCTTATAAACACCACCATTGTTTGAATTTCAGATCAAAACAAACCGAGCCACGTCGCTTGTCAGTTATTAGATATCTTTTTCCCAAATGCTCACCCAGACCGTATTACAATAACAATAATTATTACTACATACTTCCTTATTATATGTTTGTGCCGAGGTAGCACATTTGCCTTTTTCCCACACGTTACTAGCTTCTCCTGACTCTTATGATTCACTCCTCCTTATTTCCCAATGTCTGTGAGCTCTTCTTATGTTCCCGGCTGCATTTCGTCAAGACCTGCAGATTGGTGCAGGGACCCACGGTGCCGTATTGCACCAGACCACAGAGGGTTGCAACCGGTGCGGGGGCTTCACTCCTCAAGGGAATATACAAACACAAGAAAGACATGGACCCTGCCCCCAGGTGCTTTATAAATATTTAACTTGGTCTGATAATGTGATAAGGACTGATAATGTGATTTGGACAGACTAAAACCCAGCCCTGCTTGGGAAGGGCTGGAAACAGACCCTCTGAGGGAAATTGCGGGGGGGGGGGGGGCAAGCTGGAGTGCAGTGATGATGCTACCCCCAGCCACTGCCGGTGAGGTAGGACTCACCTTGCCTAACTTGGGACATCCAAAATTTAGTTGTCAAATCCTCAGCAAGTTGCCAATCTGCCTTTACAGTCACAGAAGAGAAGCGGGCGCTTGGCTGCCGAGTGAGTCAACCTTTCTCAAGATAAACGTTGAAGATAGGCGAGATGAATCACACAGTAGAGGTGCCTATTTGTCTCCATTGACTATGCAGGAACCCTGTCCAACTAATTAGGTTTAGACACCTAACTTTTAGGCACCTAAAATCAAGTGAGAGGAATCCCATCCTCATCGATGTCCTTCGCTACCGGCCTGACAAAGGAGGCAGTTCGGAGAGGCTCCCTGGAAATGCCCTCCCAGATTTGGACCTGACCCTCTGTGCATGGGAATCTGCAAAGCCTTGCCTCCGTGTCCTCCCCGCGCAGCTCCTATGGGCACAGGGCACTCCAGCCATGCTCAGCTGGCAGAGATGAAAGCATGTTCCCTGCTGTGGTCTAAATGAGGCAACGGTCTTGTGGGAAAAGATGTAATAGTGGAACTAAAGTCTGTATCATAATGTATTCAGAGCAGGCAGGGGGAACAAAAAAAAAACAACAAAAAGAAAAGGAGACCTGACCTTGGCTTTCTGCCTGGTGCTAAAAGTGTGTTTTGATGGAACGGGATAGGCGGGAAAGCAAGCTGCCTCCCTGATGCAAATATCTCACAGAGCTGTAAGATGTGTGGAGTGCAACCTGTGTGTTTGGAAACAAGGTTATGACAAGTTCCACCATGAAGGGCCAAAATGGTATTTTTTCAGATATGTCTGGGCCTATTGGAGGTGAGCTGCCACCAGCATAGCAAGCAGCACCTTCTGACACCAGCATCACATGTCAGACAAATATCACGATCTGAGAGGCTCCCAAGTAGTTTTAGACTTTCTCCTTAAAAAAAAGAAAGGTGAAAGCATTTAGTCCTAGCACATTCTTTTGTAGGGAAAAATCATGGAAACATTCCACCGGTTGACGTCTGCTGAATAAATCAGCAGCCAGGGCTGCTCCGTCTGGAGATGGGCAGAGGCCAAAAGAGATCGCTGTGCTGCATTATCACCCTGCTGTGTATGGGCTTGGGAGCCTGGAAGAAGGATTTGAAAAAAATGTGGAATTTGTGCTGGTTTCTGAGGTGCTGTGCCTTTCCACGTCCCCGATCACTTCATGCACTAACCACCCGGTTGATAGGGAGGCAATTGCTGTTTTGATGTGCAGCAGGTGTCACTTGCTTTTTTTTCTGGAAACTGCCAGCAGCCTCTTTAGAGCTTCTGTCACTTCCCTTAATCTGAACGACAATTCGTTTAGGCGAGAGATATTTGACTTCTCTCTGCCCTGGCAGGCACAGAGCCCTGTGCAGACTAGGACACGTTAAAGGTACCTATTTGAAGCTGTGCCCTTGCTGTACAACACAATCAGCTCCTGAATTTGGGTCCAGCAGGGATGCTGGGGACTCTGGAAAGAGGGTGCCGGCACCCGGCCATGCAGGCTGTCCCACGTGGGTGGGCTCCCCGTGGGGAGAGGGACAGGGTGCTGCTCCAGGGACCCACAGCGGGATGGCACACCGGTCTGCCTGACGGCTGCTTCACAGCTCTCCTCTGCCGGTGGTGCAAAACACCTCTTGCTCCATCCCTCACCTTGCTGTAGCCAGGCTGGGGCGCTTTCTCAGATCCCGTTACTGCACTGGCAGGGTTGAAATCCCTTCTGCAGCTTCGTGAAGTTTGCAGCACGCTCATGGAGGAGAGATCAGATGAGACTTGCTCCTTGCCCTAAAGGGTTTGCAGCTTCACTGAGAATGGGCAAACCCTGGTAAGAAGAGGGAGGTTTCTCTCCAGGAGGCAATGGGTGCCAGCAGCGAGCGGGCAGCAGGGAGCTTCCACGGCGCTGTGGGAGGGGGCTGCCAGCCTTTCCAGCCCTGCGCCCTGTGTCCGAACAGGGTGTGCAGACCCTGAGCAGGCTGGTGGGTGCCCTGCCAGGGTACCGAGGTGCAGCAACAGCCCTGTGCCCAGGCCAGGGCACCAGCACCATGCAGGGCAGACGGTCAGAGAGGCTCAAGGCACCTTCACTTTCCACAGCTGTGCAGCAGCTGGTCCTGGTGATGCTGTTTGCCTTCAGCCCCTCAAACCTATCCTTTTCCACACTGGTTTGTGCCTCAGCCCTGCTCCCACCCTCAGCACAGGCTGTACGAGTCTGGGTGCAGCTGGACAGACCCCGGGACGTGACTGGGGTCTGTTGCCTGAGCAGTCATGACAAACAGCTAGACGCTAGCACGGGCTTGCTATCCTGCTGCGTGGAAACGTATTAATTGCATTAGTATTTCCACTGGAAATTATAACTTAGATCCATTAAGCTCAGCCAATTTCCTTACCCTGTGTCTGCTAAAAGGACACCTCTGCTTTTTCCACTGCAGTACCTTGTCAGTGCCACCAGTGCTAAATTTGTGGCAGGCTAGTCACATCCATGTGACACTTTCAGAAGAGGCCACACACTACCTCCACCTCCTGTCTCTCCCTCCCCTCACTTCCCCCAGAGGCAGCCCAGCTTCTGAGCTACTGAAAAACAGAAAACCCTCTTTATGAACAACCAAATTGGATCCCAAGCCCCATTACTAATCAGTAAAGATGTCCCATAATTTATCTTGCCCTGGATGGTCTTTAGGTCATTCACAGGTGTAAAGTCAGGAGGATTAAGGGCTTGTAATATTTGTCTGACACTGTTGCTACCAATTCCAGCAAAAATAATGGAGCTAGCTTCTTGGGTTTCCTGCCACCACAAAATACACACATGCACACTCTCTCTTATTTTATGAATGTTTACATACCCGAGCTGCCAGGAATCTCACTCTCGTTGCTTCCCACCACCTTAACACACTTTCCTGTATCTCTGTGAATTTGTTTTCTCACCGAGCAGCTGGTAACATCCCTTTCGCTTGGGAGCAGGCGGAGGCCGGGCTTCCGGGGGTGCCAGAAAAGCCTGGCAGAGGGCGCAGCGACAGGCTGTGGTTTCCATCCCGAGCCATTCACACCGCCCAGTGGCTACCCAGAGATGTTCCATGGAAGGAGAGCAAGGCCATAATAAAAGGAAGGATTAAAAAGTTAGGGACAGGCAGGGAACGGCCACGCTGACATCCACCTCCTCCCCCTGAAAGGCCACGGCATCTGAGGAGGTGCCTGGAACGGAGGAAACATCTACACCCGCTTACGGAGACCAGCAGAAAGCCACTTCCACACCTCTACCTCCAGGGGCACAGCCAGCAAAAATAGCACCAGACACAAAAGATATGAATAGAATAACGACTGCAGAAAGCTTCAACTTTTACACCCCCAGCAGAAATAAAGGCAAAAGGTTTGTCCTCCCTCCATTCCCAGCCTCTGTACATTGGAGCACTGCTACAGAAAAGACACGTCTCTTTACCTTAAGATTCCCATGGGAGCAGGGGAGCGAAATGCCTAACTCATCCGAAACTCACAGAGGAAAAAACCTTGCTTGTGATGAAAGCACTTCCTTTCCTAGCTTGAAACTTTGGGAACTGGGTGATAGGAGAGAGAACAAACCAACCACCCCCCCCACACACACACCTTGTTTTTAACAATTCAGGCTTTTTTGCACTCATGTTCTTGCTCAGTAACCCTAAGTGACGCAAGCAGACCTGCAGGCTTCCTATTGCCAAATGGCTCCAGGTGAAGATAAGTGGAGGTGTCTGAAGATAGCAATCTTCTTCTGTTGCTATGGGAGCTGTAATATCACCAAATATATTTCTGGCAAAGCTGGCACTTTTGGATCCACAACTGGATTCAGTTTATACTCAGTGCTCAGAGTAACCTCCTATTACCCTGATGGGGAGTTAAACTGGGCAAGGAGTGCAGCCACCCTGTGAGACTCTTCTCCAGCCTTTAGCAGAGGCCAGCGTGTGAAGCCGTGCCCAGCGGCTCAGGGGCGAAAGAGGGATAATTTGTACTTCCCAGTGCTGACCTCCTCCTGCCTGGCTCAAACAATCTGACGTTGCGCAGCTAATCCCAAGTTTGTGAGGTGCACCTCCAAGCCTAACAGGGTTAGACAGAGTGTAAAGCATAAAAACAGACCCTAACTATGTAAAAACCACCAAACTGGGTCAGATCAAAGATCTGTTGTGGCCTTCCTCCTACCTCCAAGAGCAGCCAATGCTTAGGGGAGAAAACAGGGGAATGAGAGGGTGATACTTTTGCTGTGCATTGTCTAGCAGCGTGCCGTGGAGGTCTGCCTTTGCCTTTAGTAAACCTCCAGGGACTTTTCCTCCATAAATTTGTCGAATTGCTTTTTTGACCCCGTTTATACTTTTGACCTCCACAGCATCATGTGCCAATGAGCCCACAGTTTTCTACACACACACATAATAGGAAAAAAAGTACTCCCTTAAACCTCCTGCCTTTATCATTTCATTGCTGCTCCCTGCTTTGTCCCTGTTTTCTGGCCATTCTTGCCCGTTTCAGCTCTGATTTGGGAAAGTGGTTCTTAATTCCTCCATTAAATGTGTGCACATGTCTGATAAAGAATCTTATCCCTCTGTATTTTGAGACAAGTTTAGCACCCGCCTGCATCAGAGCCAGGGAACCAGAATGCTCCAGAAGCTGCTCCTGTGCTGAGGATGGATTTCGGAAGAGCTTGGGAAGTCCTGGACATTTTTTCCTGCTTCCCAGGCCCAGCTGTAGTATCCCATCTGGAATGTGCTGAGCCTGGATGGATTGACCCACACAAGAAGGCTAGTGAGCATGGCACTGCATTCATTCACTTTTTCAGTAATCTTCTTTAATAATTGACTTTCATTTATTCATTTACCTATCTTTATTCATTTGCATCTATCAAAGTTCTGGCACGGCTCTAGCGGGAGCTGCAAGGCTCCGATTTTTTCATTCCTCTGCTCGGTGTGAATTCATGCCCACACAAATTCCCACTCCAGCCCGGAGGGCTCTGACTTTTAGCCACGAGGTGGGGTGAGCAGCTAAATTCCTGATCTGAGCATGTGCACAGCCAATGCAAAGCAGACCACCATGGAGCCAGGGTTTGCCAAGCTAAATCACTGGAAAAAAATTCCTTCTCAGCTTCAGCGTTCGCCGCTCAATCCGTGGAAACGTGCAACCTTAAACCCCAAGTTTCCAAAACAAATGCACACGGGGCAAGCGAATAATGCAGGAAGCGGCGGGGGTAGGCGGGTGCGCTGGCAGCGGGGCTGCCGGCCCTGGGCTCCCCGCCCTCCCGCACCGAGCCCTCCGCTCAGCCTCGCGCCGTGGCCGGCCGACGGGGAGGAGCTGGGGCGAAAACCGGGCTGGGAGCAACTCGGTAGTGAAATAGTTATCTCGACTGGCTTTCTCGGTAACTCTTGGAAAGTCCCCGAAATGACGTTTCTAACCTAACAATTAAAATGGGTTTAATTATAGAGAGGCTCAGAGCCCTGGGAACAAGCACCATCTACAGAATGAGTAAACAACTGCAGAAAATAATAGGTTGGTCTCTCCCCTGGTTACTCCTCACTTCTGGCCAAGGCGGGGGGGGGGGGGGGAGAAACTAGAAAGAGAAGGAAATTCGAGGAACCTGATTGCTCTCCTTAAGTAAATAATAATAATAAAAAAAAAAATCTGGAATAGCTGGAGCCTGTGGGCGTTTCTCTCAGTTGGTTATTTTGGCTGTTCTTGAAAACCGAAGGAGGGGGAAAAAGATCAGCCGCCAGCTCAAAGTCCAGATCCTGTGACTCTAAAGCAAACAGAAGAGGAAGTGGATCATTCGTCTGAAGTTTCCAGTGCGATGGCCGCTCGGGTCGGCTTTGTGCAGCCCAAGTCAGGGGTTTCTTTCCTCCCGGCCAAGCCGGCGCGCAGGGCAAGAGGAATAGCCTGCGGTGCTGGGGCAGGCCCCCCTGGGCGGCGGCGAGGGCCCAGACGCCGTCGCTCGGCCCGAGATGAAACACCCACTGAAGTCAGAGTTCGGGCGAGCCTTGCCTCAGCCGGGGCTAAAGGTTTAGGGGCAGCAGATTTCAGGCTGAGGCACCCTGGTATCCAGCAGCCCGGTGCCCACAAGCCTCGAAGCGTTTTGCCTTTTTTTTTTTTTTTTAAACACAGAAACTGCCGCCATCCTTCCCCCTCCTCCCCGCCGTATCGATATCAGTATGAATCATACTGTGCCTACTAAAATCTGGAACAGATTACTTGCCGAGAGACTTTTTTTTTTTTCCCAGTTTCACAGTTTTGAATTCTGGGGACTGGAAGAGGACTATACAGGGAAAAAAGTCAGCATTTATCTAACACCCTATTTTAAAGGGCAAAGCTGTATTTTAACAATTTAAATTGATATGGATGTGAGCTATTTCCCCTTGCAGAGCGTGCCAGGCTTCAATAAAAACTGGGGGGAAAAAAACAGGAGTAAGGCTGGGGGGGGCGGGGGAGATGTGAATCAAGACAGACAGACAGACAGCTTGCAAAAACGGGAGCGGCCGCGCCGAAAATGGACGCGATCGATGTAAACCGGCGCGGAGGGACCCGGGCTGGCCTCGGCCGCAGGGCAGCCCTGCGCGGCGCCGGGCCGGCCGCTCTCAGTCTGTCCGTCGTTCCGTCCGTCAGTCCGCCAGTCCGCGGCGATGCCGATGCCGCTGCGCCGCGTACCGGGGAAGCGCGAGGCCGCGGGCCCTGCTCCGGCCCGGCCCCGCGGGCGGCCCCCGCCGCGCGCAGGCAGGCAGAGCGGGCGGAGGAGGGAGCGCGCCCGCCCCGCGCCGGGCCCCCGCGGTGCGCGCGCACAGGCGCGCGCGGCAGCCCGCACAACTGCCGCCGCCAGAGCGGGGGCGGGCAGCCAACGCCCCCCCGGCGCGGGCCGCTCCCCTCCCCCGCACCCCCGTGTCTTTTTTTTTTTTCCCTGTCCCTTCCTCCCGAAAGTTTTTCTGGGCCTGCCCGCCCGGGTGATTCAGCCGCGGTGTCAATCACCCCGCCCTCCTCCTCCTCCTCCCCTTCCTCCCGCCGCCGGCTCCTCCTCCCGGGGTAAGTCCGAAACTTTATAAGTTGAGCTTTTTCCCCGAGCCCGCTGGAAGCGGCGAGCGGGCGGGCGGGTTGGTGGCAGCGGCGGCGGCGGCACCACCACCGGCGGGGAGGCTGCTGAGCCGGGGCGCTGGAGGCTGTGCCTGACCCACGCCGTGACTCCTCGTGTCTGTGTGCCGCTGCCCCACCCGCTTCCCCCCGCGCTCGCCGAAGATGTCCACAGCCCTGGTATCGCCCACCATCTTCGACCTGAGCGAAGTTTTATGCAAGGTAAGGGCGCCGTCGGGGGTTGCGCCGCCGGCGTCGGGGCTCTTGCACCTCCTTGGGGTTCGCGGTTTGGGTTTTGGTGGGTGCTGGGGTTGGTTGGGGTTTTTTTTGCTCTTTTCTCCCCGTTTTCTGGTCGGGAGCGAGTTTGGCGCTGAGGCCGGAGAGCGCAGGGTGGGGGCCGTCCCCGGGCGCGGGGGCCGCCGCCGCCCGCGCTCTTCCCGCCGCGGCCGCCTCGGAAGGGGCGAGGGCGGGGGCGCTCCCGGCGGGCTGGGCCGCCGCGCCGGGCGGGGGGGCCGCGTCCTTCCCCCGCCCCCGGGCCCGCCGCGCCGCAACACGCCCGGGCGCGGCGCGGCGGGCGGCGGTGCTGCCGCGGGGCCGGGCGGGCTTTTTCCCCGCGGGGTTCGGCCGTCCCTCGCCTGGCCCCGCTGGAGGGGGGAGTGGAGCGGCGGGGGCCGGGCGGGAGCCGCCGCCGCGCTGCGGGGAGGCGAGGGAGGGCGCGCCGCTCTTCGCGCTCGCCACCGTCTCCTGGGGGGCTTCCCTAGGAGAGAACTCCGGTCTCGGAGTCGCTTCGGATGAGGGACCGGCGGCCCCCCCGCGGCTGGCGTTCGGTTCGCTTCGCTGCCGCCCTGCGCGGGGACTGCGCCGGGGGATGGCCGCCCGGGATCCCCGGGTAGAGTGGCGGAAGGGGCTGAAGCAGATGTGGCGACCGCGCGGGGGGCCGCTGCACCCCGGGCCGCCCTGCTTGGCTGCCCGGCGGCGGGAGCCGGGAGCCGTCGGGGCGCCGCGCTGCGCCGCGGGAGGCTCCCAGGGCTGCGTGGGGACGCCGGAGGAGGCGGTGGCAGTGACCGGCCCTTGCTTTCTCCCTGCAGAGCAACAAGATGTTGAATTACAGCCCCTCGGGTGTCAGTGGGTGCCTGCTGGACAGGAAGGCGGTGGGCACCCCGGCCGGCGGGGGTTTCCCTAGGAGGCACTCTGTCACCCTGCCCAACTCCAAGTTTCACCAGAACCAGCTCCTCAGCAGCCTGAAAGGGGAGCCGGCTCCCATGCTGGGACCCCGGGAAAGCCGCTTCCGGGACCGCTCCTTCTCCGAGGGTGGCGAGCGCCTGCTGCAGCAGAAACAGCCCGGGGGACAGGTCAACTCCAGCCGCTACAAGACGGAGTTGTGCCGCCCCTTCGAGGAGAACGGCGCCTGCAAGTACGGCGACAAGTGCCAGTTCGCCCACGGCATCCACGAGCTGCGGAGCCTCACTCGCCACCCCAAGTACAAGACCGAGCTCTGCCGCACTTTCCACACCATCGGCTTCTGCCCTTATGGGCCGCGCTGCCACTTCATCCACAACGCGGAGGAGCGCCGCGCCGTGGCGGGGGGCCGGGAGCCTGCCGTCACCGACCGACCCCGCCTGCAGCACAGCTTCAGCTTCGCCGGCTTCCCCAGCACTGCTGCCAGCGGGCTGCTGGACAGCCCCACTTCCATCACCCCGCCGCCCATGCTGAGTGCTGATGACCTGCTGGGCTCCCCCACCCTGCCTGACTGCGCCAGCAACCCCTTCACCTTCTCCAGCCAGGAGCTGGTCAGTCTCTTCGCCCCCAGCATGGGGGTGCAGGTGCCCAGCGGGAGCTCCCCCACCACCTTCTTGTTCAGGCCCATGTCCGAGTCCCCCAACATGTTTGACTCGCCGCCCAGTCCTCAGGACTCCCTCTCTGACCAGGAGGGCTATCTGAGCAGCTCCAGCAGCAGCCACAGCGGCTCAGATTCCCCTATCATGGACACCTCAAGACGTCTTCCCATCTTCAGCAGACTCTCCATCTCTGACGACTAATCTGGGGTTTCCTTTTGCTCCCCCCACCTCTATGATGATGTTAAGCTGAACTCCCCCCACCCTGTCCCCAGTAGTCCAAGCTGGATGTTAACGTGTCCACCTGCCTGCTGTAGATCCCACTGGCTTAAACCTTAAGTGCCAAATTACGATGAAAAGCAATAACGTTTACAAAATTAGTGCCTTTAACACTTTCACTGTGACTGTATTACCTCTCCAGCTGCAGAGGGCACCAGCAGCTCTGTGCACTTCCAGATGTGCAGGAAATGTCCGGACCCAGCTCCCTCCACTGGCCATGTACTGCATCGCCCCTCTCCCAGTCCTTTCCCAACTGGCCAGTTTCCGCTAGGCTGCAGGCATGTGGGCAGGCGTTAACATCCAGCCCTCTTTCTGCCCTCCCCTTAAAGACTAATCTTGCCTGGATCCGCTCAGGTCTATGGGAAGAAAAGCTGAGAGAACGGACAAAGATTGTAACATGAGTGGGACTTCGATTGGGAGGAAGAAAACAAAACGAAAAAGAAAACAAACCAGATGGACTATGAGAGACTTGATTTTGGTGCTAAAAGTTCCCCGTGTATCCATGTGACATCTTAAAACAAATAAAGAAATAGAGGGGGTGGGGCTGACGGAAGTCATTCCACACACACACAAAAGTTCGTGTAAACAAAGTTCCAGTAGACATAGCTTTAATGGTTTTGCTCTAGAGTACTTTAGACCTATCTTAGAGCACTCACGCCAAGCTTTTTATTATTTTTTTCTCCTGGGTTTTTAATTTTGTATAACTTTTCAGAAATTGGAGAGCAAATTTTGCTTGTCACTGCACAACAATATAAAAAAGCTTATTTAACTTATCAAAACGTATTTATTGCCGAAACCTATGCTTTTTTGTTAATTTTGTTCATATTTATCGGGATGATGAATCCATAGAATATATTCTTTTATGTTTAAATTATGATCTTCCATATTAATCTTAAGATTGTGAAGTGTCTTTTTCCTTTTTTCCCCACAGTTTAATATATTATACTACAATGACATTTTTTGTAACTTTACACTTTTTTGGTTATTTTATTTTAAAAAATGAAAAATTAATTTAAAAAAATGCAAAAACTGTGTTTGGATTATTTATTTTAGAATTCCCCCCCTCCTTTTTTTTTTTGTGTTGGACTGCAAATTGAGTTAATGTGCTTCTTTACTTTTCTTCTTCTCCTCTTCTCCCCCTCCCCTGGGTCTTGCCTACCTGGGCTTTAGAATGTACATACCTGAGCTGTGTTGCGAGACAGCATGGAAGGAAGACCTTTTTCTTCCTCTTTTTGTATAGATTCTTCAAGGAGAAAAGCCTTGGGCTCAAAGTGCCTATTTGAAGACATTCCAAATACAGTTTGTCTTTGCGTTTCTGTATTCCAAGTTTGGAGTTTTCCTTGCCAAGGTGAATGGGACTGGCACAAAGAATAATGAATGTAATTTTTTTTTTCCCCTGTTACTGTTCACTACATTGCTTTTTCTTCCTCTTTGTGTGAGTTTATTTAAAAGAGAATCTCTTTTGTAACGACTGTTTGCAGTTTAAATCAATAAACCCCAAGTTTTTTCAAGAAACTGACAGTGGAGCTGGTTTTACTTGCAAAAATCGAAGGGCTGGTTTTAGACAACCACTCATGCTTCCTTCCTCTTGACCCTTTGAGGTGTCCACCATGTGCTCAGGCACTCCATTCCTCACTGATGTAAGCACATGGGTGCACAGATAAATGTCAGTGAACACCTGATGTGACCCGGGTGGCTTCTAATCCTCTCTTGTCTCTTGTGGAGTCCTCCTCCCATCTTGAGTCCCTTGGTCTGTTCCTGCAAACTTCTTTCCAGTCAGTGTAGCTTAAACCTTGGATTGGCTTTTGTTCCTTCTGTGAGGCTGGGCCCCTTGCCCCTCACAGAGAGCCTATGTGTGCTTTGAGTGAGGCTCAAGTGGGACGTGGAAGTGGTACAGATTCCCAAATCACAGGCCTGGCTTCTAAGTGGTAACGGTCTGCTTTGGTGGAGCGGCTGTTTGGTGTGTTGCGTGGGAGAGGAACATGGACCCTCAGCAAAGTCTTTGTACATAACATCATCTTGCTATCGCATTCAAGCCCTCGTACCTCTTAGAGTATGTTGGCAATCTCAGAATGTTCTGAAGCCAGTGGTTTTGTTTAGGGACACTTCTTTGCCAGCACTGTTCATGGTGTAAGTCTTGTGTTTTCACCTTTGAGCTCTCTGGAGCAAGCTTGGCATGCTTCTTCATCTGAAACTGTTACAGCTCTTTTCCAAATCGGGTGGAATATTGCTGCTGAACCACAGATCCTTCAGCTGTCTTGACATGCCTCAACATTCGGGAGAGACATTTTCTAATTCGTATTGGAAAAGTTCCTGCCAAACAAAAACTGCAGGATACCTCAAGGCTTATACTGAAGTACCTTCCCTGTTGTTGGCTTTGTGCAACATGCTTTCTTGTGTGGTCTGGCAATAAAGGCAAGCTAGGTGGAGGAAAGATGGTGGAAGAGGAGCGTGGCTGGTAGAAGCTGGTTCCCATGACCAGTGCAAAAGCTGCACGGGGAGTTTGCTTAGCAGATGCTGACGTAACTAGTATGCGGTGCGGTCTGTGTGCTGATCCCAGAGAGGAGAGCCTTGGGCACAGCCCAGGTACTGCTCAATGGTCTTCAGGTACCTTCTGCAGACTGCAGCTTTGCCCTTGTATGCGAAGGTGGTGGGGCCCTGTGTGAGAGATGGGCTTCTGCGCGGAAGACCTGTGCCCGGCTGCAGCAAGCAACCAGATCTGCCTCATTCCCTGCTGCTGGAGGCTGAACCGTTGGCCCCTGAAGAGAGAGGCATATCTGATCTGGAGAGGATCCCAAGCCTATCGCAGGGTATGCACATGGAGCTTGAAACTGCTCACTTCCTCTCTGGACTTTCTGTGCGGCTCTTCAAACAAATAGTCTTTGCCCAGTTAATAATTGATTAAGAAAATAGCTGTATTAGTTGCAGGGTGCTATTGGTATGTTAAACAACTGGGAAGCTGTGCTAAAAGTAGGTCTTCACTCACAGTACTGATGTACTTCCCTTGTCCTTCTAGTGCACTGGTTCTGGGAAGCCAGCACCATTTTCCCCCTGTGAGTTTATTAATGATAAATGCTGTATCACTCAGTCTTTTGCTTTTTGGAACTAACCTTAAGCTAGGTCATGCAGGGGATAGAGAAGAGCAGGGCAGGCAGCATCAGAAGTTTACTTTCTGTAAGACGAGAGCAGGAGAGCAGGCAAGTGCCTCAAGCAATGCAGGGATTTGCCTGATCTGATACCATTAACATTTATTGCAGCTGGGGTATATGGCAGCAGCTAGTCTGGAGGGACCTCCCCTTCCTTGGACCTTCCCTAGATGAGTTCTGTGCTGTTTCTTGTAGGGTTAGCATCCATGTCCCCTAGCAGTTTGTTGTGTTGTTAATAGCCTAGCCAAGGCTCAGAGAGGTAAATAGCCTTTCCTGGCATGATGGTTTTCAGGTGCACATTCCTCTGACTTGAGAGTTCCTCCATGCTCTGACTCACTGATTTAGGGCACAGGACTCTCAGAGCGGCCAGGAAGAAAGGGCTGGCCTGCAACTGTGCTGGTGCAGTTGCTCCTGATGTGTCTGCTGCACCAGGGCAGAGAGAAGCACCCACGAGGACAAGATACCTGTTGTCCCATGTAAGGCGGCATGGCAGAGTGTGCCTTGGTGCACTTTACAGGTTGCACTTACAACTCGTACTGTGGAGCGCGGGAACACCTATGATGGCTCTTGCTGCTTCTCATGTACTTTTTGTTATAGTCATGGATGCTTGCTGTAGGCTCCTTGTAAGAAGACTGGGTCCATGCCTCTGGGCTACAGGCATTAGCTGACACTTTTTGGCTTCAAAGACAAGTGACTCTGGTGCTATTCACCTTCAACATGTCTTTGGAAATTACAGCCAGCGTGTGTGGCTATCTGTGCCAGGTGCCTCTTGGTAAGGAGTAACATGATGACTTTGATCTGCAGAGCTCCAGGTGGCTCAGATCCCACTCTGGTAGCTGCCTCCCTCCTTCTTAATTCCTACAACAGCTGTAGGTCTCCCAGCGACTGTACTAGCTACTCCCTTGCTATGGGCCAGATGCAGCTTTTGTACCAAAACATCTTCAGTTCTGCAATCTGGGGCTGTAGAAACAGAGGCTGCCTCATTTCCCAAACTTCATTGTAGGTGAGGGCTGCAAAGTCAAATAGGCTGTCTTTGTTGTTGTTGCTGCTGCTGTTTTTAAAGGCAGTTGAGAACCTTACTATCTAGTTTTGGCCAACCTTTGTTTAGCATCACTTGCACATAGGCATGGTGTGCCAGATTGCAAGTTACAAAAAATACTATTTAAAAAGAACCCTGAGATGCATCCGCAGGTCCTGAGGGAATGGGCAGATGAAGTTGCTACGCCACTATCCATCATATTTGAGAAGTCGTGGCAGGCCGGTGAAGTTTCCACTGACTGAAAAAGGGGAAACATAACCCCCATTTTTAAAAAGGAAAAAAAAGAAGACCCAGGGAACAACAGGCCAGTCAGTCTCACCTCTGTGCCCAGGAAGATCATGGAGCAGATCCTCCTGGAAACTATGCAAAGGTACATGGAAAATAAGGAGGTGATTGGTGACAGCCAACATGGTTTCACTGAGGACAAATTGTGCCTGAAAAATCTGGTGGCCGCCTGCAACAGGGCTACAGCATTGTTGAGTAAGAGAAGAGCAACTGGCGTCATCTACCTGGACTTGTGCAAAGCATTTAACAGTGCCCCGCATGACATCCTCATCTCTAAATTGGAGAGACATGGATTTGATGGATTGACCACTCGGTGGATAAGGGATTGGCTGGATGGTTGCACTCAAAGAGTTGCAGTCAAGGGCTTGATGTCCAAGTGGAGACCAGTGACGGGTGGTGCTCCTCAGGAGTCGGTATTGGGACTGGCACTGTTAACATCTTTGTTGGTGACATGGACAGTGGGATTGAGGACACCCACAGCAAGTTTGTCGACAACACCAAGCTGTGTGGTATGGTCGACATGCTGGAGGGAAGGGATGCCATCCTGAGGGACCTTGACAGGCTTGAGAGATGGGCCCATGCAAACCTCATGAAATTCAACAAGGCCAACTGCAAGGTCCTGCACATGGGTCAGGGCAATACTAAGCACAAATACAGGCTGGGTGGAGAATGGATTGAGAGCAGCTCTGAGGAGAGGGAGGACTTGGGGGCATTGGTTGATGAGAAGCTCAACATGACTCAGCAACATGCTCTTGCAGCCCAGAAAGCCAGCCCTATCCTGGGCTGCATCGAAAGAAGCGTGACCAGCAGGTTGAGGGAGGTGATTCTGCCCCTCTACTCCACTGTTGTGAGACCCCACCTGGAGTACTGCATCCAGCTCTGGAGCCCCCAACGTAAGAAGGACGTGGACCTGTTGGAGTGGGTCCAGAGGGCCATGAAGATGATCAGAGGGCTGGAGCACCTCTCCTATGAAGACAGGTTGAGAGAGTTCAGCCTGGAGAAGAGAAGGCTCCGGGGACACCTTATTGCAGCCTTCCAGTACCTGAAGGGGGCCTACGAGAAAGCTGGAGAGGGACTTTTTACAAGGGCATCTAGTGATAGGACAAGGGGTAATGGCTTTAAACTGAGAGAGGGTAAATTTAGATTAGATGTAAGGAAGAAATTCTTCGCAATGAGGGTGGTGAGGCACTGGAACAGGTTGTCCAGAGGAGTTGTGGATGCCCCATCCATGGAAGTGTTCAAGGCCAAGCTGGATGGGGCTTTGAGCAACCTGGTCTAATGGAAGGTGTCCCTGCCCATGGCAGGGCGGTTGGAACTAGATAATCTTTAAGGTCTCTTCCCACCCAGACCATTCTATGAACCTGTGAAATGCTCCAAAGTTCCTGGTCCTGACAGAATTTGCCTCATCAGCATAGTCATTAAATTAGCAGGCAGAGAGGGAAGGAACTTGGAGAAGCAGAGAACAGTAAAATACACCAGGAGGACTGTTAGAAGCTGGTTTGAATTTTCAGTCTGTACGGTTCCTCCTCAGGGAGGTCAGTGGTCTGTGAATGGGAGTTGGAGCTGCTGTTGCAGGGAAGACCAGGCTCTGCCAGGCCTTGCACAGCAGAGGGGAGGTGGTGGTGGGGCAGGAAATGACGGTGTCACTGTTAGAGATGGGGAGCAGGGCAAGAGCTAGAGATCAAGTCCATACAGCATGGGGATAGCAAGGGTGAATGAGAAGCCATGCTGTCTCGAGTCTGGAGGCTTCTTAACTAATGGTGTTTGGATGCATGAAGGCTAATGAATGGCCTCTCCAGGGGGTTCAGGAGCAGCAGCATTGAGGGGAATGTAGCCTGCTGGATACTGTCTGATGACTATGCCTAAGGATATGAATGAGTATTAAGATGCAGTAATACATGCAAAAACCACAGCATGCCCTTTGCACTTGCTAATTGTTGCAATTTGTGTGGCCTGCACTGGGGAAAGCTAGCATGTGCTTGAGTCTGGAGAAGCAGGCTTTGGGAGAAGGTGCAGCAGTCGGTGTATGAGCGAAGTGGCTCCTGGCTCCAGTGCTGGGGTGGTGTGGGAGCTGGAGGCCGCAGACGTCTCCAGGGACGGCACTGAGAGGAAAGCATAGCCCCAGTATCTGCCTGGGAGGGGGAGAGGGCTTTGTGCTTGAGGGTGGCTCCTCATGCCCTCCCTAACAGCCGCTGTGGGGAGGCAAACATCAAGATGTGTGGTCTTGTACCCCACAGTGGGGCCGGGGAAGCAGGTGCTGCTGCAGGGAGGTGGCGTGATGAGTGACCGGGCGCTCTGGTTGACAGGCAGAAGTGTGGTGAGTGAAAACAAGCAAAAAAATTAAAGAGTGAAGAATGGTGCCTTCCTTACCTGGGCCCCAACAGAAGAGGAGTCAGGAGGAACCCATAGCAGATGCAGTTTGAGGGGTATGAACCAGCCAAAATCAGGAGGAAAAACAGCAAAACTGGTGTTGGGAAGTAGTTCAGCTGGGAGGAAGGGTTGATACCCATCGCAGAGGGTCTCCTGGAGCGGCAGGAGGAGCAGCTGCCATTCCAGCCCTTCTCTGGGGCCGAGAACACCGGGAGGGATGGTGAGACTGTCGCAGCAGGGATGCTGCAAGCATCTGCCAGGAACTGATGGAACCGCCCTCACGCTGGAGGGCTGTTTGTTAGAAGATGGTTCTGCCTGGTGATGTAAAATGTCCTTCGTTTGGAGACTCTCCGGCCCGTTAAGCAGCGCCTGTTCCTCACAAAGCCAACGCTTATTCTCTAGAGTACTTCCAGCACAAAGAAAAAAATAAAGAAATAGTTCCTTTAAGACACCCTAAACCAATACCTGCTGTGACTAAGCCCTGTGGGCAGCTCCGCAGCTGATTTATATCCTCCCCCTCCAAACTGAAGGGGTTAGAGTGGAAACAGACGCCGCGTTAAACATAGCCGAGGGCAGCGAGCAAGACAGCTCTGCAGTGGGGCGGGGAGGAAGCGGGGCTGCGGGGCGGCTGCTGCCAGGCGTGACGCCGGTTCGGGTTTCCTCGTAGGCAGAACAGAGCTCCTTTTGGCTGGTGCAGCTTTATGGGCTTGCCTGGGTTTATTATACTGCAAATGTTTTGAATTCCACATCTTAATTTCCAGAGAGGCTTTGCTTAACTTTTGCTGCCTTTGTTTCCCAGGTTTTGGTTTGTTGTTTTTTTAACTACCACTGCCTTAACTTCTTCTTTTTGACTGGGCTTTGGTCAAAGCTGCCGTTTTCTGAGCAAACAGGGGACTGGAGTTCTCCCTGCCTGGGCTCCAGCTGCAAATCAATCTCTTTTCGTAGTTCCATTTCATGTCCGCCCACTATCCCCACCACATTAACTTAGTCAACACATGGAAGTGAAATTTTTCCATGCAGGATCCTGCGGGTTGTAAGGCTGTGTGGAGCACATGACTGCCAGCTCCAGAGGTTTCTTGCACCTCTGGGTGGAAGGAAGTTTCTTCATCCCCCACATATGTGAGCGGTTGTCAGTGTGATGTGAAAAGTTTTAACAACTGGAGTCAGTGGAAACATTTCAGCGTTCAGCATTTCTCCGTGTATTTAAAGCCCTACCACACCGGCGGGGCAGAGGCAAAGCCATAGGAATGGTATGTTTGCAGTACCTCCAGTGCTACCAGACCACCCGTCGGCAAACGAGCGGGTCGGAGGTTTTCCAGTGCCGTCGTTCTGTCTCTGCGGGGTTTATCTCCCTCCCAGAGAGTACAGAAAGTGCAAGCAATGACAATGCTGACAGAGGTGGACAGAGTCTGCTTGGCCCGTGTAGTAGAGGCACTTTGTACTTCTACACGACGCCTTTCACACATGGGCCTGGGAGGACTTTACAGGTATTTATTTTGGGCACTTGGCAAAATATAACTGTACCTATTCCACAGGTTTTAAAACCCTGTTAGATACACAACTGCTGAGTAAAGGGGATTGTCCGGCAGTGGCACAATATCAGAGAAAGAGCTGCAAAAATAATTTAGGACTCCTGATACTTTTTCTCCTGTCTTAGTCTCCAGGCAACATCAAATATTTCTCCTGAATACTCAGGATGAGTTGATGCCAACGTTGATTCACAGGAAAAGGATGTAGCCACGCAAGCCATAGAAATGTTGTTTGGGATGGTAGCCACGGCCCCTAAGGAGACATTAAGCAATATGGAACAAACGCCAATGAAGTTATTTCTTGAAGCTCTTGCTGTGTTTGCTAAAAAGAGATTTCTTGAGCAGTCTTATGTGGGAGCCACCATGATTTACCTTGATTACAGCCACATGGAGAGAATATACTGTGTTTTGCAGCTCTGGAGATGCTGCAAGGGCTTTTGGGCACTAGCAAAGTCCTGGTTTACTAAGAAGTTACAGTCACGAGAAATGAGGAAAGGTTTTGTTCAAAGCCAACGTCAGAGTGTAAAAAGTGCACTTTTGCTTGGAAAAGGGACAGCGCTGAAAATGTGCAAAGAAGCTCCCTGTTTATTTTCTCTCAGCCTCAGCTCTTCTGTGCTGTGCTTACAAATAACCCCATTTTCCTCATGATTAGATTTAAAATTTATCATGGGATTGAAAATCCGAGAGCAAACCAAATTCACCCCCTCTTGAGGGTGCCCAGCCAAAAGAGCTAGTGGAGCTGCAGAAAATAATTTTCCTCTAAGTTTAGGTAATGTGGCTTTGGATTCATAGACTGAACCTGCTGACCAAGATATTCTCCTTCTTCTGGCACTTTTCTGACCAGAAGAAAAGGTAGATGAAAACAGAACTGGAGATGTTTCTAAAACGTCCTAAAGTTTGTTTCAAAACTGAGCAGTTTATAAGGACTTGGGGGCAGGCAGCTGGGGGAGGCCAGTGGTCTCCTGATGGAGGCCAGAGACAGCTGTGGGGTTATCAGTGTATCATCCAGGCTGGCAGGGACTTCTAGTGAGTCATTTAGACCTTCACTCTTAACTATGACAGGACTGATCTCATTATCCTCAAACCACCTCTCAAGCGTAGAGGGTTGTCTAGCAATAGCCTTGAACGTCTCCAGCACGCCAACATGTCCATGGCATTCCCTTGCCGGGGAGTTTCAATGCTCAGCCTATCCTAACCTCTCTATATGTAGTTTAGTATTTAACCGAATGTCTCCTACAGAGGTTTGTGGCCCTTAACTTCATGACCTATCCCCTTCATTTAACAAGACTGGAGCCCAATTTCCAGATGAAGTCCCTGCAGAACCTGTCAGCTTTCCTGCCAGCTATGCTCTTCACCAGCCTGTTCCCAAGGGATCTGCTTTTCCAAACATTTCCACTGCTCCCTTCCCATGCCTGCTCAAAACCAGAATGTCCTAAACCCACCCTGGACTTTCATTTTCAGCCTGGTTCTGTGCTCACTGATGCTGTTCTGCCTCTGGTTCTTGTGGAGGCAAGAAGTCAACCTTCCTGGCCTAATCTGTGATGAGGACAAGAGAAAAGCACTAGATCAAATCACAGTTTTGTTAGGAATACGGTGGGATGCAGAGTTTCACCTCTTATCACAGCATCGTGCTGCCAACCAGGGCCCTGCCCCATTACTGTGGAGCATCCTGGCTCCCCTCGCACAGCCTGATGGTGGTGGATGCCTGGTTTTTGTGACTTTATCCTCACTGGGTTGCATGTATGAACATGCATGCACGCATAATATCTAGCTCTGATACTAGCCCTGTGCTCCATGGCACCCAGGATCCTTGGGCGGTTGCCCCGCTGTCAGGCTGGCGAAGACCGGGGCCCCGCCAGTGCACCCAGAGGAAGCCGTGCTCCTGCCCTTCGGTTTTCCTTCCTGAAGGAGAGACGCTCATCCCTGTCCCCGGGGAACGTAAGCTTTGAAACATGAGTTGGTTTGTTTCCATTTATCATTATCTTGGTTTACATAAATTACAGCGCTTAACAGCGGTCATAAAATTATCCGGCCTTAAAAAAATTCAGCTGTAGAGTTTGGCCCTGTGACCTCCCTGATCAACTCATTTCCAACGGGCAAACATGCAGTGGGAAAAGAAACAGGCCCTTCTTGTTTGTCATAAATGTTCATCTCCCTTTTGTATCAGCAGCCGGCTTGCCTGGTTTCATAGTGTTGGTCAGTATAGAAAAGTACAGCAAACCTTCCACCGAGTGCTGCTTAACCGTTCTGAATAACTCTGTCAAGTTATTTAAATCAACTAATCATCCAGCAGCCACCACATCACTGATACTTTAGAGCCAAGTTCTGCCCTGAAAAGGAGGCTCCTTGACAAAGCAGTGATGATCCTCTTTCGGGGATGTTGGATCACCTCTGGGTGTACTGCAAGTAAAACATTTTCTCTAACATCTGCCTCATCTGGAAGCGGAAAGGCAGGATGGCTGGTTTTACGAATTACTCTTGACCTGTGTTAGGATTTCAGCAATGAGAATCTGGTTTCCAATTGTGGTAAAGAAAGAGGACAGATTAGATGCCTAATGTATCCAAGGAAAAAAAAAAAGATAAAATCTTGTTTTAGTTGCTAAAAACAGAAACTATGAATCTAAACACCCGTAAGGAGTAGGCGAGCTGGGCAACCAGCAGATAGACGCTTTTCCAGCAATGGTACCTGCACTTTATTTCTGTCAGTGAGTTGGATGGGACAGTACAGATTCTTGGGTCCTTCTTATTCCTGACTCCAGGAGGGAGGGGTGACCTGTAATGCTATTTCCTATCATGTCACTGGTTTATCGTCCATAAAAAACTTTGCCCTTCGGGTCATGCTATTTAATTCCTCCAACAATCTTTATAAGAGGCCCTTATCAAAATTGGTGTAAAAAGATGGTTGACCCACAGCATGCTTATTAGGTCACCTTTATCTGCTCTTCCACTATTTTTTTCTTATTCAGTGTATGCCTATGTCATCACAAGAATCATGATTAGCAATCAAAACCACTTGGGTTGATAAGACCATAACCCTGTGTCCCACAAGCAATTAAGCCTTGAGCACCCCAGGAAAGTGAGCGGAGGAGGGCTTGAGGCGTAGGAGAGCGAAGTCAGAGGGCGTGAGATGGGACTTTTGGTTTGGTTCGCGTACAAAGTGCCCTCAATGCTTTCTCTGGAGCACTGCAGGCAACAGGGAACAGAAGATGGGCTTCAAAAGGTGCGACAGGCACTCCAGCCTGTCTGGAGTGAGTTTGAGCTCTGGAGCGGGCAGCGCCGCTGCGGGCGGAAGGGGGCTGGGCGCAGCCACGGCCTGGGGCCGGCCCTTGGTGGGAGGCCGCTGGCTTCACGTGGAAGGCCCGTTGTCCCCACTGTGCTCATCGCTGGCTCCGGCAGAGGAGAACAGGCAGCCCACCGTGGCCACCCTGCCACTGAGGGGGTCTGGGAGCGAAGGTGGCGGGGGGCAGCTGGAGCAGAGCGTTCCCCGTTCCCCATTCCCAGCCGAGGCAGCACGCAGCAGGAGCGGGCTGCTGGCAAACAAGGATCAGATGCTCGTTTCGCTTCCTAGTTGTGCTTCCTCCTCCTGCCTGCAGCCCTGCTCTCCACCCACCGTGCTTAGCACCCGCTCCCTGAGCCGAGGGCTGTAACGCGCTGCTCGCTGTCTGGGGCCCCTCTGCCTGCACCGTCCTCCAGGGAGAGACGGAGCAGCGAGGTGTGTGCTGTCGTTCCCTCTGTCTAGACCAAAGCATTTAAATTTCCCCCAACGTGTAGACAAGCTGCTTGTCTCCTGGCCCTGTAGGTCGCCAGCTCTACTGGGAGTCAGAGACCAGCAGGACCATGTCAGGGAGACAAGCTGGAAGCCCACCCAGGCTCCTCCAGCCTGCTGAAATGAGGAGCTCTGCCCCTGCAAGGTGCCCTCCTCTGGCTTTGCCTCCCTTGTCCTTTGCAGGGCTAGGACCTCATATCCTTCATGTGCTAAAATGCTCTTAATGACTTATTTCTAAAAGGCCTGAAGAAGTTCAAAACGTGTGGTGAGTTCATCTCCTTTGGGGAGGTGGAAAAAACCCAACGCCCTTGCATTGCTGTGAATACTGTCCTACCCAGCCTCTCCTCCTCACTGCTGAGGCTGTGGGCTTGTATGGCTCTCACAGGCAGCAGAGATCGTGCCTTTGCTGGGTCAGGATTTTGCTGACACATTAACACACAGGCACTATACTTCCCCACTGGGTCCTAGAGGATTTATTTAGGTAGTGAAACCGGCTCTTTCTTCATTAAAAACTGGTAGACAGTAGGGTTCAAGATGCTAATTTGTATAATTAGGATTTTGAAAAACTACATTATTCCCTTTTTTCCGGTACATAGAGATTAATGTGAAAAGGCCAGAGCCGGCAGAAGTGCGGATTACTTCAATTTTTGCACGTCTATTCTGTGTGATCCCACTGGTAGGATTAGGACTGCCATGACTCTTTCCCACGGCTGGCAATGAGGGGTGACCAGGGATCCAGCCTGTTCCCCTGCTCCATCTAAGTGAAATACGAAAAGTAAACAAGAAACATGAATGCTTAAAAAAGTAAAATCTAGTGCAGCTCCAGGTAAAGGCAATATACAAACTCCTTTTCAGTGCTCTCTGACACACAGAACTGCTCCTGAACTGTTATCATTTGGTCTGCTAGTAAAACAAATCATAATATTCCATATATAGTGAACCAGGAAGAGAGGAAGAAACTGCAATTCAGGACTGAGCATCTGAGCAGCACAGAAACAAGTGCTGCTGGAGGCCGGAGCCTTCAAATCCAGCCCAGGGCCCCTAGCTCGCAGGCTGTGCTGGATTTCAGGCACTTCCCAAATGCAGAGGGGCAGAACTAGATGAGGGACCAGGAAGAA
Organism: Phaethon aethereus; assembly: GCF_964289735.1. NCBI lineage: Eukaryota > Metazoa > Chordata > Aves > Phaethontiformes > Phaethontidae > Phaethon > Phaethon aethereus. The sequence continues at coordinate 38,898,237 of NC_138579.1, read as the reverse complement.
ACCTGTGCCAGAAACTGACTGTACTTTGTGCAGCTCTGAACAGCTGTTTTGGGTCCTGCTTTTACCCGTTTTGTAAAAGGTTAAATAAAATTTAGGGAAAAAAAACCCCAAAACAACCGAAAAAAAGAGAGTGAAATTGAGATGAGGAAAAGAAACAAGAAGTCCCAAACAAACATGTTTTTGATAGAGGAACTGGATTTTTAAACCCTGGTGTTGTTTGGACTTTCAGGTTGTCAGCAATCTGTTGCGTGCTGAACACAAAGGACAGTGTGCTGGAAATACCTATGAAGCAGCGAGAGCCTTATCAAGGCACCGTACCAGGAAACGCATCGCGCTCTCGGCTACTTCATGCACGATACTATGGTTAAACCCAACAGCATGCCTCATCATAACATGTGCCTTATCGACCTCACTATCTGATGACAACAGCAGCCCTCAGGAGACCAGGCTGACATCATCCAAAACCTCAGTAGTTCAGAGCAAAGGCTGAAGTTATGTAGCTAGGCTACCAGCTGTGCTTGACTGTGTTGATCTGTTTGTACTGAACTTGCAGGCGCTTCGCTAGAGGAATATAAAAATCAAGCCCAAACAACTTTTTCAGAATGTTTCTCACAGGCTATCATGCTATTTAGCAAACAAATGCAGCAAGCAGAGGAGTTTTTGTCCTCAGCAAGTGGAAAAAGTCTGTTCCACAGCTTTCAGCAGCTTTGGCGGGGGGGGAAGCCCAAACCAAAACACTGTCACTGCCCAGAGGAAAGAAACAGTGCCGCTGGTGATTTGGTATGGAGTCCCAATGTATTGGGTTTGCGTGGCAGGGTTTTGTTTGCGGGGGGGGGCTATAGGGGTAGCTTCTGTGAGAAGCTGCTAGAAGCTTCCCCTATGTCCGATAGAGCCCGCACCAGCTGGCTCCAAGACAGACCTGCCACTGGCCAAGGCCGAGCCCATCAGCGACAGTGGTAGCGCCTCTGGGATAACATGGTTAAGAAGGGGAAAAAAACTGTGCAGCTGAGCCAGAGATACAAGTGAGAATATGTGAGACTCCAAGGCAAGTGAAGAAGGAGGGGCAGGAGGTGCTCCAGGCACTGGAGCAGAGGTTCCCCGGCAGCCCCTGGTGAAGACCACGGTGAGGCCGGCTGTGCCCCTGCAGCCATGGAGCTCCACGCTGGAGCAGAGATCCACCTGCAGCCCAGGGAGGAGCCCACACTGGGGCAGGTGGATGCCTGAAGGAGGCTGTGACCCCATGGGAAGCCCATGCTGGAGCAGGCTCCTGGCAGGGCCTGTGGCCCTGTGGAGAGAGGAGCCCAGGCTGGAGCAGGTGGATGCCTGAAGGAGGCTGTGACCCCATGGGAAGCCCATGCTGGAGCAGGCTCCTGGCAGGGCCTGTGGCCCTGTGGAGAGAGGAGCCCAGGCTGGAGCAGGTTTGCTGGCAGGACTAGTGACCCCACGTGGGACCCACACTGGAGCAGTCTGTTCCTGAAGGACGGCACCCTGTGGAAAGGACCCAGGCTGGAGCAGTTTGTGAAGAACTGCAGCCTGTGGGAAGGACTCATGTTGGAGAAGTTCATGGAGAACTGTCTCCCGTGGGAGGGACCCCACGCTGGAGCAGGGGAAGGGTGTGAGGAGTCCTCCCCCTGAGGAGGAAGGAGCAGCAGAGACAATGCGTGATGAACTGACCACAACCCCCATTCCCCATCCCCCTGTGCCACTCAGGGGGAGGAGGTAGAGAATTTGGGGGTGAAGTTGGGCCCAGGAAGAAGGCAGGAGTCGGGGGAAGGTGTTTTAAGACTTGGGTTTATTTCTCATTGCCCTACTCCAATTTGATTGGTAATAAATTAAACTAATTTCCCCAACTCGAGTCTGTTTTGCCTGTGACTCTAACTGCTGAACGATCTCTCCCTGCCCTTATCTCGACCCACAAGCTTTTTATTATATTTTCTCTGCCCTGTTCAGCTGAGAAGAGAAGTGATAGAGTGGCTCTGGCGGGCACCTGATGTGCAGCCAGGGTCGACCCACCACACCCATTCCCAGCTGACCCAGATGTGGCTGTGAGGTTTGGGTTCATCCCTATCAGAGACAGGGGCCAGCTGTTGATCCAGCTGGAGCTCTGAAACTCCAGTTCCTAAGCTTCAGGATGGCTGGTTCACAGTCACATTGCCAGTCTCCTTGTTTGGTTACTCCGGCAAAGTATGCTGGCTCTGGCCTCCTTTCTCTCATTTAAGATGAGGGGAATTTCTGCAGTCACAAAACTAAGAAACAGAAAATAGAGTAGGCTTTGCTTGTGTAATATTCACCAGACTGCTCTGGTTTTAATTTGCACTCCCTGTCCTGGGTTCTTCAAAACACCTTCCCTCATTTACGTCAGCATAGATTTACCACACCCCACTTATTTCAGACCTGGATAGCACCATGGAAAAAGATTACCAGCCTTTGGGAGCTGCCGCTTTATGTCTTGCACAAAAGGCGATCATATAGGGCTATATTCGTCCAGGAATTGCCTTTGTGTTTGTACAGCACCTAGCACAAGTGAGCCTACTCCTGCTTGGAGTTTGCAGTACTACAAATTTGTTCTTAAAAAAAACCCGCTTTTAGTGTATGGTTTCTTTTTTTTTTTAATTGCAATGCAAACTTTCAGGGGGAAATGAAGCCGGATTTAAATGCTGAATGCATGCATAGCAACAAGAGGAGGGCCATCCAGCACATGGATGCTAAGTGTTCTTTTACAGCCCCCATTCAGACCCAGCACCCACCTCCCTGGGGCGATGCATGGCATGGTGGGCCACCCTGCCGTGCTGTGACCCCGGGCGGGGGAGCATGCCTTCCCCGCCTTCCCCGCTCTACACTCTGCTCTGGAGTATTTTGAGATGTCTGCATCTGTTGCATGGATTTGGGGAACTAGAGAGGGTGGGCTGTGGAGGGGTGGCAGGAGTCGGGGGCTAGCATGAAGGCCAAGCTCTCTGCTGATGCCACATCGCCTCTCCCTGCATGGGAAAGCGAGGTGGCACAGGGACTCTGGCCGCCAAGACCTGCACTGTACCCCTGGTCCTCTCGGTGTATCTGCCAGAACAACGTGCATCCCCTGGGAGAACAGCTGAAAAGACTGGTTCAAGCCGATGTGTCCGGTGGACGCTTGTTTGATATCCTCCCGCCCTGCCCCGGGCGCTCAGGAGAGGCCGCGCAGGAGGCAGGACTAGTGCTGGTCCGAAGAGCTGCCCACTGGCCACTGCCTGGGACCCGATGGGACCTGGCTCGCAAACGAGACCTCTGCCTTCCAGGACAGTAATTGCATCCTCACTGCGTTCTCGCTGCGCTCATAAACCTCTGGTTTCTCACCCTCCCGTCATGCCTGCCTATCTCCAGCAGCGGTGGGGACGGTGTGACCAACCAGCCAGATTACGGGGGTGAGCTACTTCAGCGGTGCGTAAAGGTTTTGTGGTTGTCACAGTATGCAGCGTGCCGGGGATACGTGCATGGGAATTACCTGGCATGTGTCTGCTTTTTTGTGCTCCTGAAGACAAGTATAACACATACGTTAGCTGAAGCTTAAAGGTGTCTCTTAGCCCCCTCCCCCAAAAGCAAAGCTGGAACTTCAAGGAAGAGGTGCTCTGAATATAGCTCTAAACTGCTATAAATCTTTTCTGCTGTCAAAGGATTAAACACTACCGAATGAAAGAAAAAAAAAAAGATTTTTTTTTTACTGACTCAGTGAAGGCCTGGCTCAAGGGAAGGGCTGGAAAAGAGGTCTGGTAGAAATAAGACTTGCCCCTTCAGATAAAGTGTTAGATAAATCCAGCTCTGTCGTGGGCTGCGGGAAGCCTCCCAGAACAAGTGTAGGGAGCTTAAAGTGTTTTTTGAGGCATAGTGTTATTCTCTATTGTGAATTCTCTATTGTGTATTCTCTATTGTGGTGAACATATTTCTTGGTCTTTATGAACTTTAAGGAGCACTGAGAACGCCATGTGCCATAGGGGGAAGGCTTACAGAAAGACTTGATTAGAAGATGGAGTAATTCCAAAATGTCTTCTCCTACAATACTCTCTAAAATATTCCTCCTCTGAAGCACACTTGGTTTTCCTCTGCCTGATGTAGACATCCCTGACACTTGCCTGGCCCTGCAATATTATTCAGTTAGAGGTGGTTGATTTACTCTCATTATTTCTAAAAATATTATTAAAAAAAAATTTTAAATAAACGACACAGTGTAAGGTGGTTCAGATCAGGGTTTGGTAAGAAATACAGGTGGAGTTTTTTGGGTTTAGAGACAGTTTCTGGTCCTGTTTTCCTGAAGAGGAAGGGCCTTTGAATGGCTCCTGTGAAATATGCTGATGGTCTGAGCATCCACATCACCCGCTCCCCATGACAATTGCCACCCATTGACCACTTGCTGTCTCCGCAGCAGCGCTGCTGCTTTTTTTCACGTTGTGAAGCATTGCTCAAACAAAGCTCTTCTGCTGCCACCGACATCAAGGCAGTGTTTTTCACGACTGCTACCTGAATCATGTCGTACTAAGAGAACGATCTCAAGTAGCACTGGGCACATTATTTTGTGTAGATAATTGATTCTGTGCTACTTCAGGCCGGCAAAAATGTGTGTCGTATTTGCAAATAGCTTTAGCAGAAAATGCTCAAAATCATTGCCATGCTTAGGTGCAGCAGTATGTAAATGCTGGTTTTCATTTTAGAACGATTTTTTGAAATCGAGCTTGTTACATTTTAGTCATTTCTAAATGAAACAACCCTCTGGGGTCGGGGGCGGGGGGGGGTGTCGGGGGAAGAGAGAAAGAAAGTAGCAGATTAAAAGTACTGGGTGCTTTTCTGAATAGAAAATTGCTATTTGGAGGGAAGAAAGCAGGTTCCAGTCTATGAGGAAGCTTAATTCTTTTTATTTGAGATCTGCCTGGAACATTAATCAATTATTCACACAGCTCTGCTACTGCAGCTGAGATAGAAATAGCAATGAACCCAAACAGGGAGGTATTCAGAATTTCCCTTGAGGTATACTTAAGTGAAAAAAAAAAAAATTAAAAAGTGTCAGTTCAAAAAGTTTAAAGGAATTTTTTTCTCAACACCGGTTGCATGCTGGGAGAAAGAAGTGTGAGTCCTGCAGGAATGCCGGCTCTTTCCCTTGAAAGGAGCTTTTCTGCTTTTGCTAGCCCTGCACCCAGGAGACAGCACGCATGGCCGTAGCGCAGCCCTGCTGACGCGGGCAGCCCGGTAACTGTGTGGGATCCACGCAGGTGAGTCATGGCCGCCCGCAGCACTTGCCCTCCATCCCTCCCTCCCTGTTCTTCCCTGCCCACGCCATCCACCCGCACCAGGAATCGTCCTTCCCTCCGAGGTGCTCGCTGGGACGATTCCTGCAAAATTTCCGTGTCACCGGGAGTCGCAGTGCGACCGGGGACGGGGGGACGCGGCTCCAGCACCTGCGCGTAACGCTTCAGCGCTGGAGTTTGTCCTGGCTTTTGTGCTGTGCCAGGAGCCGGTGGTGCCAGGACCCGAAGCGCTGAGTTACTGCTGCGCTGCTGTCTCTGCCTCGGCACCCGTTAGAGGTTCTCGGCTCACGTGCCTGTGACGTGAGGTGGCACTGATGCGCTGAAATGAGACAAAGGGGCATAGAAATGAGGGCCGTAATAGGAACCGTACCTTGCGTCTGGCAGCAAAGCCATAAACAGGGATTACTGGGAGCCCTCAGCAGGGATACCCCCACCTCATCTTGGTCTGGTCCTCACTCCTGCTTTTAAAATGGCGGGGGGGAAATGTCATGGTCCCTGACAGTTTTCCCCTGTGGGAAATGCATGCTGGAGATCATTTTAGCTGCAGGAGGAGTGTCACCACAGTCGTGCCGTGCCTACGCCCATCTGTAATGGGAGGGACTGGTGACACCTCAGTCATTGCCCCAGTTCTCCCTGTGTCAGGGTTTTGGGAGCTGTGCCGCTCCATGCCTCGGGGCACAAAGAAGCACCTTTGCGGGCCCAGCTGGCCTGGCAGAGGTGTCGCAGATGCCTGGAGGCCACCCTGAGCACTGGCAGCCCCCGGGACGCCCCGAGCAGAGGGGAAGGGAGAGGGGCGTGCTGGGCTGGGCCTGGCCGCCGGTCCCCCATCAGCAGGCGGGAGGACAGCCCGGAGCAGCTGGTTGTGTCTGCCAGGGATGCTGCTCCTCGCGTCAGTGCCAGGTGGGGCGGGCAGCGGGGTAGGGGAGGCCCGCCTGCTGCAGCACGTCCCCTTCCCGCAGGCAGCTCTCGCCATCCTTGCCTCAACACCAGCCAGGCCCTGGGGAACGGGACGTCCTGGGTGTTGGTAACCACGCTTCCTCTCACCGCTTGTTTTGTTCCTCTGCTGCAGCAGCGGCTTCGGCTGCTGGGGCGGGGAGGCGTTGTGGCACTGCCGGGACACCGCGTCTTCTGGCAGGGTGAGCGGGCTCTGCTGCCTCAGCATTCATGCACGCTCTGCCTTTCTTTCCCATTTCAAGCCGGCAGTATTTGGGAGGAAAGCGGGGCTTCTGCCCCAGACGGAGCCAAGAATGTACTGGATTAGACCAACAGGCCATCTAATCTGGGAATCCTCCTCGGCCCGCGGCCAAGCCCGGGTGCTTCCCAAGAACGCTCTAAGCCTCCCTGGAGTTATGCAACGTTATCCCATGGACAGTGCTGGGAAAACAGTGACGTAACCTGGGGGAGCACAAGGGAAAGTGATGCAAAAGTCTCGCAAATGACGCTGTGGGAACCTTTCTGGTGGAAAGGGCCATATGACGCCACGATTTTGCAACGCTGTCCTTCAACAGGGCACATTTCCCGAGCTGGCAGATTTAGACTGCTGCAACGCTCCTTCCGGGGGTCACGTCTTAACCCTCTTGGAGATGGCAGCTACTGCAGAAGCGTAGTGGTGCATTTTTTCAAGGGGTCATCCCCTTGGGAGCACATGATGCCCGTGTTCCTCCAGGATGTATACTGATGGCTGACAGGTTCCTGGGCGCAGTTTTGGGTGTTGGTTGCTTCCTATAAAAAAACGAATGGCCCCACAATTGGCTTTAATGAGCGTCTGACTCTCCTTCTTCATACTGTTGTAGCAGCTCGCAGCAGGAGTTTCCCTGCTGGAGCCCCCTTGCTAGAAAAGACCGAAGTTTTGTGGGGGAAATGAGTCTGTTCCCCAGGACGAGGGAAGCACTGAAAGGGATTTCTGGCAGTGCCACCTGACTGGTGTCCTCGTGAACCCAATATTTGCTTATTGCAGAAATTGCATGGGTTTGTTAATTGTGTTTTGGGTTGGATAGGAGAGCCTTGGATAGGTTTTTCTTTACTCAAGAAAAAGTAAATAAATACAGTTCCTCTACACCGCTGACTAGCTAAGCCGAGCTGAGAGAAGTTCTTATGAATGGTGCTGTGGGCTGGTGGTTACCGTGAGGGAGTCGGGGCTAGAGCCAGGCTTTGCTCTGCGCAGCGGTGGGGACCAGTCCGAAAAATGGATCAAATAATACCCAGCTCCCTAAAGCGCTTGGGAAGCATGTTGTGGTTTTGAATGGATTTGTAACTCCCTGTGTAAGCCAAGCTTACAGATAAACTTTAGAAACTGAGGAAATATCTTTGAGTGCTAAAAGAAAACATTTTAGTACAAGAGGGTACTCAAGTTCAAATTGGTTCAAATTCTTGTTTCGTTCTAGGAATCATCGAAATTATGGAAGAAAAAAAACAACGAAGAAAAAAAACATGTGACAGTACTTTACAAAATCCCAGAAGTAACAGAAAACACCCAATAATACATTATGAAAAAGGTTCAGTTTTATTTCCAGATAGCTAGATAAGAAGACCTGAGCACAGCTATCAACTCGTGGGTAGATCTGTAACCCTCTGCTAACAGTAACCACATTAACTGCACTTAGAGTAACTGCAGAGCACCAGACCAGAGACGGTGCGCGATGCAGCACCTACACCCTATCTGTGCTTCATTTCAAGTCCAAGTGGCACCTGGATAGTGGGGTGGCCTTGGCAGCTCGACAGCAGAGGTGCAAATCTGCTTGCTGCACTGCTTTGCCATGTGGAAGGCACAGAAGCCGCTTACAGCTGTCTGGCCTGCATGTGTGTAAGCTGTGTATTTGATGAGTACGTGTCTTCTGAAGATAGGCTAAAACTGAAAGCCTGTGGGGGAATGAACTCGAGAGGGTTCCTGGCAGTGTTTCTGCTGCAACTTGGCTGTTTGAATCAGCAGCTTGTGATGCTTAATGTAAACAAATTGCAAAATGGTCTTGAGAAACATCATGGCTTTAAGGATTGAACTGGATGCCTCAGGTAGGAAGAAATGCCCACGAGCCTCTGATGTTGCACCATTTTTCAGAAGTAGCAGGGCCATGCCATGCCTGCTTGTCACAGACTGACCGAGGTGGCTGGGAGAAAACAGGATCAAGCCTCTACCCTTGGCATGGGTGGCCTGTGCAGGGCATGTGCTTCATGTGGCACCTGCCATGACCATGTGGCTGCACAGCCCTCATCCAGACCCACAGCATCTCCTGTTAACGCCAACCTTTGCCCACCTTGTCACCACACCAGGAGAGGTCTCTGCCTGTAGTGCCCTCCGCTGGGGCCGAAGGCAGCGGTTGTTGGTGGGAATCAAACCCGGCCCCCGGGGTGTTCCTGTCCTGCCTCACGCCGTTCAGAAACTGTTAATCATCCTGAACTACTTACTGGTTTTGTGATCTTAAACAGGGCTTGAACTCAGCTTTCTAGAGGTGAAAGCACAATGTCTTACTGTAACTCATTTTACCAACCAATCCTATCCTGAACCTAACAATATTTTAATCACAAAATCCAACCTCAAAACCCACAGCATTTTCAGTTACTGTATTTCATCACCACACAGCTAAAAACAACTTTTTTTTTCAACCACCCTTGTTTTTCTAAAGTGAATCACAAACCATGGAACCTAACAGACAGAAAAGACCCAGAGACAAATTCTTTCTCACTAACCCTGGTGTATGTAAGGAATAGTGTAATTAGAGTAAAAAGCATTTCTCTACAGTCACACAGGTATAACAGAGTTACAGGAGTCAGCCTCCTCTTCATTAAGCCAGATAGTCTGTCTTAAACAAGCCAAAAAGCATTGTTGCTTATAAAATATTGTTGGTGGTGCTTATCAGTCAGTCCTTTTTTAATTAGCCCAAAGAACGGAGCCCTTACCTTGCCCCTGGAAGGCAATTTGACACTCTCAGAGATTTTACCATTATGCTTTATGTCCTGGTAAGTGGTCTGCTGCTCACTTTGCTGCTATTCTTGGCTGTGCCCCCTTGAATCACACCAAGGAATAATTAACAATCAAGTAACTCTGTCTCTCAACAGGTTTGCCCACCAGAAAAATGTTAACCATCAAGAGCGCTCTGTGCAGCACCCACGAACAGTGTTCAGCTCTTCCCGGGAAGACTGGTCTGTATTACTCACTCTGGTTAATTGGCAAGAAAACCGGGACATCTGAATTTAAACTCCCATAGAAAGGCTAGAGGATAGCCAAGGGAGAAAGCCTGATCTTCAAGCTGTCACTCCCAAGCGACAGCATTTCACAACAGCCTGACAAGGTGTTTACAGTTCCCAGCCTCTGCCTACAGATGTGCTGGGATAATGGCTCCTGGTATGTGTTTGGTACTTGTGCTGATGAAGGGGCTGGAAGGAAACCCTCATTGACACTAAAATCACTCCAGATTCAAAGTCATCTATCCAACAACAGAGGTCTGTCTCTCAAGACCAGCCGATGCTTAGGTAAAACATGAGAATAAGCACTGATGTGTCAGATCTGTGTAAAACTTGGTCAGGGAAGTGTCAGAAAACATCCCAGGTGATCAGCGGCGTCCAAGGTGAGGCCAGGCACCGGTTGGTCTTTGCATTAGGCATGGCCCAAGGCTGGTATCAGTAGTGGCGGTGGCCGTGCCTGGGGCTAGCCTGGTGGGGCCAACCCAGAGCTTTCCGACCGGTTCCCTCTCCAGGGGTCCCTGGAGGGTGGGACAGATCCAGCACAGGGCAAGTGGTGCAATCAGGCTCTCAATGGGAGCCGATTACCCGCCGTCATGTCTGGGAGGGAGGGAGACGCTTTGTGTCTTGATCAACTTCATGCATCTTCCTATATGGGGGTTTGCAAAATTAGAGTTCATAAAACCTCCCCCAGCCCCTTCCCTGAAAGCTACACCCACATTTTTCTCATGGATGACTCACTGTTGAAACAAAATGTTTCTCCAGCTCGAGTTTTTTTATGTTATGTGTTAGAAGCAGCTGAACAACTGCCTTAATATCAGGCTTCTCAGGTGATGGTGAGAGCATGCCTGAATATGCTGGTGTACATGAACTTGCACACGTGCGTACATATGTTTGTGTATTTGAGTTTCTCTTTTGCCCTCTCCACTCCTTTTCCTTTCAGTTTCTTGTATATGTTTTTTACTTGTGCCTCTCCTGCTGTCTTCTGCGTGTAAAATACAGATCCACAAACACTTGCATTCATCTTTCAAAACGACGGCATGAAGAGTAATATAAAATTGCCTCTTTCATTGCTTCATGGACTAACAGAAGAAGACGATGGAGTTCTTTCATACAAGACAAGAAAAGAGAGTTAAGCCAGATCAGTTTAATTTAAACAAAGGAAAACATTAGATGAAATAACAGGGAAAGCATCCTCCGTCTGTCAGATTGATGAATAATTCGTTTCTCAAGGGCAGTGGCTGAACTGGGCAGTTTGCACATGATTTTTTGGGGGAGTGATAACGCTGCTCTGTCCCCAGAGTGAGGTGTGTCTTCATCACTTTGATGTGTGCAACTCTGAAATCAGCAACACGGGAAGCCACGGGGGCAGAGATGTCAGAAATGGTAAGAGGTTTCCTGAGGTGATAAAAAGGCCACCTGCAAGGTTGTTGTGAGGAAAATTCCAATGACTGTGTGCAATATTTGGAAGAAACAAACAAGAGGGTTGAGGTTAAGACACGTTCACATGTGAAGGTTGCTCGCCTTTGGGTTATCCCCCACTGGAGGGTCCTCTGTAGATCTGAGACATTCGTCCCCTTTTCAAAAATTACACTTTGGGGTTAAAATGAAGGACGCAGAAGTGGAAAAAAATGCATGTATTTAGGCAAATGTCCTCCCAGGAAAGCCAGAGAGGTTGGGGAAGTGGTAAAGGTAGAGAGATCTGCTCTGGGAAACTAACCCACAGCACAGCAGCCGTTTAGCCCGAAGGAACGCGGCACCGGCCTTGCGACATGGTGCTGAGGCGGTGCACGTCTCCGTTCAACCCCTGCCTCTGCCATTCCCCGGCCGCTCAGGGGCCGCTGGCTGTGCTGGGGAGGCAAGGCTCGGTGGCTGCAGGAAGGGTCTGCCTGCCACCGCATCCCGACCCCGACTGCCCAGTCACCCCTGCCCTGCTGCCATGTATGCACCAGGGTGGGAAACCAGAGTTAATCAGCCCGCTGTGGCCGGGAGTGCTTCGGCTGCGGGCTGTGCAGGGCAGGAGCAGCCTTTCTCCGCCTCCTGCTCAGCCGTGAGCAGCCGCTGAAGGCGATTCACGACTCAACAGGCTGAACAGGTAGGGCGAGCGTGGCGGCAGAGCAAGTTCCCCTCACACTCTGCCACCCACAGCACCCGGGCTGAAGTCTCTACTTGAATGAAAGTGTAAGTGCTAGGTGTGGTATATGAGTTACGCATGAAAAGTTTAATGTGTTCAAGGGTACAGCCTCAACTAGCAGCTAACAGCAATGAATGAGCCTTGGGGCGAGCCCAAGCCAGCTTCCACTCAAGCAGATAGAGGTATGGTCTTTTGGCTCCAGTGGGAACAGGATGAGGTCCTTCATGGCCAGCCAAGGAGAGATTAGTCTAATGATGTAATGGTGCTTGTAACTGCCTGTTCAGCCTTAATTCAGCTCTTTTGTGAGCATGCATTATGGCACAGTCTGTAATTACGTGATCACATAGTACTTGCTCTGCAAGACGCCCGCCTCATTTGAAGCGCAAGGATGGGAGGTAAGGGCAGAAGGGCTCTCTCCAGCCCTCACGGTGTTGTCCTGCGTCCCGGGGCACTGCTCTGCAACAGACTTCCTGCAGGGTCTTGGGCAAGAAAGCGCTGTAACGTGTGTGTGTGGCAGGGACTGAGTTAAGGTTTCACCAGCAACACAGCCTGGCTTTTTCTAAATATAGGAACTGGGTTTTGCAATCTTACTGAGCTCTGAGAATAGCTTTATGTAAGGGGTAGCCAACAGCAATGATGGCTTTAGGTTTAAACTACCTATAGAGCCTATCCAGATCCTCGCTGCAGGAGGTATGAAAATCCCTTGGCTTGCTTGCCGAGACATGGTGGCACACCTATCTGCTGGCAGCAGCAGACCAGATTGCTGTTGGCATCAATACCGGTTAAAACAAAAGGTTTTATCTCCCTGATCTGACACCACACGCTCGCTCTGCTTCTGGCCATCTTTCCAATCTCACCTTCTGCTTCATTTAACGTGCTTCAGAGGCTCTGCCGGCCTGGCTTCCAGCATCCCCTAAAGTGGTCGCTAAAAGGTTGGCTGAAGATCCTTATGCCCACTGACACATGGGAGACCTGAATGGAGGAAATTCTGAAGCAGTGAAAAATGGAAGACAGGGGAACAGTGAGCTTAGAAAGGAAAGGGCACGTGTGGCCTTGGTACTGGCAGGAAGCACAGGGAGAGATGCAGGGGAGTAAAGGAGCTGCCAAGGATCTAGAGGGTCAGAACGAAAGAGAACATCCAGAGCAGAAAGAAGAGGTTAGGGTGAGAGAGTAACGAGCAGGAAAAACAGATGAAAGAGAAAAAAAAAGACAAAACAAAGAAAATAGCTCAATTAGGAGGCAAAAGCAGGAAAGACCATACAACACAGCACAAACAAGAAAGGCTTTGGTTCCCCCTGCTCCGTCCCCTGGGAGCTATACCCTGCTTCATCTCTGGACCCCAGAGGTTCACCCCTGCCAGGTCTCGGTGTTGCCCAGTGGGGACTGACCAGGAAGGGACAAGGCATGATGGCCACACAGTGCTGCAGCCAAGCCACTGACCCGGCTCCTGGGGGGGCTCCCTGGCCTCTCCGGCACCCCCTTCTCACCCCAGCAGCCCTTAATCCAGCGCGCCTGCACTGGTGTTCATGTCACTTAGGTACCTCAGTCATTGCAACTCAGCCATTTGTTGACTGGGATCTCTTAGTAGGAGAGGCAGTAAACACCCACACTGAGGGGCAGCATCCTGGCTTGGTGCTGAGAGTTCCCAAAAGGCAAATACTTTGATGTATAAAATGACCAAACATGTAGCAAAACCTGCGTTTGGTGTCCTGCAGGAGTGTCTGGGCTAGGAAAGATGTCAAAAGAGCATCTTCCCCCTCAGTGAATCTTCTTTGGGCCTGAGTTTTAGTTAATGCAGGGTTGGAGTAATCCCACTGACGTCACTGGGCTGACACCGGGGTAGAACTGGTGCGTGAGGCTGGTGAAATAGGTCAGAGCTCTGGAGTACTTGGAGGCGCAGCTGCTGAGTTCAGTGATAAAAAAGAGCTTTTGCAGCTATTTCCTCCCGTGAGCCCTGCAGAGCTCCCCAGCTCGCAGAGGACGAGCTGCGCTCTGCTCCGGGCACGGCTGGGGGCCGGGGGCTGGCCGCGTTTCCCTTCCCTCCTCCCTCCGCCTGGGCAAGCACAGGTCTTTGACAGAAAAGTGCTGGTTTTGTTGACGTTCCACATCCCCTGTGGGTAAAAGCAAGATGAAGCACTATGTTCCTGGCGTTGCAGGGCCTGCATCAAAATATTGTAGTTTGTTGAGTGGAATAAAGCAGCTGAGGACTTGGTGTGGCAACAGTTGTGATCATTGATCAGCCGCTTGATTTCACACCCTATTTTTTATACTGAAGTGCACGAGATGAGTAGTAGGATTATTATAATCCAATGTGGGCACATGACTTTTTACAAAAGCTTTCCACCAGAGATGTGAAACGGTGTCCTCGGAGGCACATTAATGACCAAAAGCTGGGTCTGCCCTGCCATTACGCAGAGGGTAATTCTGCGCAGTCATTGTGCTGCTGGTGTCCAGCATGGGGTTTCTGCTTTGGGATTTCTGGAGTCATGCGAGCTGCTAATAAACAACCCACGTCTTTCCTACGGATGGATCCCTTTCCTTCACACAGCAGTGTCGGTGCAATCCACCCCACACCCAACGCAACTAATCCCTTCTTGGAAGCAAATATTGAAAGAGCAAAAAACCAAAACACAACCCGTGAAATGAGGAAGAAAGAAAAGTAACGCCCAAGGAGCTTGGCGGAGCCTCGCATCGCCCATGCGAGGAACCGGGCAGCTGACTTCCAGCATCCCAGGTGATGTAATGTTAGTTTAACGGCCGTACACACCTCTGCGTGCTGCTGAGCAGAGCAGGCAGGGGCAAGTAGCCGCATGGGCAGCTCTGGAAGCCGCTAGCAAGAAATGCACCTCGGTGTGTGTGTGTGTGAAGCGATCGCCACACGCTCTCCATGCCCCTTTGATGCTGGGAAGGAATGCTCTGCTTTCCGAAAGCCAAAGGCACTCGGGTTTGCCTGTGGGCTGTGCGGAAATACGAGAAGGTGGAAGCAAGAAGCAACTTGTTCTGCCAGGGAGGAAAAGCAGTCTGACGTTTGTAGCTGTTATACTGCACGGTGCAGCTTTTAAACGAGGTGGCCTGAGCGCTTGCAATGCTTAAAACCCGGCTCTCTCTCCGCGGGGTGGCTGCCCTGGTGTGCTGGCCGTTAGCTGCCAGCTTTTCCCCCCGTCCATTGCAGCAGGTTGTTACCAGTTTATCGGGTTCTTGCCTGAGATCCCACTGCGGTTTTTCTCAGTCTTGCGAGGCGCTGTGTTTCTCTCCAGCCGTCGGAGGCACGGCCAGGGAAACCGTCCCTGTTTGTGTGTCTGCGACGGACGTAGCAGCCACTTTCACTACACGTGAGGCGGGGTGGGGGGGTGTTCCTTCTTTCTCCAACACGTTCTGGGTAATGTTTTCCGCATTTGGTCTCAACCCACAGTCCTTTTCTCAGAAAACTTAACAAAGTCACCCCAGCTATATTTCCGTGGGTGGGTCTGTGTATTTATACACGCATATGTGTGTTAAAAATACCCTGCTTAATTCAGGTGCTATTAGACTATTCCATTACCTGACTACTAGCTTAGTTAAGCCAAGCAGCAGATTAAAATGGGTCTTCACCTTCTACACATATGGCGCCTGGAAGGAGTTTGCCACTTTCGCCCAGCTCTGGCAGGCAGGTCCGGGTGCTTTGGGGGGAACCAACCCAGAGAGCCCCCTCCGGAGGCACGATGGGACGGCTGCTGCTGCCAGCCTGGTCCCCCGGGAGGAGAGGGGGCTCTGGCCTGGGCTTCCCCCGCCCCGCTGCAGGGCCGAGCCCCTCCAAGCCCCCGGAGAGGACGTTGACTATCGATTACGGCCCCGGCAGACAAATTTACATATAAAAGCCGAACGTGAGAGATAACTAAGAGATAAGCCTGCCCATCCTCCAGGTGCTGGGGAGAGCCTGACTGCCTTCTTTATACAAACACAGGTTTAAATACTATTCACCTCGGGGGTGTGGATGAGTTTATCTTGGTTGGGAATCCATGGCAATGACTTTTAACCCTTAGCGTTGTAATAGGTTCTCCAATGCATCTATATAAACATGATGCATAATTATAGTGTAATGATCCCTAGGGTTCATTAAATACCGTAACAAGGACTTTCGGAAAGCAGCCAGATAGCCTGCTCCTCCAAGGTATATTAAGAAAGACCAAACTGTTACAACGAAATATTTTAAAGCTGGTTTTATTTATTTTATTTTATTTTTTTTAACTACCCTTGAATTATTTAGCATGCTCTCTAAGGAATTATTATTTCATGTCCCTTAGCATTTGAGATCTGAAGACTCCTATGAAATAGCCTCTGCAGGTAGCAGCCAGTTAACCCTTTTGTGTTTCCATTGGGGACCTGCGGCTCTGGAGTGCTTCCTCCCTTCCCAGCCACCAGAATGTTGCGGGCAGTAGCGGATTTCAGATCTGCACTGAAAAACAATTATGTACAAACGCGTATGGCAAAGTCCCGCAAAATTCAAGAGGATGAAATTGATAGCAGGCCACACAAATTTGAGTAAAGTCCATAGAGATTAACTCTGGAAAGCAATACACCTGAATAAAAAAAAAAACTTGCAAGTTTTATGAAGCTACAAAATGCTATATATGGTTTACGGTGTGTTAGCAAAGTTAGGGGTGAAGCAGTATACAGTAAAAAAAAAAAATCACTTCTGGTGCTCAAGAAAGAAAAGATTCTGCAGTTCATTACATGGCTTGTCTGTGCCGGTGCTGCAGGGCTAGAAGAAATAAAAAGTAATAAAATCCGACTTTGTCTCTAATACCAGCAGATCCAAAGCTAAATATGCAAAGGCGCAGTTCTGTTTTGTAAGATGTTTTGTACCGTTTATTCCACAGCTTTTTCCTCAGAGAAAAAAATGCACTTTTGGAGTGAAGCACAGGATTTTACAGTTCCCTTTTCAGTGGCATTTTATTTCATAAATGTTTTCAGCGACTACAGTATAGCTGGGGAGTCTCGTGTATCGCTAACAGCGGAGGTGGAAAAGAGCTAATTAGCCATCTAACCCTTCCCCAGGCCAGTAGCACGCTGCACCCCGCGTTGTGTCTCCTGGTGCTCGACATGGGACGCGGCACATCCCTGGGGAGCGGTGGGGACCACGAACCCGCCTGCCTGCCCCGTCCTCCTGCAAGTCACCCGCTGCCGCCGCCATGCATGCTGGCGGGGGAAAACCGTGCAGGTGCCTCCAGCCCCACAGGGCTCGGCAGGCATCGGTGTGGGACGGGGATCCCGAACGGTGGGCTGGCGTTTCTTGCGTTTGACCGGGAAATAAAGCTCCTGCGCTCTAGATTCACCTCCCTTTGGGAGGTTTTGCTGGTTTCTGGGGAGGTGCTCTCTGCAGGAGGGCATACAGGATTTGCTGAGCGACATGGGGGACAGCCCAGCGCTGGAGGCCGACTCAGCAGCCATGCCACAGCGGGGCATCCCCGGCGGCCAGGCTTCCCCTTTGCCGCCTGTCCGGTAGCGGCGCGGGGCAGGAGCGGGTACCCCATCCCCACTGCCTTACTGGAGCGCGTGCGTGGAGGTGCCCATTTGGTTTGGATAAACCATCAAGCTGCAAAGATTTTTAAAAACTTTTCCGGTTTGACTAAGCCTTTATGGATTAGCAAAACAGGCTGGAGAATTACCAGACATTGCTGCCCGTCATCTTGTCTGGTGCTTCCTGCTGGGGCCCAGAACACCAGCTGCCCTGCCCCGCTCACGGGAATTTCAGCAGTTTCACTTCCACACCAAGCCCAGGGCAAAACGCCCGTAAGCAGCAAGAAAAAAAAGTAACGGTTTAAAAAAAAAAAAGAAAAAAAAAAAAAGACATGTCACAAGTATTTCATAATTCAGAAAAGATTTACCAGCAGAGGCTACAGCTGACCGAAAATGAACAGGCTCTGACTGGGATTTGGTGTGAAAAGGAACCTGTAGCCTGTTGTTCCTGGGTACGGTCGGTAAAGGTGGACTCCAGGAGGATGCCAGGGTTTGAAGGGGACAGGAGGACTGCTTGTGTTTCATTACAAACCCCCGGAGGGTCCGGCCCCTCTCCCCGAACGGGAGCCCTGTGGCCCTGTCCGACCGCCCTTGCCGAGAGGCCCCATGCTCTCCCACGGCCCTGCCTTGCGCGTTCCTGGGGGTCACGGCTCCGAGCCTGCTGCCGCCGCCGTGCTCCCAGAGTCCTGCCGTGCCCGGGGAGAGCAGCGCGGCACGCCGGCTGGCGCCCGAGGGGTAGAGCCTGGGGCACGCGCGCTCCACTGGGCCGCGCCCCGACCGACCTCTCTGGAGAAACCGGCGCCCGACGCGTGGGTCCCCGCCACGTGAGAGAGCCGGACGCCAGGCAGGGGCAGCCGTGGTTTGACCTCAGTCCCACCCGTGTTTTTCTGCATCAGGCTTGACTGCTGTCAGCCTTTTCCCATCCATACAAACCCCGTACGTACACAAAGTCTTATTAAGAAAGGGTTGGTCTGAATGTTGACACACGTTTTGGGGGAGGGAAACCTTTTAGCCGAACTCCTTCATGCACCTCTAGTGCCTCCTCTGCCCCAAGGAAAGGGCCATTCTCATTCACTTCTTCCACGGCAGTTAATTAGTAAGTCCGAGCCAGCCGAGCTGGTAGTTCCCTTAATCTCTGTTGCTAGGGCATGCCGACATGCTCCGCTGGTACCAGTTCCAGCGTGATGTGGGGGATTGTGGAAAGAAAGGGGAAAGGGCTGATCAAACAGAGTCCGATTAAAAAAAAAAAAAAAGAAAAAAAAAAAGAAAAGAAGCTCTTTTTGATGAGGCTGAGAAGTTCACAATGGGGGAAAGCACAGGGTGAATGATAAGGCCTAAAGGAGCTCATTAAATGGAGGCAAGCTGAGCGGAGTTATCTTATTTCACTCCCTTTCTCCTGCCACCCCGGTGATGGGAGGGCAGGATCACTTCCTTGCAAAACATTTGATAGAAATAAATGTATAATCGTTTTCCTGAGTGGTTTTGTAAATCAACCCTTCAAACATTTGTAAAGCAAGCTGGAGCCTCAGCGATGGGTGCTGCTTGACAGAAGCGTAGGCTGCAGGTGAGAGAGGTCCCACAGCCCATTTAGTGTTTCCTCCTCTCAGCTCATCCAGCCTCCTGAGAAACAGCAAGATAAAAGTTAAGTAGGACACATGGACCTCAGGAACAATAGAGGTCAAATCTGAATGCAAACATGAAATGTTTGCCTTGGAAACCGTGTTGCTTTACTTTATTTGATCTGCACTAGCCTTTACAACACCAGAGCGAGCATATGATTCGAAAAGATGCGTGCGCTGAAAAAAAGTGCTGCCTGGCAAAACCTCACACAGTTCTTTGCTTGGGATCTCTGGCAAGTGCCTTTCCTCTGACTGCAGCCAGTGTTTGCTGCCTTGGGAGAACAAGGATCCCACCGCAGCATGTCCCAGTGAGCGCGGGTATCCTGAAGAGCTAGAGAACGCAAGAGGCCGCAGGCTGATAGGGAAGCTTCTTAGAAGGTCCGTGTTCAGCCAAAGAAACCAGCGTAGGGCTTAATCTTTCACTGGCAACAAGGACAGTGGCAGCGTGCGGTAAATGACAGTGCATTCTTTCCTTTAAGCTGAAAATGAGCCAGCTTGCTTATCAGAGCTGTATTTTGAGAGTCTGCATGACCAATGAATCACAAAACAGAAGCGAGCCCCACACATCCACTTGCTCATGAGAGTGACGAGATGAGCACTGACTTTGATGTGAGGCTTCTCTCCTTGCAGACACAGAAAGGGGTGGCACGACTGCAGTCCCGCACTGGGGACCAGGCAGCCGTGGCAAACGGCACGTTTTCACTGCAAAACTCTGCCAGCCTTAGCTAGAGAATTTCCAAAGATTCTTGCTGGTTTCACTTGATTCTTTCCTCCATGGAGCCCAAAGGAGGCTGTTTTTTCGGAAAGCCACCTTGTAGTTCTTATTAAAAAGCAATCTATTATTGTAAATAATTATGTTAACCTCCCTCGCCTGGAGGTCCTTCTCCCCACGTTAATACCTGCCTCTGGCCAAGAATTCCCCTCTTGCTGTGCAGGTGAGGCACATGGACCGCTCACTCCTACTGCAAGGGATAAAGTTAGCTATTTCCAAAGATAAGGTCAGCCTTTAAATGTGCAAATACGTTTTTATTAATCTCTCCTCCTACTTCTTGTAGTTTTCCCTCCCCTCCCCTCCAGCTATAGCAGCACACGGGACCCTCGCTGCACTGAGAGCGCCGCATCTTCCACATGGCAGCTCAGCCTGAGTACAGCTTTACTGTTTTAATCTCTTTCAGGTATCAGCCCATCCTTCTGCAGGCTGTTGTAAGACAATCCTTTTTTTGCCAAGGGATTCCCCCTGAAGAGGGATCAGGTGTTTGGCATCTAGCACATCCCCCACTCTCATTTCTCCATCCTCCAGCCTTTCTATCGCAGCTTTTGCCAGCAGGACTGTAGCCAAAGGTACGACGAGGAGTGGTGAGGTGGGGGGATGTCACACTTGTCCCTTACTTTGGCTGAGCCATGCTAGCAAACAGGATGGTTTTGCTAATATAATTGGAATCAGTAAATGCATTCCTCACGTAAGCATAGCTTTAGACAGTGGGACGTGCTGGTGGGGAGAAGCTTTCTTTGCTAGGGACCTTTGATTAACATTGGTCGTCATATATTCATGTATGTGGGTGCACAAATGGTAGCATGCTGCCCCTTCATTCACCCCACCCATCTCCACTCATTTGGGTCTCATGCAGAGCAGCCAAATGGAAGTTCTGTGAGGCTCCATTTGCTCTGTGTGATACGGATTTGTAAAAAAGAGATGGAGAGAGAGACCACCATAGTCTTCTGACAGAAGAGATCTCACCCATTACCCTACACTACTGTCTTGTTTAACGTCTTTTTATAGCCATTTTGTACCTGGTGTTAACAGGGGTAACAAGTGCAGGACAGTGGAGAACTTGCCTGTTGTTTGGGGGATTTTATGCTCCCCGCCCTGTCTCTTTGCCAACTTGACAACACACCTCTCTCCCTTCTTGCCAAGCATGGTGGGTTTCTTCATTGTTTTTTGACAAGTAGTCTCCAATGACTCTTTATAAAAACTGGAAATGTCTCAGTCACACTTTCTTGCTTTTTAGATGTGATACATATGTGCCTCTGTGGATCAGTCTTTTTACACATGGGTCACACATGATTTATGCATATTGACATGGGGAAGAAGTAAGTCAAGACAAAATAAGATCCAGTGGGTGAAAGCACAACAAATTCACACCAGAAGGCATGTCAGGAGTGGCTGAGCAGGGGGATAATATTGTGCTATTGGTGCAATATGCAATATTTCTACCATGGAAAATTGTCATGCTAAGGTTGGATAACAACTCTGTTACAGGAGGCTAACACAGCTGTTACGGTTTGCTCCTTCTAGTGTTAACCTCTAACAATCCATAAATATTCTGTAAATTTCCATATACCGCAGCTTATCAGCAGGGTATTTGGTTACTTGCTTTAGGATCTAGATCATTGCTTTAGTTTAACAGCAGTTCGCAGTAGTGAACATGTCCCAGTCTATGGTCTAGGAGGTGCCTGGGGTCTCAGGCTTAACTAAAACCCATGCAAGGCTGCCTTCTCCTCGCTGACAACTGGCTGACGCTGCAAAACGCACAGGAACCCTAAAAACAAAAGCAGCAGAGTGGGAAGGAAGGCGACTCACAGCTAGGCAAGGGGCCAGCTTGCTCTGCTTTTTCCTTTGAGTCTCCACTTGTGGAAGTCCCTGCTTGCATGGCCTTACTATCAACTGATATTTTAGCTGTTCATTTATGGTGAATCATTACTAAGGGCAACCAAAGTGCTATCTGAAATTCGCTTCCTCTTGGGCAACTGAAAGACTTTCTGAACTCCTTCCCCTTTCGGCTGCTTATTCTGCTCTTTTGAAAGAGCACCAGTATAGCTATATGACACTGCTGTATTTACAGCATTGCTGTTACAGCCTCGGCTTCCTCAAGCAGCAAGCTTTTGAGTATCTTTACTGATGAGAAGAATATGTGATGACGGAAGGTAAGCTAGAGTTTCCGTGCAGGCAGGAGTTTAGCATAATGACGTTACTAGTGAATTTTGAATTGTTCGTATGTATGAAAACAAAAACATGTTCCCCACTCCATCAGCCCAGTGTGTTATGCCTTCAAGCTTGGCAGGCCAGCTGAGAGGGAAGCCAGCAAAAAGAAGTACCCAAATGAGAAAAGACATTTTTCTAACAAGCAGGTGAGATGAACTTGAAGAATACTTCTGGTTGCAAACTTTTCTAGCATCTCTAGCGTTTGGGACTATGTAAAACTCAGATCTGGGCTAGAAGATTTTGTGATTTGCACCCATCACTTATGGTAAGGACAGGAGGTTAAACCAAATCTGACCAGCAGAGACTGAATGTTCCCAGGCGGGTAAGAGGTGGAAACAAAGGTCAGGCTTCTGATCTTTCCTACACCAAGATAAACCATTGGTGATTCCATTAAAGCCACTTACTCAGTAATTAAAGGCATGTTATTTTGAACCTTGGGCAAGTGAGAAGTTTTAATGATGCAGAAAGCACCTTGGAGAGAACAGCAATGAGCATCGGCTATCCAAAAACCAGGGAGTTCACAGGAGATGTAACACTAGATCATCACAGAGAAATCATCGGCTCTTCTTTCCGCCTCAGGGGAAAAAGCATGCAGAAGCTGAGCTAGATAGGTGAGGACGAAATCACAAAGTTCAACCAGCAAAATGGGATCTTTAAAGTAACAAGTAGTTTTTCCATCACTACTTTAGCAGCAAAAGGAAGACCCAGGCAACTGAAAATGTGCTCTCCAGAGGGGAAGAAAGGCTATGCACAGTTCATGACCAGACTCCCGGGGTGTTTCATACCTTTTTTGCATTTGTTATCACTTCAGACAAATCTTGCAATCAATGATGTCAATGACGGAGAGAGGGGAAATCACAAAATGAGAATAAAGACTAGAGCAGAAGATCTTCAGACAGTGTTCAAGTCAGTTGGGCCAGATGAATTTCATCCCAGGGTAATTGCTCCAGCCAAGTAATTTAACCCAGCTTCTGGGATGTTACGGAGACCAGAGATTGTACTTGGAAGCCTGGAAAAGTGCAGATGTAGTTCTTGCCTTTAAAAGGGAAAAAAGGAGGAGCCAGGGATTACAGATTGTTCAGTTTAACTTCAATTCCCGGAAAAATACTGGAACAAACAGTGGTAAGCACCTAAAACAAAACAAAGAGATGAATAATGGCCAGCATAGATTTGTCAAAAACAAACTGTGTAAAACGGGTCAAGTTTCATTTCATGACAGAGTAAAAACCTTGTTGATGAGCAAGAAGCAATAGTAGTCCTATATTGTGATGGTGGTGAGGCTTTCGTCACAGCGTCACGTGATAATCCTGAGCAAATTAAGGGAACCTGTGGTAGATGGAGCTGGTCTAGGGTGATGCAATACTGGTTGGAAAACCACATGGAGAGAATAGTTATGAGTTATACTTTAAAAAGGGAAAGGTGAATCAAGAAGAGTTACTTGGGAGTCTATACTGGGTCAGTCTGATTTAAGGGGATTATGAACAGCTTGGACAATGGAATAGAGAATATCATATTCTTGGCTACCACAAAGCTGGAAGGGGACTATGGGTATACTGAAATATAAAGCTACAATTAAAAAGTATTTAGACAAATAGTCTTAAAAATAGGCTTCGTTTCAGTAGCGACAGTTCTCAGTTTCTATACATGGGCATAACCAGGAATAATTAATTCTATATAGGGTAGGGAATTTTTGCCCAAGTAGCAACTCTGCATAAAAAGATCTGAGAGACATTCCCGGTCACAATCCAAATATGAGTTAATTGCTAATGCAAAAAGGGCAAATGCCCTACTAGGGTTTGTGCATAGGCACATGCCCTGCAAATAATCCTTCTGCTCAGTTCTCTGTGAGGCTGCAGTTGGACTGTGATGTCCAGCCGTTGATGCTGTGCTCAAGGCCAGGTCCAGAGGACAGCTGGGGGATAATCAGAGGTCTGGAGAACCGGAGCTATGAGGGAAGAATGAACAAACTGACTTTCTTTAGTCTAGAGAAAACTGAGGGAGATAGGGTTACCGCTGTCAAATATGTGAAAGGTGGCTGGGAAGAAAAGGGGAACAAATTGTTCTCTGTATCCATGATGGATAGGACAAGTAATGAGCTTAAATTACAGAAAAGGAGACTGAGGTTGGATGTTAGAAGAAGGCAAGCAGTAGGGTAATGACACACAGAAGTATCTGCGGAGGGTGTGGAATCGCCAGCCTGCGCTTAGGAAGAGGTGAGACAAGCATTTGCCAAGAGTGACATAAGTATAACCATCCTGCCTTGGGACATGAGTCTGGACTAAGTGATCTTCTGAGATCCCTTCCAGCCATATAAATCTCTGATTCTCTCCTGGCTGCTGGAGGAAGCAAGGCTGATGTTGTGGAGCACTTACAGTGCTCCACATTTGTGGTCTGCAACGCTCTCATTTGTGAGCGAGAGCCACGAGCACTCCCGCAGGAGCTGTATGCACTGCTCTCTGGTTCGGAGGAAATGGGTTGCGGTGCCAGGTAAAGTGACCAAAGACTGAGATATCCTTGGATTATGAGAATAGAGTGTTTTATCTCACATTTAAATGTCTCTGGTCCTTACGTGGTGATGATACATGACACTAACCTTGAAAGCATCAATCAGCATAAAACAGTCTGTTATGCTGAAACTCTGTCACTCTGGCTGTTCCTAGGATCGCACACTGGTGGCAGCCTCCTGTGGAGCCAAGCAGAGCTGGCCGTCCTGCTCCGTGTAATTCAAGACTGCTTGCTTCCATTTTGGTGGGAACCAGAGGCCAGTTCAGCCCACAGCCCTGGCACCGGTGACGCAGGCTGGCACCAGCAGTGCTAAAGCTGCCGCGGTCTCTGTCAGACGCTGGGGAATAGAAATGTGAGCAATTGTTTTTTATCTGGAGTCCCTGCGGGCCATTAGGGACAGAGCTTGCTAAAGATTGTTTTCTGCAAGCGCTTCCAGAAGTTTGTGTTTCTCTAGGAATTCAATGGAAGATAAGTGGAAAAGGGTACAAGCAGGAAGGACAGAAATACTCCTTTTTTTTTCAGTTTCTAAAGACAGCTTTTACAAACATCAGTGTATAAATAAATAGAAAAAAAAAGAAGGTTTATTTTAAAAAGGTGGCTAACCCAATGTCCCTTGAAAAAAATAGCAGAGAGCAAACACTGAAGTCCTTTAACTCCGTGTCATAATTTATAGCAGGTTTCCAATTGTGAAATCCCTCAGCGATGTGGGACAGAAGTTATGGTGAGGAAAATGAAACAAACAGACAACGGGATGGGAAATGCAGAGAAGATGAAATGACACCGTGTTGTAATCCTTATGGGAAATCTCTATACAGCTTTCCAAAATCCTGTGCTGGTGAGCAATTAGGAAGCCAGACGAGCTATATAAACAGAGCCACTAGAGGTCTGTAACCGTTCCCATGCAGTTTCCACAGTGAGCTTCAGCCTCAAGGGCAGCTTTGGGGAGGGGACTATTTCTGCCCACCATCTTCTAAATGATCCCTTTAATATTCTGTCCAGAGCTATTTGCGTAAGAAATGCACACAATGGAGGTTTTCCAGTGCTTGTTCCTGTTCCTATGGCAGTAGATCAAAGGCAATAACAATACAGACTTAATTAATTCAGGAGAAGGAATTCCCACTTGCAGCGGTCTTAACCCAGCAGCGGAGGGAAGGTGTCAATCATAAGGGCAAAGGTGCCGAAACTGGCACGGACTGGCGGGTTGTTGGCTGGGGGGGGTCCCTTCTAAAGAGTTCAGGAGGGGAGTTAAACAGTAAATGTCAACTGAGCTTCAGAAAAAATAGGGTTTTATATATAACCAACAATTTGTAAGTGTGCATGAACCATCCAGCTGCAAGAAACCTGGCCAAAATCTAGGCCTACAGTCTTGTAAAAACAAACCTCTCCGAGGGAATTTTATCTCCCTGTCCAGGTCAAGTTTGGAGAACATTCCTCTCAGCCTTACACCGGGCACCCATTCCCACATCAAAGACCAGCGGTGTCCTCAAAGGCAGCAAAACGTGCCAAAGGGAAAGTTGGGGAGGATCTCATCTTCACCTGCAACCTTCCAACTTTGTGTAAATCACAGGAGCAGAGGGGACAAAATGATTGGGAAGAACCAAGAATTATTTACTTATACACAGAGGAGTGCAGGCAAAAATCCTTGGACAGAGCTAACAAGGAATAAGTGAAGAAAGACCTTTTGGGAGACAGAGCCTGGCCACCAGGGCACCTGGGCTTTCTAGAATGCCTTAAAGTCCGGAAGGAAAGAAAAGAGAGGAAGTTTGTTGATGTTACTTGAGCTAGAAATTACCATAATAGTAATCTGATGGAAATCTAGAATGGGAGATCTTAAAGAGGCCAGCAGAGAATGAAAAAGTGGAAAGAATGACTACTTGCCCATCAAGAATATATCATCCCTGAGTGGGAATAGTATAGGAGAAAGGACCACAGATGAAGCAAAATATTATGGAATTCTGCTGATGTTAAATGAATTAAATTCTTCAGATAATGTCTTCAAAAAGACTTTTTTTCTCAAACAAATGTTCTAAAATAATGTTTCACTCATATCAGTGGCAAAGCTCCTGTTGACTTCTCCTTAAACAACTGCAGAATATTAAAGGTGAAGTCAGTGTAAGAATCTGTTATCCTTTTGCCCTGTATGCCCTTAGTTTCCTTTCATATGCAGCTCACCTAACTTGGCCTGCATTTCTTTCTCAACATAGGGGAAGTGACCCACATGATCCTTCGTGTGATTTCTGCAAGTGTGCTCCCAACAGACAGCAATGAGACAGCAGAGCTCTGCTGAAGCTGATTTTAGAGAAAACCTGTTGAACCCCATGGCCAGTACGTAGTTTGGTGTAAGGCACCAACTACTTCCAGCGTTGAATCTGCCTACCTGAAATTGCAATGAAGATATTTTTGCCTTGGGCAAAACAGGGACATGGGTCTGATACCCAGCTAGGGCAAGCTGATGATTTCTCTACCGCCCTGTAAACCAAGCATTAATTAGAAAAATCAGATAAAAAAGGACTCACTAGGATCTGATGGCCTTGTCTGTTGCAGGCATCTTAATCATATTTGCAGAGATCCACTGCACAAATTGGTTTAGAAATTGTTTCCTACCTGCAGCCTGTCTCATCTTTGAACTCCCACTGACACCATCCCAATGGCACAAAACTTTAAGGCTCTGACATACGAGAAGGGATCTTCACATTACAACATCTTACAGCCCATCTTGTGGGTTTTAGCTGGAATCATGCATGCGCTTCCCAGCACCACACGTGGTGAATGTTCTTACCTACACAGAGACCTCTGTGTGTCCATTCATTCAGGCAGAGCATCTGTGCCCACATTGGGGCTCATGCCAACCCACGTGCGTGTGCATGTGGTTTCCCATCATATATGTTTTCACTGAAAGAGGACGGTGAGGAAGAAAGGGCCTTTTCATTCCTAGGAAGGCCCTGAACCATCATGTTGTATATAGATCTGGAAAAAGGAAGTGCTGCCATTTGGAGGAGAGTTTTAGGGGCTCTGAAGAGGATGGCCCCTTCATGCTGGCATAATTTAATTTCTCTGTTTACTGGATATTGCCCCATTAAACCACTTGCAGCATGGCCAAGGACAGGCTATATAAGGCCTAATTGCACTCCCTTATGAAACTTGGTAAAAAAACCTAGACACCTTCAGACTTGTTTTTTTGGGTTTATCACGTATCATATGTCGTTATGTTTCCTCAGGAATTACATTTTTCATGGTCTTTTGCAAGAGTTCAGTCCCTTTGCTAAGGCATTACAAGAGCTTTCTCATACCGTACTGGGTCAGACCTCAGAACTGGCCGGTCAGGTACTCCATAAAGCACCCCCTTGGGCTGCAGGGCTTCCAGAAGACTTGCCAAAGGCCTGGCTCCTCCTAGAGCCAAGCCTGTGACACAGAGCCAGCATGTGTGAGAGGACAGCACAAAAACCGTGATCAGGTAGGACCCATATGCTCTAACAGAGGGAATGGGCTAAGTCTCAGCCCCAAGGCATGTCCAGAAGGAGGTGGGGTGATGCCTGCTGATGACGTTGCTTTTGAGATAAGAGATCTTAAAATTTGTTATTAAAAAGCATTATTTTTGGTATCTTACAGCAGGTTCTTTTGGCGCAGATGCCCCTCATCATTGCGCTTCAGACGCTATCAGAGGTTGCCGGTACAGTTCTAGGGAGAGTCTTTGGGCTATTTGCTTCATAGCTGGAGCTCAGAGCCAAAATACTTACTGTAACCTGAGCTTTAAAGGTTTTTCATGTTATTAAGAAAGCAAGCCGCAGCCTGCCCTCTTCCCCTCTCCTTTCTTGAGGGTGGCTAAAGTACCGAAAATCTGACACAAGCACACTGCCTTTTAGCTGGCTTCACAAAAATGCACCTACGATAGCGTAATTTTTATGCTAGTAACACACGTGAAAAGAATGTGCGAAGCCTAGGAAAGTACGCAAAGACTCACGCTGGTTGTGTGTGTAATGATGCTGAGACAGGAGGCTGGCACACCACACCGCAGCGCGCGAGCTTCTGGCTGTCGGAGCCGGCCTGCAAGAAGGCGGCTGAAGAGCGTTTGCCTCCTGTGTGCCATTTGCCTTGTCAGGAATGTGCTAAAAACAAAGCGCTGTGTACTCGTAGTGACGGCTGGAGCTGGCCCACTCCTCACGTGAGTGAGATTAAGGCGTTCTGCTTTTTGTGGTCCCCGATAAGGTGGAAGTCTCTGTTACAGACGGCTTGGATTTTTTCACGGGGGCAGCATTGGGAAGGGCAGGCTGATACCTACGCTGTGAACTTCCTTAAAATATCATGAATTCTTTTGTTTTACCTTAAACTTGAGTTTTCTGGGGAGGATAAGGGTCCTGATTGATAGAATTTTATTTTTAGTGCATAACTGCAGTGTTCCAAGAAGTATTTTTACCTGTAAGATAGTGATTGACACTCGCAGGCAGATCTTAAACTTAGAATATTTTTTCTTGAAATCGGTGCTTTTCCTCCACCCTGACCACCCTCCTTTGCAGAAAGTGTGGGGTGGGACGTTCCTGAGGGCTGCTCTAAAATAATCATCCAGCAATGGCTGACTTCTTACCTCAGCTGCATTAATGAACCCCTGTAAACAACCAGTGCTTACACGAGCAATACTGAGCCATGCGTCTGTGCTCCAGACGCTGGGTGGGTTGGGAAGCAGGCAAGTCTCCAAAGCTGGGATAGCACTCCTCTTACCACTTTCCCATGCCAGCTGTCTCAAGGAGGTCTTACAAGAGGTGGTAGTCAGGTGCTCGAGGAGAACTTCCGCTCCCTCCTTCCCCTCGCCAGGCTCCAGACATCTCTCCCAGTGAGGAAAACTCTATTAGAGTATTAGGTCATCTCGGTGCTTCCGTAAACTCCCCTTTTCTTGACCGATCCTCCTGTAGCTTGCGAGGCTGATTCCCAGGTCCTGGTGCACCGGGGTTGTGGCTAAGTGTACAAAATAAAGGCGGAGAAACGAGTGGCTACCTTGCAAAAGTGTATTCTGTTGACTGGACATCTTGTTTCGCAAGGCTGATGAGACAATCTGAATCATACTGTTCCTCCTACACAGAAATCCCCTTCTGCTATAATTATGCCTTGCATACCTAATAGCTTAGTAATCGGCATAAAGCAACTTCTCTGCAAAGCTGGGGAAAACCATGTATCCCAAGTGGTAGCGAGTGGCCAAATGCCACCCTCTTCAGCTTTGGCCCCATGCTGACGTGTCGGACATTGTCATTATGAGAAGGGTGCGTGGAAAATGATCGGATGCAGTAAGTGCAGCTACCTCTCCCTTAGACAGCCAAGAATAACTGGAATGTCCTGTTAATATTTTGGATACTCCACACCAACCTTGCTGGGAGGGTGGCAGCAGCGTAACCAAAGCAGAAGAGGTTGTAGGATCATTCAGACCCACCTGCTGCTCCTTATGGGCTTGTTCGATCAGAGGAGCTGGAGACAGAACCACCGCTACCTCCACCATGGCTCAGGCCTGACGTTCGCGTCTCTCTCAGCGGGTGAGTGAAAGCTTTCTGAAGCAGCTGGCAGGCTCAGTGTCCTCACGCCCCCGCAGTGGCTTCAAGGCATACAAAAAGAGCACCATTTTGCTTACCGCCTGACGGAGCCTCTCTGCTGTCCACATGCCACAGTCGCAAGTGAAACCCAGCCACGGGTCACCGCTTTGGACAAGTGGGTGGTAGGGAGCAGGACAGCTGGAGATGAGGAGAAGTCAGTGGTGTCTGACGGGTAGGTGGCCAGGAGTTGCCAGCCACTTTATCCAGTGACTCATATGCATGCGCCGCAGTACGCAGCCGAGGTTTCGGGTGCTGATCAGCAGGGCCATACGGGATAAATATCGCCACCCCGGCCTGCTCCCCGCGAGCTCCTGGCCTGGCCAGGCAGCCGCTGGCCCTGCTGCCAGCCCGTCCTCGTCCCGCCACGGGAGCACCCGTCTGGCACCCACCTCCCCGGTGCCCGCCGCGCCCAGCAGTGGCCGCCAGCCAGCCAGCCGCATGGTTTATTTTGGAGGCCTGTGCTAATCCCCTCCGCCCTCGCGCCCCTCGGTTTACAGCGTCGCAGCCGCTTTCCAGCGCGCGATAGCCGAGCGCCCGCCGGGTGACCCTGGCTCAGTGTAAATATTTTGCTTTCACTGGAAGGAAATGTGACATACATTTGGGGTGGAAGTTATCCAGAGGCTGCGGCCCCGGGAGCCAAACCGCTGGGAAGCCCCCGCCGCGGTGGTCTCAAGGTACGGGCGCTGTCAAACACGCTGCGCTTACCCCGCACCGCACCCCAGCAGGGGGTCAAACCGATTTGCCTCTCGGTGACAGAGCGAGTGCAGCTGGGGGTCGGCGTGGGGTGCCCCACGCGCATCCCGGCCGTGAGGAGCAAGGGTGCCCACGCTCCCCAGGCACGGCACGGCTCGCCGGCCCTGGCACAACTCACGGGCGGCTGAGCGCCAGCGCCAAAGCGTGTCACGGTGGAGAGAGAGGAGTGCAAGCGCTTTCCGAACTCCCGTGCGAGTCAGGGACCAAGGTGCCATCAGGAAAAATCACTACGTGATTATTTTTGCTTCTTAAACCACGCGACTGTGTAAGCAGCCCTGGGCAAGGCAGCCGTCCCCGGCCTCCTGCTAACGGGCCTCGCCTCGCGCTGCGGACAGGGCGGTTTAAAGCCTGGGTGGATTTTAAAAGCTGGCCTCCAGCTGAGGGGTGTTTGCTCTTGGCGACACTTGCAATCACCTGCCTCAGTCTGCCTGGCTGTAGCGTGTGCTTAAAAAGGAATAGTAATAGGATGCTTAAAGGCATACTAGATGAAGTAGCTAGTGTTGCATTTTACATCTGATAAATATTAATTAAGGGTTTTTCAAAGTACAAAAGGTGCTGGGATCTCATGCATTGGCTGGAGAGAAATGTCTCCATCTCCCAGATTTAACCGTGTTCTTGCTGAATTATGCATTTGACTTGGCATGACTGGTTACCCCGCAGTGGTGTCTGCTCGTTCAGCATTCCTCCCTCGTGTACTGAGGGGCCGACTTCCCGCAGCAGAGCCCAGCAGCCTACCCGGGGCCTCAAAGAGCCAGATTATCCAGGACGGGCAAGCTGCACCAAGTCGAAGGTTTGTTTTTGGTAAGTATCCAGAAATTAAGGCACTAACTTGTTGAGGTTTGAGGCCATGCCTAGGCCCCGTCCTGATAAACTGCTGTGAGCTTAATTATCAACCTTTGTTTCTCCAGACAGTCAAATTTGTTATGGAGAAAATGCATGTGTGTTGAATTCACTTGTGAGAGGCTCGACAGTACATAATTTAAAATCAAATTACAGTCACACAGTCTGCCATTAAACCAAAACCAGAAGGTTCTCTTTCACAGGACAGTGCTCCTCATACGCTAAAATAAAAGCTGAACCAACTGCACGGTAATGCTCAGCCAGTCCACAAAACAGGAGGGAGGCACACTGACTTTTTAGGAAGATCCCCAGCGAATGTTAAACAAACCCTGACGTTCCCAGTGCCGCTGCCCGGAATCAGCGCTTCGCTCTCCGGTACGTGTGGAGACGTTTAAACAGCTCTTGCGGCAACCGCTGACACCATCCTACTGAATCCTGCCTGGGAGACCTTGGAAATGAGTCACAGAGAGGGGAATTAACCCGTTACTTAGAGCACACTGCCAGTGTGCTAAGCCGAGAAGCAGTGGAAAAGGCAGGCAATGAAATAAAAATTTGCAGAATTGGAAATTTTCTTTGGGTGAAGATGTCTTTTTCCAAAATTAGAAATATACACATACATACACGTACGTATACAGACATATATACATATAAACATGCCCACCCTCTATGGCCAAAGGAAGAAGAAGAAGCTGTTGCAATCAAAGCATGTGCCACACAATCCTAAGCAGGACATTATGTAGAAACATAGTAGAACATAATGTAGAAAAAAAAGATTAGGTGGGAGACTTCCAAAAAACCCAACCCCCTGTGCAGGCTATGGTGCTCTGGTGTCTGTAATCCCTCCCTGTGGGTGCTAATGTCTACAGCTGCATCAGAGAAGGGAGGAATAGCTCTGATCGTCTTGCGTCCATCCGAGGTCCTCACAATTCACATAACGTGCAGGCTGTCCAACGTAGAGCGTGATTCCTTATCTTTTGGCTTTGTTCAAACTTGATGAAAAATGTGTAACTATGTTTTGCTAAATTAAACCACTCCTACATTTCCTACAATCTACAGGCTTATTTTTACCGTTAACCACTCAATCTGCCGTAGCTATTTCTGATGTTACGATATCTCGGCTAGCAGGCCTTTGGGCTGCTCGTCGCTTCTATTTGATGTTCAGAGTTGCGCTGTCACGCTGAACAGTGAGGCTGTGGGAAGTGCCGGGGGCCCCAGACCTTAGCGTGGGTCAGGCTGCTCTTACATGTCTATATTCAGACTCGCAACTGGCAGTCATGCTGAAGCTCTTGCTTTGTTGACCTCCCAACTCTTTGAAACCGCTGCCGGTGCCCTGCGAGGCACTTCCGCGCTTGTCTGCAGCACCTCGCACAGGAGAGTTACGGAGAGCGATTCCTGCCCGCGGCAGCCTTCGCGTGTGCTGCGCTACGGCAGCGCCCGTGCCGTGTGCTGCCGTCTCTCCCAAGAGCAGCGGGAGGGAAGGGGTCCTGGCGTCACAGGGCGGGGAGATGCTCAGCGCCAGGCCAGCAAGGTGCAAGTCCGTGAACTCACTGCCGTTACAGATATGAAATGCTGGGAAAGGGTGAAGGAGCTCGCAGCCATTACAGACAGGCTTGGTTCCCTGCCCGGGTGATGACAGACCTGTCTCCCATCACGGACTCTCTGTTTGACAACAGATTAAGCGAATTCCTTTGAGCTTTTCTTGTGCTGAAAGGACATTGCCCAAAGGAGCTGAAAGGACAGCCCACGTATCCAATACTAGCAGCTCTTTTTGATCTGCTTTTCCTTTGACATTGTCTGGGATACCCTTCCCCCTCGCAATGTAAATTCATCCCTTTTTAATGTAGTTGGTTTGGACTTGGGAGGAGGGTAAAGCGCCAGCCACCTAAAAGGCCAGCCAGAAGAGCTGCCATCTAAAAGACCAGCTGGCAGAGATGTGATTTTAACTGACGAAAAAAAGGTGTTGAGAGCAGTTTGATTATTTTGGGGCGGTGGTGTTGGCACAAGCAAAGAGTTTTCGACTCAGTAGAAACAACTAATTCAGCCGAGCACCAAAACTGGTGCCAGCTCTAGATAAACTTTGCTGCTCTTCTTGCAGTTTTCATCCAGACTTGTCCCAGTCAGCACCAGGAGCTGCCACTGGGTGCACTTCATAAACACAAACAGGCTAGAGAGACTTGTGATACATTTCCTCTGTGTTTGCTTCGAACAGGGGTGTATCTCATGCCCAGAGTCCAACTTTGCTGTGCCAGATCAAAAAGTCAGCTTGGTGTTTACACTGTCCTAAATGAGAGCTGGGGCAGCCATCAACCTGAGCAGCAGGAGGAAACCTCCCCTTGTTCAGAAGTGTTCACGCCTGGGGTTTTGGCTCTGAAAATTATAGCTGCGGGGGTGGGAGGGGTCTGCGAATTGCGGCTCTGGATGCAGCTTGCGGTGGTCAGAGCCATCTCTATATAAATACCTGTGATGAAGCACATGCTTAACTTTCTAAGCACAAAGCTCTCCCATACTAAGAACTGTATTTCAAGAAGAGGAGAAAGAGAGATACATGTGGCATGTGTTTCTGAGCCAGAAAACATGCAGAGTTTCGCACAACAAGGAAGCATGGCACAGTTGCTGAGAGGTAGCTGGGAGGGCTCTCTCCTTTCAATCTCTCTGTCTATCAACAAAAGAGATGCTTGAAGATTGCGTTCCTCCTGAAACCCTCATTTTCTTTTGCAGAATAATAAGCAAAGAGGTTTTAGCCTGTTGCCTGCAGGGAAATGGTTTTGTAATGGAAGGAGCACCCTGCACTAAATCAACAAACAAGAGAATGGCTGTGTTTGTTTTTCCACACACTGGAGGTGAAGGTGCAACCACGCTGAGGTTTCTTTCACATCCTCTCCACTTGACACAGGGGAGGGGACAGGCACAGACACACGCAGAGCTGCACATCTACATGGCGGGAGCGTGTAACTGGAACAGCAAAAGCTGTGGTCTCTGCCTTTCCCCCACAGGCGTGCCGTGCCCTCCCTGGGGTGGAGCGGGAGTTGGGGGGCCCCCGGCACGCCTGGCGCTCTCCCCCAGGCTGTATTTTCACGAATGATTTAAGCCATCACTTGCCACCAAAGGGAGATGCTGTGGTGTCTCGCTGCCCTCCGCTACCTGCTTCCACCCCTCAGTTCTTGTGCAATCACACCCAGTGCCTGGGTGAAAGCAGCTGGACTACAACCAACCAATGGCTACAAAAAAGGCAGCTTTTTATTTAAACCCAGCTCTGCTCCCCACTCCTGTTCACTCTCTTGCACTGGGAGCGACCCTCACGTGCTTCTTCTGGCAGTGACACTGGCTGGGGCCGACACGGTGCTCATGGCCTTCTGGCCTGGGGCAAGGGATGACCTGGAGGCTGGGGGGGGTGGGTGCTGGCCCCAGGGCATCCCTGCCTCCCTGCGTGGGTGGCGGGAGAGGAGAGCAGCAAGCATAGACTGAATTAATCAACCAGAAGGAGTGATGCTGGTGGCTGTAACTAGTTTATATACAGTTATGTACTCATAGAAATGCACTTGAATACAGCTAATTTCACACAGGGTAGGTATTTTTGCTTATTGATTACAAATACAGAACTACCAGTATAGTTTTTGTCCATGCTGTGTATGCTTTGTGAGCACAGACTCAGTGCTGATTTGGAAAAAAGAGTTATCGAGCCAGACAGAAGTATTTTTTCCTCCTTTCAGTTGCATTCCAGAGACAGCCAGTTATTTGGAAGTACCTTGTATGCTTAGTCAGGGCACAGGGAGCATTTGCAAAGGCAAGGGCAGGAGTGAGTTTACATTTTAATCCTGTCTTGCATAGCAGTATTTCCCTTGCCCATATATTCCTAGCGTTTGAACCATTAGCTCAAAAACGGGCCTGCGGCAGGAATGAACTCTTTAAGGGTGCACACTCCACAGACAGCTAGCCCTCTCCATAGCTAGGACACCTGATGTACAGCTGTATGCCCATATGGGCTTATGTTTTTCATATAGATTTCCTGTTGGCCTTCTTTGCTCCTAGCAGATAGAGCGTGAGCTATTTGTGTGTGCATCTGTGTGTGTTTGTGTATGTGTTAGGACAGGTAGCCCCGTGCCTGTACAAGTAGGCACATGCAGATATGTATGTGCCCATACAGACCCACGTTACTAGTCACGTTTACATCTGTCTATATACATGCCTATCCTGCCATGCAATCAACATATACACAAGTTTGCTGCAACAAGCCAACTGTTTTTTTTCTGTCCTGAATTGCCAAACGCTGGAAGCCGCAGGCTAGCTATTGTGGTTACCCTGATTCCCAGGTTTCTTCTGCAGTTGGCGAGTAAGCGGCACTGCAAGTTTCCTAACAACCGGGATGAAGTTTTGTGTAAATCACCTTCTAGGCATTAGACTTTTCCCAGCGAAAGAGGGGGGCGGGTGTTTAGAGGAGGGAGAATTGCTCTCTTTGATGTGGGGATTAGTTCACATGTCAGTGTTATCCCCTTTTTTTTAATACGCTGTGATTTATAGAAGGGCGGCTATGAGAGATAGCCAAGGGGACACCCACGTGGGACTTACTGACAGACACCACCTCCCAGAACATACCTACAACTAAAGCAGCTGGCATCAACAGAAAGACTCCAATTGCAAAAAAAGCAAGCATCGTAAAAAATAAATAACCTGTTTTGCCTAACAAATGCTTTCTAAAAATTAGGATGTGCTTTAATGCTTATGGAGCAGGAACTGGTTTTCCCAGCAGCAGAGGGGGAGTCTTTTTGCACATCCATAACAAAGAAATTATAAATTATTTTTTTCCTTTAAAATTTTTTTTGGTTTGTATTTTCCCCTTAGAGCACACATCACTTGTGAGAATGAGTGTGGCTCCAAAAATGATTATATTTGCTTGAAATGTATTTAGCAATGCGTCTGCTCCAGTCAGAGTTTCCATGCTGTCCTGTGTGAATTTTTTATCAGTGCTTTAGAAAAACTTCACTTTTTGGTCAAAAGTTACATGGTTGTTCTGCAAGCCAATCTTATGTCTATTAGTGTTGGAGGACACTTTCCTGATGCTCTTCATGGGAACTGGATAAGGCTCTGACTTATTAGGCTAGAAGCCACATTCAGAGTAGCTTTGCTTAGCATATCTGAATTGTTTAGGCTTACTGCTTTATGGAGTGGATGGCTGAGAGGCTGGCAAAGGAGACAGTGATGGATACAGTAAGAAAGATTTAACTAACTTTTATTTTAAAATACTCTGTATTAGTATTTTTTTCAATCTGCTATCTGGTTTGGCCCTTTTCAAGTCTTAGTATTTTTATTTGTCCAGTCCTCTTTGAATAAAAATTTGAGACATTCTAGTAAAGCAAACCTTTTAATTATTTTTTTTTAATTAAAACCACCAGTTTAATTTCCAGCCAGATCAGCTCTTTGAGCGCATTCCCTGCGTGGCTGCACTGGTGTTGAAGGCAGTGGGGGCAGCCGAGACTTCAGAGTGAGCGGCTGTAAAACTCTACCCTAAAAAAGCAGTTGTATCATGTTGTTACCACAGAGGTAACATTGGGTCTTCCTTGGATGTTTCCCCTAACTAACTCCTCTCCCATCCAGATACCCAAAGTTCCGCGTTTACCTTCGACGCTGCTTTACGTGTGGGCTCCTCCCAACACATTGGAGGCAGCTCAGCGACTGCCTGGGCATCTTACCTTGAGGGACAGACAAAAGCCAAACCACTTCTTTGCCGCTACGCTGCCAATGGCCTCCTGCAATTCCCCCGCTATTCTTTTAAGCATAAAGAGGTTATTGTGTCACCCCCCAGGAACCCACAACCGCCACCGACAACCAAAGCGTGACGCACGACGGGACGCGCCCCACACAAGTAGGCTTTGTACCCGGGGCGGTACAGTAAAGCGGCCACGTTCAAGTGTGGCCTCGCAGTGTGACTGCTCCCACCCCAGCCGGGGCTGCTCCATGTGCTCTGACCCAAATGCTAATTGCCCTTCTTAACCCCGCAGTGAAAGTGCAGACAAAAGCTCCTCTGGCATCCCCCCAGGCCGTGCGGCGCCCTGGCCCAAGGCCCCTCTGAAGGTACGTCGCGGCAGCGCGCGAGCGCGGTCGGGCACGGCTCGCAGAGCATGGCGGAGGGGCGTGCAGGTTTGGCTCTTACCTGCCTGCGTAGGCACCGCCTCGGCTTGCTACTTCTCTCTTGTGCCACTGTAAAGTGACTGCAAATAGAATACTGCTCAGAAACACGCACAAAATAATGCGTTATGTGCACACGCACCCTCTCCCCCCTGACAGGTAACAGTACAGTAATTCAGAGTGATGTTTCCTTTCACCCCAGCCCGCTGTGCGGTTGGGGATGGCGAGGGGTGTGTGAAGAGAGAAGGATGACTTGGTGGACTGGAAACGATACCCCTTTCCTCAGCCTGGGAAACGCGCCACGTTTGTTTTTGGCAAGGAAGGGTATTTAAGAGACATGGCACATGCTGCGCTACTTATTCATCTTATTGTTCAAATTGTCAAAATATCTGACTGACTGAATGTCCAGCAGTATCTTGAAGACAATGCTTCATAGAAGGAAAGACAATCTGGCCATCACCAGCCTCTCCCGTTTCACTGCACTTCCCAGAAGTGGAAGATCCTCCCGGCCGGTCTCCTGGCCATCATGTGGCAGGATGGGCAATGCCAGCAGATCACCGACTCGTATTTTCTTCCACAAACATGTTACCATTTGGGTGCTCAGACCTATCTCCGTTCTCACCAGTAGTTTGAATCCCTCCTGAAGAGTTAAGTAAGTTTTTCCTTTAAATAAACAGGCAGCACCGGCTGATTAAACCCCAGTATTTATGCATGCATTTTGTTAATGCTTTTCAGCGAGAAAAGTCATTCCTATATTATTCAGGTATGCTCTCATCTGGGAGAAGCAGGATTTCTCGTCTCCTGTTTGGATTGAGTTGGAAATATACAATTTAAGCAAAGTATGTTAAATGCCATATATACTAAAGTTAGACAAGCCACTTTTCAGTAGTTACATTTGAGTGTAGAGACTGAGACTAGAACTCAGATTTTATGATTTCGGAGGCTTACAATTAAGAATTAAATAATGTAATAAAACATAAAGGAACAATCAAACAGCCAGCCAGTCAAGCAGAACAGGCTTAAACTTTTGAATGCATGAGAAAAGCAGAGAAATTGAAAAATACTGTCAATTCTATTTGGGTTTTTTTGAAAGTTATGTTGGTAATGATGGACCTTAAACCAGAAGAATATAAATAGACTGTAACTTAAAACTTTGCCATGGTCTTTTCACTTAAACCCACAAAAATGCGTGTATAGGTTTGAGTTCATAACCAGCCTGCCCCCCTCTCCTCCAAAAAAAAACAACCCAAAACTGAAACCAAATGCTCAGTTTGATTATCCAACTGTTTGGCTGGAAGGTGCAACTGGCACGTCTTTGGGGGGGGCCATGTGAAACCCAGATGAACGCTGGGCCCTGACAGCCAGACACAGTTCCCATGCTTTCCAAAGCCAAGCTGCAATTCATGAATCATACGTGGTCACATGCATGCAATCCTACGTGGAAGTATGAGGTGGAGAACAAGAACTCTTTCTGCAGGAGATACCTG
Source organism: Phaethon aethereus (assembly GCF_964289735.1). Lineage (NCBI taxonomy): Eukaryota > Metazoa > Chordata > Aves > Phaethontiformes > Phaethontidae > Phaethon > Phaethon aethereus. The sequence goes on along the minus strand of NC_138579.1, from coordinate 38,859,272 downwards.
CACTCCCTCACGTTACAGCAATAGCAAGGAAACAACTGTCACTGCCTATGTATCAGAAACAGCTTTTGAGCATTTCTGCTTTTCATCTATATTTAATAAAAAGTCACTTCCATTTGAGAGTCTCCAAATGCATGCGTTTTCTCCAATGTCTCACAGGCAGGAGGGATGCAAAAGAAAATATTTTGTCACTTTCACAGGTTGTGTGATGTATTACATACCTGCACTATCATCTAGAATTTGGTAATGGAAGGCTTTGGGGAAAGGATTGTATTTTCCTTTTGATTCCCTAGTAACAAACATATAGGCAATGTCCAGTGAAGGTTAAAATTATACTGGATCATAGCTGTGTACCCTATATATAGGCTTTAAGAAGTGATTTCCATACCCTGCTGAAGCCATTAGTATGACTGTTGGGCTAGAGAAGGTGGGGCAACAGCAATATGCATCTGGTTGGAAAGCAGCAGTTCTTTTTTTTCTTCAGGTCTAAATGGCAGCCTTGTCAGACATTCACCTGGCTCCACTGCTTGTATTTACAGCTTAGGAGAGAGCTCAAAGACTCTGGAAATGCTGCAGCTAAATAGCCACCTTCTTAGCATCCTGCCCGGTGCAAAGCTTCCCTGGCACCCGATTAGGAAAACACTGCGGGGGATTCACGGGAACGGGGGGCTGGGGTCAGGAGAAAGTGTTAAACCTTTGCGTGTAACTTTTCATGTGACAGGGCTGGTGGTCTAATGACCGTGGGCTCCATTGGCAGGCAGTGGCTTGTGGAGACCTGGGAATTATTATATGGGATTGGGAGAGAATGCCAGCAATGCACACAGGGCTCGGGGGGGAGGATGAAAGGCAAACGCCACTCAGTGAATGAATTCAGAAATATGCAGGCAATTTGTGAATGACTTCTTTCCCTTCGCTGAACTTGCACACGAGTTTCTACAGCCACCGGTAAAAGCCTCACGATACCATCCCACGGCTGAGGTGGTCTGCGCTGGCCTTGGCTCTGCCAGCCCACCCATCGCTCCCCAGCACCCACCGCATGGGCGCAGGCCACGCAGCCATTCCAGGTGAAGAATGCTACCAGCAGCAAGAAGCGTACTGTTCCGGCGTGCTGTGCACGAAGCTCCTTGCCAAGGGACCAGCGAGCCTCCTACATGCAGCCACCCTTGGGAGGAGAGCGGGGTGCAGGTCTTCTGAATGCGGCAGCTCCCACTGGTGGTGGCAGTGCCATGGGGGGAAAAATTAAGGGTTGCTGATTTGGCAATCTGGACCAAGCAGCGCCAGAAGAGCCCATCGGCTGGGAGGCAGAGCTCAGGCCGTGCCACCTCCGTCGGAGCCGTGGCGGCTGGGGGCTCACCTGCCTGGTGGCTGCCTCCCGAGGCGGCAGCTGCAGTCAGACGGGCATGCGGGCACGTGCTTCGAAAGCGCACATAGGAAGAATAACTTGCTGCCTCCCCACGGTGTGTAATTTTGGGAAGATGGGAGCAGGGCATTCGCCATCTAATAACGGTGTCCCTGCAGCTCCTCACTTGGCACAGTAGAGCCATCTTTTATTATCCTTCGGGGCTACGGCTGCAAACAAAAAATGCTTTCATTTCACTTTGGCGGCGGCTCAGGTTGTGTGTGCTCTGGCTGCTTCCTTAATTACAGTGGTTGCTGACAACTTCTTCTGATAGAGACCCTCTCTTTGAGCAGTCCTCCCACTCCCCTGCTTTTTTTTGCAGTCTGAACACATAACAAACTGGGACAACGTTCTGTAAAAATAAGCTCACTGTAATGCAGTGATTCCTGTGCCACAGTTATGCTGTGTTCCCCTCTTCTGTGTTCTCAGTTTGTGCTGCTGCTGCTGTTTATTTCCTCTTTCTGGCTATAAGACATTTTATTTATTAGGGCTGGATTTCCTGTTGCCTGCAGTTGCCTGTACTTTACTCTCTCCTGCTCACTTTGCCGTTCGAGTCAGTCCGTAGGTTTGTTATCCCACTGACTGAGGTGCTCTCAGCAAGTTTGGTCGGTGGTTCTTTTAAGCAACACTTGACAAAGAAGGGGACCTGCATGGCTGCCTGGGCATACAAAAACCCCAGACAATATGGAGAGCCCTCACAAGCATAGGAGGGGTCCCTTTTTTATGACTTACTGATGCAGAGATTATGCTTTCTCGGATGGCAGGAACACTTCTTGTTTTGCTTGCATGCACTGCACCACAGGGAGGAAGTCAGCTCTTCGAACTGTACACGGTCTGCGGGTCTGATGGACGAGGGGTTAAAGGTTTGCAATTATTTATATTTCAGACTGTGGGCCACATCGTGTTAGAAACGTTGTGCAGACTTTCCACACATGAGGTTCATGAATGACTTCCCTGACCTTTTGTGGACATTCAACATCCTCATAGTAAACACAAAGATTGCTTATATGGAAAGTGAGATCACGAAGGGGAAAAAAGTGTTTTGCTGCTTTGAACATGACTTCTGTGCTGGAAGGAAGGAGGAGGCACGAGCTCTTAATGCTTTGTGTATTACCAGCAAGGCCAGTTGGAAAAGCTTGCTCATCTGCACTGGGGACAGAAGCGTCATCTAATTCTCTGTTGCCTGATACTTGATTTGGTACTATTTCAAAGGGCAGAGAATAAGGTTGAAGCAGCACCTAATGGCAATGTTCTCTCTCTCCTGTTTTATGTGTGACGAGCTGCCCTAATTTTATCGTCTTTTCTTTCTGTTCGGTGAGGATTTGGGGCCTGAAAACTGAGCAATGAGAGCTAAAGGTGAAGTGAACCCCAAGCACAGAGGCAGCCGTGGCCTGTTGTACCGTGAGGCAGCCGTACAGGATGTGTCAGGATGTGATCCTTTCGGCTGCGGTGGGCAGTTGCTGGCGGAGAAGCACTGCAGGTGCACCACCATTAGACACTTTTTCCTTTGTGTCAGACGTTCGAGAGCTGCCCAGGAACATTAAATAGGGAACAGTCTTCTGACATCTTCTAGGTAAGATGGAAATGGGAGATCCTGAGCATTTGAATTATGAAAGATCCCAGTGTGTTACCTGCAAGCCAGTGTTTTAACCCCAGCGTCCTGGCCAAATTCCAGCTCTGCTAATTACATCCTGCCTATGTGAAAATTCCCCTGCGCTTGTACACCGCTTTTTTCCCCACTGTTTTCAGCAGCTGCGTGGAGTTGCCAGGCGCGGCAAAGCGCTTGCCATGTTCCACCTCAGGCCTGGCTGCCTTTCAGCGGGGAATGAAATGAGCACTGTGCACAGCGTTTGCCGTGAGCCTGGATCCTCAGATCCCTAGCAGGGAAGGGTACTACAGAAGCAGCGTACCCAAGGACCAGTGCTGGGGCCTTGTCATAGAAGGTAACAGCGTGAAGAGGCCAAGGGCACCAGTGCTGGGGTACACCGTGGGGTCACAGGAGAGACAGGAGGAGGCTGCTGCACTGTGATCTCATTTTTCTCCCAGCATCTCTCACCTACAAGGGCTGGAATAGCTGGTACACACCCTCCACGGTTTTGGGGGGTGACTGACTTCAGGTTTGTTTGCACAGTGGAAGAAGCTCTCAGTCCCGCTTATGCCAGCCACCATCAATGCATTTCCAAGCTTTTGCACGTCTGGTTATTGATTGGTGTGGACAAGGGAAGCTAAGGGAAAAGAAATAATTCAAAACCTTTAAATCTACAGATTTGTTTCCTTCTCTTCCACTTCATGACGTATGTGCACATTGCTTTTTGCTCAGCCCTGTTGGGAGCAACTCTTTTCAACTGACCATTAATTCCCCTGGTAAAAACCTGACTCATACCACTAGAAAGGAACTGGCTGATGGATTATCCCTCTCTTCTGAGGAGGTGAAAGAGATAGCTGCAGCAGCAGTTACAGGATTCTGAGAATAAGAAGCAGTAAGAAATGCAGGTCACGTACAGAAGGATACAGGAGTGACTTATTGGCTCATCTGTCCAATTTTCTTGTCAGCCAAATTTTCTCCTTGATTATGGCATTTTTACCACTGCCCTGCCTGAATATTACATGGAAGCATACACAAAAATGTTTGAGGTTGCTCCCAATGGTACACCAGCTCCACTGGCAGCAGTGGAGGCAGAACATGCGCAAAGCAGACTGAGCAGTAACTTGCTTCCCCCCTACTCCCCCATCCGTCTGATTTTTTCAACATCTTAATCCCATGGGACAGCAGCTGTGAGTAGTCTCTCTGTTCCAAGGGGGAAAAAACAAGGTTATCTCAGGGTGTGATGCCAGCATGTTTTCCTTATACACCAGAAGGGGAAGTACAGCAAGCCTTGAAAAGGGAAGGAGTGTGTGTTGTCTGTGGCGTAAGGTAGAAAGCCGGGACTCGAAAGACCCGAGTCCTCTTGCCATGCTGCCCATGTGACTTGAGGCAAGGCACAATTTTTTTAGTCTCATTAGCCCTGTCTTTAAACTGTATTTAGCACTTGCTTCATGGAGCTGCAAAGAAGGGGATTAAGCTTTAATTCATTAATGTTTGTAAAACATTTTAGAACTTGGATAGACATTTCCCAGGTAGTGCAGAGAGCATTAAAAAGCTTATTGCCCTCTCCAACTGCAAACAGTCCTGCAATATGAGAGAAATAAGTGCAACAGTGTTTGCATTTTGGTGTTTATAATAATAAAAAAACCTATCCTCCAGCTTCCCCTCTCTCCTTCCATGTTTTCTTTAAAAAAGGAGAGGCAGCAATGAGAAATTTTAGTCTAAACAGAGTGCAGTTGCTCCCTGGAGACATGAATGCATCTCAGTGGAATTTTCCCTGCCTTCAGCCTTTTGTGCTTCTGAAAGGTCCTGGAACCAGGCATGTGACTGTAAGAGCAAAAAACACTCCTGTGTCTGAGTGGTCTACCAAATATTTCCAAGATACCCAGATAAAATGGCTACAAGCAAGTTCAGCAGAGTTTGACTGAACAGCCAGTAGTGCAGCACTGTCAAGAAGAAAATCTAAACTTTAGTTAAAACAAAATTAAAATTAAATTTTACAAAGACACTTTCTTCAAAGCACAGAACTGGTAACACTAAAGCTGGAGAATTGCTCTTCCCCAAGGTGAAACGCATTTAAAAGTAGCTTATTGAAATGGAGTAGCTTCCCTGTTGTGATGGAAACTTCCTTGTTAAAGGAGAGCCCAAAGCTGTGTGAGCGGGCATGTGAGTAGATAGCAGCAGAGTAGCCTTCTCCATGCCATCCTGCTGGTGGCTGGGAGTGACGCGACATCAGCTTCCACATCCCCTCAGCTTCTCAGTCTTGCACTGCCATGGTAAGGGTGGGCAGCACTTTTTAATAGAAGCCGTATGCTCCACAGGAACACTCTCGTCACCCAAAGACTGCCTAGCAAACAGCGGATGCCAGCCTGCTCACCTCACTAGCACAGGTGACCCCACTGCAGCTGATTTCCTTGCTGGCTTTCCTACAGCCACCTCGGCAGTACTCCAGACCTCCCATATTTCTGTACAGATTACTCTGCTTTTCCAGAGGTCGCTCAGGGAGGCTTTTCCTGTGACCCCCGAGGACAGAACCAGCCTCTTGGGCCAATGGCGACTGTGCATCAGCAGTCGGCACTAACTGAACCCATGGCTTTCCCTTAGGGATGTGAGGCTTGAGAGCCAGGAACAACCTGATCCTGATCACAGCGCAGCCAGCGATGCCTTCAGCAGCCTTGAGCAAATCATACATTCACTAAGTCTGTAAGGTGAGTAAATAGTTCTGTGGTTTGCAGTCACGTTGTGAATGCTTTAAAAGTGCTTTGAAGGCAGAGGAAGCTAAGCAGCTGTAATACACACTGATCTTCCCACCTTTTGGATTGCCACATGTTCTCCTTCCATTCTGAACTGTCAGAGCCTGGCTATTAGCAACTCTATGACATCATCTCTGATGATTTTCCAGTGAGTTACAGGAATAAGAGCTCACTGAACTATTGCTTCTCAATTAAGCCAATGAGTGGGTTTATAATTTCTCTTAAAAAGCAGAAGTGAACACTTCACTGTGTCATGGGCTGTGGACACCAAGCACTCTTGAGTGTTTGACTGGCAGTTCCTCCAAATTGGTGAAGTGACGGGGTGAATTAGGAAGACATGTGTGGCCTGTGTTGCTTCACTAGCATGTGTGTTGTACAGAGGCTTTTATTATTATGCCACTTAAATTAACCTGAACGAAATACAGGATTTTTGTAAGTTCAGAGTTAATTATGACCCCACACATACAAAGAACAGCACTTGGTTTTAAAGTTAGTCTTTAATGAGACAAAAGAAGAAGAATGTTCACTATCTGCTTCACTGAATTTTTGAAAACCAATGCTGTCTTTCATTCATTTCTTAATGGAGGTCTCATTTGTCCTTTCTATAGATTGGATGTATTGCTCAGAGTCTCACCAGTACTGCTCGGTAAAGCATCTTTCAAGGCAGTGTTCCTCACTCGTATGGTCTGCAGGGCAGGATTGGTTCCTTCCCAGGTTAAATTTGTTTGATCCTTTCCATCTGAAACACACAATAAAGACAGACACCCCAATGCCAATGTGTCAGAATGAGATCACAAAGTTACCATTTCCTCCAGTGAAGAACCACTTGGAAACCCGTTTAATCCACAAACGAATCAAGGTAATTAGTTTAGTATGAACTAATTTCATAGACTTGCTGAAAACGGAGTCACTTTTATGTAATGAACCTCTTTGTGCTGCCTGCCTGGCTGTCCTTCTAGTTACCAGTGTCCAGACTCTCCTCATTCTGGCTGGCAAAGTTTCTGATGCTACTCTCGTGCTCTGGAGCCAAACCTTAGACTAGTCCAGGACCCTCTACCATCCTCTGGCAGAGCTCTCCAAAGGCCAGCATATACTTGCTGAGGACCTTTGCATCACCCTAGTTTTTTCCAATAAAACTCGTTTTTGGTAGCCAGTGTGTATGAACAGAGAACAGGATGTGCAAGAGGACCGACATTCTCTACCACAGCTTATTTTCTACAGTTCCAGCACATTTCCTAGAGTTAAACAGTGCACAGCTTATACCAATGCATTTTCCAACTATTTATTAGCAAATTGCCTTGGATTTAGAGAAAATATTATGGCTCCACCCTATGTACTTTGCTAATACCTAGGCTGAGAGCAGAGCCTGCTTCTTAAACAGTATGGGCTGCTTCTCTTTTAATCTTAGTCTCATGTCAATGCCAGGCTGTAAAGTGCTTTGGGATAAAGTTTTCTATGTAAGTACAGGATATTACTGTGATTAGACACCTTATGTAGACAATGGACTGTTGTTTGTGAGAGGAGATACTAAAAACCAAAATGAAAGCCTTCCTGATCAACCTGCAAGCTAATGAAAAGAACACAAACTGAAGAAACACACACAGTTATCAGGACCAAAATATCCAAGGTACTAATCCATCACCAGTCAGATCACATCATGTCATCATGTTTGCTGCTGTTAACTGGGTTGCAAGGTGTCCCAGGCCTATTTAAATATGTACTTCTCCTCTTCCAATCTCTACAGCTGACCCACTGAGACGAGCTGCATCGTAGCATGGGGAGACCTCATGAGCCGCCTGAAGGACTCTGCAGAACAGCCAGTTCATATCTGGGCTGATTCCTATTGTTCTGTATCAAAGCTTTGAAGAAAGTCAATAAAGCTGAAAGGAAGAGGGTGAAAGGCAAGGTATTCCACTGCAAACAGGCCATGACATTATTAATATTAACAGAGGTGATACTATAGAAGAAACACAAGGCTTACCCAGGTTGTCAAGGGAAGTTGCGTCTCGGTTTTGCTCCTCTCTAGCCCTGTGTGTTAACTATACTAGAAAAGAGTTAATCACACTAGAAAAGAGTTGTTCATATAGCTGTCCCGGTATAACTATACTGGCAATGATGATAATCCTAATGCAGGTAGAAGAAACCCCACTTTTACCAATACACCTTTGATGAATTCCTCAAAGGCATATACTGACAAAAGCACCTCTAAGACTGTTTAAAACAGCCTTGGTATTTACTGCAAGGCATCTGCAGCATGGCTTAAAATTGTATCCCTACCCAACTACACTTAATTTTAATGTAGAGCTGGCCTGACAACGCAGAAGATGTACAGAAAATCCTTCTGTGAATTTACTGGGAGAGCCTAAAGAATCAGTGCAGTTGTCTATACACTCTGTCTACCTTTGGGAGAGGGCTAGCAGGAAATGTATGTGAGAACTTGTTTCAATAGAAAGCTAGGAAAGGGAGTAGGTGAGCAAATTCTTTCCAAAGAAACAGTTCTTAGCGAGCCTTTGGGACCTTTATATTCTTATCCTATTAGAACAAACCAACAAACAAACCAACCCCCTAACCCCCGAAAGCCTACTCTCTCAGCAACAGAAAATACAACCTGTCTTCAAGAAGAATTTAGGCATTCTGTAGTCATGATGTACTAGGCTTATAAACATTGTCATTCTTAGTGCATCAAAGATAATGTAAAAGATTTTTGTATAATGCCATATTAGCCAACTACATTTTTGAGCCTGAGATAACCCAGTAACTATGCATTTTCAATATGCCATCTCTTTTTTTTTTTCACCTGTTTGTTTCTGTTAAACCATGATGTTTAAAAAAGACACAGGAATTTCGGAAGTCTGTGTAACACCACTGCTTTTTGAACAGCATCGCTCAGGAATTCCAGGCCTAATGAGTGTCAGATTTTGTAAAGCAGCTGGCCATAGGTTTCAACTACAGGATACCATAGCTCTTTTCTGGGTTTCAGTAAGGTATATTTTCTACCAAACAGGGTTTTTATAGGAAGCTTAGTTGCAAGTTTAGCTGAAGAATGATACCACCCATCCATAATCACAAACCATAAAGCTATCCAGTTGTATCCTTATCTGAAGTAGGCTGATGGTACGTAAAACTGCTTAGATTTCTATACAGGCTCTGATTCAGTCTTTTTTATTTTCTGTGAGTGGTTCAACTGGTGGAACTGGCCTAAATGATTATAGGCAAGCACATGTAACCCTTTCATGGGGCTAGAAGCTATTGCAAAGTTATTTGTAGTGCATGTATGCAAATCAACTTCAGTTTGAGATAGTCTGCGAGAAGTTTGAGGGGGATTTCCCTGCTTTATGTAATCTAGTGTTGCTTCTTAGCTTCCTCTATGCACATGGCCAGGAGGCATAAGCATGACACCACTGGTAATTTCTCAAACTCAGTCTGAAAGCAAAGACAATTGTACTCAGTGACCTACAGCAGTCTTGCAGCTTTCGGTAAATCCTCAGACGCTAGCTCAATGATACCTGGAATAAAGGAGGCCTGAAGGAGCAGCGGGGGGAATAACTCAGACAGTAAGGGCTTCACGTACTGGCATACTTCGAAAGCGGTCAGTAGCCAGGAGGGTCTATGTGCTGTCCCTCAGACATAACTCTGGCCTACCCAGAGCTCTAATTTCACATTTCTCGATCCATACAGAGTGCTGCACCTCGCACATGATGGGTGCTGTCAGTTCAGTGTCCGATCAGTGTGGGGCAGTTACGAGACCCCTGCAGATCGGACTGCAAGCACACGGCTGTGGCTGCCTTCCCTGAACATTCCCATGGGGAGGTGAGGAACAAAACTCATCTTGCCATACGCCCAGGCAGATCTAGTCCCAGTAAAGATATTCACTGAAACGACAGGCCGGACAGGCAGAAGCCTTAAGGCCAGGTAGGAGAAACACCCTGCCTGCTAGTAGCCCACGGAGAGCTCTGTGCTGCCAAGGCCAGGCTGCTTCTGATACCCAGGTGAGCCTGTTCAGTACTGGGCTGGATATCGCTTTCTACCCAGCGCGTCGTGCTGTACAGATTGCAGTGTTATTGTTCCAAATGGCAAGATTTATAATTCAGCAACTATCCAGATTCTGAGAAACATGCTTACCAAAAACCACAGCTAAGGGAAATACGGCAGGTGAAGTAAGCATGGTGGCACTGAGAAGGAAGGAAATCTCCCTGCAGTGCACTGATAAGAGTGTGCTTGATACATACTGTGTTCAATCTGGACAATCCGCAACCAGGAAAACACAGGCTAGCTGGAGGAAATTCAGTTCAGAGGCCCTAGGGACTGAATCAGTCTGTTAAAATGCTTTGTTGGTTTTATTTATCACTACTTAATTAGGATGCTTAACCAACACACTGGAAAGATAGTAACTGTTAAATATTCAACAAGCTGACCTTTCAGTTACAATATGAGCGTTCTGAATAAAGTTCATGGAAAGTTTGTCCTTCCTAGGTACTCCAACAAAACCAAAGGGAACTGGACTGGACACACACACACAAAAAAAAGAGTTAAAAAAAAAGTACGGCACTATTGTGGAGACCTGGATACAAATCCAAGTCTTGCCATGGGCTCGTTGAAGGATCCTGGGCAAGTTGTTTCCTGCCCTGTGCTTCAGTTTTTCCCATCTGTGTAAGAAGTGCAAAAATGTGGACCTTCCTTGCCATTCGCTGAGATGAATGGCTAGAAAAGCAGTAATACATTATTAATTACTTATTATTATTGTTTCTGAGGAAGAAAAAGCAAAGAGAAAAGCCATCAATCTTTCAGGGTTTTCTTGATCCTCATAAAAAATAAAAAAGCACCACGTAATGTGAATTTTACACAACAGAAGTGTTTGGTGAGCCACCTTTAAGAAGAAATAGTGGGTGCACAATTAAAAGAAAGTTAAAAGTGGGCAGACACTCAGGAAAACACTCCAGATGGTGAAACGAGTTAGGCTGCAGAGCAGGCTCCCACAGGAAGTGGTGAAACCCCCATTGTTTGAGACATTTGAAACTGAATTCTTCAAAGTGCTGTTACATATAATACAAGGAACTGTTCTGCGCTGCCTCAAAAGGTAGCGGCCCTGGGACGACGTGCAAGAGCTACACCTACTATTTCTGCAATTGTAAGAGGATTCTTGCCGCGCTCACTACGAAGAGCTGTAGACTCTCTTTTTATCAATATAGTATCTGAGCAACATCCACCGGGGAGCAACTGCGTTGTGTTTTTGCAGGAGATAGATTCAGCAGCCCTTAACAGATCTTCCACATTCCTACTTCTGAGATCTGAACTTTGTATGTTCAAGAGGGGAAAAAAAGCCCCCTATTCCCTGTTTGAGAATCACAGAGTGCATCCTACAGACAGACTATTTATTTCCTTTATTACAATCTAATGAAAAACTGGGTGGTTTGATTTTTACAAGTAGTGGTTTGTAGAAGAAACACCATGATTTTAATGGGAACCAAATGAATGATCATTACGTAAATGGCATTATGAGACACAGAACTAATGTTGAAACTTTAAATGCTCTGGGTCAAACTCTCCAAAATGGGAACTGGCAGTGGCGTGCTGGAACATTGGGGTTTCTCCACACTCAGATACTACTGCAAATATTTCCCGCTGCTGCTAATGCTGGTTCAGCTCCTCTGGAGGTAGCTGTGGAAGGAGTCTGACTGCTTCTGTTGTTACTGGCACTTAAAATCTTAAGATCTTCTCTGAAATCCGAATTCAGAGCTTTGGGCCAATTTTATTGGTACAACTTGGTTTACTGCTTGGAGCAGGAGGAAGAAAAATTTTTAAAAGGAGCTTAGAATTAGAGTTTTAATACCTTCATTTCCTCTTGGTCTCATACCTGCTGGTATACAAAAAAAGCGGCGAATTGATTCAGATGGCGTACGTGCACTTGTGACCCTGTCTTACTTTATTCATCAGGGCGGGACGGCCATGGAGTGCTCCTGATCCCCTCCCAGCCCCGCCGGCAGAAGCGCTGGGCCCGGAGCGGAGGGGCTGCACACCCCAGCACTCCTCGCCTGCTGCCTCTGCACGGGAGGGCTGGCACTGCCCGCACGCGGCCCCCGTCCCTGGCCAGAGACGCGGCAATTTCCTCAGGAATGAATCACAAACAAAAAAACCAAACAAGAGCTATTTAAGAAGTTTTCTTCTCCCTCCGCAACTGTCCTGTCCAGTATCATATTCCTGACAGTTTATTCTTCAAGAATTTAGTCATCTCAGGTTTCAGTGACTCATGTGATGAACCTTCTACCCATTTCCTGGAAAGAGTCCTGCACGGTCCTCTACACCTCCCTGCCATTTTCCTCGAGGGTCTCATTCTTGCTACATTTTCATATAGTTCAGCTTTCCTCCATTTTTGGGGTGGAGGAAGGAGGCAAAAATATCCTGAGTGCACCCAAACTTGCCGTGTAACCGGAAAGCGGCGTGGTGAAAGAAACATCTGGAAAACAAAGACGGGCACTGAACCAGAGTCTCTTTTGGACGTAGCTGCCTCTTGGGCTGAAAGCTGGATAGAAGAAAAGGAGCTGCTGCAGGAAGAGCTGTGTTGTACAATACAGTCATGAATTTACCAGGGCTGCACCCTCTAAAATGAAGATGAAAAAGATTTGGAGGCTCTCTCAGATCATTGCCTGGGTGGGTGTGACTCACCCTGGGCAAATGCCACTGATGACAAGCACCCTGACATGAACTATTGAATGAATTGGGCTGGATGGGAACCAAAGTAACCATTTTACATACTTGGGCCAATCTGAAAGGCACTTCTGTGCAGAAAACAACTGCTTCCTTTTCCTGATTAAAAAGAAAGTTCAAAAGCTGCTCACAGACAGCTTGAAGGATACTTCAGCAAACTCTGATCTAAGTGGGGTTGTGCTATGCCCACAGCAGACAGCTGCCTGGACATCAGCGATGCCCAGACCATACCTCCTAGCCCATACAGAAGTGCTACCTGCGCATATTTATGTTACAGTTAAAATGGGGGGTCTGGCGTTCTTAAAATGTTTAGAAACGTGTGTGAGTGTGAGCCCGTCAAGATAATTGCAGAAGTGTGAAGCAGCTCAGCCACGGTGCCGATGCGTGCTTACAGACCTACGCCTTCTACGCCTAAGTCAGCAGACTAAGCATCCTGGCTTACACTCACTTGCAGTAGAGCTAGTTAAGGAATCTGCAGATCTGTCTGATGGAGACAGGGCCAACATGTCCAGCATTCTTAGAGGATGATTTCAGTGCTCAGTTATACCAGTATAACTGGCATGTATACTGGTGCATGTGCATGTATGTACACACACTATATACATACATACATATATACATGTCAGTATATATACACTGACATGCATCACAAGCCTGTTCCCTTTAATGGGTCATGGTGTCGGGTCAAAGTTGGCACAACATTCTTCTTATTTTAAAAAAATAAACTTCTACAAGCCCTGATTCCAACAGAAATGTTTCCATGATTTATTTTAAGAAGGGAACATTCCCCTGCAGTGCTCACCGCAACCCAAACATTGCAGCGCTGTGCAAGAGCATGAGAATCAGAGAGGAAACTAAAGAATCTATTTCACTACTCTAGAAGAGAAATACAAAACGTAAACAAGCAGCAAAAGCAGTGACAAATAAATTTTGATTTTAGTGGTGGCTGCAGTGTTATCTATCGTATGGCTAAGGGCAGTAGACTTGAAGCATGCGTGCTTTTCTAGTGATTTCTACAAGGCGTGTGACTAAGTGTGAGATGGGGATTCATGGGAGCTATCTACACTGTAAGAAAGAGATTTATTTTAGTTTGGTTGATGCTTCCTGCTCCTCACACCTTGCCTGCTCTCTCACACATTTGAGAAACTGAACAGCAGGCTAGAAGAAATTGCCTTGCTGTTTTCAAAGTTAGAAAACAATTTGAAGCTTGGGCAAACTATCCAGGGAACAAATCCCTCATTTGTGGGAAAGCTCTCAGATGCTTGAAAGTAATGGGAAGAGTCTTTCCTGTATAAATACCTGAAGCCCTCTACGCTACAGAAGGAGGAACCTGGAACCTGCCTCCAGTGCTACTGCCTGTTTCTTTGCTCAAGTTTGCAAAAAGCACCAAGCACTAAGAGAAGGAAAAAAGGGGCATATGGAGACAGAAAGAACTACTGAGCCAGCACATACTTTCCTGGTGCAGAACTACTGACTGCATGCACACGCACATGCATGCAGACATGCACACACAGTGCACAGCTCCTCAGTCTGAAAGGTCTGTGTACCGAGGAGAGAGGGAAAAAAAAAAAAATTAGTGAAGCCTGCCCAAAAGGGACTGTGAAGACTGATCTTGTGGCAGATTAGTGATTTCACCAGAAAGTTTCTGGAAGCCGCGAACAGGAAATGGTTAAGTAAAAGCAGGTGGAGCACACTGACTACAGGAACAATGCAGGAAATAGCTGAGCGTCTGAATGGAGGCAAAAAAAAAACCTCTTCTGCTCAGTCCTTGGCAGCCGCAATACGCCTGCTCCTCCTTTGCTACCCTTATCTCCCCAAGCTACAAAGTCTCGCAGTCTACTAACAACTTTTGCTTCAGCAATCTGCTCTCCTTGAATTTCGGAACCAGCACAGGAGAGTTGGGAGGTTCTGCCTGGAAGGCAAAAGACAAGAGGGACTCACCTACTGCACAAAGGATGAGTCAGAAGTACCCAGCAGGACCCACTGCCTTCCAGGGCTTTCAGGTCTGAGGAGCCAGAACAGTGTCTCTGGCTACTGCCCCAGGTGCTGCGGTCCCAAGTGTATTTAGCATAATAGTCAAGCAGAGAAACATTATTCCCATCGCCCTTTTCATTCTAGGGGGCTTCCAAAGCACTTAGCTGTAGGAATCATTCTCCATCTCTACTGAAACACACTCCCTTCTGGGGCAGAGCACTGCAGCTGTTTAATAGCTCACAGCAACATCACACAAGCAGATGGAAAAGAAAGCGAAATGTGTAAGAAGCGTTCTTTCCACTTTCCTTCTAACCCTTCCTCTCTCTCTAATTTGTCCACAGCAATTTGTGCCAATTCCAGACAACTCCAGATGTGTGTCTTTCCCACCAGTATCTGCAGAGACTTGGCTCTGGAGACGGGGATTTGCTTGCCAACATACAGCCTCCTGGTGCTTTCAGCCCCAAGGGTCAGGTTCCTGCTGCCGCACTCCCATCCCTGGCTGTGCTGCCAGACATGCTGCGGGATGGAGGGCAGACGTACTGGTAAGGAACAATTCTGCTTGCTTCTAGATGAGTAGAGCGTTGATGTAAAATAGTTTAACATAGACAAGACACTCTTGCCTTCAAAGTATACTAAATAGTCACATTAAAGCCCTGAGGAAAGTTAAGAATAGAGCACATAGATTAGTTTGGATCAGTTTGACCTTGTCTACATTGTAAGTATTAGATGGTAAAGCTGTGTTGGCAAACTCTACTCTTAGATACTTCTCTTGCTCTCCTAAGTTTAAATAGAAAAAAATCTGTTTCTTCTTATATTCTGAGCAAAGAAAACACTAATGGCAAACGGGCTTCTATGGAGTTACAACTGCACAAGCAAAAAGTTTTTTCTGGTAGAGAAATCTTGCAATGAAATCTTGCTCTTTTTTGACATTGTTATTTTGGCAAAACTTACTGGGTGTTACTGGGAGTTCAAACTTAGCGCTGCTTTTCTACATCTTTTAAAACAGAGAGTTACCTAACACTTTTTAAGTTCAAACTCTTAAATCCTAGTCTAGACAGGGCCTTTGGGAGTAAGGTTCAAACTCACCCTGCCCAATCTCCAATATCCCACACTTCTGCCCAGGCCATACCTTCCCGGGGCTGTCTCGAGAACAGTTGTGACCAGAGTCTGGCACCCCGCACTGCTGCTCCCATGGGAGGAGAGAGGGGGCACTGCCAGGGCAAAGGTTGGTGTGGCACCTTCCGCAAGCACCACCACACTCATCTAAGATGCCATGGGGCATAAGTGCATGGAGAGGGTGGGTCCTATCAGCTTCAGGTGGATGGCAGGACAGCTTCAGGGAGTTAAACCTTGGCACTGACCTTTAGGAAAAAACAGTCTGTGATTCATATAAATCTAAGAAACCGAGAGAAAATAATTGGAATGAGCTGAACACAAACAAACAGGTGTCTCTTTCCTGCTCCTCTCACAGTTTCTGCTTTCCTGCACCCTCACCCACATTTTTTTTGCACTTAAGTTGTCGAGAAAAACGGCAGGAATGAGGTTCCTGGTATAATTACAGTTTGCTGAGAAAATCGCCGCCCGCAGCAGTAATTCCTTTAGTGCGAGAGACAGATGCTGCTGAGGTCTAATCACAGTCTTCCCACTAACCAGGCCCTGAGTCTAATCTGTCATCAGCTGAGAGGCCGCTGGCTCCTGCAGCGCGTGTGAACTCGAGCTGCTCGGCTTGTTCCTCTCCCCTCTCCCCTGGCTCCCCAGAGCCAGGCAGTGCCAGAGGGAGGGTATGTTTCCATTCACTCCTTGCCCTCAGCTACAGCGATACTACAACTTCAATGCGCTGCTTATCTCTCCTCCATGCGTAGCATCAGGGTCACTCAAAGCCTCGCTAGAAAGGGCTCAAGTGGTTGTTTTCAACTTACAATGCCGCATAGTGACTGCAGTTCAAAAATACAATTTAAGCTGAGATAAGTTGAAGGAGAGGCTTAAGGAGAACGACCTGTAGCTAATTCCTCCTTCCAAAACGTATGGTATTTTCTGCTTATTACGAGGACAAGGCTGCACTCAGTGATGGATCATATAACCTCCATATGCTAATGACAACAACAAAAACCAGAAGAGTAGGAGTGCTGATGAGCACAGAAGCAGGAGGAAGAGGGAAAAGCAGAACTGAGTATATTGAAAAAAAGATCCAGGAGAGAGCATACGTGTAAGGACAGACTGAACAAATCTTTCCTATGTGTTACACACATTGCCATCAAATGTTTTGTATCTATCTGACATTCAAAGAGCATAGGGCCACATCTTTGAACTTGTCTGTGCTGGTGAAAGAAGCTCAAAAAACAACAGACCTCACTAGCTCAGGACTGCCCCTGTGCAGGCAAAAGTCACCATGGTACTGGATTAACATCTTTAAATTGGATTCTGGTCATCGAAGGAAACTGGCTGAAGAAGTCTATTTTGGAGGCATGTTACTGTAGCATGAGTGAGTCACTCAGCACTGGGACAGTCCTTAAGTTGGTACTCACCTTACAGCATCTGTATAGTTAACAGGTGCCCTGAAGTAGCAGGGGAGTTGCTAGGTTTGGGAGGTGTAGGCTAAACAGCTGTCTTTTGCGTAAGCAGCTCTAAGAAAGGCATAAGGGAACAGACTAGATCATCATTTCTGGTCAGAGGCAAAAGCATATTAAACTAGCTGACTGTCTGTAGCTGCCTGTGGCCAACTCAATTTCTTCGTGTTCAGCTTTTTCCGAATCCGCACACGGTAGCTGGGCACACACAGTAATACTCACCAGATCTCGGCAGTAAAGGCATGCACGGCAGCTTCTCAGCCACTGACAGACCGAGGGGAACAGAAAGTGTAGCACAATGTCTCAGAAAGGGGGAAGGAGTGACTCATACAGGAAGAAAAACAAAGCAAAGATGAACTTAGAGCATAAGAGAAGAGGCAGACTGTTGGCTGGTAGATCAGTTTTCTTGCACTCAGAAGGGTGGGTATTACGGTGAGAGAAGTTGTACTTGACAGTAATGAAAGTCCAAGGAAGTTTGATTAAGATTAAATGGCAGTCACAGGCCAACGTAGAAAAGAGGCTTTAAGGCAAAAATCAAAGACAGGAAGCGACTAAATAGGTCAGAAGCTGTGGGTAGTGAGCTGGATTGATTAAGTGGGACTTGGAGCAACTAAGTTAGCTCTGCTAATGACAAGTGATAACACTTACAATGTCACCAAGTTTAACAAATCTGACTTTGAAATCACCTTCAAGCCTTGATAGCAAATCAGAGATTGCTGAGTTCTAATAGTATCTACATCAGAGCAGATACTGTATGTGTTTTAACAAGAGATCAGTTTTACAGTCACTTTTTGACCCTGCCAAGCTTCCTGTAAATAGTGCGCTGTTTTGTCTGAACAGGATTTCTTCTAAAGGAGCTAGGAAAAATGAACGGACTAATAGAAACTGTGAGACTCTGAGAAGGGCCGCTACTGCAGGTTGAAAAGGCAGATGCAATGTTGAAACTTCTTTCCACCCCTAAATTCAATAAGTCTTTGATTCAACAGCTTTGTTCACATCCAGGGCAGCCGGAAGAGAAGAGTCACCTTGTATTTTTGTACCTGATGAGAAAACCCCAGATTGTATATGTGCACTGGGACAGTTCAATGTGTGTCTATTCCAACTTCAAAGAGGCTTTCAATGCTCTTTCAGATGTAGGGTGTGAGGAAGGGTGAGAACTGCTAAAGCTAGCCCCATCCTCATTAAATCTTTGCCCTCTCTGGAGCAAGCATGCAAGTGGAGAGAATAGAAGATATGCATGAGCAACTGAGCATCTGTGATCTCATGACCTTTGACTGTTGTATTATGGGAAATGTATTCTCTGGTTGCTATGCTTTTCTAATTCATTTGTATTTTCCTTCAGTGACTCCCTTGTATTTTCTTTGGTGCTCCTGTGTAATGGTTTCAGGGAATCACAGATATCTCCAAGTTAAGCATGCATACAATAGCTTTAATTAAATGTTTGCGAGTATCCCACAGTAATGCAAGGGGAAGGGAAAGCAAACAGTTTTGCACCCACTTGCACCTATCCCTTCTGAGCCCTGGCTTGGGTGGAGGCATCTGCACCACTGCCCTTTAAGTCCATTTCTAACCTATTGTGAAATGAAGGCTGTTGGGTCCTGCTGCTCTGCATGTAAGCACTTCAGGCATTTCACTCCCATTAATAAAGCACCTGTGAAGGGTATAATGCTGAAACCTTTTAGGCTAGGCTAGAAGAAATAAAAAATAAATTAGGGTAGACATTCTTTATTCCACTTAAAAAAATGGAGAATAAGGTTAAAAATATCCGTAACCATTTCTCAAAATACACTAAGATACTATAGGGAATGTAGCATAAAAACAAGGGTTTTGACCTTCTTCAATATTCTGAAATTAATATTTTCTGTTCTCTGTGCCATTGGCACAATCTCAGTCTTGGTGTCACCCTCTGCAATGAGTTACCTATTTATTATTCTTTTAAATGAGGATCTTTACTTCTTTTACAAGTAGTTAACTACATCATTTTATATGTACAGAAGAAAGCTGCAAAGGACTTTTGTTTTCATTTCAGGCATTTAAAGTAAGTATACATGAGGGAAATGACATTTGGAAGGGGAACTTTCATCAGGCAAAGATGAAGGAATAAGAAACAGGATGCAAAGGTTATCAGTCAGCACTTTAGGTCAAATACAAGACAATTTTAGCACAGAAAGTAGTGAGTTTGTTTAGAGGAAGAATCTTTCTCTGTCTTGTATGATATAGAAGAGTTAACAAGAGTATCTGCAAGGCTAACTATGAGGCCTAACACTAGTGATTATTGCTAATACTTAGCACTAGTGTAAAGTACTTGAGTTTTTCAATGACTGACCTCGTTATTATTTCCAAGTTGACACAAGCTAAATTTCAAATTGAAAACACTTTGGCCTTTTATTGCAAATCCATCCACTACTTCTTGGTGACTCCCAGAGATAACATACATCAGAAAAAGACAAGGATAATTGTAAGACTGCAAAGAAAAAAATAAAGGCCAGGTTTGGTGAGGGAATAAAGACACTATGCTTCTAACTTTGACCTTGGGTATTTCCCTGCGCTGAGACCAGAGGCGTTGCCAGTTTTTACAGTCTGACACGCTGCATTTGGGCAGGGGTTGCACTGAGCAGGGGCTGGCCTGGCTTTCCTGGAGCTTGAGCCGCAGTGACTTTTCAGGAGGGAACAGAAATCATGGGTTGTTTCCCTCACGCAGCAAGGCACAAACGACAGCAGGGTTGTCTGAGAAGATTGAGAACTGCTGACACTAGTAACAGGAACTGGCAGCTGCAGAGGAGAGTAGGAGTGGGATGAAAAGCAGCCTTACAAAGCGAAGGCGGAAAGAAGGCCAGGGAAGATCTAAAATTGGGAGCAGCTAACAAATGCTGACAGAGACTTCTTTTCTTCTTTCCTCAAGGGCCTGATCCCAAGCACATTCAGGCCAACGTAAAGATTCCTACAGGGATTTTTGAGACTTCATTAAGATTTCTACTCTTTGCTCCTCTCTTAATCTGCAGTCTGCATTTCCACTGCATCTTCACAGGATGCTTCTTAAAACTGCACCTGTTTTTGATGATGCCTGCAAATCAGGAAGGTTTATTCTCAGAGGTGTGTGAAGAAGAGGCTGGACCTACACTTCACTCTCCTCCTTCACCTCTGCCATGTCTGCCTGATGCCTGCATTCTGGCCCGTCACTACAGCGACTGTAGCAAGGATGCAGTGCAAAGGTGCACACAGAACACATGGCCCGGGCTTTTTTGGGTTTCCTGCTCTGATTATGGGGGGTTTTGATTTTTGTTCTTTGTTTTTCTGAATTATTCACTCAAGCTGTCCTGAGTGCTCTGCTCCATGTAAATGAGAGCTGGGATGTACTCACGTTTGTAAGTTCAACAGCTCCATCAGTTTCATTGTCATTAATTGTCTTAGACTTTTCTGTATGTCATTTATACTTTTTTGCTTAGTACTGTTCGTATCTCAACTGTCAGCCTTCTAAACGAAATGACTGGCATATTGACCATCCTCACTGTTGCTTCTGTGTCTCCTACTAAATTGCAGTTGTGAAATGCTTGCATCAAAACCCAAGTTACTCTTTTGCTACCCATCCTATCAATCGGGTACTCCATGGGCTATTTCTGTCCTTCTCCTGCAGTAGTGACAGCTGATTTATACCACCAAGGCTAAGGCCAGGGAAATCGATGCCTGACTTTCTCCCAGGGGGGTGAGTTTTTCTGCAGGGCAGTTAGTTAACTATTTTAACTATAGAGGTACCAAAAATACCCAGTCCATCTCTGCGACACTAATTAAAGTCCAGGGGGATGATGATTCAGTAATCTTAGGCCTTGGGCCACTGTAAGTACATTTAGACTTCTCTGGTTTTTCATGTTCCACTTCCCTTTCGTAAGTCCTAAGTACTTTTATTCTCCAAATACATAAGGAACTTGAAGCTAAAGCTCAAAGTTCAGTGCAATCCCTTAACTCTGTGACTTACACATTGCAATTTTTACTGAAAAATGCTCCCCCAAATTTTCTGCTTCCTTGCAATATGGAGGGGAAGTGAAAAAGGAGAAAACAGTGATTAGCGATTTCTTCACAACTTCTTTTTACTAGTTAGTTCTAAAGTAGGGGTTTTTTTTTTCCCAAAAAAGTCCTATCCCTGACAGGAAATCAGCTGCAAGTGGAGCAGAGCTATCTGTGCACTGCGACTGCAATGTACATGCTGCCTGTCACGCTGTCAAGTCTCCAAACAGACTAGGAAACAAGAAGACAGAAAGATTGAAAAATGAGAGTATAAGTACCCTGCAGGGAGCTGGTAAGACAGCAAAGTCATGATGGTGGAAAGCAGAATGTCAAATGTTAATCCCAGGTGTAATACCTTGGAGGCCAGATGCATGTTGTGAGAGGTGTGTTCATCTAATATTTATGTTTTGTTTTCCCTCCGTGAACTTTAAGGTAGGCCTTAGCCAGTGAATGCTGCATTCTCTGTAAATGCCTTGCACTGCCTGTTGTTGCCGTTCCAAGTTTCTTATTCAATAGCACATTTTTTCCTTGTTTTTAAATGCTTGCTGGAGTTGTAAGATGAGGAGTTTTTAACCTAACAATAGAACACCTGCATTTTATTAAGACTTGGGACTTAAGTTCCACCTCCCTCAATTTTACTGAAGTGTTGCCATTAGTCTGGTTAACCCTTTTGTAGTCAGTTTTGCTCTGAAAGTGAAGCTATATGTCTGCTACGTACAGCCCAATTCCACAGTCCTACAACGTATTTGAAGGAAAGGAAAACCAGGTCTGAGACAGACCTAGAGGGCTCCATCCAGTGCTGATTGGCAAGGGGTGCAGAACCCCTAAACCACAGCTGCCAAGTCTACACCCTCTCTAGCACAACAATCCTGCATCAACATGTCCACTGGCAACCTAAAACTTTAAGTTTTAAAACTTAAAACTAAAATGTTTTTACCAGCCACTCTTGTTTCAAGAGTGAGATTTTTGAGGCGTGTCATAGAAACGTCACTCAACTAAACGGGAAAATTTATTATTCTCCCTGTTCCTTCCCTTTTCTCTCTCATTTCATTGTCTTAAATGAGAAGTGGAGCAGCACTATACGGTGATTTTTGTGTCTGGACCTCCAAATGTGTTGTTATCCCTATGTTAAATTAGAAAAATGGCAGCATGTGGATGTGAAGTAATTGCCCAAATTTATGCCGCAGTTTAGTAGAAGGGCTGATAAGTTCAGCTGTCGATGTACTAAGCAACTGCCTTGTTCCCCACTTAATTTAGCTTTTTGATAAGCAGTTATTTGCTAAGTCGCCTTCACACACATCACAGAAGCACTGCACTGCAAAGAGCAACAACTGCTAGCTATTTTACCAAATATGATCAGTTCACTGATGCCAGAAGGGAGTAACTTAATGCACCCAGCCAGGGACTGAGGATCTGTACACCATGAGTTCTGATTCCATCTCTGTTGCTATCTATGTGCTTATGGGCACGTAACTTTAGTTCTTTATGACTCAGCTTCCCATCTATGCAAGAGAGAGTAATTCTTCACAGCCAGCAGGTGAATCAAGAGGTCATAGACTTCTGAGGTTATTCTGCGTTAGTCATTCATCTTAGGACTTTAGTGGCACACCTATACAGGGATAATTGTACTAATATGCACCAGACCTGCATGGAGAGAATAGGTACATCAAAGGCTCAGACATTGAGAGATACTCAGATACCATAGCTACAGAGCCATACAAATTCCTAGATAGAGAAATATTAGTTGCTACTCAAATACTGGTCAGGTATAATCCATTCTATAGGTGGTTATTATTTATTATACAGTCTGAGGTATTAGATACTGGTGTGATTTATACTAATACATACTGAAAACACTGGTATAGGAAATATTATCACATACTGTGGTACTCATAAAAGGAAATGCACAAAGTTTATGTTGCTCTTGTAAACAAGTAATTTCCATTCATTCATACATACCAGTATATGATTTCAAAACTGTGTAGATATCAATAATCATTGTAAATGGCCTTTATAAATCCACATCACAGCAGAGAGAGTTTTAGGGACATAAAATTATCGCTATTGCATAGAATGTCATATGATGCAGGAATCCAGTAGACTGGGACAGGTAGCAGTGAAAGTCACCTGGTGTGAGATCAGCAGACAGCCCCTATGACCTAGTGCTAGCTCTGACCACAAACCAGGGAGTGTACGCTTGTGTGCCCGTTGAGGAGCGCAGCTTGCCTCGCCTGCCATTTGGAAAGACACAGGATGAACATAATTTATAAAGATAATCTGAGGTGGAATTTTTCATATTTAAGTCATGACTCACAAGATTCTTACTTTTCCATTCAGTGTAAATATGCATAAACAATCATTCTGAATTGCTTTTAAAAAGACATGTAAACAGCTTTTCAAAGTCTTTCTTAAACCAAATCTCACATTTGTTTGAGTTTACACCCTTTAACTAGCTTTAGGAAGCTATGATTTACATTGCTGTGTAAATCACATCTGCTCATAAGCTGTGGTTTGAAAACATTGCACATCTGTGGTATCAAATGTGTGCAAATTAGAGAATTATATGACATTACCAGTCACTTACATGCAAATGTAAGCTTCGTTTTTTGTGCAGTATTTGAAGTCATGTTATTATGCAGCGTAAACTACAATCGTCTACTCTCTACTTAGATAGCAATCCAAACAGGGATTTGCAATCCTTTGCAATCATGTTCACACAGCCATATAGTCAGGCACCCCAGTCAGGAATGTAAGTTACAAACTGTTATGTGCCCTGAAGCATGCTTATGGCCATTCTTTGTAGGTGGTCTGGTCACCATTCTCATTACTTTTGCGTAAATAAAAGGTGGGGTTTTTGTATTTTGGAGTTGTGCTTGTTGATAAAAGAGGTACTTTCTTTGCAGCAATCTGGAAAAACGGAGGTTTTTCAGCTCTACTTTTGTCATGTATCTGTGCCTTCTTTTGAAGGTGGTACCATATCGACCAGAGCCAGCATCCTTTAATCCAAGATCTAGAAGCAGGGAGGTGGTAGAGTCAATCAGTCACACGGTCTCTTCCAACACTATGAAAGGGGTTGTTCCCTATGACAGGTTTGCTGTATTTTAATTCCTCTGAGCGCCTCAAGAGACAGTGTCAGCAAGATTTTCCTTCTTCTATTTCATAGTCTTGCTATTTTCACCTCCTTTTATATAAGTTCTTTAAAAATCTATTCATAAGAATGTTCTGCTTTCAATTACAAGTTTATTTCTTTTCAGTCTTGACTGTATTTTCCTTTAGACAAATACTTCTACAAAGCTCTCATCAGAAGACCCAACATTACCTATAAGCACCACTAATGAAGCCTGACAAAACAATTATGCAGAAGCTATTATCAGCTTTACTTTTCATAATAAATTACAGATAAATTAATACATGACTCAATCAAGGTTATACAGTGAATTAATGGTAGCAGCTGGAAGTGTAGCCTAGGAACTTTGACACCCACACTCCTGCTGAAATAATATGCCCTGAAAACATCAGGACTGTCTCAGACCCACTCCACACTACCAACATTCCTCTCATATGACTGAAGTGTTTTTAGGCTATGAAAATTAAAGAAAAGGAAAAATAATGTAAATCAATGTCTGATTCTACATTGTTTTCCCCTCTGAGGCTAAAAGACTTTTTCTTTTTCTTGTTTTAATTTTTTCTTACAGTAGATATTGGCAGGCTGAAAGCTGAAATAAAATAGGAAAAAATAACAAGCATATTTTGAGTGATTACTCAACTGGGGTCCTTTGTGACAGGAAATGCAGCTGCGTGACTAATGGGCCTGACTTTCTCTTGGCTTCCTTCCCCCTTCAAAGATCTTGTTTACTGCCCCAGCCAATTTTTTTTTTTTTAAATTGCTAGAAGCTAGCAATTTTCCAGGAAAAAAAAAAGATCTTTGCAAGAGGCAAAGGCAGTAAATCTTACAAAGATCAAGGGCCGCAGAGCTCTCCCCCATCTACTCCTTTTAGCCTTCCAGGCTCTTGAGTCACGTCATATCTTCCCCCGCTCTGCTCTGAACATGTGTCTAGCAGATCTTTCTACTTTGGTGAGGGGAGGGAGTATGGGAGTATGTGAATCACATTTACAGCATCTAACCCTGGAATTCATAAAGGAAGGACTAATTCCATTAAGGAAACCAGGGGCCTCCTAAACCTCCTGCATTTTATCTTTTTTTATTATTTTTCCTCTCTCTCTCTCTTTTTAACAGCAGTTGTGTGCCCGTACTCCATAATGAGATGGCTGTTAAGTGTGAGCTGTTGTGATTTGACACAGCATAGTCCCACTCGTAGGGGGCTATGGAGCTTTAAATGTTGTTTGCCTTTGGGCCTGCTTTGTAAGTCTGCTTTATGGAAGCTTCCTAGGTAATGGCTGATAGACCAGGACCTGAACCTCCCCTGAACTGGAAGGGAAGAGGAACCATGCATCCCAGCTTCATGGCAGGCTATATATCCCTATAATTCAGTGCAACGAAACCCCGAGTTCCCTCTCAGTAACAGGGGGGTGTTCGGCACATGGTTGGATAGTGTATCTAAACAAGCAGGGTCTTGTCATCCTTTGGAGCGTGTCAACAGGAGATGCATACCCTGAAGGACAGCAATACTGAGCCCTGCGGAGGGGCACCATCGGCTAACAGCGGTGCCTGAACTGTGAGGGCTCCCAAGACTACGTGTTCGATAAAGCAAACATGATATTTACTGGCCTGAAGGTGGGCACTGGCGCAGGAGCCTGCGCGCTGCCAGCAGCAGTGCCAGCACCCGCCGTGCCACAGAGCAAACAGATAAAACCCCGGACTAATAGTCATGGGTTTATTCCTGCAAGAGGGTTAGAAACTCAGCCAGACAGGTAAACAATAGCCTCAAAAATCATTGTCTGAGAGAAGTGGGAGCTATTCTTCAGCCTTCTCAAAAGGGCCTTCTCTTTGGTAAGCTGGGGGATCAATCATTGAAAAAGAGTTTGAGGGGCTGCTCCACAATCTACAACACTGGCATGGTTCCCCATGCCCTGTAGCAGAGGCTAAAAAAGGCGGTGAGTATATTCATTACCATAAACTGCACAGAGGAACCATCAGCATGGGTATGCTAAAAAAAGAGATGAAACCTTTGCTTATGAATAGACCTAAAAGAATTGAATACATGTGTACAGAGGGATCATTTTCCACTACCTACAAGAGGAAAAATCTCTGGGGAAGTGGCTGATGCCAAATATTTTCTTATGCTTCATGTGTCAGCAGGGTCTGGCAGAAGCCCTTAAAAAACAGAGCACGCACTTTGTGCAAATTGAGAATCACAATTTCTGGTGATTTGGATTGCTTCATCAAACTTGAGACGTTTCTCCAAAAATACAGCACATGTTTGATGATGTACCAAGTTTTCAGCATTTACACAGATCAGATGATGTTAAGATCAGCAGAAAAAAAAAAAACAGAATAATACAGTAAAAGGCTTCAGAGCTGTCCTGAAAAAAAATGAAGCTGGGCTAGACAGACAAAAATGTTAATTTCTCACAACAGCTATAAAATGCTGGGGAGAGACATTGTCATAGCAAGCTACACAACAAGGTTACAGAGAGCTGGACTGGGTGCAGAAGTGGTGGGCACAAGGACTCGCTGGAATGGGAGCTCTGTGTGTGTAACCTGGCTGCAGTGACCTGCCAACCCCAGGGCACCACTATAAAAAGAAAGACAGGCAGTAGACTTTGACTACAAAGCTTAACAATTCCAGAGACGGAAGGAGGTCGTTAAAGAGGATACGGCCCTGATGTATCTTAACACTACATGAGACAGAGTTGTCCCCAGAAAAAAACTAGCCTAATCCTCTTCCAGCTATATGGTCAAAAGTGGAGGTCAGTAATTTCTGGGCAACAAATGCTAACAAAATGTGTCAGTGCATTCAGATAGAAAGGAAGATTTGGCGTTTGTCCATGAATGTAAGAAGTTTCCTGCCTTTCTTTTTTTTATGAGAAGCCTGTTTTAGAAAACTGACCATAACCCATCTACTGCGATTGCCAAAATGGGCTGGCAAAGCCCTCTCTCCTCATGAATATAAGGATTTTTTTTTCCAGTCATGAATTTATGATTTGCAGATTGGGAGGGATTTGGCGGGTTCAAACTTAATCCCTAGAGCATTTGATGAAAAAGCAATGATGCAAAGTCCAGAGCTAGATTTTGTATGTGACGATTTGCTTAAAAATTTTGCTTATGATGGGAATAAGACCCAATGGAAAGTATATGAGCCTATGACTGAGAATATTCTCAGCCTTGTTGCTGACTTCAGGTGAAGTATGAATAGTGTATCCTGGATAGGAAAAATGATATAACCGCTCCTGATTGTTATTTCTACTTCCCTGAGGCAAGCTTACTATAAGGTAGTACAACTAAACAGGTGGCAGGGTATATCAAGCTTATCATTACTATACATCCTGTACCTGCTAGGGTAAACAAGGTCTGACAATGCAGCAGGAATAAGTGTAAAATGTCTTCAGTATAATATACATTTAGCTCTACCACTCTAGTTCCATTATTCCTAATCAACGAGTTGGTAGGAAACATTGCCAAAACTACTCCGAAAAAGTGTGGAATTAGTGTGATTTGGTTTCAGGTCTGTTATATCAAGGTGGAACCCATGAAGGAAGTAAGTCAACTACTGACATTTTGCTTGACAAAAAAATAAAATTAAATTATTTTCATTCTTGCAGTCTTTCAATTCCCTGCCATCTTCAAGGGTGTCATCAGAATCATGGGCACCTTGAAGAAGAGTAAAGAAACAGTCAAGACACAAAAAACTCAGCATAACATGACCTGCCACCTGGACAACTGTGGCTGCAATGTTCCAGTTCCAGAGACATAAGCAACACTGCCCTCAGGATTCATTAAGCACAGTTTATGTGATGTTGGGTTTAACTATTTGCAGTTGCATATTAGCACAACTCTGAATTTTGTCTTGGAAAAGTCAGTGACTTTGGGACCTCTGGCATTAACAACTTCCCTTTCCAGTCTGAGAATCTGCATTAGGTGCTACAAAGTTCTCATTTTATTATGAACAACTGGATGAAACCAGATGCATAATAAAGCAAATCTTTCATAAGCAGCCTAAGCACTGGATGCACAATGAAGACAACTGCATTTGAGTCACAGGAAAGTAATCAATTTCTAAACAAACTTCTCAAGCACTTTGGGATAAAAACACTATACAGAATCAGGTTAATTCACTCTACTTAAGTGACAAACTCTCACTTCATGTTATTGTGTTCCTAGTTTTGCTATGCCAATCACACTGCAATTCCAAATGTCTTCACTCTGTGCTGGAACACCAGCCTGCTACATTCCAAAAAGCCAGCAGAATAAAAAAACGTGTGATGGAAATCATTCCTGCGCATGCAGCCTGCTCATGCTCAGAAACTGTTCATGTTCCATTTCTCTCTGTCTGGTTAACAAGTGGCTACCAATAATTTGATGGCATTAACATGGTTTTGAATTCTGGGTGTACTTTACCCATTAGTAGCATGTCCTAGGCACTGTGTTGCATGACGGTTGCCTTGCATTTGGACTCCTGGCTGCCTTCACTTTCTACACTGATGCTCTCCTGACTCTGGAACATCTCACCTCATCAGCAGAAACAACCACCTATATACCAACAGTTTCAAATTCTGGGACAATGTGGTGATTTGCTCTCCCCTTTTGTTGAACCCTGTAAAAAAGACTAAAAGGAGTGTGTTACCTAGCAGTTAAATAATGAGATCAGAAGCCCTGGACTGCCTTTGGCCCAGGCAGTATTACTGAAACTAGATGTCAGATGAGGCCTAAATTAGGCATCTGCTGACTGCATGAGGTAGCTTCACCCAAAATCTAACTCCACTGTGTTACACAATGGTGACATGGCCTCTTGTGCCTTTGTTCCTTCAACTGTAACATGCTGACAGATGCACTCAGCCATCCAACAGGGTATGTTGAGAGTTCATCGGCATTTCTGAAGACTTTGGAGATTCTTGGATGAACAGTACAGTCTGAACAGAAACTAGTTGATATTGTCTCTTCCTTTTTTGGTGACATCCCTCCGCTGTTGGTACTTTGCTCTCACATTCCTGAATTAAACTTGCTTGAAGGATTTGATTTCACTTGGGCTTAAAATCTTTGTTTCCTTCCTCAGAAAGGATGCTAGAATACACCTTTAAGCACAGCAAATCTCACATGTCCAGAAACTTTGCACTCAAGGGCCCTGCAAACTGCTTCTATCCAACCTTCTTCACCTTTCTCAATATATTCAAACAAGGAAGGCAAGAACAGTTTCATACACCCATATTTTGCACACCCTGCAGCCCTGTGGGTCTTCTTTTGAAGGCCAGACAAAGCATTCTCTCACAGCAAATGAATTTGCATAGATGAGAAGCTTTGGTTTATAGAAAAAACCTCTAACTAGGTGCCCATGTGATTGCAGTTTTACAAGAAAAAGCAGAACTTCTGAGTTCTTGATAGTGAGGTATAGTCCCAAGCCTGGATACAGATTTCCATTCCAGGAGCTGAGCTCTATGTCTATGTGCCTTTCAGAGGCCTTGTGAATACAACAACATATTTGTTTCCCCATCTGTAAAACTGGGATTATAACACTATCCTGTAATAGAAGGGTTTAGAGAAGTTAATTTCTAGAAGTTTTTACAAATGTTAAATATCGGTTGTTTCAATCTCATTCCACTACAAAGAAGCCCTGCAATTATTCCATCCTCTGCTATTAATAAAAGAGCCTTTCTCTTGCAGTCTTTATATTAATTAAATTGTACAAGGTAGTTTCATGAGCTAACCTCCCTTATGGCTTTTTGCAGTTACAGAGTGGAGAAAGATGGGCATTTAGACAGCAAGTAACAATTTTGCGAGTACAAGCGAGGGAATTGCTGCCAAAAGGTTTCCATATATAACTCTCTGTCTGCGCTCTCAGAGCAGCTCTGTCTGTGATAGCTCCTCTTTCACATTGCGTCTAGGACGGAACGACTTACATTCCAAAAGTATCAACAGGTGTAAAAAGCACATCCATGTAAGTGTTAGGTGCTCAAGCACATTCCCTGTAGCTCTTGGATTTCCCCTTCTGGAGCAATGATTCAACTTGGTGATGGCATTGTGAATGGATCAGGGGAAGAAAGACAATACCACCAATACCAGTATCAATATCCATATCAATGTCAATATCAAGAACAGCAGGTAATGCAAATGATTACATTAATGAGCATTTGCATTAAGATGGCATGTGTCAGGTCTGGTTGGTGGTTTTCCATAAGGATGTCTGTGCTAGAGCATCTCCTGTGCAGGGCAGAGACCTTGAGGCAGGAGGATGGGGATGTTCCTGGGGGAGACAGTGCTCTGTACCCAGGAGAACTGTGGGCAGCTTGGGAGCCCCACTGGCTGCTGTAGCCAGAGCTGGGGTGTGAGCTTGGCTGGAGGCATGGGCTTGTCATGCCAGCACTGTCCTTCACCTGTCCCCTTGAAAGTCACGCTTGGGCTACACATTATAGCTGCTTGGAGAGACAGCGGTTCCCTTCAACACACATGCTCACACATAGCTAATGGAACCGTGATTAGTGCAGCGGTTTGAAAAAGAAGGAAAATATGTATTGCCAGGCTGGATAAAATGCTAAGGCAGTGTCAACTTGATGCGGGTGGAGTTCCTGCCAGATGAAGAATTTGCACCTAGAAATCCACAGGGCAGAAGACTGGTGCTGGAGTATTTGTGTTGCCATCAGCAGGGCAGCAGCTCGCCCGCACGTACTCAGACTCCCAGGAGGCCAGGGCTCAGGGCTCCTCAAGGAGGTCAGTTTTTATATAGTAAAGCAAACAGTTTAGCTAATCAAGGATTTTTTTTCTTTTCTTTTCTGAGGCTCTTGGCACTCAGCCCTGTTACTTGCAATCTTTAATTTGTACTGTGGCTTCCTTTTCCCTGCTGCCTTCTCACTCACTCCAATTTTCCCACACACTTATTTCCTAACTCTACCTCTTAGAGAAGTCTTCATTTATTTCGGACCCAAATTTATCTCAATCCTACACAAAGCTGCTGTTACCTCACCATTTATTCCTGTAAGTGACTGTCATCAGAAATTCATGAGCTTGAAAAGTTTTCAAAAATAAAGCCAGCCATTTTTTGTATTGTAGAAAATAGTTGATGATAACTCATGTACTTATAAAGTAACTTTATTCATATGTGCTTATAGAAATTGATTGTGGATCAACTTAGACCTTCTTTTTGGTTATACAACTGTCTGAGTCTCAAAATCTTAGTTTCAATGTGTGTGTCCATGGTAC
This sequence comes from Phaethon aethereus, assembly GCF_964289735.1. Lineage (NCBI taxonomy): Eukaryota > Metazoa > Chordata > Aves > Phaethontiformes > Phaethontidae > Phaethon > Phaethon aethereus. The sequence continues at coordinate 38,827,978 of NC_138579.1, read as the reverse complement.
GGGTGTGCTGCAAGCTACACACACTACTCACAAGGTGGCCATGAAAAAGCCCCTTATCATACAGCTTCCACTATAAGGGAGCAGATTCTGATGAAACAAAGACACATTTTGGCAGATTCGCCCTCCCGCTTCCATGCTGCTAAGAAAAAAATGGAAGAGATAAAGGCATTTTTTTCTGGTTAGCACAGCTACAGAGTCCATAGCACTTACTCTGTGTAACTTGTGTAGAGAAACCGACAAAGGCAACATGCAAATAAACATCTCAACTAAAACCATAGCAAAATACCAGTAAAAATATACAGCTATCAAGTCCACACTTATCAACACAGCAGAGGCTGGTTTGCTCAAGGACTGATAATAAAGAGGCGTAGGAACATGGGTGGGAAGTGACCCACCTGATCATCAGGTTCTGCCTTATGAAATCACCCTTAAATGGTCTTTTCTGAAAAGCAGCACAGAACCCAAAGTGTTCCTTCAGCCCACACACGCGCTAGGAGCCACAAAACACCACCATCCTGTAACAAATGCACAGCCTCCACTGCACATGTAGATCCATCTGATCTCATCTCGTTTAAGGTGAATACTTCTTCTCCTCCTTCCCTGTGGTTATTTCCAAACCCATTTACACAGAATTCCTCTGCCTCTGAATGGAGCCCAAGTTGGCAGGGCAGCACTTTCCAAGCCGTGAAGCAAGCTGCAAACAGCTAACAAAGCCTGACACACATTCCACATATTTTCACTATAACTGTTCCTCATAGCCGCTTACATGCAGGGACAGAAGGGTTTTAATGAATTGCAGCAAGGACGGGGCTAAAAGCTCTGCGAGACACTGAGCTAGCAGGCAGCGGAAGGCCTGTGTGCAGGCTTTCTGCAAGGCGGCAGATCACAGCCCTGGTCCAGCAGACAGGACACAACAGGCTGTTGTTCTTTGGTGGCCCCTGCAAAGAAGTCCCTCAGATTGACCAGAGCCACACGTTGGGAAGCAGACCCTGCCAAGATGTGCCCTGCACATGCTCTGTGAGGCAGTCGCTCCAATACTGCTCCTTAATTCCAGAATCCACCACCCAAAAAACCACAGCTCTTTATAAGGTGGGACATATTTTAAAAGAACAGTTGGTGCGGATTCAACTGGTATAAAGCTGCATAGTTCTATTAAATACCAGGGAGTGTTGCTGATTTATACCAGCTGAGAAGTTGGCTAATATTCTTTTGGAGCCATCACCTCTCCCATTCGTAATTGCCAGTAGAAATGCTGGGAAATGCAAGAAGAAATGAAAAATGGAGCACATTTATGTGAAAAAGCTTCGATGCAAAACAAATGTCTGCTCACTGCACAAAAGCTGAAATAATACAGCCGTTATTGGAACTGTGCTACAATAAAACAAGCTGGATGAGTCAAACAGCAGTACATCTAATCTCCACTGGCTGCCTTTCCGGTCCCCAAGCTCCCCATCTATTTTTATCTCTTCTTTTTTTAATATACTTTTTGGTTTACAAGCAATAAATCTACAGCTCTTGGGTCCCCTGTGTGCACTCTCACCGGCCGGCCACTCAGCATTTAGTATGTTACCCAGACCGTTTCGGCTATTAGACCACAGAATATGGAGGCTAGGATTCAGATTCAAGAGACACTGTAGCCCAGAGAACACAGCAGAGGCTACTGATAGCATGGGGCTTGGCAAAGTTTGCTGCACTGAAGGCAAGTAGGCACCACACAGGAGCAGTGTGGTAGACTCTTCGGGTGGCTGGAGAGTTAGTGTGGAAGTTAGCAGCAATTTGCCCCTGGTGTTCAGCGTTGCCTGATGAAGTGGGGCAAGGGCTGCAGTTGCAAGACTGTGGGATAACCGAGGGAGCCCAGCCGTGCCATCGCCGTTTGTGGGAGTACAGCAACACATGCTCGACTGATAGATGTGCATCAGTGCAGATGCCTGAGGAGCTCTGGGACGAGCTTGCTTCCAAACTTGCAGGAACACACGGTTTTGGGCCAGGGCTCTATCCAAGCTCCATGACACAGTGTAGGACGCATGCAGAGAGAATAATGTGTGATGTGCTCAACGGTCATGCAATGAGTAGTGGAAGACCTAACACTAAAATGGCACTGGCAGTCAGTCTCTGTTGCTGTGCCTATGCAAAAACAAAGCCATTCCCTTTTTGCCATGGGTGGGGATATTTTTAGTTATGCTAAATGCACCTGGTCCACCTTAGGACCACATATGTTACCCATTGCAGAGTGTAATCTTTGGAAGTTGAGAAAAAGACAACCTTGATTTCAGAATCACTGGGCAGGTGACGGGAACTGCTTTCATGATGCGAGCTTTCACTGTTGTTTGTTGGCTGGGTGTGGTAGCACTCTCCTGAGAAATGTGTGGGTGAAATTTTGGAATCGCAATACTCCCGCTTTGTTTTTCTCTAGTAACCAAATTAAGATCCTAGCAATGGAGCCATTATTTTTCTAATTTTCTTCTGTTCTCTTTAATGGTTTCATTACAAACACATACAGCTAGTCACCTCGAGCTCATACATGCTGGGAAACATCTGTTAATTGAATATTAAGATAGCCAGAGTGTTATAATGGATAGAAACTACTGGGATATGATGCTAGCCCACAGCCTTCCCTTTCATTCCAAGAGTACGTGCTTCAGGGAGCAAGGGAGAAGAGTATATGAATTTAATTTCAGACATTCACTTTTTAGGTGCCCCCAAGGGACATACCCATTTCCTATATAAGGTTTGGTCTGTTTGCAATTAAGCTCTCTTCTTTGCATATTTCCGGATAGATTAAAAATAGCAAAATCAGCTTATTCTTGGACTTCTGGAGATAAACAAAGCCAAGGGTTTTAAAGCACTGATCAGGCTTACAGATCTTTAAGGCAGAATTTGTCCATGAATTTTTTATACTGGATAAACAAGAATTTCCAAAGATAAGGGAAAAAAGTAGGAGCACATTTCTAGAACTGGAGAGCTTTTAAAGCAACCAGCTCTTGCAGCCTTAATTTTTTAATAAAACTAAATTTTGATTAAAAGTTAAGTTGAATACTCTTTATACAGAAAGCTCAAGACCAGTTCAAAACTCCCACCACTCTCACGACCAATGGATCAATTCCAGAGCTGAGAGGCTTGCTGAGCTCCCATTACAGTTATCCTCTTATTCTTTTTCTGTTGGAATTACCATAATCAATCCATTTAATCCAAAATGTAAAGCTGTTTTTTGTGATGCAGCCATCCATTCTCAAGGACCTTGACAGAAACAAGTCATTTATAACAGTGCCTAAATTGCTATCAGATGGGAATGATTCCCATACATACCTAACAGCCTGAGGTTGGACACACGATAGTGATCTGCACCTGACATTTCTTCCCTGCTTCAGGTCTCTACTCATTTGCAGAAATTACCTTGAACAGAGGCCATTTTCCAAAGGAGTGCTTGACCACCATGTTGTGAATTTAAGTCTCCTGGCAGTGCTTTTATTTATCTTTGCAGACTCCTTAGAAGTCAGTAGACCCTGATGGATCCATGGACAATAGGATGAAAATCATTCATATAGTGGTTTTAATGTTAGTTATTCACACTCTTTATGCTGAAAACAGAACTAGGATTTAACCAAAATTACTTGTTAGCTTTCCTAAAGTCCAGAAAACCTTTAGAATTACATTCAGCTCAGTAGTGGAAATAACTCCCACTGGTTCCCTGGGAATTATGCTAATTGTTTTCTGGATTTTAGTTTTACCAGTAGGCTGGATTAAAGACTCAGATCAGCATTGAACTTGTAATCTTGACAATTCAATCATGGCATACATGCACCTTACAAATATAATTTCTAATTCTGGTTGTGTTTGAGATTCCTTATCTGAAAATCAAATAACCTGATTATCGGATTACTTGCCTACAACTGAATCTTGATGGACTTCTAGTGCTTCTCACATTGAGAACAAACATGGGCAAAAACCAGTGAGAAAGGCTGTGATTTCACAACAGCATAATCTGACCTAAACTGTGGCTGCATCAGCTCTGCCTCCTATAGCCCCTGATCGCAATCCCCCATCTCCTTCCTTGTACCTGCACTGTCATTGTGAAATTCATGGGATGTTTTTAGAGCCTCAGGAAAGTGGTTGACTGATGAAAGACTTGACAGTCTGGAAGAGTAAACTGCATGGAGATTCTGGCAGATTTTTCAGACTAGAAACAAGGACTAGGCACTAGTAGATTCAGGAGAGAGTGTGGACAGGGTACCAGCTTGATAGAGCACAAGAACTGGAATAACAAATATACTGCAAGTTGAGACCAGGGTACATTGATAGCAGAGCTGAGAAACCCAGACTGTAAGAGCGAGACTAGCTAGGTCTGAGATGAACTGGTGGAATTACACTGTGGATGCTGCATAGAGCCTGACCACATAATGCCTGGCTTTTACATGCCTGCCAGACCCTTTCTTTTAGAGTGCTTGTTGCCCCAACGAAAATGTAGAATGATATTGAAACTCATGATTCAGGACGGAGAGAAGATTACACCACCACAATATCCATGCAAACAAGTGGACACATCTACTGTTGAGTAGTACGTGCCTTGGAAAATCTACAGGGCCGTTAGTAGAGGGGAGAAAAAATAGACAGTTAAGCAAGATCCAAATGAAGTGGCGTACATCACCAGGCTGCACTTTGTTCCTCTGCTGTGCAAAACAGTATAACGGCATGGGAAAGTCTGGTGGCCCATTCCATACCCTCCTATGATGGCAGGAGGTTCCTCCCTATGACGCTTGATTCCTAGGCTGTACAAGGAGTGGCACTCAATGCCATAATCCTTATGGACACCAGCAGCCTTGAAGAAGTCAACAGGACTGCTCAGCGGGGCAGTTTATAAGAGCTCACGTTGCAAAACCAGCCCCTTATTTTGGTAAAGAGAAGCATAGTAGTAAGTCCTATTGTTCTAGCAATATAGACACTACTCCTGAGGACTTACTAAAGGCTCCGCTGTGTGACAAGAGTTGTAAGCAGGCTTTACAAAGTAATAAGGACTTTTGTAAAAGCAGGACAAAATGTGTTAAGGTTTTTTTAAAAATATTCTTCAAAATTAAAGTGCTTTTGATCCTCATTGGCTCTCAGCAATGTTAAGGACATGGGGATCTTTCTGGCACCATGGCCTCTAAAGAGTCAACTCTCTTGAGCTCCAAAATGTCCTCCAGAACATTTGTTGGAAAAAAGATCCAGAATAACCTCCTGTCCATCAAGCAAAATTTCACAACAATTACAGTACCAGGCACAGAGAACTCTGCCTGCCTGGCCCACAGCCACATCATGGGCGGCAAACTTTCTAGCTCTCATAAACTAATTAGGTTCAGGTCAGGTATGTGACTGAGAGAACTCCAGGGAGGGTGGAGGGTGAAGCAGGAAGCGGTGCTGATGATTCAACCAGGGATCATCCTGAAAACATTTCTGAAGTTGTATCTTCAGAAATAAGTTTTGGACATGAAAGGAAAGTGATCTTATTTCTAAGAGTACAGAAAGGGAAAACTTTCTGGTAGAAAAGTGAAAGTGGGAAGGAGTCTTCATTTAGGAAGTAGAGAAGCAACTGATTCATTCGTCATAAATTTTATGACAACAGTTTACAGGGTCTAACACTGGAGTGGGACAGGTGACAAGAAGGCAAAAACATTCCAGTTGCTATTATCAGCTCTCAAGACAATCTTTCTTTCTTTCTAGTAAGAAACAAGCTGCAATGGAAATAATTTTGAAATTTCATCACAGCTTCCTGCACACAAAAAGACAGCACAGGAGTGACTTCAATCAATGTCTGCACATGCAATTAGAGGAATGAAAAAGACTCATTGCCAGATTTTGTACTAGATACTGCAAACCCTTAATAGTATACCCCTAGGGCTACGCAGTGCTGCTTTGTGCCATTCTGTACTGTGAGGAGTGTCTGAAGTTTAACACCTTTCCCCCAAAGGCACAGAATTACAAGCTAAGGTTCAGAGCAGCCACAAGCAATATGAGTTCTGTCCCACCCCAACACTGCATCTGTCCCCTCAGAAAGGCTGCTGCCAAGTTAAAGTAATGTAATGCCAAAATACTCTCATATTCCCCATTTCTTGACATCTTCAAATCACATCTTCGTGGGAATTCACTTGGTCAAGTATAAGGCATTATGCTTAAGGCAGAGTGACCAGAGAAGAGCCTGTGGTCAGTGTTAACACAGGCCATCCTTGGTTCTGTAGTGGGTCTTTTGGATAATGTGACCCTACAATCAGTAGAATGCAAACGATGTCCACTGTCTGGATGGTGCTCATCAGCTTTCAGCTCCAGCTTTTAGTTGCCTGTGCCACAGCTCTGTTTGCTATGTGACACATAGCTGTAATGACTGGTGGGAGCAACAACAGAAGCAACATGGCAGAGCCGTGATGGTGAGATGTGTATGTGAACTTCAAAGGATAAGGTATGTCTCATTTCACCTCTGGGTCTTTCAGATATGTCAGTATAAGCATGTAGGATCTCCTATTAAGGTTTGCATTGAACATCAGAAAAAAACTTTTCACTGTGAGAGTAGTACAGTACTGGAATGGGTTACCCAGTGAGGTTGTGCAATGTCCATCCTTGGATGTTTTCATAACTTGTCACAGCTAACCTGTTACGTGCTGACAACAGTTCTGCTTTGAGCAGGATGTTGGACTAGAGACCTCCAGAGGTCTCTTCTAACCAACATTTCTATGATGCTATGCGTGTCTCAGACCCCAGAGTTGAGCTGACAAACCATGTTTTGGAAGGACCGTGTAGGGTGAGAGGCCATGGCTGGTAACGTCTACCAAGCCTGGAATGGTTGGAATGGTTTATGTGGAGCAAACTAAGTGCCTCAGTGGAGTCCTCCCACATCTACATGTAATGCCTCCTCTGGAACAGACACTGAATGGCAGAGATATTGGAAAGTACTGCTTATGGGATAGCAGTACTTATGGATCGGTGATGCTGCTCAATTCCCTTTGCTCCAGTGATTGCCCTTTCCTCAATGCTCAACCAAGGCTTCAGCAAAGAAAAGGTGTTAGCCTCCTGCAGTGCTCGTGACACTCTTTTGTAGCAGTGGTGAGAGCATTACTGCTAGTGTGTGTTACCGGCATGCTGAGGCATTGCTCAAAGAGGGCAGGCTTATGGCTTAGTTACAGGCTGGCATATACCTTAACTTTTTGTTTTCTGGTTTTCAGGCAATGATATTTAGCTGCTTCCCGTATTAAAGGGACCAGAACAGACTGCATTCTTGCCACCGTATAGAGAGACAGATCCCAGACTGGACTGGCTGCAGGAACATGCTGAAATTAGGCAAAAGCTGATAGTTCAGTGGGGACGCTTCTATTCAGGCTGATAGACATAGTAGAAATATGCACAGAACAGACAAAATCCTTTCCACAAAAACACCCTTTGCACAGTTCTGCCACACTTCATTCATCCATAGCTCTTTGCTGGTTCATTCCTGGCACACCTGTTTCTCGTCCCCCATTCAGAGCCAGCTTGCACACTGCTGCAACACCCTTGTCTCTGCCATTCCTGTAATTCCTCTCATAACCCCAATACATTCCCCTCTTTTAGCCCAGAGATGTCAAGCAGAGATGACGGGACCTGAGAAGTGCATGTACTAGTTAATATATAAGCAGAGCTAGAAGAGTGCTGGCCCCAGGTGAGAACTCCTCCATGAGCAAACGCAAGATGAGATGTGAACAAGTCTTCGAACAAATTATGTTCTCTAAAAACTGCCAGGAGTATGGCTCAACTCACAGTGAGCACATGGAGCTCAATCTAATGACCACAGCATACACTTGGAGCTACCAATGTGTTACAGAAAATCTTTTCCTTGAACAGAGCCCTAAGCATGGTGTATGTCAGTGTGACATGTACTGATATGGACTTCCAAATGACTACAAATAACATTTCAGAGATTATTTTCTCTTGTTTATTAGCTTTAACAAATATTGAGCAGCTGAGAATGCTTTGGTGACAGTCTGAATCGTAATAAGAGAGCTTACATAGGCACAGAAATATATTTAAAGAATGACATAACTTTGGAAAATGCTGTGATGTTTTTAATGGGGGGCTGTTTCTCGGGAATTTTTTGCTGACACAACCCAGGACCCAGGACTACCAACACTTCCTGGGACCCCCATTAAGCATGAACCAACTTCATCATGCTCTAAGCTGGCAAGGATGTTTGAGAGTATTTAGGGCAGTAGATCTTGTGCTCTGCTATGAATAATCATTATATTTATCTCCAACACAACATATATTTGATAGCCATAAATATATTAATCTCATTTTCTCCGCAGAGAAGCCTGAATATATTTAATGGAGCCCAAAACAATGAAACTATGGTGGCAGTTAAATCATAACCACACAAAACAGCAGGATGCATGCTCAAAAGGATTCTTCATGTCAACTCAATAGAGAGCAAAAGCTTCTCACACCCTACAAATACAAATAAAGATCTTTATCTACTTCCTAATAATGACAGAAGGATAAACTTTCTCCAGTCTTGCATATATGTGTGTAAGAAACCTTCTCTCAATAAAGCTCCTATGCAAGGGACTAGCTTCAACTACAGTCTTACACGCTCCTGTTCTGCTTTCTCCAAAATTGTCCATTCCATATTAATGCCTGACTGCCAAATCACATTAATTCCATAGTTGTATCCCTGTCATAAGCCATTAGTTCCACACTCTTACTACACATAATACATACATTCCACATTCTTTTCCTTAATATGCAAATCTTTCCAACCATGGTCCCCTTTGTTTCGGTGCCTCTCAACCCACCAGCATATGCAGGAGGGCTCACAAGCTGATCCTCTGGGATATACTCAAACACGACCAATATGTTCTTTGTGATTCACATGTGACGATAGGAGAGATTTTGAGATTCCCTCTCAGGCCCCAAATTGCTTAAGTATTGCCTGGATTCCTGGCCCCTTTCATCTGCACCAGGTGGTTTACACTGGTCATTATGAATTTCCTTTCAAGGCTCCTAAACAAGAACTGACTTTGTTTACAGTAAAAACTTTTCCACTGGCCCAAAGCAGTATTCTGAGGCTTAGGTGAACAACCACATCTCCTGCTATCAGACACTCATCAGGACCTTACTGGACTCATGGCTATGCCTTGCATTCAACCAGCAGCAACAGTTAGAAATAGTTGTTTTAGGAAGAGCATCTCCTTTTCACATCAGTTGTCAGTCCCAATGTTTCCTGCCTTCCTTTCCTCCTAATTGTTTCCCTTCAAAATCAGCAGCTGGAACCTACTTTGTCTGAACAGTCATCTGGACATTTTATTTATTCCCAAATGTAGCAGAATAGACAAAGTGACATTGTGCCCCAACAAAATTCATGATGTTTCTCTTGCTTCAGCAAATTCTCTTATGTCATGAGGTTGTGGTACTCAAGACCTGTACTCCGATTCATTGACACAACTGCAATCAATAGACACTTGGAACTGGCAAAGCCCATGATAAAACTCTTAAGTTCTGGACTCTACTAACAGTACTTCAGCCCTGGGGTGTGAAGCCAGATTTTGCGATTTGGAGGGCATAACATACAATACAATTCTTCCTGCAATTCCTCCTTTTCTCCCAATTGCGATGGCTGGCACCATCTCTCTTTGAGCAGGGAGATGGCTGAAGAACAGCTGAGGACTTGGTCTTACCAGCCAGATTTATCACTATTCTTAATTTGCACACATGCTACGGTGACGTGTGCATTACATATGCTTAGACTGCATGGCTGAATGCTCATGTTATATCAAGCTGCGGATGAGTTTACAGCTGGCTCTGCTCCTTGAGCAGTGGGAGCAGCTCTTGTGCGTTTCTGAAAGGCAGACTACAGCTGAGCGGCTGGAGCTGTAATTCTTTAGCCTAACCTCTCCCCCGTCCCAACTAGCATGCCTCCCCCGTGCCCCGACATTCTTTGCTGCTTTGTTTATGCTGTAGAAAACATCTGTGAGGGTGTACGGCCAAGGTGAAAGATTTTGGCAAACAGTTATTTTTCATAGCTCAGCTTAAAGGGAAAATATGAAGACTGCCCCTCCTCCTCAGAGAAGGGGAAGGGTGGGGTTGAGAAATGAGATCCGACTGCAGCAGGGCCAAATAGCAGACTGGCTGTCCCACTAGCCCCTTTAAAGGAAAAGGGAATTGTTTTTTTCGGTAGAATGAACCATGCTGCAGAAGAGGAAAGGTTTAACTGAGACAAACTGGATCAATTTTTAGAGGAACCATTTCTATAATTGTATCAGGAAAATCTTCAAGATGTTGGGATGTATTAGGCTGAGCACAGTATTTCAAGAGAATGTATAAATCATGCTGCAGAGATTGTTTAAAACCAGGCTGACATAACAATAAAAATTTGTAATAGAGAACACCCCCACACTAGTAGGAGATGGACTCAATTACAACCGCAGGCCTTTTTCAATGTTTAACTTCTATGACTCCTTATAGAATCGGGGCCCTGTACGGGGAAAGAGAAAAAAGTTGGTTTATTACCTTTGTTGATTAACAGATTGACTTTCTCAAGAATTAAAGTACTCTATAGGCCTACAAAGTATAGGCCATAGGAAGGGAATTGCAGATTTCCCTGACAAGCCATAGTTTATTACTGACTTTCTGCAGTGCAGCAGAGAAGCTGATGGCAGCACACACCACTTGCAGCTGCCCTTCTCAGATCAGCTCTGGGAGAAAGGGAAGGAGAGATTAAAATTCCTGCTGGGAATTGAAGGACTGGGGCGGGGGGGGGGGGGGGTGGTGGAGGGGGCGGGGGGGGCCTGGGAGGATGACAAGGAGACTCCAGATTTGCTTTAAGGACCTGCAAACAGGCAGGCACCACTTCATTCTTCCTTGAATTGCAGCCACTCCTAGGTGAAACAGCAAAACCGTTTACAAAACACAGGGAAGCTTAGGATAGGAGGTGAGGAATGGTGTGTTATTGTTTAACAGGAAATTGGAACAAAAAAGTCAGGAATCACTCAGAAGCGCTGTGCTGCAAAGATAAATGAAAAGGTCTGCCTGGAACAGAAGTCCAGCTCAGTCCCCAGTCACACTCGGGACATTCCACTCTCTTGCCATGAAGCCAGTCACTGCTGACATACAAGGAAGCTCAGCTACTGCCAGAAACACCCCACTGGGCTGTAGCAGCTACATAACCCCCAGGTTAGAGACAAACAAAGCTATCTTAAAGCTCTGAGCTGAAAGAAGACACAGGCTGAGCACCCAGGATCCATCTATGATCTCTCAGGAGCAGTTGCACAGCTGACCAGTGAGAGAGGGAACTGCTGGTGGGGGCATGCAGCCATGCGAGCACCCACTGCCTGTTCCACCCTCCCTTCCCGCTGCCTGCCCTTCGCCCAGATCTAGATAGGCTCCAAATTAATTTTACAACCTGGAATGCTGCTAACCCAATCAAATTATGACAGCAAAACTCATCTTGAGAGAAGGCAAAAATCATCTCCCTTCTCTGTCTCACAGCTGTCCCCTCCTCCTCACCATGTGTTCCCGAAACCTGGGCCTGTTCCAAGCACTAAATGCACTGGAAAGCGTATCCTTGGGCCAGCTGTGATCTGATCATGGCGCGTTGGCTGCGAGTGAATCAGAAACCATCCGATAGGCCCAGGAACAATGTGGCCCCTTGTTATGGTCCAAGAACGGCCATCGCCTTCAGCCCCCCCCACCCCTTCCCCAGCCAGCCTTCGGGAGAGCAGGATGCCAGGAGGGCTTCTGTAGCATGCCCTGCATGATCCTTTCCCGCCAACCCAGAGCTGAACTAAAGCTATTCTCTGTTTCCAATGACATGCTCCTTGTGTTGTGGGAGGCTTTGGATGGGGGTTGCTGCAGCCCCTTTGGAAGGGGATGTACAGCAAGCCATGGGCTAACATTTATGTGCAAGCTGCTACGGGGCAGCCCCAGCAGCAGCACCTGGGACCACAGTTCCTCCGGAATCGCAAGGGCTGGAAACCTCCCGGGAAGCTGCTTCTCATCAGCCCCACAGAGCACTCCGTGCATTGCCTGATCCATCCCAGGAACCAGATTTTATCTGGCCTCATGACTTTGCCGATGTTTTGTAGACTTTGTATGTTTATGACATTAAGTAAGCATTATGGAAATTAAGCAATGGCACAGAGCCAGAGTCCTCCGTTTTTCCCAGCCCATCTCACAGCTAGCTAGGCTGTTGCAATTTTCAGGAGCAGATGCGGCAGGAAGGGGGTTAGCGGTGGGACAGGGCTGTCTTCTTTCAGGCGATGTTCTGAAGGGGAACAAAGTTCTGTCCAGAGGGAGAAGAAGACTCGGCTAACACAGATTTGAAGCAGTTTACAAAAGACTGCAGAGAAATTTAATCCTGGTGCATTAACCAAGTCCCAAAACTAACAGTTCTTTGCGTTTGTATTAAAGCAGTGTTCCAAAGCCCCAGTCAGGATTACCCACTGCGTTTGGCGGTACGGCCCCATCTTCAGGGTAAATATGTTCTGCCAGTCAATTCCCACTGCAATTTTGATTAGACACAACATTTTCCTTGCTTCCTGCCCTAAACAGCTGCCGTGTTGTACCACAGCTGCATTTCAATAGTGGAAAAAGGATCCAAATACATTGGTTCTAGCAAATTTCAGTATAAATATGGATCTTAAACTGGGATCCTTCCAATTAAAGAGATACTGCACTGCTGCGAGGCACTACTAATTGTTGATAAAACTACAGCTTTGTTCTGTGCCTTTTGCTAGTCCAAATTGATTTATAAGTTAGGAATATTACATACCCTATATAGGAACTACTTGATCATTACCAAAACAGTCACTTGCCTAGTAGGCAGCTCTTACGAGAGTACCAGCACCAGCTCACAAAAGAAATGGAGCAGAAAGTTAATTTTCCTGAAAATTAGTGTTGCTTTGGATAGCTGTAATAAGTTTCTAATCACATCCAAACTGACTCTGCAGCTGTGGCTCAAACGTGTATATACTTTTCCACTCTACTGACTTTTGCTGTGGAACTTCCACATTTTCAGCTGAAACATCCCTGAAGCTGGCCCTGATATTCCAGTGTACTCTAGTTGCATCAGAAGTGAAATTTGGCTGGCTAGAACAGACTGTAAAACTTGAGACCTAAATAATTAAAATGCACAGTGAGATGTGGGCAGAGATTAAATCTTTTATGAAATATGTAAGTCAGCAAGAACTATATATTAGGCCATCACAACAATGAATACAGGGTACAGCAATTGAGTATAAAGTTGGCAAAAATTTAACATTATTAAGTTTTACTAAAATTTAATCTCCATTCTACAAAGAGAACTATCAAGATTTTCTTGATGCACTGAACTCAGTAAGTTTGCTTTGAATACTTGTATGTGTGTGACAGAGATAGAGAGAGAATTATGCTGGAATTCTATAAGGATGTAAGCCAAGCTCTCAGCATCTGGAAAGCAGAAAGCAGAACTATATTTAGTGCACAACGACTTGCAATAATTTGGGGGGGAAGAAAGGCACAAGAAAGAGCAAGAAAAAAGAACAAAACTTAAGTTGCCAGTGTTAGGCAATTACATGAATTAGAAAGAAAAAAGAACAATCAGCCTGGGAGAAGGATAAATTAAACCCTGGGGTATATGTTATTATAAGAGCTTCTACAAGCAGAAATGCTGTATAGAGTTAGCAGACATATTTATAAACATGCTACAGATAATGCATACTTCAGTGTAAATACCACCTCAAAGAATTTCTGGCACAGAACAGTTAGGGCATTGACCTCTGCTGTACATTCATTTCCTTTATGTGGCTGAAATGGCCTAAATATGTTCCTTAGTTAGGCATGGGAAACTTTTTCCATAAGGTAACTGCATCTGCAAGGGTACTCCATGGTGTAACTGTACTCAGTTATGAAGGTGTTATGAACGCTTTGCAAACCATGTGTAGGTTACTGTGCTTTCTCCTACACCCACTTGTAAACAGAGCAAGCACCAAGTAAAAGGCTACCTTTTATAGAAGCGTTCACATTCAAAATGAAAATGGTGTAACACTTTCTAAAGTCCTTACTGCCGTTATAAAAACAACATGTTGAACAATTGAGTTCCCCTCCCATCGCTTACACAGTTTTTGTTCTGCCCTTCACTTGATTTAAACATTTCATCAGCTCTTCAGTGTCACTCTTGTTTCCAGGCAGTTTCTCAGACCTGAGATCCCAGGATCCCAGAGCCTCCATCTTCAGCACTTTAAAGGACATCTCAAATAACAAACAAAACCTATTTTCATTAAAGCTGAGGCACTGATCTCAGGCACACTGATGCGGTTTAAAGGATAATTAAGATGAAAGTAAACAGTATTACTGACAAAACATTAGAAAGATGGTCATATCCATAAATGCCAAAGCATTTTCTGGTGTTCAAATTAATCTAGCTTTCAGCTTCTAGGAAGCAGTATGCTGCCAAGAGATTTAAAAAAGTGAGCAGAAAGTGTTACCTCTGCACAGGCACCAAGTCCCTAAACTTGGTGAAAGACAGCAGAGACAGGGGCCTGTGAGTTGGGAGGAGAAGCCGGGTCCTGCCTGCAGTGCCAGGCAAAGAGCAGCCTACCACCTTCAAAGCACAGACCAGAACAGCAGCCATTTTGAGAAGAAGCAGGGAGTGCTTCTAAGATTTGGCTGCTTTAGCCATCAGTCTTTACTTTGCTTGTATTTACAAATAACACACTGAAAAAAGGCATCTTTCTGAAGCAGGCAGTTTAGGAGGAAGCAAAAAAACCAGCAGCCATTTTCCATCTGGCTACAAGATCTGCTAACATTTGTCAGGACCTGTATATCCTCTTATTTGTAAGCTCAGGTTGTGACTCTCTTTAAATTAGTGCTCTCATGTGCCTCATGTACAGGTAAAGGCTGCTTTTGAGATGCACTCTTGCTGGCTCTCTCTGTGTTAGACAGCTGTAACTGTTACTCATATATCCTACAGGGCTGTCCCTAAGGGTGAAAGGAGAGATCTTGTTCCTTCTATTAAATACTTAGTTTCTAGGCTAGACTGCCAACTAATGTACCAGCATTTGTGATATACATGTATATGAACTGGAGCAAGACCAAACCTACCCACAGAAGCTGCAGAGCTGTAACTGACGTACCTATTTTGCAGTATGCTCACATGTTCTTCACCGGTAATACAATAAACGTGTGTAATTTAAAACACTTAACATTTTTTCAGTGCAGAGCAAGGAGTGACAGAAGCATTGTATCTCTTTTTAGAGCCATACCTATCCAGCAACAGAAAGGATGGGGAGTAGGTACCTTCGGTACCTCGGGAGCAGAGGGGAAACAGGGCAACATACAGGATTCACAGAAGCAGGAGACAAGGATGCCAAATAAAACAAGGCAGAGATTGAGGTAACAGCTACGGAGACTTAACAAATGACAGAAACTGTAGCAATGCCTACGATGCAGTGTGAAAGGGCAATATTAGAAACAGCCATGTAAATCATTGTATCAGTCCTTAAATTGATATAAGGATTGAGGAAATAAGGACGCTTAACTGGCAAAGTGTAGAGACTGGAGCAGAGCTCTGCGGTGGGATCTGACTTGTCCCACTAGGCGAGATTACAGTGCCTAAGATGAAAGACAAGAAGACGCTGCTGCTCTCATTAAAGGATATACAGAGCTTTTTCTTCCTCACACTCTCCTCAAGCAGAGCATTCACACATGTCCTGTTTTCACGGAAAAACATATCAGTTTGAGGTAGTACAAATGAAAGCTCCTAAAGAAAACTGCTATTACGGCTGAGTAGATTTTGATAGGTGTTTTACATTCTTTGGGCTCTGAGGTCCCATTAGAATCAGAACTGCTGTTTGCAAACACCCTGCTGAAGTCAGCAGAAGATGAGGATTTACTGTAATCACTACAGCACTGGGCAGTGAGCTAGGCTCGTTCCTGAACTGTTTCCTAAGAGATGTTAACAGCCTCAGCTGGGTGCTCTTTGTAGTTCTGGCAGAGGTCAGCTCTGTCTCTAAGCACAAATCAGAAAAGTAAATCTAGTCTAAACAATCCTCTGTACTGTTCCAGAAGCAATTAAAGGCACTTTGGTCTGTGTATTTCCCCCAGGTGTGAGCAGACACTTCCCACAGACAGTATGCACAGCAAGAGCTCAGAAAGTATAAGCCCTTTGCAGAGGAATAGGCAAAAAACCTGTTGCTTTGGGCATGTAAGACTGAACTGGCCAAAACACTTCAGGATCAGCTTAGCCAGGCAATGACTACAACCTGTATGTAGATAAAAATGGAAGTAAAACATTTTCAGCTCAACTCATCTAACTCCATCAGGCTTTTTATTAGCAAGGTAATACCAACAGATTAGATAGCCACTTTTAGATTTGGTATTATTTAGTGAGGAATAAAAATGTAATGTGCTCCATCAACATGTCACCTAAATTCATGACAGAGATACTGGCATGCAGGAACCTAAAAGCATCCCACATCCATGAGCAGTACTTCTGTAAACCAGCAATGATGTGAAAAGGATAGAAAAAGTGAGTACAAAGTGAATCCTCATTCATTTTAAAACAATTATCTTTGGTAAAGAGCATTTGGTTGTTTCCTTCTCCATGATTCCCCAAAAATAGAATAATGAATACAATTACTTATAAGTACTCCTATAATGTTAGGTATACTCGCTATACCTAAAAACTCCCACTGGTTTTGCTAAGAGCCAGCACCAGCAGCCCTGGGAATTCAACACACCGTCCATGAATCTCCAGTGTATTAGCACTGGCATGTTGTTAATTTTTCAAACCAGAAATCTACCTTTGCAACTAGCACTGATTATACAGGAGGTGAAACATGAGTAGCTCAGGGAGTCAAGATTTTTTACATTCATTCTTTTATTTGCCTTTTTTAAAAAAAATCAAAATCGACATATTCATGCACGGTGCACCTCCCCACCCGTGGTGTGGCACAACTCCATACAGAACTGTGGCATGAGCTCAATAAAGGAAACAACTGATTTAGGGCTAGTTTGATTAGACAGAAACCATCCAAACCCCTAATGTTCCCTGATGTGGCTCACATCACGAAGATGTACAGTCACAGTTTACACAAAGACATACACAGGCGGAGGAGTAGGTAGGACAGCAGTAACTTTCCACTGATTAAAATGTATCCTGAAATCTTGGCCTTAGTCTGTGGCTACAAAGTTTAATCCCTGGTTTTATTAATGTGGCACCTTCTAACTGCAAAATATTTCCAGAAACAAGTTTCCAAAGCATCTATTTATAGTATTGATAGTGAGTGGCAGAAAAGTAGGACCGGAGTGCCCTTGCTTTGGCATAGCTGAGACCTTCAGCACGCTAGGGAAGCATACCCACGGCTGTTACGGGATGCCAGTAGCACGTGCTGGTACCAGACGTGATTTTGCTGCAGCCTTACAGATTTCTGCGTCTGGTTTCTGAGTAGTGCCAAACACTGCTTGTCCCAATCTGCCCTTGAATGGAAACCCTTTTCACCAGTGGCTCATGTACACCCACTGCTACTCTTCACCAACAGCAGCCAGCAATTTTCCTAATATGGAGAAGGTGTGGATGCATAAAAAAGGACAGTATTTTTATCCTTGCAGAGATAAGATTTTTTTTTACTATGCTGTGACTCCGCTGGTCACTACCAGCCCCAAAGAGTCCTATTTCATGGAGGTGAAGATCACAACCAGCAGCAGAAAGAAGAAACACATTTACACATGTTGCACCGAGCATTTTGCATTAATCACTCCAGCTTCTCAGTAAATCCCCAAATAAAAATCACAGTTGTTTTGCATAGGAAGAAACAAGGCGCAATTAGGGGCCTGGACTTGGTGAGGCTGTGGAGGAGTCTCCGACTGCAGGTTCTATTCAGAAAGCTGGAGAAACCAGTCTAGAATCCTTCTAAAAAGAAAAAAAAACCCCTTTCTTCCTCTATCTGTGGCCCCTGGGTAAACACCAGATAACCCCCACCTCCATCATCAGGTAGATTTATTTATTATTTACCATTAGATTACTTTCATTTAGCATGAGAAACTGAGTGCACACGTTTGACTCGATGCAAACAATCTGCTCTAAGCAGTCTGGAACCTGGAAGAAAGGTGTCACCCTGAGTGCTACAAAAGGAATTTTTGGCACATGAATCCAGCCAATGATCAGCTTCTCTAAAACATAACCCCTGCTACAGCCCAAATTCCTCCCTGTGAATTACACCAGTGAAGAAGTGGGTCCCAAGAGTTCTATGATAGCATAATATCAGCTTCTGGATCTTGGTGGAAGTAGCATGAGTTCTGTGGTAACAGAAATTATTCAAATGTTTTAACATGGTAAAATTTGTTTCTCCACTCTCTCTTTGACAGTGGCTTGGAGGAGAAGTTAGGGCACAGGGAGGGAAGCTGGTTGCAGATATTTGGCCCTGAGGTGCCAAGCTCTCATTCGTAACAGGACTACCCTGACATATTAATTCAGCAGAAGATACAAGTCCACCAGATTTATTTCACATTGTTTTCTTACACACATCTACAGGGGAGGGAATGGGCAGCTGGTTGTTGTCCTCAATGAAACCCTAAGCAGGTCAGCAGGTAGCTGACTGCTCTCAGGCCATTTTATACTTTCACATAGTTTAATAGACCAGAGAATCAGAATTGTTTGGGTTTATTCAGCTAACAGATATTAAGTATTCTGGTTTCATTAATAGTATCCTTTTGAAGCTGTGAAGAGTCATTTAATGACTTATGCATTCACTTCTGTCCAAGATCTCAGCTGAAATGAAAGTCGAAAGGATCATGCCAGCCTTCAGCTGCTATCATAAATTCATTACAGAACATTGTATAATTAAGCCCTTTTTGCAGTTGCATTTTAAAACACATCCTGGCCTGGCTGCTCTTGACTAAACTTGAGATGACTTGGCACCATTGTATGGGATTACACACTGAAATTAGCCAAACGTATGCAGGCCAGGCTGGAGGTGCTTTGGTTGTGAGGTTCAGGACCAAATGTGCAGGCAGGAGCTACAGCTTCGTTGTGAAATGGCAGGAACAGGGCTGCGAGGAGGAAGTTTGCAGAGTACCTGGGACTGCCGTGGCTGCCTAGAGCTGACACTCCCAGTCTTTCACTTTCCTGCCTACCAGACATGTCTAAATATCTTGAGAAAAACATGAAGCAAAACAATAGGTGACTGTAGTGTGAATAATAAAAGCCTGGCTTCCCTCTTGGAACCTGACTGCTGCTCTTAAACTGCCCCAGCTGCGCTCTCACGGTTCAGGATGTCAGCACAACTGCTCCAGTGAATTAATGCCTTGTGTTCACTCTGGGGCTGTCTACAGACCCCTTTTATAGACTGTATTGTAAGACTGGGGTGGGTTTCTGGGTCAGAAGGTCAGCACTACCTCTCTACTCCAGAAAGATAGGTTCTACATGATGCCATTTCAGTAACAGCAAAAAAAAAAGGTTGAAAGTAATGCTGCATATAGGATATACTGAGTTGCTAGCAGTATAGTGCTTTGTTCCTAGCAGGAACAGGTAAAGCAGACATTAGAAATACTCACTGACAGATCCTGAAGGATCTCTGATAGAGCAAAAAGTTTTCTAAATATATAATAGACTGTGTATGAGCTGACTCAAAGGTAAGGGCTGAATTAGCCCTGGCTGAAACTCCATGGATTTCAGGCAGCTGCCTACAATGAATTTGTCCCTACGACAGAGTGCAGTTATTCTTTCAATACCAAGAGCCCTCATGTGTCCAAATCATTCCAAGCTAATATTGGGCTTAATTTACTGTGTGTTTTGATTCTTTAGCATTACTGAGAGAAGATGAAAAAAGATACCATACAACCATCTTACGTAGTTCTTTTTTTCCTAACTGCAGTCACTTCTTCAAAGGCTGGTGTTCTGTCCCGCTGCCAAGTACAACAGCACAGTCTTTCCCTCCCTCCTCTTGTTCCCAGTGACAGAAAAGCAAATCATAAGCCAGGTCTGCTCCAGACCATGTCTCAGTGCGTACCAGCCATCTGAAAAGGCACGTCCTTCCCCCCATGTCAGTGCAGTCTGCATTCCCGTGGTTTCTGCTCATCTTGGTTTTGGAATACAAGAGTGACATCACCAGGGCTGTCACTCCAGTACTTCTCATCAGGTTCAAATCTACTTAAAAATAGGCATAAAAGGGAAAAGGAAATACATACTCCTTGCTGATTTATCTATTAATACTGGAGAGCAGTTGTATCACTGATGTAGAGAAGGATCACACACCTTCATAGTCAAACAGCACCATCCAACATATGGCAGTAGATGAAGGCTGCCTTTGCCTCTCACATTCACTCTGAATCCTTCCAAATCATCCCTGCCAATACAATATGATCCTTGAGATCATTAACATTCGTCAGAAGAGCAAATCTCTCACTTATGTAATAAGTCAGGTTGCACCAAAGAGCAGGTATGAAAAGTTCCCTGGGGGAAGACACCTGCAGAGTCTGTTCCTTGACCTTCAGCTCTGCCGCTCCTACAGATGGATGCTGTTTGACTCAGCACTGCATTAGCAGTACATACGCAGAGTATCTCTGGAACAAAACATTGCTCTTCTGAAAAAGAGCAGCCTGATAGATTAATTTGTCAAGTGATGCTACCTTCCAAATTTGATCAAATGAAAATCATTCCTGTTTAAAATAAGAAACAATTGAATACATTCCCCTACTCTCTCTCTTTGTGAACATGCACACCTCAGAGAGCAAAACATTTAAACAGAGATTGTTGTTGGAAGCATTATTCTGTAAGAGCCCCTCAAAACACTGAAAACACATTAAAAATATTCTATTAATGAGCTGAGGTCCCCCCAGCAAGCCTGGAGCATGCTGTAACTCACATGTCACTAGTATAGGTGAAACTCTTTTTCTTCTGATTACAGTAGGTAATCTAATTCAATGTATTTCAGCGAAATGTAAATGGGATCAATGTAAAACTTCCATCAACACTCTTACACTCACAGTTGCCAAACATAGACAGGAATTTACAAGGAAACATACACAGATGGACTTCTCCATAAGCATGTATAGATATAGGGAGTTAGAAGTTCTTTAAAGACAAGTAAAAAGGAAGAAGCAGATGAGGAAGTTCTAGTATTTATCAGGTCAAATGTTTACATGCTACAGAAGGAAAAAGTATGCTATTGATCCCAGTATAGTAGCTTTCCTCACATCCTTTAAGGCTCATCTGCTCAGTGTATCAGGCACTCCTGTTATCCTGGGAGATACAGTGCCTGACTTGCCAACGAAGTGGAGAAAGGCCACTTGAAATCTCTTTCTTCCTCAGGGCGGTATGGTCATACTCTCAAAGGAAACAAATCTTCACACATCTCCCCAACACCATCCACATATTAGCAAGCATGTATTTTACACTGGAAAGAAGGGAAGGATCTTGCCACTTTAAATAGTCCAGTGAATTTTTTCTTCTGTGGTCAGCTGGGGCTCTTTGTTGGGATTGCACTGAGGTGTCCGTCCATTACATGTACATACTGGGTATTTTTGATTCATTTGCTCTTCTTCCAATCCACAGTGCAACTTCTACCAGTTTATAAAAGATTTGCACTCGGTGTTTGGAGAAAAGGCAAGAGAGAGCCTGGCTGTGCTCATGCTATGCAATCACTGACTTATGTAGGAGCTCATGGGACCGAAGGATCGGGCCCAAAGATTCAGTAGCTCACAGGAAAGCCAAAGAAGTTAGGTGCCAGAAAGTTTGGAAGCTGAGCTAGGTAGTTACAAGAGCATCTGCCACTGTGACAGATAAAATCTGAAAGCAAAGAAGGAGGTTCTGGTTTGGAAGGAAGCAGATGATACTACATGATCAGTATGGCGCTGGACAGATAGAGCTGGATTTCATCAGGATTGCATCTTCCTATGAATGGGCACAAGAAGCTGTTTGCAGACACAACCGAATTGGAGAGGAAAGCAAAACCCACATGACGTTCAACCTGCCTGACAGAAAATGGGACCTGCACACTTGCTGTGGGAGCGCAGAGTCCTCACTAGCAGTAAAAAGAACTTTTGCATGAAGTGATCACCCCTTGCTCAGCTCGAATCACCTTGAAACATGAACACCTCCTGACCTTCCTGGTTGCTGTGGCTCCGCATTCATTGCTGAACTCCCTACGCTTGAGTTAAGGCCCAGAAGTATTATGGGAGTGAGCAAATCTATTTAATTTCTCCCAAATGTTCCATCTCAAAGTAATGGCATAATACCTGGCTCCTTCCTTCAGCTCCACCAAACAATGACTGCCAGGAAAACAGCTTACTTACAAAATATAGTTAGCTCTTTAACACACAACCTTCTTTTTACTTAGCCTAACTGCTTCTTTTTTTGGTGCCGATCTTTGTAGATTCCCTTGGTTTATGCCAGCTGCAGTCCTCCCCTGGAGAGGCACTTCCTTCTTATAAGAAACAAATAATTTTACATTTGGAGCATTTTACAGCTGGAGCATTTCCTGAGTCCTTCCACTTCTGACTTTACCTTTTTTCCTGGCAGCCTGCACGAAAGGACATAGGCACCCACCTGCAAGGCAGGGTACTGGTCTTAGCTTTGTCTCTCAAAAACCTGACTTTCTGTAATCACTTCCAGTGAATGATAATGCTGGAAGAGCAAGATAACTATCTCAGTGTGCTGTGGTGGTCAGAGTTGCCACGTAAATACACTGATAACGGACTTAAAAAACCAAACAACAGTAAATGAGAGAGTTGTTCTCTCCCTGCCAGAAGTGTGTGTCCCTCTACTAGAGAACTGCTATGCAAACAGCTAGGTGGGCACTAGGAATATGCAAAGCTTTGAAGCTTTGGAGAGGAAGCTGGGAGGAAGCAGTAAGTGATGTGTAAAGGTGGGGAAAGAGGGAGAAAAAGGTCTGGAAAATCCAGAAAAAAAGAATCTGGTGCACAAAGGAAAAGATTTCTCTAGTGTCAATCCCTTTTGGAGCTCTTGCTCATTCATCTGTGGTGAACTGACCAAGACCCACTGAATGGCCACACTCTGCCCAAGGACTATCTCTGCATGGTGACAGTGAAGAGGCCTGGGCAAGGAAGCAGGAATCTCTTGAAAGTATGATTAAAAGGCTAACTTTTCCTTTGGGAAAATACTAGTCATCAAAAACTAGTCATCATCAAGATTTTTACCAATCTCTGGTAGAGTATTAAAAATGTCCCATGGAATTTTCTTCTTTTTTAAAACGGACCTGTACACTGCTCATAGCCCCTTCTACAGTGTTAAAAAGTGAGATGCTCACTGGCTGGTCACTCTCTGCCTAACAGGACAGGGTTTTGTTTGTGAACTTTCCTGGGACTCTGTGATGGGAGGTACTATACAAAATGAGAGCCAATAGTTTAACAAATAAGGCATCGGACTGGATCATACAACACGTGGATTCAATTTTTGACTCTGGTACAGACTTCTACATACGACTAAGTCCCTTCAACTCTTTCGATATATCCCTTCTGAGTAAAAGTACAATAACACCTCCTCATCACGTATTAATACTTTACCATAGGGAAAATCATTCCTCTTTGTACTCAGTCCTGTACAAGGGAAGCAAACATGGCAAAGATAAGAGTGCCTGCACTTGCATAACCTAAGCAGCTATGGCAAGTCCCCTGAAGGATTCTGATACACAGTCAGTTATACAGAGTGTGTACTGCATGAGATTATTTAAGCGTTAGTGGTAAATATGGCCTTGCACAAGCTTCTGCAGTGCTGTAAACCTTGCTTTCAATGATTTTAGCTTTCACGGATTTTAAATGATTAAGCAAAAGTCTTACAATGCACCTTCAAGTGGCCCTTAATAAACAGGTTTTACTTTAGAAACAATTTCTTACTGAGTCTACCAAGAAATATTTGCATGTGAAATGAAGAAATTTGAATGAAAACAGGTTTGTTTATTTTAGAAGGCACTGCAGCCACCCACTGCATGGCTGAGTTTCCAGCACACCAGTACTGGATGCCAAGGAGCTTCAGGAAGGGAAATAAGAAACAGAATGGGAAACTGAGTAGCTTTGCTTCTTTTCACATTAATTCCCAAAAGTGGGCAGCACCACTGAAATAATATTGTGTAAAATCTTCTCTTAACTCAGAAAGCTTACTGTTTATTTCCTACCTCAGTGTCTATGGACAGAAATTCCAAAATGTTGCAGGAAACAACACTAACTCTATGTTTATCCAGAAAAATAGAAGTATTCTTCATTAATAGAATTAGTAGGTTTAGGACCAGGAATAAGATGTACCACTATTATTATTATTATTATTAGTCTTCATCTACGCAAGCAATGTGGTTTTTTTCTGAAATGAAAAAACATCTCTTGTGCAGAATGAGCATCAGTGTAGCAGTTAAGGCATTGTGCCTTGTACAGAAAGCTAGAACATCACTTTTCTGACTAAAGCATAGGTAGAAGTCATCTGAAAAAGCATCCTTAACGAGCATGAGGATATGAGACCCTGGTTTAACAGAGGCTGAAATGTGTGCTGCTGTGTTAATATCCTTCCAGGGAAGTACTTTAATTCCAAATCAAGAAGGAACATCACCATCTCCTGAGTCATCAGCATCACTTCCTGCCTTTCTGTGTACATGTTCATAGGAAATCTTTCATCTAATTTTTTCAAAGCCCAATCCCACTTGGCTAGCAAGCTCAGGCAAGATCCAGCCAACAACAGTATAGGCACAACAAGTTTCAACAAAAATATTTGTTGCAAGAACACTCTTTGATTCATTTGCTCTTCCTTGGCTGAACCTCGACTACACCCATCCTGATGCACACTTGTGGAGTGCCGTTGCCATGTCAGGATCCAAGTTCAATTTCTGCACTCCCAAGTTACTCCTTCTGGCTTTGAACACTATCCAGGTGGCTGCACAAGGGGGTACAGAAATTACAGGGAGATGGCAGAGTTGGTGAGAGGACCTGCCTGAGAAGCAAAGAAAGGGGAGATACCCACACTCTACCAGCCCATCCCCATCCGATCTGCCCACAATGTGCTGTTGTAAAGAGTTTGCAGTGAAGCTGGGGATTTGGCACTGACATGGTGTAGAATAGTCATCAGATATTTAAAACAGAGCTGGGAGAACAAAGAAGGGCTTTGTAGTGCAAGGCAGCACTGAAAACCCTGAGCCTCTGCCAGCCAGCTTGCATGGAGTGTTTGCTAATGTACACAGTGGAGTGCATTCCTCTCATTTGATTACATGACAGTTTTATATACCAGGTATATGCAGAGGATTTTTCTTAACCCTTTCAGTCCTCCGCCATTTATAAATCTTAAAGAGACTCACATTGGTTTAATTTCTGCCGTCTTGTACATGCATGCAACTTCAGTCACGAAAGGCTGAGCATGTGCTGTGTGGCAACTGGATGTAAATGGGTATGTTAAAAGTACTCTTATCTATGCTGCTAGAAACAGCAGAAGTAATTAAGCATTAAAGAATTACAAAACTAATTCACTCCTTACTCATGCAATAGTTTTCTGTATCTCCCTTGATTTAAGAAGTGAGTATAAAGAGGCTTGTTCCTACTGTAAAATGAGGACAATCGTACATACCCTTCTTGGTGAAGTTCTTTGAGATCTATGGCTAAAACATGTCGTCTGTAACAAGGCAATGCTCTATGCATTCAGGCAAAAGGACCTCTCATCCGTATAATGTGAGGCATACAGATGGGGTGCAGGACCAAGGCCTAAATTGCAGGAGTTCGGGTGCTTTAGTGCCAAGTAGGCAAGGGCAAAGTATTCTTACTTTCCTGTTCTGCTAATGCACAAAGTAAATTCTTAGCCATAATTATAATAATACACAATTACATTTTCAGAAGATGTGTTGTGGTGCCTTTCATAAACTCTGAGCTGTAAAACTATTAAGTTATAAAGTTAGAAGATTAACTTCTGTTAATTAAGTTAAAAGAACAAGGGAGACACTGAAAGAGATGTTTGTGGTTAAACTCCTCAACACCTATACTGTTTGCCTGTACTTTTAATGTTGGTAGCTCATAGACGAACATCTAATTAAGCCCACAGAACCTCTGCAAAGCATTTAACTAGGAATTATTTTCCTGCTTAGCCACCCAGGGAAACAATCAGGACATGAAAGTTAAAGTATCTTGCCCAACATTTGGGTGTCAGAGGTAGCACTATAATTCATGAGGTTCCTACTTCCATACTGCAAGTACTTAACAAAGCAGGGTTTGCCTTGTAGGTAGAGAGGAAGTGTTTGGGGCTGTTGTCTGGAATCAAATGGAGAGAGAGAAAGGAAGGTAAAGGAAGGGGAAGGCTATTGCAATGGTGGAAAAGAGTACACGTGGCAAAGGCGGCTGATGTAAATGAGTGAGAAGTGAGCCAGAATAAAGGCAAACCAAGCCACCGACTTAAGCCTCCATAAGTCATTCAGAGGCTCTTACCATAGTGAGTGATTTCAAAGTAAGTAAGTCCCAAAATGGAGGGGTATACGTAAAGGACTTAGGAGAACTTGGGAGTAGTTCTGCATTTTTGTACACGCGAGCAGGAAGACTCTTGCTGGAATGTTTGTATGTGCTTGAGTTTGTAAAGAAGAAGAAGAATAATTTCCCAAACCAGAAATTGCATGATTAGATACCACAAGCAGGTTAACCAAAAGACACAAAAAAGAAGCAGCAGATATCCTGTTTCCAAACTAATGGTATTTTCAGTAAAGAATGACAGAAGATTTGACATATTGGCAGAACTAACTCACAAAAGGAAAGCACTTTTTGAAGCTTTCACTTAAACACTGATAGCTCTTTAAAACTATTATTAGCTGTGAGATACTTCTTTGGACGACAGAAGAAAATGTTACTTTTCTAATGGTATAAAGGAACTGGAAGCATCACAGAAGTTCTTACAGGAAAGTCAGATGTTTCATAAAGCATACTGCAGATAATACATGCAGACAAGTATCTGTGTCCTGTTTCTGGAACTGTGTATTATTCTTAATTACTTTTTCCTACTGTTAGATTATGTAACTTGGAAATAATGTGACACTTCTGTAAGAGAAATATTTTTATATTATGGAAATTTATTTTGCACTATGAGGAAAGGGGCAGGAAGTATTCAGACGACAGCATTTCTCAGCAGTTTTTAGCTCTAATAATCACAAAAAGCTGCTGCCTCGGTTTAACACTCTGCTGCATGTGAATGTAAAAGACCAAGACTTGTCTCACATTCCTTCTCCTCCCAAAGAGCCATGATACACAGAAACACATCTGCAACCAACAGAGGCCCACATGGCTCAATTATCTTCCCCATACCATCAGACATGTATAAATGCGTGAGACATAGCACCCTTGGATGCCAGGAGAGCATTTATGATGCCTAACTATATACTGCCTTCACTTTACAAACCGATAGCACTGTTTCCCAGATATCTGAATTCCTCAGCTCAAAGCCAAAGAAAAACCCTGCTGCTCAGTCAAACACAGAAAAATAGAGGTGATGCTGGCAGAAGAAGTGAAATTTTAGACACGCTAGCAATTATCATGCTGTATTGAAAGAACGGACTGCTGTCACAGTGGCACAGAGCATTGAGGTCTGCATGCCTCCCTGATGTAGGATACACAAACAACTGTGCAAAAAACAGCCAAAATAAGCTGATCTAGACGGTGACTCTTAAGGAGCGTGGCCCCATTCTGATGTCCAAGGACATGGACACATAAGTGTCCAACTTTGAGGACTGGGATCACAGTGTGATATGCATCTTTGTGGTCTCAAGCTTTACTTTTGGTAGTCACTGCGTTTGGGATGATTTGAAGAGGTTTAAGTTCACTTTCCATCCAGTATCTTGCTTACTAAATAAGAAGCCACCTCCTCCCAGCAAGAGTGACTGTACAGATTACCTGGTTCAGTTTAAGGCCTTCAGATCTTTTCAGGGAGATAATTACAAGAAATTTGACACATGAAAGGGATGAATCTTCAGAACTCCCTTAGGAAAAGGGCTAACAGTGGCCATAAATTTCAGTGTCTTCAGGAAACTCCTTTGCAGTCCTGTACAGCACTTTTAACATGGAAAACATGGAGCTGTACACCCTGTTTTCTCAAAGGAGAAAGCAGAAATTTGAATGAGAAATCAAGCTGATTATTAAAACAATCAGTGTGCTTTATATTGAGGCCAGAAAGATCAACAAAACAGAGAAAAATGACCCTCGTTTAACATAATGTTACTTTATCGAGTTCACAGGGTATTAATAAGGGAATATAATGATTTCACAAACATATTCTAAAAGCAAATATTAAATCTTCATACCCATCCTGTGAATGGCTGCAATTAACATATATAGCAGCCTTCCTTTAACATCACACATGGCTTACATGACACCTAATCCTGCCAAAACACCAAAACATCCCTGGTTGTGCATCAGTAAAGTAATGAATGCACAGCTCTGGGAATGGTGTTGGTTAAGCTCTACATAGGAATCAGTAGAGGGAACACATAACACTGTGGCTTTTGAGTTCTACGAAATAATGGAAATGGCATCTTTTTTTCCCCCTCTCAGTGGAGTAATGGAACAGTAGATAAACTGTGCAAAACCACAGCTAAATATTTAGAACCCACAAGGAAAAAGTCCTTTGAACAAATCAAGCTATTTCGCTTACGTGCTGGGAAGGAAGGAAGAAAGAGAGAGAGGGCTTGTTATTGTTGTTTCTATTTTTAAATACATACGAGATGCTGAGATACTATGCTGATAGGGGCTACATAAGCACCAAAAGAAAGAAGGGTAGAATCTTTTTCCATGACATTGTTATACCTTTATAGTGGTAATCTGGGCTTCAACCTTTAGCAGCACCTTTTCCAACCAAGACATCTGAAAATGTCTCAAAACTATTTAAAAAAACAATGGAAATAGTGCAATATAAAACGTGGCCTTCAGGTCATCTGGAGATATGATGGGTACTTGGAATTCCCAAGGATTTCCTCCAAAATGACTTTGTTCACTACCTGCTCCTTGCCCACCATCACACAGTTAACATTTTTCATTTAAAGAACACTCAAAGAAGTTTCTCTGATATTCAAGTATAAAATATAGGCTGACAAGGAAAGGTACTTAAAAGTTTTGAAATATTTTTGAATTAATTAATTATTTAATACTCTGTACCTCAGCTTTCCCACCTGTAAAAGATTTTACTGTTAAAAGACATTTACTTACCTAGAAGGACTACTATGAGGCTAATGAATATTTTTAAAATATTTAAAGGCAGCTAAAGAAAAGCATGGGAAAACTGGGATTTGAAACACAATTAAAATAAAAGAGGAAATGGGAAACATACAGGGAAGGCATTGAAGGTATCTCCACATAACAGGACAGAGACTGACAATGTACGATATACACAAATCTTGGATCCTCAAACTTCTCCTATTCTTCATTCTGCTCTTAAGTAAAACCCCCACAGATGGCGTGCACCTATAGTGAGAATGAGCACTTCAACTTCCCTGTTGATTTCATATTGATCAAATAAATTCTGTAAGAAATTTAGCATCCATCTCCCAAGAAAAGAGAAAATGTCCTTCTCAGAGTTCCCAGGATTTAAAGCAACGATCCAAATCACAAAAAAGAAAGAAAAAAAGCCCTGAGAAAGAAGCAAAGAGAAATCAAGGCAGGCATAAACCAAGACAAATCTTCCTGGTTCAGAGACTGTGAGGACTTGACAGGGTGTCTTCATGCCTCAGTCACTAGTCTGTTAATCATTGAACATATACTCAGGTTTGCAGCTGAAAAATCCCATTTTTTTTCTAAATATTAATTCATTTACATTTCATAGTCCACCAATAAGATTGCACCAGTACATTCTCCACGACGACTTGCATTGCTGACTACCTCCAGTCACACCTCGCTGCTAATGCCTCAGTGATGAGGCAAGGCACCTTGAATTGGAAGTCTTAATTCGTTTTGGATCCAACCTACTGTCCATAACATATATTAAATTTCTGCAAAAGATGAGGAACAGAAATTAAAAAAAATGAAGCGCATTCTTACGGCACCTGCTGCTGCATCTGAAAGCAGCTTTGCTCAGAAATCAAGTCTGAGACAGTCCCACCACTTTGCATTTCAGTGTCTTTCACTGCAAGATCTTTTTTATTCACGTTAGCTAACTGAGCTTTTAAACATTTGGGATTGTGTCATTGATCCTGTTTCACGCTCAGATACGTTTAGACAGATGGACAGCAAGTCAACTGATTTTTTGAGGTTTATATAAAACACCACAGAGTGAAACTGAGGTGAGGATTCAGGAGTCCTTCCTCCCACGCCGGCACCGCTGTGTGCACTGCTAGCCAGTCTCCATTCAGTGTTCCGCTCCTAGCTTAGCTTGTCTGGCCCGGTCGTAATGAAAGGAAGAAAGGATTTTTCACTAGGAATTTGGAGTATTTTCTCATTATAACCAACCAGCATGACCAGAAAAAGAGCCCTGATGCAATCCGTGCGCCTAGTTCTCACTCCCCCGCTGGCAGGGCCTGAAAAGGCTGCCGGGGCCACAAGCCCCGCTCCTCCAGGAGAGGGGAGGGAGGATGTGCAGAACCAGATCCTGTCCCTCACATCTGATAACCTGCCTTCAGCACTGCCCAGAGCTTCAGGGTTCAAGGAAAAGCAAACAAACAAACAAAAAATCCCCCCTGCTTCCCCCTTCCAGCACCCGTGGCCTATGGTGCAGTAACCAAGGAAGCAGCTCTTCCCATTACCCACAGCCAACCTTTCAAGCAGACGAGCACAGGGCAAGGATAAACTCCAGCAAAAACCCCACCTCCAATCTTGTTTTTCAGGCCAAAACTAGAAAATCGGGCAGGACGGGCATGATTTGGTATCTTAAGGACAGAGAAGGGCCCTGCTGGTTGGAAACCAGGGCAGCTGAGCGTGCTGTGGGGGGAAGACAGTGGCCCGAGGGGAGGTTAGGGCACGGAGGGTTAACCTGCTTTCCCACCAGCACTTCGGCAGGGTGCCCAGGGTATTGATTACTGCCCTCCACAAAAGCAAGTCATCGAAGGGGGTTTTTCTTCTTTCCTCTCACAGTCACCCTCGACACTAAAGCAGCAGCCGAAGGGCCTTCTCCTGGCGAAGGCACAGCAGGAATAATCCCACAAGGTTGGGCGGAAAGGGCAGAGGCCGAAGGGCAGGGAAGGTCAGCGCTAGGCAGGCACGAAGTAGAGTTGCCGGAGTGGGCAGAAGGTCTGTTTCTGGGTCCCCCAAGCGCTCCTGCCAGAAACTTAAGACGCACTTTGGGAGACCGAGTGACGGGGCTCATGGTAAGCTGGTGTAACGGACAGCTGACGGCGTCTGTCCCGGGAGCGGGGGGAGGAGAGGGCTCCGCGCCTTGTACCCGCTGACGCGACCGTGTGTTGTGCTTGTGACAGTACGGCCTCAACGTGCTTGTGGTTTCTTGTGCAAGGAGAAGCTGTGCTCAGATCAAGAGAGAGTAGATGCCAGCTGAAGCAGTGCAAGGGAAGTGAAAACACTGTCAAGTTTTTGCTTGCTCCAACGCATGTGTGCACCTTTTCCAATACAGATGAAAGAAACAATGCAAAGCCACAACACAAAGTTGTGCCAGGCCATCAGAAGTCCTCAGCTGTGGGCTCTGCTCCGCCATGGACTTACTCAGCTTAATTCCTCTTACACACATAGTCACAAGTCAGAGTGGATCTTCTGCAGTTAATGGAGTCACATCCCTGTACAACAGTCACAAGGGACAACCAGACCCACCATGTGACTCCAGGTCTCAATCTTGCTGTTCCTGTAAAGGGGATAAAGACCACCACTTGGGCTGAAGGTGCGCTCTGGGCACTCCTTCAGGCTTGCTGTGACCCTGAGAAGGCGCTGGGGGAACGGGAGGGCAGAGGAGTTCGTAACACCCCATACACATACCAAGGCGTCAGACGGGAATCACCTAGGAATTCCTTTCAACTGCAGTCGGACACATGGTACATTCCCCTCTGTGCCACCAGATTTTCTCTTTCCTTTTCTCTTCACTTAAACACAAATAATTCTGGAATTGAACTTTCCTGGCTGTGATTACATGAGTTTGCGCAAGCGAAGCACATAGATTCATTCTCCCCTGCCATCTACTCCTTCCATCAGGCCCGTTGTTTGGCCTTGTCCTACACCCTGTCATACAGCCTGCTTTCCACAATTGCATGAGACTTTGGTCACAGTGAGACTCATGGCCTTCCTAACAGCTCCTAGACAAGCCCCATCATTGCTAGTTACTGAGCACGAGATGGAGAAGGCAGGCAGCATTTTACCTGAAAGCCATGTTTTATCTGTCCAGGATAGGCCAGGCAGATGGGAACATAGGCTTCTCATGCCAGATCATGCCAGTACTCTGATTCCAGCAAAAGTCAATTCATTCAGGCTTCAAGCAAAAAAAGTTAGTGTACCTAGCCAGTTGTAAAGTGGGAGTAGACAGAAATATTCCTCTCTTCCCTTCCTCAACAGGGTAGCCAAAGATACGCTGTTACATTGAGAACTTTTCTGCTGTAAATTTGAGCTTCCTTTTTTTCCCCATCTGATCTCACTTATCTCACCATGGTTTCTGGCTAGTAGCGGGGAAACAAGAATTTAATTTAGATATGATGTTTGAATCTGGAACCAAACTTTCTTAGAACACAGGGAGGCTTGGTTTCATGTGTTTTGATTTAACCCATTATTATGCTACATGAATCCAATTAAAAATCTGAATAAATGTCTGACTCTCCCAAAAGTTAGAGCTTTGAATCTGTTGTTTCATCTTTAGCGGAAAGAGAAACAGAAACCAAATAAAAATAAGGAAAGAGGAATAAAAAAGGAAATTTACAGAACACCTTCCTGAGGGCAGCTGCTAAATATCACAAGAATGTGCTATCTGCTGTTTTGGAATATCACCTCTCCACTTAAGATACTACAGGTCCTGGTTATGAAAGTGCCTAATTTCCAGGATGCAAAGCTGGGACACAACTTCATTCCAAATACAGCCAAGCACACTGTGATTCTTCCTTATCATTTTTATCATCCAGAGAGAGAGAACTCCTTTGTCCGGAAATTAACCCTTTGCCTCAGGACTCGGAAGCTGCACAGGCTGAAAGAGGAAAACACGAAGCAGTAACTTTTCCTCTGAATGTGCACAGGCACTGCTTATTTTGGGCATGATCAACTTAGGATTTGAAGACATTTGCTGGCATGTATTTAATCACCATGCTTTTTAATTACTTCTTCACATGATGGATGAGGTTTTTTGTTGAAATGAGGTCACAGTGTTTTACCTTTTCCTCCCATGCTGGGACTATTTGCTGTGTCAATTTGTGTGGCTTAGAAAAATATATGCACATCCTCTGAGCTGGGGCCTGGCACCATAAAGTAAAGCCGATTTTGGCTCCATCCACTTGGCAGTTAGTGAAAGCTGGGAACCTTTGGGTGCAGGCTGCAATGGTGCATGAAGTGCCCTCCGCCCTGTTGGGAGGAATCACTGCAGACACCTCTCCCCAGGTGGGAGAGGCCACAGGGGACATGGGGCAAATTCAGCCTCGAAAGTATAGGGTAATGATGTGCCTCAGCAGGACCCACCTCTCCATCCTCGCACAGTCATCCCACACTGGAGGGTAAGAGGGATTCTGGGCTCGTCTCTCCTGTGCAATTTCAGGGAGAGGCAAGGGCTCTGGCCCTCTGCCCCTTGGCAGCACCACAAGACAAGCCCTGCCACCCTTGTAATTTCTGTCATTCCAGTCACCACCCGTGGAGTAGCTCTGGATGTGTGCTCAAAGCTGCACTTCTTGACCTCCTCTTTCTTTTCAGTTCTCCTCATCCTCTGCACAAATAACTCCACTCTTTCAACAGCAGTTCAAGTAAAACTAAGAATTTCAAGAGAGGGAGGACACTGCTGATATGTACCCAGCCCAAAACGTATCTGCCAAGCTGTAGAGCCTTGAGCCAGCTGGCCTAGGCAGGGTGCAGAGGGAAGGAGTCCTATGCCAATGCACTGCCCCCAAATGATTTGAGAGAAAAAAGCCTTTAACGTGACAACACACACAGGGCACCACCTCCCATTTCCACACAGCCAATATCTCTGGCCAGCTTTGATCAGTGCCCTGGCTGGAACGTGCAGGGTTCAGTGTATGGTCAGACTTCAGTCACTCAGCCTCCCAAGTCAGCCCTGGAAGAAAAGAAAAAATGAAACACATCCATTCGCTGCTTCACAACCATTTATGGCCTCCCCCAAAGATGGGCTGCTCTCTTGTCCCTGGTGCTGGCTGTAAACTCCAGCATCATCGTTACCTCCATTAGAGACTCCTGAGTCTGGCACTGGCTAAGGAGGCACCAAACAGCACCAAGTGAGGGGCTCTGGTTACATGCCAAAGACCCAACAACTCATCAAGCCCCTTAAAGCCAGGAGAAGATATGGGAAGCAAGCAGGACTGCTGCAGTAACAACATTGTTTCTTCAGACCCCTAACCTCTCTGGCTCTATAGTATCAACATGGTAAAGACATCTGATAAAAAAGTGGGACTTTGGTAAAATAACTCCTGTCCTTGCCAAGCATTTAATCTCAGCCTCTTTGGAAGGCTCTCGCTGGAGTCCATGGTCATACCCTGACATGTAGGGTGTTCCACAGCTGGGCGCTTTCTGTGCCTGTACCCCAAGCCCTTGCTTTTTGGGAATTAGACCCTGGAGAGGTCAGAAGCTCCAATCACACCAAACGAAGCTGTGGCAGACAGCTCTAAATTATTAATGTCTTTAAATACTAAGTGCACTAAGTTCAGCCTGCAGCACACAGGTTGTGCATCAACAGGGTCCCAAAGGGGCTGCAGAAAAAAAATCTCACTAAGGACTGTGAAGCAGTAATTCTGTTTGCACTGACATATTTGCCTCTCCCATGGACAGAGGATACACACGGTCACAAATCACTGCATTTGTAAGCACGACCACTCTTCTCTTGCTGTTTCCCTCACTCCTCATCCCTGGGAGAGACATAGCTGTCCTAACCAAAAGCTCCATTTTATTCACAACCAAGAAGGTAGTCTTGCAACCTGAGAGAAGCCTGACACCTTTCAGTTATATGGCAAGAGCATCATACCTCCACATCTACAATCTGACTTGAGTAAAGACTCCGATTCTGTCACTGGGAAGACTGCAATTCATTAACATAGCTCTGCTATGCATACTTCGATATTTATCTTTAACCACATCCCTTTAAAACTAGCCTTACTGACAGCTTGCTTCTGTAAGCTTCCATTTTGCTATTCATTTAGTTTGATCCCCCTATGACTGCGGTGGCTCCTACCTCTGGCTCCTCTGGGTACAGACCACTGGCACAACTGGCCTGCAGATAACGACTCTGACTTGGATGCTGTGTTAACAGTTTGCTATTTTCATGCAGCTTTAATTTTGTTTCAAGAGGAGCTGATGCTGATTTTTGCTCCTGTTTCAACACTTGGCAGAAGCATGAAGTTTCACATGTTGTAGGAAACAGGAAGAAAATTTTAACTTCAACTTCTTAGGATGTACATGCACAAACAACACACAGTGCATGATCCTCCTGTTTATCTCCTCCACATCTCAATTTTTCTGTTCTCTTTCTCTGCTCTTCTGGGAATGTATCTCTTTCACTTCTACTCATCTCTCTCCCACACCCATAGGCATGCACTGATTTGTTATAGCTAGGTCACTTGTGATTACAGGTCTGGATACGCGAGTTTATTGCAGGGTTGTCCCAGGCTTGATAGGCTGTTTGCTGTTTTGTTATTACAGTGCTTAAGCCTCATCCTTCCAGTTTGCTCTCTTTCACACACACACACAAACCACCACAACATATTTACTTTGAAACAGCAAATACAAAAATTGACTTGGGCTTTGCAAACAATTTGAAAGGGAATGAGGGAAAAGGGGCTTATGGGCTCTGTAAATGCCAGCCTCCCTGTCCTGCCTGACTTCTCTGAGTGTTTGCCATTTTTTTCTGTGGTGCTGGAGTACAAAGCTTCAAGTGCCACAGAAGCTGCATGTCCGTTTGCTTTGCTTGGCTGCAGAAGCCCAGGCACAGCATATTCAGCTGGGAAGCTGTTAGCTGGAGTTGGGGAAAACCACTGGTGCCTTTTGGCTATACAGACATTGGCAATAGCTGTTACAAGTTAGGTTTGGCCCCCTAGAGCAGCAGGCAACAAACAGGAAGGATTGAAAACCTCTAAAAAATATTATTGATGTAATTACACTTATCAAATACAACAGCAACCGCCTACCCCCAAACTGTGTTTCAGGACCCTTCCAAAAAGGGGGATTTCAAAAGCAAACCTACCCCTATCCTTGCAGCAGACAGAATTTCCGTTCTATTTTGAAAACTCCTATGTATACCCCCACTGCATTCCTGCTCTTCCACCTCCCACCAAAAAAAAAAATAAGGCAAACTTCTGGGCATAGCTTAAAAGCCACAAAACTTCCTCCATGTGTGCATTCTCCAGCTCCACTGCAGATATTTGGAGTTACATAAAACTGGGCAGTTAGTGATTCTGGCAGCTGAAAAATTACAAAGTTCAGGGGCTGAGGAGGGTGTGGGCCAAGCTGAAGTTTTCCAGAGCGCAGTACCAGATGGAGTGGAGGAAAAACGCTTCTCTCTCGAGGCTCAGGAAGGTGGAGTTAGAAGCTCTGAACCTGAAACAAATTTCAGGGAATGTTTCTCCATTCTCTGTTCCCTGTGAACACTGGTATCGGCAGTGCTGGTTATCAAGGACAGTTTGGACTTTAAAAAGCAACGAATGTGCCTTTCTGTATGTGGTGATGCAATGCTTTTACAGTGACACAGCAGAGACTGACATGCTCCAGTTACTCCCCATTAGCCAGAGCTGTGCAAGCCTTCTCCCTTATGAACCAGCGGCACGTTTCCATTTCCATCTGGATGGTTGATGCGCAAGGATGAGATCAAAGTGCATCATGTAATAAACTGCACTAGCTACCAAACATGCTCCAAGTCAGCACATTTACACTAGAAGATGGTTTTGTGTTAGAACATCTGTTTACTGGGATGCTGCTAAATTTAACTACTACATTTAAAATTATGTCTGAAATGAGCTAACTCCTAAGGTCTGGACTTGAAACTCTCCAGGTAGGAACAGTCACCCTTCTTATCTACTCTGCGTGCCGAACAGTGTGTTAGTTAGCACATGTTGTAAGATGTTGGAATTTTTCAGTGTAAGTAGTCCCAACTGGGTTTTAAAACATCCTGGCTAGTCAGGCTTAGTTTTCTAGCTCTGGACAGAGTTTTAAAACATGCTTTCAGCTGTGACTAGCTGTGATCACACTACGGACAAAATAGCCTTTAACCAGCTAGTTTACAAATACTGGAATATTGTGTCCAGTCTTAAGGCATACAGCGCAAGAAAGACATTGGCAAGCTGAAGTGAAGTCCAGTGGAAGGACCCTAAAATGGTTAGGGGATGGAGCAGGCGACATATGAAGAGAGGCTGGGAGAACTCAAATTCTTCAGCCTAGAGGAGGCTAAGGCAGGAGACTTTTTTTAAGAAGATAGAATATTTGAACTTGATTATTTTAATGAAAATGCTGATAAAGAAGACAAATTCAGAGGTTTTACAGAAGAGAATTTGTCCACTAGGATCTAGAATAATTCACTTCACATGAGGGAAAACCATCCATTTGACTTTTGATTCTCATCACTAACCGAAGTGGAAAACAGCCCCAGTGACCAAGAGGGGAGACACTGTATATATCACAGTACCAACTACTACAAGCAACTGATTCACTTAGTGTTAAGGATGGAAATTTGTTTTAAAGACTGAATTTTCTGCACAGTGTCATCAGTTCTCAGTGACATAGGCATGGCAAGGTCGACTCTGTTTACCTATTTATTTTCAATACACAAAAGACAAACTCCTATAACTCCATATGGAATCAGTCATCTAACTAAATAAAGTAACTACTTATGCGCTATGCGGTCTTGGTCAAGTCACTCAAAAGCTTACCACTTTAGATTATGGTTCTGCAGCAGTCTAAATTAAACTAACAGTTGGCTTATGTGGTCCAGCTCTGGCTATGCATTCCCATTCCTCCCTTACACCCAACACATTGCTCATTACACCATTTGCCAAGCTGTTTCCTGGATCTAGGTCAACATAAAGCTCACCTAACAAAAAGTAACATATCCTTTTGTACAAACCCGGATCACAATAATAGCTAAAGCTATAGATAAGACGTAACATTTAACTCCAATTTTCCGTTTCATTTTAGGTAGCTGAAATTTTCTTCAGGTTTGGGGTTGCCTTTTTTTTTTTTTTTTTTTTGAGAAGGGAAAGGAAGTTTTGGAAAATTCAATAAAGTGCTCATTCTTACATGTAAAATATAATTTCAACATGCTTTTTCTGTTACTGTCAGTTCACATTCCTTAGGAAAAAGTTGAAGTGAAAATTAATGAAACTCAGTGAGTGCTTGCTGGAAAATGTTTGCTTTATAATGAAAACACAGGCATGCCATGACAATACTTAGATTGGAAGGCAGAAAGCATTTCAAATACTTTTTATATCTTAGAGAACATTATGTAATTTGTCAGTTAGATGTCATTAAGCTACATTAAAAAAAAAAAAGACGACCAGACATACCAAATAAAAATTATGAAAATGCCCTTTTCCCCCCCCAGTAATTCAACCTGTAGGATCCAGGGTTCTGACCCTGGTAAGACCCTCAGTCTGGCAAACAACTGTGGGACTTGAAGTTGCAAGCGCCAGCTGCACCAAAGCTCACTCCCTCTGTGCTGGAGCCCCCTTGCAGACTAGAGGGATCTGCACAAGCCAATTTTTTTTCTCTCTGTCTGGGATCTGGCAATGACCTCCTGCAACCTAACAGTTCTCCCCACCAGCCTGTTCTCCAGGCTCTGTGTTGACCTGGCAAATGCTTCTAGCTGTAAGGAGATGAAAAGAAGGTAAGGAAAAAATAGGGAGAAAAAAAAAAGCAAGCCCTGCAGATGAAAGTCTGAGGCAGTGTTTTCCTTTCCAAAGTGCTGCTACATTCCCATAAGCTTGTGGTTTCCTGCATTCTGCCTTTTTTTTTTTTTTTTTTTCCCCCCCCAAAATCCTTCTGGTGATATCTGAAGGGGGAAAATGTCCAGCACTAACAGGAGGCCTTTTGTTCTATTCGTTTCTAAGTGGACTTTAACCCAGTTACTACAGACTGAGTCACTGTAGAAACAAATAAAATAAAAGCTCTCTGTTTTGTCCCTCTGGACAGGTCAGGGACATGTTAAGTTCTGTTCTCCCTCTTCTGCTTTCTGGAAGCAGTACCAGACCTGGCATTACACTGCAATAATAATGACCATAGTTTATGGCTGTT
Source organism: Phaethon aethereus (assembly GCF_964289735.1). Lineage (NCBI taxonomy): Eukaryota > Metazoa > Chordata > Aves > Phaethontiformes > Phaethontidae > Phaethon > Phaethon aethereus. Next base: position 38,788,702 of record NC_138579.1, on the reverse strand, counting down.
ATTTTTTATATGTCCTGGCAATCCCTACAGAGTTGATATTCCAATAGAGCCAGCATTTCATTAAACAAAATAAATGCACAAGGGGCGTATCTTTGGGTAATGAGATTAAATTAAACCAGAGGAAGGCTGGCTACCAGAGACCAGTAAGATGTGGGTAAATGTGACACATATAGGTGCATGGCTGAGCTATTTTGGTATCTTCTCAGATCTCAGATATTTTAATGACTCACAGCAAACAACTGCTTGTCTCCAAATATAACTATAAGATTCCCTTGCTATCAGGCTGAATTTTAGGCTGAATCTGAGGGTTGAATTTCAGTCATTCTGTTTGCTATGACAAGTTATATCCTGTCACCATACATCAATTTTAGGGTAAATCATTATCTGTTTAGATCACAAACATCTACATTAAAACAGATCTAAAAAAGATAAGCATCCTATGCAAAGGCCTGTGGCTCCCTGGGGCTTACTGAGGCTCTGGAGGCTCTGGAAAGTCTGTGCACAAGAGGATTTCTCCTCCTCTTCCCCCTTCTCTCACCAGCCCGCCTTCCCTGAAAACTTTTTTAACTCTTTAGTGTCCCCTTATTTCTGAGCTGTCAGCACTGGCAAAACAGCTGCCTGCTGTGGCTGGCAAGCACAGAAGCAGGCTACAGGCTTGCTTTTGCCCCACTTTTGTACCCACCCCTAGAGCTGGTTACTTGGTTGCTTATCTAAACCCATTGTGCTGTTTTCCCACAGCCCTCTTCCTGGTTCAGGGTACTCCAACTCGTTTTTGAAGTGGAGGAGTATTTTACTGAGAAGTAGTTAGTACTAGGTAGGCCAGAAATACGTTTTTCAGCTGGGAATGGGCATGCAAGCAAAGCTAGGACAGTGACAGACAGTGACACTTAGCAGAGAGGATTTTGTACAAGAAAATGACCACACTGAGCTGCATGGAGATCTAAACACAGGCGAAAGCAAGGCTGTTCCAGGCCATGGGTGTGAGTCAGCAGGAGTTTCACATGTGGCTGGTATTGCGCTGGGCATGGGAGGTCAGAGAGCACAGATCCAGGACTATACCAATGCCAGGGCTGGTGTGCAGAGTCAGAACTGAGCCAGTCTCCTGCTGCTTCCCCTTGTCTCTCCCATTTGCCAGCAAACTTGCCTTCCTAGGAGCCACGGTGCTCTAGGATTGCGTGCCTCGCACAAGTGGCACATGTTCCCACACATGCTGTGAGCTGTGCCGAAAGACTGCCCTAGCTGATGAGGTTTGATGCAGAACAGAAGTACTTTTGGCCATGTCTCCTTCTCCTGGTTCAATTTCTTGTGCCAGTCTTGGGATTCCTCAACAGTCCAAAACAGTCCAGGAACCATCGGTCGACCCCTTTTGCTCTGCCACAACAGCTAAGGGTAAAGGGCTTGCACAGCAAATGAGAAGTGGCTATGAACTGTTACCCTATTGACTTCTTAACGCTTTGTATTCTGTCTGCAGGAGCCTATCATTTTACACAAGCTGCAGCATGAGTTATAAAAAAAACAAGTCAACTGGTCAGCAAAGTTTCTGTGATCTTGGTGCTGCTTAGCATCATTATTCTCACCTAACTTTTCCTTTGGTTTATTCTGCAACAGCCTCAAAAGACCAAAATATGGTCCACGTTTAGCATAATTTGGGAATGTAGGTGGCTGCATTACTCTTTCCTTGTTATAGTAGCAGCAAGGGACACATAGCCTCTTCCCTTACCTTCTTCCTTGCTACTACAATATCAGGGTTTCACTGGGATGGTCCTCACATCACTTGGGCCAATAGAAAAGATGCAAAAGAAATTCCATCCCAACTAGAGATCTGGACGGCTTTCAGAGCCTGTCAAGAGCAAGTAAAGCAGCAAAACATTCTGAAGTTCAGATGGCACATTCTTTGGGACAGTTTCCAAGCAAATTTATGTTAATTTCTTGGCTGAATCCAACTTTAAACAGAAAATATAATAGTGAACAGGGGGAGAAATTTGTGACCAGCAGGAGCAAAACATATGTTTTTTTACCGGAGCAACTGAACTCCAGATGTTGTCAACATCACATAATTCTAGAAGTGCCAATCTCTTTGCAGGTTGCCCTGAGAAAGGTCATGTCACTGAACTCTTGGTGACTGAACAGCTTTTGTACTGGAAATTCTACTCACAGATGTGCAGTGCATGCTGGAGTTTGATGCAATTTGCTTTGGTATCAGATTAGGCAGAGGGGGAAAAAGAGATCACAAGGAGATGTCCTACTTATGATATGAGAGCAAGCTGATCTCATAGATCCTGCATGAGTTGTGCTTGTGCTTATTCCTCTTGAAACCCGTTGAACATGCTGGCTGCTACAGGATGCAGTCTGAAGCTGTCAGTAAGATAATCAAATACCTTTACCTCAGCCTGGTCGATTTATAGGAATGGCATTCATCAATATAGATACAGTTTACAAATCAGAATCAATGCCAACACTGACTTTATGTTCCTCTGAAGGACATCATGCTAGTGAGAGAAGTACTAGCCTAAGTTCATGCTAGAGCATTCCTTGCCAGCAAACAGTGCAGACAGAAGGAAAACATTTGAATCTCCTTTCAGGACAGAGTTCTTCTGCAGTTTCGAGCAGTAACAACTGAGCTCCTGTGTCCCAATATCACTTCATTTGCCTCTTAACCTTTGAGTCCCTGACACCAATAAAATGCTGACCATCAATTTTAGAAGCACTATAACCCTCACATCACGTGTCATCTATTTCACACATAAAGCCTGTAGGCTGTGTTTGTGCATGTGACAGAGGGAGGGGAAATAGATGACACATGATCTGAGGATTACAGTGAGACTACGTGCATCTGCTTTGGGACGCAATGGTATGGCACAAACGAATGCAGTGTGTTTGTATGACAGGGAGGCACATGACTATGCATACCACAGGGTAGCTCTCCGAAGATGTCAGTGGAACTGATTTTCTTTTGTAAAAGCTGTTCTCCGTGCCAGAATTTTTTTTTTTTTTGGTCACAACTCTACTACTACTTTGCAACATGAATAGCTTCTCAGTGAAATCTGGTTTTTTGACACTGTAGATACCAAGAAAGCTTAAGAATTTTCTGTGTACCATCTGATGCAAAGTCAAAATGTGCAGCAGTGATATGCAGTGCATATTATATACTAAATTGGTTAGAAAATGGGTTTAAGCAACAGAATAATATTGTTATTATTCTTGTATTATTATTCTTGCCATTCAAGAAGGGATGCACAAAAGAGTCTGTCACTTAATTCAGTAGGTTGATCAGTGGGTCTGCCTGGGAATGTTCTTATTTACAAAAGGGGACATTATGGCTTTAAAGCTTGTTGGCATGAAGCAGGCTCAAATATCAGTGTGTATATGAATTGTTCTATTTTATAACTTGTAAGTTGCTCTTTCTGATATACTCTACCCTCCAGTGTCCTTTTGCTCAGAAATTAACCTAATCCACACACAAAGTGAGCTTCCCTGCTTCATCGCTACTACCAGGAGCTGTTTCCTCCCTATTTGCACTGAACACAAAACTTCAGTTACCTTTTTATTTTTGTAACTACTGAAGTCAGTTTATGATGAGTTTTATCAGTTGCTTGCACCACGCCACAGTGCCTACATTTAGTACCTGGGATGCTCAGGTATGAAGTTTAAAAAGATTTTGCATCAACAAATAAATGATAAAAAATTCCAGAAAGCAATTTGAGCAGAGGAGTGAATTTCTGTTAAGATATTTGACAGTAGATTCACTAGCTTCCAGCTGATCAGGCAGACTTTCAGCTCCTTGTTGGCTTTATTCTCACGTGATCTGAAGGCATTTGGATAGTGCATTTTAAACCAATAGGTTGTTTTCTCAGAGTCTACATAGGGGTCGGGGAGAAAGGGAGTATCTTTCTTGCTAATGTTAGCCAGACAATGGCAGCTTAACTGTAAAGCTCCCTAAAAGAGAATAAGCCTATTGTGTCCCCAGTGTGTTTCCCACATTTCAAAGGCCACTAAGTAGCACCAGCATCTTTGCCTCTGGGTTACTGAGAAGACAGACTCTTATGCTTATTAAATGATGGCCTTCCCTAATGATTTGAAACAAAAAAGGCACACTCATACAAAGCCAGAGATGTGCACATTTAAGGCTTCTCCTGCCACAAGGTCAAACACATGAAAAGACACGACAAAAAGTTTGGCCCCGAGATACCAGAGTAGACCCACTTGCCCATCACTCCCACACCAGCCTTTACTCTCTTTTCTACTGAAAGAGCCCCCGATTCCTGAACAATTAAGCACGGCACCAATGGCATTTCTGCTGCCTCTCCTTCCACTTGGCTTCACTGCTAAGAACGGAGCTTGTTCGGCGGGGAGGCGGGCACTGCTGCCTGAATAGTCTCTGAAGCATTCATTATCTCCAGTCTAATTACATGGCCGGCATAGTGGCGGTGTTGTGGGAACATTGCATCACATTAATCAGCAAGGGGATGTGCCAAGATGAAAGGGTCCCCTTGTGTCTGCTCTCTGCTGTGGAAAATGGGCAGGAGGGTGGGGGAAGGAGCAGGGTATTTATCAAGTGGCGAGGGAAGGGAAGGCACAGAGGGTACACCCGAGTTCAGCCTGGCCAAGTCGCCATCTTCCCAGGCCAGGGCCCTTGTAGCAAATACACCTTCTGTGTTCATGCGTGGTGATGGGACTGATAGCTCCAGAGTCTGAAATCCTCTACCACAGCACTGGTATGAGCAAGAGCGGTGAGGTGGCACACCACTCAGCTGCTCCAGGAGGGAGCGGGAGCTGATCCTCTGTAGCCTACCCTGCCCTCAGCCCTCTCTGATCAGAAATGGGACCACCTGTTTGAACAGGCTGGGATTTAGCTGCAACCTGGCCACGGGGCTTCACAGAAAGTCACTGTCCCTCAAAATGCCCTCCAATCACGCTCTCCTTCAGAAGTCTCTGAGTCAAATGTTAAATAGTAGCTCTGATGGGCCTCCTGGATCAAAGTCAAGCTAGTACCCAAAAGCAAAAGTTTCATTTCCCAAAGCCTGCTGATGAGAACCGCAGTTCGCCCCACACAGTATACTGTTTAAATGGACTCTTGAAATCTGAGAAGAGATCTCATTTCCTCCTATCTTTGTCTGGCTTGCAGGGCATTTGAAAGGCTTTGTAAGGCTTTGCATAGATGCTTCTCTGTGTGTTGGGGTTGGGGGGAGGGTTGAGGCATCCACACTGTGGTTGCTTGGCACCCTGCAAAATACTGGCTCAGACTGGCATACCCAGTGAGAGTCCTTGGCTGAGCTGCATATTGCTGTGAGATGCAATAGCAGCGCTCTAGAGAGAATAAGAAAAGGTAATGGAAAAACGAAGACACAAATGCAGTTCTTTCATCAGTTAGCCTCTCCCATTCACTTTTGATTCAATCAGTTCAGATCAGCCCTCCTTGAAATCCTCCAAGGACTGGCAGCAGCTCATGTTCAACTCTCGTCCTGTTCCGTGTCCTGCAGGCCTTCTGTCCATCACAGCTTTTCTGCACTTGAGCTGTGCTGCAGGTTGACTTCAACTACTTTGAATTGAAGTGTCTTGCCTCCAAACCCCATTGTTTTTGCAATGCATCTGGCTTATTAATGCAGGCTATTAAAGCCACTTTGGAAGCAAATTTACTGGGATGCTGATAAGTTTATCTGCCACAAAGTAGGTGTGAATGCCAGTTCCTCCTGCAGGGCCTGTTGCCAAGTCCTCCCACTGGTATCCCATGCTGTTTTGGGGACAATGGGGGCTGCCTGCTTATCTTCGTGCCACCTGTTGTGCTGGAGTCGCCCTGACCCAGTGCCACCTTTCTATTCAAATACTGTTGCCGAGTCAGGTGGTGTTCTTTGGGTTTCAGCACACGGGGAGCATCGCTTATGTGATACCGGACCTATACTAAGAGACTTGACTTCATTGCCCTCTGGTGAGAGGAGTACATACAACAGGGCCCATCACCTTTTTTTTTTTTTTTTTTTGGATGGAGACCAAATGGGACCTGCCTGGGTTACAAGTGGCAACCAAACTGAGGAAGGGCAAATTTCCAGTTAATATCATTGCATATAACATAAACTGAGTGTACGGAGCAGGAGCGAACATTTACTATAGCTCAGCTCCAGATATCATCTCTCCATCCTAGGGCTTTTAATGCCCTACAGTGTTGCTCTGGTTTACCTCTGCTTCTTGATCTTTGGGCACAAGAAGAAAGAATGCCTACTGTGATACAGAAGATGTTTAAATCCAGCATGGCGACTGCATGGCCAAGCAGTTCTCTCAGTCCCACTGCCACAACCCCCAGTTCGTTTTCACTCTTGTTCCAGTGCTAGAGATCCACACTAGCAAAAAGCATCTCAGCTTAGTTTCCACATTTGCCAGGTTTGAAAAGAATCCTTCCTCTGTTGTTTGGGCAGACACATCCTTTAAATAAACTAATTTTGAGAGCTGTAGACGCACCTCCTAGCTCCTCTCTTCTGCTCAGTCTTTGGTTGACCATCCTGCCTTGAACACAGGTCCCTTGGTAGTTTGTTAACCCTTCCCTCAAACCACTAGGACAGTGGTGCTCTAGCCATCTCCTTCCCAACAAAGGCCCAGGAATTCCACAAGATGGAGAGCATTTTGCCAGGTCCACACTCACTAAAGACCGGGAGAAACCCATGGGACTGGAATCCCAACCCAAAGACAAAGCACAATTTTATTGACAGTTGGTATTAAGGTTACTATCTGAACAATAATTAGCTGTCCTTTTTGTCTCACATTTGCCTGACAAAAATACTAAACTTTGATCACTGCAATGTATCCTGTGCTAAAACTGGCCAGTTTACACTGGAGGAAGAAAGCTTGAGAGATAACATAGTGAAAAAACCTCTGGTCTCTAATCCACCAGATAGGTAAAAAGACAGAAGAAAGAGGAAGACGTTCTATGGCATGATACAGGGGAGATAATGACAGGGAAATGTGTCAGACTTTATAATTACTGCTAATGAGGTTAATCTAAGGGCAACTAATCCTGTGGGAGAACATGGTGGCTCCGTGATCAAGGCCTTTTCTGAAATACAGGAGTCTTCTGCAGCCCTCAACCCCTAATGCCTATCCACTTCTGGGACATCCACTGCCCCTCGATGCAGAAATGTCTCCTTTTCTCATGGAGCCACCCCAGCAGTGTGCTATCGGACATTCCTACCCCCATGAAGGCAGTGGCTTATCTGCTGGCAACCTGCACCCCAAGGAAAGAACAGGTTTGCCTCCTGCTTGCACTAGCTCCTAACCGCAGAGGCACAATCTTGCATGCGCACTGCGGTTTGTTTTGGAAAGTGCCTTTAGACTTGTGTTTTACCACCACTGCCAGTTATTCTAGGACCTGAGCTTCGTTTTGGCCCATGGGTCAAGGCACTGGGAGGACCAAATGCAGATGTGGCAAATGAAGAGCTCCAGGAAAAGGCCTAGAGTAAAACCCAGTTCAGTTTTCACGTCCTCTTCTTTTTCACGTGCCCTTCTCTGTGCCACACTTATGGTGGCTATGCAAGACACTCCTGCAGCAACCTTTGTGTAGTAAACACTGTGCAAATCATAGTGTTTCTTCTGGTTTTGGGAATGTAACTTTGAAACAATTTTTTTTCCAGAGGCAGCAGAAAGGTGATGGTACAAAAAAATCATGGGAATTTCTTGTTTTGGCAGAAAATTTCATTGGTTCTGAAGAAGAACACCCTCCCAGCAGAGGGAAGGAGGATGGGGCAAGTGGCTGCTGCACCTACAGCTCTCCAGCCCTGAAATGGAAGTATGTCCAAAGGTCTATGTGCTGCTGAGGCACATCTGCAAAGCCCAAGACAAACAGCAAGCACAGTTAAGTTCTGGTTCACAGTGTCACCCCACTCTTCATGTGACAGCTTTCTTTAAAATCCTACAGTACTTCTTTCTCACCTGGAAACATCATTTCTGGCTTTTCTTTCTCCTTGTCTTGGTCTCTGATTTTGAAAGGACTGTTAACTGAGAACCTCTTTGCTCCCCTGCCTCTAAGCTTCTGTTAACCCTGCTTTACATATTCTATTACAAAAAATAAAATCAAACTTCAACTGCATGAATAAAGGACTCAAGCCATTTGACGGTAACTGCAGTATTCGTGTCTATCTCTCACTGGTGCCAAAGGTGAGAGCAATTTTAGAAATTCAATAGATAGATAAGATAGGGGAGGTTATTTGATTTAGTATTTGTCTGTACCATATTTCTGAAATACTGTGCAGCTAAAAAATGCTAAAGGTCACATGGTATGTTTCTTTAGGTAAATGAAATAACTTTTTCTAAAGCAATATGCTCATTCCAGGTGCAATTATTGTATTTTTAACACTTCACTGTAAGTCCCACTTTAAAGGAAGCTCTTATCCAACAGCTCAGTGGCAATTATTAAGTAAGTAATTTCCCTCCCTCCACATCCCCAACACTAACACCAACAGGGCTCACAAGGAAATCCCAATAGGCAGACTGTTATTCAGTCCATTTCTGCATTTCTAAGGCTCATCGACCTTTCTTTTGTCAGATAAAAGCTTCCCATCTCCTTAAGCCCTTCATTCTTGCAATAGTCCCACAGAAAAGTTGACATCCTTGGCAAGGAGAGTGAAAAGCAGCTTGTCTGCCCTTCCCAATAGGCCAGGCTGGGGTTGTTTTAGCCTGTTTAAATCTCTCCCCTATTTATATGCTAATGTTCTGGTATCAGCAGAAAGTATAAATGGTGTTGTTTACAGCTCCCTATAGTCTGTGAGCACCAAGCTGCCAGAAGAATACTGTGTACTGGGCAAAGAGATGTGTTTATTGACAATGAAAATGGCCGCTTCTAAGACTATGAGAAACAAAACTGAACTGTAAAAATGCAGTGTCAGCCAACAATATAACCATACAAAACAGGACTGGCAAAAAGCCATTAGCCAGGGGGTCAGTCATGGGCGCTGAGGAGCTACGAGATTTCATATTTAACAGGGAGAGATCTGGGGAGACCTTCAGCACAGAGACCTCTCAGAAAAGAGAGCATCAAGTTCCTTGGCAAGGCAGCTTACATGCTCCATTTGCTATTATTGCAGATTTTTGTTAGTGGATAATGGCTCATAGCTTGGCTCGTAGCTCTCCTGGATCCTGAAGTGAATTAAACTCTCCTAAGAAAAACAGCACGGTCTAAAGGAGCAAGCACAGGAATTCTTGAGTTCAGATCTTGTCTCTCCATTTTGCTATGTGACTCTCTTCACCAGTAGAGCACTATGTCCTAAAAATAACAGCAACAGCAAAACCAGGCAGCAGTGAGGATGTACATCAAAGATGTTTGTGCAATGTCAAGCTCTCTAAAGACATTAGGGCCAAGCTCTCTGAAGACATTAGGGCACAGAGCTTGTCTCTTCTTTACATCAGGTGACAAAATGTTGACAACTGCAGTGGTACTCTCTGTTCAAAGCAGGGGAAATACCTGCTCACATCAGCAATGCCTTATCTTCCAGTAAATAAATATTAAAAAAAAATCCCTGTCTACCATACTGCCTACTGTATGCAATTCTCTCACAAATGCAATTACTGACAAAAGATGCTGGACTGGCAGACCTGGCAATCTTCATACTTTTCTATTGAAAGAAAAGTTTTCTACTGAAAAGCTGAAAAAGGCTAGGACAATTAAAAGTTTAACTCATATTCTCTTACTGTATATATATTTCAGCTCTCACCAGGTGACATTCACCACTCTACTTCCAGGAAGGAAAATGCAGGGGACTTCTGTGGGGGCTGAACCCTCTTGTAAGCCCAGGCCACCTAGGGCAGTTGAGCGCATCCAGTGCCTGCAGTGACAATACCGCATTCTGCTTGCTTTGGAGGGGGACTCCAGTGGCCAGATAACCAGTCCAGCTTGTCTCCTCAGTGATCCAAAGCCACATCACACCCACCAGTACCACTGCCTCTCTTGCTGGGCAGTCTCAGACAAAGCGCCGAGAAAGGACTGAGTCTTTCTCTAGCCTTCACAGTCCTGCAAAACCAGTGCAGAGGCACCTGGGTAGGACAACATGAACTTGCTTTGCTGTTACTGGAAAACTATACATATACTGTAAATAAAAGGAAGTCATCTTCTCAGCAACTTTATATCAGCACTAAATTCATGAAAGAGTAAAATGCCAAAAGGACCACTTGCAATGACATTATGCCTTGTCAGAGCAGCATAGTCACAAAAAGAGTTTGAGGTGGTGAACAATGAGAGTATTATATTGGCAAAGATGTGCTTTTCTCCCAGTGGGAATTCAGTTGCTAAGTGCATCAAGAGGATTTACAGCAACCCTTTGCTGTAATAACTAGACATAGGCCTGCATGAAAATCCCCCATTTGGCTGTGGCACACTGACTAAGACTATCCTTGTCTCCTTCTAGTAGTGTGTTCCCAAAGAAGGAAACAGCTTATTTCTGCTACTACAGTACATCTGAAATCAAGTAGTAGTCTGGTGGTGCCATGCCAAATTTTCCAATGCAGAAAATTTCTCTGTCTCCCAAGTTAAAATAATCTGCATGTGGTCTTGCACATATTACTTACATCATCTTTTTAAGAAACTTAATCTAACCAGTTCTGACCTTTGAAGTTTTGCTGTACAATGTAAAAGGGTTAAGTCTACCCAGACTGGATCAGGTGCCCTGCACGCATTACACCGCGTATTTTGTGGGATTACAAGTGCTTATCAACAGTGCAAATAAACCAGCCCAGTGCATTTATTCCACTCAAGACTGTCTGAAACTTGTTCATTTCTAATAACTGTCAGCTAAACCACTAAGCCAGGTGGAGATGATGCTTGTTGGAGCCGTTTTGAGCTCTAGCAGCAGTAGTTTCTAAACCTCCTTCCATTACTCCTTGTTAATTGTTTGTTAAGCACCAGCAGTGAGAGACAAAAAAAGGCAGCTCCGCAGCAAGGAGTTAACCTTTAAGCACAAGGCATATCAATTAAGACTACAGTATCAACTGTAAGAGATGTCTTGAATCTGAAGCCAGGAGCTAGGATTCTGGTGTTAGTATTTTTTGGTATTTGTATCTGCGAGAGCATGAAAAGGCATGTAAGTGTTTTTAAGGATAGGTGGGTGTTTCGGTCAAAGAGAAAGCTGACGCACTTAAAACTATGAGAGAGGACTGTAGATGTACTTCTTAGAGATGCGTCGACTGAAATACTAATAAAGAAAAGGCTAGAATGTAGTCTTACATAATTCATTGCTGCTGGGACACGGACCGGGAGGGGAGAATGGAAAAAACAGTCCATAAAGATGCCAGTAGTTTCTAAGCAGAAACATCTGTTGAAGTCTTAAAAACGGTCAGGCCTGCAGCAAGCTTAGCAACAGGAAAGCCTGCAGTTGATCACTCCTACCCTCATCAGCCCCATGAGCTCCTACCCCTGGGATCAGCGCGGAGCTTGGAAGATAACCGACACCATGAATCAAACACGGCTCCTTTCTTAAAGGGGAAAAGGGGAGGAACAGAGAGCCAGGATGGGCGTCCGGGGAAGACAAATGATTATTTGGAATGGAGGTATTCAGGAAGAGTTACAAAAGAGTAAGGGAACATGCAAAGGGAGACCCAGTGGCTTATCCACTCTGTCCCAAGGGGGCCCATATGCTGAATTTCCATTGCTCTGTCCAGTCTAATTTTAAATGTCTCAAGGAAAAGGCCTTGCTCCCCTTGGGAGGCTATTGCAAAATCTCACAAATCATCTTTGCCTTTTACATGACTGCCTCTTCCTTTGTGATAGTTCATTTCATTTTCTTTGTTTTCTCTTGATATTCAACAGTGCCCCTAGACATACCAGTTCCAAACAGCAATTTCTTCTTCCTGAAAGCATTTGTTCCCCTCTCCTGTCTTCTCTCAAGAAAGGAGTTATCTTAAAAATATCTGTGGAAGTTAGTTTTTGCTCACCTCTGCAGGATCTGCATCTGCCAGCAGGAAGGGAGCACGGTTCTGCTGGATCTTATAAGGATCAATGAAAGGGAGGCCTCAGCTGCTATATTACGAGAGAAGTATAAATTGGCAGAAGTTCTTATAAAGCAGAGTTTGGAACCTTCCCTTCCCCATCTTTAATCACATCAGGTGCCAATTTTGACTAATTGCTCATGTTAAAGCTTCTTAAAGTATGTAACCCTTTATCTACCAAGAAAGCCAAACTTCAATCAATGACAATAAAAATTTTAACTACTAGATCTTGGGTGGAGATTCCACCTTTGTTTCAAATCCAAAACTCCAGCAGCCTGCATTATCCAAGGGAGTGGGCAGCAACCTAGCAGCGAATTTCTGAGTTTGTAAAGGATTCTATTTTAGAGTTAGTGGTGACTGAAATACGATGAGAACTGTATCTAATTTCTCAGAAAATGGTAACATTTGAATGCATGGGATTTCAAAAGTATTTACCCTGCACTTTTGAAAATCTAAGCAAAGTCCTTTCCCTCCCTTAAACTAATAGCTAACATTTTCCCAGAAATAGTTGTTCTATATAAAGTTAGACTCAAGCGTCAACATATGGCTTAGATTGGAACTCTTGCTGTGAAATTATCCATGCAGTCCACAACCAGCACCTCCATAACAATAACACAAGTGAGCAGAGTAGTGGTTAAAGTGATCAGATATTCAAAAACAAACTCTGCAGTTTTCAGAATTCATCGGTTTTCAGATTTTGACCTGCTCTAGGTCTGTACTCCAAAATGGCACATAGTGATTTCCTTTCTGGCCCAAATGCTCCCAGTCCTCAGCACTGAACATCAGAGAAAGCTTGCTGCTCGAGTGGATCTCTTCCAGTCTGCCGGGCTCTCTGCTTTTCTTCCCCACCTTTTGCTTTTTTCATTAGATTAGCAGCTTTGAACAAGAAACTATGGCACTATCTGCAGCTACAAGGATCCATTGATCAATCTTTGTAAGTAACTTACAACTTACTTTGTAAGTAAGATCTTCTCCACCTTCATATTTGCTTTCTGGCTCTCTCTATAAACACTGTATCGGGGGGGACTTCTTGATAGTGAACTTGTTCACGTTTCTAGTTGTGGAGTCAGTTATCTTTACTTAATGTTGATGCTGGTACAAATAACGCTGCTAGAAGTAGTGGTACTAGACATAGCTTTTTTGTGTCATGCAGCTCAAAATGACTAACCAAAAGGCCTTATCAGTAGCTTGGTTTTCCTTTCAGGTGTGGAGCAAAGTTTTCACACTGCATATGAGGCACCAGATGACTTCAAAGACTGAGAAACACAAAAAGGTTTAGGAAGCTTGCGTCCTGCTATTCCTCCTGCAGATTTCTAACCAGTCTCAACCAGCTGCCTACATCCAGTCTGGGCTCATGAAGTCCCAATTCCCTGCAGGTCCTCTGGCAGCACACAAGAAGGGAATGGTCTCCAACAATGCAGGAGTAAAGGGAACTTTTAACTCAACGTTAAGCCTCTTAAAAAAAGAACTGAGGTTCGTCTGAGATTTTATTAAATCTGCCAGCCTGTGAAATACTGCCCAGTGGATCAAAGACACAATGCACCCTTTCTTAGCTTGCGTTGAGCTCTTCATGGATCTCCAAAGGGCAGTAGGGCTGTAATGTCTCATTAGGTCAGTCGTTAAATACAAGGAACCCAAAAATTCACCAGAGACCAAGAGTCAGGATGGGACTCCGCTGTCTCTTCAGGAGCATGACGTCTGACCCTTTTAATTCATCATCATTCCCTTCTCCCCCTAGTACACTGAGAACCACTCACTGTTGCTGATGTAGAAAACACTGCCACGACAACTACTAAAAAGGGCAGCTCCATGCTGGCATTGATCCTGCCTTCATCTCACTGCATTCATTGTCTAAGAGAACAGAGGCAGGATTAGAAGGGGGTTTAGAGTGCAACCAGGCAGTAAGATTAATAACTGCTCTTAGCTTCATTCATGATCAATTGAGTGTGTGTGAATCTGCAGAGGACCTTCTCCAAACAATCAGTAGGAATGGTAGTGGCAGCCATGGAACCAGAAATCCAGCAAGGCAAATTTCAGTTACACAGCATTTCTTGTAGGGAAAAATTACACGTTTTGCTATCTGCTGATCAGCAAATACAGCTCTGCTTGCATAGATCTGCTAGTACTTACCCCCAAAATCCATTATGCACCCTATCTTACTCCCTAGAAAGTCCACTGACTCCAGTGGGCAGACAGGTATGCCTTATATATAGGAAAGTTTGCTATCAGGAATGCGTTCAGTTGCACACTTGAAATGTGTCATCTATTTTTTAAACAAATCAAACACCTTGAAGCCTACAGAATAATATGTTTCACCAGATTTATCCCAACTTTATCTCGCACAAGTAAATGTAGATAAATCACATGGTCTGGCTCCTTTTTCCTGGAGGGGTTAGCACTTCTTTTATGAATTCTTGTATATGTGAATACAAGATACAGAATGCACAGAGGTCACAGGGGTGACCATCAAATGGGTTTCCTACTGACCAAGCATGTTGGTAAGACGTGACCAGTAAAAATTCAGTAGTTGCTAGTGTAAAAGTGAAAAACGCAGTTGCATGTGAATGAAAACTGACCATGTTTTACATTTGTCACCTAATTCTGTTAACATCAGAAAACAAAGTACTTTTGTAGCACTTTGCAAACAACCAGTCAAAGATGTGCAGTACAAGGAGGGACCCCAGTGGGCATGTGCATGCAAGGTTTTTGGGACACCACGCTGGTGGGAGCAAAACTATGTGGGAAAGGCACATGCTGGGTTTTGATTTCAGAGTACAGATCATCAGATAATGTTAATTCCCAGAGATGCCCCTATTTTGCATTTGTACATCACTTTTTGTTCTAGAAAATATCAAAGTAAAGAAGACCAAATTACACAAAGGAACGCCTATATCCGTGACTGAAATGGAGCTGGGAGCAGCAGTTGGCCACCCTGGACAGTACTACACAACAGCTTAGGAAAAAGATGAAAAATATGTTTCCCTTTATAATGGTCAACAATACCTTGCAGGCATGTCTGTGCAGCCTTGAAATGCCTAGAGCCAGGCTTCAAAAACATGGAGCCCTCCAGGCATTTTGCTTGGCCTGACCAAGGACAGGAGGAGGGCATGTGGTTGGTTTGCCCTTACCACACTCCCTAACATGTCCTGTAACATGTCCTGCAGGACCAAAATTATTACTTCAAATAATGGAGCACTACCTGAACAGTCATCCTACAGTCTGCGCACAGCAGCTGGCTGTATTCCCAAGCATTTAGAAATTGGCCATCCTTATTTAATTGAAACAGCAGGAGAATTTATGGAAGCAAAATTGAATTCCCCTAACTGATAATTGAAAGATTAACTTCTGGAAAGAATGCCTTGAGATTTTTAATGACCACACACGATCAGGACCTTGGTTTAATATCTCATCGATCCACGTAGTACTGACTAAAACAGTGCTGATGGTAGAAAAAAGGAGAAAATAAAAAAAAAGGACATAAGGCCTCTGCCATCTGAAAAGCAGCGTAAAGAGGTCAGTGCAGCAGCCCCACAAAATCTGGCTGCCTGAGGAATTTCTTATCGATTAACAATTCATACTGGCATCAATGAGAAAGAGTCCAGGAAAAACAGAGCTGCTCCAGCGTGTTTAAAAACAAAACAAAACAAAAAATCCCACAAAACGCCCACAGGCTCTTGTTTTCATTAAGCCAAATGCCACTGGCTTCTGCAGACCTCAACCGAGATCGTTAATGGTCGAACTTGGACTACCTTTATGGGACCACCATATGAGACTTGTATTCACTCTTCACAGTAATTTTTAAATTCTGTTTCCAATTCATGCTAACCTCTTACTTCCCCAAAAGCATTCATGAAAAATACACACTGGCATTAAAGGGAGACTATAGCCCTTCCCATCCAGCATCATATACTAGGGCAGGGGATGGGTGAAACTCCAAGTGGGCAGTGCAGTGAGGCACTGCTGCTGCAAGTTCCTCTGCCAATCTATAGGTGCGAGGTAGCTCAGTAACTTCAAAGTGTTACTTTTTCATGACAGGGCTATATGACTTGATTGGTTTATTTTGAATTAGAACTTGTTAAGTGCTGCTGCTTTGGCAGTTTTATCCAAGAACTGACCATGGAAATACCCTTTTTTTCTGATATGAAAGGACTTTGCTTTAGGATTGAGGCACATTAGCCAATAAGGAGAATCTGGAGCAAGCAGCAAACATGAGTCTTCAAGGCTGTCACACCAACATTAAATTCACTTAAAAAAACAATTGAGAGAGACAGATGGGAAGATATCTAAGAACGCTGATACTTCTGAGAAGGGGAGCAAGACATGGGTCATTTGTAAAAATAGCAAAAACCCTGCCTGTAACTTCAGCAGTGTTCAATTTCTGTATTTAAAAGGGTCCTCCGAGGCTGCAGCTTTCATGCACATACCCCGGCTTTCACAGGGAGCATGGGAAAATAAGCTCATTGTGTTGGAAGGCCTTGAAAGGGAAAGGAGACTTGCAGCAGGGTGGGAGGAGGGGAAGAGCTACAGCCCAGCTTGAAAACGCATGGAGAGAAATCAAAAACAAACACATACCTACCCCCGACATGCACACGCGCACACATGCAAGCCCTAAACTCCGACTGAACTCCGAAATCGGAGACCGAGCTGGCTTAGGAGCCACTGCTCACTTTACTACTTCTCTTTTTTAATTTTTAAAAGTTTGTTGTTTAATTTTCAATTACCCGTCATAACGAGGAAAAGAAAAACAGCACAGTTTGTGTGTGTGCGTATGTGCATACATGTGTGCATGTGTGTCTCCCAAGCAGCTCAGGAAGAGCGAGCTGTCAAAAGCCCAGCCCAGCATCTGGCTTTCTTGTTCCTGGTGAGGATTTTACAAATATCTGGGAGGTTGCATGGGGCAGGGGGGGAAGGCTGCAGGAGGGAGGCTAGATAACTTTTGGGCCCACACAGCACAGAAGTTTTGAAAGCCTGCTTTTCATTAGCATTGCCTAGCAACCAACTCATCTGCTGCAAATCTCATCACGCCCCAGCAAAGCATCCACGGCATGCTAATCTTTTCATTTAATAGAAAAGCTGCTGTAATCTTTCTTCCTTTTCCTTTCTAAAAGAGCAGACAATAATAATAATAACGATAAAAAAAGAATCCAGCCCTGCTCCTCCCGCTGCCCTGCATCCCCCTCAGTGCTCTCGTTGATCCAGCACTTTGCTGAGTTCCCATGGATGACCTACATGTGTGCATGTGTGTGTTCTGGCTGATAAGTCCCAGCTGCAAAGACAAGCTTGGGTCCGTCTTTGCTTTTTGTGTTGTGCATGCTGGAAAGGGAGGGAGGTGAGGGGGAGGATTTTTCTGGCTGGGCACTGAAAGAGGAAGGAGGCAGGCAGGGCTACAGCACCCAGAGTCCGAATGACTTAAATGAAATCTCTGGCTTCAGATACTGTAACCAAAGCCTCCCCAGCAGACGGGAGGGAACTGGTTTGTTCTGGTGCGTGCGCATGCATGCGTGTGCATGCTTCTGTGTGCGTGCACAAGTCCGAGCTCTTGCTGTGTCCGCAGGAGAAGAGCGAGTCTTGCTTTGTCGCTGATGAATTCCATGTCCAGCCAGCTGCAAACAAGCCGTGCTCTGGAATCTCCCGGGGCTTTGCCTGTCCTTTCACTCTGAAAATATCACGCCTAAGGGTAGGGGAAGTGGTTTGGACAAAATAAGACTTGACCTGAGCATCTGCCCAGAACTGAAACCAATCGTCTGTCTCCCTGAATTTTTGGCTTTTGGTAAAGCTCAGATAATTTCTCTTGCCACCTGCCCATCTTCAAGCATGTCTGCACTTTATGGTTCCACACAGAAACACTAATCTATCATGAAACAGGCCATGCATGCAGCTTCTGAGCTGGTGAGTAGCTTGGAAGCCTGCCGAAAAGCACTTTTTCAGATACCCATCCCCATTTTTACAGACATACATCCCAATGAGCAAGGTCTGTGCTACCTTGCCCTTGGTCTTTCCTCAGTCTCCTTCCTCTCTTTCTTAGTCTACATATTTCTTCTACCTCTTTCACACTTTTAAGCGCTCCTGAGGATGAATTCTCCTCCCCACTCAACAAGAAGTCAGCTCCTCCAAAGTACAATCCTGGGGGCCATTCCACATTCTGCTTAACACCCTATCCTATTTCCTTCTTCTTGAACCTGTGAACCTTGAACATAATACACCTCACTCCTACCCACATGTGTAGACTGAGAGCAGACTCCCTTACAAAGATGTTTCCTTTTCCCTTCTCCAGCATAATGCTGGAAGCATTCCCATTAGCGAGGTGCTATAAAGATGACTCCAAGATCACAAGGCCCTAAAGCAAAGATTAAGTCACTCTGGACAATAATGTTGTTATCATACCTAAGGAAATGACAATGGGGCCATTGTGTAACAGATCAGGTAGAGATACTATGAATTTCCTAAGAAATCCAGATTAAAAGTGGAGCAATATGATGCCTGGGAAGCAGTAAATGTTATGTAAAGTTGGAAAAGATACCGAGATTGTGGAAGATGTTTCAGTGTCACACTGCTCTGCATTCTTAAGAGATATCAGGGTGAACAATTCATTTTCAGGCCTACTCCTACAAAGTCCTCGCAGATAGCCCCAATAACAAAACTTTTGACAGCCCAGCTGAAAGAATGGCTGTAGGGCCAGGGAAAAGGACGGCTGAGGAAGTTCAACCAATCTCAGCTACATCCTCTGGCAACCACTTCAAAAGGTTTCGTGGAGCAGAGTGCCCACAAGCAGATGAAATGAGACCCTTCATGCACCATTTACTGCACTTGACAGGGAAGAATTGCCAGGTTTTGAAAAACACATCCACCGCCTCTCCTCTCCTCTCCTCTCCTCTCCTCTCCTCTCCTCTCCTCTCCTCTCCTCTCCTCTCCTCTCCTCTCCTCTCCTCTCCTCTCCTCTCCTCTCCTCTCCTCTCCTCTCCTCTCCTCTCCTCTCCTCTCCTCTCCTCTCCTCTCCTCTCCTCTCCTCTCCTCTCCTCTCCTCTCCTCTCCTCTCCTCTCCTCTCCTCTCCTCTCCTCTCCTCTCCTCTCCTCTCCTCTCCTCTCCTCTCCTCTCCTCTCCTCTCCTCTCCTCTCCTCTCCTCTCCTCTCCTCTTCTCTTCTAAGCAACTTCAGTGCTACCAGCTTCGTCACTCTGAAAGCTGCAAATGCTTTCAGAGTCATCAATCAGGTGAAACCCCCTTTTCCCTCTGCACACACTGGGCTTGAAACCATTATGGGCTGGCTCTGCTCCCATAGCCAGCTGGAGACAGAGGTGCTTCAAACGCATTCTACGGGAAAGGAAATACAAACCCCACCTTTGCTGGTTTTTAATTAAAAAAAAAAATCTCAAGCCTCATTGGTTCTCAGGAAAACATAGAGTTGGCTCATGTTTAAAGTGATAGTGTGGAAATAAAATTAGTATTTTAACAAATTCCCTTCCCTATGTTACTAAGAGCTCTAACAAAAGCTCTGTTCACCATAAAAATAAGACTTTCTGGTCACTGGAAGGCAGGTATTTTGTACTCAAAAGACGACTGAATTCAGCTATGAATTGCCTCCTCTTTGCTAGGAACTTGCACCTATTTTTTCCACAGACCTGCATTTCTTTGAAATCAATTCTAGGCCATTCCAGGGACAGTCAGCTCTTTTAGGCTGGATAAGAAGATAGCAAAGCAATTGCACCAGATGGCAGAGCGCAGGAACTGAGGAATTGAATGCCACTTACCCACATGGCAGATCATTTGCTGTGAACTACCATCACTGTAGAGATAGAAAAGTATATATTCTTGTGAGTGGAAAATAAACTGGAATGGAGACAAGATTCCTTGGTTGTTGTGCAAACTGTGATTATCGTAATTTTTCTGTAGTATCCCAGTGAATAGAAATTAAGTATGTGACAAGTCTCAGTCCT
This sequence comes from Phaethon aethereus, assembly GCF_964289735.1. Classification (NCBI taxonomy): domain Eukaryota; kingdom Metazoa; phylum Chordata; class Aves; order Phaethontiformes; family Phaethontidae; genus Phaethon; species Phaethon aethereus. Next base: position 38,768,808 of record NC_138579.1, on the reverse strand, counting down.
CTGTAGTCCTTCGTGAACTCATATGCAGGTTTCAAATACCCCAGCCTAACTGGCATTCTCATTATCAGAATGAGCTGAGAAGCCAAAAACGGAATGAACAACCCTCAGGCCCTCAGAGGATAGGAAAGGACTGAAGGGTTGTAAAACATATTATTTTTTACTTTTGTCAACGTAAAGGTAAGGAAACATAACTACAAGCTCCTCTTGTTAACACTGAATTCAAGTCTATGGATAGATGTTTCTCAGCCTCTACTGGAGAAAAAATTCTTAATCAAAGAGCAGCAGCAAATTATCTGTAATGATTCATGCTTGGGAAAGGCTCAGGGCTAAGCAAACAATAGATCCCTATATGCACTGACCTTTTTTTTTTTCTTTTTTAGCAAGTTGTAACAGTTTCCGTGTAAGATTTTTTCTTGTTTGATAGTAGTCATGTTCTTACAGTATTAGTAAAATGACAGCTCCCAAGGAACGGCGCATAGAAGACATTCATATTCTTGGACAAGGCTAAGAAATACCAGCTTTCATGGTGTTCTGCAGTTCAAAGAGAGGAAAGTTTGTCACATTGGCAGAATACTAGCTGAGGGAAAGAAAATGTGTGAAGGCAGTTAAATAAGGTTACACAGGTGCTGCTACTTCAGACTGTGGAAAAAAATAAATTATAATACATGTGAAAGAAAATAATCTCTCTAACATTCGAGTTTTCTTACTGCAGGGATAAAACCACAAGTCTGCTTTAGGAGTACTGCCCTCCTTTAACCAGCCAAACATCACACTGACATTCTTTAGTGATTTGTGGTTTGGAGAGACGGCCATATGCAAAACTGAGGTCTGCACACTTCTTAGAACTAGAAACTATTTGTGTATGTTCTGGTAAACTTTGAAATGCAATCAAGCCAAAGAAAATTTTACATGCTAATAGATCTCCATCTCATAATAAATTTTATAGTCTCCTAAGACGATTTTATCTTTTCAGGCCACTCCTTACCCCTCACAAATCAACAGATAGTTTCCAGTTTTAGGGGAAAGATGAGAAGTGTTTAAATGCTGCCAATATCAAAACAGAGCATTTCAGAAGAGCCAGAGTTTGAAGCAAGTTCTGTGATTGCTAGAAATAGGTCAAACTCAAATTACATACACAAGTACTCAAAAAATTTAAAGAAACTTAGGGAAAGAAACAAATGTAGTTATTACCAAAGTAAAAAGATACCCTTACCGTGAACTCATTTGTACCAAAGAAGTAGATACAATTTTACCAACAGGATCTTTAAAATGTAAATTGTTATTTAGATAGAATTCTTGCCTTATAGTTCACCACAAGTCCCCCTTGCTCTAGATTGAGCTATTGAACTGCTTTTTTTCCAGAGGATTCATGAATGAGATGCCCTTCATGTTTCCACAGTATGGTCCCATCAGTGAAAAGACATCAGCATTTGGACTTGTTGCCGTACATGGCATTTTTTGCAAAATTTATTGATTACCAGTTGTATTAGATGGAAAATCATACAGCCAAAGTACCAGGTTTTGGTTTAGTGTTGTCAAACACGTAGTAGTCTAAAATGTCAAATTGCATTAATCCCGAACATTCCATCACAAAAAAATTCTGGTATTTTTAGGGTTTAGATAGCTTTAGATCTAAGATGTATACTTTTAACTGCTTGCACAAATAGGAACCACACTGTTCTCTCTAAAGGTAAGAGGGGAATGAAGCAAGTATCTTGTCAGCCAAGTACTACATAACAGAGAGATTCAAAAACCTCAGTATACATTTAAGGTCTGGAGATGAGCCCCTTTAAGCTATATCTCCCTACATGGATCTCCTTCTTATCCCACCCCAATCTTTAAACCTCACTGCGTCTTTCACTCCCACACTTTTGTGCTTCAACAGCTTCCTAGCCCATAAGTGGCATGTTTCTACTCCTTGCTGCTTCCCATTCCTGTTTCTTCAAGATGCCCAGAGGAGTACTGTGAACCAGGGGATACAGCTTAACTTCCCATTCCCTAGTGCTGCCTTCCCATGACCCAAGAGTTCCTAAAGGGTAGAAAAAGGAATTTCAAAAGAAAATGGACTCAACCTTGTGCTGAATCATGCTTAGAGTATCACCATCTGTGTAAATTTTCACGTGAAAATAAAAATCCTTCCCCTTTTTGTCTCCTAACATCCCATTCATCCATCAGTAATGTGCAATCTGTACTCAAAAAAGGAAGCCATAGAGCTTCTTAAAAAGAGTTGCTTTCAACCACTTGTAAGACAACCACTTTTGCCTAACTCAATACAAACTTTTTCAAGAAACTTTCCATGAAAACCATCCAGAAACAAGTCCCTTATACAAGCATTTTTGGCTCAAATGCTATGGTAAATTATAATTACATGAAAACAAGATTCTATAATGGAAGGTATAAGACAACAGCAACAATAATGGTGTGACTAGCTCTGCCTGTCCATCAGCGATAAGGTGACAGCAATTCCAAATGCCCGAATGACCAAACACATCCGAAAGAACCTTAAACTCCTTAACAGATCACTTAGGACACATCGATGCAACTAGGTGCTCCCTGCTCCCTGGATAACAGGGGCAATTCAGTGTTTGTATCTGCACTGGTCTTAAACTGTAGGCTTCCTTTGGAGGACACTGCCTGGGCTTTCATGTGTCTACAATGCCTTTGTTGTAAATGCTTTCTGGTACTGTAGGTGTAGTGATATGTGCTTCCGTGCTTACAAACACAGCCATCCACTAACTCCTTATCACCTTCCTTTTGCCAGGGATTACTCAATAGATGGAGAAAACATAGCAGAAACAAACCAAGATTGCCTGATCAAAGCTTTCTCATTCTGTTCTGCCTGCAAATTAGTTTAGGGTTGCTAAAAAATAAAAAGCCCTAAGAATGCTGGGTTAAGGAGCTCTCTATCTACAAAACACACATGATGGATGACCAGCAGCACAAGCTTCCCCACTGTCTGCCGGTGCGTGGCCACTGAATCAGGCAGAGGAAGGCTAAGGACAAGAATGGTTTATGAGCTCTGACCGTTCCATCTGAGACTTCTCTGCTGACACCAATGACAAAGGTTCCAGGCCTGACCATGGTCTTTCCCTAGTTAACTGCAAGGAGGACCACTGACACTTATCAGAAAGACTAAAGATGAGAAGCAGGAGTAAAGTTCTAAGTCCCGTCCTGGATGTGTACGCTGCTCTGCAGTCCTGCATGCCAACACGAAGTGAGGATCCCTTACGGAGAAGCAATTAAGGCGATCAACAGCTCTCTGCTGGGTGGGGAAAGAAATGGAGTACAGCAAACAGAGCTCTAACCCTCACTCTTGCTACAGACTTCTTCTGAAAGGCAAATGCCTTCAAAATGTTAGTTTACTGTTAGTAACTGCTAGAGACAAAGTAGGCCCAATCCTACAGAGGAAAATGCCTAATACAAGTCTGCAGACTTGTACTATCCCACTGAAATCGAACGCTTCATGATGTTAAACAGCCTATACAGCAATTAACTTCTGACACTCTTTAAAGGGGTTTTAAGAATGTATTCTGCTTTGTCTTTTGGGGAGAATTGCATTTGTAAGTCAGCTATGAGACACAGGCCATCAAACTCAGAAACTGTCCTGGAAATAGCACCAGCCAGCACTCCCTTATGTAACAGGAAAGCTTAGAGGAACCGATGAACGATTATCTAAAGATGCAGTTCCACGGCACCTTCAACCGGTCTCAGCTGAGCAGCCTAAAAAATCCCCCAGGATTGTTTTTCAGCCAGTTTAAGCCAGTTCATGCAACTATTCAGGTCAGGAAAGTGCCAGTGCCAGTGCAAGAGAAGGAGAGGGGAACACACAGCTGGGAGCTGCATGAGTAGGAGCACAAGCAGACTGAGCAGTTTAAGCTGCTATGGAACTGAACCCTGTGGAAATGTAGAAAGAAATTATTTGATCCACTTTTTAATTGCTACTGAATGTAGCCCATGAGCTCCTACATGTTCGCTCCTTAATGCTAAAGTCCTGTGTCAGGTATTTATAAAAGATCTTCCCTGGTTACAACTGAGGCAACTGGACCCAGCCCCACTTTCTTCCACTGAAGGCAGTGGAAAGAAAACAGGTTGCTTTTGGTCAGCATTGGCAAACAAAGCAAAACCAAACAAAGAGTGAAACTGAAACGTAGCTGTGCAAAGGTATTCCAGAGTTAGAATTACAGACAGTAAAATACCCTGAAGAGAAATGGCAAGTGGAGTCTGTTTGGATTTTGAACTGAAGTCTGCTCTCTTGAATATCCTGCACTGAGAAATGGAAATGATTTACAGTAGACAAATCTCCTGATGTGTGACAGGTTGAATATTGGCACAGTAGTGGATAGAAGTTGACGTTCCTTGACTTGTAAATTAAATCAACTTTGAATTCTTTAGTAAGGGGTAAAGGGTGAATAAGTTGGTTGAAGGGAACCTAGCTTGTGCACAAGTTAGGCAATGGGCAGATGCTCACTCTGCAAACAGCTGTCCTAGTCTGAGATACTGCTGCCCTCCAGCTGCCTCTAACTGCCACCCTGCTTAGGGCTGCTGTCTCCCCAGCAGTCGGCAGAGCCGCTGCTGTGAGCGCTCCCTAATACGCTTCAGGCAGGATTTGTCACATCAGTTTAAACGAGCAGTTTGAGCTAACGCACCTTTACCCTCCACCTCAAAACATACTGGGGAGCGTACGCACAAGCCCCGTTGATGGCCAAGTGGTTGGAGGTTGGCCAACAGAGGACTGTGGTGAGTAACCGGGCTCAGTGATGCCTTCCAGCCATGTCTGGAGGAAAGGGGTTGGCCATTGGTTTTGACTTCGTTCTTGTTTACGTAGGAAAATTACACTGCTTTAAGTAAATATACAGTTTATATCCAATTTACTTAAACTATTGCAAACCCTTGTGTAAGCCCTTACTGACATGTAGATTAAACAGATGAGGAACATGGGTGTGGCAGAGTTTCAGTAAATCTATTAAACTGATTTAAATTAAACTGGTGGGATTTCTGTGTGTTAACAAATCCTTTGCAACTCCATGAGTGCAAATTCTCACATTGTGTCCATAACCACGCAGGAGTAAACATGTATGCAGTAGGACTAAATCACTTCAGAATTTGGCTCTGCACTAAGGCCAGACCAAGTTTTAAGTTATAACCGATCCCAAGCACCAAATCACAGCAAACCTCGTATTCCTTTACTATTACTCCTAGGGCAAACACACTACCTGAAATGTGGAGAATATGAAGCTTTCCATCCTCACAATCTCTGTACCTGTTTTCCTCAGACTCAGGCTTTGTAAAGAAATGTGAAAGAACCATGGCCCCCCAGTACTTCAAAGGGTAGAGGTCTTGTAAATCTCAGTGTCCTGCCTACCCCAAAGAATGGAGCAGAGCTGGCTTTGGGTATGGGGGAGGAGAAAGGAAGTGCTTGTAGGCCTGAATACAACCAGCACATACAGTAGGACTAATTCTTGTCCTATCAGCCTTGACGCAATGTGTCCTTTTCCTTTAGCTACTTTAGATAAACAGGAAAGGAAAAGAAAAAAAAAAATCAGTGCTGGAAAAAATACAAGCCAGTTCGGAAAGAAAACGTTATTGTCAAGTGTTCTAATGGCAATTTCAAACAATAGGGAGTACAGTATGTCACATGAAAAACAGCACTATTGCTATGATAGCAAATCATACCAAAACTAGAAATAAAAGAGACTTCAAAAGAAAGTCTTACTACAATAAGAATAGCTAGTGATTCAGAGCATTAAGTCTCTGCAAACAGCTTATGAGTAACAAAGCCTGCAAAGTGGTAATATTATTACACTCTTTTTCTGACAGGGAAGGTGCTTGACAGTTAGTTAAAGTGGTTTGCTGTGGTTTGCAAACAATCTCTGAGTGTACCTAGGCTACTGCCTAGCAAAGCCTTGAATTGCACTACCTACCTCTAACCATTAAACCATTCCAAGAAGTATTCATTCATTAATGCCTTCGTACACAAAAACAGGTGAAAACTGGTTACACAGTAGGAGTAATCTGTTTTGGCACTCATTACTACTTCCAGAAGCCAAGTCAACTTTCTGGTGTGAATGTGGGAGAGTTAATACTACTGAAAAAAGGCTCATTCTACTGCTGAAGACTATAAAACATACACTTTCATAATGATTTTTGTACCCCTGGTGCAGAAATTCCTAATGAAAACAGACATAGGTTATGACAGCAGACCCTCTCACTTGATAAATTTTGTATTTATAAATTTTGTTTGTAAACACATTGGACACAGTAAGCCAAATCATTAATGAAGGACATAGCTTCATATAAATCAGTGCAACTCAGTGACGTGATGAGAAAATTTGATTCAATCAGTTTAATTTTTTATCGGTGGGCTTTTATCATTTGTAGCATGGACATGAGAGGATGCGAAGATACACATTCATCTGTTTAGTTAATGTAACAGATCTCTTTTACACCACGCAGTATGATGCACTGTCACAAATAATTAGCAGAAATATGGAAATTGAGATCTTCCAAACATTTTGCAGATGCTAGCTAATTATCCCACACATTTTTACAACGTGCTTCAGTATTATTAACTACTAGCTGAAAGTGTTTACCCATGTTACCCATTGTCACTCAGCAAGTCCAGAGCTGAGTGAACATTAGAACTAAGGAGCTCCTTGTTTCCCCCAGCATCTTCTACCCATTAAACTGTGCTGCTTATTCTCATTCTAAAGGAGTTAACCGTGCTTAAGAATAGATGACTATTTTTATCTGAGTTACCCATTAAAAACCCCTCTGTTCAGTGAACTGTATGGAATGGGCTTCCATTCCAATTCTTAGAGAATGTCTTCATATTGCAAAAGAAAAAAACACTCATTAAAATTGCCATTAAATGAGTTTCTAGAAGTGTTATGGATGGACTGGACCATACTGACAATACTTTCCTTTGACGTCCTTCTAGTTCTTCTATAGAAAGGACTGTGACACATTATTAAAGCAAAGAGAAGAAAGATGCTCTGGGAGACATCCTGGAGGATGCAGAGTATGCCCTGGTCAGGTTCTCCACTCATGCAGTCCCTCCATTTTCAGTGCTGCTGCACCTCCCTCAAGTGTGCTCTGCCACTGCCTGGGATTGTTTGTTCATCCATCTGTTCAAAAGTCAAGAGTCAATCAACACTTTCCCCTTCCTCGTGCTCCACAGGTGGTAGGACTTTTGCTGGACTTCTTGGCTCTCTCCATATAGCAGGGCATGATAGCTGAGTTTCTCTACCTGCTGCCTCCTGCTGACATTTTTCTCTTGTACCTCTTGCCCTGCTCCTGCTTTATTTCTTTTCTCTCCTTAAACTCAGTTGACAGCACTACCTTTCTGGGCTGTGTCCTTTGGCTGCAGGGGTAGTGAACCGTGTTCCCAAGAGGACGCCTCATGCCCTAAAATGGAGGTCAAGTAAGTTAGCACTTCTATGAACTAAGTATTCTCTTTTTAAAATATTTAAAAAAGAGAACTTGTTCACCAAAGAACAAAAGACCAGAAAGGTTTATAACTCCTAACAGAAACCATCTGCTTGAACATAAAGCTGGGAATGTATTGGTATTTTCAATTCAGGCTCAGAAGAGCCAGGAGCAAGAATACCATCCTGCAGGCTGTTACTGACTTATCTTTCTGTTAATTAAACAGTTTTTGCAAGAGAAGTGCTATCACATCATTAAAAAACAACAAAATACTTCTAGAAAATCTCAGCATACTCTTTTATGAAGCTGAACATTTCCCTCTCACACTTCAGAGTAAAAAGACAGGCTGCAACTCCACACGAAATATTGCTTGCCATTATAAATCAATCAGAAAGAAGTGAAGAGCTGATTCTGTAGTTGTTCTTTATTAATAATTTTAAACTAAAGTTATATATTAAAATATCCACCACTGATTTTCTAAAAAAAAAGAACAAGAAAAACCCAACACAAAAAAACCCCAACCCACCAAACCTGTGCATTTTGACCATTATGGGAATTTTTGCTTCTCCTCTCTTGGAAATAACATGACCCATGGCCCATTTTTCAAGCCAGATTTCAGTCCTCTCCAGCCAGCTGTCAGGAAACCACAGAAGGTGCTTGAAAGAGCACAAGAAATGGCTGGTTCTAATCTGAAGGAAAAAAAAAAAGTTGAGGAACAAGGCAGCTACTTGTGGCAGAATGTTATTTTTTCTTCAGTCTCTGCCTGCATATTTTCACAACATGTGTACTCTGTTACCCCGTCACTTCCCTCTTTTCCTTGGGTAAATATCTCTGCTTTGGAATAAAAGAAGGCCCAGGGGTGCTACTTGTAAGGACTGCACTCGCCTTGATATGTTGTTTTTGAACTGAACACATACAATGGACACATTTCAAACCTGGACCTTTGCCATCATAGATGTTGCTTTTAGTTTAACCTTCTCAGATGATGGAGGGGAGGCTGGAGGTAAGGAAGAAGCTGGGAGTGGGGTCATACGCTCTATCCTTTACCAGATGTGGGATCTCGTGGGAGCCAACCATGATAGCCCACACAAACCCCTCTAAGCACACAACATAATGGAGAGAGAGGAGAATGCAAACTGACCCTCTCCAAGTGCCGAGTGTTTGCAAAATCATATAAAAAACCCCAGGGAGAAATGGATGACTAGGCCATACCTTTGCCATCAAATTGGTTAGATAAAAAAAAAAAAGGTGGCATGATTAATACTTTATTTTTTTAAAGAAGTAATTTGCTTACAAGTTCTTTGTGAGGAAGGGAATCAATTCAAAGGAGATTTTTCCCCACCTTCTCCCTGTAAACTGCATGCCCTGTTAAATGCACTGTACTTCATCTATGCGATTTAACCTGCCATTTGCAACCCAACAGCTGGACTGGACTAGATTAGACATCTGCTCTGTAGAATTAGATACAGAAATGGGACCTAGGAAATTCTGGATTAAACTGACTCAAATACTAACCCATGCTCAAATACCAGCCCAGTTAAGGACACTGAGCAAGAGACACTTTTCAACATCATTCTCACGCATTAAACGGCAATGCAGCAACAGGTAGGGGAAGGACAAAAGCTGGCAATGGGCTCACCCTGTGAAGTTTCATGCCAGGCTACTTCCAAGTGGCATGTGAATGAAGCCTGAACCCCTTGAAAGCTGCCATGTGTACTAAGCAACTCGGAGCTGGGAAGAGCTGCCAGTGGGCCTGGGGATAGTGCTCAAGCAAAATGAATTTGGTAACAAAACAAACTACTGAGCAGTTTGTGAAAGGTGCTAGTGAGGTCAGGAAGAGTTGAGAATTCTCTACACCACACAATATTGAGTCCAGCTCTGCAAAGTATTTTTGAACATGTATTTTACATGCATGTGCTCACTTAAATTGATAATATCTAACCTCATTTGATCTCCAACCTGGAAACAGATCACCTGAAGAATCATGCTTAAATACTTGGTCCTTAATAACCATCTCTTCCTCCCTGATGTCTGCGATTATTCTAATCTGACCCCTTCTCCTTCTTCCAAAAATAATACAGCTGCTAAGGTCTTATCTTCCCCATCATTTACATTGTAATTTCTTTCCTAGAATGTCCCCTTTTTATTCTTCCTTTTCTCCTTGATCTCCTTTATATCCTTCACTAACCCCACACATCTTTTCCTCCCATACTTAAGCACTTACCATGGGCCTATTCTGTCCTCAGTTCTACAGTTCTGAGGAGTAACCAAACCACTTGCACAGAGCACAGATAAATTACAAACCTTATGGCTACACACACAGGTACCCTTCCCTTTCTCCTGGCAAATCCTATTCAAAAGACCATTTCTCCCTCTAAACCAGCAAGTAATTTGCCAGCACACAATGGGAAAGATTGGGAAGATTATATTTAATTATCTATGTATATCTTACGTGTGCGCTTCCATAACCAAAATATTAGATAGTCATAACTTTGATAACCACTAAAAGCTCCTTGAAAACTCTGTTGGCACACTGTGATTCTCACATCGCACATGTTATACTCCCTTTCTGAACAATGCACCTCAGCTAGAGCACAAGCAGTGATAGATAGTCACTGAGGGAGAAGGTGCTGTTAGAGAACTACTATAAATGGGCATATACTGGAGCAACCACAAGCATGTGCTACGTGTACAGAGTCCCTTGGATAGTCCTGAGACAAGGGGAATTAAAATCATCTTTATAATTTACTTTTTGCAGTGTAGAGGGATTTAGTGGACATATTCTAAATCTAGGTTTTTCGTATCAAAACAGAAGTAATAATAGAAAACTCCATCACTGTTCAGTTGTTTGAGAAATCAGCATTTTTCTTGCTGCTCTCTCTGAAAAGATACAGTAATGAAAATAGTCTGCAATTAGGAGCCTATCAAGCTCTAGGACATTTTGCAGCCCAGAACCCTGGAAGTCCAAAATAACTCCACAATGGACCATATTTTCCAGAAGTCGTGGATTTATTTATACACCCAGACCTATCTGTGAAAACTCCAAGAGAGGTTAGGAATACAAGAGGGGTTAGGAATAACTTTGTGTAGCTCCTTTACTAACCAACTGAACTAATTACATTGTTTAAGCTAGTGTCAGGTTTTTATCCGCTATGAAGATTGCAAACAGCTCGGGAGTAAAACACAGCAGTACTTTGTAAGAGTCAAGCAGTGTTATGCAGTGGCAAAAATCATATAAAGAAATCTAATAATATTACAGGAGGAGAATTTAGGTCCCATGTAAGGTAAATGAACTTCAGATACATTTTGGCATGGAAGGGCTAACAGGGTTTTCACCTGTATTATATGTGCTATGTTCCAAGTGCTACAGGAGCCAGCTCTGTGCTGTGACAGATGGCTTCTTTTCTCAGTCTAGTGCAGGAGAAGTCCTCTGTCCTGCTGGGTACTCTCAGGAAAAGAAAAGTTACTATGGAAAGGCGCAGAAAGCTGCCCGGAGCTTGGGCAATTCAATCAGTACCGCTGGCACAGCTGGCATCCTCCAGCACATGCTGGACAGCTTATTGGGTGAAGTGACAGCGGGAGCAAGGCTCCATTTCAGACACTGCTGCCACTCAGCCCAGAAGCTGGGATAGCAGTCCTCACCAGGCTAACTCTGCAGTGGAAGACTTAACCTAAGAGGATATGTAAGAAATAAAAAAGTGTAAGGCCTGCCAAATCATAAAACCTTGTAACATGATACTAGCAACGGTATGTGTGTAAGAAAACAGAGCAGCATCAGGGACAGCTAAAAAAAGGTGTTGCCATGACCCGATAACTTCAGATAAAACGATATGGGCTCTGCTGCTGCATGCCCCATGAAGAAAAAGGGGCCTCATATGCAACTCTTCACCAGCTCCTTTCTCTCTTTTACAGTGTCTCAGTTTCGACTTGAATAACATCATCCTGTAAAGTAGCAGAACTCCAGAGCCATCTAATGAACCTCTGAAATCCACTGCTGCTTACCAGGGGGCCAAGATTTCAAGACACAAAAGGTAAAATAATTCCCAGTAGGTCTCCTGCAAACATCTTAACGTGTCTGTACTGAGTGTTATGTTCACACTGTTCCCTTCCTCTCTCCTTTGACTGTGTAAAGAGCTAGCAGGACAAAAAAAACCTACCTATGAATACCGATGTGCAGGGAACCCTCATAAATTCACTTCCCATCAGCCCAACAAATGAGCCCCCTCTGGGAAGCCATGAGAGCGAGCCTTCTCACAACAGCCTGCTTATCAAAAGTCAGTTCTCGCGTGAAATACTTTAACCTTGCAGGGACAAGTATCGTAATAATATTAAAGTATCATAATAGCTTGAACACTGTAAATTACTTTTGTCACTTGGGACATGTGGGGCGTATTTCCGGCAGGTTTGTTCCCAGTGATGCTGTTTGCATCTCTGCATCACTTGAGAATTACCCCGAGCCTGAAAGATTCATGTGCTGTACAAATTGAATTTCAGAATAGAAATGTGATTCTCCAGACATCAGATTTCAGGCACTCACTGTATCCTTCATAATTTTAGCAAGCTGGCTTTATCACTGCCGTATTCTCCTCAGAAACAGAATGCGTGTTACCTGTTACAGTCCTACCCAGTATTTCCAAAATTTTATAGAAATAAGATGCTCATTAATTTTTTTCTTCAGGGTTTGCTGTAAGTCCACAGTACTTCAGTACTGATGGCACTTCTGTCAAATTCCAGATTTGCTTTTCACAGTTCTCTGTCTTGGACCTTTTCTATTTTTGCAGTTTTCAGATCCATCCACATTTTGCAGCTACCCATGTGAAGGCATCCTACATAATAATCTGAGGAGGAACCTCCTACTCATGTTTTATCTTTTCCCAGTCTCCCTAAAGTTTCTGAGGCAGCACTTTTGCATGTCAGTACACAAAGGTAACCTCACATTTATCCCTCTCCTAACCCTAAAAAAGAAACTGCCCTTAAAACCATGTTTCATTTCAGCTGTATCCTTAAAACCCCAAACTCTGTGAAACTAGAATGAACTAGTGTAAATCAAACAGTGCTCTTGCCACTTAGACCCGCCCCACAACCTTTTCCAATCAGGGAATCTAAAATTACCATATTTACAGCATCTGCAGCAGAGCCAAGTACAAAACAAGATGAATAGCTGTGACGCACAAGGCAGAGTGTGGAAGTATGCAGCTGGGCCTGCAAACAATATAGGCACTCGGCACTGAAGTCCATCTAATGCTTTTCACAGACCAGAGTGACTAAAAGGGGAAGGGGGGGGGGAGGAGAGGAGAAATTCCAGGAAGATGAGTGAAAACACAGCAGAAATCCCAGGCTGCTTCACTAATGGGTAATTGAAATGACTCACAAAAGGTCTAGTAGGGAATTCAATTAATTAGGGACGTGACTGCACCGAGGGGAGGAGGGAAAGAAAAGAATGCTGGCGATACAAGAAAATCACTCCTCTCCATTCACTTAAAAAAGGGCCTGGAATAAAACCTCAAGGGAAGAAAAAGCCAAGTTTTTCAAGGGAGGGCCTCTTACCCTTTCTTATGCACAGAAAAAGGCCACAGTCAAACCGCCCTGGCTTCATGGGAGGAGAAAAAGATAAATAAGCACATCCCTATTGCCTCCCCTCCTTCTCCTAGATTTCTAATGAAAAGGAAGGAAAATAATAAAATTCGATATATTAATTATGTCACCATTAAGGCAACCGGTAACAAGAAACTACGAGGACAAGAGAAAGGAACGATGCAGGATAGATTAATACAATGCTGCTAACACCCCCCTCCATATCACTGCTGCTTATTCCATGTGACAATCAGAGGAGGGCGATAGGAAGCAGTAAGAAGATGAATAAATTAAAAAAATGTGGGGACAGATGAAGGAAAAAATGTAATGCAAGAAAGGGAAAGCAGCAGGAATGGGGGCAGGAGGACTGGAATTGACAAGAGCGGGGAGAGAAAAATGGAAAAGGAGTGGATGGAGAGAAAGTGAAGGGAAATGGGGAAGGGCATGAATGAGAGAAATGGGAGGGGGAAAACCTGAAAAGGAGGAGAAGAGCATATGCGGGAAGGGTCAGGGAAAGAACGAGAAGTTTCACAATCAGCCAGCAGTTAGGACTTGCTGTGATGGGTACATGGGAACAGCAATGTTGATTCAGCAACCACCTATTGACAAATACTGCTTCTGACCAAGCCTTAGAGACTAAATTCACACTAGCGCTAGTTTAGAAATCTTGAAGAATGTGCGATCTAAACTTGCAGACCCACAACTGGTCATTCCTGGTAGTGGAACAGCAGGGAGAGACACAATGACTGGGGGCAAGTGCTCACTCATGGAATGGAAAGTGGGCTCTGCAACCTTTCAGGATGAAGTTACCATAGCTTGAAACACAGCTCTTGTTAATTCTGACTTGGAGCTGTTACTGCCAGGCTGGCTGTTCAATTGCTTTACACAAAAGAAACTCACGGTCATTGTTTATCTTAGTGAATCATGAAGAGATCTAACAAAAAGTACTTCTTAGGCCCTATTGGGTTCAGCACTGAATGCCCTCTGAAGGCTTAGATATGCTCTCACGCTCAAGGATCAAGATACTATCGCTGTGAAAGGTTGGCAAAGTTTGCAATATGCTGCATGTTTGGGCAATTAGCGGAGTATTTCTGTTCCCAGGGCTGTCAATCTGACATCTTAGCAAGAAAACATATAAATCAAACCATATTCCTCTGCCAGTGAACTGACCGTTAATGTCAGCTCCACTGTCACGTAACTTTCAGAAGAGCAAAAGATTTTTATAAGCTTTATATTTACTGTAATAGAGCAAAGAAGATATGACACTGCCCAAGAAAACAATTCTTAGGTAGTCGACACATACTGGACCAAAAGGAAAAATACAATATTTAGGTAACAAGAACCAGTATGATATCTTTATACTAGTGTAAATACACTAGCGTCTAGACACAGAGATTGCACTACTGTAACTACATCTAGGCTTTCACAATGTTTTAAGTTAGATTCACGCAAAAATGAGTATACAGAAATCCCCAGCTGATTCTGAATTGACCTTCCAACATGACACTAAGGAGCACTATGCCACTACAGGAATCATCTTTCAGAAGAGGTATACAGTTGAGATCCAAATTCCTATGGGCTGATTTAACAAAACAGCCCCTAGAAATTTTGTAAAGACATTATTGTTGGTGCTCCTGACAAATACAAACGTATTCTAGTTTTGACCAGTTGGGCTGGTAGTTTCTATGGAAAAGGACTACAAACCATGGGCATTCAGTGTCTAGGTGCCTATGCAACAATGCAATTGTCATACAAGAACTACAATACAGCTATAAAAGGTCAGTTAAGTCAGGGAGCCCCAACAGCAAATTCAAGCTGGGCAGCCAAAGCACCACTTGACACAATACTTTATTCGGCTTCAAAGCTCCACTCTTTTGAAATTCTCTCTCTAACATGTCTGATGAGAGAGATAGTGCAATGTGCTCAGAAGGTCATCAGTTTCTAACCGGAGCGCCTCCAAAATTTAACAGGGCTTATAAGAAAGATAGGCACAAACTTTTCAGCAGGCCCTGTTGTGACAGGACAATGGATAATGGTTTTAAATTAAAAGAGGGTAGATTTCGACTAGATAGAAGTAAGAAATTTTTCACAATGAGAGTGGTGAAACCCTGACACAGGTTGCCCAGAGAGGTGGTAGATGCCCCATCCCTGGAAACATTCCAGGTCAGGTTGGACAGGGCTCTGAGCAACCTGGTCTAGTTGAAGATGTCCCTGCTCATTGCAGAGGGGTTGGGCTAGATGACCTTTAAAGGTCCCTTCCAACCCAAATGATTCTATGAGTCTATGATTCCATTACCAATATAATTTTGTCCTTTTTACTGAGTCTTTATCAAGTTATACTCATGAGAACTGCAGGCTAGGTCAACATGTATCTCGAGGCTATCTGGATTCTGTTAAGCCAGGCTCAAGCTTTTTGTCCCGACCATCTTCTCCCCCCCTTACAAAACACTTAACAGAAAATAAAAAAAACACCCCAACCCTCTCCTACAAAATTAAAATAAATTTCTTTTATCTCTCTAATTAAGTACCATCCTGTATTTAGTCAGTTGACAGCACCAAAGAATGATTTTTCTGTATTCCACAATGTCATTCCTCCTCCCTGGATCTATTCAAAGCCTCTTGTACATATTTAATCACTCCTAGCCAGGCCTGGCTAATGAAATGCAGGGCCTTGCCCTGACCTGACCTTGCTATTTCTATTTTGGCTTAACACATCCTCTGCTAGTTGGTTAAAAAAAAAAAAAGTTTTTTCTCTCTCTCTTGGACTTAAAGGTCCTGTTTCTAGCAGGGGGTATGGTCAAGGACACTGCCGAAAACAGAATGAATGACTGTGAACGCTGCTTTGCAAAACTACTGCAAATCCAAAAAGGACCACAGCAACTTCAGTGCAAAGTTTTTTTCCCCTTTTCTTTTTGGCTGGCAAAGACTGGTGGGCACTGTTCATCTACTGGGAATGGCTTATGGCTAGATAATTCTGTAAGAAAAATGGACTGCTCAAATTGTTTGCAGCACTCTTTCATAAAGCACTGGTATTCATTCTATGGTTTTGGGCACTTACTGCAACTAAATATGTTGTTCTTGGTTTTCCCCATCTGCCCTTCCTATTTGCCAATACAGCAATTTAAAAATATATTTTCCCTTTCTGAGAGCTTGTAAAGAAGTGTGATCCCATTTATGACCACTTAGGAAATGCTGGATGTTGGGTTAGCCCTTTTGTCACATGATGTTGGTTGCAGGAATTTATCAACATGCCAATCAGAAGTCAGAAATGTTTCCAGTGTACAACAGGACAATATTTACACGGTGATTCATGTGGTCTTTTTAAGATGAGTTTGTTTTCAAATGGTTTATGATTTTGTTGGCCATGAGTTTTGGGGTTCAGTTTGACAGACTGAGCTGTTGGATGAACCATAAACCATATTTGAAGTCAGCAAGGACAAGGGCCATCTTTTTATTCTTTGTGTGTACACAGTGCCTTACATTGTGGAGCTCTGGATACTGAATAGGGGTCACAGATGCTATCACAAAACAACCAGTAACAGCACAAGGATCTTTAGGTACTCAGACTGTCAGAAAAATCAGGCTGAGTGGCTCAATTCACCATTGTTCCTCCAATTATCTCTCAATGGAGGCACGCCAGAGAAAACGGCGCTGAGTAAGATGAAGATGCCTTTAACTATCTGCCCAAAACTAATGCCCTACATCCCATGGACCACTGTGACCCTGAGAAGCTGTCTAAGGACCAGGGATATAGACCATATTTCTAACGGCCAGAATCAGTTTAACAGGTCCTTATTAGCTCTTCTGCATGCGCTGGAACTGACACAAAAAGAGATTAGCATTTACAAGTCCAGTCTTTTCTCAGCTCAACTAAAACAGGTTCAAGTTGCAACATTCTGTCACATAGAAGCAGTAGGACATTAGACATTGCTTGAAGGAAGAAATGTTAAAATCATGTTCGCAATCACTGAAGTCAAACAATGCAGTTGTGTCATTTTCCTCCTAATACTGTTTATCGGGTTCTTTTTTAATCTTTTCTAACACAAAAAAACACTTTTGTAATCACATTCTGTATCCCAATGTGTAAGTTTTTCAATCAAGTCTGACAAAGCATAGCGGTTCGCAAACATATGTGAGGTTACAGAAATTCAGTGAAAAGAGATGACCAAGCAGAGGAGAGCACTCCTGTAAATGTCCCTGGTTGGTTTATAAAGTTCCCCATTATTAGATTCCATAAAAGCCAGAAAAAGGACTACAAAGTATGCTAACTGCAGGAAAAACTTGTAAATACAGTCAACCAACCACAGATCTGTACCAAGTCACTTTTCATTAGTTTACTACACTCACAGGTTTGTCAGAGCTTCAAAAAAACCTCAAAGTTGTCTGTTTCATAGGAAAAAGTGGTAACATACAGCTTTTGTTGGGATTGTGCTACCAGTCTTTTCCACCACTGCATCACCTGCAGCTGAGGGTATGCTATTCTGAAACAAGCAGCTTTACTTCACCATCCCACATGGTTTAACACTGGAGCCAAATTGCTGTAACTATGTATGGCTAGCAAAAGACACAGTCCCGTTGTGTCCTCCAGCTCTCCTTGCTGCTTCTCTTGCATTAGTGCTCATCCTACTCTACAAGAAGTCAGTTCAGGAAGCAAAAGTGGGAAAAGGCTAACCCACAAGTACAAAGTGAACAGATTTCTGAGCTCCCTTAGACAACTCACCGAGGGGTTTGACGAGCACCAGAACTGATGCAGAAGTTGGCCTTCGGTTGGCCACCTGCTGGTGAACATGAGTTGAGAGATCAGTGTTACTACAACCTGAAACCTGGCTACGGTCTTACATGGCCACAGTCAAATATCTGCACCTGGTGATCCTCACCCAGCAGACTGGCTCCTTGGGAAGACACACCAGGCAGCACCTTTTAGGCCAACTCCAAGCAGGTAACAAACCTTCATGAAACCAGACAAAGCCAAAGGCAATATTCAGCCACTTTTCCCCCTCTCCAAGCAGGTATCTGACCCACCTTGGGCCCCAGCCCCATTGCAGTTTTATAAAATGGAGCCAAACACTTGGCATGCTGTTGTAGAACAAGCACGCTCACATTAATTGTCTGTGTTCTTGGTTTCTTCGTGTTATAGTCTTCTGCAGGCATTTTTGTTGTGATTTTACACTACAGACATCAAAATCATTGAGTGCTGACGCCCCCTTGCTTACACTATTCTTGATGTTTGGCAGAGCTGGAGAATGCTACCTCAGGGTGCTCCTTCCCTGGGAGCTCTAGTGGGATGTTGCAGTTAAGCCACATCCACACAACTAAAACCACAGAATTTAAAAACAGCTGTGAAATCCAACTGTGTCTGATGTGCCTCGGTGTTTGGCTGGCCTCTGTGGGGCCGAATTTGTTTGACTCAAAGTAAAAATATGATTTAGCACAATTCACTAGACTAGGCAAAAGCATTTTTGGAAGGTTTTTTTCAACCTACTTATAACAAACAAATTTGGGCCATCACTTATACATGCCAGAAAAAATGTTTATCTTGCTTAGCCAAAATTGAGCAAAATAGAGTTTTTGGCAGCATGGACAAAGCTTTAAGCTTGACTTTTTTTAAGGTCCCCTCCTAATTCCAGTTTTCCATTCCCCACCCTTTGGAGTTTCTCAGATGATTCTCTCCCCGCAGTGGCTTTTCAGTTTGGGTACTGTCCTTTAATTTTTTCTCCCTTATGGTTCTTTTCACAGAATCATTAAGGTTGGAAAAGACCTTTAAGATCATCAAGTCCAGCCATCAACCCAACACCACCATGCCCATTAAACCATGTCTCTTTCCTTTAGTCTTCTTTTGCATTTGCCATCTTTCTATCCTGTCGCATGGAAACATATTAAAAGACCTCCTATCTCTACCACTCCTACCTTTTGTTTGCCAAACTACTCTCCCCTGTCCAAAGGTATATCCATTGATACCCCTTGATTAAACTTATTATGTATTAAATGACTGGGAAACAGGAATCTTAACAATGGCCTAAGACCACTATTCAAAAAAAAAAAAGGAATTTTTTATTTACATGTGTCTTACTAATACAGATATATATATACACACATATATTTTAATACTCTCGCTACTTCCTCAAAAACTAGCACAGAAAGATATATGTAAAGAAAAATGGACTAGAGTGGAACTTTTGAGCAAGACAACTTCAGAAAGAGAGGAAAATAGACAAATTCAATAGCTTAACTGCAACACTTAACAAGGAAAATCAAAGTCTATGATTTTGGGAATCAAAATTATTCCTTCTTGGTCATATGTTTCCCATGAAATGGACCTCAAAACCCTCTTTATTTAGCATTAACAGCATGAACCATTTATAAGATGGCTCACACTCCAAAAAGTCAACAGGGAAATTTTCAGCATTTGAGCTAGAACTTTCTGAAATTCTAGTTGAATTTTTTAAATTCAAAGTCAGACTGAGTCTCACACGGTTCACAGTAAGCACTGTATAGTTTTGAGTCCGTTCCTGAGGCTAATCAGACTAACCTACATAAAGGCCTGAGTACTGTTTATTTTCTGCTGAATATGTTTTCTAAAAATTGTCTCACTATCTCCAGAGATTTAAATCACAGTGGTAACCAGTTGTCTTGGGGATGACAAGAAGCAATTCTGCACAGGCAGTTGTTCAAGAGAGACTCCCCAGTGAATTATTCTAAAAGTTCATATCTGCATGTTTTAGCAAGAGCCTCCAACCATTGCCTCAGACTCACTTTTCGGAATATATGAGCACTTGAAATTAGTTCACGATAAACTTGCCAAGGGCTCATTTTATCACTTTTTAATTGAAAGCAGGTCACTAAAACAAAAAAATTTGTCCATGTCGAGAATGCAAAAGTATTTGGGAGGGATATGACAAAGCATTCAAGCAACACTGAGTGTTCAAATTATGTTTAAAAGCTCAATACATAATGCTGC
Organism: Phaethon aethereus; assembly: GCF_964289735.1. Taxonomy (NCBI): domain Eukaryota; kingdom Metazoa; phylum Chordata; class Aves; order Phaethontiformes; family Phaethontidae; genus Phaethon; species Phaethon aethereus. The sequence goes on along the minus strand of NC_138579.1, from coordinate 38,748,851 downwards.
CCAGAAGAAGAGAAACTCTGCTTAGATGACCTCCATGGATACTTCACAGTCACAGCAGGACTGGCTCCCAAATACAAAATATGTGCATATACCATGCTAGTAACCGATCAATGGCTATTGTTACTCCTCACAGGCTTAGAAAATATCATGAAAAGTTAAATTACATCTAAAATATGTTAACTCTCATGATCAATTTATCATCAGTTCAAGAAAGAAGGCTTTTGTTTTGTTTTTTTTAGGAGTCCCACTGGAAACACTGATGGCATCTTCAGCAACTGCATCACTATTGCTCTGATGTGTTTCTACAGTGGCTCTCAGCAGGTTCAGACAAGGAATGGGAAGGCTGAGATCACTTTCTTGCTGTATATGTTACTGTGAGATCCAAGTCCTTGCTGGGTCAGAAATCACATGGTGTATTAAGGGCTTAAGATTAATTCTAGAGAATTAAACTGCTGTTTTGACCGTCAGCCATGAATGGAAATGGGCTACAGAAAAAAAAGTTTGATAAATCTGGGCCATAGAGTAATAGAAATTCTGAATCAAGGAAGAAAAGAATTTAAGTGATAGATGTGCTTTTAGCATCCTGCCAAGTAGATCACACTGTTACCTTGTTTTGGGAACCCAATGAGAAATTACAATATTAGGTACTTTATATTAGAGGAGAGTCTTTGCCGGGGTCCATGTAACTCTGTTCATGTTGGCAAGTTCTATGTTAAAAGGCCAGAAATAGTCTGCTCCATTAAAGAATGGACTGAAATTCACTCTCTTCAGGCTGGTCAGCAGAGTTCCTTTTTCTTCTCTCTGATATAGCCCAGATTTAAATGTAAACTGACTATTAGGTGAGAACTCTGTTGTCCATTACCAATTCCTGAAAACTTCAACATGTTTTCATTTCATTATAGCCACTATCAACATTTTTTTCTACTAGGAACAAAAAGTAGTAAAAGAAAAGTAATATCCAAACCAATCCCCAACCTTCAGAAGATTCTACACAACATGCAGATGACATCCTATACTCAGGTAATATATTTCACTAGACGATAGATGAAGAGAGATTTCATACGGTATGTAGGGATGCAATAGTAACATCAAATACATTCCAACTCCCTTATCTAATCTAATGAGGCATTTAACAGTTGATCTATCAGGCCAAGTCTTTGAATCAGTTTTGTGCCATGGGAGTAAAAGATGCCTAATATTTAAATAATCATCTTTTTGACAAAGGTGAATTTGATCAGTAATGAAGATTGTTTCCAATCAATGATCTTCAAAAGGTCTCTTCTGTTTCTTTCCAGACAGCTACACAAAACATCACAGTACATAAAATACCTTGGTCTAATCTGCTGCCACTTTTTTTCCTCTTTGCCATTATTTCTCAAGGTTTATGAGGTACTTTTGTAACTGTTTTGGGCCTAAAGAAGGCATGCTGTTGCTTTCATATTGAAACTGTAAGCACTTTCATCCTTCCACTGGCAGAACACACACGCACACAAGCCGGCACATTCTTTTAATCACAAAAGTTAAAAAAATCACAGCTGCAATATTAATAGCAAATATATTCTGGTTCATGTCTGGTTACACTCAGGTGAGCACTGATAAGTCATGTGTGAGGTTCTCATACACAGCTCTGCCACTGCAACACCAATCCTAACATGCCTCAGCCTCTTCTTAATGTTGTCATACAGCTCAGTCCTGAATGGCTTCTTGCTGACCCACTCCTCTACAGTATTAATAATATATGTGATTTATTATAGTTGGCCATAGTCGGTAGGTGCTTTTTATAGAAAAATAACTATATGGGCCTTCATCTCCCCCCCAGAATCTCTGAGACTTCAGTACAGATAGGCAATTATGCCAAATTCTGCAGCAACGTTTCCTCCAAATGATAACTTTCAGACATAATTCCTGAATATTTGCAGAACACATGATGAAAAAATCTATCCAAGTTAAGCTGTTTTGTGTATCCTTCTAAAAGTTGCACAAGTAGTTCAACAATATATATAAAAGATCAAAGTATCCCATTAAACAAAACCGTCTATATTGTGCAACTGTGTCCCAAATTAAAGTAGTAAGCTCTATAAGCACCATCTTGGCCACCTTAAGACGTACATACCCTGCCTGATTTTTGGCTGATCTGTATTGTGTTTACAGCATGGGGAAATTGCTGTGGAAGCAACCCTAGCACCGTTTTTCAAGAGCAGACTAAGGTTAGACTTTAAAGCAATAATGCTAAGGCAAATCACAATATCTTCCCTCCCAGCAGTCCTAGTTCTTCACTATTTGCTGCACTCAGGCAGCATTTATGGAAAGTCACTGAGTACCTCGAAGAAGCAAGTGTTTGACCTATCCATAGCACTTGCCTCCAAGTGCACAGTATTCCTAGCACGAAATTAAACACTGGGGACTAGCATGCCATGGCATTCACAGCAGGGCTTTACAGCACACTCAGTTACAGTATGTTCAGCACAACAACATACTGAGAACAAAACACCAGCAAAAAACGCTGAAGAACACCGAGCAAATGGCATGGTATCTTTGGACTGTCACCAAAGCACCAGGACTTCATAATACAAGGTAATATGGAAAAATAGAGCTTAACATAAACAGTAGGAATGGGAAAGCGTTGCCAGACATTAATGAAATGCTAACTTTCCTAGCTTGGGAAAATTCATTCATCACTACAAAGCCATTTGCTTTGTAGCTTGATTCAACAGCAGACAAGAATGCCTGAAGAATTCCTTATAGGTAGTAAGAACTTTACAGGTTCTTTATAAAAGTATTTTTTTAAACATACCAGATTCAAATCTAATGTGCAATCATATGAATGTCTAATCAGTTTTGCTTTCTTCCCCTTCTCACTTTCAAATTCTGGTCTCCTGGACAACGACACAGCAGCAGCAGAAATTTCCAGTAGTTCAGGACTTTTTGCAATTACTAAACCTGGTTTAAATGACCTTACGATAATAGGCATTGTCATGTGTAATAATCAGCTACAGGGAAAAAGCTTTGGCCTAAATGATCAATATTCTTTCAAAAAGAATGATGAAGATTGCTGCCTCAAAATGCCATCACTGTACAGACCTGTTTTAACTTTCCCCTCCATAGCCTGGAATGAAGTTCCTCAGATAAAGGGGCACAGCACAGCGGAGCTGTGCTCTGAGATCTCATTCTTCCTTTGGTGTAATTAGGCTGCATCATGGTCCGTAGCTTAGTTTCTGTGCTCATAGCTTACAAGTGAAATGCTCGAAAGCAAGAAACAGACAGCAGCGGGAAAGCTATGCCATGCAACTCCTGATTTGTAAGTCAATTTGAATTATACAGATGGAATTGCGAGGCCCCCCTAACCCAGGGTTCACTCTTCTTGCAGTACCACAGTAATGTCTTTAAAGAAAGCAGCTGCTTTTCCACATGCCACCGTCGGCCAAAATAAGCTGCCTGTCCTGACATGAGCGACCAGACTCAAGCATTTTGCCTCTGTCCTGGGCCCCAGTAACGTGAGCAAGCTACAGGGGGATGGGGCACCACGCTGGATGCTGAACTCGAAATGCCTGTCCTCTCCTTCTGGCACAGTGAGCACCACTGTTCCTTTTTAAAAATCCCCTGCTCTTAGTAAGGTTTGTTTTTCTAACTGGTTCCCAGAGACCTCTTGGGGGTTCCAAGCCCAGAAAAGTAATTACTGCATTACTTTGGCCACAGACACAATATCAACCTTGTTAGACTTGGCCTGTGGAGACAGCCAAACACCTGCTGCTGCAGCATTTATTTGATAAGCTTCATGGTTCGCTAACATAAACCTGATCCTGCTGACCTGCAGGAGGATGAAAAGGAGCCGGGGGGAAAGGGTGGAGCAGGTAGGCGATCTCACGGCCCTCTGGCCCAGCAGCTTACAGCCCTCTCTCCCAGCAAGCTCCCATTTCTCTTTACTTTCTTGTTCCCTGGTGAGAGCTTCAGAGAATTGGTTTTCCCCCTGCAGTTCTGCAGGCAGATGTGGAAGGGGCTAGGATTCCCATGCCTTATGACGGATTAACTGACAAGTGCAGGATCAATACGGGAATTGTTCTAGCTCTGGCTGCATCTGTAGCCTTCCAAAGCAGACAGAATAGCTGCACACACTCTTGTTGGCATGGTGGTGTGCGCACTGAAAGGCTGGCTTAATACCAAAGTCCATTAGTTAACAGCGAGGGGGGAAGGAAGGGCTGCAAATCAGTCAAATCAACAGATAAAAGGTTGGGGAGCAAAGCAGATGTAGAAATAGAAACTCGGTTTTTATCCTCAAATGATGCAGTTTTCTTGTCTAGTACAAAAAAAAAGAAAGTGGGGGGTAAGGGGAAATAACTAAGGTTTTGTCCCAAACACAACCCTCTCTTCCAGTGGTTACTGCCAAGCAATATTTGAGGGAAAAACAGAAGTGCCAGGCGGTCTTAGCAGGAAGGAGAAAATAATATGCCCAACTATGGTGCTTGTTATCAGGAAAGAAACTTCTGACAGGCAAGCTTGCCTCCTTCTCAGCCTCACCTTTTTCTACACAGATGGAATAAGAAATGGACTATCTAGAAAACCAGGAAAGGGTATTTCCACGTATCTGCTAGTTGTCATTTACAAGGAAGGGGTTTGACCTCAGGACAGTATGTTTGCTAGTATACCTCTATCTGTGTATATTGATAATGCATCTTGGGAGATACACAGTGTGATTCACTCACTTGGGAGACAGCGAGAAGCAGACGAATCACTTTGGATGACATCAGAGCCAGAGCAAACTTTTATACAAAAATTTGGCAAAAATCTGAAGACTAAACCACTGAACATGTGTGAAATTGTCTACATGAACATCTTCCATCTTATTTCACCTTATTCTGCTGGCTCAGAACTTCAGGAATTTTATTTCCTGGTCATGAAAAAACTGCAAAAATTCAAATAATATGCCACAAGACATTTTCTGGATAAATCCAACCCAAATCAAAGCAAAAACCTCAAAAGAAAACTTCTCTTTTGGAACCTTAAGCCCTGTTTTGCAGGTATGTGAGATTCAGATAACGAATGATAAACATCTGAAGTTTTGGGCTAGTACCAACATTCTACTTTTATATTCACCCTTCACTGTACAGGACTCAACAGCATCAAAGTGAAACGCTAAATACACTCAGAAAACCAGCATGACTGGATTCTCAGGGCTCTACTAACACAGGCAACTGTTCTTCAATTTCTGCCTTTATTGACTATCCTGTTTCTGAACGATACGAGACAGATTTTTTAGAACTAGTAATTAAGGAAGAGAAACAAATATCCTGATAATATTAGAAGACTCTTGTGGAAAGTGCTGCAAGCGAGAAGACAGAGAGTGTAAGTGAATATGACACACACTAGGAAGCCTGTATTGCTTGGAAGCCTGTGGGTACAAAAGATCCACAAAGTAAGTTCTGCCCAGCATAAAAATCTTGAGAGCAATGCACAATACGTCCAACTCCTGGTAAATGCACCACAGTGAGCCATCTTAGCTTCCTTGAAAATTGCTGATGACTGAAGCCAGTAACTTCATTCTTCCTCCACCATTTTGCTTCACACTGTATGTTCACCAACAGGCTAAAAGCAAACCAGAATAACTCCAAATGCTTTGTTCACCCACCAGGCAGTAGTGATAAAGAAGAACTCATGGCCTGTTTCCCAACATCTGCTAGAGAGACCAGCAACTAAAACTCCTGGGCTAAGGACAATTTTACTGCTTGGAGTAAATAATAAATCTGTCTCATGTCAGAAGGTATTAAGAAGCATCACAGGTAAAGTATTGCAATAACTATATAGATCCTCTTAATGGTATTTCTGTAGAAAACCTATCATATTAGAGGATGTTCTCCTATATTATTCAGCCTTTTATTCTTAAACCTAGTTTCAGACTGTGAGCAAATGTACACCTTGTATAGCAGCTTCTGCCCATAGTTTCCCCAGAGCAGAAGCTCTTCTGAAGGATATGTGCAGAAGCTCCCCGAAGGATATATGCTTCATGGTAAAATACTGGTAAACTGTTACACTAGCAGGAATAGTTTTAAAGAAAGTTGAACAGGTTTGACAGCAGCCAGGGTAAACTATGGCTGGTTACCCTCTGAGAAGCAGCACCCAAGGAGCTTGACTTGGTAGATCAGCAGAGCACTCTGAAACCACACCAAGTCTGGAGCACAGCAAGGCAAACGAGAAACAACAATGATGGCTGTACAGTTCACTCAGCATCCCCAAGAGAGTAACCACACGCTGACAAAGAACACTGCAGCCGAAAGGAACCAAAATTGTTCAACAGTTTCTTAAAATAAATCCTCCCAACAGGCCCTGCTTCCTGTTCTGTTAACAGCCACCAGAGGAGTGGAACTTACTCTGAGTCACGTAAATGCACGTGTGCTCAAGAGCACTAAGCTACTGCATGCCTAGGCACGTGTGGCTGCACACACTCTTGTGCAGCCAGCTAAAGGACCATGAGAAGAATATGAAAGCAGGATGTCTCTCCATTGTCCTCCTCTCTGCAGAGAACTTTATGTAGTTGAAAACTGAAAACTTGTGAGCTTTTTCCTCTCTACAGGTAAAATGCGAACAAGTGTTGCAGGCCCTTAATAGCTCATGGGTTACTAGAGCTCAGCCTGGTACAGGTACTCAGAGGTAACATGTCACCTCTGCTGTGTCACATCCCTGGGAATCTCCAGGATCAAGACCTTACCGCTACACCATTTTGTATGACAGGGAAGGATCAAATTGGGCAGGGTCAGGGTAGAATATCAAGATAAAACATTTTCCATGGTAACTGAATATTGTGCTCTCAAATATTTTCTCTCCTTTTCAAAAGAGTATTTCTAGCTTTAAGGTTGTGCAGACAACTTTTACATTGTGAACTGAGAGTGAGCAATATAGTAAGTTGCCCGAGTCTGCAAACACACTAAAACAGGTTTCTCGAAAATAACTTCCACGTCATAGCGCCATGCCTTGAAATGACTGTCTGAACCCCATCCTTCTCCCCAGAATTTTTTGTTTGAACACACCTAGTTTCTTCAAGTTTGAATCAATGGAAGAAAAAGACTGGGACTTTTTGTTACGTCTTGGGTTAAACCCTATTGAAACTGGTAGATCTAGCACTACACTTCCTTTCAAGCTAAATAAAGCTACAGTTAAATACCTCTTTGTTTAGTAATTGCTAAAAACAAAAGACTGCAAAAAAACCACAGGCTGTGCAGGGTCTGGACCTCACAAGATAAAGGGAATCATGGGAACAGATGCCCCAAACGTGGAGATTAGGGCAATGAGAAGTGCAGCTCTGGTCCTAAAATTGTTGGGGAGGAATATGGTATCTTTGTCGACATATGAAGCAGAGGCTTACTGTAAGCCAATGTGAAGCACATAATTTTTACAACATCAAACTACTGTAATTATTTCTTTGGTATTTTGCTAGCTGTCACTCGAAGCATGTGGAATAGTAGAAGCATAAAAGTGTCTATTTTGGGGGGGATGGGGGCATAAAGAATACAAAGAACAGGTTTCTTCTTAAAGAAGGCCATCCAAAGCTATCCAAAATGAATTTACTCTGTTAGAATACTGATAGGTTACTTTGAGCCTTAAAATAAACCTCTGAAACCCATTAAGTAGGTGAAAAGGACTTCAGTTTCACCCCTTAACCACACCTTATCCTTCGCCAAGTCCTACATAGCTAATTATTTCCAGTTATTTCTGAATAAAGTTTTAACCACCTCTGCTGGAGTCATCAGTATCTAACACATGTTGGGGAGAAGGGAGGAAATGATCTGTCTGAGCGTTAGACAAATAATAGACTTACTGACAGAATAAAATCAAAAGAACAAAACAAAGTAACTGAAAAGCACAGTAGACCAATTCACTTATAGCATCATCTGAGGAAAGCCTAGAAGAAAGTGGGACACCGTAACAGTATCCAAAAGCCTTTGGGTCACTTTATTTCAGCTGTATCATGCCCTAAGTTTTGGCAAGAAGAAATATGGGCGGGAAATGCTAAGAAGATTTCCAGTCCTTTACCTTCATATTCAAATAGTCTTTCTGACAGCACCAGTACATCAAATCAAACTTGATTTATCCTTAAAAAAATCAGTCTAATTCCCAAAAGCCCTGCAGCATCTCTGGCCCATTTTCAGAGCACTGTGGCACACAGTAGACTGGGTGCTGAGGGGGAGGTACAGCATGTGTTCAGGAGAAGGAAGGACTACATGAGAATCCTGTGGAAAAACCATGTCCTGCTCAACCTAGTCTCCAGATGATCTGTTATAAATGTGAGAAATTATTTAAGTCAAGCAAAGTATAGGGGATTATGTGAATCGACTCACAAAGCGGGAAAGCCATGAAAATACTAAATTCACTTTGGAAAACTATGCCCAGATCAGGATATATAGGGCTTTCTGGATAAATGTGCAATACCTGGATTATGTGTGTATGTATACATGGCCTTCAACACTGTAGAAATGGAGCATTCTACATATAATGCTGAACATTTCAGTATCTCTGTAAATTAGAAAAGAAGATGGAAAACAGGAAAAAATTCTTTTGTCCACTATAACACAAACCTGTCAAGAATTAGCAGCTGAAGCCAGGTATCTTCAGACCTCCATCTTAAAACCATATTGCCTTTGATATTACTCATTCCTAGGGCACATTTAAAAGAGCAGTGAACAATTGATGCTGATTGTGTGGCTCATTAGCCACTCAGCGATAGATATGTGCCCTACATATACTTATTTACCATAACTAATATTTGCACATGCGATGTAAGCACTGGGAGACCATTAAAACCACAGATATTGCCTCAGTCAACCCTTCCTTTCCAGGTCTGGTTCCATTCCCTCCTCCATCTCAGTCCCCCCATTAACCTCCCCATTTGCCTTTTAGTTTTGCTTAGATTACAAGTTATCATCACTAAGTACATGAAAACTGTAACCAAAGACTATCTGTGCCTAACATAATCACTCATATAATTTCCAGCTAATGATTTACTGTTGCTTCAATTCCCCACCCACTGTCTGACTTTTTTAGGGCAAAGACATAATTTCTTGCATGTTGCTAGAGGACTACACACACCATTGGGGCTAAGAAAGCCATGAAAAAGATTTAATGGGGATGAATTAGAACATTTGAGTATTTTTTCCTTCAGCAGAAAACACTATGTTGTTACTTTGGTGGCAAAGGCTTCTATGCCCAGAAGAAACTAAGAACTGCCTTCTGAGAGTGCCACGCCAGTGAATGTAGTTTTGGCTCGACATGCCCATGTGTCTGCTGACCTCATTTTTCAATGAGACAATTCACTGTCTGTTTCTGGGGAGAGAATGAATGGAGGAGTTAGATCAATTATCTGAGAGTCTTCAGGATACACTCTGACAGATGATGAAAGGACTCTAATATGTAACTGAAATACTCTGTACCAAAATACTCATATTAAACCTCGGCTGATTACACACAGGTCTAAGCTATCTCAGACCTTCAGAACAGGAATTGAGTTGTTTATCAGTGAAAGCCAAACTTCTAAAAAGCTGGCTGCCCACTACAGAGCCTTTGTGTTGGGTAAATTAGCTTCAGGAAGAGAATCAAAATGAATTAAAACCACATGGAGATCCTCTCCCTTTACCCCCCTTTTCCCCTTTCCTTTCGCTATATGAATCCCCTCACCAGGAGACAGAGGCCAGTTCAGTCTAATTTAGTCCAGTGTTTTTATTTCCTAAAGTCTCAGTCTTGGGCTGAGTCCATTAATAGGCTGCAGCTGATTTTAATCTAGATGAACTCAAGACTTCTCTCTTCTTTGGTTTTAAAAAGATTACAAATTGTGTGTTATATAAATAGAGGGAAAAGGGAAAAAAAGAACCAGAATAAGTAAAAAATCTGCTCTCCATTAGCTGACCTGCTGAACAAGCCTATGATTCAAATAAAGATGAGAAATGAGAGTTGTGGGGGGAAAAATACACAACTAAAAGCTCTAGTGATACTGCACCCAGACACACTGGTAATAGGAGATGCAGTAATGTCTGATAGGTACCATTACCACCGTAACAACACGGAAGAGATATTAATGAGACTTCAAAAGTGGCAAGCCAGATGCTACAACGACTATTCTGATAGTTTGCTGCAACCCTTCCCAGTTAAACTTAAAATCACTTTGATTAGCAACTATGACCTCTTTGTATCTGTATTCCTTGTAAATACTTGTGAGTATAAAAGAATGCCATGATACCCATGTGGACTGATGCAAGTAGGATCTCCAAATAGGGGTGCTGAACCTAGAGAGAGAGTTGCCTCAGATCAGTGCTGAGGTACCTTGGGGGAAAAAGCGATAAAGAAGGTGTATGGGTATGTTGTCCTCTAAACAACCAGTTCTGGGTTCCTCAGGTCAAGTGAAAGAAGAAACAAAGCCCATGCCAAAGTAATGCAAAATTATTTCTCTTTTTGTCGAGAAAACCTAGATTAGCTCTAACAAGTATGAAAAAGAAAAGGCAAACTAGTCTGCTCCAAAAGGTAAATGGGAGAATTATTTTTGGTTTCATACAAAAGCTCAGAGGCTTTAACACAAGTGTCTTCTTGCCATGGTAAAGGATGACAGAAGAAAATCACTTCCCTGTAGTGTTGTTTCTCGTGATCGCAGTTGTAGATGACTGTCAACAGTGCCGTAATCCTCCTCCATCTCAGAAAGGGCAATCTCTTCATCAGCTTTCCGAAGTACCTACATTTACTCCTGTTCACTTCTTAGTACAGCATGTTTTCAGTAAGTGCTCTCAGCTCCAGATCTCCCAGCTTCAGTTTTCTTTATTAATTTCCTTGTGTGCTGATTTCTTTAAACAGCACATTTAAACACTTAGAGAATGCTATCATATGGTACTGCTAAGGATCTGAAAATTGGGAATGCCAATCTTAAATTATTTTAATTTTGGGTAGGAAGAGGCTGGGCTTTTTGGTTTTTTTTTTATGCCCGCTTGAATTCTCTGCCTGCTTTATGTCACTGTGGAACTCTACACACAGTCATAGGACAGTGGATGTCTCAAGACTGCGTGAATACATGATTTTTAAAATAATTGCAATAAGCTGCAAATGTGACACTCATTTTTCTTGATGCTCAACCTCAGTGCTGATGCATTAAAAGTTTCCCTTTAAAGGAATCTCATGAACAGCTCATACACAACTGCTCTATTAAAAAATGGCCACTGCTGCTGAGGAGCAAAGCTGAACAGGAAGGGACTATGAACAGTGAGTAGAATGTAACTACGCACAGCAGCCTGCAGTCACAGTCCTGGTGGAGAGCAGCAGGATGGCAGCCATTTGGAAGGAGAGCTCTATAAAAGAGTTGTCTGTAAGAGACTTTTGTTCTTTAACTCCAGTTGAAAAATATAAGTAAAAACCTGCTTTCAATCCACCAAAAAAAAAAAAAAAAAGGAAAAAGTTTTTAATAACCTATGAGCAAGGTTTTAAGTGAGTTGTACTCGCAAAGAAAAGATCCCAAGAAGCTGGAGTCTTGATGTCATTATAACTTTAAAATCTCAAACTAGCATTTGATTCCTCAGAGAATCCATTTTACAAGTCCAGAAGTGTTTTTCTCTGCTTGCTAATGCTGTCATTTGTGAATCGCACACAGCTATTTTACACAAACAAAGACAATATATACCTGCATAAAGTAAAAATCACAGCTTTGCCATAAGAAGGAAATACAACGGATGTAGTAAAAGTGCTAGCAATCCATAATAAACAGTAGTTATGCAGAGAAACAGATGGACAGACAGACATGAGTAAGAGGAATTACACAATCCTATCAGCTTTACCTGAATACAACCCCTCCCAATAAGTCTCAATTGCAATGATAAATGTGCCTGGATTAAACCCAGCGATTTTTCATTCCTTGCTAATGGGGCAAATGTAACTTGGAAGGGGTCTGTATGCAATCACTGGAGATTTTATTTGTATAACTTTTCTGGAGTTTGACTGTGAGTATATTTGATTGCATGTGGGTGGCTGTGGGACGGGCGGACAGCTGGGTGAAAAACTATGACAAAAGGAATCTTGTCCCATTTCCTGCCTGCGCTTCATTCACTAATGAGCACTGCTCTGGGTCATTCTCAAGATTTCTTCATCTGTTGTTGTCTCGTCTGCAAAAGGGGCACCCCGGCAGTGGAACTGTTGTCAGCTTGTCTTGAGAGTTTATTCTGCTGCCTCTCACCCCTGCAGCTGTGTGGGATTGTAAGTGCCTGGCTGTAAACAACGCCATATTTCGTGCTTCTTTTTGGATGACTTGAAGGCCAGTCTGAGGCCAGATGTGTTTGCTGGTGTAATCTGTTTCCCATTTCTTGTAATAAATGCGTATCTCAACAACTAATATTAAAGTGAAATCAGGATTTATCTGTTGTCTTCTTCAGTGTGATTTGTGTTGGAAAGAGAATGTTAATAAAACATAGTGAAGTCCTCAGTCTCTCCTTCCTGAACTGCTTGAAATGTTCAGTGAACGTATCTCTACAAGTAAACAACCAGGCTGGTGAATCTAATGCCATTAAACTCCTGCTGCAGCTACTATATCCCTCTTGCTTGCTTGTGGAAACAAAGGCATTTTGCTTCTTTAAGAAACACTGTTTTGCAGTAACTGCCTCATTTATTCCCATTTCTTTTGTCAGATCAGTTCACTTGAAAAAGTTTCATCCTGGTAACAGGTTTAGTCTTTTTACTAGGATTCTTTTATAAAAGGCTGCCTGTCTGCAGGCAGGTTCAGCTATCTCCCACAGCAAACTATTTCGTTATTGAGTCCATTCACTTGATTAGAAACCCCATTAGAGGAGCCATGTGAAGACTGCATCTCTCTCCCCATGTCCAGGGTAGCTCCCTGTGAGCTCCAGTAGGGCTCTATCCAGGGAAGAGGAGTAAATTACACCCAATTTCATTACATCAGAGAGATGTCTTTTGATTTGTATTGTAAAATGTTATTGAAATAGCTTTCCCCTTCCAAGCAGATGGAAAGGTGAGGCAGTGGGAAGAAGAATGCTGCAAGGGCTTAGCCGACCCCCATCCACTACTGGCCCACAAGACATGTGCTGTTAAAGCACAACACATAGCTGTGCTTACCACGATTCTCCCTCTCTTCTTTCCAGTTAGACCATGGACATATCCACCCCCACTCCTCATATCTATTATAGTGTGACCCTCACTCTCAATTAAAACCTCTGCTCAAGTCTGTCACAGACACTCCACTGACAAGAAGCAATTCCATTAAGCATGGCTTTAATACCAGACTTTCAATCCTCTGGTATCTGCTACATGGTCTTTTACGTCCTCTGGAAGTTGAAATAATGATAGATAGACAGACAGACAGATAGATACAGATGGTCATAAAAACAGTTTCTATAAAGCAAGTCATAGGGTTGTCATTTCCCCAAGAAGCCTTTCAGAGAAATGCTCTGAAGTTTCATCCCAAAGGAGGTTTTGCCAAGCTCTCTATAGCCCTGGGAGGGAAAGGAAACCCCTTCCACAGTGCTAGGCAGCTCTAATTACAGATGCATCAAACTAGCACCTACTTGTATTCAAGATAATTGTTCCCTGACAGTACTCAGAAGCTCATCTATTGTCTTCAATTGCACTAATGAATGTTAGTTACTCAGTCAGCCTTGCTAGTTCTGTTCAGCAAATGGGACACCAAAACCCTAAGTAAATTCTATTTCTTCTGTGGTTTTTTCAGTTTTATTTTAACACCCAAATACAAAAACTGTAACTGCATCTGTAAACCTCCAAGATGGGCATAACTGAAGACAACAATTTTAGCTGGCATGGAAGACACATTTATTCCATTAAAACTACTCATGATGATATGTGAGAAGAACCTCTTCTAGATTTTAGGAAACAAATAACTTCTAGGGTTGGCAATTAGGAAAACAAAACAAACCCAAAACATTTGTATTTGTAAACTGAGTGTACTTGCTGTGGCTTGACTAAGATGTGCTAAACATAATCTTTCATTTTTTTCTTCAAATAACCACCACACTTTAAGATGCTAGTAATATAAAAAAACCTAAGCACAGGCAGAGTCATTCCCCCACTGCTCCATCTGGATTTTCAGCATTTTACTGAGCTTTCACATTTACTACGTGAAGTAAAGATCAATCTATTTTCAGAAGGCTGCTTTGGTGGGTGGTCTGAGTGAATTCTATTTATCAATTTTATTTTCCAGGACATTCAGAGTTTTCTTTCAATTTTCTGTGTTGAACTTAGCGGTTTTACAGAGCCACAATACCAATAACATAATATGGAATATTTGTTTTCTTTCATCCTTTATCCAGCATGGTTTTACACACAAGCTGATCACCTCCAGAACCACACTGGCCATACAAGAAGCATATCTAATTTGAGCTTGGCCCTAGTTCTTCTGCCTTCATCAGTTCTGTACATAGTTGACATACTATGACCCCCTGAAGAATATTCCTTACACTTGGCCCTCCCAGTAGTTTCGTGGGATTCTCCCCATTCTCTTTGTATTCTTATCAAACATTTTCACTCTGCCAAATCAACATGCCCTCAGAACACTTGCACTAAACAAAACACGGCTATTTTCTCTAATTAAAGTTCTTGCTCTGTCTACAGTGAAGTCGTCAGAGCCTTTGCAAAACATCTAATCTATGAAGCCACTGTATTATAAAAAGTTTCCAAGCAGTCTTCTGAAACTGTGTCTTACATGCTGGAGACAGCAAATCCCTTATCTGAGCTAACCAGTAGAATAAGAGTTGTGAGTGCAATTAGATTCTGAAATTATGGAAATGTGTCATAAATGTGTGAAAGTGTCATTTTGTACAGCATGCACCATGGGAACCTGTGAATTAACAAGAAATCAATGCAGGGGTGCACCTTTAATGTGAAGAAAAAGCTGATAAGTATTTGTGCACTGCTTTCATTTTGTGTTCACACATTTCAAAGCGTCATATACAAGGAATTAACTCTATCAGAATCAAAACATGCACCCAGTTTTTTCAAACACCCCGACAACAGAGCATTGCCTCTAGTGGGGTGTAAATCTGTTTCTCCAGTATCTCTTGATACATAGAGATGGTACCTGGACTAGACAAAGCTAGAGTAAGACTAATGCACAGGTAGGCTAGGGAAACTAATGATTGCAAGGAATATCTTTAAATCATAACCTGAGCTTAGCTGATGACACAATCACTGCCTGAATCATCTGAAAATCTGAAACAATGGGTCTGAGCATGGTAAACTTTGTCATTAATCTGACAGTTGTGTCAGCCTCATGACTTGAAGGAGGGAGAGAGAGATGGCAGGGATTCTGCCACTTCAGCAGACAACTCTATGGGTGGAGCAGGAGCAGAAAAGTACAGTAAGCCTGACTCAGTCTCCAGCAGATACATTCCTGATGCTTCAGCAACATGACTGAACTTTACACTCAGGACACCCGGTGCCTGTCACACTCAATAAGGAAATGGCATCTCTTACTGTTCCTGATGGTGAGCAGCCATGTAGAGGAGGAATCAAATGGCAGAGAAGCAGCAAAGCAAAGGAATCAGTGTTTAAAACCAGGGGTTTAAAACCTCACATGACCTAAATAAATACTAGCACTGACATACCTGATTTGGGGCTGTCATGCAAGGGAAGCCTAGTCTTTAGATAAACAGAGTGTCCACCCTTAACCTCCTAAACTATCAATTTTCCCCATCTAATACTGCAGAAAGGTTATGCTGCAGTGCCCTGTGCTTCCTCACATTTAAAGTTAGGGTAGCCAAGGGCAACAGACTCCTTCCTCTCTAGCCTGATAGCAGAGTTCTTCCTTCCTTTTGTTCACACGAAGAACAAACAGCGAGTTGAACAATAACAGTGGATGCTTCATGATGATGCTCTCCTGGGCACCCAGCCCTGGCTTTAGCATTATCTTACCAGTTGGTTTTGTTTTGAAGGAAACCCTGAATGGTCCTTTCAATTACTGGTGTTTCAAGATCAACATTACCTCTACTTCCTCTATTTTCAAGTCTCCTTATTTTACCAACAATATGTGGCACTATGAAAAAAAAAGAAGACACAGAATCAATGAACTGAGAAAACTGCCAGTCTAAGAGGCAAGTAATGACAGAAGGCCATTTAAACTAGCTTTCTCTGAACCAGTTAAGCTACTGATTCTGAACATTAGGGGAAAAAAACCCAAACCCTAAAAAAAAGACAGCCAAAACAACTTAATCCTTGCCAACTATCAAAGGAAGTGCACCTAACAGACACAGCTTAGGCTTGGAATATACTTTGTTTGAAAATATCCAGGCATCTGATCACACTTCCTGAAATCAACATCAGCAGCAGACCCCTCCTACTTTATGGACAAAAAGGCCCTTAGTCATTCAACAAAATCCATACCGTCTGATCTATAATAGACAAGTGGCAAACTCGATTTACCACAGACTTATCACTTGTGCATTCCTGCAGACTTTTACTCTTCTTGGACAAGTAATCGTTTTGGACAACTTACTAAATTATCTCTCACTTTTCACACTATGGGAAGGGCAGGTTAACAAATTTAATGACAATTGTGCAGTCCTCTCTGGACCATCAACCCAGGCACAGTCAAGAAGCTACACTGAAAATAAGTGTCCGTGGACACAGTTGTTCCAGTCACTGGGAAGGGAAGCAAAGGCAGGCAGACAGCTTCACCCTCAGCCAAGGCTCTTCTTGTCCAAAGATCTGTCCACAAAAGACACACTTTTGAATGGAGCATGAGGTAAGCTGGCCTCAACTAGTGCCACGCTATCGGCTGGAGCCCTCAGGTGGGCTGAGGACTCAAGTTTGCAGATTCAGTTTGTGTACTGAAATTTCCTGTGCCCTCGAGTGATACAGAAGTAAGCGGTGTCCTTCCTGAGCCGAGACAGCTGGGACCAGCTGGAGGGATGCCTTTCTCCCCTCGTGTTCAGTGGAATTGATTTCATTTTACGCTGGAGAAATCTGGACTTGCTCTGACTTCTGGACACTGCTTAGGAACCTTTCCTAGGTCATAACAAATCTTCCAAATAAAAATCAAACAGTGCCTCAGGTGGCTGCTTGGCCTTGCTGCTGCTAGATAGGTGGGAGGCTACTGGTCAGCTGTGGACCAATCATTCCTCAGTTCAACCTAATGCACATTCAAGAGAAAAAGGGGGAGAAAGCCTGTTTCTCAAGGAAAAGAAGGTATTCTGGATGAATAAAAGTTAGCTCTGTTAAGCTCCAGTAGAGTCTTATTCAGTATTACTTGGCTGGAAGGACTGTAGTGATAAAGCAAGGCCACAAAGTTGTAGGGGAAGGAGGGCTGAAAGGCAAAGAAGAAACAACATACCTTTGAGCTCTGGTGTGCACAGCATGAGGCCCTGCCTAAGTATCAAATATGAAGGTGGTTGGGATCACATTACAGAACTATCAGAGTTATGCTTTAACCACCCTCATTTAGTGGTTTTGGCTTTTACTACCACATTAGAATATATTGGCTTGATTTTCAAAGGTAACAAGCACCTACAGCTCCCACTGACTTCAGTGACAGCTGCAGCTCTAAAAATCAATTTAAGATAGTTTGCATATTGAGAAGAACTGAAGGAAAATAAAAGGCCTATTGTGTGTGTATATGAAGAGTTTAAACACTGCTGATGAGTGGTATATGATTCCCTTCCCTTTTCAAATGAATTTCACTTCATGTTTTGTTTGGTTTTCCTGTTGATGCATCCTGCCCCCTCCAGTGCTAAGCTGGTGGGATCTGACATACTTTTCCTGGCATGTAGAGTTTAAAATAAGAGACCTCAGCAATCGGATATCCTCAGCATTTCCAGCTATTGAACACAATCGTGAGTATTGTGATCCAATTTCAGAGCAGAAAAGAAAAGATATATAGGAATATTCTCCCTGTGCTGGTACGGAGCAGACAAAAGAAAACGAAGCAAACAGGATGTTCTGCTCCTTTGCGAACTTCAGCAAATGGCCACGGCAGACTGGATACAGTCTACAAACATGCAGCTGCAATGTATGTGCCTGGCTGCCCAACACCCTGTTCTGGGTAATTCGCTCGCAGCACAAATTAAGAAAGTAAAAGGTGTAGTGTGGAGTTCCCACCTCACGTGCCTCAAGACTGAAGTCCTTCATCAAACACACACAGCCTGAAGGAGGAATGTGGTGTTTTCTGTATGCTACTAAGCAAAAGAGTCTCATCCCTAAACTCACTCATACCATCTTCATGAGTGCAATGCTTGGTGTTCACGACTTAGGACATCAGCCTGCTTATTCTAAGCTTATTCACTCAGTAGTAAGGCACATCCCAGCTGAGGTCTCCACAACAGCACACAGCACTCTGAGAAATCACCCTACTGCAGACTGCTTGATAGCACTCTCTTAGTCCCACAACATTTTCTAGAAACATCACTCTTCACATCTCTGTGCTGCTTCTGGGGAGTGCACCATCATAGGGCATTGGGACTATGTGGGAGATTGTTTCTGTAAGGGAAAAGCTAGGATGTTTAAATGAAAATGAGATTCAGTGGACAATAAAGTAAAATCTTTTCAGTAACAACGTCTCTTGTTGAACTGTTAATTGTAGCATCATCTGCCTGTGCTTCCTCTTCACCCATGCAGTCATGCATGCACTGCCTTGCCCCAGATGAGCCCTAAGGCAGACCCTCTAGGGTTATTCAGGTTTCAACCAAGGAACAGTCAGGGCTGATACACCATGCTGTAACAAACTGCTGACTCAATCTGTTGCCTCTCTCTTCTTTGTAACCCTTGGTTAACTCGATCTGGTGCTGAAATTTAATCTCACAAATTTTTCAGGGGTCTTCACAGAACTGAATGAGAAAGGGCCAGATTCTGGTTTCATTACAATGTAAACAATGATGAGAAGTGCCACAACAGTCATTAACACTATGCAAAAAGTTCAAATGAACATTACAGAAAATACAGTAACAGCCCAATGTTATTAATTTTAGGGAATGACTGTAATGAGAAAAACCTTTTGAAGTAAAAACCTGTTTGTTGGGACGGTTTATCACATGTGTGTCTGTTTCTATGAAAGTGCTACATATTCCTGTTCCATCTTATCAAGACAGATTTAAGCTTATATGATAACATGATTTACATTTGTGGTTAGTCCAGTTTTAAAGACAGGGCAAGTCTACACATCAGATGCAGAGATATCTGAGGTTGTTCTAGGTGTGTTAATCCTGGAATCATTGAGAAAGTTTCAAAGAAAAACAGCACTGGGGCCAAAGCAGCAGGAACCCTATTTGCAAAGCCTTTTTCCTGTGCTAATAAGACCCTCCCTGCCCCCGGCAAAGTTTTCTAGTTTAGATGAGGTGCTATTCAAATGTGCCTATAGGATTGCACTCTGGAGACTTCCAGGTTTAGACTGCAGCTAACTGTTGGATCTCCACACGACTCTCCCCTCCCCAGCACAGGGAACAATAAAGCATCCAGCATTTCCCTTTGGCAACCAGGCTGTACACTCAGATATTTTACAAGATTTTAACATAGAGAATACTTAAAGTCCTATAGCTAAAGAAAAGTTGCATGTACTAGCAAGGTTAAGTCATTTGGGTCACAGTCCTCTACTGCTAACTATCATTTTACAAGACAAAATGACAGTAGTGATGGCTTCATGAAACATGCCAGTGGTGAAGCCAGAACAGACATAACTTTTGAGGATAGAAAAAGAAATCTAGTTGTGCCTATGTGAGAAAGGGATAAACCACAGTGAGACTTAACTGCCTTTTACTTTCATAAGCTGCGCACAAAAGCATGAGACTTTACTCTGGCTGAAAAACATGGTTTTGGACAGACATTTCTTTGGCTTCCTACTCATGAATGTGTTCACTTAAGAACATTCAGTCCATTTTAGGTACATTTGACCTTATTCTACAAATCTATAGCTTGAAAGATGCAAGATCTTCTACATTAAATCAATTACGAGTAGAGTTTTGGTCTTCTACAACAATGTTCAGTTCTGAGAACAATATACTGTCACAAATCACAGATACTACCTCTAATCAACAGACAATTTCAGTCCTTATGTTAAAAGCCTTTTGGAAAAAGGGCCATTTGCTTAGCACTGTGCTGAAAACACAGGGGAGCAGCACACTTTGATCAGGAATTCATTACCAAGAGACTGGTGAGGAGAAGGTTTCTCTGAAGTGAGACCAGTTTGTCCCAGGAAGCCTATGCCAGCCTTGAAGAGAGGGGAATGTCTTTGCAAATACAGACTTATAGTCTTCAGCTCATTGTTTTAACAACATTGGGTTTAAAAAAATAGTTTTGATTCACAGTTGTGTAAATGAGAACAGATTTGGCACACTGCTTGCACTAAGCTTTTTTTCATATTACATTTAGTAAAACTTAAGAAAAATTAAATGCTGGCATTTCAGTTGTAATCTAGCAAAGCATTTAGGCACATGTTTGGCTTTCAGTGGAAGAAAGCAGTACCGTATCTTCAGTACCTTTACACACATGCTCAGAAATAAGCAAGTAATTCAACACCTTGTGCTAAATTGAATGTATCCACCATAGTATCCTCCCACAAGTTAAGCTCACAGCAAAAAGTATGGCCAGAAACTTTACCTATCTGTTGTCTATCTACTACATCGCTAGAAAGATCATGTTTGCAGAGAGAAACATTTAATTTTATTGAAATGACAGAGTTTATTTTGTGTCTAGCGGATCTAAACTCAAGATGCCTCTAATCTTCCTTCACAATTAAAATATTTTCTCCCCACCTCTCTTCATTACCATTTTTAGGTGGTTTTGCATCTGTGCTTTGTTCCTCTGGACTCCTTTGTTTGACAGACATGGAGTTTGGCTACTCCATTGAGGCTTTGCCAACGTTACTGCAGAGCAGTACAGCAATTCACCAAAAGCCAGCTAGTGAGGATGCCCACAGAACACCATTCCTGGGTCAGGCTTAGTAACCCTTTCCCCAAAATGCCATGAACTGATTGAACAAAAGGACATTTTCGTTGATGTCAGCTACATCTGTATGGGTGATTTTGCTGGCACTGGGATGATGGGAGTCTTATTTTTCTCACATTCCTTACTACCAGGATAGACTTAACCTACAAAGCGATCATGCTTTTTTGCTCTCATTATTACAAACCTGTTAGAAATAGCATGAGGTTTTTGGCCTCCTGTGGGAAATACAGCAAAAACGGTTCCACCCCACAGAGATCCTAACAATGATCAGTTCATCTTTATCCCTCCAATAGGGCCGGAAATCACCAGCGGCACTGCAAATCTGTTACCATCTCAATAGCAATGCACAACTTTATTCCCATTAATCTGTCTTCCATCCATTCACACATCAAGTACAACCCTGCTTCATTTTACAGATTATATCCATGTTGCTCCAGACAAAGGTCACTTTATAGTTACAGTTCTTCAGTTGAATAAAAGCTTTTGATGCAGTAAATCATTGTCTCTCACTGTTCAAACTCACACAATACAATACAAATAATGCTGCCCTTTCTTTCAGAATTCCCTTTCTACCTCCCTACTCATTACGAAAGCATTTCTTTACAAAATAAAATGAGGCACTTTTCACTTGCTTCAGCCATATAAATTAGTTATAGCACTTTGGAGATGGTTTGTCATGCTGCACTACAAACCCAGACCCTATGCTATTTTGAGATCAAAATAAGCATCTTTCATTACATTAGTGACAAATAAAACATAATGTACCAAGGCTTCTCTAGATTTAGCTATTCCTAGATCTTTTTCCTTAGTACTGTGAAACTTAAAACCTAAGACACTCTCTTCCGAGTGCCACATATCTTTTGTTTCTACTTACCAGAAGTTACCTGCCTCAATAAGACATTACAGGCAAGGTGAGCGTGGTTGTGCACACACAGACACCTGTGCAGTGGAAAAGATGGCAGGATAAAGGGTGGATTAATCAACTAACTAATCATCCAGTCCTGCTGGCACAAAAATCAGACTCTTCCTTTTAGCAATACAAGGTATTCTGTCCTTTCTTTGGGTAGTAAGGTTAAATCTGAGGTTAAATTTGCAGATAGTAGTAACTTTCTGTCAAAGGGAAGAATAAAACATAGCACGATAAATCTTAATGTCACGTACACTCATGCAAAATGGCAACCATTTAATGTCTGCAGTGCTTTATTTAGCACTGAGGGTCATAACAACAACTGAGGCTAAAAGCTGAAGGCAGACAAATTCTAATCTGAAATACAGAACAAGTATTTAGCAGTAAGCTAGGTAAAACATGAAAACACTTTCAAGACAAACCAGGAACTCAAATTTCTTGATGTCTTCAAATAAGCATGAATGCCTTTCTAGAAGACATGATCCAGTGTAATATGAGTCAATGAGTGCCTGAAGGAAACACGTATGATGTATGGGAGGTCAGTTTGGATGAACTGCTGATTCCACCCATCTTTAAGCCCTATGAAACTGAAAATAAATCATTACTCAAAAGCAAGTCCTAGCACACTAGTATTATTTGCCTTATGTTTTCAGTGCTTCTGAGCTCTTTCAGTGAAGAGCAATGTTAATCACTTGCTTAAAGCATTCAGCAAAAGGTCCCAATAGACTCTCCAGCTGGCAACCAGCCACCATGCCTCCTGTCTTCTTTTGCAGCACCATGCTCTTGGTCACAGAGGGCATTTACTTAGGTGAGATGGAATGAGACTTACTTCCACGAACAACTGAGCTATCAGTTGCTAATAGCTAGGCTCTGTTGCTGGCTTGTATTTATGCCCCAGAACGCTGCTGCTTCTAAATCAACTTGGACGATTGCCCTCAGAATATAGCTTAAAACTGACATTAGCTTATTCAACCTATCTTCTTTTTGCATATGTATGTGCATGGCTAAGTGGCATCTTCTAGTCCAGCTGACCTAACGCAGTATGTGCTACATTCAGCTTCAAAGAAACAGCAACTAGGCAAGAACAGCCCAGGATGTGTTCTGACTGATACACCAGGAACAGAATTACCAGATAATCATTTCCAATCCAAAACAGAAATTATATCACTGCCAATGAGAAAAACAATCTTGTGACTCGCACCCTTAATCAAATAGATCTGGATCTTTTTACTGTTATTTTTCTTTTTAAGAGTATCACTTAATTCACTTTGACTAGTATACTGAATTAGGGAAGCAATGGCAAGTCCTTAAACAAGCAGACAGTAAAAATCCAACATTTTGCGGTGCTTAGATCCAGGCTTCTGTCTCTCCAAGATCTCTACAAAATAGAGATCTGCTGTCAGACTGGATTTTGCAATCACAATTCAGGTTCATCAGAGTCACACTGTACAGCATGGCAGTACATTACATGACATTGTATTGCAATGTAAAGGCAACTGAGGCTTTTTTGGGGTTCACATTCCACCCCCTCCACAGCACAGAGCACACTGAAGCAATAAAAGGAGGACACTGAAGGCTGACTTTCCTTGCTAAATCTTTGACTGGCCCATCTTGCTTTCCAATCATCAAATTTCACTTCTCTAGTCTGCAAGTGGAAATAAAAGAATGAGTAAATAACTGAATTCTTTTCATTCCTGAACAGTTCAAGTTTATAAAACCAAAGAAGTTTTCTCCGTGGCACCCGTGGGCAGCTTGGAGCTCTCCTCTGACAACATTAAGAGAAGCAGTTCTGCAAGTAGAAGGGTAGTAGGGTCTCCTCCGAACACTTCTGTGCTTGCACTGAGGCCATGAGATGCAAAGATACCAGGGAAACAGAGCCGCGATTTACATTGACAAAGAGGATTTTGATACACTCCTCCAAATGGGGCAGCATTACCATCTTAATAGCCTTTTGCTCTCAGCCCTCTTCCTGAGGACGCTGGAGATTTTTGCAAATGGAGAACAGTTCCGCTTCCCATTTTAACTGCAACAATAGCAGAAGGGCTCCTTAAACTGCATCAAATAGCAGCCTGTGAAATCCCTAACTAACCGCACTGCCTCTCCTGCCGTTTTATTATCCTCCGGCCCACAGAACAAAAGGGAGGGAGCTCCTCCTCATTTTTAGCCTATTCCACACATCCTAATCCCTCAGAGGTGGCAATGGAAATTGCTTGTGGAACTGTTAAATCACACTTTCACTTTGTCTTTCATTCCCCATTCATCCTCACTAATCAAGGAGTTTCCAGCCACATTTTCCAATATCAATTTGTTTATGGCCTATTCGTTAATGGTCCTGGGATGGGACCCCCTGAGTAAGAAGAAAGAATCCTGGGCATTTCAGCCAGCTGCTGCTTCTCGCCAGTTCCCACACCCATCCACTTGTTCCCAGCAGCAGCCCTGAATGTGCTCACCTCCTGACACCAACTGAATTATACAACAAAGCCTGAATGGGAAAGCTGCCTTTGCAATCAGGCTGCGGGACAGATTCCACTTGTTAGCACTATACGATGTCCCTCAAGCAGCAATGCAGGGATGCTCCCTCACTGGCTGACCTGTGGCCAGTTGCTTTACTGACACCTTACCGTGCGTCCAACAGCTTATCTGTTGGAGAGGGTCCAGAGGAGGCCATCAAACATGATCAGAGGGATGGAACACCTCTCCTAGGAGGACAGGCTGAGAAAGTTGGTGTTGTTCAGCCTGGAGAAGAGAAGGCTCCAGGGAGACCCTACTGCAGCCTTCCAGTACTTAAAGGGGGCTTGTAAGAAAGATGGAAACAGACTTCTCAGCAGGGCCCGTTGCAATAGGACAAGGGGCAATGGTTTTAAACTAAAAGAGGGCAGATTTAGACTAGATAGAAGGAAGAAATTTTTCACCATGAGGCTGGTGAAGCACTGACACAGGTTGCCCAGAGAGGTGGTAGATGCCCCATCCCTGGAAACATTCCAGGTCAGGTTGGACGGGGCTCTGAGCAACCTGATCTAGTTGAAGATGTCCCTGCTCATTGTAAGGGGCTTGGACTAGATGACTTTTAAAGGTCCCTTCCAACCCTAACCACTTATGATTCTATGATTACGTGTCACCAGGCCCATTTGTTTTTTAAGGGTTGGATTCAGTCCTTGGAAAGCTATCTTCCTGGCTCACAGAAAAGAACTGAAATAAATAAAGATCCCCTCTGAACAAATGCTTCCTGTTTCTGAAATGGAAAATCTTTCTTTCCCAAGGTTTCACTATATTAGTGCCTGAGGACAGAGCAGGAATTGTCTGCCTTTTTTTATAATGACCAGAAACATCTCTGCAACTCAGATGATACTTGAGATAGAAAAGTAGCTTGTCTTCTGCCCTATACTGAATCAAAATATGTCTAGACCAACTCGTGCAAGCCATCTCAGTTTAAACTAATAAAAATTGTTTCTAGTTCCTGTAGGCTGTTTAAAATTACTGGTATCAAATAAAGCAGATCAAATTCCCAGCATGCCATCTAAGTATACACTGGGTATAGTATCCAAAGGCTTAGGGAACACCGGATGGACCCCCACATTATCATTACATAGATATATCAAATGGAAGCAAACATGCACCAAAAAATGTTTTTGTTTCTTTTCTTTTCCTACATTATGTATGATAATGTAGGAAACGAGACGCAAGCATATTTAGTCATTAGTAAATGTAATATGTCATCGATCTGGTACAGCCTGTTTGAAGGTGAGAAATAGGCAATCAGAAGGAATAGAACCGTTCATGTACCTTAAAATGTTTGTAGTAATTTATGGGATCACTGATTCCCAATTACTGGAACCTGAGAAACAGCAATACTCACTTTTCTTAATGCCATGGCTGCATATCAGAGTGTATCCTCTGAACAAATAGTGACAGGCACTGACTAGCTTTATTTAGTCTGCTACACTGATGCAGCAATCAGGAGCCAGGCTGCATATCAACAGGCAGCAACTCAACACAACTGATCTACGAATGTCTGGCAAAAAGTAAGAACATTAAAGGACGATTTATTGGGATAAACAGGAAAAAGAAGGGAAGAGCTGAACTTCCCTTTTTGCTGTGGTCTGAAAGTATGTGATTTAAGATACAGCCACGGAACCCTAGTTCCCTGCCACCATGGTAGTAATATCCAGCTTTTCAGTACACTGCCTCATATCCTAAAGAATCTGAGGATTATTTAAGACCATGGGGCATTAGCATTAAAATTATCACAAAAATAGAGAACAGATATTAATTTCCTGTATTTTTATTGATGTCAAGCCATTTGCTAAAGAAGAACCATCCATTAGAGCATGTTATTAATGACAGGTATGTTTCTCCTGTAGAAACCTATCCCATAGGAGCAATGTTGCCAGAACCATTCTGCTTTACCTTGAAGGAAAACAGGGAGCCTTGATTAATAATTTTAGGGCCTGTTCTTAGATCCATGACAATATGCAACAACTAATTCAGTATAATGCAAGACAAAACAGTGAACACAGCAGAAGGCTACCCTTCTCAACCAAACTGTTTAAATGAGTGGGTTTTTAATTAGCACTATTTTCACAGCACTATTTTCAACAATAGTCGCTGTTATCTACATTCAGCCTGCTTAAATACTAATTGTAAAGGCAAAGCAATCAATGCTCTGGTCTTACCTTGAAGAACCAAGCCTGATTTCTCAGTGGTGTAGAAAAAAGTGGAGAATGGGGCAACGGGGGATTTAGCAACCAGAAGCTGCAAAACAAACAAGTAATATGTAAGTACACATCTTTATAACATACTGATCAGAGTTCAAATCCATCGAATAATCTCACTGGATTTAACTTCCAGCAGTAGGAAAGCACACTGCAGAAATAACAAGGTAGTTATTGACCCACCCCTGTCACTTCTAAGCAGTTGAGATCTTCTCATGCGCATGTATAGATCATGTTGGAATTTTACAAGGATTCACAGGTCCTAAAAAGCATCGTCATGAAAGGAGCAAGTTTTGCTCATCTTATTGGCATCCTGTGAAGGCTAATCATTCCTGCTGGTTCAGGCAGTTGCACTCAGATAGGAGCCAATTTTGAGCAAAACTGCAACTGCCACTGCGTAACGCAATTTTAATTGCCATTAGCCGTTCCACAGATGCTCCCCCTTGGCTTCTCCAAGAACTCTACCAGCCATCTTCCTCCAGCCCCTGGAAGCAGCGTGGTCCACCTGTGGGTCACCACACTGGGACAGTAACATGCCATTGCAATTATCTGGATGTCCTCTTTTGCACAAGGGGTAATGACCGAGTCAAGTTTTATTGAAGGATCCTGTCCTTGGAGTTTCAAAACAGGAACTGGAATTCCCTCAGAGTGTGTAGCACAACTGAATTTAGCTTGGCATTCGGGTGTGCTGGCCCTCCATGGTCAAGCCAGAAATATCCCAAGGTCTCTGGCTCCACTATGGAGGAACTGCCTTCTGTGGAAGACGAGCTGCAGCAGAGCGCTGGAGACAAAGAAATGGGCTTGTTGGCTGGGTAGGGGACATGAGGCCCGCAGCACCAAACTCACACAAATGTGCCAGGATTTATTGTCTGCTCGATTTTTGCTGATTGCTGAGGACTGCTCTCTCACAGCTTGCCTCAAAATAACCCCCATTCCGTCACCTACACGAAAGTGACATTTTAATGATAAATTTAATAAGTTCTGCCCAGAGTGCGATCAGCACAAACACTGATCTAATGATCCCCATGTGGGCCCTGAAGAAGACAGTGACAGCAGTGGCTGAAGAGAGAGTCTGCTGCAGCTCTGCCCCCAGCACAGACCTGCTGAACAAAGCTGAAACGCGTTTCTCTGCTCACCTCTTCAACAGCTAGAAAAGGCCGGGAACTGGAAACAAGCCCTGCTGGCGGTGGCCCTGCACCCTGGAAGGGCCTTCCCAGCCCCTGAGGGCACGGCCTGGGCAGGCGGCTCCCCCTTGGCCCATGCTGACCCTCTGCAGGGATCCGCCCCAAGCAGAGCAGCATCGCAGAGCCCGAGCCGTGATGGACGGCTCGGGACACCGAGCAGGCCCGCCGACTTCCCGTCTTTCAGTGCACTGACTGCATCTAACCCGTCCCTGAGGCCTGCCTGGCAGCGTGCTGTGGAACCATCACGCACCTCGGTGCCTCAATTTCCAACGCGCTGTCAGATATATTACACCCTCCCAGCCCGAGGTAGGCAGCCCTCTGTCAGATGCATCCAAATACAGATTTCTTAGAACAACAGACAGTAACAATCTTATTTTTCGAGGTGTGGGGCACCAACAGATCCTGCCGATTTCAAATGGAGTAAAAAAAGCCCCATTATTTCCAAAGGTCATGCCCTAATTCTGCCAAGCATTCAAGCACGCGTAAGGGTCACTGCATATGAATTTCGGTTGGTGGTGCCTAACAGTCAGCAGGGAAACAGTGAGCAGATTTTGGAAAAGCCAAGAGAGACTACAGAAAAAAGAGGAAGTTCATGCTCACCAAAACTGCCCACACTTCACTGCAAAGTCAGACAGTGTTGAATCACCTCATAGATACACAGGACTGGGCCATTATTCCTAAGTGTAAGATTAACAATATCAAGCACCAGAAGTTTGAGCTCCGCAGTGTCCTGACGTAACCAGAGGATTTGGCAGCAAATTCTGCTGCCAGAATCAAGGCTTGTGTGACTTTCCTGTAGCACTTTAAATGCTACGGGTGTCTGTATAGTAGGTAGCTTTCATTTGTATTTGTACCTAATCTGCAGACAGGACCATGCTTAGATGTCTTGCAGCACTTTCTCATCTGATTCTGATACAGACTGTAGAAAAAAAATCCTCATATCTGGTTCTTCAGACATAACCATTATTACCCACAGCTAGCTAGCTTTTTTATGGTTTTCAGAATTTAAACCAAACATATTCTCCCTTCTTCTTCAGACAGTAAAAAATAAAGGCAGGCACATAAAGACCACAAATAGAGTCAGAGAACATCAGACCAGTCCAAATGTCAGTGTTTTCCTTTCAGTCATATGAAGCTGGCAAAACCACCTCAGGATGCGATACAACCTTTGTGAACTACTCCAAGTAAGAAAACTGCTGTGCTAGCACTTTCCCCTCTTCCGTGTTAACTACCGTTCTCTCTGGAATGAGCTTCTGGAGAAAGGAGGGGCACACCGCATCCTGCGCCCATGACGCACCTTGACAAAACCCGAATTCCCTTGCCCATCGTTATCCCCAGAGCCAGCACTTCCCACTGACGCAGCAGGAGGGGGACTCTGCCAGCAGGAAAGCAGAGTGCCTCCTGGTGCTCCACACGCTCCCTCAGCTCTGAAAACACGAGGGAGAGGATGAGGTGGAAAAACTGCAAACTTCAGCTACAGAGTCGCCCACAACAGCTGGATGCTTCATCAGAAAGGCCCGAAGTGAAACGGCTACGAGTCTGATGTCTAAGGTCAAATTTTTGGCATTCTGTGCAGTACTATGCATGTAAATACTAACCTATATATGCATGTGCACTAGGCACAGTTGTACGTGCAAATGGGTAGGCATTCAAATAACCCTATGTACATTCTGTTACTGCATTTTTGTGCAGTTACAATATGTGTATAACTAAGTATAGCAATGAAAAAATATAATAAATCATATCCTTTCAGCAGCACATCACAGGCACCCTCTGAAAGGCTTCTGCTGCACAGTTACATCTGAGGCTCAGAGTTAGCTCCTTTTTAGTGAAACGGGAACAGCTCAGAATATTCAAAGGTATTGCTTTATTTTGAATGTTTGCTTACTGAGAAAAAGATCCTTGAAAGTATGATTGCGTATTTCACAACCAGATAGAGTACACAGAATTCTTTTTTTGTAACACCAAACTGTACATTAACATAACTTTGAACAAAAAGTAAATACGTATTTAGATTTGTGTTTCAACCAAAGAGAAAAAACTGGGAAAGGCTATTGCAAACCATCCTCTAGTTGGAATAGCCAGCACAGAATCGGTTCTTATGTATCCACAAGGAACTTGTAAATCATAGAAGGAAATACATATTAAAAAAAAAAACAACGATGTTTTGGAGGCCAAGAAGCAGAAGTATAAATCAAGGATCACCAAAAAATCAAGGTAATGTTGACCCTGGAATGATTATTATCAATATCAAAAAGGAAATAAAATTTGAGTTATAATGAAGTGACATTGGGATAGTGATTAAACATATTCTAGATATAAATGAAGAAATAATCAGTTTGCAACAAGCAGGACGATGCTGAAAAAGAGCAAAATGGGAATTATCTGTATCATGTAGGTATAGAAATAACAACTGCATGGAAAGGAAACTCCAGGAGCTTAGCACGTTCAGTAGAAAATAGATAATCTCTATTGAAAAAACAGTCTAAGAATCAGCATCTGAATTTAGGTCTGATAGCTAGTATTTGTCATACATTTATGAAATTGCAGATGATGCAACATAACTGAGAAGCAGCAAACAATAGTCCTCAAAGGGAAGAGAAAGAAAAAGTGGTGAGTTGAGGCCTGTAATCTGATTTCAGTATCATGCAGGGCTTTGGAAGAAATTCTGAAGGGAAGAATAATTAAAGACTTGGAGAGTCGGAAATCCTTTGAATTTTTTAGAAATCTGAAATAAACTGGACCTCATCTAATTGGATCTCTGTAAAGCTTTTAACACTGCTAAATGGGAACTGATAATGAAGAAAACAAGGATATGAACAGAAGCTGTAAGTCAAAAGGGGAACCAGTCAGTTATTGAAAAGAAAACACTTCCCGGATATATTAGTACCTCACAAGGTTACTGACCCACAAGGTGATGTAGCCAGGATAAGTACAAATCTGATTCTACAGTGTGCCACCACATACACCTGGCAAAACCAGGGATACACCAGTGTTTCTGTACACTAGCAAGCTTTAATCTGGAATACCATGTACAGTACTGGTTACTCATGAACTCAAACTGCAAGAGATTGGCTGTATGCTGGTGAGAAGGCCCCACCTCTGAGAGGCCGCTAGAAAAATTAGCTCAATGAATCTAGCAAAAATGAAGGTTGACTCTTGTTTATGTGTGTAAGTGAACGGGGAGAGTGGAAACAAGAGAACGGAGCAGGAAGAAAGAGAAGACCTTCTCAAACTGACAGACAACACTGGCAAAAGAACAAACGTGCAGCCACAAACACATTTTGGTTGGAAATTTGAAAGTTTATAACCATCAGTAAAGTGAGATTCTGGAAAAACCTTCAACTCAAAGAGACAAGGCTAAAAAAAAAAAAAAAATCTTTGTTTTTAGAATTCAGATTAAAATATTTATGAAAGGGATAAGAAGCAGTGCCTGCAATGTACTCCATGATCTATAAGGTCTCTTCAAGTCCTATGTGCAGCCTGAGAAGCATCAAAGCCCTGCCAACTCATCTTTTATGCTGATAGAACTGACAGGGTTGGAGCAATACATACTAACAATGTCCCTTGATGGTCCATATGCAACTAAGGGTCTTTGTGGTCAATAAAATGAGAAAAAGTTGCTGGTTTTCAAATACAGAAATTATAAGTTAAAGTCTTCTCATCTCTATGTTCTGGCGAGCATCTGCTCCTCTCCCTAAGATTCCAAGCAGACATAGGATGCTGAGAACAAAAGGGGTCTTCCAGGATAATTCAGAAGACAACAGCTCAGGCAGAAGAGGCATTTCTAAAACTCACATATATTTAACAAATGTCTTGTTCCAACTCTAAATTAGTCCTGGCCAAAGTC
The DNA here is from genome assembly GCF_964289735.1 of Phaethon aethereus. Classification (NCBI taxonomy): domain Eukaryota; kingdom Metazoa; phylum Chordata; class Aves; order Phaethontiformes; family Phaethontidae; genus Phaethon; species Phaethon aethereus. The sequence continues at coordinate 38,717,288 of NC_138579.1, read as the reverse complement.
TGGAGAGAGCAGAGAACGGTTTATTATCTGAGCCTGGATGTGAATCAGAATTCTTTATAAGGAGGGTCAGCTGTGTAACAAGCTGAAACGGAAACCTCTTTCCACAATCATGCTTTCCCAAACTTAAGATTATGAACCTAAATTTTCAGTCCAACATAAAGGAAAGATTTCCTTGATTCCTTTTTCACTTTGGAAAAGAAGGGAATATAGAACTCCACTAATATTCTTGACGTATGTAAAGGAATTGGACGGGTTTACTCTTCACTGGGTGAGGAACTGGCTGGATGGCCGAGCCCAGAGAGTTGTGGTGAATGGCGTTAAATCCGGCTGGCAGCCGGTCACGAGCGGTGTTCCCCAGGGCTTGGTTCTGGGGCCAGTCTTATGCAATATCTTTATTGATGATCTGGATGAGGGGATTGAGTGCTCCCTCAGTAAGTTTGCAGATGACACCAAGCTGGGTGGGAGTGCTGATCTGCTGGAGGGTAGGAGGGCTCTGCAGAGGGATCTGGACAGGCTGGATCAATGTCCAGAGGTCAACTGTATGAGGTTTAATACGGCCAAATGCCGGGTCCTGGACTTGGGTCACAACAACCCCATGCAATGCTACAGGCTTGGGGAGGAGTGGCTGGAGAGCTGCCCGGCAGAAAAGGACCTGGGGGTGCTGGTTGACAGCCGGCCGAATATGAGGCGGCAGTGTGCCCAGGTGGCCAAGAAGGCCAACAGCATCCTGGCCTGTATCAGGAATAGTGTGGCCAGCAGGAGTAGGGAAGTGATTGTGCCCCTGTACTCGGCACTGGTGAGGCCGCACCCTGAATACTGTGTTCAGTTTTGGGCCCCTCACTACAAGAAGGATGCTGAGGTGCTGGAGTGTGTCCAAAGAAGTGCAGCGAAGCTGGTGAGGGGTCTGGAGCACAAGTCTTATGAGGAGTGGCTGAGGGAACTGGGGTTGTTTAGTCTGGAGAAGAGGAGGCTGAGGGGAGACCTTATCGCTCTCTACAACTACCTGACAGGGGGTTGTGGCGACGAGGGTGTTGGTCTCTTCTCCCAAGTAACCAGCGATAGGACGAGAGGAAATGGCCTCAAGTTGCGCCAGGGGAGGTTTAGATTGGATATTAGGAAAAATTTCTTCACCGAGAGGGTGGTCAAGCATTAGAACAGGCTGCCCAGGGAGGTGGTGGAGTCGCCACCTCTGGAAGTGTTCAAAAAATGTGTGGGTGTGGTGTTTCAGGACATGGTTTAGGGAACATGGTGGCGCTGGATTAATGGTTGGACTTGATGATCTTGAAGGTCCTTTCCAACCTTAAGTGATTCTGTGATTCTGTGAATTTATTGCTTTGCTTCCTACAAGCAAACGACACACCTTTTATGATAAGCACTATTTAATCAAGAAATCAAAGATGAAATCCTGGACTCACCAGGAATTTTTTCCTATTGACACTTCACTGCAGTCAAAACTGCACCGAAAGGAGTACACAACTTGAGATGAGTAAACAGTAATGGTAAATAATAGGCTAAAGAAGTTAACAGGCATTTAGATTACCAAAATGTTTTTTTAAATGGTGAAATTAATAGAAAATAGACACAGAAAAATGATTAAATGGTACCAAGTCTTTCAAACTCATCCCATCCATGCTGCTTCTGGAATGCTATCCATGAGCTTCTGGAATGGAATATAAAATCCAGATGCAGTTATTCTTATGCTCCTGTCCTGCTAAAGTGCAAATGATAGAGACGGATGAGAGAAGTAAAAATCAAAGTTATTTTAAGCTTTGCAAAGTCATAACTTCACAAAATGGTCAAATCTTAGTTTCCTTCCTTTCCCTTCTAGCATCACATTTCCCTGTCAGGAGGTTTGTAATAATTATTTATTATTTGACAACAATGTAGAATAAACATTAAACAACTGAAAAATTATTTCTGCCATGAGGCATGTTAAGAACACAAAGGTACTATGGAAGAGGAAATATATCACCTTGATGAAAAGTGCATAGAAACTGGATAGATGCCATTAGATTAGATAAAGGAAGATAAACAGGAGACAGGCAGAGCAGCTGAGAAACAAAAGGCTTAGAGAGAATTGATGATGACAGCAGAAAAAATGTACATTAAAGTTTGTTTTTTAATTAGGGAAAGCATTTCTATTAATACAGTTTATTGTTTGTAAGCTCTATGGAAGAGATGAATCACAGAAATTGATCGCAGAAGCCCAGCAGAAAATACTAATTATTGGGACAATATCCCCTGTCAATAGCAAGGAAAGTGATAAATCAGAAAATGCACTGGATGGACTTTCAGAAGTAGTCTGATAACCAGAAATCAAGCCAGTGTCCTGCCAAAAAGAAGGAAAGAAGATGAAGGGGACAGAGTCTTACATCAACTTAGTTATCAAAATGCCAGGATGATAAGCTACTAAACAGCAAAACAACAACATGATTTTGACAGAGGTATGAGCTCTCACACAGTAAAAAAAAAAAAGTGATTTCATAATGGAAAACTAATGATTTTAACAAAAGTAATGGACTAAGATATTTCAATTAAGTATTTGAGAAAATCAGCTGAATTAACATTTAATACATCATTTCCATTTAGACTGGAAAGACACCCAGTTTCTTCCCCCTTTTTTTACTGAGACTATTAGAAGAAATTGCTTCTTAGGAACTGAGGAGTATGAGTGAAACCATTCAAAGCTTTTTTTAAAGTATGTCAACTACTTCTTACCAGTGAAGAGATTCTTCTCTTTTTATTTTGTTCTGTGTTAATTTTTTCCTTAGACTTGCTCTTCTGCTAGATTTACCTTATCTTTTGTACTGACAAAATACATATACGTGCACTAAGGACCAAATGAATAACAAACCCACATTTACAGCCAATACCTATTTTGGAATTCAGATCTACTGATGAATTACCAAACACATGAGAACTGTGCAAGAAGTCTGGCTCTTGCTACGCTCACTGCCCTTACTGAAACAACGGTGGCTTGCTGGGACTTTTTGTTAACTGGTATTGTTGTCCTATTGCAGTAAAGTTGCTAATAGTCGGTGCATTTCAGCAGAACTCTTCAGCTACACCGTGTTAGCTCAGAAGAGCATAGCTGAGAACTGAAAAGGAAACCTACACATTGACAGTGTCATTCAACAGGCAAAAGGCTATCTCTCAAGGTTCAGTTAGACTCACGTACTAATAAAATCAGTGCTAAGCTAAACAAATCTTTCCCCTAATTGTGCCAAATGTCTGGGTGGACAATCTTCATGCCAGAATTTCCCTTCTTACTGTAGATTAGATGGGTTGTTTTTTCAGCTGCAACAGAGCCCAGGAAAAAGCCAGTAAGGAAAACAACAAAGTTGATTTTGCATCAGATATCCCAGCAGACCTCATAACTGTTTTTTCTGCCCTCCCTTCTGGTTCTTCTTGGGCCCTACGTGCAGGAATTTGATATATTCTAGAAATGAAAGCGGCAGTCCTTATTCTGCAGATCATTTACTTTTGAGCAGGAGCTGCAACCCAGTTCCCAGGGCCAGCTCTCTTTCCCAGTCCCACAGGTCACGCTGCCCACCAGAAAGGTGCCTGCGGAGAGAACCAAGAGTCCCCTAACAGGCACTAATGACGCAGTGGCATCAAGGCTTCACACAGCAGTATGCCAGTTGTTCCCTGCTCCCTCTTCATGTAGAAGTATCCTTGAGTGCAACGGGATGGCTTTTTACAAGGTAGGAGAAAAAAATGGTTGTGTTTTCTGCCAAGCCTCACCAAACACTAATGCTCATTAGACCCTGGAGCTCTCCGAGGCTTCAGTCTCGCAACGGGTTCTGATTCAACTTGGGAGAAAATTACTCCTTGTTGCAGAAACAAAAAGTGACCCTAATACATTTCCAGTGTTCTTGGGGGGGGCGGGGGGGGGGGCGGGAAGTAGTTTAGGTATTCTGCAATCATTTACTTAGCTCGCAGGATATACCCATAAACAATTTATTGATCTCCCACTGCAAATGATCCTTGGGATAACAACATTTTGCTTGTATATGGTACTTAATCTGTAGATTTTTAAAAGGCTTTACAAGAGTGGGGTAAAAATATCCCCATTATGCATTTGGGTAAATTGAAGTTCAGAACTTAAATACATTCCTAAAAATTGTAAAGCTGATGTCAGTACCAAAATCTGAATAAGACGTTATCAAATCACATTGCCTTCACAAGCAAACCACTGTAGAGTTTGTTTGACCTTATCAGGGACTTGTGTTTTCTTACGGAAATTATTATCCCCTGCTCTGTATCTTCCTGCAAATCCCATTGCAAGGAAAAGCTCTCTGTGCACAGCTCTTCCCCTTTCAAGCAGAAGAAAGCTCAGCCCCTCCAGCAGTAGTCTGCACCTGTATGCTTGTTGTCAGTAGAAAAGGCTGGGCAGGCTAGGCAATGATTGTCAATAAAGAGGAAAAACAGAAGGGTTGAGGGAAAAGAGATATATATTCAGTCATCCTCCAGCCTTCCTAATCATCTAGACCCCACGCATATATTCTCCCTGGTAAAAAAAACAACTTGGTGGATTGACACAGGGAAAGCTTAAGTTGTCTTGAGAACTAGAGAGCAAACAATGAGAGATGGGGCTACAAACATACCCCAGTACTGGGAGTAGATGTGGAGTCCACTTTTGTACACACTGGGGGGGGGGGGGGGAAGGGACAACTTTAATGGAAATAATTTCTTAGGAAACTATCATTTAATTTGTGCCATGCACAGCACCTGAGAGATGTGGTTTCCTGAAGTCCAGTTGCTAGAAAACGTTTTCATCACGGCCAGGTTAATGGGGCACAACTCAATAAAACTCTTTATAGAGCAATTTAAATGGATTGTATCTCTCCTTCCCCCACAAGAAAATCCTGTCCAGGGGAAACTGTTTAGGAATGAGTTTCCTTTCTACCTCTTTATAGGAAAGCAACAATGGCAGCTAGACACACTTTATGAGAGGCATTTCATAAATCCAAACCAATTAGTGCAGAGAGGTAGGCAAGCAGAGTTTGTCTGTACACCCTAAAAATGTCCGTTAGCACACATCCGGAAACAACAGCAAAATGAACAGACTCAAAAGGCAGCTGACCATCCTGCTGTTGTCTCACCACCCAAAATGCAGCAGTACATCTATTTATTTTCTTTTAGTGCAATGCATACAAATTCCATATACTAACAAACATCGCTAAGACCGCAAAGCCAAGAAGTCCCTGTTTCCATCTTAAGAAAAAGTGAGGGAGGGAGAAATGCAGATACATTTAAGACAGTTTTGCAGGGGAAACAGCAACAGTGGACACTGATTTGAGTAAGAAAATAAATGAAGGGAAAGCCTGAGAGAAAACATGAGATGAATCAGCATGGGATAAAAAATTCAAAGAAAACTCAATCCTGAAATATCAGCATGACACTTATATTAACAAATGTAAACTAATATCAAAGAGATCAAGCTTCTCAACCAAATTCTGACAGATTATGTTTGATTTTAAGAGTCAGTGCTAGTGGGAAGCAGAGTTTCTGAAAATTTTAAAACGAATTTCTAGAAATCAATGAACACAGGCGATATTAGCCAAATTTCAGGTAAAACACTTCTTGCCTTGCCCTTTTTTTTATCCTAGCATTAATTTCTACAGTAAGGTCCTATGTTCTTTTGGGTAATCCTAGGCAGATCACTCACCTTTTCTCACTGTGCTCCATTCTGACCTCAGAAGTGGTTAATTAATATTCATTGATTTTACATTGCTGTATTTCTTATGTGAAATTATTTAGGATGCTTGCATTTCTAAGATCTGACTTACATTTATGCTAAGCATATGCTCCTAATTTAACTACCAATAAATTTATTATTTATGCTACAGATTCATCTAAAAGAAGTACTAGGAATTCCTTACATGACCTTAAAGGTTGGAGATGGTGGTCTTGCCCACGGTGACACAGAAATGTGTGATAACTTGAGAATAAAAGTAAGGAAACTGGGCTCCTGATTACTTCTCCAGTGTCAAGACTGGAAGTACAAGTGAGATAAAAGCATTTTATACTGCTTTTGACTTGCCTCTTCTGAATCAGCCATTTCATCCCAGGCAGGCCTTGCTTAGTGGTGTTCTTTCTGGCTGTACCCTTCATTATTATAAGAGGTCTTAACAGCAGTCAGTGACTGCACTAGATTTGAGCAATCACAAATTCTTCCCCAAACAGAGGCCAACTGAGTTGTTTAGGTAGCAGAGAGGTAGACACAGATGGTTGAAAAGCTGACGTAAAGAAACAATATGCAAGGGAGCTGAGAGAAGCTGAGATTCTTCTCTGCAACACCAGACACAACAGGGCATTGAGGAAGTAGCACCAGTGTCTGAGCTCCAAACTCTCAATGTCTTTATAATGGCAGCAGATACTCCCAATGGCTATGGACAAAACAGGGCTTTTTACAACAGGGGGAAAAAAAAAAAGCTCTCAGAGTAGTTTGTTAGTGCAGTTCTTCCTATAGTAATGAATAACAGTCACAGGCAATGACTCCAATAAAAATAAACCATCATTGCACGCACATGTGGCTAGGCTTACTCCCAGAGGAGACATTCAATACTTGCAAAGGAAAGAAATGGAAGGAAAACAAACAAAAGGAGGAGATAGAAATGAAAATCAAGAATCTTTTAAGAACAGGAGAGAAACAGCGGAGTGGGTGAGTCCAGGAAAGGGGACACACTCCGAATCTCAAGCCCTGCTATACCTGGCTGGCTTCAGATGTTGCTTCTAAAGAGCAAAACATATATAAAGGACTTTTTCATAGCACATAATACCAAGACTTGGGAATCAGGATTCATGAGTTTTCTTCCTAACTTTGCCACTGTTTTACTGAGCAATTATATGAAAATCATGTAGCAGTCCTTTGATTCACTCCAAAATCAGGCATGGAGATAGACATCTGCAGCAACTTCATTGTATTCATTTTCTGTCAGGTGGACATAGCTCCAGAGATACCCTGCTTTTACCTACACAGAGGGTACAGCAGACAGATCAATAAGCAACAGCTCTGCTGTTTTCTCAAATATTCAGTGGGGTCAATCCCTTCTCTTCTCATAAAACCAGAACAAATGCACATGTTTTGGCTGTGCCTGTCCAGGCAGTTGCTAGCAACAGATGACCAGTCTGCAAATTGTTCCAGCCCTTGCAGTGTGCCAAACATTGGATTTCAAAGTGAGAGAGCTCAGCATGTAGTATGTACTGCCACTCAGACATGGTTTTAGCTTCAGGCACAATAATGAGGAGTTCTGAATAACCTTGGACTGAGTAAGCCTAACTTCAGTGGAAGGAAACCATCAAAACCTCAAAAGAGTATCAAAGACAATCAATCACACACAACAAAAGCAAAACTTTCCAAGGTGAACTGCCTTGATGTGCTTCAGAGCAATGACTGTCCTGAATGCAATAGGCCAAATCTAACAAAATGCTGCTTTTGCTTAGCTGTCCTCTCCCAGACTGTGAACAGACCCCTGAAACCTCTACCCCGGAGTGCCTTTACTGCCTGATGTACGTAACTTAACAATAACTTCAGTGGCAGGGAACTGCACTGCCCAGGCAAACATTGGGCGACTTAAAGTTTTAATTGGAAAAGAAAATACAATCCCAGATGTTTATCCAAATTGTGTCTGAACTGCAGCAACCTGGCCAGGGAACTGCACAAAAACAGGCTGCCTCCAGTATACTTCCACTTAAGCCAGACTTCTGGTGCAAGTTCCCCAGCGTGAAATACAGAGTATGCAGGGCCAGTTGACTCCCTTCTGCTCATGTAACACCAGACGCTGAAAAATTCCTTTTCCCAGAAGCACTTTCTGTTTCCCTGCCATGTGCCTTATTCCCTATTTTGTAAAATTAATTTTGTCGTCTTTTCTGTTTCCGAGTCTCTCCTAATTTTCCCAGGGGAGAGTCCTCTAGAGGCCAGGAAACTTCACAAGAGCTTGGCCATGATAATTTCCTATGCTATAATACGTTTGAGGCCCAAAGCCCTGGTAATTGTCCAACGTGAAGGATAATTCAGGAGAAAATGCCTGTAGCTTTTACTAAGCAGGAAAGCGGTGAGCCAGCCAGCATGTCCTGGTTACCACAATGAAACAGTACTGAGAAAAGGGAGCTGAGGATGGTGCTGTGGCTGGATAAAGTAGTCGGGTAGCATAAACAAAGCCTCCTAGAGGAATTCTCCTATGTGGCAGCTTGGGATCACTCAGCAGACTTATGGCACACTGGTAGTGAGAAGAACAGAAAATAAAGTTTACGTAGCTTTTCAGAGCCTTCCATACTGTTCTTGTTTGACTTTGGTTCTGGAAATCTGAAAAGGGCTGAAGGATCCAATTCTTACTGGAACATGTATTGGAATACTGCCTTACCCCTGGGATCACATGTCCCAAATCGGAAAGGACTCCTAGGGGAGTAGCAGTACAATAGCACCAAAGCAGTTCTCAGAATATGTGGCTTCTTCCACCCAGCCTGCCAGGCTTGCCTGGAAGAGACGGGACCAGCAGGGAGGACGGCACGGAAGCCCAGCAGCTGCGCACTTTCTCCTCCACCGAACCACACGCTCAGACAGAGAATGCACGGGCTCCTTTGCTCGCGTGGCTGCAGAGGTAGGGATCCAAACAGCATCCAGCCCTCACCCCTGCGCGGAGTAGATCAGCTCAGTGTAATTCACCAGCACGACATATAAAACATTCTTAAGTATGTAATTAGCATATGCATTGCCATCATGATTTATTACTTTCATTATTCTTCAGATCTCTATGAACCCTCTTTATGATAGTTTTAACAACATATTTATCCTCTACAGATAAAAAAGTATCCGCTGCAAATTCAAGCCTGATGCCTGCTTCTAATGTGTCTCAAATTTTTATTTAGCCAATACTTATTCCTCCTTTGACTTTCTTTTGGCTTTCTGAATGATAAAAAGCTCAACATCATTGTTCATAAATTGAAAGAAAATTAATCCATTGTAAAAGAGCATTGCAAGTGTGCTCTCCCCATCCTGCTTTCATTGGTTTTGGACATCAGTAGAAACAACAGCGTCCTTCATACTTCCTTGATGTAAAAGCATAATCCTAAATTTCCAGACCTGGGCCAAAAAGATTGGGATTCAACCAAATCCTAGACCACAGCATAAATACTTTTCACCCACACTAGTGGCTGCAACATGCTTTTGACATGAAACAAACAAAACTCATTCCAGCTTTTTTTTGTGTGTTCACTTTGTTCTGTTCCTACAAGTGAAGTCCTTGGAGATAAGCTAATACAACACTGCTAAATTCACATGCAAGAGACAGCAATATTATCTTACGTAAAGCCTCAGTAGAGTATATTTTAGAATGCATTGGGCATCACATAACAAGGACAAGGAAAAAAAAGCTAACAGATCTGTGAGCTAGCACATACAGATGCAATGCGTGTGCTTTTGGATACTGTCATTCTTTACAGTGTTGAGAAAAGGTGATAGATTTAATTTAAATTTTAATTTAAATCTTTCTACAAGACTCAGTTTTTCTCTAGCAAGAACATTATTGGGAGAGATTTTGCCAAGGAAGTGGAAAACAATATGTTCGAAGAAAGCTTAATGGCCTTATAAACATCATCTGTATTGCTGAAAGTACAACTGTTGAATAACAGAGTCCTAGAAAAACTTTTCCGTAACAAACATGAAATGTTTCAGGAGCCTTTACTTACATTTCTAGAGGGTAGTGGATCTCCACCAGTCCCCATCAGGTAAAGGCAAATATGCTTTATCCACTGCATGGCATAGATGCGCTAAGGGTGGGTCAGCCCTTTAGGACTTGAAACATTGCTTTATAACCCATTAGATCTGAAATTTTTGATGACAAAATGCCCCAAATAACAATCAGCAGGTTAATAAACCTTTTTATGTTGGAGAAGAAACTGAGGCAAAGATCAGACAGAATGGTAATTCTTTTCACAAAATTACTGGAAGTAGCATTTATTGATCTTAGATATTTTCTTGCATGGGGATTATACTTAGGAAATTCAGATTGTTCTATGTGCATTAGAGATCTTAACTACATCTGAACTTTTGAAAACTTATTTTGTTATGTTCAAAGGACAAAAACGTAGCTATAGCAAAGAAAATGCACAACTGTAGAAAAAAAAAAAGATGAAAAAATCTCTCAACCTCTTCTTTCCTGCAAGAGCACCCAAATCGCAATCTTTATTACATTTCTTACAGGAATTTGTTTATTAATTTATTAATACCAATTCATTTAGATGAGTAACAAACTCCTTGAATTTTTTTCCTGCTAATTTACACTTTTATTTTCTTTTTTCAGCCTGCTCAGATATTTCAAATGAAGACTGAGATGGCCATTATAAGATCACAAGACAGAAGTAAGATGAAATGTATGAAAAAAGGAGAAAAAAGTAGTTTTCTCTTCTTTTTGAATGAGATGTACCACATCTAGCTGGAAACATCAACACAAGAGGGGATTAGGTGACTTTCCATCTGTAGATTGAGATGAATATGGGTACAGAGTTTTATATTATTATTAGATAGATAAATAGTGACAATAAGAGAAAGAACTTCACTGACATACAGTGAAGAACAAATGCACAATTTGGACCAGAAACATCAATTTGCTGAGTAAAACAGCAGTGCTGGCTCAGGCCTGATAAGGCTTTATTGTCTCAGACTCCAAGCCAAACCTCCTGGACCACTTCAGCTCTATACAAGGCCAGCTCAGGTGTCTTTGCAACCTAAACTCCACAGCTTCCAGTTCAGTGCTGTAGAGCATGTAAACACCCTGAACTGCAGAGACATCTGCACACCCGAATTAAGTCAAATGGCAGAAAAAGGCAAGGTTGATTGTTCACTCAGGACTAGCACAAGAACTTCTGCCAGAGACTCAGGGCTCACCTGTAGGAAATGACTGATAAGGGAGACCCTGAACCATCACTGTGACGCAAACGTGAAGGTGCCTTGCAAACTCAAGATAAATCAAATGAGCTTTCCAGTGCAGAACAAACTCAGTAGTGCCTCACGTGTTACACTGCAACCTAGGTCTGTCACTTTTTTTGATGAGACATAGGCATTTATTGACAAGTGACCTGGTTAGTTATTTCCAATTTAGCATTGCTCTCATATGAATACTCAAGGAAGAAGCCATACATTAACTGAGCTACACTTTACATTACTTCCTACCAGTATCTGAAAAGTTGAAATTATCCATCAATCACAAGCCTGTCACAAACACTGAACTTCAACATGGATTGAGGAATTTACTGTATTCTGTTAATATGTATCGAGAGGACATAACTCTCTAATGAAAGCACATAAGTGCTACATCTGAGAGCTGGAAGCAGGATGGCTCAGGGAGCTATTTATATTGCCTTTCTACCTTTTAGTCACAACTATCTTCCAATGTTTCCACAATGTGGGTATAATACACTACCATTTCCTGGACACATCCTTTCCATTCCTGATTGAGCAGATGTCCTAAAATCCCATCGTGTTTTTCCAATACAACAATCAGTCCAGGGGAAGGTAATATTGTGACAATTATATATTTTATTATCTTCTTGATGCAATATGGTGGGTAGACGTGACAAAAGTTGGCCATGCAACTTCCAACAGGTCACCAACATTGGAGACTATCAAAACTCCCTCTATTTTAAGGTGTAATCCATCGCAGGCAGTGGTATGTCAAAATTGTTTTTATTCCTTAAAGTGGGTCAGTAGTCTATATTCAGTTTCTAAGCAGTTAAGAGGGTTTCTTTTTTTTTTTAGCCTGTTTTTAGGTAACAGCTAAGGGCACCGATACCATAGACAGTAATTACAGAGATCAAGGATCAAAAAGTCTATGTAGAACAAACCCCTCTAAATTAATTGATCCTACCCAGGGTAGATGTACTGATAAGGCTAAACTGAAGAAACAGTTTTCTATACAGCAGATTTTGAATGGCACTCACTGGCTGTTATTCTCTTGTGTTGTCAATCTAGAACAGTTCAATGACATTAGATTCATAAAACAAACAAAAATTCAAGTTCAAGGTATAATATCTGAGATACACAAATTCCTGAGATGATTCACCCTTAATATGTTTAGTGGTGTAAAAGTTGCAATGCCTTAACACGGGGATCATGTCTTATCCCTACCTTTTTGAAAGAAGATGTGATGCATTTTGCCCACTGAAGTCAGTATGTCAAAATTCGTCTGGTTTTAAAACCTTATCTGAGTTTTTTTTTTTTTTACCAGTGACAGCTCAAACTTGTTGCTATGTCAATAAATATATTCTGTTTAGCACAGAACTTACCTGGGAAGAAAGTAAGGAGAAAGACAAGAAAGAAGAAAGTAGCTTCAACACAAATCTCCAGGCCATATACAGTATTCTAGAGATGTCCCCAGTGCCTTTCCACAATGGTACAAACACTTTTCCCTTTCCTTTGAAAATACCTTGCCTGATCTATTCTAGGATAGCACAGACCCTTTTCATGATTGCATGATCCTGTTGAATTAGTTTTTCTGTGATAAACTAAATCACTCCAGTATAAGCTTCACTTTGAGCTTACATGTGCCTTAAGTAAAGCAGAAACTAATTTGTAATGCCCAATATTATTTTACAGATTATTTCTATTATCAACCTTATATTCTGCTATATTTTCATTACCTAAGGTTGTCCAGTTCCTTCATAATGATATTCTGATCTTTTTCACTATGAAGAATGCCTCCAAGCTTTAAATATACTGTATTCCAAGACAGACTTAGAACTTCTCTGAATAATAAACAATTAAATCTGAGTTGGACATTGTAGTTTGCTTGTTTTCAATTTAAAAAAAAAAGAAAAAAAGGAGGAAAAAAGAGAATCTGGTAGAAGATAGGAGGCAGGGGGATCTGCCAAGGCATTCCAAGGATAAACAATTCTGGTCATTGCTACTCTGATATTAGGAGCAATGACACTTCAGATGTTGATGAGAAGATCTGCCCTAGGTTAATTCCACTCTGGTTTGAGGGGAAAACTCACACTGAAGTCCAACCAAAATCAGAAAAGTGACTCTGTATAAACAGGATGTGAATTTACGTTCATTCCCTCTCTGCAAAGAGGCTTACGCTTACAAACAGAGCATTCTTCAGACAATTCAGACCAGAGCCTGAAAGTCGTATCTTGTTCTTTCTCTCTCCCATTTTTATGCTGGTTTAGTGAACTGTAAATACAGTGTAAAGGGTGTTGGATCAACAGCGTCACAGACTGAAGTTCTCTGTTTATATTCAGATCAGATTTTGTTATAGTAATCTTACCCCTCCTATCTGACCTTTAGGTGGCTCCCTATAAAGAACAGGAGATATAGCCCTGATTTCTGAGAATTTGCTATCTGATTAACATGAAGGTGCACAATTATCAGTTAGACCAAAGCAAAAGGCCATTTTTCCAGTTATGGAAGTGAGAAAATATGTAAAAATTAAAACAGTAATGTCACTGTGACTAAGTAGGTCTCACCAAGGTAAACAATTCTATTTTCTGTGGTATGTTTGGAAGAGGAAAAAAAATGGTGTTGATAATACTAGAAATTAAGACATTGCATTAACTGATATGGAAGATAAGAGTCTGGACAAGTGTATTAATTGTCTAAAAATTTAAGTGCTAGCTACTTGCTTTGTTGGGAACATGCAACTTGGAACAGTTTTGATGTCTGCAAAGAGGAGAGTCGTAGCAATGCAAGGTGACTTCTAGAGCCGAGGCTTAGAAAAATCAGCTCTGGTTATCAACAGAAACTGGAAACCAAAGAAGCAGGGAAAGAGTTCTACCATAAAGCTCAAGGCACAGCCTCAGTTTCATTGACCTTTTATTAATGGTGAACATTGAAGAAGAAAAGTTTATGGCACTCTAAGGAGAGAGATTCAGGAAGAGAAGTCAGTGACGTTGAGACCACACTTAAAACCAGTTCAGTAGGTGATTTAATCTACAGGGAAAGTTGGAGAGGGAAGCAGGAGTACCTTCACAGCTGAGGAACTACATACTACAAGGAGGTACAAAGACTTCTGAAAGTGCCTGAAACAGATCAAGCTTAGTTGCATATAGGTGGCAGTGAAGAGATTCCAGCTCTGCTCCCAGCTGCAAAGGATTTATTCTGGCCAGTTATTTATTTACAACTGAGTCTCTTTGGTTATGAGCACCTAGTATGGGTGTTGCAGAGACCAGTCAGCAAATGCTTGCATAGTAGTTAAAAAACATAATATTCTATGAGATGGTAACTCGTAACCGATGTTAGGTTAGCAGCAACCAAAGAGGAGTCTCCTCTGAGAGCTGACGGGCCTATCAGTCAAAGATATCCAACAGAAAGTACTCACCTCTGCCACCAGCCTTGGTAGGAAGACTCGGTATAACTTAATGACTGCGTTTGCTTCTCTGCCTCAGAGATGTTCCTGCTTCTCTGTTTTTAGGATGCTTTAAACTACAGATCTATGAGTTTGAAGTTTGCACAGCTGCTGCTATATTTTGTCAATCTGACATTAGAGCAATCTTCATTAAGAAAACCCGTAATGCTTATTAAAAAAAGGTCAGAGAAAAAGATTAACTATTTAAAGATTTTCTTCTGTTTTTTTCCATTTTACCTAGGGTCCTTTCATTTCTGTTTAGATTCTTAGATAACAAATTGATTAGTGTTATAAGCACCTGAGTAAATGAATTCCTGTTCAAGAAGGATGGAAACATTTTTCTCTATATAAAAGTGTCCTGTTCAGAGGAGAGGGCCATAAATCCAGTTCCATTTAATGCAAACAGTGCTACAGTGATGTTTATATTGTATGACCATCCCCCACAAGCCCATTAAGAAGGAAGCTCACTGCAAACAGAGACATGAACAAACACAGAAGTCAGGAAAGTAAGTGACCTAGTGATGTTGGAGCTCCAAATACTTGTTGATGAACTTTCTCTATTTTTATGGCATCCTTTCATTTGGCACTTTTGCTGGATGAAGTCAGTATCATACTGTGTTGATAATCATCTGTTTATGCTACAGTTGTGCGCTGTGTCCAGTTTCATCCTGTTCACATGCAGCTCAAGTTCATATTGCTGCTTACGCTTGTACATGATCTATGAATAAGCAAAAGATTTCTGTTATAAGGGTTATCAGTCTAGAGCCATTTTAATCAGAAAAAACCACTAAGATTCTTATTTATGTATTTTAAATGACACGGTTTGTACACATGCATGGAAATTTGAGGCCATAACAAGCTTTCATTGTGTCTTGATTCAAAATATTCAAATGATAGCAGAAGTGAGGAAGAAGTCTCTGAAGTAAACTGTGTATCCTAGAGAAAAACAACACTTCTTTAAATGGAGGCGTTTGCAGGATTTAAATACATGTTCCTGCAGTCTTTCCACAGCTATTTCTTCAAAAGCAGCATACTCCATAATGGAGAACCATAAAAAATTAATATCACCTGAAAAAAAATCTACTTTCCTGCAAAATTTCCTATCCCTTGCATGACTCCATACCATTATTTCTATCTTAAAAAAACCCCAAAAAACTCTGTGTGTTTTCACAGAGCTGATTTTCCATATGATAAGCACATTATATAATAAGATGGCTTAGAATAAATACACACTTTTCACCACTTCCATTTTAAAACAACCCAATAGCCACATCCCTTTTCTATCACTGTTTACTGGAGCTCATTATCCACTGCCATCTGCAGATTTTCTCACATATAAACACTTGGAAAAAAAGTATTGTGCTATGTACATAATCTGCATTACTGTACTATGCACATGATTCATAGAGACAGGTTTTCCCAACATGGATTGCAGCTGCTGAATGGCACTTCATTTGTCTTTATACTTCTGCTAAAAACCCACATGCAGAGCTTTCTTCTGTTCTTGTTTGGGGTACTGGGACTTCTTTTTCTGAGTCTTCCCAAATCCTACCTCAGCAGAAGACAACGTAAAGAGCAGTACTTCTTGCCTCACACATAACGATGGGCAACCTTCACATATCCTCAGTCACCTCCTTTGGCCAAACACTGATTTCGTTGTTCAGTTCTCTATGGGATCTTTCTTGCCCCACCATGTAAAAGACTGAACTAGCTTCTCCTCTGCTCCCACTGATGTAGGTGAAAAGCTTTCAGGCTGCATTTCTCAACACTAGTGGCCATCACCTTCCTCATCTAACTCCGAAAGTAACTTTAAGGCTATTAAAAATATCTTTTTTTCACTGCATTTTCTTCTTCTCCATTTGCTTTAGTAAGCAGTTATAACTGCTATGACGTTAATAGACATAAAAACTACCTTCCATGTTTTACAGGGAGAGATAAATCTGGTCTCACTTATGCTCTGAAACCATCATGACTGCAACAAGTTACATTATTTCTATTTTTAATATATTTTCTCAATGACTGGTAGAATTACAGCCAAACATCTGTACAATTTGAAAGAACTGCTTCACTTAGAATTATAACAAATTTAAGGTAAAGAATCATAGCAGTTGGCCTTAGCCAGTCACATAAAATGTAAAATTTCATTCCCACTCCTCTCGGCTCTCTCCCAGCCCTTCCCCGTGCCAGTGAGTACCATGGTTACTTCACCATCGCAATTTTGGAATGCTTATTCAGGGCTTATTCATATGATACTAAGCAGAGCAAGACAAAACAGCTGGTCTGTAACCAAGGACACAACAAAAGTTATGTCTGGCATTAGTCTGAATAACAGAAGGGTTTTTTGTTTTGTTTTGTTTAAGAATGAGTCACCGTATACTTATGCATTTGAAACACTTTACCTGAAGCAGGAAAATTGCTGCACAACAGCCCACCAGGCACAGCTTGAAAGCTCCAGCCCATATCTCAATCCTAAATGCTCTTTCTTGAAAATACCACAGGAAAACACTGATTTGTTATAAAATAACACTTCTACGTGCAGTTTCCATCTAAGAATTTCAAAACACATTACAGACATTAACACAATACTATGAGTCTCACAAATCCCTTGAAAACTATAAAATAAACCAGGCCCATAGAAGTTTCCATATCAGATCTGGCCAGCGTCTCACTTAATCCAGCACCCTGTCTCCAACAGACAAAAATAAAATGTTAAATATAGCATGTCAACATATTAAACCCTATCATGCTGTCCCCCAAAGACAGCTGAGCACACATGAAAACAGTAACCTCGGAGCCTGCTGACTCCCGTTCAGGAAAGAAGGTTAATTATACACATAGGGGTAACTGAGGAGTGTGACAGTTTCTAGTGTAGCCCCATTGGTTTTGGCTTAAACTCAAAGGGTCTGCATGTTTATGTATGGATTTCAGGAAAACGAGTATCATGGTTAACTAATTACAAGGGTGCTTAGGTAGAACCAAGTATCAGTACCCAGAGAGGTAACAGCAAATTCCCCTCATGAACCCATTTGTGCAAAATAATTAACTTTTCCCATGTTCTCCCAAGCTCTTACGCCACCGTGCTGCTGTGGAAGTTGTGCAGCTCAGTCCCACCTCAGCAGTTAAAAGACTCCTACGCTGTAGTCCATGGTTGTGGGTTTTGGTGGCATAATGAATTTAAATGCAGACTGGAAACCTCCTTCTGCCCTCCCCCAGTGGCATTACTTCTGTCCTGGAGGAAACCAAAACCAGAACACTGGCTTCTAGTAGGGGGCAAAAGTGGCAAGTTCATCTTTTTGCGCAGAAACCTGTTCCTATCCAAGCAATAAAGCAAACCTAATTGATTTTAAGGCAGGCAGGATGTCCCAGAGATTTCATTACTTTGCTGAATTGGCTGCTGCCTTATTAACGTTCACCAGACATATGGAGGGTGGGGTGGAAAAGTTGGCTGAAAAAAGGTCTGCTGGACGAACAAAATGCAGGGATCTTTTACCTAATATATTAAAAAATTCCTGTATAGGAATTCTATGCTTAAATTCCTTCAGTTTGTTGCATACTCGTTCTGCCACCTGCTGCCCTGGCATTCCCCAAAGTTTCAGGAACCGGGACTACATCCCCAGGCTTTCCCAGAAACAAATACTGCATGACTAAGAACATGCATCTAGCAGCCCAGTGGCCTCTCCCGTCCAGGAGATAGTATGGTTCTGGAAAACTGCTTGCTTGAATCCTCCTTAACAATCACATTATCACTTCATGTTCTGAAAAATACTGGCCTTGGGCCTCATGGCCCAGTGCATCTCAAGAGATGCGTTCTCTCTTGGTGGGTAGGATTTCCCGGTGAGGATTATCACACTGGCTCGACTACCATGGAAGTCGGATATAAGGGAAGATCCCTCAGACTGTCACCGCTGCCCCAGCTCCTCGAGGTGAAGAAGGAGAGAAAGTAGAGCCAGGAAGAGCCTCTTCAGGAGGTCAAGTGACTGAAAAAAAGAATGAATTCTAGCTTTTGAAAGAAAAAATTGTATCTGCTGTGCAAGTCACAACAAAATATAGGTTATTTCTTGAACAGTATTGATTCTGCAGGGTTACAAATTGCAAAAAACAGGGAAAACTTGTTTTTGCACTGCTTTTCACCCAAATCTCTGGAACAACTGTGTGCTTTCAGTAATTTCCTGGGGCAGAATTTCACTTTAGAACTACACAGATAATCACAGGCTTTTTTTTTTTTTTTTTTTTTTAATACAGTAATATGAGAATTTGTAAAAGTGATTACTGACTTTGGAATTTTTGGACCTCCAAGTTAAGCTTCCTTAAAAAGTGCTGATTTTCAAAGCGCTGATATCCAATACCTCCTGGCAGAACAACCTTATGATGACTGAAATGGCATCTCAAGAACTGAGGCACCTTTATTCACAATTCGTTTCTGAAAGTGAGTGTAAAGCAATTATGAAAGAACATATGTGTGTAAAACCATAGTAATTTAATCAATACAGTGCTGCCACAGGTAAGGTAATTCTAGATGCCTTCCTCTAACTGGAAACTGCATGTCTAGCTGAAAGATCTCTACGATTTTAAGAAAAGAGAATTTATCTAAAAAAGGACACAGATATCAGCAACAGGAAAATATTTATAGGACATAATGAATATATTCCATTTCATTCATGGACTTCACAGCCCTATCACTTGATATCACACTTCTGTTTCAAATTACTTTCCTTTTAATAATGTATACTAATGTTTACTTTAAGGTTGTTTTTCCTCACTGTAGATTTAGCTCTTCTGCTTAACTAAAACAGAATGAGCCCATGGCTTCACATGCAAAGAAGGTGGTGCATCTGATAAACCCAGCTAGCAATAGAGTAAAATTCCACTTTTTTTAAAGTGGATCATAATACATTTTTTATAATGGAATTTTAAAGGCTTGAAAAGAACATTTCATACACTTGCAATCTATTACTTCTCAAACAAAATCAGGAAAAACTGCAATTAATATCTGAATGTTCTTTAGGAAAACTGTTCCCTCTTTCCACCACTAGAGGAATGTTTCTGGTCCTTTTTAGCCAACTTTGTGCATCATGAAGTAGCACAGAGCCCAGTTTCTGCCCTTTTCCCTTTGCCAACTCTACCTCTCATGTCTCTCCGGACATGATCCCGGAGTGATCCCGGAAATTTGTGAACAGCTTTGTATTTTGCACACACATGTAGAAAAGGAGAACTCATTACAGACCAGAATAAAAAGCAGAATACCGAGAACTTGTAAGAGCGGCAGTAGAAAAGAGTATATTTCTATACAGCTGTGCACAGTCTTTAAAAGCAAGTCCAGAAGATGCCTTTTCTATCTGCATTTGACACACTCAACCTGCTACCTGAGAGTCCAGAGGATCACCGCTGCTTCACAGTGCCCACTACTTTTGCAGGAACGGAAGTGCCATCATTATACTTTTACTTCTAATCAGCAGAACAAACCAGGATGGCTTCCTCTCCTCTGGCTCTAAAGACCGCGACCTCAAAGCAAGAAACCTTGTGTGGTGGCAGTAAAAGCCGGAGCACCAATTTGCACGCATGTGGGTAGTAATGGTATAGGAGTAAGATGGTACAAATTTCACATAGCAATTTTTCTGACAGCTCTCTACTTTAAAGGGCAGAAAATCAATAACATTAAGACTGAGGGTCACGGCCTTTGGAAAGAGTTACATCAATGCAAAAACAGAATAGACAAAGCCGAAAGAGATTATAACCGCAGATATCCCAAGGGACAGATGAAATAATGGGTTATGATGTTTTTAAAAACAAAAAAAAAAGTTATTCCCTCAGTCAAACCCCAAATGTCTTGCCTCCTAGTTTTTCACAAGTTTTTCACTCTTCGGTGAAGACTGCAGTCAAATACGCTACTATATTTCACTCAAAAGCATGAAGTCTCTTTGTGAAAGGGGTAAGCATTCTCCTTTTTGCAGGCATACTTTTGGAAAATTGGTACCATACTTAATGCTCAAAGTTAAGCTTGCTGGTGCAGGTAGCAAGCTTCCACTTGCAAACAGTAGCTGCAGAAGATAGAGTGCTCCCTGTCCTAGGTCACAGCCAAAATTTGGCACAAAGTGTGGAAAGGATGACAGCAAAACAATCATGGCAGTGAAAGGACTAGCCTCCTACTCCTGCCCCAAAACCCCTGCGCAGGAAAGCACTTTAAGGATTACCCTTCATCTCCACAACATGAAATGCACTAAAAGCTCGACGAACCTGTATGCCTGTGCCAACAGGCCAACCCTAGGTCCTGTGACTCAGGCAAGCTCATCCTAACCCAGGGAGGCACTGGAGTAATGGCCATCCCTGCAATGCAAAGGGCACTGACTGCCCCTCACCCCAAATAAGCAATTGGCTGTAGAGTGCCGGGTTCTCAACACACACTGCATAACCACAGTAAGCCCATCTGACCAAGCATGGCTGGTGTAGCTTTACCTAAATTCTCTTCTTTGTTATGTTCTCACCTGTCTTGTCGGAAAGTCATGATACTGTAGTATGAGCCTGGTGTTGACACTGTGACTCCATGTGTTGCCAAGGGCTGCTGTCACACAACCAGATTCCCTCTTCCCACTTCCAGAAGTTCCTGAAGACAAATATGAAAGAAACTGCATCAGGGCTGCGCCACAGAGAAGGGTTCAGCATGAAAACTCTCATCAGTCATCTCAGATCATTCCCTAAGCTAGGTAATCACAACTGGTACTTAACAGATGGCACTACTGCAGGAATTTCCCACCTTTCTGATTTATTTATATAACTGCAGTGTGAGTTCTCCATCTCACCCTCTGATACTTAGACAAAGTGCTAAGAATTAAGGATATGTTGCAAAGTAGTACCAACCTTCTTGGAGAGACTGGTACCTTTTCTAAATATCTGGAGGTGCATCATGCATGCATCTTAACCCCAAGAAAACTGGCCTTCTATGGGCACAGAGGAGAGGAAAGCAGGCCAGCAGAGTGACAGGGTATAATGACATAACAAAAAGGGAAGTTAAAGGACCAGAATGTTGTGCCACAATACTCCGATCTAAAAATCAGAATGCTGCTTCATGCCATCAGGCATCCCACACATTTTCTAAGACTTGAAAAGATGGGAGCCCCTTAGCTGTAAACACCATTCTGGTGTCTCTGAAATCATATGAACTTCATATAACCCTGAAGGAAAATGCACTTTGCTGCAATCAGAAATGACAACATAAAGAAGTGTTTCAAGTAATGCCACATGATCCAGCTTGCTGAACTGCCATTGCATCTGAGCTTTCTCGCCTGAAACCAGAGACCCCTACATACACACATACACATATACAGGCAGGTAAGTGCCCAAGACCTTCATCTTTGCTTACCACAAGTTTTGTGTAAGATGAACAGATAGATGGGTGACTTGTTTGTACTTCAAATGACACTTCCAAGAACAGAGCAAGCCAGACAAACCAAAGAAATTCAGAAACAAAATCCCAGCTGCTCTGTGGGTATAAATGATCATGTGCAAGTTGAAAATTGAACTGAGACAGACAGTCCATACTGTTAAAAAGCTATGAGTGTTGTCCTGAAGTTGAGTGAGAGAAAGTTAGATTTAAAGTCAGGGAACTTCCTGTCATCTATCAGGCAACAAACTAAATTGCCTCCCCAGGACAGTCATGAAATCCTTGCAAACTAAGTCAATTAAAGTTAGACCAGACACTTACTCTGCAATACAAACTTCAGAGCAGTCTTATGTTTCTGTCAAAATGATCAATAATGGAACAGTTAATGTTGAAACTTAAATTATAAGTCCTAGGTTTTGGAAGCAATACTGTGCTGAGATGACAAAGTCATCTCATGGCCCCAAGGAACTTCTGGAAGATTCAGGTTTAAAACTCTTCACTGCTTTTACATTTACAAGATTGTGGGTTTTGTTACTCCCCAACCCCCCACCCCCCCCCAGCTATTCAGAGCAGAAACATAATTTCTTCATTCACTAAAGCTTTTATTTTGGAAAAATATCCAGTAAAGGGTAAGACCAAAAGTGTTGGCATGCAGTAATAATCATTATTTGTATCACTGCCAGTAGCTTGCAAGCAATGAGAAGGGACACTGTTTTAGACTGCATTAGGCAGAGGAGAGCACCAGGCTGGAGAGAAAGGCCTGGAATGATTGCAGTGCACTACAGGACTCAGCTGAAGACCTCAAACCGCCCCCCCCGCCCAAGTAATACAAAGTTCAATTAACATCCACTGGATTTGGATTAGGTCTTTAAATATTTAAGGTCTACAAAAGAAATGAGCAAAGCACCTGGTTCAAGCCAACAGTTTGGCAAGAATCTGGACTCTGTACTTGTCTGAATTACTTCCCACGTCACGGGAACTCACTGCAACATGCACAATAGTCACTTCTCCAGGACAACACCTGTTCTAGCCTGAAAACAGGCTACAGTTGTGCCATCCAGCAAGAATGACTGCTTTTCTTTCCTCAAAACAAAGGTATTAATATCTTGATAAGTATCAAACTTCCACCTGAATAACTCACTGCAGGAGCACCTAACTGGAAGTTACAGAATTAGGAATGTTATTCTGTTAATTAGTCTAACCCATCTCTATTGGGATGGTGGATGTGCTGACAATAATAATTTTTCTTCATCTGTGTTTTGGATTTAATTTTCCAGCTGGAGGAAAGAACAGGTTCAAGTGTTAAAGCAGGATGCTGAGAGGTCTGTATTCCATTCCCTTAAAGTGACTTAAACCAAGCTACTTAATTAAGTTCAGTAAGTTCTACAAACTTTTGTTTTTGTGCTAACACCACAAAAATAAAATGCCATTATTGTACAAAGAGGCTGAGGGAGAATAAAAGTGAAGCAGTTTTAAAGTTTTGCAATCCTCTCTTTGTCATGTGGAATGCCCTGCAAATTCCTCCTGTAGTCAATACTGTCCTTCTTTCAAACCTGCTAGAAATGGGTAGGAATCACAAAATTCAAGTAAGGCAGCTAAGTGTGAATTCTGGTGGGCATGGAGGTGTTCCCCTCAAGCTGGTGTAACTGCACCCCTGTATGTAGCTGGAAGCCACCGCTCCACACCAGCAAGAAGCAGTTCACCCACCGCTGTTTGGGGACCTCTAACTACAGACAAAAAGCCCAGGTGTTCCAGAAGTAGCTACTGTTGGCATAAAATAGCTGCAAAATTCACATCCAAATTTCTCTCAAATTATGTGTCTCTGCTAACAGAAGAACTAACATCTTGCTGTTACAACCCTGAGCTGGGCATTTAAGCAGTTAAACGTCTGGAGTCTGTTGATATTATGGAGATATCACTCCATAGCAACTCCTAATTCTGCATTCCTTCTAGGCCTAAAACCTGTCCCGAAGTGAAGTGCTAGAAGTCTAAGGCTTGTGGCAGAACAAGCAAGCTAATTGCTGCCATTTATTTTATTTTATTATACAGGAGAAAGCCTACTGTACCATACTGTGTCAGCCCCCGTCTGAAGAGGGCTGTTTGTGTGACCCACTTTCAGGCAAATCCTCTCCTGTGAAGTTATTCAAATTTATGACTATGGTGCAAGGAGTAAGCCTGGAGCAAATTTACAGCGAAGACTTTTTACAGGGTGGAAAGGAATGCCTCACAGGAAAGGTTTCCATTTTATAAGCAATCCTCCTGCAAGCTGATGCATTAGGTAGACAGAGAGGCAAACCAACAAGAACTGAAGTAAACCGAGGAGGAAGCAGCGCCAGCTTTGCAAAGAAGTTCAAGGGCAGTGACAGCAAATGCTTCATTCCTCCTCCTTGCTCTAAACACAAAAAGATAGTAAATGTCTCAGAGGAAGGAAAGAGGATATGTTAAGAAAACAGAGTTATATTCAAACATGGCCTTAAAAAAACCTTGGATTTATCTTTTCTGTTATTTCAACCACTACTTAGTCATTAATGAACTGGGCAGAGGAAGCGGATAAATAATACTGTACAAAGAGAGAACGGTATTTTTCAGCACACATTGCCTTGTCCTTCCAAACCCTGATATTTTCATTCTTACAGATGGAAGTATCAGACCAACCTTGGCCCAAGACGAAAGGAGACTCTTAAGGGACCTTGGTGTCTGCTCGGAGGTCCCCAAACTCCCCAACCTGAACCACTTCAGAGTGGCATGGAGCAACGGCTCCCAGCTGTGACATGAAGGCCCTTACCCATGCTGCGGGGTGGATGCTTCACAGGGCCAGCAATGTGCGATCCGCTGACAGGCGGCAGTTCCCGTCTCTCCGGCCTGCTTAGAGCACAGCTCTCGCTCCCGTCACTGCTGGCGTGAGACATGCTACTCAGGACACGGGTGATACAGGGAACACGGGGACGAGGAGAGGAAGAAAACAGGGCTGACCGAGAGATGAGAGAAAGGTGGCAGATCTCAGTTTATGGATGCAGTTTGTGGAAAAAGGGAGTGGGTGTCCAGAAGCACAGAGATGGGATCCTAGCATGGGGAGGTGAAGGTGCACACCAGAAGGGTGGGAGAAGACCCCTGAACAACCCCCTGCTTCATATATTCAGATCCAGCTCAAGTAAAATGGTGATTTCAATTCCTGTAAAACACTCTTCCTTTCCTCACACAAAAAGAACTAGCATTAAACCAATCTTCAAAGGGCGTATCAGCAGATAGGCCAAGGACTGCATGAGGTACCTGTTCTACCGTCTCCTGTGAAATTTTGCTCGTTAGGGCACCGGCAGAGGCCCCGGCAGAGACTGTATCTGTTCTGGATCGCAAGCATAAAGGACGAACTGGCTGCTTCACTCTCGCTGAACAGCTGCCACGAGTGAAAATAAAGCTTCTTGCGGTCTGAGTCAGATGCAAAGTAATTGCCTCTCCACAACCAGGGGAAAAACAAACCAAAGAAGAAAGGGCGATTCTTCAACTGAGGCCTGCAGTGCTGCTTCCAAGCAGAAGACGAGGCTCGCACTGGGCTCCTCTGCCCTGGAAGGAGCTGTTGGTGGAATTGGGCAACAACACTTGGCCCTACTTACACACAAGGGCTCGATTAATTTTGTTTGTTTCCCCTCATCAATACAATTAAAACCAACCTTCCATAAGTACCTTCCTTATCACTGAGATGAATGCCACACATAGGCAGGACAGGGAAAGTGGGTTTATTCCACCTTCCATTTTTCACTGGAGGAAACAGTAGGATTAAAGCTATTCAGCTCAATACTGATTCTGAGATTATTCTGTTATGTCCAACCAGAAAATTGCAAGTACAGACATGGTCTGAAAGACCTTCTCATCCTCTCCGTGTAAGGACGTACCATTTTAAAGACTAAATCCTCATGTAACCGAGTCCCAATTGTTGCAAACATGGTTGAAGGGGATTTAATCATAAAGGAATTTCAGTTTCATTAGTGTCTCATCCTATGAAAATCAGGATAACTAGACAAGTGTCTTGAATCAAATAAAACAGACTTCTTAAAACAGTATTTCTAAATGCAAGGAGTCCTTGCAGGCAGAATGTGATTATACTCTTGATTAAAAAAAATAACGTGTTCCTTGTTGGTATAACTGCACAGAGCAATGAATTACACCCTTTCCACATTCTCATATAGATTTTTTGTCTTTCCAGATCAAAGAGTCATTGCCTGGCAGGTTCATCCCCACCACTGGGCCCTTTGCAATCTCTATCAATTTGATAATTCAAAAATCTTTTCTCATCAACTGCAAAAAAGGGATCTATGCACAAGATGACAGTGAAAAAAACAAAATAGAGACAGCGAAATAACAAAATAGAGAAGCAACCAGTCCCTCAAATCATCTTGATAAAAGCCTGATTTGTCAAAAAGGAGAAAAAACTCTCCAAAAGTACAGAGAAAATATTTATAAAGAATTAAACTACGAGCTCAACAAAAACAGCACAACATGCAATAAGAATGAAAGTACTTTCCCTCTTGCTCAGGCTGTGCAGCTTTCCAGTTCACTGGCAGGGGTCATAAAGATCAGTGCTCTTCACCTGCATTACATTTAGTCTATATTTTTGGTGCAGATCTCTAACAGTGACACCATTGGCGGGGGGCGGGGGGGGGGGGAAGAGAAAAGAAAAAAACCCAAAAACCCTCAACCCCCAATCTATTTTTCTATCTTCACCTACTCAGAAAGTACAAGTATAAAAATATCCAGTGGTGGAAAAACCCATAACACAGTAAAAAACAACCCACAGGACAAACTCATCTGTGAAGTAACTAACCACAGCGTCCTTCAGACTCCCACGTGCTGACTTCTGCCGTTTTCAGCCCTTCACAGCGTTTTCTTTAGGCAAAAGGTGACTCTGATTCTCTTACCCTACAGTGGTGACCGTCTCACTCTCTGCACTGGTCAGCCAAGGTATGTCCCAAACTCTTCTTGTCATGTATTCTACCTTCACAAAACTAACAGAAAATGAGTGAGGATGTAAAAATCGGGTCCTTTACATTAAAGTCATGGCCCTAGCAGTAGACAGCTAGTTAGACTACCATTTGATATCATCCACTGGAGACAAGGCACAGACCAAAACACATATATACACACCCCTAAGTAATTACCAAACTCATTTGGTAATTAAAATAATTTTTAAACTTTTAATCATTAAAATGGTTTTTACCAAAATCATTTGGTAAATTAAAAATTGCCAATTATTCATTTGTACCAACAGACACCAAAGCAAATGTTGCTCTCAGTTCCCACTGTACAGATCTGTTTCAGCTAATGTGTTATGCAGGCATATCCACAGCAGAGGCTGGTTCATCTTAGGAGAAAAATCAAAACTCACTTCCTAGAGCACAGTATTGCCTTCATACAGTCTTTTATTATTTAGGACGTATGGCAGGAAAACCAGTTGCTGCTGTGAGAAATGAAGCTTGGCCACAAAATCAGCCATGTAAAAATTCTAACTTTTAAGATGCTTATTCATCTCTTTTTATTAAGGGAGGGAATCTGGCAATTTTACTCCCCAAAAACACCTAGTTCTAAATCCGTACAACACCCTCCCCCCCAATTACTCCAGTTTACTTCAAATTATAATTAAAAATAAGTAAAAACATTTTAACTGGAAGCTGGAATTGTTTAGTAATCAATGATGTGTAATTTAGTTTTCCTTTTTTTTTAAATAGCATAGTCATCAAAATATACTTAGCAAATGAAGCAATTAAGTGCAAAACCCTACTAATCCTCAGTTAAAAAACAGTTTCAATGGAAATGTTTTTGACCACCCCTAGTTTGTAGCTATGCTACTGCTGCAGCACTGAAGTGCCTACTAGAGATTACACTGAAAAGACCGTTCCAATTCAGTCATCATTATCAAGAGACCGAAAATTGCCACTTACAGACTCCAGCTGCAAAGTTCTGATGAAGACAGCAGTGAATGTGACAGAAAGGGAATGAGCTCATTTTGGACAACACAGTTTATCTACCTCCTATGCCCCAAAGAGGTGAGTTTTCACACTTTTTTGTTTATCATTATATTTATGTGTATCCGTGTACACATTCTGGGCGATTTTTACAGCATTAATCTGATATTAGATCAAGAATAAGGTCCTTTCTGCTGTCTTTTTTCCAGCCATTCATTATTTCTATTGTCACAACTCCTAGAGCTCTCATCTGCAGTATGCAAACCACTATACAAACAGAGAACAAAAAAGATAGCTCCTGACCTAAAGACCTTCTTTTCATGAGAACTGCAGTTTAAGAGTCTTGTTGCTGATGATGATTATTCCCTACTTACAAGGAATCTTCCCTAAGGGATGAGGGAAAATAAACCAAAATATGTGACAGGCCAGCAAAACTGTATGTAAATAAGGACTTTCAGTATTCTCCATGAAACATTAGAAGCTTTTCCAAATAGGCAATATTCTACCCTGAAAAATCAGCTAGGACCTCTGTGCAGGTCAAGACATAGGAAGGGTCCCCCAGAGAATTGGACAGATGCTGGTTTGTTTTTAAACCCACACCAGCATGCCCACTGTTACCAGTGTGTTTTGCACCAGAGGATCTCATTCCCTGACATCGGTGAGCTCACCTTGATTCTGTTCTGAGTTGAGAGAGACAGACAGAGAGAGAAGCACACACATGCTCATACTGAGACTCCTGTCTGCTGACCTAAAAAAGGAATTGACATAAGAAATGAGAAAATCCAGCTGGTCTGATTTCTTGCCAGACAATCTACCAGCCATGACCAAAATGGTCAGGTCTCAGGAGATCTGTGGAGGTGGGAAGACAGCTGGTGGTTTACAGCACCTGAAACAGGGCCCAAATCAGGGAATCGGGGAGTTAAAATCCTTGGGAACAGACACTTTCTTTTTACCAGTGTAAACCTTCTGCCTCTGTGGCCTGACAATGTACCACAAAGTGATGAGCTTCTGGCACTCTGTTGTTGCTGCATTGCTAGTGCGATTGATCAAATGAGTAGTGCTTTGGTGGGAGGAATGGCGAAGACCAAGTAGAAGACAGTGGTTAATTCCTTTCTGTAACCAAGATTAAATTCTTTACCCCTCAGCTTACCCTCCTTCCCCGTCTAATGATGTTCTCTGAGAAATTACATCTTTTTCTAAAATCTAGAATTGTACTAATTTATACCACTCTCTTAGTATCCAGAGTTCTTTCCTACGCTGCTCACCACTAAAGCGGCTTCTTCCATCTAACCTCTCCTATGCAGTCACTTCTTCCTGTCTCTCCAAGACTAGAAAATAAAATCCCAAACCATTGACCTAAGAGGAGGGGAAAAAACCCCAAACAACCCAGATCTGGAATTTTGCCTGCCAGCACATATAAAGGATGCATAGGTTAAAAAACAAAGCTAGCCCAATCATGGCATCTGGCAATGCTAGGGCCCTCTGAACCAGAAAATGCTTTTAATTATCACCTCACCAATCATGCTACAAGTTATTGCTGTATTTTTTTGGTTAAGTTCCCTCAGGGAATTAAACAGATCATGATATTAATCAGAAGGCATGTAGGAGGCAGGGGGCAGAATGCTAGAATTACACGTGTGTAGGTCCCTTAAGGCTTGAATAAAGAACTGAGATTTAGAATCCCGCTGTCAGAGCAACTGAAGCCTTGCATGCTGCAAGCCTCGGCCCTCTGACCTACACAGCCATGGCATTATCGTATCTGATTTTCCCAGGATGGTTAATCTCAGCTGCTAAACTTCATCAGTCTCTGCTAGTGTTTACCATCATCTGGATTTGCCACTTCCGAACTTTCCAGGCTAGAACCAAATGAGCCAGCTGTCACACTCCTCCCTGACAGGGACAGCTCTCCCCCCCCACCCCCCCCACCATAACAGTCTGAAGTCTGGAAGCCTAAATGGCTAAATCCCAGAAAGGCAGAACAAAAACTAATACAGCTGGGGGGAGGAGAGGGAGGTGTAGCTCTGAAGCTGCAGTTGAGGTTCAGAATGCAGCTCACAGCAGTGTGGTCACGTTAGGATGCTGCGGTCCGAGACACAGACTGTATTCCCATAGTCTACGTTTTTTGCCATAAAATATGTTCCGGTAAAGAAAGAGTGTTTTGGCAGCTTAGCTCTGGTACTCACAACACTGACATAGTGCAGGCAAATGCAGCAGTAGTCCAGGCAAGGTAGGAGCCAGCCTGCAAACGAACCTTAAATTACATTTGAGAGTCAGGGTGCGGAAGGGTGAAGGGGGTAGGAGGGAGAGAGTTGAGTTTCTGTCCCATGTTGAGTTCTCCATCGAAGTGGCCAATAAAAGCTGCAATTAGTGCTAACACACCGAGGGTGTTTCTGACACGGCTGTCCATTTCCCAGGCTGATGGTATGCCTGTGTGGCAGACAGAAAAGGAATGGAGGTGCGTGCAAGCTAGTTTTAAACGACCGCTAAGGTCTGCCTTGGTAAACACATTCTGCTAAGAAGCCACAGAGAGCTTTGTGCTGCTACAGCCAGATCGCTGCCAGCACCTGAGTTTGCTCAATTAACACTAGCACTGACATTCAGCCTACACCACAGTGGACCCTTCTCAATATATTCAGCATAAAAAACTTTAGCAAATAACAATTTCTGGTCACAGCCTAGTTCCAGGGATTTCAATTACCGAATTAAGTTACCTGTCCTCTTCACTCCCGAGCACAGGAGTATTTCAGTAGTGGCCCTCTTTCGGGATTGTTTTCAAATTTATTGAGTGACAATTTCTTGACACAGAGGGTTGAAACATGCAATAACTAAGAGTCCAGGGTGGGGCTGTTAACCACAAGGACTATGTTTAATAATCAATGTTAAATTGTACTTCAAGTTGAGATTTTTTTTTTTTTAATGCAAACTGAGCCAACTGCTTTATTTTGCATGATGACCACTGTAATTTCTTTGAAAATTTAGCCTTCAGTGTTCTTAACACTGGTCCCACAGGTTACAGTTATAACAATCCCTATAGGTGTAAATAAAAACAACAGTCTTATAGCTGTAAAGCTTGAATCATGAACCAGAGTTATCAAAACTGAAATTCCAGGATGAAATAATTCTCTTTCAGCCTGCAACAAGGAAACAGAGGTCAGCCAAACATTTGGGGGCTAGAGATGATTGTGTGCAGATTACAGCTGTTCACATCTGGAGTTCGGATTTGGCCAAACTCTTAGTACTATCCATCACAAAAACTAAACTGAAAGAATGTTTTGGTTGTATGATTAGGAACCTAAAAGTTAGGAAACATTAAATGTAAAAAATGCTGTGTGCGACTTCTACTCTGCCTATCAAATGCAGAATCAGGGACTCGGTTATTTCTCACAATGGAGTATCATCAGGCTTGACTGTGGCACTTCTTAACTGGTGAGTATTTAACCACAAGTCTGCATTTGCCAGTACAGGTCTCACTGGTGCATCTATTTCTCAGCACAGAGGGGCCGGTGACACAAGCTGAAGGCTGTGACAGTGGCCCACCCACCTCTCTTTTCTGAAGAAGTGCCTTTTGGGCTGGCCTGGCTAACCCTGCACACACACCTAGCAGATGCATCTGAGTGCTTGGAGTGCCTTCACGACGTATGCTAATTGGCACTTTCACTTTTTTAATTGCACAGCCAATATACCCACGTATATAAGATGTTTTCCCTCTCATATTGTAAGATGAACGACAAAAAATTTTAGTACATGCAGAGACCACAGTACTCACTGTTCTGAACATACATGTTTATGTACTTAGACACACACAGGCAGTATATAACACTGAGGATATTAAAATGACTGGGATTACAGGGCTCTGGCTTCAGTCCCTGACTGACACAGACCGTCCAGGAGGTTCTCGGCAAGTCGGCCCCCTTCTTCATGGCGCAGTCTCTCATCCTGGAGCGGAGGAGATATATACTTTTTAATTCATCTCCTTCTCAAAAAGGAATGACTCACTTTATCTCAAACTAAGCAAATAAATTCAATTTTGGACAACAACCAAGATGGGAAAATTTCATCCCGATAAGCTTTCCTGACTGAAGACAGAGGTTTAGAAGGGAAACAGTTATACAGCCTTAACTATAGGAGGTTCCTTCCGTTCCTGCTATAATGCAAAATCTTCCAAGATGTGCCAAGTTTTCACTATAGTCTGCATCAGGCAGCGACAGGACACCAAAGTGCTCTGTGGAGAGTAATGCATAAATCCAAAATGATCTTTTGACTGCATTGACTCTTCTCTCCTGAGATGTATTACATTTTTTCAAGTCAGTGAAAAATAAAAAATTGCAAAATATCACTTTTAATCCTTGGACTACAAAATGGTTGAATCCTCTAGAGGCCAGCCGGGGCCAGAAACAATTTTTTTTCCCTTTTTCCCAGATTTGGGGGGGCAGAGGGGAGGGCAAGGGGAAAGGGAGAGAGCAAAGAGTGGTTGGTTTCAAATAGCAACATTGTCCAAAAGGGTGAAAGGGAACAGATGGCCGTGGAGAATGCAGCCTCAAAGCCCTAAAGAAAAGGGCTATTTTGACAGATCTTGCTGTTTCCTATTCAAGCATGAACACTCTGGCATGGAGAGTTAAGACGATACAAGGAACAACCTCTGTTCCCAGCAACTGACTATGGGCAACTGGCCTCTGAAGCTCTCTGAGAAAAACAACATGAGACAGACAGACAAACAGATATGGCAGCAAGCCCAGACCTCAGCCACCAGGAAAGCGGAAAAAAACCACCCCAACAACAACAAAAAACCCAGAAAGGCTCGAAACAGCTGCCTTTTCCTGGCTCCAGCGCAGAGCATTAGAAAGAGCCTGTCCAGCCTTTCTCATCTTCCTTTTCAGTGAAACTCCTTGAAGGGGTCACCCTCAAGCTGTTGGTCTTTGCCCTGAGGGGAGGTGAAAAAGAGGACAGAGCAGAGCTCGTCTGGCTCAGTGAAACCTGCTTCCTTTAATCACAAAGACCTCCCTCCAGCTAACGAAGAGGAATTCTAAATGTAAAAAAAGCATAATTAATGCTAGATTTTTGCATGCAAAAAGGTTGAGAAATTTAACGTTGTGGCTCCCACAGTACATGTAATTTGTTTGCATAGTATACAGCAGCGAGCCATTATATCCAGGGGCAGGGAGAATTGGGCTCGCTGTGGGAAACACCGCTAATGTGTGTCCTGACTTTTTCTATCACTCCTAATGAAGAGGGTTGATCTATCACGCCTAATCAACACCAACAGCTGTTTCAGTCACCGTCTCTGGGCATGTACTATCAGATGGAGATTTCAGTTTTGAAGGACAGCTCCACATCCAGACCCAACATTTAGAGAGACCAAAGCCGTTAAGTGGAACCAGGTTGTTACCAAAGTCCGTACACTTGGGAAAGTCTTTCCAAGTCTTTCCAAAGAGCGAGGGATGAATCTGAGTTTTTGAGTTTCTTTCCGATTTATGCACCATTTTCATTTTTTAGGGCAGAGCCTGATGTACTGTTTCCCAGCCAGTGCTTGCCTATGGGCAGAAGCACTGAGCCATACCTTCCCTTTGCACTGTAACCTGGACCAGGGCAATGGTAGTTTCACGCAACAGTTGGAGGGAGAAAAGAGGGGGCAACTGGTATAAACATTAACTATCTTCAGAATTCTTCCCCAAGGCGGGGAAGTAGCTATCATCCCAATTTTAATATCCTCCTTTTTAAAAATCGTTGAAGGAAAAAGATAATAAAGGATTGTGGGTGTTCACATGCCAGAACTCCGAATGAAGAAATGCAAATGCGAAATACTGATCCTATCTGTGCCTTTGTTCCCTCATCTGTGAAACTGCATTTGTTAACTTTAGTCAATAAATAGTAAATGTGTAGAAAAAACAGACAACAGCAACAAATCACCTTGAAATCCTCAGGCTCTACAGGAATCCAAATTATTATCAAAACCTTTGTTTTCCACAATAGGTAAATGGTTTGGGTTTTGTTTGTTTGTTTTCATGAAGGACAGCAAATGTAGTCATTACTAGCTTTAATTATTAATTTGTAACTAAATAGATAGGATCTGACTAGTAGAAGTAGTCAAACAATAAATAAAATACCTTATTTAGGCTAAATCAGATAAAATCCATTTCTTTTCTTCCTAACCATGAGCTTCCTGAGACCAAGTAACTGTTCCAGGCTATACTTATTAAGGGAATCTCAAATATTGATTATTGGCTAAACATTAATGAGCATTGAACTTGTTGATTCATCCTTCTTCCCTACATTTCCTTGAGTAAAGTCAACCTGGTGTAGTCGACCTGTAGTTTTCATTCTGCTTTACTTATAGTGCCCATCTCTTCCCATTCTGTCACTGCCAGCGTAACGAACCGCGCTCACAAACCAGTTCTGTCTTTCATGTTGCAGGACAGGTGGTCCGTCAGCATATTCCCACACATTCCAAATATTTTAAGTGTTCCACATCTGTTGTCTAAAACATTTTTAGTTCCCTGCAAGAACAGTAGGAGATGAAAACAAAAAGTTATATATAACGTAGTAACTGACCTTTTATGCCACATGAGCTCTCTGTCATTTCAACAAGATGATAAATCACAAAAAAGAGCTCAACCTTCATTCGTTATATTATTCAGCTATTAAAAATTCTTGCAGAGAAGATAACTTGAGAACTAGCTTATGACATCTGTAATAGCCCTGATGATACACCTGAGTATGGATGCGCTTTTTTTTTTTTTACAGTGTCTGCTGATCTATGGGAAATTTTAAAAATGAAAGAATGAAGGTGATTTACACATTTACTAACCATACAAGCCACTCTATCTCCTTAAAAAAAAAAATCAAAACATCTCCCATGTACTTAAAAACAATCTGTGTAGGATTTTTAGAAGTGCTCAGTATTGGCCTATATTGTTAAGGATTGGTAAGGAAACACCCAAGGCTTTTAATTTTTTTTTTTTTTTTAATACTACAAGAATGAACTTGATCAGATGTACTTTAAAAACATATGACTGCAAGTAATTCTCAGTGATGAAACAGAGCCACTGGTCAAGATCTGAGACCAGGGAATTAAAAGCACTAATTGCATCTCAACTACTAATCAACTACTAAGCTACTATTA
This sequence comes from Phaethon aethereus, assembly GCF_964289735.1. Lineage (NCBI taxonomy): Eukaryota > Metazoa > Chordata > Aves > Phaethontiformes > Phaethontidae > Phaethon > Phaethon aethereus. The sequence goes on along the minus strand of NC_138579.1, from coordinate 38,682,485 downwards.
GGAGGCAGAAAATGACTGCCTGGCCTGTAAATGGGATGGGTGGTGGGGGTTAGTATTTCTGCTCTTGCTGAAAGTGTTGAGAGATGGCAGCAACTCCAAGCAGTTGGGAATCTGGTTTGCATCTCAGTGCAGAAGCTGGCATGTCTCTCTTTACCAGCACTGCAGCTCCACTGGGTACTGGCTTATTACAGACTGTGACAGGAGACTGTCCCCTGCTGCATGACAGATGTCATTTCCAACAACATAATGGCATTCCTTCAAGTACTTTGCCAGCGTGACAACACACTTCAGCTAGGAGAGCTGATGCCTCATCATATGAGATATGAGGAGTACAAACGTGATCTTCATAGCTGTGCAATATAAATAAATGCACTCCGGGTTATTTTGTTGGTTGGTTTGTTTTTTAAGTGAAAAAGAAACCTTCTATTCTCAGCTACAGAGAAATGCTAAAGGGGAGCTTTATGTGGCAGACCCAAGACTATGCCTCAGGGAAAACGATGCCACTGTGTGACCGTGTTCAAACAAAGCACTGCTAGAACACACAGCGAATGCCTTGGTACTTCCCATGGGGCCAGGACTGAAACTTAAGCATTTTAAGCAAACTTGCCTCAGTTAATTTTGAAAGACAACTACCTTTCTCCAGCCCTAAACCAACAATGACTGCAAGGCACAGTATCTCATCAGTGCATAATGGCAACATGATGCTGGATATCAATGAGGATGTAGACATCTTCACCGAAAACACAACTGGATATATAGTAAGTAGAACTGTCCCATGGAAGAGGAGGATTTTAGCTTTCCTTTTAATAGCACAAAACTCGGTCCCTCTCACCATAAACTCCAAGAGGCCTCTGACATCCTGGTACCACAACGAGAAGTGGAAAGTCAAGAGAGAGGGAAGAGGGCCAGACACGCTGAGGTGCGTCAGCAGGCACCGTGGTGGGAGCCTGAGCGATGACAATTGTGGCAGTTTCTCTTGACCTGCAAAGCCTACCTTTCTAAAAACAGTTTGAAGCACAGCTGTTAGCATGCTTAACTCTGCAAAACAAAAGGCTGCCAAAGGCTGAAAGATCACCGAGAAGTTAGAATAAAAACTACTTGCGATTATGTACAAAAACTTATTTTTCATTTTTATTGTGGAAAGAATTTCACCAGCCAAGAGTATAATTTCAGAAGAAAATTCAGCATGTCCAAAGGAAGTCATACAGTGGATTTCAGTGAAAATGCCTGCTAACAAGACCTTGTACTTGTGAATACACTTTCTAAACTTTTAAACTATACTGAATTCTTCTAAAGAAAAAAAAAATCAAGTACAAGTTAATGTATCTTCACTAGTATTACAGGAGAGAAAATACCCTCCTGGACCTTGTTCTCTCTGGAATCTGAAAAGGCCTGGACTGTATTCCAGTATGCACGAAAAGCATTAATGTGTCAGCAGATGACTTTACACAAACAGAAAAGCTTCAGAGGCATACACTAGCCCCTCAAAGTGCCCTATTGTCTCTGCAGTCCATACAGAAACTTAATTTTGGGGATCTCTTTAGACTGTCTGTGCTTTGGGCAGTCTAAAAAACACTTGAGCAGAAAGCACTTGTATGCAATTACATGATTATTGTAAACCCAGGATATTCTCTAATGAATAGGCAATGCTTCACAGGTAGCTCAAGCTGGCTTCAAAGCATAGGGAATTTGCCTGGCACCAATAAATCATTTCTGATATCTGAGAGATCAGCTGGGTTCCCTCACAAAGTTTTGGATGGTAACAACATCTGGCTAGGGCTTCATTAGCTCTTCTAAAACCAGTTATATTTTTCACTTCCACGGCAAACTCTGATGAAAAGCCCAGTGGTGCAGAGAGCAGCAGTGGTTACTAAGCAAGGGACAGTCTTTCCTCAGAAAACTAGGTTTGATCTGCTTTCTTTGCATGATGCTGCCACGATGATGATATTTCACAGAGATAAAAGAAAATATTTTTAAGTCATTGATGATCCCATAGCAACATCAAGAGTGTTAAACTGGAATTTGAACAGCGAGGGGAGATGGAAAAGGAATCGGGCAGGGTCTGTCTCTCAGATTTACTCTGCAGTCCTGGCAATCTCCAGAACTTGCCAAAGAAACTATATGAGAAAATATCCAAGCTCTACAAATATAGTTCAAAACATCACACGCTCTCATTACTCAGCCACACCTTGTAGTATTTGGTGTTTCTAAAACTTCAGTTTCTGGAGTCAAGTAATTATGGAAAAACCCCATGGTTTCCTATTCAGCCTTCTCCCCTCTCCTGCACCCCACATATATCCATTTCTCTGTCATGACAAGTGTGAGAGTGACTTGAAGATGGTCTGATTGCATCCCCAAAGTTTAGGAGTGAAGAAGCAAATAAAAAGTTCTCCCAAATATGTATCTTTTAAATCTCAATTTTCTGAGCTTAATATGGAAGGCTAATCCTAATATTTAGGTCTGGCAATACTGATGTAGTTATAGCAACTACAGGTACCCCATTGTTTTGCTATTTCAATTTAAAATGCATGATATGAATGTTGCGTCAATTATCATGTGACTATAAGTAGTCATCTTTGCTATGGATTTTGAATCTGTCTAGCCGCAGCACAATAGATACACAAATTCTCTTTATCTGCAATGAATTCCTGTAAATCTTGTAAGATTTCTTCTGTATGTTTCAGCTGAGATCAGGTAAAGCAGCAGATAACTCCAGGCAGAGCACTCCATACTTGTGTGCTATTCCTGATGCTAGAAACCTTCACGATTTTTAAAATGTATTCTTGTATTGTAGAAGACAGACAATAAGCAGCTGTAAAAATAGCTAAGTCATCAATTTCCCAATCTCCTGCAACTCTAGGATGAGCTGCCAACATTCTTACAATTTTCATTTCTATATGGTTTCTCAAAACTGAAGGCAGACATCATTTTGTATAGTAACTGTACCAAGTTCTTTCCTAACACTATCTCTGGAAAGATAAATGGCAGCTACAAATATTAAGGATCATTTCTGCATTTTTTTCCAGCATACAAGCATATTATTATTCACATACGATGGCTTGGTCTGGGATCTACAGTACCTTCAACCAAATTAGTCTGACACTCTGTCCCTTCACCCAGGTCTTTAAGGAAAATGTTAAACAGCATTGACTCCAGTGGTGACCACCGAGGAAGGCCACCAGCTGCCACATGGAATTTGAGTGACTGTTGGCTACTCTCCGAGCTCAGAAGTCCTGCTAATTGTCCACAACCTTGTAGTTCATCCTTCCAGTCTACTTCTCTCTAATTTCACTAAAAGGACACTACAGCAGACCATGTCAAAGAGACTCGCTAAATGGAAGATTAAACCACATCAGCTGCTGTGCCCACATCCACCAGGCCAGTCATCTCATCATACAAGACAATCAGACTGGTGAAGCATGATTTGCCTTTGGTAAATACAGAGTGGCTCTCTCCAATCACTTTCTTACCTCCATGAGCCTGGAAGCCTTAGATGAGATTGCCTGTCCTAGTATTAATTCCAAAAGAATTCTGTGGTTTTGGTGTCTTATCACAGAATGAAAGAAAAACCCCACCTATACTCCAGCTAAACTTAAGCATCTGTTGAAAATGCTGATAGGTTTGATAGTTGCTTAACTAAATAATGTCAATCCCCTACATTTCAAGCACAAATTGGCAACATTTGCAAGTAAAACAGCAAGCTGTAGACACAGGGTTAAAAAAAAAAAAAAAAGAAACAGGAAGAAAAATCAACAGCTTGTTATGAATAAGTTTACTACAAAACTGAGAATATCAGGGTGTTCAGGATGACTGGGTAGATAAAGATTAGTGTATTCAACTGACTGTCCATACAGTCACAGGAGAAAACCACATGCTTACTCTCCTTCAGCAATCCGCTTGATGTACTAATGGATTTGCCATGGGAACTAACTGTATAACCTTATTCATCCCTTTCTCTGTGAATAATGTATTTAAAAAAAAAAAAAAATTTGGGAAACATAGCAAGATTGAGAGTGATGATCAGGTGTGTGAATTTCTGCACTCTCATGTGCCAGAAAATTGGCTCTGCATTGACACACTAAGCACTTTTTATACACAGGTCCAGAAGTTAAGCAGACAGCTCTGATGCAGGTTTCCTTCTGCTCATCCTGCCATATTTATTATCTGCATGTTTTCAACCCAGGAGAAAAATACAAAAGCGTATGTAGAATTGCTCTTTGAGGCTGCTGCATGAAGAAATACAATTAACCTGCCACCAAGCCACAGGAGACCTGGAAAGCCCATAGTGGCAGTGACACTGTGTGGAGTTTCTGAAATAAATAGAAGAAAGCAAGCATTTTTTTTTCCCAAGGGCAATGCCCGTGAACATTTTATAAATGCTGGATCTCAGCGTAGTGATAGTTTAAGTAGGCTGGTTTGGTATCATTTAGATATGAAATGAATGTGCTCTACATATTCATTTGCCATATACATTACATCTTCTACAATTCTAAATTAAACAACGTTCTTTATTTAATTATCATGCTATAAACATGACAAAAAGAAAACTGCTTAGGGAATAGTAGTTAGGAAAGTGCCTCCTGGATATTGTTGATCATTACGACATCCTATAACCTCCATTACTGTCAATAGGGGTGCACATGATGAGAAGCATCTTCCATTTTAGTATCTACTTAGACAATCAAACCTTTCAGCCAGAAATAAGTAACATTCAGATATCTGGTACCTACTGGAGGCCTCTTCAAAGTCTTTTATGTTGGTTCTAACGGATGCGCTTCAGCTCTCCTAGCCAAAGTAATTACTGGAAAAGACTGATAATTGCTCAACAACCAGAATGGACTGTTCTTTCCCTAACTTCTAAGATTTTTTTTCAGTAAGGAAGACTAATCCTCGAAACTATTTGTAAAAAATATTGAATGAAAATTAATCACATGAAATAACTGGTGCTGCAAACGAGAAATAGGATTTCCATAATTTATTTTGGAACAATAAATACGCAGGTTTAAATTTTGACCTTGCTAGTATCATCAACATAAGTAAAATAAAGCTCATAATATGTGGTCAGCTCAAAAATGAGGCCACGTAATTATTTCAGCATGCACTTCCAAAGTCAGTCAACAATATCAAGCTACTATGGAAACACAGCAGAATTTGTTAATTTAATTTGTTAACCTTTCCAACTTAGTTAAACACAGTTTGTTGTTAAAATGACAGCTCATGCACCAAAAGCCAGAAAATGAAAGCACTCTTATACTTGCTCACTTTACAGAAGTGGGGTATTTGGATTCAAAGCTTTGCTGCTACCTGCAGACTTGTATTACAGCTTTCTAATTTCCACCTGCGGATAGGTACATGCACCCAGCTGTTCCAGCAGGCAGTAGGAATTGTAGGGATATCTTTGGTGGCAGATTTGGGCCTAGTCACTTAAAGAGTTTTACATCTGTAGTTTCCAGCCATTTCTGGTGAACAGAAGCATATCAACAGCTCGCAGCCATGGCTAACCTACCGTCATACCCACTGAATCAAATGAAGAGCTTGTATACCCTACACTCCAACACTGGCTACGCTGGTAACATTTCCCAACCAAAGCTAGTAAAAAAAAAACCAAAGAAACCAAACAAACCAAAACACATGCTTTTAAAAAATAAATAAACAAATCTTCTAAAGACTTACACGCTTTCTGAAAACATGTACATGCCAGTAAACCTTCTGACAGACACAGGCCACGTTGATACCTGCCAAGCAGATTTCCTGCAGAATCCTGCTGCTTTCCAGCCAACCTTCTGGCAGCTTGCCCAAAGGACGGCTTTGGATCAAGGACCCAGGACTTCCAAGGGAACAGCTTAGGAGACGTAAGAATGGGGGAGGGCATCCACGTTCACATTTTTTCGAACAATATGTTGCAACTCTGAGCAGACCCTTAAATTTTTGTCTTTCCACTCCAATTAGAAAAATTTTCTGAAAACTCAGGAATTATTGCACAACAGAAATGTAATTTACCAGCCACTCCTATTACAAAGAACCACAGGCTTAATCCTTTACTGGAAAGCCGATCAACTGCCTCTCAACTGCGCTTCCCTTTTCCCTCCCTTTTCTACTCTGTGAAATTTTCATTCTCACCCATAAGTCATGCCATAACTTTTAGTTTGGGAAACTATCACAGAACTGTCTTGCAGGTCATCTGACCAGTCTCCCTACTCTAACATCTGATCATTGTTGGCTGGGACAGTGCACAAAGGCCTCTAATACTATAACCAAATAACTTTCCAGAAGGAAGAGGCTATTTGCAAGACAAATTTACATTGTCAAAGGTCTGACAGAAGTTGGACAACAGCAATACTACATGTCTGACAAATTTACCAACACTTACCTTTGCTTACGTACAGACACAGCATACCTCTACAGTACCTTAGAAAGAACTGGTACCTACTAATATTCCCATGGTATTTGACCCTAAGTGTTGACATATTTTGTACATGCAATATATACACAGCTATGGCTCAAACACATAAGTTGCCATTCAAAGGTTACAGTGGCGAAGACAACATAATGCCTTAGAAGAGCTGCCCAAATTCTGTAGGGATACTAACAAACTTTACCACATCTAGAACTTTTCCTGAGATCTCACCAGGCAAGGTTAATATAATTCTTATTTTAAAGAAAAACAGATTATTTGACCTATGCTAAAATGGGCTTGTATGATCAGGTTTTTTAATTTAGCCAAGACATGTTATATCCTATCTCTTGTGAGAAGTGCCACAGGAGTTTCAATAAGTTCAAATCATGAAAGTAACAGACGTGTGCTTCATGTGAAAGACAGCATCTCAAGAAAAACAGTGCCTCTTCATGTCACTCCCAGCGACTGCCTCAATGCTAACCTACCAGGTAATAAGATGATTATTGAACGACCAATGCTAGTCTGTGCCCAACAAAAGCCTATCATGCTGGTTTCAGCCCATTTATTTACAAGATATGGCAAGATTAGAGCCAGAGGCACCATGGTCATTTGTCAGTTCACATTCACAGCTAACTACAGCTAGAACATACTCATGAAAAATTGAAATTGGCCACTCTCCATTGGCTTCTCTAGATTTTTCTCTTCAGATGCTGTGACTTATTTAAGCAATAACCATTGCAACTTTGATGAAATTACAGAAGTTAGAGAAACAGTTTTCAAACGACAGTAATACATTTAATTTTATTAGTGTGGTATCCAAAGGCATTACTGTGGGGTTAAACCTACAATAATATAACATATTTTGCTTTGCGTTTATAAGCGCTCAGTCACTGTTAGACTTGTTTACAGAATGACGACTGGTATGAAAGCCATGGTCAAGTGCCCATATGCATCTCATACAACCTAGTGTAAAAGTATGATGCAATCTGGTATCAGGACATTGCCATTAGTTCAACATACACCAACCTTACTCTTCCCTTTGCAAAACAGAGGAATAGTGCTGAGTTTGGTTAACATAGCTGTATGGTATTTTATCAGTTCAAACAGAGAGGGAAAAGTAAGTAAGGCAATGGACTTTGCCAGACCACAAATCTGTTATCATATCCAAAGCAAAATACATGTAGTGTATGCATCAATTTGGAATACAATGTTAGAGACTAAGGTATGTATTGGCTGCAAAAGAGTCGAATTGTTCTTATTCTAGCCATTATACTATCTGACTTTTTCTTTCTCAGAGTAGAAAAAAAAAAAAAATCCATGGAAAGAAGAAAGGAACCAAAGAGCCAGAGTGTTTCTAGCAGAACCCAAGTGGGCTCAGGCCGTTGTTTCATTATTTACAGCTGCGGGCCCACCACCTTCAGGAACAAGCAAGGAGAAATACAAGTTCATTTACTGCACAGAATTCTGCAGTGCGATATATACAGAAACTTACTCATTCTCTTGTAAAAATGAGTGCTTTCTGGGCCAAACACAGCAACATATCAAACTCAAAACACATCAAACAGCTAGTATTAATATTTATATCAATGTGGATAATGACCTCAGAATGGAAGAATCCAGTTCCTTTCCATCCTAAATTTGGTGTCAGCTACAACACCATATACATAAATGACATACATCAATGGAAAATATCTAATGTTGTTTTCTCCCACAACATACCAGTGGTATCCACATCAGTATTCTTGAATCTTAGTAATTATTTTCTAAAACCAATCAGCTAATAACTACGATTTTCTGTGTGAATATTTTAGTTTTAAATTTTATGATTTTTTTTCAAATCAATTTCTTTCACAGCTGCATCTTTAATATCATCTGAAAGTAGATTATCAATAAATATTTCAGATCTTATGTATTCTGACTCAAAGTTTATTTGAAAACAAGAATGATGAACATAAAGCAAAACTGACCATATCTACTAGAACAGCTCATGCCTACGCACTCTATAGCGCACAATTTACTGCCTTTGATTGCCGTACCTTGAGGCTGGAATGCAAGACCTGATCAGCAGCTCTACAGCTGTACTGTTTAGTAGCTTGGCATAAGAAGTGAATCAAACTGTATTCAACAACTAATACCTACGCTGCAGAAAAAACAGAATACATGTATGCAGAACATCCTAGTGAACTCTATCCCAAGGGTCACTTGTTACACTTAGTACCTATGCTAAAAATCAGCAAAAAATTGGTTGTGTCAAGACATTTACAACAATATAGCATGATTATTAGCCATCTGTTCTAACAGTCAGAAGGTTGGGGGGATTAGGTTTGGTTTGGGGGCTTTGGACCTTTGGGGTTTTTGGGGGGATTGTTTTTTAAGTGTCTAACTACAAGGCAGGCACTTGCGCTATATTGCTGCTGTTTCTGGATTTATCATTCAAAATTACAGATGCAAAAACATCCTGGAAAAACCTAAACCAAAGTTCTTTTGAAAAACAGAGTTGCATCCAAATAGAATCACAACCAAATAAAGCCATAACATCAGGAACTGCTCTAAGTACACTGTGATGAGTCCTCAGATTAACTGAGTTTGCAATGATTTCTAACACATAAATAAATTCTGAGTACCTTTTGGGTTTTCTGGCAAACGCATTGCACAGCCTTACTTATTACCCACACGGGAGTTTTGCCCCATTAATGGAATTAACTTGCTGCTTTTCTTTTGCTAGCATGAGTTCTTAAACGATTTTAAAGGTTCCTGTATCTCAGTTCTGCTTTCCACGTTAAAGCTGGCATATCTAGCAGCAGTGGCTCATTGCAGAGGACATGCATCATTTCAGCGTTGGCTTAGAAAAATATGTTGCTCGGGATGCACATGTTCTCCATTTGAGAAACCATTGAAATAAATATCATTGAAATAAATATTTATCAACTCAGCTGTAACTGTTTCCCTTTAGTACTGGACAGTGCTGGACAACAGACAGGAATGTTAATGACTTGACTATTCATTCTTTTTATATGCCTCATTTAATTGATTAACATCACATCAAATATACATATGTGGGACTTGTAAGTCCCACCTGCTCCAGTACAGTAGGGAAATCTGCTGCTTGTGTTGATTTTCCCAACAGAAAAATCCATCCCACTCTCTCTGCAAGGTAAAGAGCAATGTTTCTTTCAAAAATGACAATTTAGATTCTTCTTAATGTATCTGGTTCCCAGAGCTAAAGAAACTGCAGCCTCAAGGGATCTCAAGTGAGACACTGAATTTTCAGGCACTTGTAGTAGTACCTTCACTTTTCTTCTGCAGCTCTCCCACTCCCACCCAGGACAAGACTACTTTTTATTAGCTTCAGTGACGTTCTACACCAAGGTAACACTTCCCAGCATCTACTGTGCCTGCTGCCTTGCCCAAAATATCTTTTAACAAATTGACTTCACCATTACCCACCAGCAAAACTTCTCTATTACTTTCTGTGCCATAATGTGGTGGATGTTCCCCTGAAAAGATTTTATCAGTGATGTAATTTCCCAGTACAAAACTGCTTCATGCATTCGGGGCGGGGGGACTGGGGGGGGAGGCAGGGGGAGATAAATTGTCTGAGCTCAGCACCAAACCTTGCCTCATCTCCCAAGGGTGATGAATCATGCACCCTGCTCAGAATAAACACGTCCTCGGTGCAGGGGACTGTTGGATGGCTTCGATGGAAAACACCCTAACTGGAGGATTTTGTTTGTCTCTAGATGCCAGCTCAGTGCATAAATAGAAGAAAGAAATTAAGTTGCTGCTCTGTGATTAAGTTGCTGTCCCAAGTATATCTCAAGCTCTCTCACTAAAAACAGGTTCGTTTTTTCCCTTTGTAATTCATTTTTTAAAGTATTCAGATTATCATTTACCTTTGCACTGTGAACATCTCATTGCTCTCCATGGTATAGCTAATAGCCAGTTACTACCTAGAAATGCGTATTTTGCACAAACATCCACTTTATTTTTGGATGGCTTAAGGAAGAAGATACGCCAATGGCAAGGGAGGGGAGGAGAGAGAAAAAAATTAGAGAGGGGAGCCAAGACTGAAATGGGGTCAGTGGCAGGAAGCGGAGCGGGGTGGGGAGAGCTGAGCTCTGCGACAGCAGGGAACGGCAAATTGGCTGGAGCTGGCAAAGCATAATGAGAAGGAGACAGGACAGCATAAAGCAACGAGCACGCTGCACTCTGGGTCGTCTGAGGAAGCCACGGGATAGACTTTATAGTGCCATTAAAACAGTGTATCTTAAATATTTGAAAATTGAACCAGGAGAGAATAATCATACTGCAAAAACAAACTGAGTACTGATCGACGAGGCATCACATCTCTTACCTCTTACCTGCTCAAAGAAAAGTCCAAAGGTGTCACAGGTGAGACTGCATAATGTATAGACAGCTCTAGGCGACTCTTATGGTTTCCTTTGGGGAAAAGATGCTAGCATGCCAACTCAAAAACCCAACAGGTAAAGACCCCTTGAAACTTCATATAGCAAGAACAGTTACCTCTATGCACTGCACCTGTACTCCATAAACTACATTATTTTTTAAAAGTTTCTGATAATTTTTTATTACACTGTGTTGATCATGTTCTGTAAAATTCTCTGTGGAGGTTTTTGTAGTCCTCCTTTATCAGCTCTGAATGCTGGAGAAGCATTTTTTGTGCATTAACAGGACTGTGGAGATCAATGGAAGCCCTAGTACATTGTCAATATATACTTCTCCATAAAGGCAAATGTTCTCACAGGCAATCCTCTAATTTCAAGACTACTCCTTCGCTTCACCTAAAAAGCAAACAATAACCTATCTTCTCAGATGGTATGCTTGTTTTTTCTGGTAAAATAATTAAAAACCTTTCCACAGGTCTAGTTAACCTATCAGAATTTGAAAATAAAATGCAATTAATCTTCCTCCACTTCTGGATGTTCTTGGCTGCAAGTTCACAGAGGCACCTCACACCTTCACTATATGGACTTCACCCGTACACCCAGGGACTCAGCCTGGACACTAGAGAAGGCTAACAAATGCAGCGTACAGCTCTCCACACATGCCAAAAAGAGCCCTCCAGCACTCAGAACAAACCTGTTTTTTTCATCCCAATGCTCCAATAAATAAAACGTTACAGTTGGAGGCTGCCTGATGTCCGCTTACACCCTGATTTTATTAATCGTCTTCTTACATTCTTTTAATAAGCCACAGAACAGTTAAAACTGTGATTTAATTACCCATCCCTGAGAACTGCCCTTTTAAACAAGTTCATGGCCATAAAATGCTGTTCTACCAATGACTCTGTATCATTCAAACAAGGCCATGGAAGCGGTCAGTATCTGCCAAAACCAACAGGAGATCCATTTAGATTCCTATTTAATAGAGGCAACATTAGAAACTTCACAAAGTCCAGAGAGGGCCTGAGGCAACAAATTAGTTACTTTTTACTGATTTATTTAATCTAAAGCTCATTATTACTGGGATTTTTTTAGTATTATTTCACATTTTAGAGGTTATATTAAATCTAGTTAACTACTCTTTGTGTTTTGCAAACAGACAGACAGGTTGGGCTGACATGCCGATGACTGCTGGAGAAGTAGTCCATGCTCAGCCTGCACAAGACTTGCTGGGTCTTTTACATTGGAGGAAAGATGGTATAGCCATAGCAACTAAAAATCCCTATTAGCTGAGCTCTGCAAGCCCAGCTATCAATAGATAAGAAAGACTGGGCGTTTATTGTCCTTTTTTCCTCTCTTTCCTTCTGTTAAAGAGGTAAGCTTCATCACTTAATGAAGCTACTGTATTTCCATCATCTGAAAAAAAGTGCATTTGGTGCTGCTCAGGCAAGCAAAAAGGTCAGGTGGTATGTTCCATGAGACAATACTTGCTGCAAGAAGTTATGCAACAGCATTTGATCGGAAGAAGGGGAGATACTTACAGATATCACAGTGAAACTAGACAACAAATTACAATCCAGTTATTGTGGCATCTTACTCACAAGTCCAGGGCAGCTGAAAATATATTTGGAGAGCTCAGAAAAATGTCATTTGTCTCAGTGACAGCACCCCTCCTCCAATGCAAACACATTCAGCTGTTGCACATCATCTCTCATCCACAAAAACAGAAGACATACACATGTATTTATACTTATGCATGCTACCTTCACCTGTCTATCAGTGAGTGTCCTGTACCTGTCTGAAAGTAACAGATGGACACCCATTTTTATGAGACGGCATGAAGACACCCTTTCCCCAAAGACTGTCCCTTTCTTCTTTTCCAGTGAAGTTTAAGCTGTATTTTTCCCTAAAATTCTCAGTTGCCAAAGCAATGCAGAGGCTGATGAAGTGAACTAAATGTTGTTCTGAGGGCAATTTAACACTTGCTTGCTCTACCTCGTATATTTGGAACCTCCAAAAAAGTGATTCATTCCCATTTGCATAGTGCTAGAAAATGGGTTTGTACACTGGCCCCTCAGCAAGAGAACTTATAAAGGCAAAGAAATCTGGAACTGACCAGTTGGTTTGCCTGGAATCATTTGATGCAATCTGAAACAGGCAAAGAAACTGCTCAGTTTCTTTGATGGTGTCATGTTGTTGAGAAAATGGTGTCCTACCTTTGCTCAAAATTGCTCAGAGGCAGTGAAATGCCCGATATAACATTCCCAGCAGGTAGAAGAATACTTATTCTAGGTTGAAAAACATGCAGCGGAGTGTAGCTGAAATCTGAGTCTGTTAATTTTGCATAACCATTTCTTAACATACTTTGATGCCTTTTCCATGCTGTGGTATGTTAAACAGATAACCTGGTTAAGGAATTCCAGGTAAGGAATGCCAGGCCAGGTCTCAAGGTTAAGCAGAAAGTTCATTCTAGGACCGTTACAACATCCAGAGATGCTAGAGTGAAACATGAGGCTGCACGACGCTAAGTAGCCAAGAACAGCAAGAGCCACTCAGACAAGTCAAAAGATGGATTTTCTTTCCCTTGCTGAAGCACTACTGTGTACAAAAGGAACTGAATACAGTAATGAGGGCAAAGACAAAAAGCCTTAGTGGACCTGGACTACCAAAGCCATTTCCTAAGATATGCCTGCACTGAGCTTGAAGGGGGCCTCACAGAGAGACCATCGAACTTTAGAGACACCAACCCTTGCAAGAGGCAGGCCAGGCTAAACACGGGCTTTGAAAGGGGGCAGAGAGTAGGAAAAACTTCATGACCAGAACCCACCTACATTCTTACTCTGAGTCTACCAAGACAAGGGAGATCCAGTTTCCTACCTTGGAGCATAAACTCTGCTGCATAGAAGGCTGCTAAAAATTTCCTATTTCACATAGGAAGGAAAGCTCTCCGGACTTAGAGGGTGGCTCAAGGAGTGGGATTTCAAAGGATCAGGCAGAAGACACTGGTAAAAATGTTATCCCAGAGTAGACTGACCATTACTCCAAACTCCTGCACCTTAAAATTTCATCATATTATTTATGCCCTTTCCTTTCCTGCTCATTATAGCAGGGTAACCGCCAAGAAAAAGTTTTCAAATTGCATCTCTGCTTGCAAATTCTGTGACAGGACAGGCTGTTGCTTTGCCAGGCTGGTTGTTCTCACAGAGCTCTCCTGACACGCTCAGTCAGCAAACATGCCCAAGCAGAGCAACAGGCAGAGCCTGCGCTCAGCAGAGGGGAGGTAAAGATAGTTGCCCCCCTCCTCTCCTTACTTTCCAAGTTCAGTCTTCCTGCCGACCGACGCTGACCAGATGGGCCCTAGATTTTAACAGCTATGTGAAAAGAAGAAGGGATGTCTCCTGATGTGCTTGTGCTGAACAGAAAACCCACCTCAGGAAGGAACATGCCAAGAGTTGCCCATTTGAAAAACAAAACACAAAACCTGGATGTTTTACATCAATGGAAGCTGCAGAGTGGTTCACGCTGGAACTGTGCACACGCACGCACACACACACACACAACAGGCTTCACAGTGCAAGTGAAGGGGCTTATTAGAGATGAAAGAAGGCTTCACATCACCCCTTGTAAGGGACCATTGTCCCCCTTTCTGCTACTGTGTTCTGTGAAGCTGTGGGAAACAAATGACCTCCGAGCCACAGCGCTGTGTGCAACTGCAAAAGAAAAGGAAGGGGGAAGGGGAAGCGGTTTTGTGGGAGGGCCAGCGTCCTCCCTGTCCCATCTTCCGAACATATCCCCACTGTGACATCCCTGCACACAGCATGGAGATGTTTCTCATGCCTCCAGCTCTTGCTGCAGCCCAGTCAGCAACAAAACTGGAATCTCAGCAAAGAGAGCAAGACACCCTTCCCCAGCAGCACAAAGAGTTTTCCCACCTGGCTGCCCAGCTGGTTACTTGAGCTTAATGGTTGAAGGTGTGCTACAGACCTCCTGCTTTGGATTTGTACTTTTTCATACCATTAATAAGAAACAAAAAAGTCCTGCTTCACTTGGAAGAAGGGTAGTCAGGGATCAAACAACAGAGAAACCAACAGGAAGTAAATGAAGCACTGAGGAAAAGGGAGAGAAAGAAGGATGGGTGTAGCACACAAAGGAGAAAGCATCTATAGCTGATGCTTATTCCATGTCCATTACTGAGTTTCTGGTTACGAGAGATGCTTGGAGGAGCCAAGGTGAGTTAAACAGTACCCAAGCACATGCGCTCCCCAAAGCTTGCTGAGCTACTTTGAATACGAAACACCCTCATTTATTCTTTCTGTTCTTCTCTTCTTTTTCGCTTGCTCCTCATAACTTTCCTTACAGTCATGTAATCAAACTTTAGTCTTTTCACCTAAATAGAACACCATCCCCTATGATGTTCAACACCGCTCTGGAGAGCAAGACTGGTATTTGTGACCTCCAGGATAAATTACTGATTCTACAAAGAAGTGAATTCTAGCATTTTTGTAAAGTCTATTGGTTCAGGAATATAAATTTCTCTTAACTATTAACACAAAACTGTGTTTTCCACTCAGCATCTCATTCAAGATTTCTGCCTTGATATTTGGAGACCAGCAAACACCGTGTGCATAATCATGTCTCTGCAGTGCCTACAGTCAGGCTGAAATGACCAGGCTGCCAGAACTAAAGGGGATGCTCCTGACTGGACTGGGAAGTGTACTCTCTCCTAGACCTAAAGAGAATAGTGTGGATATAACTACGTTCAAAACGATATGTAACATTCAGGTTAGCTTTCCCTGAATTTCTTCAAAACCTCTAATCATGACACCAGAAAGTTCATGCAGTAAACAACCTTTGCACTATCTTCTTTACAGGCTGAAAAAGAAGACAGTACTATCACTATCATTATTTCTGTATTTAAATATTTAGGAGATGCTCAGATACTTTGGTAGTGCATGGAGATAATTGCATATACAAGGTAAGGGTTTTTTTCCTTAGACAACTCTAAAATACATTATTTTTTTAACTTAGAAGTATATAGCTATGTTACTAACAGCTGCACTAATTGTAACATGAACATTTTCAAAAGTTAACATACCTTTCCATCATAAATTCTCTTTGCTTATTTTGTTTAATACTTCTCAAGCTGGACCCAGACTTTTAAGCCCAGCACTACACTGTCTGACTTGCAAATGCATTCAGGAAATACACAGAGCTAAACAAAAACTGTTCTCAATTATTTAAGTTCATAAAAACAGCTCAGTATAAGGTTCTGAGTCCCTTTTCAGTTAATAGAAATACCCCTACAGCTGAAACCCAGACTACAGCTCTAGCCACCTCTCTTTCCAATGTCAACAAAATTTTCCGCTTCTGTCACAAGATTTTGACAGTTCTTACAACATCAATGAATCAAGTCTTGTGGTCTCTCCAGAAAAGCTGCATTATCCCCAGCACACATAAAAGGGGAATCAGCAGAAGGACAGCTTTGGGGTAGTTATAACCCACAGGTTACACTGCAAAGTGAAAAATGGAGATGGAGAGAGAAACACTGCTCAAGGGCTAAACACATTAAAGTCAAGAAAACTTGGATTAAAAGTAGTAAAATGCTTCCCAGGACACAGAGTCAAGTAGCAAGGAAGGTAAAAAGCTGGAAGAGCCCTCAACAGCCCTAACTCTCACAATCCATCAGGGGAGAGTGGAATCCACAATGCAGCACAGATTTGTACCGACATTTGTTATTCTCCAGAACAGGATTATGTAGTGTCCAATGTAATTGTGTAAAAAAACTTTCCAACTTTGCTTAAGACCTTCAGGAAGTTGATGGTAAAGCCACGTACAGAAGCCAGGTCTCTAGATGCCTAGTCCTGTAATTTCAGAATAGTTCTGAAAAGACTTGTGTGCATATGTAAGCAATATTTATATATAATAAATGCGTAAGTATCACTACATACATGGACTGTATCTGAAAGCTTGGGAACCGACTCATGGTAAAGAAGTCTGAGCTAGCATCTGAGAAACGGGAAGTTAAACTTCTGTAATAAAACTTGGCTTTACATACTGCTTTTCATGTTCCCTGTTCTTGGCAAACAATAATTACACAACTGGTTTTCACTTTCCATTCAGAGAGAAATGAAAACAAACCACATGAACAGAAAGTAGTAAACTAGTAAACAGGATTGTTCACAACCTTTTGGTTTTAGTAGTCTCAGGTAGGGAATTGTTTCATGTTTTCTATTCATCTTGCTGATGGTACTTTCAATAATCACTTACACATGACAAAGTTAATTAAAATGATTGCACAATCTATGAAACAGTATTTGTTAAGGACAATAACTACACAGTGACATGGGAAAGACAGTCCGTAACCTTCAGAGTACCTAGTTGCAAAGAACAATAAAATAGATTAAATATAAACATTGAAACCCAGGAGACCAGATCCCTGAGCACAGTTATATGCTGCTCGTGTACTCTGTGGGTAGAAAAATCTACGTTTATTAACATTCATCTCAATTATTTTTCCAACGAAAATATTCCCAGATAGCTAGTGAGTTGTTTAAAACTCTGTCCTGCAGCAGAAGTACCAATCTGGCTCTCATTTTTGTGTGGTTTCAGAAAGCAGCTGTTTGTGTTTACAGTCACCAGCAAACAATTCAGCTTTTTAATCAAACAAGAGCTGCTTGGGTGCCTTTGCCCATGGCTATGGGAATCAAATCACTCTGGAAAACAGACCTTTTACAATAATAGTAAGAGGCCCTCAGCGGATGCAGGGGATTAGAGAGGCATGCTTTTTGAGAAACCAGGTTTATAGTCTATAGCTCTCTCCATCCTGAATCAATATGCTGGGCTCAGTAGCGAACTTCAGACTCTCAAAAGGGCCTGTGTCAGTTTTCTTTCTTCTTCTCTCTCCAAATCCTGTTCTTTCTGCCTCACGTGCCTACATCTTTCTTTTTTCCTCCACTGCATATGCAGAAACACAACAAAATGTGAGTTCAGATCTACTATAAAATAAAGTTGGGCAAACCAAGGGAGAATGACAACTTCTGCCTAGCAATAGACTACCCTGCTTATGAATAGAGGACTGTTTTTCCAGTATGAACGCTTGTGTGGTGACACTTGCTTAGAGGTCAAATGGATTGTGTGAGCTCCTCTCCATATTTCCCTTTAGCTTTGTAGAGGGCTTTCCCTACTGGTGGCCTGCTTGGAGCAGTTGCTGACAATTACAAGGTGTGTAAGGTATAATTATACATGCAAATGTTAATTTGTCACAAGGACAAGACCAGTTGCTCATTTCTCTAGAACTGAATCCAACACTGAATTATCAATAGTGTGCCTCAGCAGGAGTCAAATTGAAATGTATACTGGCCAAGGTTTCTGTGTTCTTGCACTGGTGTGTGGATCAGCTAGCAAAGGAGAAGCAGGTGAGCTTAAAGGCTGCAGCTCTAGTCTTGAAAAGGCAAAAAAGTGTATCTCAATGAGAAGCAACTGCCTAGTTCCTCCTCCTCCTGATCACAGCCTAGTAATGACCGTATACTTACGTGTTGTATTTTGAAACATGGACCTCTCAGCCATTCCTTTGTCTTCTTTCGTTTTTGGAAAGAAACACTTACAATGTATTTTGCAATCTTTGCCATTTCTGTCCACAAAATTTCCACAAGAAATGGCTACATGAGCTATGAAAACAGGATTCTACCAGGACGTTTTTTCTCTTCTAGAAAAGAAACACAGAGCTTAAAAGAGATAATACACTAGAAAAATCCACTAGAAGTGAGCCAGCAGCAGGCATGGGAGGCTTTAACTTGACTTGAAAGGAGCATAGTGTCTTTTCTTGCAGCCAGGTAACATGAGCTGGTTTAGCTAATGGTGTCTTTCTGGTCCCACCAGGAATTCTAGGGCAAATGTGAAGACTTACGACTTCAGAAAAATTTTAGATAGTCTCACTAATGCTTCACTAAAGCAAGAAAAAGCTGATGGAAGGCGCAAAAGGAATGTAAACACTCACTTAAACTGGTCTACAGACTGATGGAGGACATCAATCCAGACAATAAAAAATTGAAATAGTACCACCATCACCAGCTGGGTGCCAAACTCAAAAGATTCACTATGGCTGTCCCACTAAAAGGAACACAGATTCTCCATGTTCTGTCATTGCAAGTCGTGCTGCAGACATTAAGAACCACTAAAAACTTGTTTTCCCACAAGGTTACTTCAAGTAGATCACTGCTAAAAGACTCAGCGAGTGGCAACCTGGAGACACTGTGTTTTGATTTTATATGGTATCTGCTTCCTCTAGGATTCCCTAGCCAAGGTAGCACATAATCCTTTTCAATAAAGCAACACTGTTCAGGCAATTCCCAAACCAGCAGCTAAAGGAAAAAATAATAACCCTTAGCAAAGAATACACAAACAACTATCTACAATCTAAAAGAAAATCCACTTAGATACAAACTAAACAGGAAACTGAAGTGTCTTAGTTTAAATGAGGGGAAGCTGCAGATGAGTTCTGCCTCTCTAGAGAATAAAAGCATTTCAGCCTTATGGCCTCTGGCAGCAAAGATCTTTTTTTTATTCTGTCTCCTGAAAACCTGAAGTCTGTGATCTCTATCCAGTGAGCATGAGGGAAGATTAAATCCCTCTTCATTAACTTCTTGAGTCTTTCACCTTGAACACAAGTTAAAAATTGCACACAGCATCCTTATACAAAAAGCAGTCCTTGGGTTTCATAATCTAGGTTATCTTTCCTCAGCAAATGCAATTTATTACACTGAGGAACGCCAAAAGTTAAGTGTGTAAGTTTATACAGACATACCACACTATTTGTATTGGACTGATTAAAAAGCCAGCAAACAAAAACAATGACTCTACAGAAAAGAATCTAAGAACAGAGTGTTCTAAATATATTTGCAATCTTGGTTCCTAAAAAGACACACTTTCAGGAGCTGAATATGTAGTTGGTTTTAAAACTTATAAATGACTAGTAATGAGTAAGATAATTGGACTAAATATTCCTTTCCAGCTGAACTTTATGTACAATTTCTATTTCATTTTAAATCCCTGCCTTCCCTGAGTTTTTCAAATTTCTTTTATAGGAAAACATCATAGTTGATACTGATTTCTATATTTTGTATAATCCAAATCAGAAAGGTTTAATATATAATTTCCAAATAATTAAAAGAACCCCATTTCTGTTGAAGTGAATGTTGCAATTGTTATTATGTAGTGTGAGGAATGCATGACGGTTCTTCCTGACTGGGCCCCAGTGGATGCAACATTG
The DNA here is from genome assembly GCF_964289735.1 of Phaethon aethereus. Classification (NCBI taxonomy): domain Eukaryota; kingdom Metazoa; phylum Chordata; class Aves; order Phaethontiformes; family Phaethontidae; genus Phaethon; species Phaethon aethereus. The sequence goes on along the minus strand of NC_138579.1, from coordinate 38,662,417 downwards.
AATTTTACTGTCAAAATTGCCTTTACCTTCAAAAAAGGCAGAAAATCAAACAAAAAATTTAATCATGCTTGACTATAAAAGCAAAGGAAAGTAACCAGCAGAAATCTGATTAAAAAAATAAACAACACAAAAGCAAATAGTTTCCCATTTGATCGCTAGTTATCCTTTCACAATGACTAAGATGCAAATTCTTCAAGAACTTTGCACAAAATGTTAAACTAACATCTACAAACAAGAAGCACAAACATAGCATAGCAGAGGTAATCAACAAGTCAGCCCTCCTCTGAATGCCACATGGAAGGATATGCTCAAAATTAGAAGGATTAAAGCTGAGAATGAATATGAAGTACAGGTCTTGGGAGAATTTACAGATGTTTTAACCAAAAGCATCCACCTCATGGCATGAAGGCCTAGATGATATCTGTACAGTGCATAGTGGTTTTTCCCATTGAGCAGCTGAGGAAACTGAGACTCGTCATCACAGTTCCCAACTAGTTTTCTCCTTGTTCTGATGGAGACACTCACTTCTTTCTCTCATCAAATATTTGTGGCTGACAGCTAAAGAAGTACCTGAATGTATGCTTCCTCATCCTCTTCATACCCTTGTTCACTGTGAAACCGTGCCCCACTGGAGGCACGCTGACTCTCTGAGCTGTTTGTCTCGTGGACATTCAGGTGAAGGTTAGGACAGAGTTGTCTGAGATGAAAGAGCACCCCACAGCAAACAACATAGCCAACATGTATCACAAATATAATTTAGTGAAGAGTCGACAGCCATAACTGGTGGACAAAAATCAGTTCTCCAGTATCAGTGGTAATCACTGGCTTAGCACTGATTGGAAGTCAGTAAATTTCTTTTTCACCATCACTGACAAAAAAATTTGTTATGCACATGAAACTACTACTCCCTTCCTCCTCCCTACTGTATTTCATATACAGGATATCTCTGGAATCATAAAAACAAAGACCAGATTGTACATGCTTTACTCACAGGTCATCTCTGTGAATGAGTCAAGCAACTTCAGACCTCTATTTGGAAGAGGTAGAATCGGAGCACCTTAAAAACAATGCAAGGTTCTAAAACATCCATAATTAATAACTGCTGTGAAGGCTATTTTGTTTCTTCTAGTCCTGGTTTTTCAGTTGAAACTTCCAAGGCCTTTTAAGACAGTCAGAAATCCACTGCTTTAAGAAAATTAGGGTATGAGTGTGACAGGGAAAATTTAAGCAATACAGATTTTATACTGTCTTTGAATTATAACTTTATTCTGTTCTTTTCCGCCTTTATGCATCTGCACCATTGGAGTCATCTGGGACATACCAAAGGAGTGATTTGTTTTTCCATCTCCCAAAGAAAGCAAAAAGAAACACTGAAGACTTTCTCCAGAAAACAAGTTCTTATGATGTTTGTAGCTTAATATTTTAGATATAAGATTAAGACAAGCTTCCACTTACAAAAGCATTCATCTGCAACAAATCTATACATCTTCTGAATGTAGCCTGTAATTATAAATGGCAAGTAATTGGTATCTAAACTTATCAGTCTTGATAAGAACAACGGTACAACTGGGTAGGATTACACACTCACAGACACGAATGAGTGTCTTTCAAGTAGGCTACCACCAGCCTCTGCGTTTTGGATCCCAGCATAGGCATGGTCAATCAAGCTTACCCCTACAATAGAAGCAGTTGGTCAGAGAGTGAATGAGGAGCAGGTAAAGATGAATGGATTGATTCTTGGCTCCCAGCCATACAAGTCATCAAGCTATTGTCTGAAGCAATGAAGAAACGGTAATTCATAGCTCAAATAAGCCAAAGTTACACTGTTACATGATCATTCTCTTGCCAAAGCATAGAAGAAAGAAAAACTTCAGCTTAGCAATGTCCCTCCAACTTTCAGTGCTATCTGTGGCTACTCCTCAAGCACAGCTTACAACTTGTGCCCTGCTTACGGCTGTGTTTGAACTTATAATTATGCAAAATAAGATGATGCTAGGTCTAGAATTACAAAAAACACAGTCCACATTTTCTCAAAGGCTGTCCAGCAAGAGCTCCTAACCCAGAAACCTAAAATTACAATGGCTATCATCAGCCTTAAACTTTAGAAACTCAGCCTTCCTAAAGTGAAGTCAGACGCACATCTGTCATCATCAGCACAATCCTGATGTTGGCTACACTATAAAATGATCCCACTGCTGGCTACAACATGAAGCTGCCCACAGTTCCTTATTCTGGTAATATCAGCATGCAATTTGTTGGACAGATTCTATAATCCACAGATGAAGGTAGTTGTAGGTTTTGAGTTTATCCAGCATTAATGGCCCCTAATAGCCTAGTTCAGCACAGACATAACAAATGGAAATGGCTTTAAATTATCCTTCCCCTGAGACATAATTTCATAAGAGAACAAACTCTATATGCACAAAGAGAGATTTCCAATGTAAACATGTGGTGGAAGCTAAAAGCTGCAGTCAGATTTAGGGCAAAGCAAGGGATAAAATTTCAAAGGCACTGATTTCTTTCCAGTTCACAATACATATATTCTTTTCTGCTGACTTTTCTGCCCTTTGTGCTCAGAAGACTATGTATATTAAAGAAGTCACTTTTTAATTTTTTGAGACCTTAATGGGCTTTGTCTCATTTCCCCTCACACAACAACTCTAGCTGGGATGCAGAATCTACAATTGTTATGATGGGTTAATTGTAAGCAGCACCAGAATCATTACCAGCATCTGACTGTCAGCATTTTAAGTTATCCGTTACGTTTTCAGAAGATGGACTCTAGAATTTTTACTAACTTATTAGCTAATTTGAAATTCTTAAACTGCAAGGAAAAAAGAAAAAGATAACGTGTAATAACTCCAGTATGGAGGGTTCTTTGTTTTTTCTTTCTCAGGATTAATGCAGTATCAGGCCTGATTTTGTATTTGATGAGATGCCAACAGAGTCAGAGAGAAATCCAATACCACTGCTAGGAAAACCTGTATGTATGAACTATAATATTTTTTATCCTCTGACTTCTTAGTACTCTGACAAATATACCTATGAAGACATTATATCACAACCATTATTATTTGGAGGTTTGACCTCATCACCTCTCATAAAAACACAATACCAGTTCTAAGTTCAACAGAAAACTTCCAGCCATTTTACACAACACTATATTGACTTATTTCAAAACTGAAGTTTAGATCCATAAAGGTTAGTTGCTTTTGTTGGTTTGTCTTTCCAGCAGAGACACTGTTTTTAAATATTGCTAACATTCAGTGCTGAATCAGCAGCCTAAAAAGAATAGATATATTATCTATTTGAAGATGATAGGGTGTTTTTCGTGATTGGACATATTGAGTCTGTTATACTAGTAGAGAACAAAAAAGTTCCCCATCATCTGAGATCTACAGTTTCAGACCATCATGTTTAAATAGAAACCATCTGTATTTAAATACCCTCTGTAATGAACAAAGCTAAGGATACAAAATTAAGAAAATTAAAGAAAAATTAAGAAAAGAGCGATGCTTATGCAAGCTAACATTTGTATGCAAATATTATGCACTGTAAAGTGGCAGAAGGGCTATCATTACCAACATTTACAATCCAGGAAAGCAAAACAACAACCTGCATGTACAAAGGATTAATTTTCTTGTGGTGATAAATGTTTCTATGTGATGTAGCTTTATCTCTGGTACTCTGAAAGTTGTCTGCTGATGTTATACTAGTTTTGTCACTAGTCCTGATACTACATGGGCTAGTCAAAACAGATCTAATCACATTAGAAAGTTCCTTTAGGATGGTTATTTTGATTGCTCTATTCTCTAATATTATTTCACTTTTAAAGGTTCTTCCCCAGGCCTCACACAGCAAGGGAAATCATCCATTGCTCTCATGTTTTTCAGGATATACACATCACTCCTACAGCAACATTTACCGCATATAATTTACCAACAACCCCAACGCTGATCTGTTGTGTTTTAGAAGGATGCTGTTTCTGACATTTAACCCATAGAAAGAAATTTCAAAGTCATCACACTTTTTGAGAGACCATGATACAGGACTCATTGGCCTAGAAAGTTTTTTTATTATCTCATTAAAAAGCTTTACGTTTTAATGCTAGGACTGTAAATAGCACAAGAGGCAAAATGTGAACTGGCTAATGTGTGCAGCTAAAGAACAATTGGTAATGCCTGAAATTTCCACGTTGCCAACATTTATATTTGCAAAATTTTGTACCCATATTCTCTCAGAACTATGACTGGTGTCTCCATCTTAAAATTCTACCCTAGTCAAATGCACCTAAAGCTACTGGTACAAGTTTTTGGCTTTAAAGACCAGTTTGTTTGAGCTTTTTGTGTTTTTTTTAAAATCAATTCTTTAATGAACAGTTGACCGAAGACTAGTCTGCAATTCCCCAAAGTATTTCACTATTAGATGAAAAAAGATCTGATAATCATAACAACTCCAAAGAAAAACACAAAGAGAACGACCCTTCATCTGAGTTGCCCCGATAGATCAATTGCAAGAGACTTCTGAGTATGTGGTTATCAATAAATCCATCTACACATATACACATATGCACAGGCACATAGATATCTCTCTCATCTATTATATAATGAATCATCTTTGTGTTTGTTTGGGAGAGATAGGTGGAATGTGAAAGCTACAGCTGTTTCAGACATTCATCTCCCAGAGAACATGTCTTCTGAAAGGAAACCGTGCATTAGAATTTGATACTCCTGTCTTTTGAAGAAACCTAACTTAAGCAAGTGCAGAAATGGGATTTAAAACGGTTTTAGATCAGCCGCAGCAGCTAAGTAAAAGGGCTTTACAAATGTAAGCTGAGAGTTTGTTTTAATTTTACTAAATAAATTCCTTGATTTTTTTTTTCATTCTTCAACAGCCCAAGGCACAAAAAAATTATATTTGGAGAAACTACCTATATTAAGCATGTTTTCTGACAGTATATACATACAGCATTCTGCATGGTTATCCTGGTTTCAGCTGGGATAGAGTTAATTTTCTTCATAGATGCTAGTGTGTGGCTGTGTTTTGGATTTGGGATGACAAAATATTGATAATGTGCTGATGTTTCGGGTTGTTGCTAAGCAGTTAAGGACTGTCTGGCTTTTCATGCTGGCCTGAGAGCGAGAAGGCTGGGAGTGCACGGGAAGCTGGAACACAGCTGGGACAGCTGACCCAGGCTGGCCAAAGAGATATTCCATACCATATGACATCATGCTTGGTATATAAAGCTGGGACAAGGAAGAAGGAAGGGGTGGAGGGGACGTTTGGGGTTATGGTGTCCATCTTCCCAAGAAACCATCAGGTGTGATGGAGCCTGCTTCCCTGGAGATGGCTGAACACCTGCCTGCCCATGGGAAGTAGTGAATGAATTCCCTGTTTTGCTCTGCTTGTGTGCGCAGCTTTTGCTTTCCCTATTAAACTGTCTTTATCTCAAACCATGAGTTTTCTCACTTTCACCCTTCCAATTCTCTCCCCCATCCCGCCGTGGGGGAGTGAGTGAGCAGCTGTGTGGTGCTTAGTTGCCGGCTGGGGTTAAACCACAACAGTGGTGCATGGCTTTGTCCTCTGTAATTTGACCTGCTTGACTTCCCGACAAGATCCTTCAGGGCAAGGATGACGATGTGTTTTCACACGGAATTGTTTACAGCATGATCAGGTATAAAAAATGATGAAATAATAATAGAAATGGACAGCACTTGCATTGAACGCAGTCTGTAGTACAGAACTGAACATTTGAAACTATCCTCTCAGACATGGAGGACATCATTGCATGCACTGGGAAATAAATCCACTTTCTGCTATTTCAGTAATAAAAGATTATGAAGATGAGCAGGGAGAGAAGCAACCAAAGAGAACAGAGAGGTCCATTATCCTTTAAGTTGGAACTCAGTCAAAAGGAAGTTGAAACCACCACTTCACCAGGAGATACTCAGGAGAGACAGTTATTTCTGGAGGAACTGAAGTTACACAAGAGGGTTTTGACAGATAACAGGAAACTATATCCAAAAATGAGATGCTAATTCACAGTAAGACACAAGAGACAGCCACTGTTTGCTGACTCTGCTGCCTTCTTGCCAGATGTAGCAAGAACATGCCATTTGCAAGACAGATAAGTTCTTCCTTCTGAAGGCACAAAAATCACAGAGAAAGGTCACTATTAATTTGAATCCCATTTCCAAACATACCAGGGCTTGGGCATGTTGAGAAAGAAGTGTTAACAAAGAAGTACCCAGCTCCTCTTGAGTGGACAGAGGAGAATCCCTTCTCATTTGTGATCCTTCACTTCCTCCTGCTGAATAAGCTTAATCTGTTTTTTTTAAATTATTGTTATTATGAGGTACTTACTGGGAAAAAACCTACAATACAATAATATGTAATGAATAAGAAACTTGCCTCCCCAAAATCAACATATTAATTCACAGAACATTTCAAAGGTTAACAACATTGTAGCTGGTATTTAATTTTGATTCAGCAAGTAAAAAAATACTCAAGCAGAAAGCTGTTCTTACACAAGTCAGAATGTATGAACACTTGTACAGAGACCATAAGGACTGTGCTGCGCTTTCTTAGAGTGAACTGGGTGAAGCAACTTTGAAAATTTCCTCTCTCTTTTAGTACCTTCCCTTAGGCTTCATCTCATTAATCCAAAGCACATGAAATTTGGTCACCCAAAGGAAAGACAGCAGCAAAGCAGAAAAATCTGAAGCTGCCTATGGGGAAACCCAGAGGGTCTCTCCTGTGGTTTATGCTTGCCATCTTTTGCTTTAATGATTTCAGTGCTTCATCTGAAAAGGTTCCACTTCTGTAACTAGTCTTAGCAAAAGTCTTTATACGAGCCATGGATCGCCAAGTGAGATCCTGAGTACTTCTTCAGCTGGCAAGCAGGATTCAAGGCTCATTTCTGTTGCCTTCAATGGTAGTTTCATGGTAAAAACATTCCTTGTCCTAACATGACATGACATAATATGGGAGAACACACAGATTTCTATTATACACCTCAAAATTCTGCCAAATGCCTTCATCCAGAAACTATCCTAATTTTCTACTTTCAAATAACCAAAGCCAACTCCTAATTGGAGATTTCAGAAACCCAGACCACCCATTCTTTGTCTTCCTCCTCCTGTAACTGATCAGGCTCTTGAGGCTTCTGAGAGATACTGGGCCATGCTCATTATTCACACAATATTTACTGATGTATTATAGCTTATGTAGCGCATCCTGCTTGTGATGTTGACAAATGTGTCCTGCAGGATCTCTTCGGCCAGCCACTAGTATAAACTTTCTGGTTTCACTCCTCTACCTGACTAGGTCCCTCTGTTCACTGAACGCTCTGTTTATTATCATATTCTTCAAAAACCCTGAACTTACAAAGGGCATGCAGCAGTCTGGAACGCCACTTGTGTGTGCCATTCAGAGACTTCCACATACTTAAACTCTCAAACTCCCAAGTTTGAAAATAAAAACATAACTGCATGAGACTTAAGAGGCTTTGCTCATGTATCTTCCCAAGGATCACGTAATTTAAATCTATTATAATATTATACTTCCTTCTCTTCCCCACCTTCCCTCCTCACTAGGATATAGCAAGGCAGTCACATACAGTCAATTTACAGTGTCAGCATTTAAAGATTTTGGAGACAGTGCCATCCTACTTTCACTGTTTCAAAGATTTATTCAATGTCAACTATGCCTCTGCTTAAAAGATAACTGAACTTGTAACTCAAAAAAAGTGACTTTTTATAATGCATTGATAGACACATAACCAGGAAGAAAATCCCCCTTTATTTAAGTGACTAATCTCATCAGGACCTTGTGACCTTGTTCTGTACAGGATCAGTGCTTTTTGCACCAATGATCTAAGTCTGCTAAAATATACAGAACCAGAGAGCAATGGTTAACACATTTACTGATTGCTGTGGAAGCCATTGATGGCCTCAGTGCAATTGAGAAATCCCATTCGGTTGGAGGCAGGTATTATTTTGGACATGCTTTTGACGCCTGTAAACCACAAGTAAAAAACTTGCATAATGACACTGACAGCAATCAACAATTTGAATATTCCCCATATGAACTGGGTAGGCAGGCATACCTTACCCCACATCTTTCAAATCTGACCTGTAGTCTTCATCCGAGCCCTCTCCATCCAGCCACTGGCAAACATGCAGAGCTTCCTGAGCCATCCAGCATAAATGACTGCTTTTTTTTTTTTAATATTACTGGCCACAGCTCAAAGGAGCCTTTCTATGCTTTTGATCTCCACTACAAACGCAAAGGACTGAGCAGCATGTGGCCAGGAAAAACTGCGTCCAGTTTTTGGACCAGGCTATAAAAACTTCTGCCTGTAGAGTCAGTAAAAAAGGAAGGTAAGCTCTTCCACAAGACATACAACACAAAACTATTTCTATGAGAATTCTGCCTTATCTATTTGGAAACCGCAGCTTGCATCCATCCATCCCTGTTCTGAAAATCCCAGAAGTTCCATGAGGGCATGTTTCAAAAGAAGGCATAGATACAACAAGCTGGTTTGTGCACCTTACCAAGCTTACATGCCACTGCATGCAGAAACTAACAGGATACACACATGTTATGAGTGAGCATGAGTAAGTTATTCCTTAGGCATAATGCCTAGAAAAATGAAAGAAGAGTTTTCCAAGAAAACTTCTAGAAAAACTCATATAAATATCGTTAGTGAAGCGCAGAGTTATAAGTATGCACTTTCTCTCATGCCTTAGGATGCCTTCAAAACTTAATTTCTTCCACAGATGCACTTCTTTGCCAGGTTCTGAGAAGGCTGTTCAGAAACCCAATGATTACAGTGCAAAAAAAGTTTTGTGCCTTCATCTATAAAACATACCAAATAGACTATGTTTAGCTGGCCTTCATTTTCCAGTCTCATTTTCTGGAGAAAAATGATTTTTTCTTACAGTAAAATCATGGCAGTACACACAGACAGAAGAGTTTCCTGGTCTGCACCCCAAGAAGCTGGGTTAAAGATTGTTTTTATACAGATGTTTCATATTGTCTTAAATATATCAATAACTAGAGTACCAGCTTCACAGATGAGCTGCCCCAAAGTTGCCACCCATTCTGCTAGTAAGCTGTAGCTTTTAAGACTGAAATTTACCACTTCTTCTTCCAGTCACTGCACACTCTTACATGTTTGCCCACACGACTGAAAAGACTGAACTGCCAAATAGCAATTCCAAGCATAAGCACATCTGCAATCTCACATTCTTACCAAACTCCTAAAGCCTTACATGGAAAAGCCTTTCTACAACATGGACTGGTTTTTGTGGTCCTCTTCTGAACTCTCCTCCAGTATTTCCATATCCTCTCCAAATTCTGAGAATCAGAATTGGACACAAATACCAGAAGTTTACCTGTTCTGGGTACAGTAATAAACAGCATTCCTCCCTTCCACTTGGTAATCCTGCTAAAGCATATCAGGATCCCATTGAGAGGCTCTTTGCCAGAGCTGATTAGCAAGACAACTTCTGCTGAGGAAGTTTCAACTACTTTCCCACCCCAGGATAATCTCTGGATCACGGTTAGGTCTGTTTCTTAAGCTGTATGCACAAACTTGCATTCTTTCCTCTCATTTACATTGCCTTTATTTGGCTGTAGTAGAACAACACAGAAGTATGGCTAATCTTTAAAAAGGAGCTAAAAACCAGACAAGGAGATAAATGGAATAACCCATTAAGCCATGAAGATGTCCCATAGAAGTTGTGTGCAAGTATGCTGTTGAGTCAAAAAGAGGAAAGCCTTCAGTCCTGTTGTCCATCTTGGGAATTGCCTGGGAAACCCTCACATCGATGGAATAGATCTGGCACCATTCCACAGCATTAAATTCACAAATGAAAATTTATCTTAAAAAAAGTTACTAGTCGCTCCTGGTATTTAGAAGTGAAGTGTCCCTTCATCCTAGCATCCCAGCGTCTTGTACGCACTAATAGTTGACCTCATTTGGACATTTTGGAGAATATACACACCTATTTTATTAATTTTTTTAGTCATAAGCATTTACTGTCATCTTCAGTACAGACTGGAACTTTCATTTTAGGGGAACAGATTGTATCTTGGAAATGAAAACAGTCAGGAGGAGTGTAACACATGGAGTTACCCTGTCCACCTATGGTCCATCAGATATTTATCTGCAAAGGCCAAAGGACAAATATACTTAAAAAACTAGGTTACATTATCTTTTATTTGTTTCCTTTTGCAATGTCAGTTGCACAAGCATGAAAGTGTAAACAGCATGATTCTCCCTTATCAGTGACCTGTCTCCTCCAAGATTTATTCAGAGGCCAGAAGCAGGTTCCCCGGCATCATCACTGAGTAACTTCACAGACGCTGGATTACGCTATCAGCAAGGCTGCTGGGAGAACAGTCTGGACAGAGAGCAAAAGCCTTTGTTTACATACACATTCCTTCTTAACTAACAAGGAAATAACTCAAACTAATAGAAGTAACAAAAAAAGCTTGGTATAAACACAGCCACTCACATATATATACACGTATCGTACACAGGGCTTTAAGTCTAGAATCACAGGGAACCTGCAGGTAGGAACTGTTAGTAAGAGATGGTCAGAAAATCAGGTCTATCTGCCAGTTTTTGGCTGCAACTTCTTCAAGCATTTTCTGCCCAAGCACATTCAAGCTCAAAAAACTGAGGTCTATCAACTGTAGCTACTTGGAATCTCTGACTCAGTCTTTGGCGAACCAGTAAGATACGGAGTTTTTGCTGCCGGGTCACTAGTTTGGCCCGAGTCAAGAAACTGACTGGCTCTAGGAGAAATCATGTTTCACCTTTAGGTCACTGATTTGGATCCAGTACAGGTCAGTAGTAACTGAAAGTCATCACCATCAGACAGTTGTTTACAGTCTGATGCAAAATGAATTTGCCAACTTATCAGTTTCACTACATACTGCAGTATCTACATCATCAATGACCTTCACAACAGCTTTAGAAACTCAGCAAAGGACTAAACGGGAGCCTGAGCTTCCATGTTAATTGCTTGGATGTACAGTCTCTAGATCAAAGATGAAATACAATGATAAGCCAGTAGAACAGCTTGTGCCACTACTACTTGTGTTCGATGGTCCATGGACAGGAGGAGAGGCACTATGGTTTGCAGAGCTCTCAGCTTGGTGCCTTATAGTAACACTAAAATCTATTAAAAACTATAGTCTGTTTTTAGCAAATATTTTCCTAACTACAGATGCAAGTAGAAGGCAAAGCTTTTCGTGTCAATATCCTGAAAGCACCAAAATTCTTTTCATCTAGCCTATATTAGGTGTTAGGAAAATGTTAATGTTGACCATAAAGTAGGATTTAGAACACTCTTTTTAAACACACCTTGGTTACATCTGGTTAGTTACAGTAAGTTCATCACTGACATTACACCCAGTTACTTTTTCAAAGAATGTCAACATCTGAGGGCTATGACTTCCTGGTAGTTTAATGTTATCCTGGGATTAACATGAGAGGAGAGAAGTGGGCTGTAAGTTATGAGGGGATATGTACTGCAAGAGATTTGGCAGGCCAGGGTTCTCATTAGGCCAAAATTTAGGATGTCCTAGGTCTGCATGTATGCTATTAATCACTATCTGAGGCATACCAACAAAAGTAGTTTTTCCATCAAAAAATTCATTGCTCATTTCAGGAGGAACAGAATGATGATACTACTACCTGCAGTGTTCAGATTTTGGGAAAAAGTGGAGTTTCTTGAAGTTCTGTTCAAAACAATCTCAAATCAGCCAGAGGGCTCCAGAAAAGAAAATATTTTTCTCCTCCTGCCTTCAGGAGGAGAAATTCCATCTCAAAATTTACTAACCTGAGTTGGCAGAAAAGATAATCTTCAAACCATCAGCCCATTTAACAATAACAAAGTAAGTAGCTTTATAATTAAGGAATTAGCCACTAAAAGAATAAGATCCCTGTCTTTTGAAAGAACCCCCAGTTAGTAGATTAAGTACATATTCAAGATTCATCAAAATGTGTAACTTTGTGTATAGATTAATAAATAGGTATAACAAACGTGGCATACCAAAGAAGAGTATATATAGACAATGATAGTAAGAAAGAAAAAACCAGACATAAAAGTAGTATCATAGGCTCACAGGAGATTTCAAGCTGGGAGGGACCCCAGGAGGTCTCCAGTCCTACCTCCTGCACAAAGCTGGGACAGCTATAATGTCAGACCATTTCTGGTGTCAGGTGACTCAGGTCTTTACCCAGCTAGGTTTTGAAAATCCCCAGTGATACAGACAGGACAACTCCTCTGGGTAACCTGTAGTGTTCAGAGTGTAGATGACAAGAAAGAAATAGGCAGACAGAAGAATGCAGAAGGAAACATGAAAGAACCTGGAAGCAATGTTAAAGTCTGACATAGAAAAAAAAAGAAGGATAAGGGAAGAAAGTAAATTTTTTTTAAAAAGAAGAAAAAAAGTACAGGCAAACATTTTTTAGTACTTCAATTTATCCAGGAGCCTAATGTGAAGAAAGGTCTCATTCTTAAAGGCTTGATTTTGTAAAACAAAAAAACAACTCAAAAACTGAAACAAAACAGAAAACCTTTATGGCCTCTAAGCCATCTCAACATAGACTCCAGAACTTCACTCTGTTGAGCAGTGTTTGACACATTTCTCCTACAATTTTGAGGATAAACAATGAATGACACTATTTTGTATGCTGAGCTCTGTAGTTCCATCAGCTAAGAAGCTGACTGAGAGCCCTCCAACTAAACATGTCTACCATATGGCTGTTTTAATGCTTTCTTTTGCAGGGATTTGGGAAATTGCAGAAAAGCATGGCAGGGACATTTTTAGTGGCTGGTGGATTAAGAGATATGGATAAACATTTAAAGCTTTGTTTCCTGGTCTATTTGTCCTGTTATGACCATTCTGATCGCAGAACCTGCAAGCACAGGACATCTCTAATGACGTCGGAGACAGGGCAGAGGAAGGATATTGTATTAATATCTACTCCGTTGCCACTACCTGGTCAAGCGAGACAAAAGAAGATAAAAATGGATGAACAAAGTTATTATAATTTGGTTTATTAGCTAATAGTAACAGGATGCTCAGGGCTATAAAAGCTTAGACAGTGAAGGCACAAGCCCCATGCCTGAAGAGTTTATACTGACCACCACCAGTCAGAGCACCACATGATTCTACAAGGCTAAGGGGTAAAAAAGATTGTTCCTTTTGGGCCCTTCTGCCTTTTTTTACTGACATGGGTTGGTGTCACTAGGCCTTGATTTAATGTTTGAAAGGGCTGTGTGTCAACAAGAGCATGATTTCCACAATAATTCAATCAATATGGAATTTTGGCCCTGGAGATGGAGAGGAGACTGGAAAGGCAGCAGAAGCAGCCAAGGAGACAAGTAAGTGGCTTTCTTCTGAGGTTAACTATGAGGAAGTATGCCGTGTAACATTTTGATTATCACTGTGCTCACTTCACAACAGGTAGCACACAGAGGTAACATTAAAATCTATGTCTGTTGTCTTCTAAAGTTTAAGACAGACAACAATACTGAAGTTAGCAAGATCATTTTAGCCTTCAAAGTAAGTAACCAGGTGATGACAGGAAGCCACATCTGAGCATCTGAACTAAGAAAATCCCACAGAGCTTCAAGTGCCTGTGACGCAGTCTTTTCCAATCGAGTGTAAATAGGACATGTCACCTCACCCAACAGCCCAGACCACAATGTTTTGAAGGTACCAAAGGAGGAAACCACACTGCAAAGAGGAAGCGACAAATTCGGTTTTAAAAAGCATGCAGGTTTAAACCAACCTTATCATACCCAGAAACATCTATTAAATTCTGAAGCAATAACACATCACTAGCAATTAAACTGCTGAAACTGGGCACCAAGCTCTCAAACATTTTCAATGGCACCATTGAGTGTAGGGATTGCTCACCACTCTATGTGCAAGGCGACCACTAGCAGGTAATTATTTATCGGAGCATTAGAATATGGCACACCACTACCACAGGTACCTGTGCAAAATGCAAGACAAACACCACATAATTTTGGAGCTAAGAAGTAGGGCCAACTGGTAAACAATTTTATTTTTGTTTTATTCTTCACTGGTTTAGCAAAAGCAAAACCTTGCAAAACAACATTTTTTGGGTGGGAGGGTCCAAGAATGGTGAGAGAGAGGAAAAAAAGAAACACAGACAATAACCTAGATGTTATTTTGTGTAGCATGTCTCTAGTTCTGATCAAGAACCTCAGTCTTGTCTCCTCTCTTGCCTTCAAGATTATTTTATCAGCACAAACACATCTCCACAGAACACGTCACTTCTGATAAAACACTTATTTTTTCATTGAAACCACAGTTGTCACAAAAATTTTCAGCAGAATCAAAATAAGAAATACTTTATCATGTTGAAGTCCACTGAAAATCTACTGTTTTACAGACACAGAAAGTTGTATCCATTTATTTATTTATTTGTTTGAAATGCATATGATTCGAAATCGCACTACACCAAATAGCAGGTGAATTTCTACCACCTTAAATACTGATGCAAAAGAACAACAACCAAATCCTGGGCTGAAGCTATAATAAACTCAAAATTGCCCTAAGTTGCATGGGCTGAGCTGCCCTGTTACGTGCCATTTGACTTGCTCACAATTACTATTTAGCCTGCTGGACACAAATACCTTGTTATAACAAGTGAGGAAAGCAAGGTATCCTTACCTAAGGGAAACCCACAGCTCATTAAAATAAGTTTTCCAAGTCCCTTACACAGTCAGAGTGGCATGAAGGTGATACAGCCTCCTCTCACCCATAGGATCTTCCCATCTAGACAAAAGACATTTTATTTTAACAGAAGGCAGGTTCATCTTAGGATATATCTATACCATTCATGGTAAATAACCAGAAAGATCAGCCTGTACTGACCTCTCTGCCTCTGTCTCATCTGCTGCTGGAACCCTCGGGATCCCAAAAGCTCATTTCACTCTAGCTCACATGATCATCACAGCAGTGACTAAGAAGCAGATGCACCCTCAGGAAAAGGGCAACTGGGCAGCTGTTGACCATAAGCCAAGACAATGAACTCTAGGGACATAAAGCACTTGACATGTTTGATCCCATGCTGGTTGGAGTTACCTCATGTTAACCTGGAGGAAAATAATGTGACCAGTCTTTGCTAGTTTGTGTTTATTCTGGTTGAACAGTCAACAGAACAAACTAGAGGCTCCAAGGATCATGAGGTTTTTGGCATTTAACCTGAATCCACCATGAACTTTTCCTATTGAGATTCAGGTTCAGTCACTGACAAGCACTATACTAACTTGAAGGCACTGAATTTTATTCTAAATTTCATTCCTACTGAACACTAACAGGAAAAGACTTACAGACTTCTAAAGCTTCAAAAAGATTACAGGCCCATCTTCTTAGTCAATTGTCTTTCAGCGGGTAGCAGTTTTCAGTGGGTAGCAACTTAACAACATTAACTAAATCTCAAACATGACAGCCGCTGTTTCAACTCTTAAAACAGAACATCAATATTATCAATTTAAAGTTAAAAACAGAGGGAACAGCAAGGAAAAAGGGAGTTGGATGGGACTTATGAAAGATCATTCAGCACCAGATGCTGAGGATAATTGGACCCAGCAACTTGGTACCCAGGGCACATGCTCACTGCAGCTGAGATGTGACTATAGGCCAAGGGCAGGCAGAATGTTGTATTTCATCGCATAAACAACAGTAAATGAAAGACACGGCAGCTCAGGCTTCAGCACAAATGATCTTGTCAAATCCTACCAGGTAGGATTTGAGCTGGTATCCTGCTGAAATGCATCCTGTAGTTTCTTGTGATCCAGCATTACCTGAGCTCAGTAACCACAAGTTACCAGAGTCAGGCAACAGGCATTACAGCTTATTACTAACCCTTCCCACTGATCTTTGGAAGAAGGCTGTATTGCCTGACTTACATAAAAACATGCAAGAGAAAACATTTCATATGTTTGTTTAAGAAGCAAATCTACATTAGTGAATAAATTTGGCACAACAGTGGCAGCCAGCCAAAAGAGTTGGTGTTGATCCACCCTAGGGCTACCCTGTATATGCACTGTTGTTCTGATCCAGACTCGCCTGCACCGATTCCCTGGTGAGAACATCCCTGGCCTGGTTATGGTTTGAGGACCAGCCATTGACTTAGATCCTTCTGCCTCCATGATGGTTTTGAGCACACCTGTCTAGCGTGGAGGGGAACTTCTGCTTTAATTTCCTACAAAAGTTCTCTATTTGGAGTGCATCAAAACCATTCCACATAATAAACAAACATGCAGCAAGCGAAGATCATTGAGGACTTGTTTCAAAACCACACTAGTGTTCTCAATGAAAACGCCACTGCAGATGCAGGTGAAGAGCTATTTGAGACACAGAATGAGTCTTACTGGAGGGATCTGGTAGAATATGGGAATTTATGTACCTCTACTCTCAATGTATTTGAAAAAATAACAGTCAACTGCTATACAGTATATATTGCCAGAATGTAACAGAGCCAAAAGCTTCAACTACTTAAAATACAATTCTGGATTCAGATTGGTTATCAGTAATTTTAATTAAGAACTATCCTGCATCATTTACAGATCTTCCTTACAAACAGATGACAAAACTCAAGCCCACTGGTTTGCTAAGCAAAATCAACAAACAATGAAATTCGATAAGAAGTTGGAAATCTATCAAATAAAAAAAGGAGTTAAAATTAAAAGATAAGCAAGGGAAGCAAAAAACTGAATGAAATCAGATATTTTAAGAACTCAATAATTTATTTATTGTGTGTGTAAGACATCAAGATTTTTTTTTCCCTTCCTTCAAAGCTACAGGGGCATAGCTGTTGAAGCCTGAAATTGCAGTTCCTTACCCTTTTGCTTTTAAATTAAACAAATGATCTCAGTTTTTGGAGCAGTTTTTGACTCCAGGGAAACTATGCCATTAAGAGAGTGCCAGAAACATATTTAATTGATGCATGTCCCAAGAACAGCTCAAAAGAGTGCAAGACATACCACATATAGATTTCAAGGAAATTACTGAAAAGCCACAGAGCTTCAACAGAAAGTGATATGTGAAACATAGCATATGAAAGACTCAGTATCAAAAGGGTAAATTCAGTTCAGGAGATATTAATCTGATTACCTAAGAGGTACCATGAATAGGATATGTTCCTTTGTGCACCATATCCAACCTGGACAGATGGAGGAGACTTTATGCTCCATTTTCTGACATGTAATTAGTTTTTAAGGGATGATCAAGTTACAGATAGAAAGTTTCGAACAATTTTTTCGTTTGGGAGTGGCGTGTACAGTAACCAGCCTATAACATAGGATTTTCTGACTTTATCTCCTTGCATAGCTTACATGCTCCACAACCTTTGATGTTCTCATTTTCAGTTGAATGCTCCCTAAGCATCTGACAGAAAACCAGTCCAGCAACAACTCTAAACAAAGACCTCCATATAGAGCTCTGAAACAAGACTTGCCCAGACTGAATTCAGGCTAATTTTAGGCAATACATTTTTTAATCGAAAAGCAATTGTCATATTTTTCTGTACCATATCCTCCTCTTTCCTTCCTGCCATCATTGTCAATTTCCAAGATCTACTGACAAAAAAGTAAGTAAAAATAAATTATCTGTTGCGGGCTCCTCCCCTTGTCAGAGTCATGCTGTGATGCCACAGTCGAACTTCCATGACTGTAAACTATGAAGTCAATGGCCTTGGACTATCAAGTCAGTTAGCTATTAAAATATTACTATTTTACATTATGGTAATGAGTGCTTTCAAAAAACAGATCTCTAATGAGGACATCTGTAACTTGGCATTTTAGGTTTAAAAGGCTGTCTGCATGGCTTATCAAAGACCCTAGGCTTTGCAGACCACAGCAGCAATCACATGAGGCCACTTTCTGTTTATTTGCATCCAGCCCGAGAGATCAAGAGCAGGAGCAGTAAAAGGCTGCCCAGGGCGGTGGTGGAGTCACCATCACTGGAGGCATTCAAAAAACATGTAGACGTGGCACTTCAGGACATGGTTTAGAGGGCATGGTGGTGTTGGGTTGACAGTTGGACTTGATGATCTTAAAGGTCTTTTCCAACCTTAAGGATTCTATGATTTCTCCACCAGCATCCCATATCTGTAAGATTGTGCTCATATCTACAGGTATATGACTATCACAATTCGTTTAACAGAACACAGGGGAAGACTTAGCCCACCTCCACTAGCACTGCTCTATATAGCTTTTAATTACTTTGAATATAACTTCAAATTATTTCAGCAGAGAGAGAGAGTCATCAATCCCTGCATTAAGGCAAGGAGCATTCAGGGACAACCGTTCTGGAAAGAGTGGCTTGGGAGAAGCAGCAAGACAGAGGGGTGGTGGGGCAGAAGTCGCAGCTGGTACACATCCAGCAGTTGTGGCCGAATCAGCCGCGCTGCAAGAGAGCTGGGGTTTGCTGCCAGCCAACTGACGGGGAAGTAAGACGAAGAGGCGAGTCCATGAAGAAAAGCTGCAGCAGCGTGGGAGGACTATGACCTTTTGATCTCCGGGATGTTCCTGATGTACCAAAGCGACATGTCAGCTCTAATAGGCTGCACTCTCCAACTGGAGGCAAGGGCCTACAAATTACTGAGAGATCTGAAGGCATTTGTTGTGATGATCCTGGCCTGGATGGGGCATATCAGCGCTTCCCCAGCAGGACTATCTGACAGTCTATCCCAACGATTCCCAAACCAGGGGTCATAACCTCCAGCAGGGTCACAGCTGCACAGAGTGGGGTCACAAGCCTGACAGAGATGTGATTGTTTATGTTAGTATTTTGGGTCGCAAGCTCGGCTGGGGTGAGTTCACCACCAGAAACAGAGGCACAAACAGATACCATTTGGGAACAGCTGGTCTAACAGATTTCACGCTCAGAAACAACTTCTTGATATGCAGCTAAAATGTGCCCAGACTACTCCCTTACATATCCATGTGCCAGCCTGAAACAACAGCTCCCCTGCCAGGTACCAGACTGGCTCAAATTACTCCAAAGAATCATGGCTGCCTACCCAGTAGTAGCATCTGCTTTGGGGTTTGCTTTTTCCTGACAAATTTTCCATTGTTAACAGTGAAGCTATTCATACTTGAGCCACTGTCTTTTCTACCTTTCCTCGGGACAGAGATGTACCAAGTTCAGCACCAGCTCAGGCAGGAATCTGCTGTAGACTGCAGCTTGCCTGGGAGACTGGAGCAACAGCAGGACATTTTAGGAGAGTAGAAATTACTATAAACAAAGCCATCCTTTAGTTAAGCCCCAGGCATTTCCTCTTTCTACCATTTCTTCACCCATCTTTCTGTACAGCACTGTGATCACTTGGGTTGCTCTTCTCTGAATGCTCCTTTATTTTTATTTTTTAGTATAACTGGTATTATGAGAAGACAAGCAGAATCCAGATTAGATTAATTTTGCCCATGTGGAGCATGCAAAATCTGCTCATACTCAAGCTGCCTATTTTCATTAAATTAAGAGATAACACACCAACCATATACTGTCTTTTTATTATCATGTTATGTTTGGGTTTGAACGTAACGTTTTAGGAGCAGACAGTCACTGGGAAGAAGTTCATTCTCATGCCAGAGAACACAGCTTCAACCTCCAAAAAAGGGTAATAGGTTATAAAACTTCTATCATTTAAGACAATAAATCATTATTACAATAATAAAGCAGGAAACACACACAAATTAAGCAGAAACTCCAATGTGCTCTTTTTACGATTAAGGGGAGTCATCAGTCATAGAGGCTGCCTGAGATTAACAAGGAGCCACTTTTTCAAACATCCTGCAGTAAACCCAGAGGAAACCCAGCTGGAACTCCAACTAGAACATAAGCATCAGACTCTGAAATCATCCTCTCTCCCCTCATCCTCAGCATCTCTTTTGGCATAACACCTGCACCTAGGGTCACTCCTAACTGGTTCAAGTTCTGCAGGTGAGCCATATGCTTTGTGTAATGCCACAAGACAAATATAATTCCTGCAGTGATGTTTTCCCACGTACAGAAATCCTTCTGATCCCTCCCAGTCCCAGCAGAAGAGAGAACCACTGCTGCTACTATAAAACTCCACAAGAAATGGGACTGAATGCTGTGGAATGATGAAGAGTCAATGTTTTTTTCCTCAGCCTCTGTTTATACAGATTTAAGGATAACTCACAGTAAGTTAAGAGAATTTAATTGGTCATTGTGCACAGGGACAAACGGTGTTTAGCTCTTTCCTATCCTTGAATTCATTTTTTACAATGTAATTTGAAAGGTAAGTTAGTTTGCAGCAGTTCCACCAACACTGGGGTAGAATGTGGGGCTGCAGAAGGAATTTAGAGCCAAACCATGTCTCGTGTTTCTGATTATACCACTGATTTGCAGGACCACAGTAAAAATGCAGGTTGATCTTTTCTATTCTGCACAGGATGGAAAGAAAGGGCAAAGGAGATGGAGAAGGAATTACTACCATTAAATAACTAGCTCTCTTAATGTTACTTTTATGATATAAACAAATGTCTAAATT
Source organism: Phaethon aethereus (assembly GCF_964289735.1). NCBI lineage: Eukaryota > Metazoa > Chordata > Aves > Phaethontiformes > Phaethontidae > Phaethon > Phaethon aethereus. Next base: position 38,641,839 of record NC_138579.1, on the reverse strand, counting down.
CCAATGCATACGAGAACATAGTTTCTATATTCACCCACACTGAAATATGAGTTAATCTTATTTTTAAACATTTTTAGGACGTAAGAAGATGACCAATTGCAATCTTGTTACAATGCTTTACAGCTATATGCCATCAACCTAAGCTTGGTGACTGACCCGTGCACACTCTTAGCTTACTGCAGTTAAAGGAAAACAAGCATAAACTAGTGTGTGTAGCAGGATTCATGCTAACCCATCTTACTTTGCATTGGAAGGTGCAACACATACTCGGTCGCACTTTTTCTCAGCTGAGGTAAGTTACTTAGCAGCTAAGAGGTGGTAACTCCTAACCACTCAACTATGACTGTAAGCGCTTCTGTTATCATGCCTCTGATTATATAGATGAGTGATTCCCAGCAAATGTACCTGAAGGGTTTTTGGATTACAAATTGTTGATTAATGATTGTAAGACATATCACGTATTCAGAAAGAAACCACAACAAAGCAGTAAAACTTTGTATTCTATCATCGTGGCAATTAGGAAATGAGGAATGAAGAATCTCTTAAGCTGATATATAGAGGCCTTTGAATACTCCTGCTGACAGTTTTCAACCCTTTCGTAGTCTAGATCAAGTGATTATGTGTATGTCATTCAGCTTGAAACTTCCATAGACATGTACAGTCTCTGTAACACTGTTTTACTGAGAGATTTATCTTTTCATTAAAAAGCCGTTAAAATTTGGCTGGATGTTATGCCACTACTTCCCACTTGTTGAAATATAGCATCAAAATTAGTACAGGCTGACATGACCACTGTTATCGTGAAATCTAACTGCTCCATACACCACCGCAACCCAGCATCATGCAGAAACAATCACAGTATCATTTCCCCTAATCATTACTATCAGTTGTTCCAGGCCCTGTAATGACGGTGCACTTCCTTCAGGAGTCCTCAACAGACAGAAGGGCTTTTTTCCTTCTACCAAAGCATTGGGGTGCAGACTCCACTACTGCTAGGAGCACACAGTCACCAGAAACATGAACACAGTGCAAGCACAAGAATGAAACCGTATTTTGAGAAGGCTCATTTTTCCCTCCAACATGTATTAATGAGTTTTATCATGGTCCCTCCTTTTCTTGGTGCCCACTGCTTACCTGTCCTGAAGTGGATGTGCTACATACTATCCTGGCTTCTAGCATGTTAAGGAAGATGAGCTCCTTTCTCATCTTTCAGTGTATGTGGGCCTAAATCTTTTTCATGAAGGGTCTGAAGCTGGAGAAGTAACTCAAAGACAGAAAGGTCAAAGGAACAAAAGGCTTCCCACAGCACTGTTAGCTGGTGAAAGGGATTACAGGGTCTATGCTGGGGTATTTTCTTAAAAGTTCGCTGAGATATGAAGTCCAGTGGCAAAATAAAGTATTAGAAAGAAACAATTCCAGCTATTCCGTTACAGCTCACGTGAACAGGAACCAGTGAGCTGAGTAACTCTATCAACTCCTACAGGAAAGTCAGAGATACTGAGGCCTCAGACCTGGAGGCACAATCCTGTGGCTCACCAAGCTCTCCTGCCCCATCACAGGAGTGTAGTTGACCTTGGGCCCCAGTGGCAACCAAACCATCAGGTGAGAAGTGGCAATTCATATCAAAGTAAAACCAGAGGCAAATCTCACTACACTTCCCTGTATCATCATGACTGTAGAGGGCAAAAGATAGATTGTAGCACTTCACTATCTCAATAAGCCACAAAACAAGAAGAGAACTCCATTACCTTTTCAGGGATGTGTTTTAGTCTTCAGGGTTCACATCGGCACACCAGTCTCAGTTGGGAAATTTACTCTTCAATATGCATAGACTAATTGTTGGAATCCACCTTCCAAATAATCTGGCGATACCACTAGTGTCACTTGTACTCATTGCCTTTTTGCACATCTAAAATTCACTAACCTTCCTTCACAGGGTCTCCATAAGGGGTCACTGCAAAGATCCTTCTTGCACCATGCCACATGGTTCTTGAGTTTCATAAACAGGCCTAGTAATCTCCATACAGATTATTCCATAATGGTAAGCAAAAAAAGAGTTTTAGTAACTATTCCCAAATATTTGGGTCTCAGAAAGTCACAGTGGATGCATATGAAAAAGATGGGATATTAATTTATGAATTGTCCTATTAAAAAAACCCCACTATTATAATTAACTAACATCACTGTTTCAATGATCCAAGACAAACTATCTCCTTTTTCACGCAAAATTGTGTAAACCAGCCTGGAATAGGTTTACAGAGCATTCAGCTAAAATACTAAAGGCCTAAAACATGCCAAAGTGTTATGATACTTTCTAATCTATTTAAATTCATATCATGCTGGAGCACTTCACTAGCACATGCATTATTCTGCATTAGCTTTAAAACTACAAAGAAGAAATGTTTTAGAAACTTGTTTAACAGCTGCTTCATTCATAAGTTCACGGTTCCTGCAAAACAGGTATGTTTGTGTTCTCACAGAATATTCTTTTTATTAAGTCACCTGCAGGTCCAACCTTAAGCATAAGTGTATACATAAATCAGTAAACAAACAAACCAAAACCAACCAACAGCCTCTGATCTCTGGGGGGCCCCTCAGTTCTCTTGGTAATTCCTTCAGTGTTTTCTCTCCATTTGGCACCAGGACTGAAAAAAGGGATTTGAAGGGAGAGAAGTATTAAACTACAGAACTGGTCTTACTCTGGGGTGAACAGCAGGTCAAATAATTATTTCCCCCTGAGGAACATCTTGAAATATTGAGAAAGAAAAAGAAGTTGAAAAATAAAAATATATCCCCATATTAAAAAAAAGGTAGACTGAGGCTTGAAGAATAAAATGATTTAAGCACAATCTGACAGGAGATCAAGGGCAAAGCAAAGCAGAGAAGCTGAAGATTCCAGCTTCAAATCTTCTGCCCCTGAAGTAGGAAAATCCTGTGGGTGGGAGATATTTTGGTAGCTTCGTTTCCTCCAGACTCCACAACACGAAAGCCTACTTCTGCTGAACAGCTTAAAAGAATTCAAGATCACAGCAACAAAGATGAAAAGGTCAGACTAAACTCATTGCTCACACGATGCACTAAAAATATACAATGCTACGACAAACCGCTTGATGAACACAAATGGCAGAAGATTGAATGCTGGCCTCCCTAGAACCAGCTCAAGTTTACAGACAATTTTAAACTTAAAAAAATTCTGACTTTTCCAAACAAATATCTGAAAGTGCTAGCTGAGACTGAAGAAGCCCAAGACAGCATTCCTTTTTTTTTGCTCGACGCTTTGTGCACGCTGGGAGGGGAATGCTGTTCTTGTTCATACCAACACACCCTGGAGGTTTTTCCAAGAAAGATGGAGTTCAGCTTTCATGTCTGCGAGAGGAAGTTAGAGCTTGCAGCTGGCAGATATATTAATAGGATAGGTACTGGTGGACTAGAAGGGACCTCAGGTAGGTCACAGTGTCCTATCTCTTCGCAGCACACAAACACACACATGAATTCCACCTTTCAGCTAGCGCTCAAACACACAGGCTTAGAATTAATTTCTAACAACCTTCTACATTAGGTAAAATCCAGTCATGTGAACTTTGCAAAAATAACAAAAATAGTACAGTCATAGCCACAGATAACTTGTTTAAAAACATCCATTAACAGTCATACAAAATATTTTGTTGTGGACATTTGCACTATGTTTCTACTGTTCACTTAGCCTAATGCAGCTTAAATATATTTTTCTTATTATTAAAGGAATTATTTTAGTTGGGGTAAGAGCTACTTTTTACACATTTAAATAATTAAACATTAATTCTTCAGGCCACACCTTCAAGCCTAGTGATAGTCCTGGGCTCATCTGACCTCTCTGCAATCTAAAATAACTTTAAGGCTTCTCAAAGTTGTCTTTGACTTGAAGAGCTAAACACAGGCTATTCCATAAAGCAAGGATGAAGGTGAAATAGCAGTATTCACATCATCCTCCAGTCTACCCCCTCCGATGACAGGATTTGTGAGATGGCTATGTAAGAATGGTGCAGCTACAAGTAAAAACTGAGTTTGGTTCCTAAGGAAGAAGTGACAGCCTTATGTGCCTGAGAATTTTAGAGCTACAGAAAAACATTGTTGATCTTAATTAACTCCTTGAGATGATAAACTGGCAAGTATGTAAAGGCCAAATGAATGCAAGGACTCAACCCACAGGCAGAGAAACTTTTATATTTTATTCAGCACTTTAATAAGCTTTTTTTTTTTTCTGTCTTGAAATAGAAGTATGCACAGATCTGGGAATTTATCTGGACATAACCATTTCCTACAAGAAATACCGACAAACAGTTTAAGAATTCTTACATTTCTATGTAAGTGGTGGGATTTTACAGCCAGCACTGCTTTTATAAAGCCTTTAATGTTCTCACAAAAATCTAACGTATTTTTAGGACACAAGTTTTCATTCACTAGATTACAATTTTACAGAATACAAGCTTTGAGCCTGAAACAGCTTGACAATGTCCTTTCAGCTTGTTCATCAGATTAATTTTCAGTCACACATCAGATGAACAGCTTCCTTGGTTTCTTGCCTAACCTAACACATCACCCAAGCAATTCCCTTCTAAAGCACAATCAGAAGCAAAAACAAAAGCCACTGCAACATGCTACTTCTCTCTAGTAGCACATTCAGTTCGAAATTTTCCTTTCTGCCTCCGTCTGAGAAAGACTACCCTTTTAGCAAACCATCTACAGCGACAGGACTCTGATTTCAGATAGGATTGAAATAACGTATTAGACATACACAAACGAAGGGGTCTGAGTTGCTTACAGGACTAATAATGTGTTATGGGTCCTTTCACATCTAGGTCACTGGTTCAAATTCAGCTGTAGTCGGTGATGAGTGAAAAGGAAGAATGAAGGAAGAACCCAGCCATGAATCTGGCCCCTATTCCTGCCTCTGCAGCATATCCACTTTGTGCGCTTGGGCTACTCACCTAACTACTCTTTCCTGCAAATTCTACAGTTACAAAATAGCAGTAAGGATTATGAATATCACACTAATCCTAGAAGACTAATTTATTAAGGGTTCTTAAAGTACCCCAGACTGTCAGAAGATGAAAGTATTGTTACTTTCAGGCTGTTCAATAGCTAATGTGAAATAAATTAGAGGGGAATTTTCTCAGGACAGGTCAAAACCTCAATCTTACAAAAGAAAAACACTGGCCACACCTGTATCTTTTGACAGCAAGATAAATACAGAAAACAAATGTTGAATGGGCCTGAAATTCCACTTTTTCTCACAGGTAGACAGCATGGGCTCAAAACTGAAGCAAACTGGAAATCCAGAAGCAGCCATATTATGGATAAGAAAGACAGAAGTAGAAAACCCTGTAGTGTGGAGACACACTGTGCTCTCCCATTATACAACACAGCATGCAAATGCCACGTCAATGTTAGCTGACAGAAGAGGGAACGGAGAGAAGGAGTCTATCACCACTGCATCCCTTGATAAAACTTGAATTACCAAAGGAGCCTGCACTGCTGCTGCGTGTACTGTTCTTGTTCTGAGGCTAAAAAAGGTTTCCATTTTCAACAAGTGTCATGCTGGCACATTTTACCACTTCAGATTCTTAATTAAAAACAAGGAGTGAGAGAAACAAAGGAAAACAATGCACACAAAGAGCACCAACACATTTTAACTCATTCTTGGGTTAAAAGGTGAAAAATAATGGTGGTAGAGAGTTTAGAACAAGATGATAGTTTCATTAATAAGCTGTAACTGCTACAAAAATCATCATATCATTTCTTACATAGTCTCAATTTCAGAATACTATTGAACTATGCTCATACACAGTACTGAGAAGCTTTCATATTTGCAGGAAAATTTAGAAGATTACAACTATTCCATGCTTTTTCCAAAGACTTCAAATATTTTAACCACAAGAAAAAAAAAATTTTACTGAGAACATATTTTCTTACTACTTCCACTTCAGAGTCAGCTATGCCCTTCTTTTCAGAGGAAGCTCATACAGAGCAATTCTGAAGAACAAAAAGAAGCACAAGTACTATGATCAAGAGCATTTAATGAGACAATGTGCAACAACTTTGTGCCAAGAAGGAAATCATAAAGATGAAAACCAATGCTTTACTTTTCCACATCTAGTTACCAAATTTCAACTCTTTCTGACAGAGGTAGGGAGCGATATTCAAGCAATGAACTTCAGAGATATTTTGGCAATGAATGGAGCCAACAAAATCCACAAGCACTATTCCAAAATGAATTAATGGACTGTGCTTGGCCCAAACTCCTATTGACAAAATCATGAAGTAAACATATCAATCAGTGTTAAGGAATTACACTGAAGTTATTTACTACTCTTTCACATTCTGCTTAATCTATCTTCAACCTCCTTCTCTTGTCCATTGAAATAAGTTGCAGAAATAAGGTCAGTTTTAACCACTGCTTAGCTGGTTTTGCCACCAAACTGTTCTGTGTTAACTTAGACAAGCTTGAGAGGGCTGCTTGTGATCAACCAGAACAAAGATAAGCTGACCAGAACCACCATAAAGTGCAACAAGGAGAGAAAGAAGGGAAATACCCATATTATACAAAGTAGGAAGCCTACATGTGATTATCATGCCTTTGCAGGAAAGATGAGCAATTGCTTTACATCATATGTTTGGGTCTATGCATGAACTGAACTCTAAATAGCAAACTTCTCTGCATCTATCCCTGATGTCCCTGATCTGTACTCTGACTATTCTTTGCAAGTGGGGAAAGCTGAAATTATTGTATTACTTTGCAAACCTTGATTCAGAATTATCTTTTCTTCTTGGGACAGTAAGTCCTCGCTATTACCCCCAATTATTATTACTTGTCTGTAATACTGTGCAGAAAAAAGAAACATGAAGATGTCAGGTAGTATGTGACATCACACAAAACCTCACATTACGTTCACACAATATTGAGAGCTGCAGTTTGAAGCACTGTACAAGCACAATGGAAGGGACAGGACTGAGTATTTGCTCTCCTTCATTTGCAACTGGCTGTTTCTCTTTGGAATCACTGATAAACGTTAGATAAGATCAAATTTGTAGACTAGCCTGTGTATTAACTCTAGCAGCAGCTTCAGAAAACTGAAAAAATAATGCTCTAAAAGCATGTGAATGAAAGTACAATGCTGAGGAACATGTTCTAGGACTGACATGGCTCAAAAATTCATTCCCAGCCCTTAGAAAGTGACAGATCCTTTTAGCTAATACACTTTCTTTCTTTTTATTTATAAATGGATTTTCAGAGAAACTGAAAAATAATTTTGTTCCCAGACTGTTCTATGTTAGACTTGATAACTCGACCCTCACAGAGCCCTGTATATCAACAGAAGACTGCAAGTTACAATGTGTATTTGTGTCAGTGTAGAGTTTCAGTTCTGATAGAAGGGATCTCTTACCTTCAGACAAGGACAAATCATCAGCTGGAGACACCAGGTCTGCCTGGATCGCAACGCTGTTGCTCAATGATGTGGTAATCTGATTCGTCAAGATAACCTGCAAACAGACATGGAGAGGGGGAAAGGAAATTAATTTTTATAGTTGCTGGAAGGCAGAGAACAGCCCAGGAGAGGACTGCAATCCTCCAGCCACAGCATCCAGGCAACCCTCTACTCTGACCTTCAGCAAATTTACCACTTGGAAAATTTTGCACTACCTGCAGAAACTGAGAGAGATAATTGTAAGAAGTGCAGGAAAAGGGATATTGTTAAAGACATGAAATACTAACCAACAGTATGTTAATACATGCAGCTGCCTAAAACGAAACTACTGTTCTGAAAAGCTTCATTCTTCAATGAACAATTTGATGCTCATTACAAAAAGCATCATTTTCTTCATAGGCAAATAGGAAATCTATCTGCCCAGTGATTTCCACACAATTTATATACTCCCTTCCTTTGGCTGAAACACAGTGCCATGGAGAAAGGTGCTGTAGGGATACATCCTCTGTGATCTGAAGCACGAGAGTACTAAATTTCACGAAGACTATCACTACACAAGAGGATTTTTCAGTATTTTTCTGATAAACTACAAACTGTAGTTACCACACAGTACTCTCCTGTGACTGCGTGAGCAATGGTCCTGCTTGCTAGAGATGAACAGTTTCTTGCACCTTTGAACAAGTACTTTTTTCTAGTAACAGAAAGCATAACATGCAAACACCATAGAGAGAAGAGCATAGGTATAAACACAGTTATCTCCTAATGCTTTGGATCACTAAGCAGCTGCACTTTCCACAATTACAATTGGTCTCCACTTCACAGACTGACAAAAACTTCAGAAATTACTTTTCTTTTTTTAAAGAACCAAAACGATCCTTCTACTTGCACTGAGAACACACTCCACTCCAAACAAACTCTCTTTGAAATTAATGGCCTGTCTTCAGCTGTGTTTGACACAGGAGGAAAGGAGAAAGCACTCCTACACGGTACTCTGTGGATGCGGTTTCATGATGCTACTGGAATAAATTAACAGCTTGCCGTTGCTAAAACGAAGAGGAATTTCTCTGCTCTTCCCTCCACTGCTCCTCCCTCTCTCTGATCATGGCCTCCTCCCACTTTCTAACACTTTCAGTAGTATGATACGACACACTCCTCATTTTCTTTTTCTACCTCCGGATCCCACATAAGCTGTATCAGACCACGGAGTCGTAACCACAGCAGTGGTGCTGCAGGGCACTGCATCGTCTTCAGGCAGCGTAACGCGAGCTACCAACAACGTGTTGCAGTCTGCAACTTTTACCAAGACCACAACTCTTCCTCCCTACTCACATCGGCCCACTCATCTCTGTGCTTGTAAGCAGGCGCGGTGGTGCCCGAGAGCTTTACGCGCTGTATCAACAGGATTAAATTGAAAAGTTTCTAAGTCAAATCTTCATCTACTCAACAGAAGTTCAAGGCCTTCAGAGCTCCTCATGCTCTTCTGCTACTGCCTGCAAGCTCTGGACAGACTTCAGCTGGCTATCACTACCCTGCCCAGCACCTTTTGGGGCTGGGCGTTTATGACCACTGCAGTGAACACAGACATGGTAGATAACAGCCTTGTTTGGTCTTACACTTAGACTAAGGTTCTTACGGTGCAACTTGCAATGCTGCCAACAGCAAACACACAAGAAACGCATCACACCCCTCTGCTGAGATGAAAAAAAAGTCACTTTTTCCTTTCTTCTTGCCAGGGTACTTCCATTTTAGTGAGCGAGTGATAGGATGAACATTAAAACTGGTTTAAGGGAAATTAAAGGAGTAGGCAGCCAAGAGTCAGGGGGGATAAGGAACGGGATGTGAAACCTTTCCTTCTTAACACTGTTTTCACTGTGTCACAAAATCCACTTACCCTCACTTACCCAGAGACTACTCTGGCAACCCGGCATAAGATACACCAAGTATATGGCACAACACTGAAGCTTTTTCTCGAGCCGGTACTAGAAAATGTGCTGAAACAGAACATACTAACTAACAAACTTATACGCACACATGTACTGGTGGGGTATGAAGTTTTCATTGGCACACTTTTGCAATGATCGCATTATTCACAAGTGTCAAAAGCTCTCTAAGCAATTCAGTCATCCCAAATCTGTGCCAAGACAATCTTTGTACTGTGCCATCATGTATTTTATTATTTATGCACCACATTTTAAATAAAAGCTACCGTGCTTCAGGATCTTTTAAAAAAAAAAAAAAAGGACCTAAGCATACCATATTTCATATTGCTGTCCTTCAAACAAAACTAACTTTAAAGGCTTCAAAAATCAAAAGAAAAATGAACAACAACAATAACGCAACTACAGGTTTTTTATCTTTCGGATTTTTTTGCCTCCTCTTTAACCAGGAACTACACAGCACTGTTAGGTATAGAACTGAAAATCTTCTTCACCCTTTATGTTTAACTCAAGCTACACCACTGAACTTAGATTTCAATTTCTGATGTGTCCTTCGATAACTGTTCAATATTAACAATATCCTAGGCACCCTGTTATACTGTTTAAAAAATCAGTTAAAAAAGTAAATGTTCCTCTCTGGCTTGCTCTGAGGATGGGAATTAAGTGTATTCTTAGTTCCATTACACTGATAGTTAAACATTTGCTTAAATACGTGTGTAAATACTATCTTGAATAAGCACACTTCCTCTGAGATGAAGCCATATGCATGTACAGAATGCTTATTTTGGAATTAACTGAAAATTATTCTTCATTTCTGCAAGCCTGCAGAGCCAACACAGAGATTCGGTTCTCCCATAAGCACAAGCCAAGAGGCTGTCACCTAAGCACTAAATTTGGCATCAAATTCCCTGTCACTCTTCTGCAGCCTTGCTTACTGCAAAATTCTTCCATCAGGTATAGAATCATTAAGGTTGGAAAAATCGTCTAAGATCATCAAGCCCAATACCACCATGCCCACTAAACCACATGTCCCAAAGAGCCATGTCTACACATTTTCTGAATGCCTCCAGCGATGGTGACTCTACCACTTCGCTGGGCAGCCTATTCAAATGCGTTACCACTTTTTCAGTAAAGAAAATTTTTCTAATATCCAATCTAAACCTCCCCTGGTGCAACTTGAGGCCATTTCAAGGCACTCCTATTATAAAAAAACAATATTCATCTTTGTGTGCCTACCATAATACAGTTTGAACCTCACTCTGCAGGTATGCAGAGTACTCCAAACTCTCAGTGGCTCAAACAAGCTACGGGTCACTAACAAGAGGAAAAAAGCTGTCCCTTAGCTCCAGTTCCGAAGAAAAAAGGTACGGCACTTAACATGTAGAGAACTCCTCTGAATACATACATGTATCTTCAAAACTTCAATCATGTGCCCTTACCAGAAAGTGCTAAGTTTTCTTTTATTTTTCCCAGAGTAAAACTTCGGTCATGCCTACTTTGGCAGTGAATAGTTCCATTCAAACAAGGCCCTAAGTTTTCAGCAGTCCCCAGTCCTACAGACATTCAACTTGAAACCCTGAATGTTGATACCACATGATTCCAGTGTCACATCTAAGGAACACATTAACTTTTCCACAAAGTCTCCTTCACTAACCTGAAAGACACGCTTATACTCCATTCCGCTTTCCTTTGAAATGGTTCAGCATATTCAGAGAGTTGCAAATAGGTGTCTGAGGGAATAGTTAAGCCTGAGCATGATATGGGAAGAACATATAGGCAGACAAAGGAGATCTGGAGTGAAACAGCTGTGTTTCACTGATTACTCATCAACTTTCTGGTGAGTAATCACATTTGTGCATGGACAGAATCAGCTGAGTCTCACACATTGCTTCATACATGTGTGCACAGAATATAATGCTAGTTCTGCTCTTAATGATGCCATATCTTACAAATCACCAACAAGAAGGTTAGAGTATCTCCCTTTGGTCTGCTAGGTGCCACACGTGAAAGAAACCACCCCTCACTGCTAAACAGCACCTGGAAATAGGCTGGGGTCACAAGTCCAAGCAGACTTACTAGAAAGAGTGCCTTGCACTGAATTAGCAACAGCACTTCCTCAACTTTTTGTTGGAGATCTGCCATTAACATACAGATCACATTTACCCTGTTTAGTACAGGAGACCTGCCAAGTCCTCAGTCTAAGTAGGTAAGGAAAAGTTGCCTCTGTTGTGCTTCCTTTTGACAGATACTGGACATCATTACCAACCAAGCATAGCTTCCACTTACGACATTCGATGCCAGTCATGAGTTTAAAATCTTCCAGCAGAACACTCAACAGAGAGAATATTGCTACATGATATTTTGATGTTGTCATATTGAAATATATAGTATTTTAAAATACATTGCATTCTATAAAATACCCAGTATTTTAAGAGGAGCTCCTATCTCCTATTTCCAGCATCAACTAATGGAACAAAACATTGTCATTACCAGGGGTGCTTTCATTACCACTAAGGTACTAAGAGTCACAAAAAACGTTACACCTCTCTGCACATCACTGTGTCCTGACATGTGCAACAGGTAGGGAGGTTGTATTACTGCTTTCTGTTTCTACTTTGGGATGAACAGAGATCCTAGGGCTTCTCCAGCCAGTAGATCCTAGGGCTTCTCCAGCCAGTGACTGTGCATGAACGGAAAACACCTGCCACTGCTAGAAGAGGGGAAAAAAAGGATGAAAAGGTCAGCTAGGCAGCTCAGTAACACTGGTAACTTGCCCATGCAGTCTCCTATGGAGTTCAATGAACCATTGCCTTTAACCTTTCATCCCATTCACTTGCAACTGGTTAAGCTACCTATTTAGCAAGTGAAAATTTACAGTCCTCAGCCTTCCAATTCTGCCAGAGTTACAAACACTATAGAAATTAACTCAGATTCAAATTTCAAAATAATTTCTGGGAAAAAGTCTACTACTTAAAATACCACACAATTGACTGACCACACAATTTCCCAATCTTATGAAGATTTTTACTTCAGCATAGCAATCTTAGATTGTAAAATAACCCCTTCTAACCATTAAAAGTGTAACGACAGCAAGAAGAATCCTCTTCCTTACAGTTAGAAAACCTGGGGATAAACAGAAGAGAGTCAGAACACATTTGCAACTTCCTGTTTTTAGACACCTTAAAAAAAATGCCTACTCTTCTGATCACTTCTTCAATTTTTATAGGTGCTGATACCTGGAAAAAAAGAAAAAACCCCAAGAAATTCTCAAGGAAAATAGCCTTTATGTTCTAGATAGCTCATTGCTACTTCTAAGATTAATCCAGAAGTCAACACCACTGTTTATATTCTCTTGAAGTCTTTACATGTTGTTCTGAAAATAGACTCTCCTTCCACTGATGTGACTTCAGCAGATGCCAGGCTTCTGGAAGCACATTAGAAAAGTAAAAACACTTGTTTAAGGTGCCTGAACTCCCAACACCCCCATTTGTTTGGAATATCACAGTTCTTGCATATGCAGAAAGTCCCTGCAGGTCCTAGGAGAGAACTGGCCCAAGAACTGAAATATGACTGCTTTACACAGAAGAACAAGCCAACTATTTTTTGTTTGGTTACTTATACAGTACAATTTTTCAAGTTCTGCTCCTGCCCTTCACAGGATCACACTGAAATTACTAAATCTGACTTTGTCATGCTTGTAAATCCAGTTGAGTAAATAAGTCATTTTCTGTAAACTTGTGGTCTCAGCCTCCTTGTTAGTTTATTGCAAAATTAAAGGGAGCTCAACACAGAACTATCAATCAGTAACCAGCAAAGGTATAAAGTCTTCTGGAATGTACCAAGAGGTGAAAAAAACCCACACTCTCATGAAATGGCTATTTGTTAAAAGAACGGAACAGAACTCCCCATTTCGCATGCAACACTATTTAGGAAAACTCTTTATTAAAGGCTTCCTATTGAGCAGGGAGAGTGAGCACAAGGACACTTGCAATAATCCCAAATTACTCTGCCCTTATTAGTCCATGTATTTTGTGGTTTTTGCTGTACTCAAGCAACGTGGCTAGAGAGCACCAAGTACGAGTGACAGTCAGCAGGGCGAGGATGCTGAGTCAGCATCCTAGAGGAGAAGGAAAAGAAGTTTTACTTCCCCTTTAGATTCCCAGCCATTCTTCATACTGGTCCCTGAGAAGGCACCTTTACCCTTCCAAACCGAAGCACAGAGTTTTTAAGGAGGCATTCGAGTGGTCAGTAACAGGTCGAAACAACGGTGACTACTGTTGAGGCACTAGCAAAAGGGAAGTGCACCAAGCAACACCACAAAGCCAGATGGAACAGGCAGCGATCCTGGAAACAGAAAAACGGAAGACTGAGAAAACTGGAGTGAAGTAGCACGTTTCAAACAGCTGTGAAAGCTGCAGCCTTCTCCTTGGGAACCTGTTAATAGCTCCTCGAGACTGGCATCGGTCCGCTCAAGGAAAAACCCTAAATTACCACTGTCTGTCATAGTAGTTTGTGAAGTAAATTACTATGATCGAAGTACTTGCGATCTTCACCTAAGCTATGCACTGAATTAGCTTTTTCTTCAACTCCTGTTTCTTCAGGGAGATTTTCTCCAGCATCAGTAGCCATTTGCTACAAAAGTTGTCAAAGACCTCACCAGGACTTGTACCTAATATTCACACAGAAGAAAACTTCCTTAAAACCGACCCTTTTCAGTGAAGTCAGGGAGCTACAGATAGAAAAAGGAGAAGCCTGAACTGCAATACTGAGAGCTCCTAAACAAAATAAGAGTTTTAAATGGACAATTTCAAGTGCCCATAGCTACTGGACACTCGCAGCTGTCTACTGCCGCGATGCTCCGCAGGGGCTCACCTCGCAGGAGAGCAGGCTTCTCTGGTGAAAAGCCTCTGCACAACTGAGACAATTCAGGGTTCCAGGACCAAACCAAACATATATCACAATTATTACTATGATGGGAGACGAAATATATACACATATCGTCATTCTTAGAAAGTGTAAACTATTTTGGCTCATACAAACCAAATACAGAAGAGAAAACCCAATAGTTTATCATCTCAAATCCAAGCAAATCACCACACCCAGCCAGTACTTGTCCCTGTAGGTGACCCATATTCCGAAACCGAGCAGCCACCAGCCCCAGCATCTCAGGTTTCTGTGCGGAGGAATGAAAATAACGTCAAGCACTCTACAGAGCCCAGCCATCACAAGCAAAAAGCCTTATAATAAATTAAATTCCCATGTTCCAAGTCAAACACCACTTCTGATGTTTAATCAAGGCCTAACTAACAAAGATACTCAGAAGTGATTTTACATGTTCTAAATTGTCGTAGCTAACAAAGAAAGCACGAAGCTCCTTCACTGCAGGCACAGGCAACAGACAAGCATCCACGTTTACCAACTGCTGCTAATCCAAACCAGTCGAAAGGAAAAGTACCTGTTGCAGCCATCTTGTTTATACATGACAGAGGCATAGGCTGTAACAGTGATGCTCACTTTAGAGGGACGTAGATGGACATTTTCGGGGGGGGGGGGGAAGGGGGTAATTAAACAGTCTAACAGCATGGAAACAAGAAAGCACTCATTCTCTGGAAGGCTCACAAGCACCTTTTAAAAGACAACTGATTAGAGACCTGTTGATCAGGACAAATTCCTGCTAGCTGCAACTGTATTAGAGCTCCTAGGAGAAGACATCCAGACTTCCAGCTCCTGCTTTGCCACCACCCAAGTTTCTCCTCTTTCCTCCCTCAGTGAGGCAACTCATAACAGCAGAGGTCATTTTATAGTCACTGGATTTCACTGGGTATAAATAGGAGTCAGAAGAAACCAAGGAATCTTTCAGAGACTGGCCACTGTATTTACATCCAATTTATTCTGCTTTGCATAGGAAAAGTACAAAGTTATGCAACTGTGTTCAATAAGCCTTCTGGAGAAGCAAAGTGTCTATTCACATCTCTGCCAACTGCTTAAAAATAATCACAATAAATTAATAACACTTCCACCAGATGAAAAAAAGAAACAAAACAAAACAAAAGCATGCTGTTCTCAGGCAGCTACACGTCTTCGAGTCGAAACAGCTACCACCCAGCGATAGCCTGCGGTCTTTGGCCTTTCCTCCTCTGTGAACAAGGAACGCAGCCAACACAAACGTAACCTTCAAAATCCACGCCGCAGCAGCCTCACACCGCGAGAAGGTTTGTGTGCCTGGAAGGCCTTCACGTCCAGCAGCCTGCAGAGACCTGTTTGCAGAGACGCGCGTAAGACACCCCCCCAGAGGGATCGCCGCCCGCCTTCATACCCTGCCAGTCGCCCAGAGCTCCGGGTTAGCTTCCAGCAGAGCTTCCCGCTCCTCCACCCTCCCCTCCAGCCACTGCGTAATGACGGCTTTCTGCGCTGAGCTTACTCCTGCGCGTAGCTGGCGATGCACCACAGTAACAGACCGGCCTGATACCGGCCGAGCCAACGCGGAGCACCTCGCGGGAAGTCACTGTAATCCACGGGCGACTTCTACAGCCAAGACCTGCTGCACACTCAAAGCGGCAAACACCACTGCTTAAAAGGGAGTTTTCGGATGAATGCCAAATTGTCTTGTAAAAGAATAAACAAAATAAAGTTATTAATTCACGCTTTGCTCTTAGATCGCACGCTGTTCTCAGCAATGGGGCTTTGGGTTGGTTTAATTTGTTTGTTTTTGAAGGATGGGGAAGAAACGGATTGTCTGGAACATCAGCAAAGTAGTACAGAACTTCAGTTCTGCTCCAGCGTGCTCCGGGCTGAGAGAATTCCTGAGTACATCTCCTGTTCTTTAATAGGATTGCAAGGAAGTAAAAATTTATGCTTGCTTTTTTACTCAATGAAAAACCTAGTTTAGTTTATCGGCACTCATTAGCTTTCATTAGCAGATTGGAAAGCAGACCGAAGGCTCCTTCCTTGCACTCACTGCGTTCAGACCCTCTGCCATGCACCTACCCTGCTTCATCCAGCACTTCAGATTTACCCAGACCTACACAAACTCTGTGACATTAAATCTCACTACCTTCAGATGGAATAAATGTATTGTGTCCCCTATTGTAGAGACAGATGCTCAGACACTAAGCAAACTGACTAAGGTACCACAAATCTTTACCACCACTCCTAAACCCTGACTTCACTAAGAGTTGGAAGGGCTCACACTCATCTGAGCACTCAAGGACACCGCAGGACAATCTAATATCTATTCAGCAAATTATGTATTTATAATTCTTTCTATATTTGGGGTTTATTTTACTTAGTTCTTCTACACCTGTCTATATTTAGGTTTTTCCTAACAACTAAATAGGAATACGAACTAAACTAATGAAATACTCCTAACAAAGGCCTATTTAGGGCTCATGGCCTATTTCAAGCTGATAATTAGTGTACCAGCATTTTTATTTGATTTTGATGTTTTGACAAGCCCTTCAGAAAGGCTGTTTACAGTAATAGACTCCTGCAGGTTTGGAGAGGTATAACATATAAGGCACAACTCAATCTCAGTGTCATTAATTCCATTAATTCCTCAGATTCCTTTCAATTAATTCCTTCAGGCTTTCAAGGCAGTGGGTCACAGGAAACTCGCTGGGTCTTGGATGCAAACTGGAACAGCTCAATGGGCTACTGTAATTTACAGCTTTGCTCAGCAGTTTTTAAAAAACTCTCCTGAGCTCCATCTTACTCCACTTCATGACCCTATGCCAGCATTTTTAGAGGGAGGACAGTGTTAGTTCAGACTGCTCCTTGGTGCCTCATGGAAGCAACAGAAAGCAGTTTTAGGATGTGCTAGAAATCCCATCAACACTTTGCTGTTCAATTCCCCTGCAAACCATACCTCCTTGCCTGCCCTGCAGCACTTGAGCCTTTCTGTCTACCTTTTAGGCAGGCAAGTGAGGACTACAGGAATATTTGCTCCCCCTTGTCTATTCATTTAACCTTTACAGACAGGTAACTACTACCACCACCACCAGAAGGCATGGCTTACGTTGTTTTATACTCAACATACTCTGTCAGCATCACAGAAGCAGAGCAAATCTTTTCTAGCCTACAGAGATGTTCGAGATCACAGCATGCTACAGATGTTTGAGCAGTTTTCTTTTCTTGCTGCCTTTCACTGAACACATTTCAGACATCAGCAGGATTTTTATACTTACCTATAATGGCTATCCTTAGAGAATCGTGTAGCTTTATCTCAGTGTATATAACAGTCAGTAGGTTCTGAGTACAGAGTAACAGGGAATTTGGATATATACCTCCATCACCTATTTGCCCAAGGCAACCTAACAGGTCTGTAGAGTGTTAGGGTAGTAACTGATACTGCAAAGAATCCTGACAGTCAAACCAAAATACCAATATTTTTTACAAAAAGAGAAGGTTGTTAAGAAAGCAGGAACAAACTAGGCACTGACAGCATTATTTAGTGCAACTGAGGCCCATTTAGTGAACGCCGTGCCCCTGGTGATTTCAAAGTGCTGTCATGAACAAAATTCAGTTATCATCCTCTATAGCTGCTATGGCTATAAAAAAAGAGTAGAAATCATCCAGAAAACAAAACACCCAGCTGCTGAAACAAACAGCCTCTCAAGTCACCATCAGCTTCACTTCCCTGTGACCCAGGGCTCAGAAATGTATGAAAGAACAAGTGAGAATGAACAGCTGCAAATTATATGCACTACAAGATGTAGGTATGTATTAACATTACATTTTAGACATTTTCATATACTGAATTGCATTTGCATCCTTTTCACCCTAACCCGCAATTTAACCAGTAGTTGATTTCTACTAGAAATATTTATATTTCAAAACCATCAGTAGCTTCAGCCTCCCTTAAAATGCAACAAACACAAAATAAACCAGGTACAGCTAAACATACCAGTCTGAATGCTGGGTAGAGTTTTCCTGCTGTACCAGTGAATGTTTTAATAGTCAACATTTTCTAGTGTGATGGGACTGAAAGTGGAAGTTTTACCACCTAGCTTTTGAGATTTGTAATATTACAACATACCTCTGATACAGTGCAATATTTTTATACAAAGGAAAATTGCTTGGGTATATTTCGTCTGTTTCCTAAACCTGCAAGTTAGACAGTAAGAGCTTTAAACTGTAACATCCTTCCATGAACTTATATAATGTTCAATACATTTTATAAACGAAGATATTCGGAAGCAATTTTTCCTAAAAAACAATACTAAATGCAACCTATACAAAATGCATGATGGTGCACTGTATTATGAAGTATATTAGCACTTTTTGAAAACTGAAACTTTGAAAAGCATTTTAGGAAGCTTTGTTACTCAGTAGTTAGATTATCCTAAGTGCTTCTTCCACAAAAGCACATTAAAAAAATTGCCTACGAGTTACAGATAAATAGTCCATAATAAAAAAGCCCCAACATGTGTGTGCATGATTGTTTTCCAAACATGTTTGATCTGACACTAACCAGAGGAAAGAAAAGGGGAGGGAGCATAAATCAGCCAAGTTTCTTCTCTTCAATATTTGGGGGGAAAAAAATAATCTTGTGGCTAAAGGTATTCTGAAATTTCAGTGGCATTGTCTCGGCCTCTGTATCCTATTTTTTCTAAATCCTTTCACCAGGAAATACAGTCAGTCAGTATTTCCCCAGTAAAATTGGTGTTTGTCACATTTTAAAATGACAAATTTCTGTTTACCTAGCTAACTCGCTTAAATTGGAATGTACTTTCCTTGGAAATATGAATCATTAGAAACCTCTTTGAAAGTTAGGACTCAAGATGGAAAATGAACTCAGAAAAATGCAAGGAGTCATTTTTGTTCTGAGACCGCAGCATGACACATACCCCTTTGGCTTTGCCTAATAGAGAAAAACAGTATTTGAGATTGTCCAAACAAAATCACGGACCCATGAAACTATACTCAAGCTAGTTTCTCACCTCTTGGGATAACAACCCAGTCCTCAAGGTCACTGCTTAAATATGTGCATAAAACAGCACTGTAGAAGCATGTTATCTCTTCTGTATTGCAGGGAAGATCAGTCCTGCAGAGTTGTTTTGGCAAACCTTTTCCCAATACTATGACAAATCAAACTCAGAGTCTGATAACAGTGAAATTCCTGCAAAAGCAAATCAATTCAAACACAAAGGTCTTCCTTTTTTTTTTTTTTGGTATCAATTTGTTTGGGAATTGGTGATCACTGGGAATAGCTCCACTGGTTCCACTGGAAACGACATCAGGTCTGTGTTTTGTTACTGGTAACTTGGCTTTTATGTAAATATTTGTAAATATAATAAAAAAAGAACTTACTTATTCAGCTATTTGGGTACACCATTATATTTACAACTGTTACCAGAACTACAGAAATGTTGAGAGTTGATGTCAGGTGAATAAAAACAGGCTGTGGCACCTTCAGTGAGATTAAACTTTAGGAAAACCTTGGGAATGGTACAAGATTTCAGGTATTTCACAATTAGAAAACATCTGCTCTTTAGAAATTAAACTTAACAGACCTAAATAATTTTTCCACCTCATTCGAATTAACCCAAGTGAACACAGTTGGGTCAAATCTTTTGAGATTTGCTGCACATCCTACAAACTACATATACAGGCAGGAGGGAAAAACAGCTAATATCTTCCAAACAACCAACAGAAATTTTGCAGCAGCTCTAGATTAATTGTTGACTGCAGCTAGCAATCTTTTTTTTATATCCTCTTCTAGACTTCCTATTAAAATTCACAGGATCATGCATTTTCCTTGGACTCCATCGTAAGTGCTTTGTCCAAAATTTTTCTCAAGAAACCACAACCGAGTCTCCACTGTGGAGTTCAGTAATAAATTGCAAAGATAGTAATGGTAGGAATTAATGTCATTAATTTCATTTACAGAAAAACCGAAGAGGAACAAATTATGCTTTAGTCAAGAGAACAGATGTGTGCCAGTAGGCTTTCTGCAGCCCCGTGACTAGAATAGCTTCTTCCAGTGGGAAGCGAGATACAGCAAATAGATGGGAAACCAGGCCTGGACTGGAAAAGTGTTTCTGGATAGGATTGAGGTGTATGAGCAAACATTGTGGGCAATCAGGGGCAAAAAGGCAATAAGCTGGTTCAGGTCAGGCTGGAAGTGCATCTTTAGATCTAGGCATGGAGCAGGAAGGTAGGAGCTACTGGATGCTACACACCGGTATTGACATGCTGCATGTGGAACAGTGGCCCAGCAGACTTTCTCAGGGAAGAATGGGATGTATTTGTAGAGTACCTAAAACAAAGATAAAAATAATTCAGAGCAAGATGCTTGGACTTCAATGCAAGGTGCAGTACCAGAGCAGAGTGTGTGACAGGTTGAAGATAATTGCTCAATTATATCTAAATCGTGGCAAAACCTCGTCCATGCCTAGGCAGATACTAATTTGCAGAATGCCCTGTGTGGTGTGGAGATATACAGGTTCTACGGGCAGAACAGCAGTTATGGCATATATCCCTTTAGTTATGTTGTCTGATTTCCTGCAATCATCAAAACATGTATTGTTTTGATAGAAAAGTGTTTTCAGCAGCAGCAATATTAATTCAACAAAATTCTTTTGCCATTGGCTACTCCTTGGGTCTAATTAAGGATAGCTGACTATGGCTTGTTTTACAATAAATTGCTTCTCAAAAATGTTACTTTTGCTGGTTTTTTTTCCCCCAAATAACCCTTATCTGCTGTACCAAGCCTTAAAATTCCATGTATGAAATGAGTGTCATGTAATGGATTGCTTATACTCCAGCTGCTTCTTAGATTTGTCTCCTCCTCCTCCTCCAGAACATTAGATACACACTTCAGTGTAGAAACTAGCCTGAAAGGTAAGTTCTCATTTTGAATTTTAGTATTTATTCCAGACTGAAAAAGATTTAATGCAGGTCAGGTTTTATTGACCCTAAAGGAGTTACACCAAAGCAAAACAGGAGCATGGACTTGACTCTTTCCACCTTCATCCTTTTGTCCCTAAATACATTTGCAGAGAAACAAAGGGCTCAGAGTTTTTATTTTACCATTAACTCTTCACCTCAGTTCATTCTCAAGAGGGAACAGGAGGGAGCAGAAGTCCAGTCGCATGTTTTCTAATCCCGGTTCTGACGCTAAGTAGCTGTGACTGCTTACCGATATAATAAATTCTTTGTGCCCCGTTTTCAAAGCAGGCATAATGCCTACCCCGTAAGAGTGTTGTGGGATTCAGTATTTCGCTTTCCTAATGCCTTGAACTCACCGCATGAAGGGTGATTAAAGGTACAGCTGGGCAATGTCTAGATACAATTTAGCAATAAAAGTTGACTGCTATACATTCTATATGTATGGGGTTGGAGGTCTTGTAATAAAACCCCTGAATCTCCCCCCTCATAGGCCTTTTTCTATTCCTTTTGCTTTTTTTTTTTTTTTTAAAAAAAAAGATCCTTTCCCTTTGCTTGAGTCAGGTAATGGACGAAAAGCATCACTGGTTTGCACTGCAAATGGGACGAGTAGATCTGAAAAATTACTTGTGGCTCAACTTTTGGTACGCTGTACAGCTTGCTGTAAAGTATTAGCACTGGATTTAAAACAGAAAGAAAGAAGCAAACAGATGCCAGCTTATTATTTAAACGTTAGCTGGGACTGTGTCCTAGTGAACAACTTTTGGTCTCTCTTGAGCTTAGTGAGGGTGTTTTAAAGAACTATTTTATAGAGCAGGGATTATTGATTAGTTCCAGAGCAGCAAAGACAACAAAATAACAGGAATGCAGCATAGCTTCAAATCAGGCTTGTACTAATTTATTTTCTGAACTGGATAACTCAGATCTTTCTTGTGCCAATAAAAGGCAAATAACAGCTATTCTTTAGGGTGTTGCAAGACTAACAGATGCAGATCTTGCACTACTTTTAAAAGATGAAGCTGAATAAGGAGCCAGACACATTGGTATAAGCAGCGTGGAAAAGTATTCCACTCCCCTCTGCAAAATCACGGAGGGGAGAGAGACAGACATGCACACACGCACACACACGAGTGGGTAAGTGCTGAAATAAGAAGCTTCATCTCAGATGTAAAAGCTGCCTTTTTTAACAGGCTGGAGCAAACATCAGAGATTACCTAGATTTCAGTCCAAACACCATCTTGACAGCTCTTTAGGCTTCTGAGGAAGAAAGGAATTGTTACTGAGGGAACTGTGGCTTGCGATGGCTTCACCATGAGCTGACCCTGCACTGGAGTTTCACACAGAATGGGGGAGAGGCACAAGTAACTAGAGAGAAGGTATGAGTTATGAATAATAAATAGAAAACTTCCTGCGGGAATGCAAACTGCTTTGAATACCAACAAAAACTAGAAATGAGAGCAACACAATTGGCATGTCTAGATCATGACAGGGCATGGAGCCCTGAAAACTGCTGCTTTGGAGGCAGAGAAAGTGCTTCAAGTTTCATTATACTTCAAGGAACAAGGCCATAAATAGAGTTGTTCTCACTGTGCAAGAAGCTGTGTCTTTTGGTAGTACAATCCGTTAAGGATATCTGCAATGACCACTACCAGAAAGATCCACCATAATTTTGTCACAGTTTCTATTCTGATTACAAACAGCAGGAACCAGCTTCAAGAAGAAATGGAGACCCACTGCAAACCCGCAGATCTAAATACTCCTCAATTTGGGGAAAGGCTGGATATGAACTTTACACTTCAAGTCCATCTTCTCAACAGAACCTGAAGAGGTCACACAAGTTCCATAGATATTACTAAGTTACAAGCTTTTTCTGATGTTCTGTAGGGATGTCATCAGATTCAGGTGATTAAAAGATGATTTAGATACAGATAGATTCCACTTTGCCAGTGTGCAGCATTATCTTTTGGGGATCAGAAAACTGTTCAGATGTTTTAGGCAAATGAGCAAGGCCAAAGAATGTCCATTCTCCTTTGAATTTATGGCACTTTGAGGATATAAAGAAAGTGTTAAAAAGACATTAGATAGGACTATATTCTTATTTGCTTTCTGGTTTGGGTCATAAGCATTCAGATTCTCTCCAATCTTGGAGATGAAAGTTTTTTCTTAAGCTACTGTAACACTGAAATAACTCCACTAGCACATGAATGACCTCAACCAACCACTACTGTGAGATTCATAGTAAAATCTTAAGAAGTAACACAAAGTAGGAAAAAGTTAACTAATGATGATGGGTCTGTTTGCACTACAAATCCAATCTACCAAGAAGTCTAGCCACAACACAGTTCAATTTTGAAGTCTATGACCATAATTTTATACGTACACACGTACACACTGTCTGTATGGGCTCAGTGCTCTTTGCTCCAGATCTAGATCATATCAGAAGGCTTGTCCAAGCACGCTACTTCAGATCACTCCCCACCTCCTCTGTCCCAGGCCAAGCCAGAACTCAAAAAACCTGCCTTGCAGCATGACAAATTGAGGTTGGAGAAGCCCAATGCAGCTCAGCTCCATGCTAGCACAACTGTTCCCTTCCATCTTACCCCGCAAGCCAGGGGCATGACATTCACACACAGGCAGAAGGATGCAGCAGAGTTATGTTTGTCCTTTACTGGAACTGTTTTGCTAACCCTCCTGCTCAGCTTTCTATACAACTGCTTTCTTTGCCTGCATCTAAAACTGGCTGTGCAAGAAACGGAGAAAATATTAGTCGAAACAGAAAACGCTTTCAGACTGAATAAGTAACATCCTAATACCCTTGAGTAATGCAGGATGGTAATAATTAAATGTAATTATATATTCATGGAAGCAGTTACTCAAATCATACATAGATATGTGAGACACATGACAAACACACACAGAGACATGTATATGACAGCTTCTCTAAACAAAAGAAATGAACATGATGAAAACATAATGAAAAAGTGCCCTCGCATGATATTTTTCAGAAGATGCTCTCAAAACACTATAAACACTCAGATCCTGAATCTCAAAGAAGATAGATGGGAAATACTCCATGCATTTTACAGACCAGAAAATGAATGCAGGGGTACATTGTCTGATACTCATGGGGAATTTCCTGGGAATTGAAAGACCTATGGATACATCCTTTCCTGAACATCCACCCTACTACCACACTCCTCCTTCCTCAAAACACCTCACAAGATGGAAAGAGATTCTCATCTGTCTCCCAGAATGAAAGGTGGAAGACAGAAGCCTGTCACTCCAAAAAGTTGTGGCAGAGTAAAGCCTAAAGTGTTAAAGAGTTTGGAGGAACTGCACACATAATTATTCTTTTCCAAAACAACCTGAAACTTTCATTTCAGCGTAGCACAAAGCAAAACCTCTTAGCTCTGGCTAGGCTTTCCACTAAGCTTTCTAATTTTATTTGAACATGGAACTCAAACCAACTCCAGAGGATGCAAAGTTGTAGAGATTGAAACAAAAGGTTTTTACCAAGTGCCCACTGATCTAAAAATATCTGAGTCTTATAAAGTGGAAAGTCCAGGCTTGCTATTACCTTCTCTTTTCTATAAAGAAAATAGGAAACTTCACGAGCCTGTTAGAAAGTGGAGAGTGCTCTGAAGGAAAGAGTTTTATCCGCTAGCTTTAAAAATCATAGAAAGAGAATTTTCAGACGAAAAAGAGTTCAGCTAGACTGACCTAAATTGTTCGGGCTGTTGTCTAACAGCATCAAATTTGGGATTATGTGGCTGTAAAAGAAAGGAAGTACTTCTGGAGAGGGGAACACATTCACTTACCAAAAAGACCAGGCAGAACATAGTATACTCTTATTTAGACCTTCAAAAACAACTTTTTGAGAAGCGCTTTCATATAATGAAATGAGAGAAAAAATGATGACTGACTGAAGAATGACTTCTACGCTTTTATGATTTGGTATATCCATCATTCAAAGATAATCATAGCTTACAAGGAACTTTTGTAGCTGAGTAATCTCGGAAATAATTCTCTATTACAGGCCATGTGACAATGCTCAAACAGCTTTAAAAAAAAAATAACTGCAGACTGGCAAAAAACCAAGCAGGGTTATATATACTGTTACAGTCTGTTGCACAAAGATAGGCAGGTTCTGATTCACCTATTTTTGTTCGGTATTATTGTAACTAAAGGAACATTGAGAGTCAATTCATATTATCCAAATGGGTAATAAACAGGGTATTAATACCACAGAGATACCTTATAGATACCTTGAAATCATAATAGCACAGACATATCCTAACACTTCCAGCTGCTCAAGTGAAACAGTGGATATTGTGCTGAATAGAGAGGAAGCAATACCACCAGGGGCAGACAGTGGACCTACAGATCATCCTTAAACAGGCAAAAAGTATGAATATGTCCTATAGAGTATATAAACAGCAAATCTGACATGTCTAGGACACTGGGCATACACTACCGAGTCTGGCATATGCAGTGCCCATTTATTTGGAAGTTAAGCAGCTAAGACATCCTGCATGTTCCAACTTTTCCCCTCAGAGTTAAGAGGTTTCAAGTCAGAAACAGAAGACATGTTGGGGAGAACCCAGATAACTCACGTCCCTGCAGAAATTTTGCACAACTCCATTCCCAACTGCATTTCACCCATCTCAGACTGGACACTAAAGATGTTGGAATAAGCTGATACACAAAATTAGAAAATTATTCTAATTTTCACAAGTATTTATGTATGTTTGGATCAAACCAAGTTTAAGTTAAACACTGTCAGGATAACCATTGATCAGGGAACAGTAATAAATGCTCCAAGAACTATATTCCAAAATGGATGTATTTGTCTGTCTTTTCTTCTCCTCCTCCAGTTGAGCACCACAGCTTGGCACGCATACTTGCTGCTGCTGTCATTTTGGCCCTTAGGGACTTTGTTTCCTGTCAATCATTCTTCTGACTACACCTACTTTCAGAAACATTATTGAAACAAAGGCAAAATATTTCACAACACACAACCAGGATTGGAAGCATTCTTTTAACACAGGCTTAATTACAAGTGGTAAGTCAGTAAATTATCTGCATATAACTGTAAACAATAACCAGATGAAGGCGACCTCCCTTCAGAAACATCGAGAGAGTCTCTCTGTTTTGAAGGAGGTTATGATGTCCACCAAAAAGACTGTAAAGAAAATGCACAAAAGACTGTAAAGAAAGCCTCTAATAACAAACTTTAAAATATCTTCTCAGTTCATTGAAGATGGTAAAAAATTTCAGGCTCAGAAAGAGTTAATAACTACAGCATTCACACGTATTTGTGGAAAACAAAACATCAGAAGAAAGAGAGACAAAACCAAAGAAAAATCTGAAAAAGTATTCTTACTCACAGCAGCACTTAAGCATGTACTCAATTTTAAGTATATACTTAAAGCTTTAAGTAAAATATATTTAAGTGCTTCCCTGAGTTGAGGCCAAAGAATTCAATCAGAAGTTAATGGAAAAATTTTGGCAGTATTCATAGCGTTCTACTTAGTATTGCAATCCAAAAAGATTATTAAAAGACAAAATGCTCTATGAGGCAGAGGCTGCATGATCTTGTAAGTGTAAGTTGCAGCTAGCCTGGCTACTGCACTACCTAATTGCACACAGTCATAAAAATTAGTAGTTCAAGGGGGGAAAAAAAAAAATACAGTTGAACTGGAAGGTGGACAGGTTGAGAACACAGAAACAAGGCATTTGCAAGCAAGTTTCAAGCAAGCAAATATTTTAAATATGCACATTTTCAAAAATAAACATAAGTGTACCATACCAATATTAAGAGCTTAAAAGAAATGGTGTCAAACTGGAGGATGTTGCAACAGAACAGCATTTAGGCAAACCAGATATGCTGAAAAAGGGTTATTGAACAAAAATCAGTATCAGGCCACAGAAGAGGAACTAGGTTTTGGGTAGATCAAGGTAATGTCATACTGAAAGAATGGCAGAGAATGTACTATAGTACATTATAGTACATTATTGAATCTTCATTAATACAAACCCAAGCCATTAGAATATAATGAGGTTGCAAGTAGAGCTATATTTCTATATATGATGGTGGTGAAACGCTGGCACAGGTTGCTCAGAGAGGTGGTAAATGCCCCATCCCTGGAAACATTCCAGGTCAGGTTGGACGGGGCTCTGAGCAACTGGATCTAGTTGAAGATGTCCGTGCTCATTGCAAGAGGGATTGGACTAGATGGCCTTAAAAGGTCCCTTCCAAGCCAAACTATTCTATGCTTCTATGATTCTCTTTCACACTTCAGGAAAAGGACACAGAGCATACAAAGTTGAGACTAATAATACCAATACTACTACTACTACTACTACTACTAAAGGTAACTAAGTCTATTAAGATTGTTATTTTGAACTGCTTCATTTACAAACTGTAATCATGTGTCAGCACTGAGCATTTTAGAGATACCTAGCACATCCAGGAGATATCACAAGTGCATAACTATCTGACAGTAGTGCCCACAGTTTGATAACTTCAGAAGCCGGCCGAGTGATGCTGAATTCAGAAGAGCGAGATGAAGTTAAAAGCATTTCAGCTCAAAAGTAAATTTAAAAGCCTGCAGTTTTTATAGAAGGCCTACCTCTCAGAAAACACAGACAGGCCTAATAATAAATAGAATGAAAGATTTAAACATGGTTTTCAATACACAACTAAACCTCAGAAAATGAACATTCAGACTAATACAGCTGATGGAGAGGAAAATAAACTACAGCAGTCAATATGCAAGAATGAAATCTAGAGAGCTATCATGGAATTGGTAAAGCAAATAAACAAAGACATGAAACCAAACATCTTCCTGAAGCATGTCTAAAGCAAGTAAACAAAGAATCTGCTGGAAAGATAAAAGAGAAAGGGAATAATGACCACTTAGAGAAACAATAAGATTGTGTTAAGTAAGTTCTCAATGAAATAACCTTACACAAAGGCTTATCCTGATCCCACAGCTATTTTCAGATAACAGAGATGAGGCATCATCAGGAATGAGGGCATCAAAAAGACACTGAAGTGGCAAGTTAAAGAGAAATGCATCAACCCGATTGCCTGGAACACACCTAAGCTTTCTGGCAAAGCTCATGTTCAAGTGGATGAACTCCTTAAAAATCCACTATAAAACAGCGGCATCACAACACACACAAACACTCGCAAGTTCATCTTCTCACTCTATATAGGTACCACATTGTTGCCCATCTGTACGCTTACTCTCTGTACCGTTACTGTTTGTCACAGCACAAAATAAAATTCCCTCACATGCATTGGCACAAGACACACATATGCAACTCCCCTGCTCTCAGGCCTTGCTAGAACACCACAAACTCACCATCTGACGCACCAAATGTACAATGCGATGTCATTCAGGCCTAGATATCAGATCCCAGGTATCTGGCAGTTAACCATTTTCCTTCTCCTTCAGAATGTCAATTTCTGCAGTGTATTACTACATGTGAACATCTTACATTTAAATACACGCACTGTATTATAAAGATCATTTGTGTAAAAGTTTGAGATAGCTGCATTAAGCTTTGAGGTTTTGCCATTTGTGTATGTAGGCCATTTCCAGCCACTGCAGATAATATCAAATGCAATCTGAATAGGAAGTAATTTTTCTGTAAAACCATTTTAGACACGTTTCAAAAATAAGAAAATGCACTATTGGCACAACTACTGTTTCTGTGTTCCCCCAGGGACATCTTTATAGGTATCCATTATGGAAAAAAAAAACCCCACAACTCTAATCGTTATGATTTCTAGTATCTTTTCTACACAGAACAATCACTATATGAGACAATAGTTTCACATATGTTTTAAATGGTGTAAGATGACACTGAAAGGAGAAGAAGCTGTCATGCCCTCTCCTGTTCTCTCATTCTCATCCCTGAACTGTGGCCCATTCCATGCAGGAAAATGTTTGTGTGGTCATAAACCAAACTGGACTAAAGAACCGATGCAGTTTCCCAGTCTGGATGGAGGGATGACGGGATGACTCCTTTCAGCAGCCACGCCGTGTTACTGCGTGTGTGCCATGTTTGCACAATTACAGGATAAAAGAGGTCATGTCAGGACCAAAACTAAGAGCATAATATCCCACCACTACTATGATCTCAGATCTTGAAAGGAGAACAAAAATTTTAATTGCCCTTATGTTAGGCTCTTTTCCATTGCTACAAGGAGGGAAAATACCATTACATTACATCCTTGTTTCTGGTCCTGGTAGTTCTCAAAATTTTAGATCAGCCAGCCATGACTGAAGAACTGGCTATAGCCCAATGTATACCTCAAACTACCATACTTCTTGAGAAAGGTGAAGGAAGCCGTTACGTAATAGGCTATTTGTCCTGTTTATTTTAAATGGTATTGTTTGGAGGTGTTCATGATTTTGAACGCTCTAACTTTTCCCAGGGAGATGCAGAGGAGAAAGCCAAGGCATTGCTCTCAGACCATGAGACATCAAATGCACTTCACAGCTGCACCTTTCTCATTCCACAGCCTGCAAGATATATCTTTCACAGTCTTTAGTCTGATTGTTGGAGAATCCTCATCACAATTTACTAGTAGTTTCCCAGGGAGCTTATTTTTTCAAAGATGACAGCAAAACTGCTCCACAGAACAATACATTTCATGGCAGTATGTTTATGTAAATGCTTTTCTCTAAAAGGAAAGGATTATATGTATGTAGTATTTACACAGATACATTTCTTCTAAAAATACCATTTGCTGCACTTCAGCTGGGGACTAACACACGTGCCTGTTCTGCAAGAGCAAGGTACCATGTAAACTCTTCAGAGACCTTATATAATAATCATTTAAGTATTCTACAGAAATAAAAAGAAAACAATCACACTAAAAACTGAAGCAAACCTTGTAGCATGTGTTTGGGAACTGACTGTTACATTCTCCGTTTAGACAACTATGTGGAGCAACAATTGGTCACATCTCACATAGATGCATCTGTTTTTCTCCCTAAGTTCATTGAAAAAAGTTGAGCATACCAAGAAACCAACCTCTAGTGAAGTTGTTCTGCCACCTGCTGTTGCTTTTATAGATATACTAGATATTTTAATGCAAATCTTTTCAATTAAAAAAAATCCTAATAAAAAAGGGGGGTACTTCCTTATTGGAGAAAAAAAATCCAGTTATTAACTATAAACCACTAATATATTACAATCTTTTTCTCTTGTTGACTTCTCAAGTGTGTGACCCAAAAGACATTTATCGCCAAGATGGATGGGGCCAAGGGTGAGAAAGGGAACCTGGTGCAAGGGAAAAGCCTGGTGGTTTAAAAAAAAACAAGAAATTACAAAACCTCATAAAACAAAGTATTTTCATTAATCTTCTAAAATTCACACAGGAAAAAATGTCTAAAAGCCTTTCAGTCTGAAAATTGTCATCTTAAACACTGCTGGATTACAGTATCAAGACAATTAAAAAAAAAAAAAAGAACAGGTTAAAGGAAATACTGAAATTCACCAGTCTACCTTCACTGTCTGAGTGGGGGGGAAAAGAAAACAAAACAAGTGGTACTGAAAAGGTAACTCTGCTCACACCTTCAGTTCTAGCAGTAATACAGCCAAGGATTTAGCAAATTTGACAAATGCTTTTACAAAAGCCAATGACAATAAGGTGGACATCACAGCCTTGCTGCTGCAGCCCATGCCAGCCGGCAGCACCCACCACTTATTTTAAGGACAGCGATGACAAGTGTCACCCCCTCATCACAGGCCACACACACCTTCTCTCGGAACCGCAGCTACGGTGAGGGGTTACATCATATGGTGTCCTTACGTTGCTCACTGCTTTGCACGCTCTTAAATGTTGTCCCCAGCATGGGCTGGTAGCAGTAGCATCAGAAGATTTTAGGGAAAAGACTGAAAAAGAATGGGATGCCCAATAAAACTGAAGAGGGATGTGGAGGGCAGAAGAGTGACTCGCTGAAAGATGATCCACTCACTTGAAAAAAGCCTTCAATTTTTAGTTACTGTAATTCCTGAGAAATACCGTTCTAAGTGTTACCCAAACTACAAGACAGAAAAAGCTCTTCTAGAAGAAAGAAACACTGACTCCACAAAATGAACATCTACGCAACAGTCTGCTCCATCCCCTACCCTGTCCTGCAAAGGTTGCCTCATATTAACAGACCCAGAGAGCCATGCGTGGCCTCTCATCCAAACAATATTGGAGTAAACTTGCTTAGCTCACGAGACTGGAGGGGGATCACAAGACAAAACAGCATGGTTAACCACTCTTTGTATTAAACAGACGTATTCGGTCTACTCTTCATTTAGAGCACTACGAAAAGCTTGTTCCACCTTGCAAAGTTTGGCAGCTGCCCACTGCCATTTAGAATGAATATTCAGTCGTTCCTTCAGGCTCTCCCGCCCTTTGATATCCTATTGCCTGCTACATATTAGACAGGCATACTCCCCTTTTTGCCAAGCAGCACATGCATGGCAGCTTCATGCTCTTTCCAATGAAGCCTCCTAGCAATTTTTGTTTTCCCCCTTGGTCAAGTAGAGAGATTAGTTCTCAAGACAAGAGCTCTGTGCCCCATCGCCGGTACTTTGCAGGGCAGCGCTCCAGCAGCTCCCTGAATGAAAGAGCATCTCATTCGCTTCAGGGAGCCCACGTAGCTACGCTCTCTCTGCCACGGTGGAAAAGGGGGGAAGGACTTGTTGGCCAAGTTACATCAGCTCAGCAGTATTTTTGCCTCTTGCTTCCTTGATTTCTAGTAGACTTCTCATTGCTGAGCCCAGTGAGCAGACTGGCAATGTTAATTACCACTTTTCACTTCAAAATGAAATTCTATTTCTAATTTGCATACCATGGCAAGAAGATTTTAACTGATCTTGAGGCATTTGTATGGACCCACTGACTTTGATCTCCATCTGTATCAAATAATTTATATGTCCAAATATTATTAGCCCTATCATTTTGAAGCAGAATAGCAAATGTGTTTAAAGACAGGCAAAGAAAATCTGAGGCAGAGTTAGATCCTAATACAGATCTTGGCCTGTCTTTCCTTTGTAATCAATACTAAATAAACCTGAAAAAAAGCACATGCATGCATAAAAATCAATTTCAAAAAAAGGTGTTTTTACTAGATCTGGTTTCAGAGTTCTGTTTTCTGTACTAAAATGGAAGGTTATCCTGTACAAACTCAATATTTTTTCTGCTCCTGAATTTTGTTATCCTTTGCTGTGTGTATATGCAGTTGTTACATTAAAAAGTTAAGCAGATGCTTTAGTTTTTACAGTAAGCTAATTTCCTTGTCTACGCAACAGATGGAAGCCAATGAGCATTTATTCCAGCCTGTCTTGTTGCAGTCTAACATGATGAATTTGGGGTTTTTTTCCCCCCCATAAGGTATTTTCCCACAGGAATTCCCATAAGGAATGTTATTCCTTGCAGTGCCTTCTTCATCTAATTCTTGCCCCTTTCAACAAGGCAGATAATTAGATACTTTTCCCCTGAAGCCAGATCATCTATTGATAAAACAAGATGTACTACCAAGGCCACACCCTATGATTTGATTAATTTGTTCTCTGACCTGTTTTTAATCACACTTGGGACTTCAGTTTTGAAAGGAAACACACCTGGACAGTGCATAAAAAGAGAGGTCAAGCAGATGACATCTCAAGAGCTGTACCGTGCTGGACTGCCCCCCATCCCCCCGACCTTGTGATTAAAATGTTCATTATCTTGCATTTCATAGTGACAGAAGTTACACATGACAGACTCTTATAAGATAAGAGCAAGGGCATTCTCAACACAGTCCTCTATTCAACTTAGTGTTAACAAAAGACCACTGGAAGCAAGACAAAAGGAAATCCAATCCAACTGTCCATTTCTGTCCAGTAAAATAATCCAGAACACAGCCACATCAGGAAGAAAATCACAATTCCCCCACCTCCCCTTTGATTTGGTAGTGCTGGAGCTATCAGCTTCTAAATCCAGAAGAAACGTTTCTCTTAAGATCTCTTACCCATTAGTTTATTCTTTTTTATATATACACTAAAAGATCTTAATCAAGATAGAGTAGCAGAAATGCTAATGTCTGGTGCATTCAAAAGTATCCAAAGACCATACCAAATTTATTGTATAATTTCTCATATAATGACAAATTGCATTATGCTGTATCAACTACTGTACACTGTCAAGAAATTATTTATACCACCGCTGAACTCCATGCATTGCTATGACTGAGAATGAGTTGTTAAGCTACAATACAGTGCAATAGATATGAAAGGGAAAGCAAAAATCCTTCTGCCAAGTCAAATTTGAAGACAATTTTAGGGAAGAAAACAGCGATGCGCTTTCAGAATTTACCTGGAATACCTCGATCTCCATGCAAAAAATGTTGAATGCTTTGGTGAGCACAAGATATTGAAACCATGGGTTTGCATCTCATTGATCACATACCCTTTCCAGCAGTAATCTTTTGCTCCAGGACATGAGGTCAGGCCTGACTCAGAGGGAATAACACCTCTAACCAAAGTGGCAGCAATAGCTCCTGGAGAACAAGTTTGTTACCCACACACTCACCCTTCACAGGGCAGTGGGTGCTCATCCATTTACTGTCCAGACTCAACCTTACTTAATTTACAAACTGTGACAAAAATCACAGCCTGCGGTAGCGTAGGTATGTAGCTTGTACATTGTGCACCTTTCATTAAAGAACGAGTAAATGGAGTAACCTATTAATGACTACATTTTGCAGGGCCCGAAAAATGTGAAAACAAACAAACATTTCATAATACATATAAAAAGGCTTTTCAATTAACATCCTGTTTTGAATACATGGCTGATCCACAGCAGCCCCTGGCAACAGTCTGCCAACATCTCAGCCCAGCATGCTTAGACACTTCTGGCAGTACTTCCATTCCTCTACACATCAACAAGAAGCCTATTTATTATCCAGCTTGCCTGATCTATAGTGCAATGTGGCCAGGACCTGAAGCTATTTCCTTAAGATTGAATGAGTCAGGACATGAAAATGATTAATCAACATGAAGAGGTTTAAAAGCTGCAGGAAAACTGTTCTAAGTAAAGTCTCTGTAAAGCAAGGATTGCAGCATTCAGATAGTCGGGGCTTTCCACAGGCTGATAGTACTGGGATGCTTTGCTGTTTCTCTCTCAACGTTGTGATAAGGCCAGTAGACAGACAAGGGCTATTTGTTTCTGATGCTACATTCGGTCCGAGAGATCTACAGGGTACAGTTATACAACCTTTTGAAGGCAAATACAATCTTGCTGTGCCTGTGGTCCAAGCAGGATGGAAAACATGTTAGTGCAATGCCAAGACCAAGGTAACACACAGTGCATCTTGTCAGGGTTCAAAGCAGAAGCAAAGCAAACTCTCATCTACTTGCAAGCCACTGTTGATACTGACATGGTATGGAGGAAAACAGCATATAAATGCAGTGAATGAGACAGATTTACTTTTGCTACAATGAAGAGGTACCTTGCACCAGCCTCCATTGCCCAGCGGAGAAGAAATACAAGCAGCTAGGGAAGGTGCTGGTACCTGACTCTCGTGCCTTCTGGAGCCTCCAGGTAATTAAAGCACAGACGTAACCAATACCAGAAAAAAAGGATGCTGGGCACCATTCTAGTGCTCATCCATGCAAATCACATGGCAGTATTATAAGCATTAATGCTGTAACAGAGGCCTGGCACTGAAATAATGGTAGATTTTACAGTTAATTTCAGTGTCTTAAACTGCAAAGGGGTCATGGAGCATTGCATTATTTAAAGGGAAGAAAAAGAGGCAAAGTCAATAGTTTTGAGGGCTGGCATTCAGCTACTCTACTGAGAAAACATGGATGAAACAAAGCAACACACTTAGGCACAAGTAAATAAAACTCAGAAAGTATTTGCTGTCCCTCAATTAAAAAACATCTCCTTTGCTACAGTAATACGTTTGAAGTAGTGAGAGCTCTTACTTTAAATTCCCCTCATTTTATCTGTTGCATATTTACCTCTTTTGTAATATGCATGTTCATGTTAAAAAACATTGATATATGTATACACACATGTATACTTTATATATGGAATTCCTTCCAGTTTTTGAGGAAGCGTATTGTTTCCAAATGCAGCCATTGTTATAGCCATAGACAATGAGAGCTTCACCACAGAGACTAATTACAGCAGGGACAGGGAAAAATAATCTTTTCCATGCTACCTTTTCACAGAGCTGCTAAACTATGTCTGGCTGAGTTCCTTGTCTGTAAACATTAAATCTTCAAGTACTGAATAAATGATGGCATTTGTAACTTTTGCCAAGCTTGTAAGGTCTGAGATCTCCAACACATTTCACATGAACATGAAAGAACAACTAGATGACAGTAATTTCTGGGCACCCATCACCTGGCAATAATCAGTGATCCAGAGGTGTATAGTTTACAGTGTTCTGGCTGAGTGAAGAGTCACTGATAAGATTAGACTCTTGATTTAAACTTCCTTGCCCTCTCTTTCTCTGCTTCCTTCTTGTGTCCTTCATGTTAGCTAAATGGAGTTACAGTAGTCCTGTTTACTCAGTAAATCTCTTTACAATTACATTTTAAATGGCCAGGGATCATCATCTTAAACAGATTCAAAATAGTACCTCCTACAGACTTTGCAGTCTCTCTGTTTATAGCTCACAAAAGGTGGAGAAACTCAGGCTCAAAAGTAGATTGGGTATATCAATACGTGTTTTGGAGTATGGAACCTACCGTCCATATCACTGGCCAGTGTGGTCACTCCTAAGGAAAGGGATACTTAGTGCTCACGGCTTTATCAAGTCACCTACCAGTGGGAAATATTCAGTAAGAAACCAGTGGTGATGATTTTGCTTAAACTGGGCCTATATCCTTCTCTTTAAAAGCTGACCTTTATGACAGAGCCTCCTTAGAGACTTTAAAGAAGGCTAAATTTATAATGTAAGACCTCCTGGCAGTTTTCATCACCTAAAATTACGGAGTGATTTTGATCAGTGCAGAGGAGCTAGAAGGGTGAATTCCGCACTGCTCTATTGGCTCCCGCTTCCCTCGCAAGCTGCTCACACAGAATCAGAGTGGGAAATTTCCCTTCTTCCAAGATGACATTAAATTCAGCAAAGCACAATCTCACCTCCCATCCCCTCCCCATTAGAGCTTGGATACAAGTACACACGTACATGACTTACGGCCTGTGTTTGGGAGAGCAGCATGATGAGACTTCCAGACTTACTCTCTGTGAACACGCACAAGTCCCACAGAAGTTGCAAGGTGTCCTGTGTGCCTTGCATCTTCTGTTCAGTATCATGCAATCCTCCCAGACACAAATGAAAGCCAGCTTTAGATCAGAATAGATGATCTCAACAAAGGCAACACGTATGAGAAGAAACAGCTAGCCAAAAGGCTGATTTCACCTTTTACTGGGGGTTCCTTCCCTCAAATCAATGTAGAGGATTACTTCCAAGCTTGGCTGGATTCAACACCAATTCCAGGTTTATCAACTGCAACAGTACTCTCAACTGATTAAAGACAATTTTTACTGCAACTATTCCTATCAGGAAAAGACATTCCATTTTTTATCTGCATTTTAAACAGCTCCAGGAAAGATCACTCAAGTGCCTTCTATTTAGAAGCGAAGGTGAGACTCATAAAGCAACTATAATTATCAAATGGTCGGTTTGTAACGTAAACGAGAATAGCAGAAACCCACCATACAAATGAGCCACACACTCCACTTCCTCCTCTGTGGAGCATTTCAAAGCTTTGCTTTCAAGTCCATAATACTCTACATGATCATTGAGACACAGGCATCCCCACAGTGTTATAAAATATAAAGCGGCCATAGAGGTAAGGAAAAAGGGCACACTATTCTTTGCAGAGGGCCTCTGGACACATACCTCAGGTCAGTGTGAGCTTATCACACACACTGCTTTCTCCTTTCGTTTTTCCAACAAAGTAAAATCCTTAATTTACAATAGTTAAGACAAATAGGAGAAAATACAATTCTTTGGAATAATTTCAAAATTTCCCTTTTTTTCTTTTTTGTCTATTTTTGGCAAGTACAAGAAGATTAGAAAAATGTACTCAACTCTTCCCGAACAAATGAGAGCTGCAAAATTTAGGGTGTTTGAAATGTATAAAGGTTATAATGCACCAGGTTTGTGTTAACTCTGCTGCTCTACATTTTCTAGATGTGAAGCAAAAATGCTAATGTCTTGCCAGAGAGTATGATTTTAAAAGACCTAAAGCAGAGACTTTGACCATATGTGAAGGCTGACTGAATTCAAAGTGCGAGTCTTCCTGGATCAGCATTGTAGTCTACTGAAAAGATCTTATCCAGCATATTAAAGTTTCCATTTTAACTTAGATTTCAGCCTTACTTTAGGCGTTGCTTCCGTCCAAGCTGAATGAAGAGTGGACAGCTGTATTTAATGAATTCCTATGTATTTCTAGTCAGTTCACCTTCATACATTATCACTAATAAAGCGACATTTGTGTGGCAAACTGTCAAGGTGCATTACTCAAAACCACCTGTTGCAATAAAGTTTTTATACAGAAACAGAAAAACTTCTTTTCACTTGAGGCCTGCAAAGGTTTTTGGGGCTGTTCTTGGGGATTTTCATTAGCTGGAACTTAGCTTGGGACAAAACTATAATGCAGTGTTCCTTTAGGAAAAGAGCTGATTAACTGTAACCAAAACCAAGACCATATTTATGCAAACTCAGATAAGGACAACGAAGTCTCATACCTCAAAATATAAACAGTTGCCACAGTCGCCGTGGGAGTAGTTCCCCACGCACCACTTCATTGCAAGGACAGGGTGAGTCCGGCAGGAGAGGAGGTGGTGCCTTATTCTGAGCTAAATAGAACGCAGAGACAGACAGACGGACCTGCTGTAGTAAATCTTATGTTCCTTAGTCTTTGCCATCTGGCAAGTGATCCATGGCTCATGTGAAATGAGTGGGTGGTCATGGTCCGGTTTGTACTAGACACTTTTCGGGATCACAGAAAAACAAAACAAAACATTGCGATTGGCACCAACTGCTGCTCTGGTTAGCGGCTTTCAACAGGCGAAGGACCAAACAAAACTGAAGACTAAACCTCTCGCTCCCACAGAACTGGTCACAATTTCAGAAGGAGATAAAAGCAAGCTTGTGTAAGAGAGAGGAAAGTTTACAATGCCTCTGCTCTGTCACTCTGTTTGGGATAAGTAAGGAGATATTTCATCCCTTAGGACAACCAGTGACTTTACCTTCGCGCTCTGATAACTTACCCTTCTATGAATATCAACTTTGGAGCCATGAAAGGCACATGAAATTTGCAGCTCTGATCTCTTTTTCTGGGTAGATCTGATCCTAAAATCTTAATCTGACATTATATAAGGTTATTATCTGGAAAAAAAAAAATTGACATTTTCATCTTAGCACAATAGGCTCAACAGAGGGATAGGTAAACAACTACATGCAGGATGCAAGCTGGGGCATTGCTGCCAGCCTTAAATTTGTTTTAATAAGAGCTGTGGAAAGTGAAAGCTCTTTTATAAAACTTTATTTATAGATGAACAACAATGCTTAACAGCAGGTTTTCTACATTACAGTAGAAATAGTTTCAAAGATTATCCTCCTGAAAAAGAGCCAAATACTACAGCATTTACGTTGTTTCCAATTTAATACAATGCAGACTTTTCAAGCGCAAATACCTTTAAAGGAAACCATATGGTAAGGGCAGACTTGCTTTTCCTTAACAACCTGGAATGCTTTCATTCTGAACTTCAACTTAAAAAGGATTCAGGACTGGATATGTACAACACTCCTTTTATTTCAAAGAAGAACACTCATTTAGCATATGGTGATAGTGTAAAACGGCACCAGTAGAAATTTATAATTCGATATTGTAACTCACTGGGAAACTTTACATCATACTTCAGCCATGGTTGAACAAGAAAAGCAAACCCTAACTCCTCTTTGCTCACATAGCCTCAAAGCAGTTACAAAAAGGCAAACTGGATTGTACTCTGTTTCCAGCATCAGGGAATGAATATTGAAGTAATATTTTTTTATTTATTTTACAGGATTTGCTCAGTAACTTCTGATTTTTAAAAAAAGGACTCAAATAATTTTGTGAGTTCTCAACAGCTTTCCTTTCACAAACCAAAACTTATGTGGGAATGCTGTCAAAGTATCCAGACAAAAGTACCAATCTGACTAAATCTCTAAGATTAATAAAAGAAAGAAAACCCTTTTTTTCTATAATCTCTTTAACAATTTAATCTTAGATATTATTTGCAACAACTGTGGAATAAACATTTACAGACCAAAGTTAGGATTTTGTTTATGGTTCCCCTCCACTTCCCCAGTTTTCAGGGATACACCTGGCTTCTCAGGATCCCAGGGGGAGCTTGTAAAACCAGCAGAAGAAAAGGGCATTTTCAGACTTGCTGACTACACATATTTGACACAGAAGGTCATGTGTACGGGCAATCACAATTTTTTGTGATACAACCACGCATTTAAAATCATCACAGTAAATGTGTACTGAAGAATTTTAGATGTTGTAAGAAAGGCTACCAGCACAGCAGAACAGTTAAATCTACACAGAAATGTAATGTGCAAATACACACTTGACTATCCTTTAATGAAAAATTAGCGAAGGCAAGGATGCGTTAAGG
This sequence comes from Phaethon aethereus, assembly GCF_964289735.1. Taxonomy (NCBI): domain Eukaryota; kingdom Metazoa; phylum Chordata; class Aves; order Phaethontiformes; family Phaethontidae; genus Phaethon; species Phaethon aethereus. Next base: position 38,601,859 of record NC_138579.1, on the reverse strand, counting down.
TAAAATTACTGTGGTTTGCTTAGCTATGCTTTCTTTTGTTTCGGCATAGCAGTGTGCAGTCTTGAATCAACAGGAAATCTCTTTCATCCATCTGATGATACATATCAATGATAAAGCCTTTCAGAGGACATGCCATATTTCTAGGTGCTTAAAATATGTTGACATTTTAACAATACATATTCTTAACCTATGTTACTCTAGCAATAGCAACCAGAAGCCCTGGCAAAGCTGGCTGAAACCTGCCTAGGCCTGACCAGCAGCAAGACGACCCTAACTTACTTCCATTTCTCCCCAAGTCCTTTTTGGAAGCGAACTTCCCAAAGGAAAACAAGGAGTAACAAACACAACATATATACATCATTAAACAAATCCTAAAGCTGTAACTCCACGGCACTGAGACTGCAGCACAAGCAGGCACGCTGGTGCTAGCTTTACTCCAACAGCAGCAGAGGAGTGCGAGTGGCAGAGGCTGGCGGGCACGCTGCTCTGGCTTGCTGGGAACACTGGGTACTTAGGCGCGTTGCTGGTTTAGCCTATGCACGCTGCAACTATGCCTGCACCAGTATTGTAGACATACCATAAATGTAGCGATCAGGAAATCAATCTGTTAGGGTCACATATTTCAAAAGCACCAGTTTTTCCTTTGAAGCTATTAATTCTAAAGGAGAGATGAAAGATATATTGCTAATGTCCTGAGAGATAAGGTATTTATCTGAATTCAATAAAGAAAAAACAGCATTCACATTTGCACAATGTTTTTTCCTACTGACAAAAATAATTTCTCCAAATCTCATTGGACAAGATCATAAGATTTCATGACTGCTTGGTCAACCATGAGCCAAAATAATTTTAAAATAAATATTTATAATGGAATACTATAGAACTCAATTTATTAAGGCACATACAGCTTTTCTGAAGTCATCAGACTTAGCTGGTATACAGCTTTTAACCAGTGGGCAAAGCAGGAGCACAGAACAATTATCACAATCATAAAACCTGATAAGGTTCTGAAGAACGGGGCGGGGGGGGGGAGGAAAACCCCAAAACCCCAACAAAACCAAGCTGTTGAATCCCTTGCCAATATATACATGAAGCAGTACTCCGTGAAAGAAGGGTAAAGGAAGGTCACTGATCTGTTCTCTGCTGTCTACCCTGTTCTGTGGGGCTTGTGCAAAAATTAAGGATGGATATTTCTTGACTTTAACAAACCACCCACATTATCTGTGGTTGTTCCAAAGCCCACTGAAGTCCAGGGTAATCACTGTCACCAGCTGGAGAGAAAGTACTTTAAACAAAAACTATTTTAATATCTAAAGTTGTTCATATAGTAGTTAAGGAAACAGCTTTGGATTAAAACACACAGCATGCCAAGAGCTGTTATACCGACATCTTAATTTCTACAGGTCTTTCATCCCAAAATATGAAACTCTACAGATTAGGCTTCCTGTAGGTTGGGTTTCCACTAACATTTTACATGAGTATAATGTGACGCTGATGCCAAATGGAAGATTCCCATTTTAATCTGTATTCTGTTCCTTCAAAGGCAAGAGAGGCAGAGAGAATATGAGCCACTTGCAGAAAAGAGAGGATGGCACTGTTTTTTCCAGTAACACTGTCTACATAAAGACATTATGGAATTACAATCTCAAAAAAGTGTGCAAAATAAATAGACATTTTATAATTTTTAACACCTGGATGTTATAGGATGACTCCTGTGTGTAAACTTAAGTTCTCCAATGTCACTGAAGTGTAGCAACACCTGGGGTTGGAAGAAAGCTGCTTTTCAACAGCATACATGTTACTCAGCTGTTTGTCACAAAAAGCCAAAAGCCAGAATTTTTAGAGCAATGACAATATACGTAAGAAAAAAATTCAGGAACTTAACGATAACACCAACTTAGCAAGTAACAATTTGTATGAAAAACTAAAATAATTTAATCATTGCAACTAGTCTGGGCCTTGGCTTCGTACTTTTTCATAAAAGCTGCCTTTAAACCATCCAGGATTCTCCAAAACTATATTCCAAGAACTGCTGTCCCACCATGATGGGGATGTCCTACATACCAAGCTTTTATGTGAAGACTGCTCCTCCAAACACTGTCCCAACATTCTCTCTCTATTTGTCAAACTCGTAACCTCATACCCGGCAATGCCAGCACTTCAGACTGACTAGCACCAAGAAAGCTGCTTTAAAAGAAACAGCACACCTGGCCCCAGTCAGTTCTGAAAAAGTTAGTGACAATTAGTTAGGAAAAAGTTCCAAAAGAAGGGACAAAAGTCAGTTTTAATGACCGAAGAGATTAAGAAAAGATTTGAAGAAGTAACTGCATAGCTTCTTTAAAGAACAACTCAAAGCACAGGATGAGGGGCATTAGACAGTAAGTATGAAAAAAACCACCATTATCAACAGAGAAATTATTTGTTCTTCTACAATGAATTGCACTTTGGAGGGGATTTACTTCATCATTTATACTTACCTCAGAGAAAACGACCCAAACCCAAAATGCATTCTCTTTGCCTGAGTGAAGTTTACCAGATGGCTTCCCCCTCTCCCTGCCTCAAACCTCATGGTAATGGAGTATCAAGGTAAAGAAAACCACTGAAGAAAATAAATAGTGGAGGAAGATCAGCATATGTTCAGAGCACTGGACAACTCAGACCTACTATGGAAGGACGGAGGGTTAAGTCAACCCTGACAGGATTTGAGTTTGTGGTTCTAGAAAAACAGGATTTAAAATGTAATGCATAGACCATATAAGCATTCTCTTATAATGAAGCTGGATTGGAATTTTGGAAGCTAATAGGGAGAAGAAATATTCAGTAGCAGTTGAAATTTTTTCCTTGTCACTTTTTAATCACATTCTCTGAGGGAACACTAATGAAAGAATATTAATAATTGCTCATAGGTCTTTATATTTTTGAAAAGAAAACTTTCTTAGCATCTAGTTCATGTAAATTGTAACACCCTTCATGCTTAAGATATTGCTGGAGTTCAACACCAACCGTAAGGAAGGCCTAATTGATTGCTAGGAGGTGACTTGTATCAAATATAAGGCATTTTTCTGGTACAGCTACAAGAACTGTTAAAACAACTGCTAGCAGAACTGTCAAATCTGCAGGATTACTAATGCCTTCAGGAAAACTTTGGAAGAGATCGCCTATGTAGCAATACTTCAAGTTAGTATCTGTAACTGTGTCATAACAGAATATATGATTCAATTACAATTTTTTAGTAACTGCTTGGATAATACAAAAATGTAGCAACAACCCTGTGATCAACTCTAACACGAGAACAGTATGCAGAATGAGACACAGTGGTTTGCAGATTGATGTTCAGGCTGATAAACCCCTGTAGATTTTTGTGAAATATCCAGAAGCAGGTACCAATCCATGTGCACAGCCCAAAAGGCAGCTGTCTGGCCCAGAAGATGACAAGAAGCATCTGCCTATACTAGGTTCATTCAAACTCACAACTCTCACTTCAAAAAGAAAATGTCCTCCAAGTCAAACTATGACTTAAGCTGAAATCCAGACTCTCTATGCCCTTCTGCTCATCTTTGGCATCTGCACAGCAAGAACCATAAACAAGAAAAATTCTTAGTGCTGAAGACTACATAAAAATTCATCCTGACTCTGTAATACAGTCAGGACAGTAGTCCTCTTACGCAAGCACCAGCCTACATGTAGATGTCAATTACAAAAATGTCCATTTGCACAGAATACCACTCCAAGCAGGATCTAGGACTGTTATTTCAAAACAATGTTCTAATGGATTAAAATCAGATTCTTCACTGTTCTCTCCCAGGTCTCAAGAATTGTGCCTTATGCCTGCAGTAGGCCCTGCTCCTGCCGCACTGGCCCTTACAGGAGACTAGTATCTACATCTGTAGATCACTGTTATAATTTGCGTTACATTAGCACCCATAAACTCTATTCACAGATCAAGATTGCGCTCTACATCCTGCACTGTACAACCCCAGATGAATATACTGACACCACACTCAACCCACCTATCCTGCTCCAAAAGACCTTCAGTGAACAGCTATGCACATAGCTCCAATGCAATTGTGTCTACTGCATGCAGTAGATATGGAAGTAGTTTCTCCACAGTTGGGTCAGATCAATGGTTTATCTAGTTCAATACCCTGTCCCTGACAGTGGCAACAGGAGAACACATCGTACTTGAAAAAGTAGCAGAGCTATTCTTCTTGAACTTCCTTAGCAACTACAGTCATTAACTGGAATGTATTGAGGTCTGCCTAGAAGGGGGTGAACTACCTGTTGAAAGTTTATGAGTAAGAATCAAGGGGCAGGCTAATATGGCTGATATTGTTGTGGGTGTTCACTATAGACACCAGACCAGGAAGAAGTAGTAGATGAAGCCTTCTACATACAACTAGAAGTAGCTTATGGGTGACTTCAATCACACAGGTATTTGTTGGAAAGGCCACAGAGCTAGGCACACACAATCCAGAAGGTTCCTCAGTGCATTGATGACAACTTTCTGACGCAGGTGGTGGAGGAGCCAACAAGGAGAGGTGTGCTGCTGTACCTTATATTAACAAACAAGGAAGGACTGGTTGGGGATGGAAAGGCTGGGGGTAGCCTTGGCTGTAGTGATCATGACATGGTGGAGTTCAGTATCGAACAAGGAAGAAGCAGGGCGATAAGTAAGATTGCAACCCTGGACTTCAGGAGAGCTAACTTTGTCCCCTTCAAAGACCTACTTGGAGGTATCCTATGGGCTAGGACTCTAGAAGGTAGGGGAGCCCAAGAGAGTTGGTTAATATTCAAGCACCACTTCCTCAAAGCTCAAGATCGGTGCATTCCTTTAAGTAAGAAATCAAGTAGAAGAGGCAGGAGACCCCCATGGATGAGCAAGGAACTGTTGGAAAAACTTGTATGGAAGAAAGGAGTTTACAGTAGGTGGAAAAAGGAACTGGTCACTTGGGAGGACTATAGAAATGTTGTCAGGATATGCAGGGATGCAACAAGGAAAGCCAAGGCCCTCTTGGAACTAAATCTGGCGAAGAAAGAAAAGAGAACAAGAACAGCTTCCTCAAGTATATCAGTGGTAAAAGGAAGACTAGGGAAAATGTGGGACCTTTGGTGAATGAAGTAGGAGCCCTGGTGACAGAGGAGGCAGAGAAGGCAGAGTTACTGAATGCCTTTTTCACTTCGGTCTTTACTGCTAAGACTACTCCTCAGGAATCCCAGACCCTGGAGATAAGCGAAAAAGCCTGGAGGGAGGAAGACTCTCCACTGGTCGATGAGGTTTGGGTTAGAGATCATTTGGCTGAACTGAACACTCACAAATCCATGGGCCCTGATGGGATGCACTCACAAGTGCTGAGGGAGCTGGCTGATGTTGTTGCAATACCTCTCTCCATAATTTTTGAAAAATTATGGAGAACAGGAAAGGTGCCTGAGGACTGGAGGAAAGACAATGTCACCCCAGTCTTCAAAAAAGGCAAGAAGGAAGACCCAGGAAATTATAGACCGATCAGCCTCACCTCCATCCCTGGGAAGGTGATGGAACAGCTCCTTCTGGAGGCCATCTCTAGGCACATGGATGAAAAGAAAGTTAGCAGGAGTAGTCAGCATGGATTCACTAAGGGAAGACCATGCTTGACCAACCTGACAGCCTTCTGTGATGGAGTGACTAACTGGGTAGATGGAGAGCAGTGGATGTGGTTTACTTTGAGTTCAGTAAGGCTTTTGACACTGTCTCCCATAACATCCTCACAGTGAAGCTCAGGAAGTATGGGTTGGATGAGCGGACTGTGAGATGGATTGAGAACTGGCTAAGCAACAGAGCTCAAAGGGTTGTGGTCAGCGGCGCAGAGTCCAGTTGGAGGCCTGTAGCTAGTGGTGTTCCGCAGGGGTCAGTACTGGGTGCGATTTTGTTCAACATCTTTATCAATGACCCAGATGAAGGGTTGGAATGCACCCTCAGCAAGTTTGCTGATGATACAAAACTGGGAGGAGTGGCTGATACACCAGGAGGCTGTGCTGCCATTCAGTGGGATCTGGACAGACTGGAGAGTTGGGCAGAAGGGAACCTCATGAAATTTAACATGGACAAGTGTAGAGCTCTGCACCTGGGGAGGAACAACCCCATGCACCAGTACAGGTTAGGGGTTGACCTGCTGGAAAGCAGCTCCATGGAGAAGGACCTTGGAGTCCTGGTAGACAATAAGTTATCCATGGGACAGCAATGTGTGCTGGTGGCCAAGAGGGCCAATGGTATCCTGGGGTGCATTAAGAAAAGTGTGACCAGCAGGTCAAGAGAGGTTATCCTCCCCCTCTGCTCTGCACTGGTGAGGCCTCATCTGGAGTATTGTGTCCAGTTCTGGGCTCCCCAGTGCAAGAGAGACAGGGAACTTTTGGAGAGAGTCCAATGGAGGGCTACGAAGATGATTAAGGGACTGGAACATCTCTCACATGAGGAAAGGCTGAGAGACCTGGGGCTGTTTAGTCTGGAGAAGAGAAGGCTGAGAGGGACCTTATCAATGCCTATAAATATCTGAGGGATGGCTGTCAGGAGGATGGAGCCAGTCTCTTTTCAGTAGTGCCCAGTGACAGGACGAGGGGCAATGGGCATAAACTGCAGCACAGGAAGTTCCATCTCAACATGAGGAAAAACTTCTTTACTGTGAGGGTGACGGAGTGCTGGAACAGGCTGCCCAGAGAGTTTGTGGCGTCTCCTTCTCTGGAGACCTTCAAAACTCGACTGGACGCGTTCCTGTGCAACCTGCCCTAGGTGATGCTGCCTTGGGAGGCCTCTTCAGAGGTCCCTTTCAATCCCTACCATTCTGTGATTCTGTAATTAAATTAGGGATGCTAGAGGGTATACCTCTAGTTATTCTCTTCAAAATCTGTTTGTGGCATGTGTTCACAAATTTGCCTAATGTCATTTGCACCACCTCATTTCTGGACAGGTTCTCCTTAGGCTTTTTTCATTTTCAATAATGGGATGAAAAATCTGATTTTAAAATTCTTCTCACAGTTGCTTCTGGAATGAAGAGAAACATACTCTTCAGTCATTAGTAACACATGTCTTCCTCTACTTGTAGACTCCTCTATTTGCAGATTTCCAAGCTACTCTTGGGTAAGACACCATTTGTCAATTCTTTAGAATGGATGCCAGGATGAATATAGCAAAGCCAGAAAAGATGATATAGGACAAGTCAGCCCTAAGGCTCAGCTGCTACATCTTATGGTATTGTGGCTTTGGTACTTGCTTTATTCAATAAAATCAGAAGCGGGTCTACGTAAAAAAGTGTCATTATTTCCAGAGGAGAAACAAAAACCCAAACCACTGTGTAGACACACAGACTTTAATACATAGTGTACTTTTTCCACACCAGTGATCCAGACTATGGACACCACACTATAACGGGGCTGTAGTCCCATCAGTCATTCTGGTGAATCCATGGCTCACATCCATGTTTGATATGCCCAGCTAACACATGTTGTCATTTTTGCACATCTGCCTTTTCAAGCCAGGCCTATTATTGATCAGCCTTAGCTATACACATGTTGTGTTAAAGAAGAACTACATAAATGCCACCCCGCTTAAGTAATCAACCATCCATTCCTACAGAAGTCGTAAAACATTACTACCAACTTACAGATAGGGACCAAAATACGGGGAGGGTAAGGCTCCCATTCACCTCACTTAAGTAGTTAAGTGAACAGCATAGATTTGGGATCCTTCCCTTCTCAGGATTCCCGTAGAGTTATGGGGAAATAGATGCAAGGGAGCATTGTTTCTTGAGGGGAACAGAGACATCAGGAGCTAATGTGTATGTATGTGCTGTGCAGTGCATGTAAAGTTTGACATAAAAAGGACAGACCACATAGACCTCAAGCTGGTAGGTAAATCAGCCACAGATGAGACAGACTGTGTGTGTGTAATGCCATGGTCCATAGACACAGATCCAGTGTCCTGCTCTAACTTTGCATCAGATAAAAGAAGGGGCCCAGAGCTTAATGTTGCTCTAAGACTCATGGAGTTTCTGTAAAGCCTTCCATGAAGTCAAACATTTACTCATTCATATCACCTACAATACAAAACTGCCATCACTTGGTAAAGTATTCCAGTTGCTACCAAGCTGGGTTGTATTTGAAATGGCAAACTAGAGGTGAAGACCGCATAGTCCCAATGTAACATCCTGATTCATCCACTCTCTCTGCCTTGGTCTTGACAAACACATCAGAGACTACAACAGAAAGGTACTGGTTAATGTTTACACTGCTCAAAGCCTCAATGACATTGCTCATTTTCTCAGGCTCACCCACACCAACAGTAAATATTGGTTTCATGGACAAGGAAAGTGCCACAAAAGAAATCATTAAAAACAACTAGAAGATGATTACTGCTTTGTGATTCCAACCCAGAAGCCCGAAACTTGAGTAGAATTCATTTTACTTTCTTTAATGAATTCCTCTGCTTCTGTCATGCAGCTAATTCAACACATTTCCTCCTACTCTGATTATTAAAAAGGAAAAGCAGCTAGTATAAACATCAAAGAGTGGCATTATTGCCTCCTGTGACACCAGGATATTTTCCAAAGATACACGTAAAAAATGACCTTTCTGTGTGAAAGTGAACTTTCTGATCCCTTGGCAGGATGGGCATACAAAACTTGACATAATGCAATCACTACCCAAAAGGTATTATTTACATGCAATGAGGTTTGGAGAGCTGGGACGTAGTGAGCACTGTGACAACAGCAGGAGAGAAATATGAGAGATCCAGACCACATTTCATGGGGCACAGCTTCTGCTCCTGCCTCAGTGTTGAAAACATCAACTCATAACACTTTTTCCTTTATCTTCTAGCCCTTTGTAACCATACCTACATAGGCACATGTATTATAAATTCACCCTACTTAATTTTAATTCATGCTACTTCAAATAATAACAAAGATGTTCAATCAGCTTCACCTTTGCTTCTGGTACAGCACAGACTGCAGTGAGACCTACAGTCTCCCAGCAACTCCTAATACCACCAAGTTATGTCAAGAAAATAGCTGTGAACTATCCTGCTATTGTCTACTTCCTCACAGGTCAAAACAAATATTAGTAATATGAACTGATCCTGTATTACATGAATTTGACAAAAGTAGAAACACTTTTTTAATATTCATTCTTACATAAAATCGTCAAAAGACTTAAAATCTCAGCTATTGTACTGGAAATGTTTTCCTAGGCCAGCACAACAGAAAGCTTCAGTGGTCAACAGTAAGACCTTAAATTCCTTTCCTTCCAAAGCACTTAATTTCATGCTATCGAGCAAAAGAAAGTAGCTTTAACCACAGGATAAACTTCCTAGGAGATTTAATTGGATTAAATAAATTTCTACATCATCAAAGCCTCAAGACTTGTAGCTGCCATTTCTAAGGGTGAGGGAGTGCAAATGAAGAAAAAACCCCTCTAGCCTCAGAGTCAAGCAAAACCACAGGCTCCAAACACTTCGCTGCAAACACCATGTGCGCACACGCAGACCTCTGGAGCAGACCCCTCAGCAAACTCTGGGTCTTAAAGCACAAACATCCATATATTCCAGATATTGCCCCAAGTTAAGCACAACTGTGTCCATCTGCACCCATATGCCTGATCGTTTTCATGCATCTGACCCGAGTCCACCGAAATCCTTTCTGCTGACTAGGTCAGGCTCCCAGTTCCTCTAGCTCCTAGATGCCACCTCAGCCACACCTGCTGCAGGCGGACATTTCAGAAACTCAAGCTGGAGAGAGAGCAGGCTATGAATCTCCAGCTAAAAATGTAACAGCCATAAACCTGTGGTGTAGTATTTCAAAATGATTTTGTTGTACACTGGACGCTCGCACTGACAGATGCTGCTGACTTGGGTAACGAGCACAGCTCTGCCCAACTGATGGCTGACCTGAGCAGAAGGCCTTTCAGTTGAAATTTAACTTCTGTACACAAGACGAGTCATACTGCTGGAAAACCTGTGATGTTGCAAGTGTGGGAAAGTCCCATGCCATTGGTTTGTGTGAAAGTCAGTCTACAATCCACAGCCTAGAAACAGCAGCATTATCTGGCCAACGGCAAATGGCAGTCATCTATTGCTCAAGTGTTCTCAGGGCTGCAGAGCCAAAGACTGGAGTTACACAATCAAGATAACTTTTCTACTCCGCCCTACTGGGCAAATGCGTGCAAGTTTTCATCTAGAAGGCAAAAAAAAAAAAAAAAAAAAAAAAAATCAGTATTTTCTTAGTTACACCCTTGAAGTTTCACTCTGCACTTAACAAGAGAAACTAAACAAGGAAATGTCGATTGCCATTTTCATTGGCATGAGACCGAGGCCTTCAGTCATGCTGTAGGCCACATCCAGCAAAAGCAGGAAAACGAAGGTGAATTAAAATAACCATCATTTACAACTTCATCAGCTGTACACAGAGAGGCCTATAGGAACACCCAGCCTATTTTCCTACCAATAAAGCACTGTCTTCTCTGCAGTATATTTTCCAGTATATCAATGTATTCTGGTTTTAAAAGCTCCAAATATGGGAACTTTTGCCAGGTCCAAGGAAAATTCACCACATCCTTTCACTGGTACTTGGATCTTCATCCAGTTACAGTCACATGTACAGAACTGAGCCAAAAACTGTTATGCTACGTATGCTTCATCCAAGACAAATTATTTCTAGATCTAATACCATAAAGCCATTTGAAAAGTATAAGTTAGAAGAGAATATTCAAGGCAAATTATTTCCACATAAAAACATCTTTCTAAGGATCTCTAAGTCAGTCTTTATTGACTTCAAATAAAAATGGAAATTGGGAGATATTAAGGTAGCCATATGTCTTGTTTCAGAGATTAGGAAACCTGCAGGTAGACTGACCACTGTCATTACTTAAAACTATACAGAAAACATAGATTAAAGCCAGGAACAGGGCCAAACCTGCATGGTACCCTAATCTACTGATTAGACTGTGGATTTTGAAGCTCTGAGGTGGCAAACAGGTTTCAAGGGGCCATGACCATCCTTTCTTCACGATTTATCAAGTACGGAGCCAAAATCTTACCTCCTTTAAAAAAAATAAAACGAAAAAAAAATGAACACCATATGGAAAACTCTGAGAGAACCATTCTGTTAAACCATATCTGGAGGAAGTGGTAAATAGCTTGAAGACATTTCAGATGAAGATCAAGTGAATCACTGTCCATTTAAGCAAAAATTATTCCATAAGCATTACATTGGTATTGTTTTCATGCTTGGAAACACTTCCCAGAACACGGAGGTTTTGTCACTGGCCTTTTTTTTTTTCTTCTCCCTTCTTAGTGGAAGCTGCTTGCAAAGGAAAAGAGAAAGAAGACATGAAAGTACACATGGAAGTGAAATGTCTGCCCTTCTCTTTGTTGTCACCAGTTTAGAAAAATATAAGAAGAAAAAGACAGCTTTTTCTTTTAGAAGCCCCATCTGTGAAAGACTTTTGAGTCAACACAACTGTACAGCTGTACAGAATGAACTGGGTTTTAAGGACTCTACCAATAAAAAGTACTGTGAATCACCTCTGAGGTGCCAGTTGAGCCAATATTCTGCTTTTTGTCCACACTTAAAACAGTATTATGCTTTCAAAGACTGAAGTTTTACTTTTTTCTTTAAAAAAAGCCCTCTGACAGAGGGCTGGTGTATAACTACGACGATCCTCCTTCCCACCCAGTAACCAGGGATGCAATAGAAGTCAGAACATGTCTTCAAGCACAGAACTTGATTTCAAAGTTCTCAGTCTTTACCACAAGTCTTTTACTTGTGGTAAAGCCACAAGTGTTTTACCAGATCTTTCTACAGTGAAAACAACTCAATGGATATAAATATCATCACACATTTGCAGACACTGGGCAGAACCCACAAATCTTTCTTTCTGGACAGCAGCCAGTGGGAGATTCAGAGCCTGTAAGGCTTTGCAAAAGGAAACAATTCAGCCTCCTGTAACAAATGTGCTGTCCCTGAAGAATGGTGTCATGGAAATCAGAGTGCATAGGAACAGGATTTTTAGAAGTTACATGCTGCACTGCTAACCAGCTTTCCAAACAAAGTAATTTTATACTGGGCAGCTATATTAAATATATAAAATTATTATAAATCCTCTCTTCACATCTTTAAATAAAGTAGGTGTGCTTCTCAGAATTTAAAAGCTACTTGGGAAAGATAGCTAATACTTCCTCTCCTGAACCTAGCTGGATCTTAGAACTGCTGTTTCTACCGTAAAACGAAATGGCTGCATGACAGGAGGAGGCTCCATAGCCTTTTTTCCTTGGTGATTCCTGCCTAACATACTCAGTTTACAAATCCATGTGGTCAGGTGGTCTTTCTAAATACTACCAGGCTGTAAATTCTACATGGAGTCATGTCTCTGACATCACATGAGTAATGAAACAATTTTTCACTTGAAACTTAAGCATTAATTCATGAAAGAGAACAGAGTCTGACTTTATTGTTTTCTTAGAGTTGTGCATGTCCTTCTAAACCAATAGACAAGAAAACTTATTTCTGTAAGTAAAATGAGTATATCTGATTTCCAGCATAATACATAAGCTAATATAAATTTTAGTCAATTTTCTGACCAAAGCAACACTTGAAACATGGCCCTTCCAGGAAACAAAAAAGGGGGAAAACAAAGAAGAAAAGAATTGATCTTGTTGGTTGAGAAAGACTAGTATTAAGTGTTTCTAACGAAGCTCCTATCCATGTTGTACCCATATGTATCAGTTAAAATTTTACTCATTTATTTCCCACGTTATCATCAGCATCCTTCCAGCTGAAGAGGTTCACTCTGGCACATACATCCACTAAACAAGCTGAAGGAGTGTTACAAACAACAAAGAACAAACCAAAGTGCCACCCACTCCATGTATTTCCATACAGGACAGTTAGTATAGGACAAGCAAAGACATCAAATCCATTTACTGGCTAGCCACGTTCATCCATTGCTAACATTTACAGGCAGAAGTCTGTTATCTGTGTGATTCCCTTTTTACAACACCAAAGGACCCAATTCCTCAATCCTGAAGAGTATTTTGCATGCTGAATAGTTTCATTACACACAAGCTTATGGAAAGTACCCACAGTTAGTTTTAACACTTGAAGAAGGCACTAAGGAAGGGGAGGAATCAGAGTCCAACTAAGCTAAAAATTTATAGGTGAGGAAGAAATAATTAATCTCTTATGAACATCTATTTAATTGTGCAAGTTTGCAGCAGGCCTGAGACCAGTCCTCTAGATAAAACTGGACTTTGCTGTTTTCTACTTCCACTTCTATCTTATGCACCAACTTCAAATAACTTCAATAATAAATGAGTAGCCTATAAATATTGTTGTAACATTCCCCTCTGTAACACAAACACCTGCTTTTGGTCCTGTTCACATTTTCATTCATGCACTGTATATACAAAGAGGGTGTTTGTGTCATTGAGTGAGTAAGAGCACTGAAATCAAACCAAATAGTAACCTCCAAAATTACACAGAGGTTTCTATTCCCTGCGTAAAGGCAAGGAGTCCTTTCTAGCTAATCCTACACATACATCGTAGTACTGAATTGCAACACAATAGTTATTTGCAAATTATTACCTCCCATAGTATGAAAACTCTACCACCTTAAGGCAAGTTAGGGTGAACACATGGACTGCATTAAAGAGATCTGCTATTTGAGAAGCAAAACAGGCAGAATTTTACCTACCGGCCTGCTCCAGCGCCTCTGCTCCCATTGCTCTCTTATTTGACAGACTAAAGTTCCAGTACCATGTTCTTAAATGTTAATCACAATGATTACCTTCCAAAAAGCACAAGATAAAGCCAGATCTTTTACTAATACACATAAAGCTTTTATCTTTACTGTGACACTGAATGCTGTGCTTGATTTGGCTATGGAAGACTCAGTGAAAACTTCTTATAGTCCACATTACTGCACTTTAATCCAGATTCCCTTCCCAGAAATACCCATCCCGCACTGCAAATGTATTATGCCACCAGACTGCGTCAGAGGGCATTAGGAGCTTCTGCACCAGCACTGTACCACAGCTGTTTGGCTGGCTGGCACTGTGGTCTCTCGGGCCGTGCTGAACAAAAAGGTATATTTGTACACTGATACCTTCTATCCTGATGTGTTTCCACTTCGCTCAGCATTCCTTACTGTCCATTTTATTGCAGAAGTGACAGGGATATGAGACACAAGAGCCACAACAGTTACAGCTCTTGTGGAAATTTCTTCTACAATTTCAAGCGAAGGAATGTCTTACACTTAAATATGTATAAGGAGTATCTCCTAGACATCATCTAATACAATGTGTTCGATTACTTCCAAACAGATGATGTCTATTGGGCAAAAACCCCAAACAACTGGAAAACACACTTTTGTGCATGACACATGGAAGAAAGTAAGTCACATGAAACGGATGCTACTAACAGCATTTAATAGCTTACTGACATTAAAATCAATTAATGCCCAGATACCACCAGGGTAAAAAAAAAAGTACAAGGACCTATATAAAGCAGAGGAGCATAATAAGGTAGCTTGACCTTGGCACTTCTGGCTAGACTCTATCTTAGAGGTCCTGGATATGTTTTGGGTTGAAGTCATGAAGTGAGTGAAAACACTAAGTGAGGGAGAAGGGAAGATAGCCCCATTACAAGAAACCCTAATCTCAGGAAAGCTATCTAAAGAACACAGAGATGTTCAAGTAACTGTTTTTCCCTTTCAGTGATAATGAAACTTAAGACAGAGTATCACAAACTTGAAGAAAACAAAAAGCTGGAAGCTACTAAGATGGTACTAATGACTTTCTTAAGTTGTTGGGTTTTGCTGCCAAAACAGAAAACAAAATTAGTAAAATCCAAAATACACACTTTGCAAAGTTGAAACAGCCTAACTAGAATTGCTGTAATTCACAAATATCAGACAAGAGACCAGCTGTCCCTTCTTTTAAAAGAAAGCAAGTTCTTGTTAATACCCTAATGGATGGCAGTAAAGGAAGGCATTAACAGCTTTTTCACTAGTGAGTTTTGTAATTGTGCAACTTATGGTTTTGGTCATAAATGCAAGAATACAACAGTCAGGAAAGAATTTCTTTGCTTCCAGCATCTTTTCTCCCTCTGAAGTACTAATTTGACTACTGCCACAAACTGTGTGCTGGTTTTGTCAAGCTGACTACATCACAACTTACATTAATTAGAGTTCACAGAATTTGGGTACGAAAGCACTGCTCTCAGACATTTCTTGCAGGATCACTTTAATAACTTTCTTTAATTCAAATATATTTTTCATGAGTTTTCACATAAATGCACACTAACCTTCTCAATGTAACATTTTATGTGATATATGTGATACTTCAACCCTTTGAAATACTTTTTTTTTTGTCTGCACCTACCACTGTAAAAACAGCTTCAGCATTAAAACCACAGTCAAGCTCTGCCTACGTGCCGCAGAAGAAAAGCAACATGGCCACCTGATCAAGATTAGAAAGATTACACACATGCAAGTAGTTAGAGTGGTTAATCTGCTACTACACCTACAGTAACTGGGTGTAGCTGCGCCCTTTCTAACAATGTCAAGGTTGCACTCATTTAGCCATCCAGGACACATGAAAAGACAAACAGTTTCTGGCACTGAAACCTACCTCGGTCTATTTAGAGCACGTGGGTATCTCAACAATGATTCAGAGCAGTAGAAGGTTGAGGTCACTCCTTGGCCAGACATGATGACTTAGGACAAAAATATTTTAACTCCCTGTGGGTTGGGTTGGTTTTGTTTTGAAGCAGTGCCTCTGGCAAACAGAAAGCAGCAATTCATTTAGTGTAGGAGAGAATAATTGATTTCTAACCTTAATAGACCTTCCTCTACAAGAGACAATTACTCAGAACAAATGCACAACCCAGCTAATTCAACTGGTCCTGGAATAGTAGTAAAGGTAATCCTCTCAAAAAAGCTCAGCTTCTGGTAGCTTAAGGTACTTTCAATTACTATTTCAATTAAAGGACATCATTTGCCATTTACTTATTCACAGATGTCACTAAAAATTAATCTGAATAAAAGCAATTTTGGTTTATAGATTTACTCACAGAGAAGCATGCAAGATACCAATTGCAAAAGAAGCTCCTATGTGCACCATTCCACCATGTGCCTACCTAACCTAGATGCAGAAGGAGCTGATGTGGGAGTGGAAAGCAAGGGAAAAAGCAATATAATTTGCAATTACTATCAAATCAACATTTCCATTTTATTCATCCTGTGTGCATCGACTGCACACTCACATTTAAATATATAAATGAAATATCAAGTGTAGGTATTTGGTGACATACACTGACTCAAGAATCAGATGCACACAGAATGTTAATAATTATTAAATGGAAAATACTAGAAAGCAGCAATACTGAGGTTATGAGCAGTTCACAAAGTTCTCATGCACAGCTTTATCCCATTCTAATACTATTAACTTTTGCTAAAATCTGTTTTCAGAGATATGAATAGGTCTTTTTTTATTACAAAGAAAATTGAAGCTTTTCTCAATATTGCATTTCTCCTGTACTGTCTGTTTTTAGCTGGTACTGCTAGCAAATATTATGTGCGCTGCTGAACAGCTGTATTTTGTATGCCAGCAATCCCAGGAGAAAAAAGTAAATGCTCTCAAAGCATGCTTTGGTTTCTTCATGATGTAATGGCCTACAGACAAACCATTAATAACTTTCAGAGTAATATGTTGAGTCAATCTTTAATATTTTAAACAACCATAAATCTATAGAAATGGTCATGAAACAAAGCTGAAGTTGGTGTGCTGCATATTTACAGTCACGAACACCACAGCATAGTTTGGGGCAGAAGTTAAGAATGCTACAAATACATGAAACTCCGAGAAAACACAGCAGGCAATGCACACTGAGACATGGATATAAGACAATTAACACCCATTCTCATGGGAAATGTTACTTTTGCCAAGCGCAGAATTTGGACACAGAATAATTGCAGCACTTAAGAAAATACATTTTTTTACTTAAAAAAAAAAATCAACTAGAATTACTTTTCAGATGTGACAGAAGAGTTTTAGGGTGCAAAACCAGATTTTTAACTTAAAAACTGAAATACTTGAATTTCTTTACTACATATGAGTTGGCCATCTTTTCATTTCTGATCCGTAAAGTTCACTGCTCATTTTTCCTGAGTTCAAGTATGCACAAAGTCCAAAGTCAAGTGAACGTCCACATCGACCGGGGGTGTAAAACTAGTGCCTGAGCTGCACTTTACAGATTAAAAGGTGGTTTGCTGGATGCTCTGCAGTTACTTTGTGTGTCCACATCACGATGCTTAAACATTCTTAAACAGAGAGATCATCATAGACTCCCAACTCTTAAGTAAAACTGGGTGTACAGCATTTTGGCTGCCAGAAAAATCTTCTTTTATATATTATATGCAGTAAATGACAGAAATACAGTCAAGTATGCCATTTTTTTACATGTATGCTTTTAATAATTGAAAGTTAACATATGCTTCCAGCAATTTCAGACCTTCTCATTTATCAAACCCCCCCTGCTGGCTCAGGCAGTGCTTCCACAGATGTTTCCCTGTGCAGCAGTGACAACCTGAGCAGCTCACATTGGTATTATTTCTGCAGTGCCACATGTGAAGCTACGAAACCGGTCAAAATTTAAACTAACCCCACCATTTTTCCTCTTTATACAGTTATTTTTTATTAATTTATGTTTCTTGACCCAGTTCACAGGTAGCCTCTGAAAGAGTTGTACCAACCCAAAGGCACTGAGAAGGGGGCAAGTGCGTCACAGAAGTGACCTTTTAGAGGACATCAGTGAGCATTGGGTGAAGGTGCCACAGACTGCCACAGCCATTTCGGTACTGCTCGTGGATGGGAGTGATCGCTGTGTTACAGGGCAGTTACGTGGTGCTTCTGTTTCAGCAGAAAAGCAAGCTTTAAAAAGTGCCAACCTTGCTTACCTTCAGCTACTCATTATTGTCTCATGCCACCTATTTTCAGAAGGTTATTTTTAGCCTGTATTATTTCAGTAAACTATTTCACTGCACGACACCATAAACCCTTAGGCTGGCATTGAAGAGGCTGTGAGGCTCAGCACGAGGAAGGGAGCTAATATCCACCTTTTTAATTGGCTCCACAACAAATACCAGAACTACCTGTAGATACATCTCATGACTGCAGTTTAGCAAGAAGCTTAAATAGATACATTAAAGTCAGCAGATCTCCTTCTAAGTTCAAAGTTCAGTTTGCACTTTGAGGTAGTTTGCTTTTTTGATTTATTTTTAAACCCCGAATCAAAAACTGTACTCACCTCTAAACATTTGTTAAAACAAACACATGAATATAAGAAAATGTCCACCTTTCACCAATACTTTAAACAACAAAAGTTTGTAGAAAGGAGCAATTCTGGTTTCATTAGACCAACTGCTATAGTTAGTACAAAACCAGAAAGCCTTTCTGTCAAACCGTTCAGTTAGATCAAGTTTATATTCTTGTTAAGAACATTCCTTCTTTACAGGTACAGGATAAGAATAAAGGAAGAAAACAATTTTGAAAAAAATTAATCTGACTTCTATAATAAGAAAAGCATTTTAAAGCTCCAAAATCACTTCTCCTGTGATAATGTCAATAAGGAAAAAACATGGAATAACTTAGTCCACTGATCATTATTGGAAGAATCCTACTGTATGTACTGTACTGACATATGTTCCAGTCAGATCACCTGCTACCATCTCAAATCTACACCAAGAATGTGAGTCAAATTTCATTCAAGATTCATTTCAGGAATTTCAGAAGCAAAATAACCCATTTGTTGGGGAACAGAACATAAACAAACAGCATACACTAAGGTGAAAGGAGACACAATTACGAAGTAATACTAAGACAAGCACAGAGACAAAAAAAGATAACTAGATGGATTAAAATCACATCAATATTATCTTCAGTAGAATAAGTTAGGTAGACTTATTCATCTCAAAGGTTACTGCTACAAGTCATCCAAATTCTCTGACAGTGCCTGAAAAATGTCAGCAATAAATGAAATTAAAATAGTATTATGCAAGACACCAATAAGATATCATCTGGAGTAATATGCATTTCAAAACAGGATAGGATTGCTGGGCTGCAGTTTCAGTGAGTCCACTAAGTTCACACAGGAAAATCAAATCTCAAAATAGCATCTTTGATAGCAGCATCAACAGGCACACCGAGAATCAATTCCAACTTTCAGGGTGCTCTAAACGCTGGACACCATCCCATGATCCCTACTCAAGTGCAAGTTCCACTTGCTCTTATTAGCGTCTCTGTTCACTGAACCCTGCACTGAGCCGTTTCAGCATGCTAACCCTACAGAAAGTCAACCACTTGTTTTGTTGCATGTACTTTCTTCTGCATTAATGCACGTAACGGCTCAGCAGAAGACCAGATAAGCACTGAAGCCAATGCAAAGGGAGAAGATGAGAAAACTGCCCAGCGATTTATTTCTTTTTGGCTGGGTACAGCGAACACAGAAACTAGAGAAATGTTCTCAGAGGAGCAAAGCGCTGGGTGAGAGGGCTAGTACCTCAGCTCACTTTGCTCCTTGAAACTGCACCCTAAGTACCTCGGCATTCCCTTAAAATGTTTTTATGGAAAATTACAGAGAAGCAATTCACTGCTGCACATGCAGCAGTAGATAAGGAGAACTTGATCGTACAGGAAAG
Organism: Phaethon aethereus; assembly: GCF_964289735.1. Classification (NCBI taxonomy): domain Eukaryota; kingdom Metazoa; phylum Chordata; class Aves; order Phaethontiformes; family Phaethontidae; genus Phaethon; species Phaethon aethereus. The sequence continues at coordinate 38,582,140 of NC_138579.1, read as the reverse complement.
TCAATTTGGAGTGCTTCACCACAGCCCCAAGTCTGGCTTCTGATATAGTCCCCAAGGACTATAAAAAAGTATTCTTCTGTACACAGAGCCAGACATATATGATTTCACTTAAATTTTTTTTTTTTTTAAATCACAAAATATCAAGCCCAACTCCCATACACTTAAGTAAGCATCCCTCAACAGCTGTGAACTGCTCCTTTTATTAGCTGGCAAGAAACACTTTGCTAGCAGACACCAATGTTTTCTAAAGCACTCTGTGTGTACACAGAAAAGACACAAAGCAAGAGGCCAGAGTTAAAAAGTCACCTTGGAAAATACACTCTTTTTAATAAGGATTAAAATAGTTGAGAGCATTCGCACATTCAAGATGACAGCTTTCAACATATTCAGTCAGGGCGCACAACAGTTAAACAGCCAAGCTCGTCGTTCTTGTGGTTATTTGTCCTGACATGTTGGTATTAGCAAGGGGAGATTCCAGTTACCTTTTTGCGGGGCTCAGCACAGATTACACAAAGAGCAGAGCAATTCAGCCCGTCCTCCTCACCCTGCTGAGGACAAGAAGGTTATCGGTCTGGAAGACATGATTACGGGTTTCTCATGCAGGCTCTTAGCAAGAAACACTAAGTAAAACCCGTTTATTATGTTTCCATGCCGCTATCGTTGCCGCTGAGCTCCACCCATCCCCGATACATGTTTACACAGATGGACTGCCAAGGAAAGAAAGAAAGAAACCCTTCCTCTGCACCTGAGCCTTATGGTTTAATTCTTCGCTTGCTCAGATTCATAAAAAGCTGATAAAATGCCAAAAAGGGTTTCCTTAGAAGTGAGCAAACAAAGGACAATAAATGCATGAGAAAGAGGTAGTAAACAAGGCTATGGGAGTTAATTATTGCCAAGGTTAAGTGTCTAATTTCTCTTTCACAATACAGGTCTGGCTACCTGTGAACACAGCCAGGTGAGCTTGAAGGATCAGCCGTCACTGAAAGGAAATGACACAGTGGGAAAGGAATCCAGGCGGCATCCATGAGGTCTCAAATCTCCCAAGCCCTTCGTCCTAGCCTGAGGCCAGCTCTACAAAAGGGTAGGTATGAACATACGTGTTACTTTGCTCACCCTGCCCCCTTCTCATCCATTTTTTTGACAGTCCATAACTAGGAATAGGAAGGTTTGAGGTGCAAAGCCAACCCATCCTGCAAAGTGCCAGGCATTTCCTAGAAGAGGGTGAGAGAGAAGCAGGCTGGGCAGGAGGGAAGAAAAAGCTTCTTGTATCAGATTCTGAAATCACAACCTGCAGGAAAAAAGCCCCCAGGAGCATTCACTGACACTTCCACTGCATTTCTGCCAAAGGATTCAATTTCACTCCAAAAGGGAAAAAATGCAATGGGTGTCTCAAAGCCCTCCTTGAGTTTGGAGAAACCGATCAGCTCACTTGCATATCGGGAAGTCACTGCTTACATACTATAGTCTTAACAGCTGCCAAATTTGCAAGACGTGGCAGCACCCAGGTCAGCAGAGCAGCTGGGGGCTGATGCATCTGGCCATCTAGTAGCATCTATGGTCTTCAACGACACAGAATCTCTCTGTAGGTCAAACACCCTGCAGACTTTATCTGTTTTCTTCCATACTACAGACTTAGGCTCATTAACTTTCTAACATTTTTCCAGTCACCCTCTGTAGCACTGATTCCCAAACCATGGTCTGGAAACTGCCAGCATTTGGCAACCAGCGCCAGGAACCACCATTGAGAGAAAATGCCGGATTTGTTTCTTTTGTATGGCCTGTAAGAAAGTCTGAGAGTTCAAAGTGTTCTCATAGTGGAAACCACTACTTTGGTATTGTTTAATACACATTAAAACATAAACTATCACAGGAAGCAATCAGCTGCCAGAACACAAAGCCTGTGGTTAATCTTTGAACATTAGCTATAATGCTATCTTAAAAGCTGCTTGGCTACAGTGCAGACTTCTTTCCTTTCCATGCTTTATTGCAATTATATTGCCTGACTACTAACAACCTTGCAGCTGGAGTCACCAGTCCAGCTGGTGAATGATCACTCTTCGCATGTAAACCAAATATTCTCAAATTTATTCTTTCCCAACTGACCAGGAATCATATCTGCAATCTTAGGCACTGTCTGCAATAAAGCTTCAAATCTCCAGCAGATAGTTCCAGCTAGCCTAAATGCAAGGGTGAAAGTACTGCACACTGTATAAACTCTGCCTACCTACCGAAAGGTACTGGAGAAAGTCTATAGCTCAAACCAAAAGCTGTATCTTTCACCAGTGACGAATTATCTAGTCAGGGAGTGGGAGAGAGTGCACTAATGCTTAAGTCACATCCATGTACTTTTGCCTTTATTTCCATAGAAGCAGCTATTTGTTTGGCTGCAAGTGTGACTATACATTTGGGTATTGTTTCCAAGCTGGCCTAAGATGCCAAACCACACCATGGCCAAAAGGAGCAGTCCCTGAGCTCCCCTGCCGTTTGCATTCCCAGGTACTCCTTTGTGTCAGCAGTCAGGCAGCTGACCAGTGATATGGATTAAAATAATGCTACTACAAAGAGGTTTACAGCAAATGGCAGACTGAAAAATTCTCTTCAGTAAAAGGCTTCAATTCCAAAGGTCTGTACTTAACTTGATGATCAAAGACTGTACCTAAGACTGCACACAATCCAAAAGTGATGTGTTTAATACGTCACCATGCTGCAGAAAAAGAATTAATGATGCACATTCTCTAGCAGTCTTAGGATCTGCCTAGTTGAGTATTTCAAATCCACAAGCAAGGAGTCAGCACAGATAAACAGGTGCTGGAAACTTGAATATTAGAATCAAACCTATATCCAAGCTATTACATTGTTCTCCTAAAGCATGCCATGGACCAGTGTGAGAGAAAGGTATATAACAAAGCAGAAATAGACGGAGGATCACCGGCAGACCAAAGAATCCAGGACTGAAATACGAGAGGGGTTTGCACATGTAAACTCTGATACACTGTCACAATTCACCAGGACAAGCTGGCCTTGTGAACATCAAATTCACCATACCGAATGCTTTGTACTAACCGCTTGTCACAGACACTGCCCATCTTGGTTTTGTTAAGTAAATCTAAGTACATGAATTAAAAGACTGCTCAAGCAGGTGTGACTCACCTCAAAAAAACCCTTCATTTCTAAAAAGTCATGTGATTATTACAATTATAGCTCCTTTTACTGTGTGTCTGTTGAAAAGCCTGGTATAAAGACTGGGTAAAGAAAAAGTGTACAGCACTGACCAATAATAGATTTGGTCCACAACAGTCTATTTAAAGCTTCATGTTTGGATGATGGGGTAAGTCTGGGGTTGGACTAGATGATCTCAAGCAGTCCATTCCAGCCTAAACAATGCTGTGTGAAGAGTCTGAAAACAAATGTTGTTTAATGTGAATTCCTCTGCTGGTATGTAGTAATGTTCCATTCAGTCCCCAGGAAACAACCTAGGAAAGGGAATCTAAACTTGAAATATGCTTGTCTGGGTTTTAAAAAGAAGCAAAAATCGTAAGAAACTAAAACCTGCTGGCTTGCATCATCTAAATTCCAGCTTCCAAATCGCATACTGAAGACAGCACAGATGCTCAGGAAGTCAAACAAAAACAGATGCATACCAAAATTTGACCTGTAAAGTAGTGACAACTTTTGGCTTTCTTGACTGACTAACATTTCTTCATGACCCTCGCTGCCACAGAAACAGGATGCCCCAGGCCACTGACACTGACCACCTAATCTGTCATCTTGCTTCTAGCGATGACCAATACCTTCACGGGAAGGACAAGAAAGTTCACAGTGACCTACAGCCTCTTATGCAGCGTTGTATGCACAGACAAGTAGTTTGGCAGTCCTATACTCAGTACTTTGCAACCTGCTGGGTGATGAGAGTTGTCACACAGTTACCTTCATTCCTATTTTAGGATCCACAGCAGTCAAATGAAGAATCAGGCCATCTGCTCTCTTCCCCGGTGAACACCAATGTAATATTCTCATTTAAACCACTCTGCTACAGTGTAAACCAGGCATTCTGAGCAGCAGTGGCCTCCATCAATTCCTTAGTTACAACATCTTACGCAGTTTTGGTCATAACCTTTCAGAAGATATTGGTACACATCTTAAGCACTGGCCTTCTGCCTGCTCTTAAGGTTTGAGGCATAAATTCCCTTCAATCACCATGATACAGATTTAGTGACATTTCTATGTGTGTTCCTAGAACTACCCAACACTCTTCAAATAAAATCTCACTAGATATTTAAGCCAGGTATAAGAACACTCATTCATTAATTCTAAACTCAGAAAACATTATTTTGGAGAACTTACGGTGTTGGAAGTCTGAAACAATCTCGTATCAGTTACTCGGTTTTACGAGAGGCACTGGAAGCAGTGGTTCTGCCTGTAGTCACGTTCACAACTGTCATTAATAATACCCTGACTGCCAGTAAGCAAAACAGATAAATAGCCCCAGGAATAGATGGGAAGAACACCACGTTTACTCAGAGCTATTGTGCACAGAAATTAATCCAAGTGACAAAACAAGTATGAATTTCAGTCTTACCTGGCCTGCCACATAACGCTGCAAGAGCAAACCGTCATGTGACAACACGAGGCTGTCATTAAACTGTCAGAGGTGTGTAAACCAGGTTTTCAGACTGGGCACTTCAACCTCTGTCTGACCTAACATAAATTTAAGAGAAACATCCTAGTGATAAACATCAAAGACTTTACAAGAGTATGTGGAAGGCACCTGCGTGACTCTGAAAAACTCTGATAGAACAGGGTGGGGTATTATCTTCATTTGCAGTGTGCGTTACAGCAACCCCCTAACACCACACACACACTCTCGCGCTCAGCCGGCCAGAGCATCGGTTCCCTACCCACTTTCAATTACCGGAGATCCGCTTGATAACTGTTGACTTCTATTTAGTAGTATACACCGTGTTGTTGGAAGAGGACATATAACGTTCTATTTGAAGAGCAAGTGAGATGTTTTGGATATTATCTTCTGAGAAGCAGTAGAAACCTTTTATTTTGTTGTGCTTTTAACACATACATTGAATGCTGTGGACAACTACTGAAGCTATAGTTTCTCTGAGATTTTTATTTTTATTTTAGAATTACATAGAGAGTCTTGTGAGCTGCAATATCCCCAAAATCCTCAGTTAGAAATAACATTGAGAGCCTTGCCTAAAACAGATTATATATTTAAGAGGGTTTGTTTAACTTAAAAACCAAACAGACAAAAAAAACCCAAACAAACCACACACACACAAATCATTTGGCTACAAAGCAAGCTTATGTCTATAACTTATACGAAGTTCTTCTTCCACAACTAGCTTGAGAGACTGAGTAAGAACCTTAACAGGGTGACATGCAAATTCTTAGTTCAGTTACAGATATTAAATTAACTTTGATGCTTCACTACCTTAAAGATATATCAGTAATGACCATTTTAGCAGAAGTTGCCAACTGTTCAGGAATTTAGAACCATCATCACTGGAAATGAAGACACAGTACCATTTCTCTTCTGTACATAACACTGTCATCCCCATGTTTATGAAACCAGCTTTGACTTTTGACTTGAGGCAGACTTGAAAGTACCTTTTAGTTCCAACCCACCCTGAAAACGACTGATTGCTCCTCCTCGTGGTGCTGGTATGCCCAGGTAGATCTTCCTGTGGTAAGATAGGAATCATCTCCACAAAATTCACTGTAGAATTTTTGTGACCAGTAACAATTTGAGCCTGACCAGTCATCTTCATAAGTTGCTACAGGTTATATAGCTGATATACACAGGCTATTTCCTACAAGGTAAGAGGAGTACGTACACTCAGTCTTGGCAAAAGCTGATGACTGCAATAGCAGTCTCACAACTTTTTCACGCAGAGGTGGTCCCTAGAGCGCTAACACTTGGGTAGAAGTGACAAAGGGCAAGATGTAAATTTTCACCTGCATTTTAAAATCTGTCAACCCATGTACACATACACTTTCTTTTCAAATAATCATTTTGCTCCAAAAATTCACCAGAAAGCAAGCTGCTACCCAAACTGCTGGAAGAACTTGAGAAGCATCCTGAACCAACAAATAAGAAGTTTACGTTACGGAAATTGTTTAACATGACATGTAACTCATTCAGTTTTTGCAGTATTAGTCTAAATGTCAAAAGGTAGCACTTAACCACTGTGTTTATGAAGTTGATCTGGCAGTTTTGTTTACTTCATCTGATTTACTTAAGAGAAATACATTGAGCGTCTGAAATATTGTTGCCCTCGGCAAGGAAATCTAATGAAGTGTTATATTTTATTTATGGTAACATGGAAACAGTCAAAATTCCGACAAATGAACATGGGACCTTTGGTCAGTGTTTATCAGTAACCAAATTACACTGTCTCTGGAAGGCACTTAACAGATCTGCAAACAATTTAACTACCACATCAAAAACCTGTTCTTAAAAATACCACTGCAAACCTGTCTCCAACCCCTACTGTCACCTTCAGATTGTCCTCAGGATGCAATCCAGATTGTGAAACGTACATCCAAAGGTGTATGATAGGGCCATAAGCTCACTGACTCTTGGGATGTTTGAAATTTGGATCTTATTCAGAATCTCATGACTTGACCTTATATGTCATTTTATACTGACTGATTAAGAGATGGCACATGGTCCAATTTTCTTCTGTGCTAAAAGCATATAGTGTGAGTAGAGTGTTCAGATCACTCCCTACTGATAAAGTCAGTAACACCACTGCAAGAGCTAATACCAATTGTGTCCTCCATTTAGGCATCATTTATCCATTATCAATCTACTGTTTGTGAAGTTACTCAGTTTTAATAGGTATTCTGCTGATCTGTAAGGAAAATGCTACAGGGAACCCACCCCACTTTTTTTTCTGCCTCTGTAGTCCATGCATGTGGACTATACTAGAGGCTCCTTGTACCCTGCCCCAACTCTAGTCTTCTGTGCATTACATTTACTTACTGTTATCTATTATTGTTATAACCACAATAACAAGAACTCCTGCTCATGGTCCAGGATAGCACTGTGTTAAGTACACAGCAAAGCCAGAGCTACCTCAAAAGTGCTTCAATTCTTAAGCAGAAGACAGGACACCACAAAGAAAGCATCAGAGACATAGTCAAAACATAACCTGTCTACAGCTGGACTGTACTATGCAATTAACAGGCGTCATGGCAAAGGAGCTCTTTAGGCAAGAGGGTTTTTTCTTGGCAGTGTTTATGACTAATTGTGCAGAAAAAAACCAACTGTGAGGCTCACATGTATCCAAGATATGAGGATCTGTGAAAAAGTCTCTAACAAACATACCGGTAGGCCCAAACAACAAGACCAATGGTTTTGACTATAGCAGCTAAAGATGGATGGATGATTGAAGATGAAGAAGATAGGGAGTCTTTTGAACTCTTTAACCCAGAGATGAGCCTGCAAAATATCAGCAAAAGAGGCTGACTGTACTCTGGACAAATAGGATAAGCCTTAGGAAAAGCGGAAGATCTTGCCATTGTCTGTATAGAAACAGAAATTGAAGAAAGATCATCCAGAGAAGGGAAAGGAATCCAGGAACAAAGTATCAGACTTCTCACAAAATGCTAGAGAGAGTAAGGAGTAAAATACTCCAAGCGACATGCTAAAAGAAAAAGGATAAAGAGGTAAAAGGACAACTACACAAGGCTAGAAATACAAGAGCGCAGAAAGGACAAGATTTCAAAAGATGCTCTATCATTTCAGTTGAAACCAATTAACATTTCAGAAAATGGAGATGAAGTACTGGGGTTTTGGCACCTACACTTAAAGGTAAGAATAGGGCAAAGACAGAAGGGACCTACACTGGAATCAGAAAAAAAATCCACTTCAGGCAGCAATAGGAAAACTACTAGTTACATATCCACTGCCAGAAATCTAAGCTCAAATTCTGCAGAAGTGTTAATTTCTTCATGGACAAGCTTCAGCCAAAAGAAAACAGGGAACCAGAAAAGACTCTGAAAACATCTCCCTCTTGTTCAGACACATGTCAAGGCACCTTGAACTCTAAACTCCCTGTCTCTTGGATCTAACTTCATTATGAAAGTCATGAGCTGAGACAATCCTGAAAAACAGTACCGAACATGTAACAATTTTATGATATTTGAATAGATTTTAAAATACAAATCTTAGTAGAACACCTAAGTTTATCTTAATTGCCTTCAAGAGAAGATTTTGCTTGGTTTTCACTTGGATACCAATACATTGACCAACCAGTATTTGTTTAAAATTTCTGTGTTTATGTAGTCACCTACAGTCTTAGATCTTATACTGACTTCAATTTGAAGGCATAATTTCATGTGAAGCTCCCACAATATTAGGATAATCCATACGATTTATCCTGGTTACAGATAGCATGAACTAGAGAGACAGAGTAGGTTAGAGCTACTTTGCCTTGGGTTATCAGCAAAGAGAAAAACAGAAAAAAACAAAACAAAGGAACAACAAACAACAACAGAGGAAAAAAAAGAAATACAGGAAAATAGCACTGCTTCTTGAGATACAGCTCAAGTAAGAAATCTTTCTAGAGAGTGAACTAACATTAATTCTTTTTGCATTTTACTTGTATTTAGCAAGTAGTATAAGAGAAAACTCTATGGCATGTAACTATGTATACTTACAAGCTGAAAAATGACAGTGAGAACAGCACCTTCTTCATTTAGTTGTGTTTCCTGAGGAAAATTCAGGATAGTTGCTGTAGTCCTAATTCCAAATACATTGGCTGGCTGGTAAGTAACTAAAAGTCTCAAATTAGAGAACTGTATGTTTTAATTGCTGTTATCCCATGTTTTACACAATTTATTAATTCCTTTTTTGAAACTGTGACTGGAGAAGGTAAGACCAACTTGCTAGTGTCTAGGCAGCAAAACCAGAGAGCAAAAAGCAATAACCAGCAGAATTAAAGGAGAAATTTTTTGTTTAGTGAGTACATCAAACACTAAGTGGGGAAAAAAAAAGTCAAAGGTTTCTGAAAGGAGTGGTGTAAAATGATGCTGCAACTAGAGAAAATAGAAATGCTAAACATTTGTTAGAAAACATCAACAAAGTATGGTCATATATAAACACCTGTAAGCAACCGGAATATGGTGTCACTAAGGAAAGAAATAATTTAGCTTATAAATCATCCTGACAGTTTTTCTCATTCAATCTTGAAGCCTTGATGCTTGCATTTTTCTTGATATCTGAATCCTGTTTGAATTATAACACTAACAACACAAGGACTGTCATTTTCAGCATTTTTTCTACTTCAAATGCACAAGTAAAAGATGTAAAATATGAATACCTAAAAACCCACAAAAAGGTGGCAATATAAAAACCTGGAGAATATAATAGAGTTTTAAAAACTGTTTTTAAGCAATTACTACTTTTCAAGGTTTCTGCCTCAGCTTCTGAATGCTGAAGGCTTGCAGTCTTGTGCTGTTTAGAAGTATAGCAAAGACCTAACAGACGATTTACAGTGAAGGGCAATGTAAATGTAGCGCCAAGAAAACCCCCACAACCATTAGTCCATTAGTCCACAACCATTAAGTCCATCGTTTGGCTTATTTAATACTGGAGAAAGCAACTGGCACTCACAGACAGTGTTGTACCATCCTTCCAAGGACCTGTTAGTAGAGTTTTTAAACGTGTTATTTTGGAATTTTCTTGTCAGAACCTCTGTAAATTGCTTAAATAAGAGAAATTTTCAGAAATATGTAAACAGACTTTGTTTGTCTTAAGCTATTGTATCAAGGATACAACAGTTTATTTTCCATAAGGCACAGGATACTGCTCTGGGCATAATGATAACCAGAGAAGCTTCCAATTTTGAGAAAACACTAGATCTACAGGAAGCAACTGACCTCATTTTTAATATAACTGATCGTTATTCTCACTATTGAGGACTGATCAGTTTCTAAAACCCACAGCAATTTATTATCTTTAAGGAGCATGCTTTATTGAGTGAGACAAAAATAAAAGCAAAGCACAAACTGCTCAAACTTCCGACTCACTCCAGTTTATTTTGCCTCTGTATGTCTGTAAAAACTCCCATTGTTTGTCAGCGGTGGTCACTCAGCTCCTTACAAAAGGACAAAAGCAAATTTTACAAATTTGGTAGAATGAGGAAGAACTGAGAAACAGATAGGTGAAATAGTCTCACAAGGCTTCTGCCATACTTTGGTTCTGCACAGCAAACAAATGTCATTCTTTAAAATTGTATTTTAGAACCCCCTCAGCTTTGTCTGAAGGGGAGGGGGAATGTATGCTCTTAACAGGGAAAAGAGACATTTTGGAAGCAAGTATTTTTTGGGAAGGTGATGAAGGAATTGTACTGAGTGTGATCCTTCTAGATCCTTCTTTTTAGTAACCCTTAAAACGTGTGTGCTTTCCAGTAGGAGCACAGGCTGGAAAGATTCTACAGAGGGGCCACTCCCTGGTCAGAAAAGACTGATTTGGGGAAACGGTGCTCCGGCAGAACAGAACATAACCCTGGTGCACACACAGATGTCATGCCCCTTCCACGCTCCAAATTTTACTGAACCGATTTCACTGAATGAAACAATTTAGCACCATTAAAACTGCTCTTCACTTGCAGGCATTTTCAAACCTTTCATAGTTAAAAGAAGTGCCTTCGGTACAAGTCCTAAATCAAGAATTCTAGGGGCTTTTTAAGTTTTACAGCCACTGATAATCGATTTCAATACTATACAGATGAACACCTAGTCCTTTACAGGTATGTAAGCAAGCAAAAATGGTAAGGATACAATACCCAGAAAGTCCCAAAGACTGCCTGAAAAGTGTCTCAACATTTTTTTCTGAAGTTAAGTAGTGAAATTGCAGGTCCTATCTACCAGAGTGAAGTTAAAGAGAAACCCAGGTGTTAACTGCTAGTACCCAAGCCAGCTTTTGAAAGTCAAGCTGACCCTTAGGCTTTCTCTTGGACTCCCTGCTCTCCTTCCTCCCAGCCATTTAACAGAACAATGTTAACAGAAGATCTGGTCATCTTAAACTATGTTTCTCTCGCTCTTCTAGATCATAAGGTAGACTGCACATTTATCTCTGATCCAAAACTGAGTGTGACGCTACAGCTCAGGCCCTGGCACGTGGGGGAGGTCAGCACGCTGTGGAGTCTTAAACAAGATTAAGGAATAAAAAGGCAAATGGTTTCAATTTTTTAATCATGCAAATTAAATCACTGCTATTTGAAACTCATGTGGTTTTGCATTTATTTATAGAATGTCACTGTCCTGCCTGTAGTCTGCTCAATAATATTAGGCTTGGTTCTAATATTTCTAACTTCTAAACAACCTGAACAGCTACTATTTAAAACTAGTCAAATCTACAAAAATGGGTTCCCCCATCCTCTTTTCCCTGCCCATATATGTTGATATTTTCTTAATTTCAAAAATTGTTGCATTTTAAATTCCAACAGGGTAAGCAGAGGGAATGGTGTCCTTATAACTTACAACGTATGAGAACACACAGCAGTGACGAAAACATCCCAGAAGTTACAGAGTGAATTCCTTTATATTCTGTTGAGTCCCAACAACTAGAAACAGCCATTTTAATTAGTCACAACTGGAAACAAATATTTTAATTCTAACAAAAAGAGAAGGCCCACAGCTCCGCAGTGGAATATAGAACATATTCTTCCAAGATGGTATGTACACTTAAGGTATCAGACCACTAAATCAGTAGCACTTTGACTTCATCATAGATTACAGATAAATTCCTGTAATCTTGCTGAATAAATGTTGGTAAACATAATGATCAGTGAGAAAGCTTGAGATATCAGTGGATGCACGATGACACCTCAATTTATGCTACCTCTTTTAAGGAAGGGGAAAAAAAAAGGCTAAAAAAAGAAAAAAAGAAAGAGCAAGCTGGACACCGAAGTGAAAATCAAGAAATTCACAGGTAACCACAGAAAAAAACCCGTCAACTCTCCTGATATTCCACAGACACGATCAAAACCCATGCACAATGGCTGTATATTTTCCAAATGTTTCAGCTACATTTTTTTTTTTAAAAAACTGTTGTTCCTATTTCTGAAGTCCAATTCACCGTTAACTTAGAGGATATCAAGTCTACAACAAATTCATTTTTTGAAGTATGCAGTAACAAAGTTTGTCCTATACCGCTGTTACTATACAGGAAGTTGGTTTAGGTCCTCATCTAAGCCCAAGGAAAGCATGGCTTAAGGACACACCAGCAAAAGAGCGTTAGTTCTATCCTGCCAAAAGTATCTTTAAAATGACAGCAGAATTACAGATAGGTATGTTCCCTTAGAAGAGCAAAGCAAGTGACAACCACCTCAAGATTTAAGCCAAAGAATACCAAACGTGTACAATATCTAATGGTCAACTTGGTCATAAAAAGTGTACTAGGAGCTATATTGGTGCTTTCAAAAAGACAACGTGTCCCTATATGTGAAGCTGTTCAACCTTCTCCCTCACCTTACTGTCTGCTTACAAAGGAAAGAAAAGCTTTATATGCACGGTCAAAGTGGTGAGGCTTTCACAGGTGTGGTATCTGTATTTCTATCAACAGAGGGAAAAAAAAAAAAAAGAAATAATACAAGTCACATAAAGGAATGATTGCCCTTTGATTGGTAGACCTCTTGTGTCTTGGAAGTCATAAGTAACCTGTGAAAGCAAAACAGTATGCCCAGCCTGAAGCTGAGTGCGGACTTTTTAAGAACAAAAAACAAGCAAAAAACTGAATTGTACAGTTTTACATTTCTGCACAGCTCTACAAGAAAAAAAAATCAGTTCACTCATTTAATTAAATGGAAAATATACCTTGGAAAGAAATTGTGTTTTGTAAATCATAAAAATTACAGTGCTATTTCCCTTGTAACTAACATACCATCACTGATTTCTAACATGAAAGACCAAAAAACTGTTAGGTGGTAGAAAGAACAGTAAATTCTGGGTATTTGAAGATTTAAACAGAACTATTTCTGGTTTTATTAGGCATATCAAACTCATGGCTAAATCTCAGCAGTAGGCTGGTGCTTTTAGGAAAACTGTAGTTAAATCAGTGAAAGTTTATATTTCTTGGCACACAGGCACCATCCTAATAAGTCTCTTTAAAATCTAATATTTTAGTGGAGGTAACATGTACTGTTTACTATAGTTCTGGCTGTTAAGGGTTACCACAAAGGTCCTGTTTTTCCATGACATCAGCTGCACTCCAACAGAAGTGTGTGCCCAGGAGTTTTAGTAATGACTGTAGTCTCCAAATACTGAAACCTTGGCCAAAATCCTCTACACCTGCAGACCAGCTGTGTAAAAGGAAAAACCAAGAAGAATTTAACTGGAATTTCTGACTTGGTTCCTAGCAAATAAGGAATTATTATTTTTGTTCCTCGTATCTCTTGTTGAAAGTTGTTTGGACCAACCTTTGAGTATCTGCTAATTGTTGCTCCTCATTCAACTAACTGCTTGACTTGAGACCCCACAGTTCAGTTTGTCAGAGGTGCAACATGCTCCACACTAAATCAAATCAAAGAGGTCAAAGGTATTTCAAAACAGGGTGCACAGATTTCCAAAATTAGTATGTCTTACCTGCCTTATGTGTCTCTCGTCTGTTTTTTTTTTTTCCTAAAACGCTGACAAAAATATTCCATTCCCATGGAAATACCATGAAAAGCCAACTGTTTGTGAAACATACAGTTCCTATAGTCTTGAGTAAAATCCCATGAAGACACAAACAATCTTCAGAGCAGGTGTCACACTGTTTGTAGAAAACAAAATATGGGGCTACACCCTGAACACTGAGGAAAAAACAGAACACTGTAGTAGTGGCAGATGTTATCCTGTATGTGGAGAGCATTAAAGTGTGTAAATGACACCCATGGATCCATTTAGCAAAGTAGAAGTGTTTTGGACTCTCCTTCAAGTTCCCTGTGTGCCACTATCTGACTAAATACCTAACACATGGACAGCCCCTGGTCTCTACTCAAGAGAGGCTACCCCTGCAGCCCTTCTGGCTACCAAAACCTTGCCAGGTAACTGTAAATGCAGTATGCTCAGGCAACCTTCTTATACAACCAGCAGTATCCAAGTGGATTTATTGAACTTGTGGCCCAAAATAAAAAACATCATAATGATACGAGGGTGAAGACTACAAAAAAAGAAAGGATTCCGATTCAATACATGAAAAAAGGAAAAAAACCCCAAACGCCACAACTTTCCTTTTTTCTTTATTAATGCTAGGTATCATATTTTCATGAATGCCATGTCATCACACTACTAGGGCAGGTAATCATATTTTTGTAAAGTTATCAAACAGGTGAGTTTATGCAATCTCTACCTGCGTGACCAGCACGAAATAGTTCTGCAAAATCACAGTTCCTGGAAGGCAAGCAAAAAGGGGAGTACCTGGCCATCAGTACTGAGAACACAGGCATTGAGAGCTGCTGAATGGGAACCTAGCAAAGGTTTGTGTACAAATCACACTAATTTCCTCACTATTCCCAAAAGTCCACTCAGTCTTTGCCAATGTCCTTCAGTTTGCAGGTTTTTGGAGAGTCATCAACTTGGCTTTTGATTTCCTGGGGTTTTTTTAATCTGTTTTCTTTTTAATGCCAGGTGTCTTTACCTTAATAACGTTACAGTCCCTTACCCCTTAGGCAAGATAACTCTGCACTAGTTTTGCTCAACTCAGTCAAAACAGCAGCTAAGCCGCAGGTTCTACATCTATATTACGGACTTTCACAGCATCTGTCTGAAAGGACAGAATATAGTGACAACCTCTGAACACTGCTAAGACCCCGCAAGTGATACTATTACAGCCAGATGATTGTCAGTAAGCAAGAGCCGTAACTGCATCTCTCAGATGTTGAGAGGAATGTAGTAAGTGTGGGATAAATCCCGACTCACAGACATGAACCTGCAAATATCTCCAGCAGAACTGGAAGGAATGCAGACCAGTTGTGCAAAGGAAGGGAGCAGGATACCAAGGCAGTGCAGACTCCAGTTTGTGTTACAGAATCATCAGAAACTTACTGACAAATCCCAGCTGCAGTTTCTGTTTCCAATCCAGGGGCCTTGCTGCATGATAATATGGAGGACTACTACAAAGGTAGAGGAACAATATATGCATCCATTGGCCAACTTTTTACAAAATAAAAATGCCAGAAATGTGTGAACTACCAAATCAATGTCTTCAGAGCAGGCTCGAGGAACTCCTCTCTCCCAGTAAGGTACTTAACATGAATTGCAGTTATGTAGTCCAAATGCTTGGGGAAGATCCTAACCCTTAAATACCAAGGCACATACGTTGCAATACATATGTCCTAAGTACCATCATTACTCTTACAATCTTTGTGTATCTGTCACATGATTGGGACTTAAATTTTTTTGTGTTTTTTATACTCTTTCTCTATTAAAAAAAGCTTTTAAAGTCCATGAAGAGTGAAATAGACCAAAGAGTACTGCTTTAACTGTATGTAATATGTTCTTAACAGAACTTACCTCGTTTAAATCAGGCAGAGGTGATGTTGTTTTTTTAAAAAGAAGTCCAGTCTTTACTGTTAAAAATTGCCATCATCTTCATTTTATACCCTTGCACATAGTCGTGTCTCCAGAACCTTAGGTGGAGCAGCACTTATTTCCTAAAGGAAGTATGCTCACTCCAACCAAAATACTATGAATGTGGAAACTATAAATGGTTCCAATTTTGCCAATTAGCACGGAGACAGAAGAACAATTACATTTCAGAGCTATCATTTTGCATTATGTGCTTAAGGTCCGCTAGACTTGGGTTAATAGAAAGTAAGCTGTACTCTAGCAGTTCAGACAGACATTTGTTACAAATCTTAGGGAGCCAATCAAGGTTGGTTGTTTTTTCTTCACCGTAATGACTGTAACTACAATGAGCAAGAGCTGCTTTACCTACATAAAACACAGGACTTAAGTGTCAGGGATCCATTATCTTCTGGCCAGTTCTACAGTTGCACTCTTTTGTGCTGCTCAAACTAAATTTAATTGAATTCTGCAGGGCGGGTGCCACTAAGTGAAATAAAGATCACAAACCACTCTCCACAAAGGTGCGCTCCAGGTTCCCGTACCACTACGCACAGAGTACAGATCTTTGTACTGCAGCCATCAGAGCTAATTTTCAGTAAATTTACATCTGGGGCCAAATCAGCACAATCATGTGCTGCTTGTTGAGACGCTGAAGGAAATGGTACTGGTGATTAAACATACAGCCTTTTGTACGCCGATGTGTGGGAGACAAATGAAAACCAAAATTATCTCCATGCTCAAAGACTTCCATGAACTTCTTGCAGAAACAAAAGTGTCTGTCTCTACAAATACCTGAGTGGTTGAGTCACCATCCCTGGAAGTATTGCATCCATTTTTAAAAAACATAGTAAAGAGGACGCTGGGAACTACTGACATGTCAGCCTCACCTCTGTGCCTGGGAAGATCCTTGAACAGCTCCTCCTAGAAGCCATGGCTAAGGCACATGAAGGACAGGGAGGTGATTTGAGACAGCCAGCATGGCTTCACCAAGGGCAAGTCCTGCCTGACCATCCTAGTGGCCTTTTACGATGGAGTGACCACATCAGTGGACATGGGAAGAGCTACCAATGTCATCTATCTGGACTTCTGTAAGGCCTTTGACACGGTCCCCACCACAGTTAACTACTACCTCATAAGGTTCACACAGGCCTGTTCCTCGAGCTTGTCCAGGTCCCTCTGGATGGCATCCCGTCCCTCAGGCATGTCAACTGCACCACTCAGCTTGGTGGCATCTGCAAACTTGCTGAGGGTGCACTCGATCCCACTGTCTGTGTCTTCTATTGATGAAGATATTAAGGAGTACTTGCCTTACTACGGACCCCTGAGGGACACCACTCATCACCGATCTCCATCTGGACACGAAGCCATTGACCGCTATCCTCTGGATGCGACCATCCAACCAATTCCTCATCCACCCAACAGTCCACACTTCATATCTCCCTAATTTAGAGAGAAGGATGTTGTGGGAGAATCTTCCACCAGATGATTTATTCACCATATACAGTCACCAAGGAATTCTATCCTTTGCCTGAAACCAGAGAAGAGTGACAAGGAAGCTAGAAGAAACACACCAGCTGAATACCTAAAGCCCTACCTACAGCATTATTCATCAGTTTTGATGCCTCAGCTACCAGAACACTCAAACCAAAAATACTTATCTTAAAAAAAAAAAAAAAAATTAACCACTGCAGTACCTTTTAAACATTGTTGTACAGACCCAGCCAGAGGTCTGTTGTGTTGCCTAGATTATGGAAATGAAAACGTTTATGTCTAAGCTTCAACAAGGACATAGCAGAATGAATTGATGACACAGAGTAATAGAAAAAAGTCTATCACCAAATCAAAAAATTTCCACAAAGGTTGGTCCATTCCCTTACAAACAGCGATGATTAACCAGTCAGGAAAACAAAAAATAATCTTGGGTACACAGAGACCACTTCTGTTAAACAGCTGACACCAGTTTACTCATCACTGTGGACAGCATTTTTTCCTTCATAGTGCATGCAGAAAACATGCCATATATTTATACAGGCAGCAGTTCTTTGGCAAAATTACGTGTATTCACAGGCCACCTCAGCACAGCTCACACAATCTGGAACACAGAGTAGATGTTGGTATTGATTATTACTATCTTGTTGCACTAACTGATAATGAAATAAGATACACACATGAAACAAAATGTAGAAGTTAGTTGCCCAATATTTAAGGTGTATTTCTGATTTCAGATTTGAACGTTACAGCTCTTCAAAAATCCAAGCCTGTTCACTTGAAAGGGAATCTTAGATTACCATTTCCACCATAGATTGAGGAAACTCAGATTTTGATCAGATTCCAGATCCAACTTGGGCAATTTAGACCTTGTAGATGAAGTAACATTCAAGAAATGTGACTTCACCTTTTTGATTTTCTTCTCCCTTTTTCTCCCCTCTCCTCTCACCTCCTCTCCAGATTACACACTAGTTGGCTCCAGCCCAGCAACATTTTTGAGGATTGGTCTAAACAGTAAGAAATTCAGAAGAACTTCCCAGATCACAGTAAATCAGTGCATTATTTCTTTCACAGCCATGCAGAATAAATGTCAATTCATTTTTATACTTAAGTTTAGTATTTATAGACATCCTTCATCGTACATTACAGTTCTGAAGATCAGAAAGAAAATAAGCACACTAATGTGAGGGGAAAAAGAGGGGGAGAACCTAAGCCAAACTAAAGCTGAGCTATTGCCTCTCCGTGCAGTTAAGGCAGAAGCTGTCAAGTCCAGCTGAACAAACAACTAACAGACAGAAATTCTGAATAGCAGCAGCAGTTAAAAAGCTTATTTTAAAATATAACACATTCATTTCAATCCCTGTGGAAAAGGTAATCACCAATTGGCTTGGACCAGCATCAGGACTAGTTCAGCAGAACCATTTCCTTCAATAAACACACGGCTTGCTCTCAAGCAGAGGAGGACAGAATGGCACACAGTTCATTTGCTATTGCTCTGCTCCTCCCACCAGGAAATATTTGTGTTTGGGGTAATGCTGACCAGTGGGACATACGTTCCTGTGCCTCAATTTTGTTGAGGTCAGACTATAGTCTTCTCTTGCTCTACTTCCCTAAAGAGAAATTAATTATACAAAGGGTAAGAGTGAGAGTAGCAACTTTCTTTTCTACCATGCCCTTCGTGTCCAGTGATATGAAAACACACACTGAAGTACCTCTGGAGTTGAACGCAGAAGCTCTTCTGCGGCTCACAGAAACAGCACACAACAGTTTGTGTAAAAAGTTAAAAGAATATATCTGTGTGCAACTTCTTCTTACTCCAACCTGTAGTTATGATAATTCAAGGTTCAGCCTCTGGCTGTTTTTCCCTGATACATTTCTGCACTTTCTGATCAAGACCTTAGTAAAATCCAATTCTTAAATCCTGGCAGAATTCAAAAACCTCAGGGTTGGAGCAATACAAGCTTTCAGTGGTTTAGAATGATACTACACAAAGCAGAAATGGGTCACAAGAACAAGTAAAATAAAGTACAATTGAGCAAAATAAGGGGATAAAAAAGTAGATTCAGAACGGTCCTAGCAAAACACGAATTACTGATGTATGCACATAAAATATCTACTTGAAAGTACAACTTCTGAAGTGGACATGCATGGAAGCAGGAGAGAAATGTACAAAATAGTAACTGAATCCCAGATATAAAATTACTGGGAGCTAACATCACACACTCAGCTACAATAAGGGCCTAAAAATGTCACCAAAACCTGTCATACTTGTATTCCGTAATATAAACCACCATATCAGTTGACAAGGGAAAAACTGTTATAATGTTCTGCTATTAAAAGCCAAAACCATAATACTCCCAAGGGAAGTCTTCTGGAAAAGAGTACATGAAGCCTAGACATGGCCAGCAGGTAATTATTTATTATGTCAATTTTTCCCTGACTCTTGAAAGGAAAGACACAAAGAAAACACTTTTTGAAGGTTCCCTGACAGACAAAATGCTTGCAAATCACTTTCTGAAACACAAGTCATTGCACTGTTGCAGTCAAACAGGACAACAACATGGGCCTTTTCAGGAGCAACACGTAACTGTAAGCATGGGTCTGAACTATATTTTATTTTAGCATGTCTTTCAGAAAAATATGCTTATGGTTGGGAGTAAACCCATCTAGGAACAAAATATATGTTGAATCTCATATGGGAAGAAGCGGCTAAAGGCAACCAAGAGCAACATCACATGCAAGAGCAGGGGGTTCTCCAGACATACTGGTTAGAACAGGTCTGCAGCCCTGGACTTCAGATAAAAAAATAACAAACATTAATGCTTTTGTAGCTGTTTGGCTTCCCAGATTCATTCAGGTCTCTTGGAGATGTCACATCAGCACAGCTGTAATGCTGGGAAGGAGGCAGGTCAAGATTATCAAGGATTTCAACACTGTACTGAGTCTGAGTTGTGGTACAATGTGCAGGAACAGTTTCAGATTCAAGATAAAATAGCACATCACAAATGTAACAGCTGTCAGCCTTGAGACAATAGTTAAATTCAAAGGGGAGGATATCACAGGACAACAAAATAGACAGTGGAAAGGGTACAGCCTTGAAGGAAATTAGTACATAGTACAAGAAGGTAGAACCAAAGGTAACAGTGCAAACAAAAAAAAACAAAATTATAAACTTTCAAGCCCATTTCTACAAAATATAGCAATCTAAATGTGAAAGGAGAACATTTTTAAGAAGTACTGAAGTGGGAGGATGGAGAAAAGTTCTTGGATGAGCTCTGCAGCAGGTCTCTCATGGATGGTCCATGCTGCCCATAACAGCAACATTCAATCTAAGTGTCCTGTCAATATATTGAAGGAAGCATATTTGTAAGTTAGCAAGAATTTATTTTTTTTACCAGCTAAGAAATTACCACTGTGCTTTCCGTTGCATCCTTTATTCCAAGTGAAACAAATTTTGCAAGCTAATCATCACCAGTTGGCTACCCTTTCAGCATGAAAAAGGATAGCTGGTAAGGGAAAAAAAAAAAGATTAAAAGGTACTAAAGGGGAAAATCCATAATATGCTCTTACTATTGCTGAGCCACTGCTAGGTACACAAGAGTGGAAAATAATTTGAATTCTTTAAACGCAATTCTAATTGAATCTTGAACTTCAAAACAAATAGTCAAGGGAAAAAAAAGCTCGCTACCAAACTATACAGTAACATATAACCTCATCATTAATTTGAGAAAACGAACTGCACCATACAATGTATCAAAGAACAAAGCAAGTGGCAATTAAAAAAAAAAAATCCTTTTATTTCCCTACAGGTTGTCAAATGAGTCTGTTAAATGGGTTGGAAGACATTGTGTGAATACTCCACAGAAATACAGCAGCAGCTCTGTGCATAAGTAATCACTAACATTACCCGGCCCAGTAACGCTTGACCTGAGCAACAGGCTGAGGTCATCCCTCTCTTCTTACAAAATCCCATGAAACCTTTGGTTTGTACCCAAATTCTCCCCAAGGCAGATCATAGTTTAACTTCAGCTACATAAGCAATAATCTTTCTTCCAGTTATCCAAAACCAAATAAACCATGCCTTTCAAGTACTGGTGGTCCATAAAAATACTGTGTAATTAAAAATATAGCATGGCTTTCAATACTCAGGATAAACTCCTATTTGGGATTTTTTTCTATATTATCTTATTATATAAGAGTTGTCCAACAAATGGGGGGGGGGGGGAATCTTCCTCTTTACAAGATGGGTGCACTCCAACAGGGTACAGAGAAATGAATGACAGTAGAATAAGTTTTCACTATGCTGGTCTACACTCTGTTCACAAGTCAGAAATAGCTGAGGAAGCACAGGTCATTATTAGATTAGGACAAAGACAAATCCTGTCTTTTCAAAAAAGAAAAGCAGTTTAACCTCTGTCAGTAGCTATTACACCTCTACAGATGATTTCACAGATCAGGTGATGTAAGTGCTCTGCGTCTGCTTCAGTGCAAACTCGCATGTATTAGCCATTTAAGCCAACCCAGATGACTTTCTGATGAATGGTCCAAAGAGTATATATGCAATCTGTTTGCCAGCTTTGCGTTAATACAAGCAACACTGGGGGGTAATTTCTTCCACTGTTCCAGCTAAATATGCAGCATCAGTCTGACCATGCCATCAAGATCCAACCGAAACAAACAGAAGATAAGGGAAACACAGCGACTGAGGAAAGCTACAGCGCTTCACAGGATGAGATCTGGGTAAGAGCAGCTTACACCCAAACCTTGAGATAATACTTTCAAAAAGCATAAAAGCAGGAGAATTAAGAGTCCACTCCAATTCAACTGCTCAGAAAAGCAGGCGAGGCGAGAGGACTACATAAAGGAGCAGCAGCCATGGGAACTCTGCTGCTCTGAACTATCTCAACTAAGTATTGCTGGACCCCTGCCCCGACCACGTAGAAATGCAATCTGCTTCTGTGAAGTGTTTTTGGTATTCAGTTCATCATACTTTATTGTCCACTGTTGTACAGCGTCCTGAGAGCTTTGAAGTAAAAGGATGACCAAAGATTTCTAGGGCAACCACTCCAGTTTCCCTCCTCAGTACTTTTCAGTAGGGTAAAAAGTTGTGTTGACATTGTGCAATGTTTGCAACGTAAGCAAACCTAAGCACTACGTGATAAAACCACCTTTTTCCCCAACTGGGCGGTGGTGGTTGTGTATCAGGTTCCTCTCCCACAAGTGCAGTATTACTGTAGAGTAAGCTAAGCAACACTCACAGAAAGCTTAACCTGCGCTTCCTTAGTTATATATCCACTGCTCTCATAATTTTTCAAGATTTAATAAAGCTTTATAGCAAATTTACAAAGCAACTCATTTTATCTCATCTGCTACCCCAAACATTCACAATTCCAATTCCAACTCCTGTGATAATGGAGTCTCTCACATTTTAAAAAGTCATTAAGAAAGCCAGTGAAATGGAAAACATTACCTTGACTGAAATCTTTTTAATTCTCCACTAGTGCATTTGACATACTGCAGCTTAAAGCAGGTTTTTTGAAAAGAAACTTTCCTTTTAATTACTATGATTCATTTGCACCTAGAGAAAAATCACTGCTGTCTCTAGGATACTGTCATCGAGCTTGCAAATATTGGAAGGAAAAAGCCCTCCACAAATAACGACCTAGAGGCTTTTTTGATATTTTTAAACAGCAATGGAAGGATGAAGTACATAAGGTATGAAAAAGACTATAGCAGACAGAGGTATCGGTATGCATTTGTCTCTTATGAATCTTTTTTCTTCCTAGCTCTGTCAAACTGGACTCAAGAATCCTTTTTCCTAAATTACTGCCCTGGAAAAATACTCTAGTGATGGTCTATATCCTAGCTTGCTTCTTCATATTCAAGCTTCAAGTATTTGCTAAGCCCACCTCTGCTTTTAAACCATGGATTATCTTGTACTATTAAGTGCTATGCTCACATACATATTTTCCACAGAACAGCGTCTGACATACCGATTCTGCATAGAAGCCTGAAATATTCCTTCATTCTAGTCTCTCACTCCTCACAGCACTGTGTCGAAATCGCTCCAGCCCACCAATCTCTTTGACAGCTTTGGAATTTAGGCTGTATTGACTTAAAAAATTGTCTAACATTGCCAACACCAAATAATCTCCATTAGCTATCAATATCCACTTACCCATGCGTAAGTATTTTAATTATCTTTTAAACTGAATCAGCGCTGAACCAAAGCATTAAGCTGCACAAACAGACAGCTTACACATCATCTTAACTCTCCAGCAATAGCAGCAAGACCAGCTATATCCTGGTAAAAACTCCAGTGTGAGGCCTTTTATAAGCAAAAGCAGCTGCTTTAGTTATATTAGGCTGTTATACAGTACATGGGGCTTTGCTATTTTTGCACCTTGCCTATCTTGGCTACTTAAACTGTATTTTCTTGTGAGGAAAGTGCTCATTCATTCCAAATGCAAAAATATCCCAAACTTCAGGCTTCTACGCACTTCCATGAAACAAATAGCAGCAGCATCTTGTGATAAGAAGGAATGACCTTTTAGGAACTGGCCTCCTGACTGACCTTTTGACTTTTGAAGGTAGAACCTTACACTCCGTCTGTTAGACAAACTGATATCAAAGAGCAGTTTTGGAGACAAAATTGAAAACTGTATTAGAACTTAGGTGATCTGAAAAGCAGAATGTAATATCTACATTACACATGTGTAAAAGGACTTGACAAGGAACAACATTGCTTTTTTGCTTTTATCTAAACATCTGTATAAATAAGGAGTCATCCACAATGAGTTTACAGTCTAATTGGAAATGAAATGCAATAAATGAGCATAACAGATAACATGCAGCAAGATGAAAAAGTAGGATGAAGTAAGTTGACAAGACTACACAGATAATTCCTTAGATTGTACACCAAGGATTTTACCCACAGAAGTGCTGCAATACCCAATGAGCAGACAAAAACATTGCCAACACTTGTATTGACTGACCTGATCATCACACATTTTCCTCAAAGCTGTAGTGAAATCATGAATTTCAAGAAAGTTGTAAGAAACTGTATCCTTGTATTCCACAAAAGCTGCCCTGTCACGTCGAGTCTAAGCAAATTTAAGGAATTCTCCACCTTCCAATTGCAAATCTGTCATATTGTAATTGTTTCTATTAAGCTTCACACATAAGCTGTTTACTTATCTACTTGGTATCAGAGCACATAGTTTGGTGGTTTAGAAAATAATTCTGCCTTCTTAACAGACCCTAATAATTTTCTTCTCAAGGGCAACAGCTGGAGAATGTTCTGCAACATATTCATTAAAATCCCAACACAACAAGATGTGTTCTTTCAGGTCAGACAGGCTGCTCCCACTTTTCTGCTAATCAGCCGTGAAATATGCGTTAAAGGAAAACCACTGTATATGACAAAAGGTTCAAAGAAACATAGCATCTGTCGATTATGAACTTCAGTCTGGAGTATGAGGGCTGTACGAGAACTCCAGTATTAGTTTGTCACTTATGGACTGTCATAAGACTGGATTCTGTACTTGACAGACTTGGCCTAAGTTGCCAGGCTTTTCAGTACAGACTTCCTTGAGGTTACAGACATTGCTCTACTCAGCAACACAAAGCCGTAAGTGGCTGCTGAATTGAACTTTCTTAAAAAAGCGGCTGCGGTATTTAATTTGCAACACCTCAAGGACTTAAAAGATTTGGGGTTTCTGACCTGAATCACTTTTGAAAATGGTATCTAGGCCATGCTGTCAAAAAACAGAGCATCCAATTACCTTAAGAAATCTGCAGCTATTCCTTTTGGTATTTTTCCACAGCATGTAGGGAGTCTCCCATGTAAGTATGCATTTTACTTCCACCCAAATGCACTGAATCTAGCTGGCTCTAACCTTTCAACTACAATCATTTTGTCTCACTTCTGAAATCTATCTTTTGTTGTAGCCATTTTGGAAAACTTTCAAAGTTAGATAGGATTCCATTACAATCTGTATAAATGTCTGATTTATATTTTGGTTTGCAGCACAGTTTTGGGAGTAGTCTTGGACTGAGTAGGATAGGAAAGGAAAAAAGTAGAACTGAAGCCTTATAGCCTTTTTCCACCTCTAGACTCTATGTTTTCACATGTTTTTATGGAAGCACAAATTTTAGCATGCTGGTATCTGTACACTCTGTACAGAAAGCCATGTGCTTGCTCTTTAATTCTGTTTGATGGGCACAATCCCATCCATCAATTTTCTAATCACTAACTCTGCCCTCTGGGTGGCATTCAAAAGACAGTTTATAGAACATTGCTCCCAGACAGAAACTAATGCTACTATATCGCAGTAAAGCAGCTGTTAGTAAAATAAACTAAAAATATACACATATAAAAATGAAGAAAAAATATTTGTCAACACAGAGCTAAATCTCAGTTTTTGTTGAAATAAATTAACTAGAATTCAGCATGATGTTGTCTACAATAAGTTAATTAGTCTTTTAGGCAGGAAATAATGAGCATGAGAAAAACAAATAGGTCAATCACAAATCTAACTCAGAAAATGAGATCATCTCAATGCTTCTCTTCCTTGAGACTAGAGACGTAGATCAGAAAAATATACATAAAACTAATTAAATATGAAACACGTTACAGAAAAATCCTAGGATTTACATGGGAAAAAAGCCAACTGTAAGTCCCTTAAGATTCATTGTACCAATTGAATCTACAGATTCTGAAAAGAAAAAAAAAAGCAACGATTTCCTGAAAAAAAGATGCAACAATTCTCAAAAAAGGGAGCTTCATGTACAGTGGAACCAGTCAGTTTAAATTCCATGAAAAGTATCTTTGGTTTAATAAATTATTTTGTTATTAAACCATTCACATTTCAAAGGCGCCATGTTTTTCTATGTTAAAAGGCATGAGTTTGGTGTGCTTAATGAGGAAATTAAATAATTAAATTGGTAACTTAATCTATAGCACTTCATTTTTCACCCATTAGCACCACTGCAGGTACATCTTGAAACTTCCAGCAAAGAAAGAAGCAGAAGCAGCCATTCAGCTGCCAAGAACCCCAGTCATGCTATTACTGTACATGCTAGTTGTGGACATTGTTCACCAACCTCATTCTCAAGTTCTAAATTGCTCAACTGGCAACCACGTACTTCCTATCAACGCGGTTCACTTGTTCCCTAACCTGAAAGCACTTGCTCACACCATTGCTCCTGAATTTCAACAAGCAGCATTTCTTTTAAAGTCCTGTGCTCAAATAACGCAGCAGTCCATCAGTTAAAGATGGCACTGGAAGATGACTAGAAGACTTACTGTGTCCTTCATTGAACCAAGCCTCAATATTCTGCAGTTTTGACAATAACTTACAGGACACAAAGAAGAAAAATGAGACGCACAGCTGTGTTCCAAAGCTGAACAACAGTGCTCACTCTTGTTCTTCTGGACTGCTTGTTCCCACATTAGAGCAGCCCAAAGGAATGCAATCTTTATATTCTCTAGAAAACAGATTCTATTGCACTGGAGAGATCAGAGTGAAAATTGAGAAACAGCAGTTCTGTAGTATCAGCTCACAAGTACTTCAACTTATAACTCTGAAAATAAACATCTGGTACTTCTCCCTCGAAGACCCAAATCACAAACTCTTCACCCAGTTATCAAAGGAACAGATTTTTTAACTGCACCATGCGCATGAATTCAGATTTGAGTGGTAGATTGAGAAGTCATGACCACCAGTGCTGGTTTTTTCCTCAATTGAAACACAAATATATGCTCAGAGATCTTTAAGCAACTTAAATAAAAATTCAGTAAACCAAGCCAGAGACTGTTAGAAAAACTTTGCATCAAAATATACAGCCTACAGGACATTGCCTTAACATCAGTAGCTCCTGAATCAGTTGGCAGTTTTTGAAAAATACTATCCCTATGATGATGAAATACTTCTAAATGGAAGGAAAAGTTATATTCTATAATGGAAGCCCAAATTGTCAGTGTACCTCAGCTTTCATCTGCAGAGCTTGTACGTTCTGCATTTTTACAAAGCAATCAGTTACAGCTCCAACTTTCAGCTTTGCTTTTACTTTTTTATTTTCCCTTTTTTTTTTTTTAAGCTATCTGTTTCTCTCAGGACTCTGTATTAAGGGTATATAAACATGCACCTATGCGTCTCAAACATTAAAGAACTTCATTCATGTCTAGAGGAATCAGGTTTGTGGCTTTAGCAATTAATGACCTGACTAATACTGTCCTTTCAGAAAAATCACAGGCTAGTAAAAGTTTTAAATCTGTTTTCTATATATCAGATATATGACAGTTTTTAATAAGCCATGATAGAGAAGTCACTGAATGTATCTTGAACTTGGTTTATTTAAGGGAACTGACCTCTCTAGTAACCTGTGATCCAACCTACACAAAAGTCTAGCAAGAAGTAATGGCTGATCAGCAGAGCTAAAGGCACATACATGTGTTTGTGTGTTCAATCTACTACTTACAATCTTTCCATCTATTTACTGAACCTTTTATTCCTGTTTTATTTATTTAGGCTCCAGAGACACATGGCAAATATTTCACAGGGCAACCAGATAAGGCAACTTCACTGAGCTCAGCAATGATGGAAAAAATTGCAAAGCTGCTGCTGCTTCTCTCGTCTATTTTTTAATGGAGTGCAGCTGAAATGCAGCTGGAACACAGCTGTCAGCTTTTATTTCCCAAATCTGCACTAAAATAACAACTACAGCTTGATCATATGATAATTACCTCCGAATTAGAGCCTTGGGTTTGAGACATTACACACAATTAGAAATTAGCCAAGAGCCTGAGGATGACAATAAACACAAGGCTGAAAAGCTTGGGGTTTTGGAAAGATTCCTCTTCAACATTTGTTAGTTCAGCGCATGCTTCCATGAGGTAAACATCTCGGGAACAACATTAATGCTTTGCTCTTCCTCAGTGCTTTTGAAATTCTGTTCTCAAAAAAACCTCTGCAAGTACCAGAACACTTCAATGTGAACTAGGTATGTACAGGAAAAGTGATAATCTGAAGCTGAAGGGAGCCTTAGGCTGAATTTTGAAAGGTAGTGAAATTCAGTTTCTAGTAACTAGTAGTTTTACCTTTAGAAACTACAGGTTTGTTTCTCAAGTAAGTTATGAACACAGAGCAGCTAACATCCCCCCCTTTGCTACCTAATAAATACACTGCCTTAATGCAAAACATAGAAAATATGTGGAGATAGATAAATATAAAGGTTTATTTTAAAATACTTTTTAAAAAAAATGAACAGTTTTGTTACTTTTATGCACTCTTTCTGCTCAGAGTACACATTTATCAACTAGACTCAGGAGATCAAATTAAGTTTCACATAACGCAAATGAATTTAGTGAACTGTTTCACAAGAGATTAATTTGGTCAATACATACAAACTGACTATAGCAAAAGTGTATCTGCACCTATCTCAAAAGGAAGAAGTGAGATCTGTAACGCATTCTGCAACTTAACATTGCTTCACATTCTTCATAATCTTTTCTTGGATCCGTATCCCATCTAGCATTACTTGCTACAACTTTACAACCTAGAAACATGAATTTAACTCCAGAAATCAGAGGCAAGAAAAAAAATACACCAAAACCCCTCCACTCTTCGCTGACCCGCTCTGACCATGAAATCCACTAAACCACCCCAGCAAGTAATTTTTAAATACCCTATCACAAGTAGGCACAGCAGAAATGAGGTGACAATGACAAGTTCTACATATGTTAATATAAACCACCACTTCATAGAAGAAAGCCATTTAGAAAAAATATTTTGAGATGAAATACATTTTTGGCAGATTTAAGATCTGAGCAGAATGAACTTCACATTGATATGCAAAGGAGGAAGAAAAGTTTGATGACCTCATAGCAAATGCACTATCACATTACAGAGTACATTTAGCTACATTTAGCTAATAGCTATTTAATAGCATAGTCTTTTAAAGAGGACACCAGTGTCCCATTTTACCCAAGACAAAAATGAGCCTCAAAGAAACTGTTTTGCTCATGGTCTGTAAACAAAACCTTTGAGGGAGAGTTTAAGCTCAAGCATCTGTGCTACTGTAATTTTCATTTGGAAGTCAGTCATTAATCAAATAACAAATATGCTCTTTTAAACATCAGAATACTCAGAAGATCACTACACTAATCCTGAATGTTCATCCTTTAAAACAGGTGGGGTTACAAAGCCAGAGGAGAAAACCTGTTTAAGAGTTTGGGGTGGAGCAGGGGGTTGTTTACAAAAAGGTTTCTTTTTCGCATAACAAACTCAAATATAGTAAGATTCTGTTAGTTTCAGTGACACTGATGTTAATTTCCAATTTAATTATTTGCCAATAATTTTTTTTTGTATTGACAACTCAGTTTATTTTTTTTGCCACTGCAAAAAACCCACCAGACTATTTCAAGGGTTACCTACACTTAATTTTGACAATTTCTCTTTAACATTCATATCCACTGATGTTATTGCACAGTGTCAAAACAGACTTCTTGATTAAGCACTGCACTTATTCCCACCCAGCATAACATCCGAATTATTAATGCCAGCCTCCAGCCAGCTCTTTTCCAGCAGCTGTGCTGCACTTCATTGTTATGTAACTCTCAAAACCATTTCAAGTTTTTCCTGTGAGAATTACTGTGAATAACTAATTTTCTCTGGCTTTAGAGATATAGTCAAGATTTAATACAAGCATGTCAAGCTTTAGTCTGAAACCAGTCACCTTTTTCACACCAATCTCCCAAGTGAAAAATAAAAAAGCAAAATGCTAGTTTAAGAAAGAGAGGTAATTTACCGCACCAGTTTGAGCTGACAGTGAAGAACAGACAAAGGCCAAAGGAGAAATGTAAGAATATAGGGGAAAAAGGATTTTTTTCAAGAATGCAGAAAGTGCCTAGAAGCAATCAGTACAATAAAAACAAAAATATTACCCTAACACCTTTTGTACCTTTTCCAAGAAATACAAAAGCAAAGCCCATTCATAAACATGCACCTGGACTGCAAGGCTCTGACAGAAGAAAAACAGGATTCTGTGTGGGATTTCTGCATGCAGGTATGGGATGAAGTTCTTCAGTTGAACCAGTTTATGGCTTGGAAATCTCATGAAGAAGTATCTCCAGCAAAATTCTGAAACCCACTGCAAAAGCAGTATGAGCAAGACTACACTGGAAAACAAATGAGATAATAAAAGTCCCTGAATTTGTTTCCTATGCTGAGACATAAAAGAAATCTATGCTGGAAAACCATACCCTATTAAAAGGAGCTTGACATAGTGTATGAGGAAATTTAATGTGGCCTGAGTTGATCAAACAAATTCAAACTGCCTGCTAAGCAGAACATTAAAAAAACCTACATTTATGTAATTTGTTAATAGCTTAAAAGACTGGAAAACGTCAGAAACTAAAGATTATTGACCTGAAGTTCCCCAAGGTGTATGCTTTTATGCTTATGGGATTCAGCAGTTTAGACTGCAACAGCAAGGTCTGTTGAAACGAGTCTCCCTCACTCCCCAGTTCTGGACGCAGGACAGCAGGGGAGCTGGAACGGATGGTGCGAGTCCACCAAACCAGCCGCATTCCCTTCAACACCCCAAGTCTACCACTGAAATTAGCACTCAGACGAGGAAATGCAGATCTAAAGCGGGAATGTGACCTTTATTTCTCTCTGAGAGGCCCATTCTTTAGACCCCAATAAACAGTATCGTTCCCTGAGGATAATGAAACAAAGGCAGCAAATGGTCATATCATTGCTTTTTGTGTAAAGCAACAACTTTTAGACTTAAGGAGTACATTTCTGTGAACAGAGAAGGCCTCTCACTGACAGCTGCGCAGGCTGATAGCAGTCAGGCCAGCTGAGCAGCCGAAACTCCCCAGGAGTGATGTATGTGTTTCAAGAACACTCTGCAAAGTCCCTAGATGACTTTTCTTTACATCAGGCTGTACCTTTTAAAAACAGCGAGTCAGGAGTTGCCACCTGGGATCTGCTCAGGCCCAGTACTGAGACAAGTGTATTTGGGCACAATTAAGAATCAAGTGCAGGAAAAGTTAAACCATACTCCTTTCCTCCATGCATGGACTCTAGGTTTTAATCAAAATGCGGTAAATGTTTCTTCCTTGAAACGTTCTTCTCCAGAATATGACTGAGATTATATATTTTTATATATATATAAAATGCTCTAATAATCCAGTTCAAGACAAAACACAATCCTGGGTATAGCTCTACAAAGTTCCTTTCAAATGAGTAATCTCGAACTAATTACAAAAGATGGGATTATTGGGGCTTAATTCATTTATTTGTTTTGATGTTCCCTCTCTCATTTTGTATGGATAAATATAAAAAAACAACAACTATTTATTAAGCAGGAAGTTTAAAAGCAAACAATTTAACGGTCTTTAACGATCACCAGAGACAGCAAAATAATGCTGCGGGAACAGGTCTAGTTCACTCTTTCCAAAGACACACCTCATACTTTTCTTCTGGGCCTTTCAATATATTCTCATGATACCTACATTTTGTGTTAACAGCAAGCCTCAAAAACATGGACTGAATCTGAACTTCTCATCTCTGGAGAGTCTTGATACCTTTGGTAGCAGCTCTTCCATGCCTAATGAACATCATGGGACTCTGCTTCTTATCATCACAAAAATGCCAGTTTCCCACATTACACAGCTGTTCAATTCATGGGGCAGATCTTGAAATGTTTCTGAACATTACTCTGAAGTTTCCTTAACTTCTGTGTTCTAATTAAATATGTTTTTCTGCAGGCATCAAAACCCATGGCTAAAAGTCACAGCAATTTTCTTAACAAACATGCTCAAGAGCTATTGCTTCCCACTGCACAAGACCAAGGGCCAGACGTGCAGTTCCATTACAAGCACCCTACAGAAACATATAAAAGCACTCATAAAAATGCATTTGTTCATATGGCAAAGAGATATGAATGAATTAATACTCTACACAGAAACTACCACAATATTATTAGAGTTTATTCAACCTGCAAGAGTTTTATCGAATCTTAAATTATGTCCCCTTCCTTCTTTCCTCCCCACATGCATCAATGGACTCTTGTGTTTTGGTTTGCAAATATTTAAAGTGGTGTGTCAAGCCCTGCTGCAGAAGCCTGATGGTCATGCCACGCTATGAATAACAGACTGAAAGCAGGGAAAACAGTTCCTAAATCAAATTACGACTCTTGGGGATAAACACATTTCCAAATGATGTAATTATAACAATATGTCACACTCTGCTGAAGACCTCATATAACATTAAAATAAAGAATGAGTGGGTAGGAAATGTAAGCAAAGGATGACATAATATTGTTCCGTGCCAGTTTCTGCCTGTTTTCAATCAAGCCAGACATCAGAAAGTGACTTGGGAGGAAAAAAAAAAGTCTCACTAACAATCAAGGGAATTTCTGTTTAAATCGGAGGCCTGTGCACCAAGATCACATTTGACCTTCTAATATAAATAAAGTAACCCTAATGAAATGTGTACAGAGCTTGGGAAAGACAAGCCCCCCTGCCTACCCTCTCATACTGAGTCCCAAATAAACACACCAATATGACTTAAGACATGCTTGCAAAAAAGTTTATTATTTTATTTTCACCCCTGTATATATTCCATGCCAGTAAAAACTGCTGCATCACAAGCTCTTAATTTAGTCCCTTTTAGACACCAGACGACCTTGGATGGTTGATCCTAAACATGCCTGCACTACGTAATTCATAAATGAGCTGACAGAAAACATATATCTCAAACTCAGTTAAATACTTTGTATGCACAAGTGAAACGAGTTGTATCTGGTTCAGACCTGAATCCTTGGTATGGTAGTAAATCGCATTATCAGCCTACAAAGTGAAGTCACTTGATTCTATCAAAACTGAATAAACTCCATTGTGGCTTTGCTATAATCCCCTTATGATGCACACAGTTCTCATTATTTACCCAACTGTTATGTGGGTGGAAACAGGAGACGTTCACCTCTG
The DNA here is from genome assembly GCF_964289735.1 of Phaethon aethereus. Lineage (NCBI taxonomy): Eukaryota > Metazoa > Chordata > Aves > Phaethontiformes > Phaethontidae > Phaethon > Phaethon aethereus. The sequence goes on along the minus strand of NC_138579.1, from coordinate 38,549,079 downwards.
GCAAATATGTGTGCAACTTCTCTCAAGTCAATACAGTTGCACCTGCTTATACCAGCCATGAAGCTTGTCTCTGATGTCAACAGTGATATTATCTAAAGATAAAACAAGTTCCTGTTTTGTCTGAAAAATTAAATGCTTCAAAATATGTCAAGTCACTTGCAAATCCTGCCCATAAAGGAAAGAGGAAAAGCTTTAGAAGAATTACTTCCATGAAACAAGTAGCTTCTGGGGCCAGAAATTCTGAAGAGATTAACACCCTCCCTGCACTTCCCTCCTGCTAGGAATCTTCCATGACAGCTCTGAAGCCTGCCAAGCCCTGGTTCCTGCTTGGACAATGACAGCATCCTTTCTGGGAGCCCAGAAAAGCTCAGTGCCAGGCCCAGAAAAGCTCAGACAACTGCCAGGCAAAATGTAAGCAGCTTTCTGCCTATTTACCAGCATCTTCCCAGGCACTGTGAGTGATCAGTGAAGGAAAATCACTGCTGACCAGAAGAGGAAGAGGAAAAGGGAAAGAAAGTGATGACAAACCAACCAAGCACATTTCCTCTGCCAGTCCTCCTTACAGAATCAGCCATCCTCATCCCTCAAACTCCCTTCATCTCTATCACTCCTAGCCTCATTTACAACCCACTAACCCACTCCACCTCATGCAGTTACCTACTTACCAAGGTACTTTTTTTTGGGCGGTGGGGAGAGGTGTCTTTACTATCATCATACTCTCCATATATTTATATTCCCTTTACCTTTCACATACCTGAGTTATTTTTCATAGTAAGGACTTCAAAATACTTAGTACATTTTGGGTATCACAACTATACAATTATCTGTTTTAAAAATTACCACAGTTAGGGTTATGAAGAAGCCATAAAACCAAGTTTCCCTTGGGTGAAATTCCCTCCTTCCAACCAGTTTATCAAAGGGACACAGTTGGTCCAATGCTCCCACTGTCTACTATTAAAGACTGCTGATCTACCAGAACTTCCATTCACACAGAAATAGAAGCTGCCCTTTAAATGGGATCTGGCAAGAAATACTGGAACTTCTACACCTCTTGACCTTAAAAATACCAACTAAAAATTGCATGGACTCAGTCAGCTGATGTCATTGGCTTGTGTTTCTGGGATTTCTCTCAGTTTTAATGGAATACTTGCCCCAGTTTTAATGAACTGCTTGTCCAACAAGCATGTGATGGACCAAGTAGTCTGGAAGACTTGCCCAGCTCATTCTGATTTGAGGCAGGCTGGGTGAGGAATCTGTTCTGTAGTGGTGGCAGCAAAAAAGGGCACACAGTGAAGTCTGCAGTTAACATTTCTGTAAATACATTATAATTATTTTTTTTAATGATAAATTATAATAGCCACAAGCAGGAACCACTTTCCCTATGAGAGACACACTGCATCTGCAGAGAAATGCAGCCATACCACAACATGCAATTCATGACTACTATGGCAGAAAGGTACACAGCAGAGTTTGTTTAATTAGTTGCTGATATTGGAGCACAGATATTTGGAGATAATCACTGACATTACTGAAACTTTGCCAAGACTGTGTTCATCCTTATTCCTGCTACACAGAATACAAATGCACTGAATCCCATGAAATTAAGCATAAGTACTGAAAACAACTCCCTGAAGGTTAGTGACTGACTGGGAGGAGCCAATTAACTCCATCTGGTCCTTATCCTCAGGAAATTTGCTACAGTCAAGTGACACTGTTAGGAAAATAACAATCCACTTAGATGATAAAATTTATATTTGTTTTGTTGCACTTCCTATACTATGTCTAGTTAGCATACATGAAAAGTAGGGAAACTTTTAGCTGTATTCAACATCAGGCAAGCACTTGTTTCCTAACAGTCTAAACCAAACACCACTACCTTTAATTCCATAATATTTTTCATGCCAATGAATCCCAAAGCTCTTTGTTTACAAGAAGCTCTACCCTGTACTTCAGGATAGAGAGTTTCATATTACACCTAATTAAGCTGAAGAGGGAATTTGAAGAGCTAAAACCTGTACAAAGTAACAAAATTTTAAACACTGATGATTTTACATAAATATTCTTGGGTTCTTTATTTACTTTTAAATGGTAAATATCTCACATCTGCCATAGAAGTATACAGAAACATGTCTAAAAATTGTGCTAGTATAACTTAAACAGGAGGTATTTAATGTTACCCAACTGCAGTGAATCTCCAACACCTGCAGACTGGTCTGTCTATGTGAATTTCTACCATCACAATTTAGGTAGTGATTTCCTCCCCCAGTTTTCATTAACACCACTTCCCTTTTTTGTCTTGCTTTAAGTCCCTTGCCCAAAATTAAATTCAATTAAAGCAACCAAATGACACAAATCAAGCTAACAGTTCTAAGAAACACAAATTTTAAAAAGCAGTTCAATGTCAAGGTATTTTGTCACTCAAGTCAATTGAAGTTGCTAATTCCTCTGATTTTGTGAGTGAATTAAGCCATATACTATCTACACAGTATATGTGTGAGTAAAAGATCTGGTAAAAAGAACAGTGAGAAGTTTCTGAAGTAGAATAAATTTTCTTTTTAATTCCATGAAATGCAGTTGATCCAAACTAACTGCTCTTCCTCTCTCTTAATACTCCAAGTGAAATGTTGTACTGCCTCACTCTGCATTAATTTAATAATCTTTTAAAAGATAGGCTTTTGTCTATGCATATAAAAATCTACCAGCTCAAAACCGATGTTTCCCACTTGTGATTTACATTCCAGAGATCTCGCCTGCAAAGGACAATTCATTTACATTTCACTCCTTCAGATGCTTGTTGAGTAAACTGTCATACTTGGGTTAAATCAATTCTTCTCATTCATTTGGCAGCTAGTAATGCAAGAAACCAAAAACTTTTCCAGTTGATTTGAGTTCCCTCAATAGGAGAGCTGGCATTTCCTCACACAACTCAATTTAAATGGAACAATAACAATATCAGGTTCCCTTCTAACAATCGCTCCAGTGTTATTTGGTATTGCTGTCAAATGTCTCAGGATGAAGATAAACTTGAGAATTCACGGAAATGTCCCAAAAATGTTTTCTTATTCAGAAAAATAAATAAATAAATAAGAAATCAAAGGACAACAACACAGCGCTTTTTTTTTAAATTATTGATATTCCTAAGAAATAAAGGATCCTCCTACTTTTAGCATTACTACCTTTCCACTACCACACACTTAAGAATTCAGGCACTGTTATCAACATTATCATTCCATAGTTGAGGATACCAAAACTATCCTGTCCTATATCTGGACTATACCTGTCCTATCGCTACAGGCCCTGCTAAAAAGTCTGTCCCCATCTTTCTTATAAACCCCCATTAAGTATTGGAAGGCTGCAATAAGGTCTTCCCAGAGTCTTCTCCAGGCTGAACCACCCCAACTCTTAGCACTGTCCTCATAGGAGAGGTGTTCCGTTCCTCGGATCACATTTGTGGCCTCCTCTGGACACACTCCAACAGGTCCATGTCTTTCCTGTGCTGAGGGCTCCAGAGCTGGACACAGTACTCCAGGTGGGCTCTCACCAGAGTGGAGTAGAGGGGCAGAATCAACTCCCTCAACCCACTGGCCACGCTTCTTTTGATGCAGCCCAGGGTACAAGTGGCCTTCTGGGCTACGAGAGCACATTGCCATCTCATATCAGTTTTTCATCCACTGGCACCCCCAGGTCCCTCTCAGCAAGGCTGCTCTCAATCCCTTCATCCCCGAGCCTGTACTGATACTGGGGGTTGCCCCAACCCAGGTGCAGGACCCTGCACTTGGCCTTGTTGAACTTCATGAGGTTCACAGAGGCCCACTCCTCGAGCTTGTCCAGGTCCCTCTGGATGGCATCCTGTCCCTCAGGCATGTCAACTGCACCACTCGGTGTCATCTGCAAACTTGCTGAGGGTGCACTCTATCCCACAGTCTATGTCATTGATAAAGATATTAAAGAGTACTGGTCTCAATACGGACCCTTGAGGGACACCACTCACCACAGATCTCCATCTGGACATTGAGCTGTTGACCACCACCTTCTGGATTCAACCACCCAATCAATTCCTCATCCAACAGTCCACACTTCAAATCCGTATCTCCCTAATTTAGAGAGAAGGATGTTGTGGGGGACCATGGCAAAGGCCTTACAGAAGTCCAGAGAGATGACATCGGTAGCTCTTCTCTTGTGCCCTGATGTGGGCACTGCATCACTGAAAGCCGCCATGTTGGTCAGGCAGGACTTGCCCTCGGTGAAGCCATGCTGGCTGTCTCGAATCACCTCCCTGTCCTCCATGTGCCTTAGCCAACAGGAGGATCTGTTCCATGATCTTCCCAGGCATAGAGGTGAAGCTGACGGGTAAGTAGTTCCCAGGGCCCTCCTTGCTACCCTTTTTAAAAAATGGGTGCAATGTTTCCCTTTTTCAGATACTTCACCTAAATGCCATGACTTTTCAAATATCATTGACAAATACACATTTCTGGGTTGTGCACAGGATTATATTATCGATACACATCCAAAACACCAAAGCAGTACAATCTGAAGGCAATCCTCTTATAGCAGTGTCCAACATCTGGCTTCTGCTAGCAACATAACAAAGCCTAACTTGATAGAGCTGCAGTGGACTGAGCACTTCTCTTTCTACCAACTCCCCCAGTTAGCCCAAACACATTTAAGTTTCTGCCAGAGGGAACTGGAACCTCTTAACAACCAGGAAGAAGGATTCTCAGGGCTCTGTGGGAAAACCTTGGGGGGAAAAAAAAGTGCTTGCTATGCCTACTACACCTGTTAGTCTCATTAACTTAGTTCTCAAAGTAAACCAAATGTAAACCAAAGTATTCCTCTAAAGATAGTTGACCGCAAACGTTGCCACATGCCTCTCAATGTAATGGAGTCTGCCACCCTACGAGCTAAAGAGCTCAGTGGCCAACTGGGAGGCAAATATTCCAAGTGCTGAAGTAACTGTTACATGTTGTAGACAAAACGGAGAGGTGACACCCCATGAAAATGAACATGCATTAACAATCCTGTAGATTATTCTTTTATCTGTAAGTATTTAGCATCATTAGGATTAACCAGTTAATGACAGTAATGCCAATGCCTCCAGAGATATCAGGACAAGGGCTGAATGTTCATATATATGGAGAGACAGCATTAATTTCAGCTCCTCACTCTTCCTTCTCAGGCACAGAAGTAGCTGACAAGAAAAAGAAGGCACAGGCTTAAGGGACAAAGGTAAGTTATAACTGGCAAGTTCACCAAAGCAGCGATCTCCTGGAAAGATTGTGCTGTACAAAAAAGTAGTGTCAATCTGGCTGCAAGACACTTCACCATCATCTGATGCTCAAGGGAGATGAAGTGTATTGCCAGTGAAGTAGAAAGATGATCTCTGAGCATCACAATCACCTTTTGTGTAGAGGCCAAAGATTGCTGCAATATGACACACTGAGGAAACAAACCAACCAACCAAACAAACAAAAAAACCTAGCCCTGGGCAACGTAAAGGCAGCTGAAAACCATCTTCCCCATGAATCCTTCTCCTCCTCTGAATTCAGCTCATTCTGACTATAGGATTTGGACTTAGGTGGAAAACTGAGATACTGCCTTTTGTTAAGTTATGATGAATACTTACATTTCTGTGGTTCTTCAAAACCACTGAAAGAGGCAAAAGACTGTATTATTCTATTTTACCCCACGATGTGTACAAAGTTCCTCACAATGGCAAGTATTTATATTTGTCTCTTCATAAGTAAAAGCTTTGTGAAAATTTATTAGACACTTTTCACTCCTTAACAGCTCAATTAGTGCAACTACATATACTAGAATCTCGACAGAGTACAGGTGACCATTTGCTACACCAAACTTTTAAACATTGGATCTCCTGTTGAGGTTGGCTGTCACAGTAAGAAAAAAGTCTGTTTCTGCATGTTGTTACTCCTTTCCTTTTAAACATTAAACTAGATGCTTAAATGTTACCTCTCTTTCTCACATTGAGATCTTTTGTCATCTAAAACAAACATATCAGAAAAAAAATAAGGTCCAAAACCTTAGCAGTTGTTACTCAGCATTGCTCCATTTCCTTCAAGCAAGTTATAGTGATTTATACTAATATAACAGAGGTAGAAAAAAATAAGCATAAACAAAGCTGTTAGAAACCAGATCAAAATCTGTACTCATGCTGACCCCCATTACTAAAGGCAGCGATAACCAAGATCTAGGAGTGCTTCGTAAGAGCAATAGCAATAGGCTTAGCTCAAAAAAGACTGAATGACAGGCTGCTTTTGCCAGAGTTTGTTGCTCTTCACATACCTATGTCCCCAAATGTTGAGGAACAAAATATCTCCTTTAGCCAAATTACATGCTTTGAGGTTGAGGAACATCAGCCAAAAGCCTAGTTTTCAAGCAAAGATTAGCAGCATAGTTTGTTGTAAAAAAAAAAACACCCAAAAAAATCAAAACACATTGGCTCAGATACAAGTCTCCAGACATGTGACTTCTAATAAAGTATGTTATCCACGCACTGCTAGACAGCAGATGTTTCAAATAGTTGCCATTTGAACAAGGAAAACAACACTGATGGATGTTTGTTATTTTAAACTCCTACCAGGCACTCCAAGCTAGCTACAAAAAAGGAGCAACATGGTATTTTTCATATTTATGTCGTTTGTTAATCTGTCTGTTACTCCAGAAACAGGTAACTTGTCAAGATAGTCCAAAGAAAGTAGAAAAAATAAAGCATAAAAAGCAAACTTCCAGCAATTTACTAACACTGTGTTAAGGTGCCCGAGCAGATTTTTTTTCCATCAAGAGGCTGTTCAAAGCCCTGTGAATTGCTTTATCTGTCAGTTTTAAAGTATGAAGTTTTAAGTCTTCAATGCAAGGATGGACACCTGGTAAAAATAGGTAGTGGCACCCACAGGAAGGTGCTAGGCTTCAAGCCAGGCCATTATAAATACTGAGGACTAAAACAAAACATATGAAAAGACTAAAGAGGGATCCCCCTCCTCCCTCCATCTTCCCCTCAGCCTAGGAGGAGCAACCTTTTCCAAAAAGGTGCTAATGAGTCATAAAAGACGAGCTGGGAACAGCATGGTGTGTTACAAGTTCCAACATGCATCAAATGTATAACCAACACTTCCATATTTTCAACATTATTTTACTTGTCTTCACTTCCTGACCAATACAGAAAGCAAAGCAAAGCAGCACTGAAGCACTGAATAAAAGAGAGGTTGAGTGGGAAAGTTCATAAAAGCCAAAACAAGGAATATTTCAATAAAAAGAAAAGAAATATCTAATGGCTTCAAAATCTCTATACCAGTATCAAAAAATGATATAAAGCAACAAAAACATCTATAGAGACAATGGTCACCACTGAGCAGAAATACAAAGAGAAAAGTGACACTAACATGTCACTTATTGCATATTTTAATTAGGAACAACAAAAAGTCAGTTGCCATTAGTCAAATAGTTCATAGTTTTACTTGCCCCCATAGCTCCTACTGCTGCACGTGCAGAGCAACCAAGGCTCAGCTCTGAAGAAATTAAAGCATATCAGAAACTGAACAAATTTTCTATTAGACAAAAATTCAAAAGTGCCAACATGCAAACCGTTTATTGGCATAAGTGACAGAGGCACATGCAGTAACATGGGAACACTTCCACAGAATCATTTAGGTTGGAAAAGACCTTTAAGATCATCAAGTCCAACCATAAACCTAACACTGCCAAGTCCACCACTGAATCATCTCCCTAAGCACTGTATCTACACGTCTTTTAAATGCTTCCTGGGATGGTGACTCAACCACTTCCCTGGGCAGCCTGTTCCAGTGCTTGACAACCCTTTCAGTGAAGAAATTTTTCCTAATAGCCAATCTAAACCTCCCCTGGCACAATTTGAGGCCATTTCCTCAAGTCCAATCACTTCTTACTTGGGAAGAGCGACCAACACCCACCTCACTACAACCCCCTTTCAGGTACTTGTAGAGAGCGATAAGGTCTCCCCTCAGCCTCCTTTTCTCCAGGCTGAACAACCGCAGTTCCTTCAGCCGCTCCTCATAGGACTTTTGCCCTAGACCCTTCACCAGCTTTGTTGCCTTTTGAAACACGTGAGGAGAAAGAAAAAAAAATTGGAAGCTTTGAGTGAGAAAAAAAAATTCTTTTTCCAGCTGCAGTACTTCAGATCCAAAGGGTCTGAGACAATAAAACAAATACTCATTTTCCTTCACCCTGGAAATCCAGAGTTCAAATGAAATGCAAACATAATTGAAATGGCACTTTACACTTTTTACAATCTTCTTCCTTTAGAGAGGGTAGCAAACTTACACTGTTGTTAAGTAGGCAAGTATAATCCCTATTTCACAGCAAAGACATGCTGTGACTCGTCTATATTAAGAACTAAGTCTAGGACAAAGGCAGGAACGTATTTCAGACCTTGTGATTCCTACTCTTAGACTGTCACCACAAGGCTTCCCCTATTCATTGTAAATAAGGCTATTACCTGTGGAATGTTCCCAAAACTGTTGTTCTGAGATGATACCTAAATTTACCTCTAATCAAGGATTCAGGGAACGGAGAGACTTCACAGGGTGTTTGTAGGACATGTGTAGGCAGGAAACATGAATAGTCTTATAGAAAAGCTTTACCAAACTACAATCTGCAGTTTCTCCAATAAATAGCAAGGAAGAATCATCCCTAACTGGGTATCAACAGGATAGCCACCACAGGAAAAGAGAACGTTGCACTGCCGACATGCACAATTAACACTACATTGCTCATTCTTGATCCTGTTCTGTGGTACTTTAACAAACCTGTGGCTTGTTTGGGCTTTTTGAAGGAAGCTTTTGATAGAAGTCATACACAAAGGCTAACTTCATATGCTTATGTTTATAATCACATATATAAACCTGCTAAGTTTAAATACTCCCCCCAAAAGATTATTTATCGTGCCTTCTCATTTGTGTAAATGCTTACTGTGAAGCATATAACTGGACTGCAGAAGTCCTCTATACTTGGACATACAAGAAAACCAGTAATACGGTAATGAAAAGACAAGGTCACAGCAGCAAGGCTACAATCCAGTATAATGCAGGCACAGCACTGGAACTATACAGGCAGTGGAGTATGTTAAAATCCTGGCTTAAGATAGTCAACAAAGCCATTTTTGCAACCTTAAAAGGGAAATTGCAACTTCTTGCCTGTCCACAGACGATTAGGTGGTCAGTAAAAGGCAAACTCTCTTGATCCTTTTGTACTGTGCCTTGGAATAAAAAGAAAAAACTAAGCCTGGCAGCATGAGCTCAAGTACTCTTCTGGCACACTGCAAAGGCACTCAATAGCACTGAGAACACCTGTTACTCAGATGCACTGAAGAACAGCAAGCCTCTGCGGCTTTGTGCACTTCTTTCTTCCAGCTCAAGAGCTTTACGATAAACACAACGTACCCAATAGTATATTTTAGACGATTCTAAGCATATGTATTTTTTCTGAAAGCATAAGAGTCTGTGGCTGCACATAATGAAAGAATTCTGGATCGCCTAAGGAGACAGACATTGCGTATTTCTTTGGTACAGTTACAGCACACGTAGCAGAACTTTGCTATTTATCCCAGCCCAGGAAGGACTGCAGCATGAATGACTCTGCAAGGGCCAGCGTCCCAGCACATACATTGGTTTTGTGCTGCAACACGATATCCACTATATTGCTGACCGAAACAACTGAATTAATTTCACAGAATAGTAGAATCCTAGCAAATGAGAAACACAAGCTTTGAAAGTAATAGGTTTCTCCTGTTTACCAACAAGACTTCTTTCAAAAAGTCAAAGGCATTCACCATACCAGCAGAAAGAACTTTATTCCCAGTTGACAGAGTAATTCAATTACTTTTGGTAGGACTGAATTATTTTCTAGCTATTACTTTTCTCGGGTAGCCCCACCTCTCTGAATACACTATTTTACAGACTGGCAACTAGACCAACATAAAGCAGTCAGATGCAAAGGTGCAATAAGAGGAACACAGCTGAGCTGATGTAACAGACCAACTGCTGCCGAAAACAGGTCCTGTACTCCCTCCTCCTCTTAGCATTCCCCTTTCCAGCCACACATTCCTGATGCTTTCCTTGTATCAGCGCTGATATTCATGTGATCCTTCAGTGAGTCAATTCACTGGCAGAAAGCTAATCTATCCAGAACAAGCCGCCTGCAAGTTGGCAACCTCAATCAAGATGAACATCAGAACAAGCGAGGGAGGAAAAAGAAGCAGGACTACTCCCAGCAGCAACAAAATGCTAATTTGGCTTGGCTGTCTCTTCAAATCTGATCTTTAATCTCTCATGAACATCAGAGAGCAGAATGTAACTTTCACAATAAGTTGTTAACTTATTAATGTGTTTTATTACCTAAAAGGATTCCATCCTTTATCAGAACTCAGCTAGAGATGCTTGCAACTGTATTGGTTCTGTCAATGTAAGAAGAATGCTGTGGATTCGCTACCTGCAATCCTTACTGTTAAGCAGTAATTTTTTTCTGCAAGTAGCACCACTGAAACTGATAGAACTGTTTTCAGAACATGGTATCGTTATATGGAAAGGCAGTAGAATCTGGTCTCACTATAAAATGTGGATTCAATAATCACCTCTCTCTAATACAACTGCTATTTAATCTTCTCTATGTAAGTCACGGAATTGTAGAACCATAGTCTCTCCACATAGAGAATGCACAGAAGGCAGAGCGGCTTGTTGATCTGTAGCTATTTTGAGTGCCATTTTTCTTACAGTGTCTGTAACTTAATTATAATGAATTTGTCTTCAGGATAAACTAATTTATCATTGTTCCTGATGGTTCACGTTTCCTGTCACTCAGTTCGGTTAACAACACATTATTTAAATTAATACCCTGATTTGCTGCATACTTTCATCAACATCACTTTTCCCATGAGAAATTGATTTGCCTTTCTACTTGTACCTTAAGAACAATGTGGTAAGAAGTAATTCTTGCCAAGTAACGTTTATGCTTATGTATGCAAAACACATAACTCCTACTAATTAAAAAAAGTTATCAATGCCGCAGTACAATTCAAAAGAGTCCGTCTCATGCTATTACTTAATCTCAGGAAAAGGAAAAAATATACCAAAAAGGTATATTCCTATTGAGAGAGAGAACTTGTACAGTTATTCCTCGCATAACAAGATCAAATTATGCCAAAATATCTTCCTCACAAACATCAACATAATGAAGCTCTTAGTTTTGTTATATGAAAAATGTCATCTTAATTTTTTGTGTTTCCTGTAATACGAAAACATGAATTCTGCCCTTCTCGAAGGACCTAGGCTCCCTGATTTCTGAACTAAAGCGTACTCAATTCCCTGAACCTTCCCGCCAAACCTTCACAGAAATTGGATAATATTTCAAAAGCTGGAAGTCTTTCTGAACTCCAAACATCTCCCGCTTCCAGGGGTGCTCGATACAGCATGTTAGCCTTGCTCACTGTATGTGGGTACTGCCAGAGGGTCCCACAGGCACATGCATCAAAGCAAACAACTAAGGAGTTGGGCAAAAAACATTTGTTTTACGCCTTTAAAAGGTTCATTTCAAATACAAGCAGAGACATTGAAAGTAACACCTACTGCTTTTGGGTGTCACTGCACACTCCAGTACACCGGTGAGTTTTCTACGGTCTTCCAGCATGCTTTTCACACTGGAAGTTCTGAGGCAAGAGCTACAGGCACCCTAATGCATTACACATGAAACACTTGAGTCCTCCTTAGTTCACAAATTACATGCATAGAGTTCCAAAGGGGTACGTCATTCTTCGCTAGAGACAGCATAAACAGAAGGTTATCAGTATCATCAATGCTCCAAGAATAATAGTTTAGACTTGAGTTCATAAGAGGATGTTCAGAGCAACCGAAAGGGGATAAACTACTGACAAAACACAAGTCCATTCTTTCACCAAGGTAAAGAAATTATGTTACCAACACTGGCAGGAAAAACAAATACTAAAATTTCAGGATCAATGTGATTCTTCAGTTTAAGACAAACAAACAAAAAACCCCCAACAAAAATCCAACCAAGAAATAAAAACAAACAAAAAACATTGAAGCACATGCAGTGCCTCAAATAAAGCAACCCTTTGTGTTAGAAGAACATCAAACTACTGGTTTTTTTAAGCTAGAGGCTGTCCCCAAAGCAGGACTCAATTTAACAAAGTCAAAGCTTTCACCTTGTTACAGGAATATACCGGCATTCCCCACGCTTTCACCATAAACTGCCTTTTTAAATAAGCATTACTTCATTCAGCAAAGAAGGAGCTCTGCTCTTCTTCTGCAACAACCCTGTGAAATACTGTACAATGAAGTATGAGCTGCAGCAGAGATCTGAAAATTCAAGCCCTCAACTTTTTACGGTCTTGTGCAAATACATCTTACTCCAATGCAACATCGGGAGCTACAGACTGACTCCGTGCTGATGGCAGGAAATTTGGAGCCAGGTCTCCCAGGTTTCATTTTAGGCAGTTTTTGATTTGCTATGTGATACTAGGCAAGTCACTTCCCATTATTTATAAGTTACATCTAATTATCTAGAAGGCCTAATTAGCTCATCTGGAAAGTGATTTGAAATGCACAGATGAAAGATAGTGTGTATTTCTCAACTCTTGTCATCTGTGCCAATAAAATACTTATTTCACAACAATTGGATCTAATTGTATTTTTGATAGCTGCTGCCTCATCCCTAGAAATTCCAGCTCTGGAAGTCACAAATAGAAAGACTCATCCAGATGCAATGTTAATGAAGTGGTATGTGAAACATCTATAGACAAGGTTAATATTCTAAAGGCCTTTTTGCAATCACTCAACATGGAGTGAAACTTTTCTCCCAGTTGGGTTTCCACTCAAATGGAAATTTAAGAGATTTATTTTTAAACTGCCTCCTATCTCTATCACAGTATAAGCATTTCTAGCACTGCTTTAGGTTCATCTGAAAAAAAATTGGCCTAAGCAGCAATATCTAATCTTAAGATTGACTGAAATATTCTAGAGAGCTTTAGTAATTATGTCTTCTTCATAATATAGATTATGTATGTAGATATTATTATTCATGTAGAAGCCCTATATTCACTTTCTGAATATTTGTGAAACATTAACAGGACCCTCCGACCAGACAGAAAGCTTGACCTTGGGACAGGGACTGGATGAGATGGGCTGAAGTAAAATGGAGACTGAGAGTAGGCAGTCGGAAGCACTATGGGGGTTACACCTCCCATGCTGTAATTCATGCGCCAGCCCGGAGGATGGATTCCGATAGACCACAAACAGGAGAAGAAAGGCTTACTAAACCCAACTACTCTCTAGTAGGGTCCTATCTTTAGGACTAGTGTCCTATCTTTACAATGGCTGGTACAGGATGTTTCAGTCAAAAACATAGGAAAACATGCAGAAAACAGCTATGGAGTAATCAATTCAGCATGTGAATCTCTCATTATAGAAATGAAAGTTAAGAGCACATGTCCTGAAACACATACACCCATCTGTTAAGGTTTTCTACATTCTAATCCTGACTATTTTTAACCAAGCATTTTTCATTCTCTGTATGAACTGGGATTTTAAAACAAGCCCACATTTCAATGTTCATTTTGACTGTAAGCATTCTGCGGTGCAAGCGACCTCATCTTGTGCATGTGTACTGCACACACGTTAGCCTAATGGGTTCCCAGCCTTAGCCACATTCTACCATCCTACATAGTCCTGGAGTAAAGAAATTTAAATATAAAACTAAGTATAGTCAGTCTACTTGTCACGAGTTGGTTTTTTTTTTTTTAAAGCCAAATTGTTTTCAAGCACACACATAATTTTAAAGAACACAAAACACACTATTTTAAGTAAGAAAACAGCACAACTTCTGGTACAGCATCACCAAGACAAAGTCATATGGTTTACAGTTTCCTCTGGATGAGGTCCCATCTCAACACTTCATCCACTCATTCAGACAAATAAAAAAAAAAGTCTTGCTTCGATTTACTTTGTCCCCAGTTGCTGCTGGTAAACAGATCTGCTGTCAGCTTCCTGGAAGATGATCTCCCACAGAATCAGGGAGGTGCTGCTGTTGAACAAGGGAGGTGGCTGCTGCTGCTGCAAATGCAATTCCCAAAGTAGGAGAGAAATCTGGCTCCATCAGCAAGTGGAGGGAGTGAGGCAGGGGAACCTGTGACTGACTTGATTGCACAATGACTAAAGACATGGTCAAACCAGCTAACCTTTCTTTGTACCTTTCTTCTCTATACTTGTCCATCCTTCTGTTGCTTATGTTTCCCATCATGTTACCCAGAGAAGAAAAAGGAAATTAGATTATTTTTGTTGTTGGATAGAACCCAAGTGGAAAACACACAATTTTTCCCTCCCCTTCTAGACTCCATGGTCTCTTACTCCCTACATCCATTTTTTTTCATCAAGGGGAGAATGCTGCTGCTATTCAAATTGTTGGTCATATGGTAGCTTAATAAAGTCAATTTTGGTGCAGAACACAGGTTTGGCAAGATGAATAATTGTCTTTTTTTTTGTGTGGTTTTTTGTTGGGGTTTTTTTTTAACAAAACAAAAAACCTAAAAACAGCTTTTATAAAAAACACTGCACGCACACCTGGCCACTACAGCATAACTCTGTGTTATATTTCTCATCAGTGATGAGCGATCAGTATTTCTTTCAAACACAGGTATTCGGGAGACAGTACTTTGCTCTCTGAATTTCTCAGAAGGTGTGGCAGGAACCATGAGAGAAGGTTCAACAGGTCCTCAAAGTTCTTAACCTATCGCAAACAAACAAGCAAAATACTCCTGAGTGTAGTATAGCCTGTTCTGGCTTTAAAACCTTTGGAGGAATGATGATGAGTTCTGTTTGAAGAATTGATTTTATGCTCCAGGAGAAAAACTGAGGAATAACTGGAGCCCTTGCAATTAATGTAGGAATATTGATCAAATATAGAAAGAGACTATAAAAGAGTCCTTTTGATGTTAGTGAGTCTAGAAAATTGTTGCATCTTGTTTTCATTCACAGTGGTTAAAAAATCAGTCATGTTTTTTGCCATTAGGTTTATTGTGATGAAATAAAGATTTGATGCAAGCTGTTATTTGTTTTGAGAACAGTGCCTTTTTTTTTTTTCCCTTGCCTCTTTTTCTTGTTATTTTGGCACGTTGAACGGTGGAGGTTTTCTTCCTTCAAACACTTGCATTTATGCATTTATGTGTTCCAGCTGGTAGTTCATGGGCTAGATCCATGGGACACTTTGTATCCTGCTGTCTTTTCTTTGAGGAAGAGCGGACCACTTAGGAACACTGTACTTGCAGTCCATGCTGATTCCTGCACATGGGCAGCAGTTGTAGCCTGAGTGACCTGCATGTCAATGTGTAAGAATAAGGGGGAGGTGAACCTCCTGGTCATGCGTTCGGCTTTGCTCTTTCAGCTCCTTGCTTCTGCTGCAAGGTTGGGCAAGCTTAACTAGAGAAAGAGGTACTTTATGAGGAAGTCATTGTCTAGAAAGCAGTATAACTACATGCGTGAACAGTGAGTGTTAACATACTGTTTGGATGCTTCTTGGTAAAGATTTTTTTTTTCTGTAGCAGTTTTGAAAGAGAACAAATGTGGTCAATTTTGTTTACAACTTTGACTATTAATGAAATCATCAAATATGGTTTAAAATTTATTAATGTCCAGAAGGTGCTAATGTAGCTTTCCAAGTTAAGGTAGGAAAGAGAACTTAAGCATGTTATAGATTGCTCTAGGTTAGCTCATCTATTGATAGAATTGATTTCAGAAAAACCCAAACAGTTCATATACAGTGAAGTTTGTTCGCATTGGCTAAGTATTTTAGCATCTCCTGAGTCCAGCCTGTAGTTATAGATGATTATTGCCGAGACAGCTCTCTAGTATATACAGGGAATGAGTTTGGAAGAAATATTTACTAGTAAAATCTGCTAGAGAAATGAAAATAGCAATAATGCTATTTCACTCTTATGTAGCAGCTTTCATCTAAAGATTTCAAAGCACTTTAATACCATTTAATTAAGCTTTAAAATGTCCCTCTGTTATAGATTGATTATATTCCATGTTTACAGATGGGAGAAATATAACTAAGTCCAGTACAAAACATTGCAAAGGGAGCTCTTAATGAGAGCCAGGAATAAAACCCCAGGAATCTTAAATCCCAGTTTTCTGCTTTAGGCTTAGATCCAGCAAACACTTCTGCAGGTGTTTTAATTCCTGCACTGCTTGCATGCTTGAAGTTAAATACCTGAATAAGTACTTGTAGGAATGGGGATGTAACAATTGGGAGTCTTGCCCTTTTCAATCTGAGAAATGTAAAATGCCAAATATATTTCAAGCTAGCCTTGGGCTTTGCAGTCTAAAATACATATTAATAAATAATTCTGTGTGAAATTATGCTAGATAGGTGATTATTTTCTTTTTTTAAAAATAATCAGCTTCTTACCTCCTACAGACTAAAATGCAGAAATTTAAAATATCATCATAAAAATGCAGTTCTATACAAGTTGGACTTGGAGTGGCTTAAGGATTCAGTAGTGTGAGAGTTCCTCTATTTGTATTGTCAGACATCCACACAGGGGAGTGCAGTGTGCTAAAGGAGGGATAGGGGTTTTCCCTGTGCAGGAAAGGTGAAGTATAAGCTGAACTCCTCTGATGATACAAAAAATACTAGCTAAGTGGAAAAGTAACTCATGGTTAGGGGCACCTACAGTTTTTCTTCACCTTCTTAAGCTCATCGTCTACTTTCACCACATTTATAAATTTTTTTTTTTTAAATCTTCTGTCAAATCTGGCTGAAACTGGCCAGAAGTTCAAAGGCAATTTTGCACACATATTCACGAGCACATGCACACACGTGCATGTGACCCTGTGGTTTTGATTAAAGGAACATGAGTTCAAACTATGAAGTTTGGGGAACTCTTGGAAAACAAAAAGTTATCAAAAATAGTGAAAACCCATCCATCCATTCCAATGCTTACCTGTTTTTTTCACCTTTAGATACTTGATATACAACTTCACTTCATTTACCATTATCCTGTTCATAATTTTGATACAACAGAAGTACACAGCACCAGTAAGTGGGACAGATCAATCTGAGTAACCCCTACAGTCAGGTTTCCGCAAGCTAGTCATGAAATCAAACCCATTTGGCAAATGGACCTCTATCTACAGGTGCCTTTCTCATATGGTTGGGTTCCTTCATGTCTTGTTCTTTTCTGGTTAGCTCTAAGTGTTGGTGGGATGAGAGCCTGTCCATTCCAATTTTCAAAATCTTGTGCTCACTGCTAAATCAGTGTATTCAAAATGCTTTGATAACGCTTGCAAACCTAAAGAGATTAAATTCACTGCTCAGATCACATGCGTGTTTCAACATATTATTGACTGGTTGATCTACAGAAGTATATTTACAGACACTACAGAGAATTCATTTCAGACCTTTGGTCACGGGAAACATTCCAAAATACTAGTTATCACCCAAAGCATAAGTCCCCATCAGTTGCAGGGTGTGATTAAACGTTTAGAGAACATTGCCTGCCATTCAGAACAGATCTCCAAGATCAGCCAGTCATTCTTCACGTTCACAGATATGAAAGCACTGCTGCACATTAAGAACTTGGCTTTTGTTGCAGTTTAAAAAAAAAAATTCAAAATACTAGAGCAGTTAATCCCTGGAAGGCCTTGTGATCACATTCCTTGACTTCTTTGATAGATATGGAAATAGTAAAAACGTTCTGACTTGTTAAACTTGCAGTTTCTTTAATGCATTTCTTGGCCCCAGCATGCACAAACTGCTGACTTGGCACACCCAGAGGACCTTTGCTCACCTTTCTCAACAGACTCATGCTGATAAGTCTGACTCTCCCCAAGAGCAGAACAAAGTCATGCTTATTAAAATGTTTACTCAATTCATAAAGTAGAGTGGTGCTCTCATGAAAATAGATGTCAGAGCAAGAGGAAAATCTCCATAGGCACATGTATACAACCACAGACAATAAAAGAAATTAAACTGAAATTTTAATTACTTTCATTCTTTAAAAACAGACTGGACTAAAATGTCTTCAGGTTTTGTGGAACACCAGCCTCTAAAGAATATCACCTGCTTATGCACACTGATAAAAAAGATTGTGTTAACATAAAGAAGCAAACTGTATAAAATTTAACTCACTGTTATGATTTTTACTCTACTGTATAATTCACTAGCCATGGGTTCATATGACAATGAACAAAGCATGTGTACAGGTATCTCTGAACATTACATATCATTGATTTTGCATAGATATACATCAATATATTTATCAGTTTTTAGAATATTACAGTATGTATGAGTCCTACAGTATCTTTTACCTTGCCACACCCAATTTACTTTTTTATACTCAGCACAATAGATTGCTTCAGCTGCAGGAATAAAAGATAGTAATATAAATGGCGTGGGAGAGGAAACTCCAGTGCCTACACACTACTAACTACTAATTATTTTGAAAAAAGAAACAACCAACCACAGATTAATGCAAGTTCTGCAGACTAAGCTGTGTTCCACAGGAGGTGTCAAGATGGTTGATTGTGTCAGCCTAGCTTTCAGCTGTTGTATTTGAAAAACAAAACACACTTTTGACACTTATAGATTATGTGCTTTTGAAAGGTATATGACACATTCACAGCACGTCAAAATGGAAAATTATTTCCGTGAGACAAAGTAATGTTAAAGGATTACACACAATCCAGTCACTTCTCCAGTCTGAAAAATAATCTTTTAACAAAAGACTTTGTATACAACAGCAGAGAGAGGCCTAACAAAGCAAAGTTGAAGGAATTTGACTAGAGCGACAATTGAAACAGGTCAGTTTATTTTCATTACTCAGGCCAAATTAAAAGCAAGATGAAACAAAGGCAGGCATGCAGATGGTTGTATTCTTAAAAATACATGTTTTACCCCACTAAAACACAAATTTCTTAGCCACACTAGAGAGATCACCCTTACTGTGCAAAAACTCTACTGTTTAAATGTAAAAAGCAGTAGAGAAGAAGAAGAAAAAACAGAAGAGGAAGGACAACAAGATGAGGTGGTATCACAGTCATGGAGATAACCTGATGGGCAAAAACATTTGAAGATACTCAATATAATCTATTCTTGTTTGCTTAAGCAACCTGGAAGGAGCAACTCAAAATCGAAATACCTAAAATCAGAGGTGATTCTTTGTATTTAAAATCCAGGATGCTCTTTGAAATAGACATAACAAATAAACTTCAGAAACACAGTCTGTAGTTGTATTTCTATCACAACCAGTTATCTAAAACTGCATCATCCAAATGGACTATTGTTTTCTGGAAAAAATTAGAAATGATGTAATCAAAACCAATATATGTCTTATTTTCCTGAAAATGTTCAAGCAAATCTAACAAAAATATCTAACTATGGATTCCTTAAGATCACAGAATCATAGACTAGTTTAGGTTGGAAGGGACTTTGAAAAGTCATCTAGTCCAACACCCCTGCAATGAGCAGGGACATCTTCAACTAGATCAGGTTGCTCAGAGGATCTTCCCTTCCATATGAAAATTTACAGAGAATGAAAAGATAAAAGATGTTCATGCATTCAACTATAAACAAATTCCCACTCTAAACCTATGTCAGGGTGGTAGTGTCCAAGTGGGTAAGCAGGAATTTAGAACACAATACCTTCTCCTTGATTTCAGCCTATTGTTCACTCCTGTTAACCTTCTGCAGTTCTGAGCACCAGCAGCGAGCAGCATGCTTCAAGTTCTTGCCCTTTCCAAGCACTGTTCTATTGCAGCAACGCAATTTTACACGGTAACATATTATGGACACATCCTCTGATGGTGCGTTTGTGAACCGACTGTGATCACAACATTACAAGGAGTTGGAACTTCTAAAAGTTATTTTATATACTGCCAAGAACTATTGCCTATTTCAAAAGATGGAAACTACATTGGCGCACACTCTCTAGTTTTTTGGGTTTTTTTTTCCCCCCCAGCTGTGGTCTGCATTACTTATGGGGGGGGGGGAAAATCACTAAATTAAATTAAAAATTTTAAAATGTGATCCAAGGAAGATTTGCTTTACATTACTGCCATGACTTTCTTAGGTATTCTGTACTTGTTTACACTACACTTTTACCACCATTATGATATGTCAGATCCAGTGCTAGGATTACATTGAAAAGATCACACAAGGCTTTCAGCTGAACATTTTCTTTTAGCAAAAGACAATTCAGTTACCTGATGTTGCTGGAGATTAATTTGTATGTACAAAAGATCTGGTACAACAGAGGCAATTTTAATCAAAGCTACTCAACCTCAGCCTCCCTGTCTCCACACTGCCCAAGAGAACCATCTTTACAGAGTAAATGAAAAAAGAGTGCTCAGATTATATAGTGAAATATAGTTTTACTTATTTTCTGATCTCCAGGTGCCAACTATTGCTGACTATAAGAGGCTTGTTTGACAGAACTGTGGCATAAACTTGAAAGACCCACATGATATGAAGCAGCTTGTAACATTAAGAGATCCAACCTCTGTAAGCAGGTTTATACTCTCTCTCTTTTGACTTTTACTCACAGAGCAGCAAGAACCTGCTGCAAAGAATAAAAAAACCACAAAAAAGTAAAAAAAAAGACAACCATAGACTGGTCTGGTTTGTAGCTTATAAAAGAGTCAGCATTGTATTTGCATAATTTTGCATCATTACTGACACAAATTTTAGGACACTTTAAGTAATCACTGAAACATAGACAGCATCAGAAGGCAAGCCACAGACTACATGTAAACCTGAGATAGCAACTACTAGATTGCAAATATTTGATCAAAGTACTACCTGTCTACAAACAGGGTAAAAAGGAATACGTGTACTGTATGAGGATTTTCCAGTTATAACAAATAATCTGCCAGCTGAATTTGAAAAAAGTTCATGCAGCAATTTAAACTTCAAGTAGGTTGCACAGAGACAAGTAAAACCAGGGAAAACAGAAAATTTGCCCTGCAGTTGGTGATAGGTGGTGAATAAGCCCAATGCAAGTGCAATGTGTTCCACATTACTGGGGTGAAAAGAGAATGAGAGCTTTGAATTAACAAAGAAAAACTTGGTTATTGTTACACTCCTAGGAGAAGCATATTCTAGATACGGAACCAGATGCCAGTGATTCTGACTATACTAATAACTTGGATACTAAGAGAGAAAGATGTGAACAAATATTCAGCAATGCACACCACATGATTACAAAGGCATTCATATGCCAACCAGCAGGGCATTATTAAATGCAAACACAAACAAAAGCCTCAGCGAAGAGAACAAACATTGCAAAACAGCATAGTTAAGTAAAAATAAACATGGAGGGAATAAAGTGGTAAAGTGTAAAAACCAGAGACATAAAAAACAACCCCCCCAAGTCCCATACCCCATGATGTAGCACCTACATAAAAATAGAAAACATCCAGAACTCAAGCAAAGATATAGGGCAGCATAAAAGACTGAAGTATTTTACATTTGTATTACAAAAAGCAGAATAATACATTATGAATGCAGATATACATATTTCATTTACAAATGAGAAACTCTTTTCATGCATGCATTGAAAGATGCTACCCTTCAGCCATTAATTCATTATTAAGTATTTATGAATGGTCTAAGTGCAAATACAAAATAAGCATATACGTTAGTGAAAAAGAGAACCAAAAGAAAATGAAGTAGAAGAAAAATACAGAACATGGAAGAACAAGGGTGAGATCAAAAACCTCCAGATAATTGATTTTGAGACGGAGCTATACAGACCGCCCAACAAAGAAATACTTTTGCTGTAAGGAAAGCGAAAGCTGTAGCCTTCAATTTACACATATTAGAATCCTTGTCACAAGCAGGGAGACACAACTATGTACCAGTTGATGCATCGCTTTTTTTCAGATATGATTATGAAAGAGTTGTTTCTTGAAGACTGAGACAAGGTGGCTGCAAGAGGACACATTCCCTACAAGGCCTACCTTAAGGTCTAGACCGTTTGTAAGAATTGAGCAAACCCAAATACGTACGGAGGCTCTGAAGTAGTATAAAATCTCTGCTTTACCTTCTCAGAAGTCTTTCTACAACTTGAGAGCCAATCCTGCAAGAGAAACACTCCACCATAGAGCAAACCTTCTGAAGGATGAAGTCGAGTATGAAGGACAAAAGACAAAAGTTGAAAGATTTGAAGCCTGTACTGACATCAAGAGTATGGACATTTACCCAAAAGGGGCTAGATTTTTCTATACAGGCTTCAAATGAAGCACTGAAAACTGTTCACAAAGTTAAGAGACCGAGTTGCAACCTGAAACATTTCCTAGAAGAGCTTAGAGCAGTTGAAAAAGCATGCACAGAATTAAAAAATATAGTAGTGTAAATGAGGCTCTAAATACACCAGTATTTTTTTCTTAATTTTTCTCTATGAGTGTAACTTCAAAGCATAAACAGATCATAAGCACCATCAACAATGTCCAGAACACAGCCTACAACACTGTCACCAAGGAAAGAAGTACCTCTATCAAGTACACCTAGCAAAGTCAAAACCATACAGCTTGGTGGATTACAGAGTACAGCTGTATGATTCACATTCCCAACAAAGATATTGGTTGCCTTGGAAAGAGTAGCAGTTCAGAAGAAAGAATATTATGCTACCTATTATTATCAGGTTCACGATCATAAATTATGATCATGATCAGCAGCTCCATGAGCACCAGGATTAAGATCAAAATTAAAAGTAACAGTGGAAAAGAATTCATGAATGGTATTTGAAATTAGTAACTGGCATTAAGACCATAGTTTAGTTAAAAAAAGAAAAAAAAATAAAAGCTGTGAACTTTGGTAAAGAGTCCACTGCAGAGCAAATTGCACATAATTATAAGAAATGGCACGTCATTCATATTCCAGGTTATAGAAGGGAGACACAATTTAGTAACTAGCTGTAGTGTATCGAGAATGTATGTGAGAAAATGCCTAAGAACAGAAAGCAGCAGCTAGAAGAGAAAAAACCGAAAAAAACCCAGGCTGACATAAAAGTTTAAGTATTGTTGCCAAGTAAACGCTTTCCTAGCTAGCTGAATTTCACACCTTAATTTTGTTAACAAGTCGGTGACAAGCAGAAAAGCCTTCTGTCAGAGGACTAACAGTTTCAACCTCTTCCAGTTTGGAAAGTTTAGCAAGTTGAAATCTTTCAATGCCCTGACTGCCTAAAACAACAATAAGATCACCAAAACAAAAGATCCACAGATCATCACCTAATCACCCAACCTTATTAACCTGAGGATCTTAATAGATGCTAAACATAGTAATTATAATGCAATAACCAAGGTAATTAGAACTCTCTTTGGTGGCCTGGTAACTTCAGAATCAGTTAAGACAGACAATAGAGAGGCAGAACATGGGTGTACACAGAGGAAAAACATGCAACTTTTGCCTCTGCTCTCATATAAAACGTTAAGTTTTTCTGCCTTGAGAGCAAAACATGATCTTCCATTGCTTGACGTTTCTTCTCTGGAACAACAGGGTGGGGAGGGGAACAGGGAGTGCAACTTGCTAGAGAACACACAAAAAACCTTTGAGTACAAGTGACCTCCTGATGTGTTAAAGCAAAACGGGGAAGAAGACAAAAAAAGAGGAGTAAATAAAATGCCGAGTATTCTGCAAACCAGACTAAGTTAGATCAATAGGATCAAAATTAACTGTTCCAGCAGGTACGTAAGACTGATGGACAGAAGGCAGCACATCCCAGCACCTGCAGTCTCAGGTGAACTTCCCTCCACATGGCTCACACCTCTGTGGTGCAAAGATGCTCAAATAGATTTATTAACTTAACGCTACCCTATGCCCTCAGAGGGAAAGAGCAGCAAGAATACAGATGGTATACCATTCCACCTCCTGTGGGATGACGCTGATTGATTTTATTGTGAAGTCTATTTATACGTCTGATTATGAATTCCTAGTGTACTTTGATTACAGCAATAGCAGCTTGACTACTTCCTTTCTCTTAGCACTTAACTGCGTTCTTGATTGGCAAGTGGTATATGAAAGCTTGTGAAACAAGTACAGGAAGATCAAACAAAAGCAATGATTTCCTCTTAGACCACTACATTAAATTTAACCTGCCAACACAAGACCAGTTAGTCTCTGACCTGCAGCAGCTGGGAGCAGCAGGATTCCAGATGGCCCTAGAAAACTGCTTCTGTATGGCCCTTGTCTTATTTGTACTAACCTGACATATATAAAAAAAAAAAGAGCAAGCTGTTTGAGCAGCTCCATGATAGATGAAGTCTCCAACATAGGAAATTTCCAGTCATTCAGTATCATATGGTCCCACCACTCAATGTATGAGATCTATCAGATCTATCCCTACAGCAATACCACCACTATTGAAACTTGAATCTACTTCCACTAAACTAAAGCATATATATACAGTCTGCATGCCATCGACATCTCAAGATAACAAACCATTATGAAGTACTCTATTGCATCTCCTATCCTGGACCCTTAACTTTCCAAAAGAATTATTTCAGAAAGAAGAAAAGATTCAAGTCATTGTTCTGAGGTTTACTATGTGCATACACTATAGTATGTATGATTTACTATCCTAACCAGAAGAGCAAGCACAGCCAGAAGTCAGCACACACCTCACTCAGAGTATTTTTATCTACAAACTTGGCAGATTGGTGAAATTGTATGCAAGGCTTAGAATGGTCTGGAATGTTTTCCCCCCATTATACTGCAAAATAATTCACAGAATACTGAGACCTAAAAACTTGAGTTCTTCTCCTCAAAGTCCTCCTGTCAAACCTGAAGTATGCACAGGAGTTATCCGGCTGCCACTGCATTTGGCCTTGGCTGACATAGATACCAATACGTGCAATAAAGAATACAACAGGATGAGTTTGGGATAACTGATAAGACAAATGTCTTAGGATAAGGATGACAGATAAGGATGACTGGATAAGGATAGAATAATGTCTTAGGATAACTGATGTAGACAAATTCAGTAATAAATTTAGGTCGACGGAACATATTTGTGTTATTTCAAAGAATTTTAATGAGAAGGGCTTATAATATTTTAATATCACTAACATCTGGGAGGAAAAAAAGTAATTTGTAAAAGCTTTCAATAAACCAACTTGTATTGTAAAAAATATTTTGTCTTAGAAGACATGAACTCCAATTATCATATGTAAGGAAGCAAAATTCTTGCTTTAACTACACTGCAAGCCTCAGCTTCAAGTCACATTATGTGACTGGTAAGATGCTCTGAAAAAGGTTATTTCTTTCCTATTGCACAATTATTAGCAAAATTAAAAGCTTCTGTGTTCCAAAACAGAACAAAGTAACAAAAACCAAACATAAACAGATATCTGTTTTAAGAAGCCTCTCCCACATTCTTTTCCTCAACTGAGGGTTAACAATGGATAATTAAAAATAAAGCTATTGTGGGATGTTATTTTTATTTTTCAGTCTGCACTATGAGGTAATGAAACACCTGTGACGTAACCTACAGAAGGAAGAATTCTTGCAAAGGAACATGCGAAGTCCCACGGGGGGCAGCATTATTTCTAGAGGCAAGAACAACTCTGTTTCATCTCTCTCTTGTTCCCAAGGCAAAGTCAGAACTTGTATTGTTTCTCATCTGCATTTCCATTTATCTTATGATGTCTCTGTCCACCTCCTAAACAAAAGAGAATCACAAGCTCCAGGGAATCGTGAGCATTTTTGAAATCTTCTAAGGATTCAATCACAAGAGAATCAAAATGGTCTCAACCCAAGGCTTCACAAACACCACAGAGCAGAAGAAGGTTCACACGCCTGAGGGATGGGATGCCATCCAGAGGGACCTGGACAAGTTCAAGGGACAGGCCCATGTAAACCTCATGAAGTTCAACAAGGCCAAGTGCAGGGTCCTGCACCTGGGTCGGGGCAACCCCCGGTATCAGTACAGGCTGGGGGATGAAGGGATTGAGAGCAGCCCTGCCGAGAAGGATTTGGGGGTACTGGTGGTTGAAGATGTCCCTGATCACTGCAGGGAGGTTGGACCAGATCATAGAATCATAGCATCTTCGGGTTGGAAGGGACCTTTAAAGGTAGTCTAGTCCAATTCCCCTGCAATGACATCTTCAACTAAATCAAGTTGCTCTGAGCCCTGTCCAACCTGACCTGGAATCTTTCCAGGGATGGGGCACCTACTACCTCTCTGGGCAGCCTGTGCCAGTGTTTCACAACCATCATTGTGAAAAATTTCTTCCTTAGGCCTGGTCGAAATCTACCCTCTTTTAGTTTTTAAACCATTACCCCTTGTCCTATCACTACAGGCCCTGCTAAAAAGTCTGTCCCCATCTTTCTTATAATCCCCCATTAAGTTCTGGAAGGCTGCAATAAGGTGTCCCCAGAGCCTTCTCTTCTCCAGGCTGAACAACCCCAACTCTCTCAGCCTTTCTTTGTAGGAGAGGTGCTCTGTCCCTCTGATCACGTTTGTGGCCTCCTCTTGATACACTCCAACAGGTCCATGTCTTTCCTGTGCTGAGGGCTCCAGAGCTGCACACAGTACTCCAGGTGGGTTCTCACCAGAGCGGAGTATAGGGGCAGAATCACCTCCCTCAACCTGCTGGCCACACTGCTTTTGATGCAACCCAGGATAAGGTTAGCTTTCTAGGCTATAAGCACACATTGCCAGCTCATGTCAGCTTTTCATCCACCAGTATCCCCAGGTCCTTCTCGACAGGGCTGCTCTCGATCACTTCATCCCCCAGCCTGTACTGATACCTTTAAAGGTCCCTTCCAACCCAAAGATTCTATGATCCTGTGAAGAACTGAAAAAATACAAGATTACTCAGAAGAGATGTTAAATAGCATATTCATTTCTTTTGCAGTCCTAAATGCAGTTTATCTTATGTGCTACAGAAGGCAGAGACATATTTAAGCTGCATTTCACTAGCATTTTCATCTAAATCACGTTCTCCTGCCCCGAACATTACAGTGCTTTGTCTACCTTAGATGGTTTAATAGAAGTTGCTAGCTCTACCTACAAACCTCATCCTAAAAATAACGGCTACTAGAAAGTAGCACTAGGTTACATTTGATGCAATGACAAGCTGCTAAAGAAACAGTTCTAACCACCTTCTGTCACAGAGTTCATGATATGCATAAAATTTTCAGAATGGGGGAAGCTTACTTTAATTCCTTTATTTGGCATTCAAGCAAGATGCCAGAATTACAAGACTGCTTTATGCCACATGGCTTCCACTTAAGAAAATGCTGTCTCAGTGACAGTACATATTAGGATCCCATATCCATAAGGACATCCCCCACAGATGGGGATGTCAGCCCCCTCTACTATCTAGTACTTCCTGTTATAATTTTCAGTCCCCTAGAACATTATTGAACTTGACCTATTTTGTTTTCATTTTCCAGGATCAGACTTAAAACAAGGCTATAAAAAGACAATTACGTATGTGCACGATGCCGCTCAAGCAGAAATTACTAATTTTCTTTTAATTTTGAAGTTTGTAATCCAAGCCCTTGCTTACCGCACACTGCTAAAGTTCTGTTCTGAACACCAAATTACTCTTTTCTTTAGCAACTGAAACCTATGGTAAGTGCTTCACAGCTACTTTGCCCTCAGAATACCTCCATTTTGAGAAACAGATTAACCCCATTTACAGATAAGGAATGGAGCCACAGACAGATTAATGTAAAAAGTTTTGTGTGCCTGCTTTGAGCCACTCGGGACCTGACGTTTAATATGGCATGATGTAACATTTAATTTGTTAAAAGAACAGCTTCTACTGAATGTAGTTGTAGAAGAGAGCACTTCACTTTTAATCTCACAAACCAAGCATCCAGAAAATTAGATGTACTATTAATGATCAGCTGTGAAAAATCTTATAATGATTTAGTCATCCTCAAGTATACTTATATATGTTTATATAACCAAAGGCATATCTCATTCACCAAGGAATAATTCAGCTGTCTTGATTAGGTCTTATTTACTTCAGAAAATCAACATTTGCAACCAATGAGGCAGTGATCTTGCCAACAGTCTCCTTCACTGCAAACAGACCCATTCCCTGAACAGATTGAGGCAGAGATATGTAAAATACACAACAGTGAGATTAGATTATCTCAGAATACCAAGAGGGAAAAAATAAGGTCGCACAGAAAAATTTAATCTCCAATTCTCTAATTCTTGACTCTCCATCATGCTACCCTCAATAATGTTTTGATATTTTTAAACTCAGTTTTCACAGGGGTTCTAGTACGATTATTAAAGATTATCCATTACTCTGATCCATTTGAGCTCATGGGGTAGGTATGAATAGCTGACTTTCAGGTGAAAAGTTCAATATTCTTGTACCAGCAACCACAAGACCACTTTAGTTTGGGAGCTTTTTTCATAGTGTATCTATGGTGCTCTCTACATTTAAATTTTCTCCTTTAAAAATCTGTCAATCAACAAATATAGTTTGCACCAGTTAGATTATTCTCCACTTTATTAAAAAAAAAAAAAAAACACAACCTTTTTCCCCACCTAAAGTTAATGTCTTGGAACAAAAGAAAACAATGTATATACATCTGCTGCAATATACTAGATAAAAACACAAGCAGAAAAGGAAATAATGTGTTCGTCATGAAGCACACTTGTTTCTTCTGTAATACTGGAGTGTATTGCTTTCTGTGACACCAAATAACAGAAGTTCCATCTGTAATTCACAAGCAAGAATATTTACATAAGAACTACATTTGTTTGACATTTAAGTCAAAATTTTATTACCTCGGCTCCAGTATAGCCTTGTTCTTTACATGTATGGACATAATTACCTTAATTAGTACCAAATACTTCAGTAGATTCTTGAGAGTATGGAATTTTTTTATGCTTCTATATATATAATCACACCTTGAGAATGAGAAACTTGAATCCTTAAAATTTTTTTATTCCATTCTTACCACTGTACTTCAGAGATTTTTTTCCTGGAGGCTCATTTGCAGCAAATGCAATGCAGCAAATGCAGCAAATGCAGCACTTGAATTTACTCACTTATCAGCACTGCAAACACACCTGAGGCCATTAAAGCAGGTTATGAAGCTCCTAGCAGCAATTCAAGGAAGTTTTATGTATTTGTCTTCAAACCAAAAACCAAATAGTGACAGATGAGTACGGGCACTTATGCACAAGTAAAAGAGTTGGTCTCAATTTAAACATTACATATTTGACACTATCACTTCATATTGCATTTGGTCTCACTGCTAGCCTGAGATTCAAATCTTGTGACATTCACGACTATTTTATCAATGCTGAGTCTGCCGCTGACTCATTTGGTAATCTTTGAAGTAGTCATTTATACTCTCCATGCTTTAGTTACCTATCCATGGATTAATTTCTTTTATCTCAAACAGATTTTTAGAGGAATGTTTATTTGCAATGTGCTTTGAGACTGTAAGATGAAATATCTTAAGATTTCAGAATGTTTAAAGTCTTGCTTGACAAGGTCAGGACTCATATGATCTTCCTGTCCAAATGAGTTTCATTATCCCTAAATTTCACTAAACTCTGTAAGGAACAAAAATTAGGCCAGTGTCCTGTAACTTCCATTACCTTGTGGTACATCTCAGCAGGTGATGCAAACAAACTTTGCTGTGGCCACACAAGGATTTGAAAGCTTGCTTGAAAAGAACGTGGTCCACAAGGGGTAAGACTGTCTCCAGGTGTCTGCATAGATACATATGTTTACTTAGTAAGATTCAGGACAACTCAAATGATTGATAAGACATTTAGCATTTAGAACCTCCAGTGTCAACACTTTGCAAGAAACCTTGTATTATTCTTGGCAAGAAACTGTGGAAACTGGTAAGAAAATAGTCAGGATACCTTTGTATGTCAGTGAACTGGAATTTTTCATGGAACAGTCTCTCTTGTAAATTTGTCTGCACCTAGTTTAATCAACAAAATTTGCAGCTGTTAACAGGTTGTGCTTCCATATGCTACCCCATATAAATACATTTCTTAAGACAGAAGCTGGTTCAGAGTCCAGTTATTTTAATTGGACTTGGTACAAAAAAAAGCATAAATAATGAAGTTAGCCATCAAAAGAAGTACAATCAAGTATAGGTTACAGGAAAACTGCTTTCCTCTGACTCAAGACCATGTAAGCACAAGGGCAGAGGCGGTTGCTTGGCTCTGCTCACATACACAGCATAGACAACAGCTGCAGTTTAGCCTTCCTGATCTCAAGCGAAACATACTTCCCCTCATTTAGGGCCAACTAATTGGGCTTATGATGGGTGGAGCACTTTTAAGATAACTTCAGCAAAACTTGAGGTAACTATTGTAACCTTTACTGGAATACATTGCATAGTGATGGTACACAAAGCATCTTTATAAAGGATGTTATTCCAGCAAGTTGCTTCAGATTATGTCAGAGGCTTCACTTTGTTATTTGCATTTCTCATTGCCTGCAACCTCCACCCCATCTTTCAAAAAAAGGGAAGGGAACAAACTTGCCTGTAAGAATTTCTTAACTTTTCTGGAAGGTACTTTTGCTTGAGGCCTGCAGCATTTGTCTAGTTAGTTCCATTTGGTCTTCTCAGACTAACTAAATACAGGGCAGGTGCATGGGAGTGTACTTCAGGTTATTGTTTGCTTTCTACATTGAATTCATTATTTCACATGAACTAGAATGATGAACAAACTGGTGCTAAAATATCGAAACATCTGGAATTTACCAGGATCTGGGATTGAAAATGGAAGTTTACATGATCTATAGAGAAAAATATTTTCAAGGCTTTTTCTTTCAAGCCCCTGAATAAACGCATACAGAAAGGCATCCTCTGACTGGCAAGAATTTTTAACATTTTTAACAGGGACTTTAAAAGGTTTCTGATTGACTGTGGCATCACCCGGCTCTCTGCTGGCACTAACCATATTGCTGAAAACCGACCTCATCTGTGACACCATCAGTCCCTGAGGAATACCCAAAAGTGGAAAACACAGAATATTCGCAGCAACAAGAAGCTTCATCGTTATGGAAAAAAAGGGTATTAACTATTCTATTTCCAAAAAAACCCAAACAACTAACAGTGTGCATTTCAGTACCACATAGTAGCAGAAGGAAGCCTTGGGCCTACTATATTCTTAATCTGAGCCTAGCAAAGTAAAGACAGTAACCCTCCTACTAACCTCAATGCTGACATTAAACAGAGAAGGTAAGGGATAGGGCCAGTGTCAGAGGTGGAATGATACATCTGCATTATCAGGTCATCTGCTGTGACCTCTGAGGTCACACCAAAACAGTGACAGAACTACAAATGTAGTCCAGCTCTCAGGCAACAGCCTGATCCATTTAGTGTGCATTCTCAGTGAGTGATTATTAGCAATTAAATAAGGACTACTGGTTGGGTAATGAAAGTAACTTTTTAAAATATTCTGAAGGCACTTATTTACAGTTTTCCCTGTAAAGGTAGATTAGAGGGATATGAAGTACTGAGAGTCCTGCAGTATATTCTTGTAGACCATTTTTACTCTTTGGCTGTCATCAACGGTGCATCCTTCTCAAACCTGCTTTTCTGATACTTCTAGCTACTTTAGCTTCCTCCCCCTGCTTCTCCCTAAAGCATATGCATGCAGCTCCCCATCACACCTCAACCTGAGCTTTCCCAATTCCTAGTAAGCATTTATAACTAGATTTTGTGCTCTCCCTGTTTTACATTCTTCCCAGTTTTCCGGAAGCCACTTGTCCATCGTTGCAGAAGGTGCTCCTGTCTAGGAAGCACCCTTCCTTTGTACTCTATTTTACAAAGAGACAAATCTTTCTTCCAGAACAACGTATTTATGATGCACTCAGAAATTAAGAAAATATATAGAATGACAACAGAGGGAACAACCACAACATCTTAGCAGCATGCAAGTTCCTTGAAATGCGACTGATAGTTAATCAGAACAGTCATGAAGAGCCACATCACCTAAAGATTCTCTCCGAGGAATACACAGTTTAAAAATAGATGAGGTTGGGATTTTTAGAACAAAGATCTCTCTTTTGTACTTCCAGTTTTGTGAATCCTTAAAAAAATTAAATTTGGTGAAAACAGATGTGCAACTCTATTGCTGTTATACAGCTGCAAGGACATTTTGTCTTCGAAATGGTCATGTTGCCTTTTCCTTACAAGTCACACTAGCTCTTCAGTGTCACATCAGCCCATGTTTATATATATCAGAAGAAAAAGTACACATCCCAACTAGATTTCTTCCCATCATATGTGACAGGCCAGTTTACAGAGCCAGTCTAAGATGATCAGAAGGAAGCAACTCTGTCACTGTTTTCTGCTCCAAAGCTGGAGATAGTGATAAAGGTTTTTAGTGACAGAATTTATGCAACCTCCCAAAGCACCAAAGGAGTCATCCATCACTGATACTGGAACAAGGTAACCATGTTGAGTAAAATAACAAACATCTGGTACAACTTAAAGGGGAAATCTGGAACAGTTTTTTAAGGTCCTCTGTAGGTTAAAATAGTTTTGACATGCATCCAAACCCTGAATCTAGAATCACCCTGCCTATGATACAACTATTATCAGTATTTCACCTTTCTAAGCTGATTTTTGATATAACATAAAAATAGTAATTTCCCCTTCTATTTATTTTGAATAAGATATAAGGATAAACATTACTGAAAACATGGCCGGACCATAGGTTGGCTTGTCCAGCGCCAAAGTGCAAAACAATCATTACTTCAAACACATCTCCTCTAAATGCAATCACTTGAGTTTTTACTTCAGATCATCTATTGGAAGGTACAAGGCCAATTATACATAACCACCAATTTTCTGCAAGCAGGAACAGAATTTATATGGCTAGATCCTGCTTCCAAGGGGGAGGAAATAAAGTGAAAGAGCACACTGAAAGTAAGTGTGGTCTAGAAATATTTGGGGATTTAAATATGCAAGTGCAAAGGACTATGAAGACAAATGATTCCAAGAAAAAGGAAGCCTTATTTACAAGTCATCTACGATAAATGGGAAGCAAGTCCTATGTAACTACTCACCCATGGATCATTCCCCTTGACACTTCTGTGACCAGGAATTAAGATACCTTCTGTCACAATTACTGTGCTTTGGCATGTTCATCATTATTTATAATGGATGGTTTTCCTCAGAACGGACAGCCCATGAAATTGTACATTCAAACTGCATAGTTTAGCTCTGGAGCTGCTAGAGTTTAAGATCTCCTTGGTCTTTTTCATTCCTGTTAGTTTTTCCCCCTTCTTTGTACACAATGCTCTTGCATGCACACAACACTAACGTGACAGTCCATTAATACAGCTTTTATACCAATATACCATCTGTCTTTCTCCTTAAATTAAAAAAAAAAAAAATTACAAAAGTCTGTCTTTTAGGAGCAGTTAGCATTTTTTAGTATTCTATCTCACAAATGTCTCTCCTTTTTTAAAATGATGTAATTTGTAGCAAATAATTAGCATATTTGTATATTGCCGTATTTTATACTTTCACATGACTTGCATATCCTGGGCATGTGCTGTTGACCACAATGGTTAAATCTACTGCCCATTATTCTTTTATTTATTTATTTTAAAGCAAAAGTGGATTGTTCATCGAACACATTCAGATTTTAAAAGTCCTACCACAAACAATTTTGCACATTGGCCATACCTGTTCCTCGGCTGTGCATTATCTTATTCAAGCCTACTGACAATTCCGTAACTTTTTGTTTCTGTGAGGACACACATTTTCCTTGGAGCTAAGCCCAAACCTGCAGTCAAACCTTGGGTGTTACCATCAGAGTTCTAACAATCTAATATTCTCTAGTTCAGATTTGGTAGTATGTCTTGTGCCTACTAGCATAAAAGAAAAAGTGAAAAGCAGTAAAGACATGGTATTGTTTCTACAATTAGCAAAAAATCTAGCCTTTCCTCATCAGGAACTCAACAATTTACAAACACAACATATCCCCACAACATAAGATCCCCAGGAGTAGTAGCTTCAAATGCCCGTGCTTGATTGGCATAGCTCTTAACAGGATGGACAAACCTTGATATCAAGTGCTGAATGCCTAACCAAAGTGCAGTGAAAATGATGCCTCAGTTGGCTTGAATAGTCATGTAGCCCAAGACAAGGAAATCTCAGGTCTTTCTATCACATAACCAAAACTAACCCTCAAGAACAGAAGGACATTTGCATAAGAAACAACTGGAGAATTTAAAAACCAAGGGGGAAAAAGAACAACAGGTTTTAGATTGCTAGCAATTGTTAACCAAATTACAGCAGACTGCAGAAACTCTTGAATTAAAATTTGAATCTTGAATTAAGGAAGCTAAGATGTGCCGGGCAGTATGAAGAACTGGCTGGCCTTAAGTCACCCATGCAAATCAAAAGAGATAAGGAACATGAATACTGTTTAGGTGAGAAAAGTCTCCAAGCTTAAACTGTTGATGGACGGGTTTACTCAGAACTAGAAAATCCATATACAAAACCATACATAATTTATAATTTAAGTCACAAAAGAGCCCCAATGCTGTCATCACTACACTGTATTATCAATGTGCCAGGAAAGGAAGTAGTAGTTACAAAGCCTACCTAAAACGCATAAGGTCTTCCTTTAAATACAGCCAATGTTTATAGAGTATCTTCATCACCAAGTAAGTCACTTTGACTTTTTTTTTTTTCCAGAAAAGGTATCAGCAAAAATTGAGAAGAATCAATTTAAATTGTTTATGCAACATTGGTGGCATAGTTTACCTTTAAACATTTCTTAAAGGACTGTCAGGAAACTTAAGACGGAATGATCTATCAACTGAACTTGTGCAGAGAAAGTTAAAATAGTTTTCTAATGAAAACTACCAATTTCTCTGATATATCATTTCTCTTCTCAAGAAATAAAAATTATAGCGGCTTTTCTGCTAAAAACTACAAGTTACTAGCCAAATGTTCACTCCCTCCCCTTTATTTCAAAATTATCCTGTTATAGTGGCACACACATAGCAACGTTCAATAGCAGTCATATCAATACTGCCATGAAAATGCGAAGCTCATAATTCTGACCTGAGCATTCAGGGAAGCGTCCTACTCTTCAGGGCTTCTACTCAGACCAGTGAGACTTCCTGGTGCACAAAACTCCTGACAACACATTAATTTTTAGTGCCATGGAGCTGCTGTTCTAGGAGCAACCAAGTTTGAAAACTGTGGAGATAACACTGGCTATAGAGATGGTTGTTCAAAGGTTTTATCAGACTCGTTTCCAGAGCAAATTCACAAATAGGTGCCCAAGTGTTACCTTTACAGAAAAGTTTTGCTTTTCACTCCCTTCCTTACCTTTTGGCTTTTTTTGGTCTCATCCTTTCTGCACAAAAAAATCCAATGACTAGCATTTTCAGTCATTCATTTACATGGAGATAAAAATAAAAAATAAAAAAGGCCTTTTTATAGCAGTATTACATTTCATAAATGCTTTTCAGCCTTGCATATGCTCATTTTACAAAAAGATTCATTTTAAAATCTATTCCTTGGAAGAAGAAACAAGTCTACGTACCTGAGAAAGAGAGTTCTTAGTCTCCTTTCGGTGTCAGTTTAAAACTAGCTGAGGTATCTTGAGAATACACTAACAGGATGTAATGCAATTTGTGCTTGATGATGCATTTTCAACCTCTTCCAATACCCCAGTGCTAAGGGCTTCCAAACTACTGTTTTAAAATTATGCAAAACTGTATATGCTTTTGCATATGCTATGTGCATTGTAATGCACAATTTCATTAGAGAAAGTAGGCACTGTGCAGAGGTCAACTCATTAAATTATATCCGTGCATGTCTGTGTTTTCTGCAGATCAAGGATGAACCCTCCAAAATGCCTGCACCTCTCCAAACTTGAGACAAGCAGGCACTCAGCACAAGTGTAACCAGTAAAAGACCCTTCCACAACAACCTTTGATGGAGTACAGCAGTTACCTCAACCTCTGATAACAATTTTTTTTAAGTGTCTTTAGCACATAAGAACAAGAACTGCAGCAACAGATATTTGTCTCCTACTTACAGCTTTAAAGGATATCACAGATGTGCTGAGTTTATTCAGACCTACAGAGTCAGCTATTCTGAAACAATGCTACAACTATCAGACACAAAATGGCCACACTACTAGTCATTGCGACTGAAAAGAACAGAGATTAAACAAAACCAAAAAGGACAGGCCTTCATATTAGTTGCAAGTTCAACAATGATGGAGTACAGTTTTTTAAAAAGAAAGAACAAGTGAGCAACCACAAACTTGTCAATACAAAGATGTTAACAGCTGAGTCGGTGACAGCTTAACAGTAAAACCCAGGTCTCTCTGACACCATTCACTTAATTATTTTCTTTATTGTAAATCTTTAGACTTTAAAACAGCTTGAACTTGGGGGAGCTCCTGCTTTCTGTCATTTGGCAACTCATAACCTGCAGGGCTGTTTCATTTAGAATAAAATGTTACAGAAGTGATCAACAGTAAATCACTGCACTGTGCGCTTAAAAGTCTCATAAAGTGAAGAGTTGGAAAGCAGAGACGATCCGTGTAAAAACAGAGGGGAGGAGATGATTTGCTGCTTATGGCGCAGGACTAAGCTAATACATCTGGGTTCCATTCCATACATTAAATGGAAATACCACCAAGTGCTTCACAGAAGTGAAAGGAGGTTTTATTCATCAGCATTTGTAAAACATTTCGAGATCCAAAGATAAAATATTTTAGTGAAACAGAAATTACTGTTAGGGTGTTACTTTGCTTTGCAAAATATTTTATGGAGCAAAACAACAGTTTAATAAAAATATAGCACCCTACTCCCTTGAATTCTCTGTGAAAACTGCCTGGTATTCATCCATATTAAAAGTCAGGGTACCAAAAAAACAGGATTAGAAACATAAATATTAGCATCTTGATTTTCTGAGCAGAGAACACCCAAACTTCAAGTCATGCACTAACTCAGTCTCTTAATTCAACAATTGACCATAAATATTTATATCTGAAAATGCCCATCTTAAAGCACTTACCGATTCAAAACTGACACTCCCAAATAATGTTTTGCAAAAGCAAAACACAGACTTCTTATAGGTGTCCCACTAATATACCTCAGAAACAACCTAACATGACCAAAGTCAACTTTGCTTCAGCTAATCAACAAGTTTTCCTTTTAATGTAAGTTGAAAAACTTCTGTGGTATGAATGCTACCACAAAGAAACTAGTCTGAAACTTACCCAAAATATTGTAATGACTCAACACTCAAATAGCAACACACATTCATCTTTCTACCTATCACACCTGTTTATAAATTAACGGCCTACAAGTCAATCCCTCTCCGTTTCACCCTTTCAACTTTGGTAGTGGATTCCTGTCATGATATTTTTCCTCCAAAGTCCCACACAGATAAAAATTAAAGCTTGGCAGTATAGTAATATTATTAAAACATCAAACTGCCTCAAACACCACATCTTGGTCTGACTGAGCTTCGCTCTCATTATTTGCACATGCTACTACCAGAGAAGCGAGGTATCCTTCCTAAAATCCCAGTAAGGTCGTTTGGAGCTTCAGTGTATGTACTGGGTCTGGCTGTTGCTTGGATGCTGGCTCGGCAGTGGCCTGCTGATGACAGGTGGTGAGTGCCTACCTTTACACCACTTTTTTTTCTGTTTTTCTCCTCCTTTCACTTATTAAAGTGTCTTTGTCTCAACCCATGAGTTTTTCTCATTTTTGCTCTTCCAGTTCTCTTCCCCCATCCCACTGAGGGGAAGGAAGCAAGCAGCTGGTGGGTGTGCAGCTGCTGGGCTGGGTCAACCCACCACAGAACGGCATCAGGAAAAGGCATAAAAAACATTTTATCGGTATATCTGTGTCTGAGAAATACCACATTCTGCCTTCAACTGACCTTACAAGTCTAAGAAACAAGTCTTCTTGATGATTTTGAAGACACTGAATAGTAACTCACACACACAGACAGACGACTGCCCTCATTGCATTGCTTTCAAGCTTGACCCAAAGCTGGTTCAGCGAAATGGAAGCATTGACAGTTTATACACCAGGTTTTCTAGATTCTGAAGTTCACAGAACAGAAGCCCATGTGCAGGAGAGAACTTTTGGTTTGCATTGCATACTCACATACAAAAAAATGTATTAGTTTTATGTAGAGCTTAACCTGCTTACATTTTCTAAGCAAATTTTTTACAACACTTTTCCTGCTTTCCTAGGGAACTACCAAAGCAGAATGTAAATTTTGAACAGTACAGATGTCAAAAGGGACCCTTTTGGCATAGGGTTATTTCAATTGTAAATTTTTCCTGATATAGCAGTTTAAAAGCTGTTCATTTTTGTAACTGTTCAAGGTAAGAAAAACCCTGTTTTGCACCTGATATTTTTAGTAAAACTATGAAGATCTGTTATTTTTGCCTGCGAATCATCCTGTTACAAAAGGTATTCTTTTAAACACTGCAGTTGCAGTCAGTTGGAAAGTGGCATGGACACTATTCTAGTTTGCACATCAACATGTGAATCCCTTGATCTGCTTTCTGAAGGCAGACTTACCAGCTAGCTGAGAGGAAATGAAATCTAGTTGTCTATTCGGAGTCTATAGCACTACTTTGAGGAAAAAAAAAAAAATCCTTTAACTTAAGTAGACATATCTGCCCCCATAATCACAAAAAAAAAATTGTGAAATATTAGTTTCATCAGAATCAATTAATCAAATGCAATTCCAGTTTGGCATTTTATTCTGTATTTGTCAGAGGCTTATAAATGCTGCTCAAAACTAAAGATTTAGGAGAAACCAGAAAGGAATACAAATGATTTGCTGATAGTTGTTTTGAACACATATGTATATGTACTCATATGGAAGCAAACAGCAGATAGAAATAAATAGACAAGGAAGTTCCAGAGAGAGTCTGAAACTTCTAGAGAAATAATTTTTGGGTTAAGGACTGACTGACAGTAGCTCCAAAATACTAGCAAAGAAAGTATTTGTCTGTCTGATTCTGCTGGCAGCAAAACAAGAAAAACTTGGTGTACCATTCACAAATAAGCAGGTGAACATCCAAAAAAAAAAAAAAAGTGTCTCAGTTTCTCCTCGTGTATGTATCAGTCTGCAAGAATCCATGATCTTGGCTAAGAAAAATAATATTTTTTGTCTGTAAATTTAAACTGAATTTGCACACTTATTCAAACTCCCTGTTTTACAAGGATTTAATCTACTCTCAGACAAGGTCAAGCAGTGCTACCTATCTGCCACCTAGAAACTGCTTCTCAAATTTATAGAAATATGAGCTTTATAGATCATTACTTTAGTAAGAATACAAATAATTTTATAAACAACACTTAAATGCATCAGTATTTGAAATGGATATTGACAACTAGCCACACATAGAGGAGCAAGACTTAACAGAGAACAGAAAATCAAGAGTAATCCCCCTGGAAAAGTACTAAAATTACTGGGTTAAAGAAGGCAAGTTAAAGTATCTGAAGATGCAGTCTGTTGTCCAAAAATATCATCCCTAAAATCCTGCCGAGATGTCAATGGAACTGTGAAGAGCCCCAAAACAAAACCAATAAACTAAAAAAAACACATCATCACAATTTTTATTTCCCGATTTCTACAATCTGGTAAATGCTAAATATTTAGTTATTCTGGATACCGTCTGCAAAACATCACATTTCACAAGTGTTATTGTTAATAATACCGACAGGTTTGAAATAAAAATAAGCCTATTGTAACACCTGGCTCTTTGCGTATCAGAATTACTTTTACATTGAGATTTTTCTGTAGTCCACAAAACCAAATGAAAAATGAATTCAAGATTTTTTTTTCTATCCGGACTGAAGTAGGTAAACCTAGTAAACTCAAATCCTCGCGTCTGTCTTAACAGGTGCACCAAGTCCATCCATCACTCCCCTCCCTTTTGCAGATTAAAGGCCCTTTCTTCTTTTTCTAGTACATATGAAGACTTTTGTTCTACACTACAAGCTAACTTTCCAACATTCCCAAGTCACCACTAGTATTTTGCTAATAATGTCCTTTCCCTCTACCATTTACATCTATCTATTAAGAGTCACTCCGGGATTTCTTCAGTTTTAGAAATGACTGATCCAAGCCACCTTCCCCTCCCCACTTTGCATGGTTTTCTTACAGAATACTTGGGGAGATACACAGAAGGCAGGATCCCAAGGGAGAAGATGTGGGTGCAATACAGGGATAAGAACCACAGCACAACGTGACTAAGACCCAGCCTCCTAAGACAGTGCCTCCAACAAGCTTTCAGATCCATTACAACGGGCCAGCATCCAAGATGTGAGATATACACAGATTAACCAGTTCCTTGGGGACCGAATATTTTCCTTCCGAGTCCTTTTGGACTATCTGCCAAATAGCAGCTGCTAATTTTTTTGTTACAATAGACACACTTCACATTTATTTAAGAAGCCAAAACATTCCATTTCCTGAGTACAAGGTAGTATTTTAAAAGCCTCTCATTATGTTCCCCCCCTTAATTAAAATGCAACTGAAATATCAAACAAGCTACATTTAATTGATGTTAAGGCTGTGAAACAAACTGACAACTGTCCAGAAAATCCAGCGTCCTGAAGAAGCTTCACCCCAAAGCACTGTCTTTAGGAGAACTTACTTATTCCTTCCAGTCACAGGAATTAGGAGATGCCAGTGATTCCTTTTCCAACTTGGTTTACATCCATTAAAAAAAAACAACAAAAATACACGTAGGAGCATTACAGCACACAACTCTGAACAGTCCACAAAAAGTAAGAAGTAGTTGAAAATAGAGAGGGCAATATTACAGCAAACTGCGCTGTATCATTCAAAAGAGCAAGACCAGAGCTCAGCTATAAGGTGGTTTTAACTGAGCCAGTTACAGACATTTCAATACATACTGAATGCTGACTCTTACCATGCAATGCCATTCATCACATTAGGTACTCTCTGGTAAATTCACTGTTAATTGAAAAGATCTAGGCACTCTTTTGAATGATAAGAAACTCATCACAAAGTCATTCACAAAGAGGCCATTTGTTCATGGGAGTGCCAGGATTTGTTTTTGGACAGAGGTATCCAAATAATGTGCATATGCCTTGTCTGTCTTTATGATGACAGAGAGAACATAGGTTTCTGTTCAGCTATCACTCTCTATACACAGCTATGAAGAAAAGAGAGAGATTACACTCAGGACTGGATACATGGCACCACAACTCAAACAGCTCCAGCAACTGAGATGCATGTCATTCATGTCATTTTCTCCTCCAAGTTATTGTCTGTGTCACACATGCCCCTGTGAGCACCTCTAAGGTAGCCACCACTTCACTTGGAATTAGGCATAAAAGGTCTCAAAAGAATAAACTGAAAGCATTGTCTGGAGGCCCCAGAAATTGCATAATGTCACCTTGGGAGGATGCAAGGAGTTCCAGACAGCCGTGTTACAGATGTTCAGGATATTGCCAGCATTTGAACTTTGTGTGTGGGCAGAGGAGGGGGGCAGAGGGGGAAGCACCTTAAAAAGAACAGATACATGCAACATAGCAGTAAAACATGGCTATGCCTTAATCACAGACTGGTTGAGAAGGCCTTCGGTGAGAGCTTACCAGAGCCTTCTCTCCACTCACTGTACCTGTGACAAGCCGAGATATTGATGTTATTCAGCCGTTTACAAGAAAAAGAACAGAACACACCTTCAACAAAGACACGTGAAACCCCAGGTGAATGAAGTTTTGCTCAAGATGATTTGCTTCTCAGAAATTCCATTTCTGTATTTGAAACACCTGGAGCTTATCATTAAGGATATATTCTCAGGGCAGAAAATGCCTAAGGGAGGTCTGCTATCAGAGCTGGCATCTTTCCCACCCCCCTTACCTGAGGTGACAACAGTGAAGAACGGCATACTCACTGATGACTGCAGAAGGCAACACACAGTGACACCGACTCAAGAATCTAACCATGAGTTACAAGGTAGTAAGACCCCAGGCAGATACCCCATCTTACGCTAGCATAAATATATTTTAATTGGATTAATTCCTCAAAGCTATAAAGATCAGAGGGGCAAGACAAAGTAGCTGTTGCAGAGGACCTCCTTAAAGGGGAGCCTTTCCCCTAAATTGTCTCCTAGCTTTCACTGTGAACAGCATTTTATTCCATGATTTTGTTGGCAGTGAACATCTGATAGAATGAGCTCACCTTCCTCTTTTGGGAAATTAGGAGACGCATTAAGCAGGGTTCTTTACACATTTCACAGATTAAGGACTTGCAGACATCTTCCTCCGTTGTTAAGTTACCCAACGTGGTAGGGGATCCAAGAGTCTCATCATTTCCTGAAACAGCCTTAGCACTTGTGAGGTAATACTTGAATCCCAGTGAACTTGAAACACTATTTTAGGACAAAGAATATCTTTCAGGCAGGCTGCTAGCATGAAACAGAATAAGCAAGCTGTATTGGACCAAAACAACCTTTTGCAGGCGGATGACAAGGCTGTGCCCTTAAGAGACACAAGGCTTGTTCTATCCACAACCCAAGCTGATCACAACATGGCATCAAGTCCAAGCTAACAAATGCTCCTAAGTTACCTAAAAGATAAACGTATCAAAAATGCTTCCTAGCTGCCTGAAAACCCAAAGCACTAGAAGTATAAAATTTTAGCTTCTTACAGTTCTATCATACTGCATTTTTCCCAAATAATCAAACCATTTTTCCCAAGAAAGACCAACAAATATATTTAAACACTGTTTTTTGTTTAGGTTTAAATAAATGAAACCAGTAGAGTGTTTAACTTCAGGCTCAGATGAAAATAACTATACGTTGCTCAAGATAGTGGTTGGGTAAAGGAACATCTACAAAACTGAGGTTTTTATTAACCTCCTTCTATTAAATTTGTTAAAGTTACTCATTGTTTTTCCCTCATTAGACCCTCACTGGTCTCTAAAGAGTTAAATTCTTTCAGAGCTGCTTCTATATCCTCTAAACAAAGCACATCACTATCTGACAGATGTCTTTTTAGTAACTTCCAGAACAGGAATCTTCTATCTCAATTCTACATTGTAAATACCAAGCATTTTTCTGAAACTGTAGGCAGATGTCAACTTCTGCATCTGTTTGATAACTTGACTTATATTTAAGTATAACATAGCAGCCAAGATCAAAATAATTCTTAAAAATAAATCTCCTATTTCTGAGATACCTTATATTATAAGAAGATATGACAAACAGGGTTATCCCAGCTCCAAAACCTAACAGATTTATCAGCATTTCTACTAACCAGGAAGTCTGAAAAGTTTGGATGCCTCTTGATAAAAAGATTGTTTTCTATTACTAATTTGGCATTGCATTTAGATTAGTACATCCACTGGCAGAGCATCACCGCAAGATTTTTCAAATGAACATAAATCTCAAGTAAATTCCCAGCACACTTAAGCATAACAAATAGCACCATATCTTCAAACCATGATCAGGTGATGCTGAGCTGGTCTGAAAAAGATGTACAGGTCATTTAAAGTGTACCTACATTTTAAACTCCTGTCTCATTATTTCCAATAATTTTTCCTTCTTAGTTTCCATTTCAATGGAAAATGAATTATTCTTTTTTGGTACGTATAGTCTTATGGTTTTGATTAAAAAAAGTAATATGGATTGTGCATTAGTATAAAATATTTGCATTGACTCATTAGTGGTCTTCGAAGTTTAAAAGGAAACCGAACATGAAGAAAAGTCATTACTTAAAATTGCATCTCATGTAAATAATTGTCTGCTGCTATGTTCTGGGATCTTACCCTCTTTTTGCAATGGATACAAGTTCTAAGTCATATTGTATATAACCAATGCCTCAACAATAAGGTGAGGTCCACCTGCCTAAGCTATTCCACAACTGAGCCACCATGATCTTTATTCTTGACTGCATCCCCTTAACAAGGAGTAACCAGGTGATCAAAATGCATCTACCTGAGAAAAACCACTCCTGAACGAGAAACAGAATGTATTTTAAATTCTTACTTAACACGATGACAGCTTAATTTTTGGAAAGTGACACCTGAGGCATGTATGGGCCACAAAAGCCAGACATTTGTCTGTTCAACAGTTCAGGTTTTAAGT
Organism: Phaethon aethereus; assembly: GCF_964289735.1. Lineage (NCBI taxonomy): Eukaryota > Metazoa > Chordata > Aves > Phaethontiformes > Phaethontidae > Phaethon > Phaethon aethereus. Next base: position 38,504,936 of record NC_138579.1, on the reverse strand, counting down.
ACATGAAATTAACCAGGCAAGAAACACAAGGCATCTTTTAGTTTTCCTTCCTTGGAGCCTTTGCTCTTCAGTAAAGATCTTGACAGTTGTCCTTATTTTTCTCAGAAGTTAACAGCTGATCTATCTAAGAAAATACCATGAAATATATGATTTTTATATACATCATCTAGCAGACTCTCTACACAACTGAAAGAAGCCTTGTATCGATCAATAAAGTAACCACTTTTAGTAGAGAGTATTCAAAAGCACAACTACTCATTATCTAAGGAAAGTGTCTAAAGAACACCCCAAAACCCAAAAAACTTCAAGTTATTAATACAGCAGAAATCATAACCTGGTCATATATATACACATGTGTGCATATATACGTTTTTCAGAAAAAAATCTGCTTAGTATCATATGCAGTTCAAGAATATAAAGTTACATAACTTTTAAAAGTTAGTCAAAATTGTGAGCTATGAGAACCCTAAATGGGAATGTATTTCCCTGTGTTCATTTCCAAAATGACAGTTAATTAAAATAGTTTTTCATTTACACATACTAAGATGTTGAACCACGTAAAGGTATTAGGCCTGCTAAACTCCTCATCTATCTAAAATACAGACATATCTTCCATATCCTTCTACTTGTGCTAAACTGTCTACAAGCATAACCCTGCAGCACTGTAGGGGTCACACCACATGAACTGCTCATTATTTAATACCTGTACTGCTCTGACACTTTCTGCTTTCTAAGATGCAGCAGGCTTAGAGCCAGTCCCGCGAACTTGCTGGAGGGATTATATCTCACTGAAAACTATGAAATATGAATATATTTCCTAAGAGTATGAAATTATTCATAAATAATTTCAAATGGCATTACTCCTCACTTAGACAATAAAGCACAGCTCCCAGATTTCCTCTGGGGACTAAGTTCATCCTTATCTGTGATCATGGAAAAAGTGCACATCTGTTAAGAGTTTAATATTACATACATTTCATTTACCTGAAGGCTTTTTAACAAAGGTGGTTTTAAATGCTTCATCCACCAGTCTGTAACATTTTCCTTTTACCAGATCACTATCATCTACTTACCTATATATCTGGCTGAGTAACTACAAAAAGATGCAGTTCTAGCCTGTTTTATGGCAATGAAGTTTTATGGCAATGAAAAGGACAATAGTAACTTCTGAACCATTAATTTGATGTACTTACAGTGAGTGAGGCAAAAAAAAAAAAAAATTTACTTGCCCCAGCCCAGGCAAATAGAAACATATTTTGTTACATTTCTTACCAAAGCAGACAGAAACCTGCTTTGTTACAGATACTAAAAACAGAGCATCCAACATGCCTGTGATCTACCAAAACAACAGAACACAGCAAGTTTTCCAGAAAACACAAAATTAAGGTAGGCAACTTCTCTGCCAAAACAGAGAGTGTTAAGAAATATCTCCCTCTTGATGGACACGAGGCTGGTAACTACTGAAAAAATAAGCACTCAAACAAATATGTTTACACCACAATCAGAACAGACTGAATCACAGTGCAGCAGGCAGGTCAAGATGCAGCTCTTTTTTCAGTATAATACTCAAGAAAAGCAAGCACTCTTCTCCCATACACAGGCATTAAGCTGGTTATTAATTGACTTCTTATGAGAAGTTTCTTTAAAGTTTAGGAGTTGTGCTTTAGAACTGCAGACATGCTTTCGTTATACATACACACACACACATATATATAAAAAAATAAAGTGACTGGTTGCCAATGGCATCATGCCTGTTTCCACTTCATCCACACTACACACGTTCCCCCTCACCCTCTTCAGTGCGAGACTTATGCCAGTCTTACAGACAAAGGATAACTGTCCAGAAAGATAGTGCTTGTGGTGCTTTATTAAGTGTTTGCTCAACATTCATGCTATGGAATGAAAAACAAGGAATGAAAACAGAAAAACAAGCACCACCATCACATTCCAAAACAGGCACAAATGGGCAACACTTTCATTAGAAGCATCAGTAAAAATCTAACATGCTTATTTTTAGACAAATATGGAAATGGCACTGCATTCATCCGCATTAGGTATTCCGAAATAAGTAAGACAACCTGTTGGTTTAAATGGGCCGCAAACAGTTTAATCTAGGAACTAAAAGGAGGTTATCTTGCATCCGTTGCTAGGTATTAACACGTTCTAGAGTGGCAAAGAAATAGTTCAGGGCAGGGTGCGTGTGTGTAGAAACCGCAGTAAAGGCTACAACAGAAGTGAGGGAGCAGGGAGAGAGGAAGAAGAAAAGACTGGAAGATTTCTGACAGCGCAGAGTGTAAGAACATCAGCCTCTCAGGTCCTCCTAGCACCATCAAAACATTTGTTATCTGAACTTCAATTTTCTTTCTGTGAAAATAAATCCAAGAGAAAAGAAAAGCTGGATGCAAACAAATGATGCTGAAAGCCTTGAGAAAAAGTGAAAAGGTTTTATATAAGAATAAAACTTGAAAAACAAAATTTAACAATGGTGAGTGAAAGCAAGCCAGTCAGGGTGACCTTGTACTTGCAGCAAACAAGTATAAATCTTTCAGTAGCTCCTAACTTCATAGTACTGAATAATAAAGGACAGAGACATAATAGTTAAGTAAAAGTGAAGGAGCAATTTAGAACAATAACAAAAACCTGTACAGTAGTAGTGGAACTTCAATATTCTTTGGAGTTGCCATTAAAAAATACTGACTTGGTGTAAGATACTGACTTAGAAGCCTCTTTACCTTTGCTAAATTCAAGACGCCAGATTCTGCCCTCTACACCTTTCAGCAGGCATGTATTTTGCTCCTTTATAGTAATTTCTTATACATAAGTAGTTTATACAAAAGTACTGCTAAGTTGGTGCGCTGCTATTAACGTTTGAAAATTAAGTACTTTCTCAAATTAATATTAACAGTTTCCAGCTATGTTAACGTCATTCTGAGAAATAAAACTACTGGTATCTTGTGTACAATTTCAGACTCTCTTATAGGAACACACATTTTCAATGTGATAGAAAGTAGTCAAGTAATGACTTAGATGACCTTAATGCATAACAAAGAAATACAGACAGTGTCTTGACAGCAAATAACATATCAGAGGTGGAAAGACTTTTCTCATTTGATGGGAATTTAGAGGACAGTATACTAGTAAGAAAAAAAAGTCAGAGTCCTTCACTGCCAGATGGACCTGATGCTACCTGTTCATGTTACTCTAGCACTACCTGACAATGAAATAGCTTTCCACTTCTGTTTATTCCTCTACAAACTGCAAACAGATTACAACCTGGAGAACTGTTGCTACTCAACTTCTTAATTATAACTGGGACCCCTGCTGCTGCTAGCCTCATCTGTCCAAATACATTTATGGATGCATTTACTGTACATCATTCATTTTCATCCTGCTAATTTAATACAAGGCATTCACCAACTTAAAAGTCCTCACATCTATGCATATTGAACACAGATAAATCAAAATCAGGAGGAGTTCCTGGTCAACCAGCATCTCTACAAATCCCCTGAAATACCTTTAACATTGTATGCAATTTTCATCTGTATGAAATGAGATGATGAGAATTAGTTCCTCTGCTGAGTTAGGAACTAGGTGCCATGTTTGGCAACAACTCATGGTTTGTAAAGATAGTTCAGCTTCTGTGATGAAAATTGCAGTAATCAATTTGCATATTTACAGTATTTTGTATGGAAGACTCATGAGAAAAACCTTAGCACCACAGTGAGGCAGAGTGTATTGTACAGATCTGTTTATCCCCAGCTAGAGAAGACTAAGGTACAGTTCCCATTAACACCAATATACCTGTTTCACCAACACAAAGCACATCAAGCCAATGGTATCCCCAAATAAAAATCAGGCAACCTTCAGAATCAAGGAAACACCTTTCCTTCAATACAGGTACATACAATTATTGGTACATATAGCATATCACACCACATAATCATTTCGTTGCTTCGAGTCCTAAACAAGCCCAGCAGGTTCTGCGCAGCTGCTAAATTCTCCATTGTAGCAGACGTGTGCATAAGGGCATGCAAAGCTTGCTTTAAGAGCCATTCATTAAGAGTAAATTCTAGCAAAGTAAGCATGTGGTAAACTACTCACACCATACTTCTGGCCCTCCCATCCTACTTCTTCGGTTGCCTGGGCTGCTTTAAGATTTCCGCATAATAATCTGAAAGGAATTCATGTTTCTAGTTCTCTACCAGTCACCTTATTCTAATTTGAAATTTCAGTAGTCCCACTGAGTCCCTGACATAAAAAAAAACCTATCACATTCTCTTTCATAAACTATATGCAGCACACAGTCACAGAAGGATGAAAGGAAACAGCCAGTCATCATAACCATGCTTCAGCGGAGTTTAAAACAAGGAATGGTATCCAAACTGGCAAAACTCAGCACAGCCTGGGTCAACCAAAACCCTACCGTAACAGAAGGGTTCTCTATCATATTGTTGTTCTAGGGGATAGGCTGTTTTTTTTTAAAATGGAAGAGAAACATATTGAAAAAAGATTCACAGGCATAATTACAACACTTTCCAGGTGGAACAGGAGTAACATTTGGAGCTTATTCACAATACTGTCAGGACTTGAATCTAAGGTGCTGAGGGGTCAATAAGACATTTTTTATCTTTATAATCTCAAAACTGATGTGTATCTTGTAACCAGACTACATACATTAGATTTATGAGTTTAAAAATAGCCTTCCTTTACTTCAGCTTTCATAAAAAATACCAATGGCAGTTGAATATAGGCTTGTTGCAATAAATAAAAGCCTCAAACAGATTACTATCAAGCAAGTATGTCAATGTAAAGCACAATCACTCAACCTAAGCTTCAGGGTCAAGTTATCAGGTGATGCTATTTTGGCAAAGGAAGAGAAATCATTTTCAACAATCAAATGGTAAGTTGAATGATCTGGTACCATCTACAGCAAAACCTTAACTTTTTTGCTCTTTTGCTTCGCTGATAAAAGGTGCAAATTGTACTCAGAGTTGAAGAGAAATTACATTGCCCTGTAACTTCAGGGCAGGTCACAATACTTAAGTCCTCTCCCCCTTTCCAAACTCCATTCAACAGCAATTTTATTTCTGAATATCCTACCTTTATATAAACTAAAGGCCACACATTTGTCTTGTACATACTTTTTTCCCCATTCTTACAATCTTCAAATTATTTTGTATTTAAAAAAAGAAACAGCCATCTATGTGGGCTCTCTCTCAAACAGAGCTGTATTTTTAAGAGATTAAACACTGATGCTAAGCATCCAAACACACATTTTAAATCTTAAAGAGACTTGATTTCCTTGCATGATGAGCACTTACAACCTTTCTGGAACTTACATGGCTGAGATAAAGTTATGTTAAAAGAAATCTCACTGGACGGACCACTGTTGCACCCAGCGTTATTCTCTATGACATCCAAATCCTGCTATTTGAAATTCTCAAACTCGCAACACCCATTAGTCAAACATAGCAAAGTACCACTTAAACATTCAGGAAACCAGTGATGTTTACTTTGAGGTTCACCTTCAAATGAATACAGAATCCATACACCATTTATTCTGGTTATCTTTGTTACAAAATATTTTCAGGGTTAACCCACTGGGCATGTTGAAATGATAAATAATCTTCAGCTATACAAAACCCTCACTCGGATTCAAATGCCTACAGGGAAAAGATCATCTACACAATGCAGCACAACTTTTTATACATTCCTTTAGGTTTTAATCCTTGGCCAATCCTGCTTTAATATCTGTAAATTCCACATCTTTGACAAGTAAATACACTCCCCTTTGTTTCCCACCCCTTACCTATCCTTCCCAAACCTTCTAGTCAGTCAGTCTTTATTGGCTTGAATATGAAAGGCTCAGGGCACTTAACAAAATACTAAAAGCTTTGTAGTGGAAAAAGTGGCAGGAGGAGGGGGAAAATATAGTGCCTTTTTGTTATTGTTCTCAAATGTTCCTTCAGTATTTGCATTTCAAAACAAGAATATGATACTTCAAAATGAAAACAGCATTTCCATTGTCTTTCATTCCTTCTCCATTTACTAGCTGATATCTAATTAGATTTACAAGCAAAATGTTGTCATTCCATTAAACACTACAGAGAATGACTTGCATCTCTCTGCCTCAGGTTTCAGATACTTAGACGCTCTGGAACCACAGCTTCAATCTGCAGCAGGACGCAGATGAAAGCAAGTAGAGTTTACCATTTGAAGATCTCTCAGATGAGACTTTAAAAACTTAAGTTTCCTCTCCTGACTGGACAACAATCTCATGGCATTTCTAATGAAACAAACGGATGTGGCCAAATCATTGGTCATATATTTGTGCACATTATTTGACTACTGTCTCATCTTAGAGAGAGGATTGCACTACTCTAACTGTACAAGCTGACTGTGTATAAGCTGACCCATCTATTTGTAGCCAAGATCAAATGGGTCAAAAAAATCCACTTATTTTTGCCAATTAACTTCAGCAGGTTAATAACATTCATAACGTAGTGAAGACAAGCACCTACTCTGTAGCATCTTTCATTTGTAGAAAAGTTCCTCCTTTAATGACGCTTACCAAGGTACCTATGCGAGGCTTGATAAAGCCAGCATGACAGCATGACCTATTTCACAGAATCATTAAGGTTGGAAAAGACCTTCAAGACCATCAACTCCAACCATCAAACCCAACACCACCATGCCCTGAAGTGCCACATCCACTTTTCCATAAATACTCATCTAAAAACTCACCTAGACAACTAGTTCCCATCCAAAACAACTTCACTACATACCACCTTATGAAGGGAAACTATATTGCAGAACCTAAGCTAATGGATTTTGTTGAGGAGCACAGGATTCATTCCAGAGTGGCCAGACACAGAAAAAGCAAGGATGGGAAGGTGTGCTAATAGCGCAGACAGAACCAGGGCTGGGAAAGAGCACAAGGATAAACCAAACCAACAACCCACACCAAAAACCACAACATACCACAGCTTTGCTGCCATGAAAAGGGAACCACTCAGCACTTCCTGCTTTCTCACACCAACTCTCCCAAAATTTCTCCTAAAGAAGCTCTCTTTTCCATCCCCTCAATCTTAAAATTATTCATCCTATATGGGTTTAAAGCTCTGTTTAAGCTTTTGCTCCTCTCAACTCTGAATGATCTTCCTCCAGCCCCCCAAATCCACTGCTGTCTCTTCCATTAACTAAATAAGCTTTGCACTTAATTTGCATGGATCTAGAGAAAAACCTATGACTGCTAAACTCAGTCATTGGTTCCAAAACTGAACGCTCAAACCTATTGATCTCATATGCAAAGTAACATATGGGTATTGTTCTCAGCCAGCCAGAAAAGGGAGTTCAAATGATGTAAAAAAAAAAGTTTTGTTAATACAATCTCCAAAATGTCATTTCATGTTATAAAAAACTCCCTTTTTTTTTTAAGCTCTTCTTGCCCATGGAATCCTATACTGCAGCATATTCATGAAACAAGCTAATAGACAGACAGATTACTGAGGAAAACATCTTATTCCTCAAATAATTAGTTTACATTTTTTTATTTCCTTCTAATTTATTCCACAACGGATCCAAGAGAGAGAACACAGAAATTTATATATGCCATGCATGAGAGAGATTGATCCCTTTATCCAAACAATCTGAAATTTCCCTGTATTTTGGAAAAATCTCAATTTTTGGTGACTCTCCATAATCACTCAGAATTCAGTTCAGGTTTCTGTGTTATAGTAAAGTGATTTCTCTTCAAGGCAAAACAAAGTAACAATGTAACCATCCTCATCCTTGCTTTTTCGAAACTTAGAATGAAATCGATTCAGTGTTGCAATGCTATGAACATTTATTTAAAGGTTATTACCTGTAAAAATACTATCCTGCATGTCTTTAAAAAAAAAATAAATCAAGTAATCAAGATAATGATGTGCAATTCACAATGCAGTACTTCATCAATCTCCTCAGACCTAAAACAGCAGCAGTTTTTTCTTGCTTTCTCCACTTCCAATGTGCTGGAATAATTAATTTTATTTACAGGATCGTGGTTTTTTTGTTTTGCTTTTAGTTCTTAGAATATGGAACTGTGCACGTAATAAAGACCTTAAAAAGCCAAGCAGTCAAAATGAATTTTGCATTTGTATTTTTGTGAAAATAATTAATTGTTTAACCATTCTTATTTCTGCCAGAAATGAAAGCCTTTAGTGAAGCTCCTTTTTAAGTCCCCATATTCTGGTGGCAAGCCTCTTATCTCAATGCTTTCTTCTAGAAAGCTTGTAAGACAGTCAAAACCATACCCAAAGAAACTGTACGTCCTTCAACTACTTGAGGTCAAATTTATGGCAGACTGCAAGATCAAAAGAGAAACTGCGAATACAATTCTTACAGACTACAAAGCTTTGTATTAATATGCCTAATAAACTCACATTACTACAGGGATGGGTAACTGTAATAATCAAGAGCAGAATCAAGGTATTGGTGGGGAACTGGAAAACAACCTTCTGGATGGAGGCTTTTTTTATTTTTTAAGTTCCTACTGTGATGGAATGGCCAACAGTACAAAATATTTATTCCTTTATCAGGGCTGAACCTGCTTATCTATTATCCTTACTTCTTGATTTCCAGTTAAAATAGAGCAAATACAATCTGGGCATATTTTAGCCCCTTCTTCAGTGCTGTGTTCAAAGATCTCTGGCCTAAGGGGATATGCTTCTACACAGTTTTCTGAGAAAGGCTGTCACACCTTTATTTCATCTAATCAGCTTTTATTCAAAATATAAAATATAAGGCAAGGCAGAGTAGAAATTTCTTGCACCATGAAAAACTGGGAGGACTCCCACTCTTAGCTTCCTCCTGTCTTAAGCCCTACCCCACTCAGTTCTCAGACAGTATCACATATGGCCAGCTATTCACTACTCTATCATCTGTATTTCAAATTACCAGAGATAATGGCAAAGCCTCAGCCCTGTAAGATTTAGTGACTTCCCTCCAAGTTCTCCTACAACCTGCAGGACTGAAATTCTTTAAAAGCAGCAACAAAGCGTCACTTGCATTACCAGGTACGGATTATGAGATTCCTTGAGCAAGCAACAGTCTGAAATATTCTATGATAAACCAACAGTCATTTCCGTATGCAAGATGTGGAAAGATGCAATTTTATGCTTATCAGAGCTTTTCAAATATGATTTTATTTGATGTGGAACCACATTCAAACATTTTACCTCAGTGTTAACTGTTGGGAGCCACTACCATAAGAATAGCTTTGATGTGAATGACAAATCCCATCTTAAGCAGTTTGGAGTAATCATCAGAACTGTTAAAATAAATGCATATATTCTATTTAGTACACATCAAACAACAGTTTAATGGAAAATCCAATGTGGCCTAGGATTTGTGAAAAATACAATAGGGCATGAAATCTAAAAATGCCAAGTCAGTATTCTTGGTAATTATCACCTATTTCATTGCTGTTCTTCAAAATCTCAAGAAAGATCAGTTTTACCACTGGAAACTCTATCCTAACTATGACAAGAAAAAATATCTTTTAAAAGAAAATCAAAACAAAACCAACCTTAATCAAAGACAAGGAGCATAAAAAGCTTATACTATTTAAGGTGCATATTCATATTTTTTAAATACTGGATACTTTGATCTCCCCACTTGCTTCTCAGGTACATCTTCATTAGGTTTTATTTGCTTGCTTAAGAGCTATAAAAAAATTGAAGATTCATCATTTGAAGGAGCAAAATATACCTGGTATTTCAACTCAACCTGAAATCATGTAAGATTAGAACTGATTAGGCTTTTTGTTGTAATTATCAAAATTGAGATGCATAATATCAGAGAGTAAACGCCAGTTAGATTCCACTACATTCGTGAAGAATTCCTACACAACCCCTTCCTATTTTGTTAATTCAAAGTGCAACAGATGCAACTAGATAACCTAACCACTTTAAAAAAACTAATTTTAACCTTGTAATGCTGGTATTAAAGTGAATAGCAACTAACTAAATTTCACAAATAGGGCAAAGCATTAGACGAGGTCTCCTTCCATCCACCCACTAGCAATTCCACTGCCCACAGGGCATCTGCATTGTTGATTCTCAATGTAAGTGTAACAAAAACAGGAAACACAAAGCAGGGAACATTTAAAAGCTAGTAGGAATATATACATTGCAGTAGAAAGAAAAAATTGGTAGCTGTATCACTGATAAGGAAAATTATCATGGAAAAATCAGTAGCACAGTCTCCTTCACTTAAAAAAGAGACTGACCTTGCCAAAAAGAAATCACTACTAGAGCATGTATCCGTAAGCATTTTTATGCACTGAACTGTATCAGAAGCTCCAAACATTTTCTGCTTATTTATAAAACATGAAAGGGCACATGTCTACTCAGAGATAACAAAAGTTTAATAGTAACATAGCTTAGATTAATTCTAAAATATCCAAAGCAAAGTTCAAGTCTTGGTAATGTCAATAAAAAGTTTTATTTTTCCAAAGCCGATAGACTAGGTCTCTATGCCATTTATCGTATTTGCCCAGCAGCTTTTTGGCAGGAAAAATTTTTGGATAAGACTTCAAAAACTAAAGCCTTATTTGTTTTATGTTGATATTAATGTTTCCATGACTTTTCCTCAAGAAATCATGGTTGGCCTGATGCCTCTGACTTAAATTGCCATTCTCCTTCTAAAGCTGGTAGTTTATTTCCATTAAAGAGGACCTGCACAACAACCATAGACTATACTTAGCAAAACCTGCTAGAAAAACAAAGAATATTTATCATTAATATGATCACAGTAGACTTTAACATGCTTCACCATCCAAGTTGCAGATACAGTGTATGTGAAAATGGCCTTATACTGTATCACAAAAGCAACATGGTAATTAACTGAGACACGGAACATATTAACATAGGAAAGGGGAATTCAGATGCCAAGGTAGAAGTAAAAAAAAAAGGATTTTTCAAATAAGAGCTAAAATTATCTGGTTCATCCAGCAAGAGAGAAGTGCAGGAAGCCTATTCCAATTGGCAACAGCAACAAAGGCTGTTCTCCAATAAATGAGAAGTCACGTCAAAGGAGTGAGACTGATTCATAGTGAGGGAGACAACTTACGAAGATGCCCGAGGCAGATTTCTAAAAGTTACAACAATTCTCAACCACATCCTAAAGTGAATGGAAAGTTGGTGAAGGTGCTTGAGGATAAAGAAAGTAGATTGGGAGGTGAGAGGGAGAATGGAAGAAAAGAGAAGATGGGAGAGATGGAAAGAATCCCAGTAGAAAATAGGAAGCAGGAGTGACAGCCAAAACTTTCCCCAGCAAAATGCAAAACAGAAAGCATAAACAATATTCTACATCTCCTCTACAGGCTAAGAAGGAGAGGAGTTAAGCAATATACTGTGGCAGGTTGTTGATTCAGATCTTAAAATTTAAATTGAGAGACTAGATCAAAGGAAGACTAATTAAAACAAAAATCAAGTACAGGGTGTGCAATTCCTCTCCTTAATTACTCCAACTGTAAACCCCAGGGCTTCACCAAGTACTTCACTTTCAAATTTCCAGATTAGCTCACTTCTTCCACAGCTGAGCTGTTCCAAAGGCAGCAGTAAAGGTATGGTTGCCTGAAATTAAAATGAAATGCCTGTGAGTTCCAGTATAGTCTTTGTAAGTGGATGTGGGCTGTCTCCAACTGGCAAAGCAAAAAGGTACCTCCTGCTGAGGAGTCTCAATCAAAGAGGAAAGAGCTGGCTTTCTGGAAGGAAAAAACATTCACAAACTGACTAGCTGCTCAAAGGATTTAATTACTCTCTAACCTGAATGGAGCATCTTGAACTAGGGACAGATGCAGCTACAACATCAGAGGACTTGTCCTAATCATGAGATGAAGATACCATGCTAGTAGGTAGCTATAATCATTTACACCCTCAAAGTTCCCTATGCATTTCTCTTAGTTTCTAAGTTTATAAGCTTTATATAACCAATCAGTAAGAGCTGTACTAAGAGACGAAACTCACTGGCAAATACCCCAAGCAAAACAAACCAAGGGGTAAGCTCCCTGCAAGTCACACTGGTCAAACTCAGTGCCAGGTAACACCTGTTTAACATGCAGCATTTTTTTTAAAAATGTAGCAACAATCACATAAATGTTAGTAAAGCATACATAAATACCTCTACCTATTTTACAAACATTGGTTAAACAAACTGAAAGATACAGTTAGAACTCTGTCGTCTAGTAAATAAATATCCTTTTTTGGCTTTCAAACATTTTTATGAACTCTAAAACCTGGAATTGGCAGAGTGATAAAACAACATAGGAAGAAAAACATAAAGGAAGCTAGTCCCTGGGTTCAAGTCCGATAGCATCCTCATTAAAATAAGTATAACAGCATCAACAGAAAGGCCAAAGAATGAATCATGAACTAGGTCTGACTACACCTTCTTAACTCAGCAATAAACATTAGTGCTGAATCATAGTGACAGGATATTATTGGGGAAGTCTGTATTGCAGCTTCAGCTTTCAGGAGTGCCGATCCACTACCTAATACTAGTATTGAAAATGTTGAGAATAAAAAAGTGACCAAACAGTACTGTCCAAGGGTACAGCACCAAACATAGCATAAGGTAATGACTTTGGAATAACATAAATCATATGTTTACATTTTGATTAGGAAAACTACTGGCATACAGCCTTGGTTGTCAGACTTAGCCAGAGTAAGGAACGTAGTATTCAAGCTGTTCTCATAATAAGATGATATTGTTAGAAATCCACTTTGTTAGCAGATTTTTATCCTTCACCTGCTATCAGAAATTGCATCACAAATGGTCTGATGGAGTAAGCAAAACTACAAAAAAAAAAAAAAAGAGAAACCATATTAGAGAATATGCTGTAAACAACAGATTACAAAACCAAACACTGGCAACGTGCTTAAAGGGAATCTGGCACTATATATTTATGATTCAGGCTGATCATGTCCTGCCCATTTTTCGTTTTTAAAAATTCAACAAACTCAAGGACTTGGAGAGAGCCTGCTTGTACTGAAAAAGAATTTGTGCATGTTTTACTTTCTTCTAGGACTGAAAGAAAAAGCTTTGAAGCTGCTCTTTCAATAAAGTGTGCCTATTGCTACAAACAGCTAACTCCGTAACTGAGTTTGGCTTTCTTTCCTACATCATAAAATTAATGACTCAAGTGCCATCTACTGTGTCTGCACTCAAGTGCAGTATTTCTACAGACAACAAATGGAAGATAGTGCCAAAAACATCATACAAAAATAACTCCTAAATTTTGTGACAAATGTGATACCATACCTTCAAGTATTGTCCTTCATGCAGATTAACACACATGCGATGCTCAGAAGACATACACAGTCACCTTTGCGGTATGGAATCTTGATTATGCTCTTATCATAACATCCTGTTTTCTTTCACAAGATCAAGGAAATCAGATATGGAAAAAAAAAAACAAACCACACACAAACCTTACAGGAAACACCAGAAAACCAGCATTTGCCAAGAGCCACCAGATAACTGTCATGGAAATAACACTGCATTTTGCTACACAGGGGTTTGCAAGAGAAAACACATGGTATCTCAAAAATCCTTGAATTATCAAATCTTGTCTTTTAAGTGCATTGCTTTATTAGGGAAGAGTTCCAACACTTCTCTTGAATGAAAGCTTCTTACAGGAAAACACAACTGGAATATTACAGGAAAAATACAACGTGAAGTTATTCACACAACACGCAGCTTTAACTATCTCATACAATATCACCTGCTTCATGACATACAGAATTTTGCATCAAAACTGCTTCGCTTCAGCAGTCAAAATACTGAAGACAGGTGTCCTTGCAATGCTGGCTTAAAGTTTGCTGGTGGATTCCTTTCAGCTTTCTGTTACATCCTTTTCCATCACATTCTGTTAAAGAGGGCTCATGGAAACTCACCCCATTTTTCTCCCAAAGGCCCTCAGCACTCAGAGAAAGATAAGATTTGGGGCTGGAATTACGCCCACATGCATTATTAACTGCAGACCATGGAAGCAGTTTTCCTAGGGTATTAGGGGTAGGGGACAGTTTGCGAGGAGTAGCAAATCACCTTCTAACACTTGCTTATTCTGCTGTAAATGCAGACATGTGGGAAGCAAACGAAACTAGGCCAGGGCCATGGAGCTATAACCTCCTCCTGCAAACACAGCTCCCTTTATTTGTAATAGATGGAAGAAACAAACAGAAAAAGCCTCTCCTCTAATGTGAATGTTGCTCTTTCCAGAACAGCTCTCTCTCCAGCTCCACTGGCACATAAAGAAGAATGATACACAATCCTTTAAAAACAAAATAGCCACTCTATCATTATCACCATAGTGAACCACAAACACCCAAAGAGTTTAGGCATCCAACAGAATCCAAGCCCAGAGTGGATGAGAGGCCATATTCAAGTGCCATCCATGTTTCAGCATTCCTTTGAATATCAATTTTTTTTAGTTCAAACTTATACATGCTTATCAAGTAACCGGGAGAATTCATCCAGACTAATAAAATATAAAAAGGTTGCCTCCTACTTATCGGTTCCAAAATAAACACCACAATCAGCATGTGGGATTAAATTAAACTTTGTTTCCAAGCTAAACACTGTGTCATGCACACAATGCAGGGTTTAAAATACCACAAATATTCTGAAGGGGTCACAAGGTACATAAAGGCAAACGTAAGACCAATTTACAGCAGGAAATTTGGCAGAGAGGTATAAGGGGTGGGGAGGTCGAGGCTTGCAATTCTCGAGGAAAACCAGTACAATATGGTGCACACCTGGTTCTCCTTCAGCACTGATTGCCACTGTATCTGAAAGCACACACAGCTAGGAGGAGGTTCCTGCACAGATCTCAAAACCAAATTACTCTGATGTACTCCAGTGTCTGTTTGTAAAAGCACCATGCTATGAATACTCAAGTGTTCGGTCTGAGCTGACAGCAGCCCTTTCCCCTATCAGCTGTGTTTTAGATTTCATGCTCATTGCCAGAGGGTTTCACAGCTGGGAATTACATATAGGTCATGTGAAAAACTCTCTTTATAATACTGCTGTTCTCGGGTCTTATTATGCAATAGAAGCTAATATTTCAGAAGGTTTTCCAACTGCCTCATCTTCAGCTGAATTCACCTTACAAAGATAAACCATGATGTAACTAAAAGAGAATTGCCAATACTATGCCAGTTCCCCTTCAGCCACACCCCAAACTGCACAGCACTTGCCTAAAGCACGTCTCATTCCTCCAGTTCCAGGCTCCTGCATAGTTCCACCAAGGTGGCCTGAGCCTGACATACAAAAGTTGCTGCAATTCTAGGTCTCATTTCACAAGATGCTCTGGCAGTAAGCATCCTTGCTGGCCTGCACAGCTTCGGTATTCCAGGGCCAATCTTTTCATGATTCTGCCAACACGGCTCAGTTTTGATTTCCAAGCCACTACCTTTCTCTTCTGGTTCTGAACTCCTGAGCATCACAGTCAGTTTCCAACCACAAAGGCTGGAAAGAACGGAGAACGATAGCGTTCACTTTATATTCAGGGAGAAAAGGATACTCTCGCCTCAGCATCTGAGCTTCCCATTTCTGCCAAGCAACAGGCCAAAAGCCAACATGAAGTTTGCAAAGCAAAGTTCCTTTCCCTTTCGTGTGGTGAAAAGGCACCACCTTGTGGATGTTGCTCTAAGAGAAAGGAAGAAAAAAATTCCAGTACAGCCAATTCCCAGTTGTCAATGAGAGCATCAAAGGTTTGTATAACGAAAAAAATTACCACCAAATAACAGATACCAGAGCATGTTTCAGCTAACAAAGCATTCTGCCTAACTAAAGTGGGTAATTAAGGCTTTGTTATGTTTAATCTCAAAGTGAATACTGAAGTTCTTAAGCTAAACCAACTATGCAAAATCTTAACAAGGGAAGGAATTTAGCTTGTAACATGCAACAGTAAGCTCCTCCACTATCCCCCCTATATTTATTATTTCTCCAGCAAGCACTGATTAAACATTTATTGCAAGGTTCTAAATTAACATAATTGATTTGCGCATAGGAATTATATATTTTTTTCCATAAGCAACAGCAAAATAGCAGCCACAGTCAAAAGCAGATTTAATCAGGCACTGTGCAAAATACACAGCCACTACCTTTGTCTGAAATAAAATACACAAAATAGCTTTACGACAATGTGTTGGAAGTTATAATAAGAATACTGTACTTATTTCAGTTGGTAAGCAAACAGTGTTTGCCATAAATAGAATCCTTCATCCACAGGCCTTTTCATTAAAGTTTCTTTTTCCTTTTTATGTTAAACTTGGGCCAGGGGAGATACTGGACAATACAGCTAAAAGCATAATCCAAACAACTTCTAGTTCAATGTCTAGCTACTAGAAAATACGTCCTCCTATGAAAAGACCGTAAACTCATTCTGAAAAGCGATTGATGGAACACAAAATTACTGACAATGGGCTGAGATAATACAAAAGGAATAACAGAATACACTTCAGAATATCTATATACTTGGTATTCAGAAGTGATTCCTCTTTTAAAAGCTAGTCAACTCCTTTATATATCATCTTCATATTCCACCAACATTGCCAGAGCATTTATGCAACTTACGCAGAATAAGCAACCAAAAAACCCACAAGAACATAAGATCTGCTTGCAGTCCTTGAAAGTATTTCTATAGTTAATATTTTTAGGTAAATGCTAATATTTCAATGTCTAAAATTATGAAGAAAAAAATGGATTGCAATGACATAGTACAGGGAATTAATTCTATCTTCAAGTTTGAAGACTCAAAAGTCAGTGCCTGTAGTTTCAGTATAATTAGAGACCCTGCATGAAATTATTTCCTTGCAAATAATTGCACCTGCCGTCCCTATATTTCATTATACGAATGCAGAAAATAAACCTGGGAAGAATTAGTACATTTAAGTTTAGTCTTAACCCATACAGCTAAAACAACACATCTGTTGTCAATTAATACATTCTAGTGAGAGGAACAGATAAGCCACTGCATGATGTTCAGTAGCAGCACTGAAGTCCCCTGCACTGTGCCAGGGAAATGCTTGTGCATCAGTGCCATAAGTGGAAGGAACCGACTAAGACAGGACAGGATTAGCCTTCAAGAAGGTCTCAAAAGACTGGAGAAATACTTGCAAAAATAAAAAAAAAGGAGGTGTGTGAAGATGCAATTCAAGAAAGCACAAGCACAAGCTGCTACAAGGATAACTAAGTTTGAAAATAAAGACCAGTTAGCAACACAGGTGTTCTTTACAAAAGGGTGTAGGGACTATAGTGGAATACAAGTGAACAAGTTAAGATGCAAGGATATTGCATTCAGGTGAAAAATTATTCAAGAAAAAAGCCTGAAAGGCCACTTTTCAGCTGGATCAGTTCCCACTGCAATTCACTATATGGCTGCACAAATGCTTCTCTAAGAGCAAAAATGGTAACGTAAGGTGTATATTTATGTGTGTATAAATACATATACATATATAAAAGCCCACAGCACTGTCAAAAAATTACCAGTGAAATTTCACCTTCAATCACAAACATAAAATATTAGTGAGTCTAAGTCTGATGAGTACATTCTGAATGTTAGCCACACACATTTTCATCCCAACTGGCCAAGACAACACAGTTCTGTTTGTTTCAGAAAACATAAAATCCAATAAATTCAACAGTGATTAAATAGGCACCATAAATTGACTGCTGTTGTAAAGAACGTGGATAACACCTCTTCATCCTTGAACAGATAAAATGAAGAATATACAGGAGGGGAGTGGAAAAAAGATGACTAGATGACTAGAAATTAACACAAAGGAGCGTAACTTTAATTTATGCTGCCCCTTTCCTTCACCATTTCCAAGGAAAACTCGCTCCTGATATTGAAACTAAATTTAATATTGTGACTAGTATAACAAGATGGTAGATTTTTAAGGTGTTTTTAAACTGGATTCTTATCACCTATTTAAAGGGGATAAGAGGAAGAAACAAACAGATGGAAGATAATCACCTGCACAAGAGGACTCCATTTGGAGGTATCTGAGGTACAAACTGAAGCAAAGGAAAAGGAAACCTTTAGAAGTAAGACAGATGTTCTCAGCTGCTACATACAATAGATGAAACACCAAGGATACATATCAACCATGGTGATGAACTGCAAAAACTCAAGAGCAATTTGAACAGTGTCAGTTTTCACTTTCAATCGCTTTAAAAGTTGGTGCAAGGGGGAGGAGTGTTAGGTTTGTGCTTTCATTTCAGTACCATCACAACAAACTATAAGCTGCCCGCTCTACAAAATGTCTTACAAGTATTTCTATTTAACAAAAAATTCTGTGTCTTTATTCTTCTGCTAGAACTTCTGCATGCCTACACTAGAAGAGAGGATCCCCTCAAAAATTCATTAACACCAAATGATCAAGCATATCAGTACTGCACACTTTGCTAAACCACTCACATACAAAGGGATGCAAATGACCACAAGCATTTGATGTCTTACAGTATATTGCAAAACTGCAATTTACACATAAAAGAAATGTTCAGGTTAAATGACACAGAAAAACTAGGAAAGCTTAATGTCTCTGTCATCAGTAACTCTTACAGACTATAAACTAGATGAAGGAAAGTTTACAGGCAGAAATATTATCTTTTTCCAGGCCAAGTGACAGGCAGGTTTTCCCAAGCCCCTCTTCAGGTTCCTGGTGAAAAGCTCTCCCTTTTCCTGACTGTATCAATTGAGCTAATAAAAAGCTTTCACACCTCTCCCCATCAATCTTTCTTCACTTTATCCTTACCTCAGCAGTTACAACTCTGACCTAGGAAGCAGCTTTGCTGAAGCTGAGAAAAAAGCTGTAGTAATTAAAGTATTCTGAGGTCATAGACTGTGTCACTACCTGGATTATTGAAAAACTCTGGCATTAATAAAAACATAGCATTGTAATCCCATCTATAGTTACTGACAGAAACACATGACAGTACTTGAGTTTGTGCCTATTTTTAGAGCTCAGGAATACAACCTATATGACTTTTATGAAAGTTGATACCGATAACACAGCATCATGAACCAGGCATCTTTGCCTGGCACGACAGAAATTTTATTTTCCTTGAGTTTATCTCTCCACATATAGCAAAATTTATGGACCAAATCTAAGTAATATTTTGCATAAAAAATGACAATGACTTACATGATTTCTTAAACAACAGAATCTTGTGTCACGTATTCAACTACTAGAAAGAAGGCCTTTTGCTACACCAAGAGAATCAATGCTGTTTATCCTTCAGATGCACTGGGGTAACATGACTGATTGTTTTTAATTACCTAGCATTTCTTTGGACATTCTCAGTATCTGAGGAATATTAGAGCTACAAACCCCCAAACTTATATAAATAGTGAAGTTATATTCAATAGAATCAATTACAGTGTCTGCATGGCATGCGTATGCTTCGGGCCTGCCTACAAATTCTAATGTTTTCTGCTCAAAACTCCAGAAGGTTCTACAACTGTACTAGGGCCAGGTTCAGGATTTTAAGCAGCACCTGGCATTCAGGCTGCATCATTCATTCCAAACAAGTTGGTGAATTTACAGCTACCCAGTACTTCACTGTACACTCCAGTAACAGCAAATCAAGTTGTGTACATGGTATTGCTATACAATCTCACATTTCCTGGCATTTCACAGATCTCCTCCATTTAGTATCTCCTTAAATTCGGGAGGCTCTATGAAAAAAAGCAGCAGTTAGGTCTTTGTACCAATAATTCATGACATATTCACCAGTATGCAAACCTTACCTTTAGCATCCAGACAAAGGACTCAATTGCAGCAACCAAGAATAAATAGTACAGGCTTCTGCACAAATTGTTTGTCCTTGAGAGGAGAAACACATCACCATTATTACTAGTCAATTATTCCTTCAGAAGGAACTGCAAAGCCAGCTTCACACAATATCAAAAATAGCAGTGCTTAAGGGCAAATAGAGCACTTAAAGTAAAAATGAGTCTTAAAATAACCAAACAGAAGACAGATATTCTTTCAAACTAACCCCATTGAGGAACACTCCAACATCAGAAAAGACAAGCAAACAAGACATTAAGGCAACTGAAATACAAGCCTAGTAACAGACCAGTCTACTACCACTCTATAATAATGTCTGGTAATAGCTGACTCTTGGCATGGAAATAACAAGTTTAAGGCTTTGGAAATGAATGGAATCACAACTTCTTGGTATGTATTTCAACAGACACTGTATTAAACTGGTGAGAGGTTTGACATGTTAGTAGTCCAGTCAGAGGTGAATGACTGGACTGAATACAGGTAGGACAGTTAAGTAAGCAAAATGCAATTTATTCCCTAGCACTGGATTTTATAAGATGGCAAAGATTTCATTACAGCCTCTCAGCATAAATAATGTTATTGTAGGAGACAGAAACTTGTAAATATACACAAATATTATTTTATCATTTAGAAATTTCTTATTTATATTAACAGGTTTTATGTGACACCAAAAATTGGAGTGAATTGTGATTTACAAATTGTGGCCTTTAGAATTTGATAGTATTGGAATTTTTAAAAGTGCACACACACACAGAGGTACTGGACCACACAAATACTTCTGGAAACTTTGCATCTCCAAGTAACTAGTATGAAATAATTTTGATTTAGCAATAATCTTAACAGTTATTCTCCAGTAACTGTTCAGTATCATGCAAAAAGTAGTTTGGCAGTCTACAATCACACTACTTTCTACATCGATAGCTATCTTTGCTGCAAACCAAATTCATCTTCATCCGCGTTTTAATGGAGGGAGTCAAAACAAAAAACCGCACACTTACTACATATAGACCCATTCATCTGAAAACAGACCTCTAGGGGCTCTATCTTCAGATCAAATCAGCAACTATCATTTGCACAAAATGGTCTTAAAAATAGAACTACAGAAATACAGGACTACAACTATGTGCAGAACTTCTAATGAGATTAAACAAGCTACTACTACTTGAAACAACTGCTGCAACCAGTGTAGTTCAAACAAAAGAAGTAACAGGAAAAGTACCACAGGCCAAGCAAGTTAAATCAAGATCATAGACATTCACCTAGAACTGAACTTACAGTCTTGGACAATTTAAGTTCTCTGTAAAATTTCCTCTTATTAGTAGACAAAAAACAGGAGCTGGAGATAACTACATTCTACAGACTTGTAAAACAGCAGCTGCAAAAACTTGGCTAATGGTTTAGCCATAGCATGCCAACAGATGGATATGAAACTATTAATAAAGAAGGAATGCAAGCATGTTATGAACTGTACCAGCTATTTTATGGATTGTTATACATTTCATTCTGAATTTTAGCATAGGAAGAAACACTGTGGTTTGAAAATCTACTACTCAGCATAGTTTCTGACCTCAGCTATAATTCATTATGCATGGATATATTAGAACTCCAAATACAGCATATTATGATGCTTTTTAAAACCAGGACACTGATCTAATGATGCACAAAAGCCCTAAGCAATGTAACGATAGGCTGTATGCAGCCAGGCATTTGCTCACCTTTAGTCAAAGTACAAAGCACCGTAATACTGGTATGTAACAAAATCCTTCCTAGAGCTGTCAAAACTTTAAAGGATCTTCTAAGCACCTAACACTCTTTTTCCTTGCTTGTTCTGAGTAATAACCTGGTTAGCATTTTTGCTCATATTTACCCTTTTTACCGGAGATGCAGTTTTACATTCACACTTTGTGCTGCTGCCAGAAACCACGCATTCCTGCCCCTCGTTTCTGCCAACACCAGTGCCTGTTGAGCTGCACAATTGCCCACTACTTTTTTTTTTTAATGGGTTGCTTTTCAGATAGTTTACATCCTTGTTCAGGCTCATCAGCAAGTATGAACCAGTTGCAAACTCTATACTGAAATGAATTATAAGGCGGGTAGGAAGGAAAAAAGCATGTATTGTCCTCTTGCTGCTGTTTAATCTCTGACATTGGTTGACCACATCTTCTTTTGGGGCTACTCGAACTTTCTGTAATGCTCAGTACCCACATGCTACTTCTGATTTGCACAGATAATTTATTCTGCTTGCAGCTTGTATCTGGTAGTCTTCTTTCCTAGGGACAACTTCAGAATGGGCTACAGGTCAGTGGATTTCCAGACAGAAGCTTCACCAACTTGCTAGTTCCTCTCTTCTGTGGCTCCCTTAAGCCAACTGAAAAAGGAGGCACAGCAAGTAAGCATTGCTGCCAGGCCCAGAACAGTATCTCTAGCCAATAATAATCTCCTTTACTATTGTCAGTCTGCTCCTTGGAAATAGGACAAGCAGGAACAGACTTCACAAAGCATCTGTCTGCTTCCAGTAGCTCCATTTTAGGGCCATTGCAGAAGCAAAGTAGAGCATATCTGCTCTAATATGGTCTGTACCCAGGCCTCCTCAGAAACTTCGTGCTCGCTGCCGAGGCATGACTGTTTCCATTACAATGCCATGAAGGGCCATGACATGGAGCTCCTCCATGCAGCAGAGAAAGATATACACCCAACATATGACAGCTTTAGGCAGCTGGTTGTATATACATACCCCCAGGAAAACCTATGACAGTGCATATTCAGAAGATTTTGGGGGTTAAGAATTTTCCCCACAAACAGATTTTGACACAAGCAAACCTTGAATGTTTTATTAGTCAATTCCTCTTCCTAACAAGCTCTTCACTATCTAGCTAGAAAATTATATGGAAAAGGACGTATCACCAAAAAGGTGAGCAGCAGGTTCCTGTACTGTTCCTAGAGAATTGAGAGAATTTGCTAAAGACGTAAGGGAACAGTTCTTAGATATAATTCCAAACCTTTCTGGGCAGACCTGAGGTTTGTTAGAATAAGACATTGTTTAAGGAAATCACAGAAGATAACAGAAGGTAAGGGTCTGAATTAAAAAAATCATCTTAACACTTCATACCTCGCTTACCTTTCACTGCATCTTCTCTCACAACTACTGGAAGAAAAGAGGCTTAACATACATTTGGTGATGCACTAATTTAAGACTGACAGATGGACATATAGCCTTACATCAAACTTCCATTATCCAGTTGTAGCTTGCTAGTACTGTTCATAGGGTTTGCAGAGAAATAACTTCAGTTTGGTATTTCAGAGATGGACAACATCTGAAGCCTGTTTGCTTAAACTAACGTTTTTGAGAGATAATGTACTTGGAGCACCAGTATGTGCCTGCAGCCTTAAGCAAGCCCCCCTTTTCCCTAGAGGGGACCTTTATGAAGTTACAAAAGGCATCTAAGCAGTAAGCACTTTTAAAGCAATTTTCCTCTACAAGAACTAAGGGTTTCAGTTGCATGAAGTAGTGTTTAGTTCATGTATTGGAGGAGATTTTGCCAACCAGCACATAATGAAAAATATAATACCACAGTCTGCCAAGAATCCAGTCAAGACTTCAGACATTGTTGAAGAGCAAAGCATTCTCTGCCCCACGGCAAAAGTGTGAGATGATAAATATGAAAGTATGGAAATTACTGGACTCTAAAGACAAAGAAAGTGATTTGTGTTCTTGGGGTATATTCTCAATGCAGCTCATCCAAATCAGAGTATCAAAAATGTTAACAGAATATTGGGGGGAGAGATACTGTCTTACTGAAATTCAGATGTAGTCTCACCAACAAAAACCAGCATCTCATTCACTCCTGTCTACTTAAAATTCTGCAGATGACTGCTCAGTCTTATTTAATAAAAACCTCTAAGTCTAATTTTGTTTACCTAGAATATTACAACACAAGTACTATATTCTCAAATGAGATATAGCTATGCATTTTAGCTAGAGGCAACATAAGTTTTGATGAGATTACCGAAATCATGTAGATTCTCACTGGAATCTCTATTTGGAATGAGTCTCCCTCTGTTTAATTATACTGAACTTATACTGAATGAATTAAAATGCTTGCTGTTAAAATGATGGGTTTCCTTCTTTAAACAAAAAGTTGGGGTGAATAAATCAACATAGATAGCTGCAACTTCCATGAATAATGATACAAAACATGCATGTTCTCAATAAAGCAGATGGAGTCTTCTTGTAGAAAAATCAGAATGAACTTGCTCAGGGGAACCTACATTATAGCTCATAGATTCCAATTCCAAGTAAAACAGGGGAGGGAAACCAGAACAAAACCCACAACTCTTCTAAAGCACATAAGTCTCAACAGTAGAAGAAAAAGCACAGACTGAAAAGCTTGTCCTGTAAATCTAGATACTTCTACTTTCAAGGCAGCACAGGATCATCAACCATCTAGCTGTAACAGTTTGGTCTGGTTGTCTATTATTACCATCCAACCATGTGTAGAAGGAGAGGAAATTTTGCAGACTGAAAAAGGCAGGTCCTCGAGTTAACATCAGCAAGCAGACTGCATCATGAAACTTCCAGACCATACTTCATGACAAAGCAGCCCCAGCAGTGCACCTGATTCCACCCAAATGCAATATTCTCACAAGTCAGTCCTATAGACACAAAGAGGGAAGCGATATCATCATCTCTACTACTACCAGTTTCCAAGCAAATAGATTTTACTTTTGATCTCTTGGCACATTTATATTGTAAGACATATGCATTGCCCAACCTTAATTTCCTCTTATCCCCATCCCTTTACACCTCAGGGAGCTGATACAATATTATTTAGGAGTAACAATTGCAGAGCAGGTCCTCTTTATTCGCAGAAGCCCTGGAGCTGAGTAACTGTAAAGCAAACAAAGTCTAGAGAATCTGGAAATCAAACCGCTAATTAGTCTATACTGAGCTCATACAGGTTAAGATTTCTACAACAACTCGTAATCTGGTCAACTATACTTTCTATTGCTATCCTGTCTAGAGACTAGAATCACTTTCAGTTACACGTTATGCAAATGTAGAAATATTCCTAGAGAACTTACAGTTTAAATAAAATCAAAGGACAAGAAGGAAGCACAAGAAAACATGCAAAGAGAATGGAATACTCAAAACTTAAGTACTTCTCTGCAGAGTCACAAATAGGTTATTGGCCTAAAGGTTCAGGCAATTTTCACACAGTCAAAACAGTACATTTTGCCAAACCCTAAACTCCCAATAAAAGACATAAAAGCCCTTCAGTACAATTACTGTTTTCTACAGCACAGAGTAACAACATGACAGGGCAGAAAAAAAATTACTGTGTTTTTATTTTAGCAGTAGAACATCTTATATAGTTACATTACTTAAACTAGAGAAATATAACCTAGATGAATCTATTACAGGGTAGATGAAAAGTTCATTGGAAAATGACACATAGGCAGTTACTAGTGTTTAAAGGTCTCTTACGAACAAAATTATACAGTCTGCTTGAAGTCTGGTTCTATCCAATAGTTACACAAAGAATCTGTAATAGAAAGAATGATCATTTTCCTTGCAAAAACAGGAAAGCAGCGAGGAGACTGCAAGTACACTAGAATGTACGATTAGAATTCAAAACCATCTTGACATGTCTGGAAAAATAACACATTAGAAGGAGGAGCAACTAGCTAAGTACCAAGTCAGCAGATGAAGATCCAGGGTTTTAATGAACGGTAAGTAGATGACATCAGGCTGTTGCAAAGAAAGCAAACAGTGTACTTGTATGCATAAACAAGAGGATGTCCTGCAAGGCACGAGAAGAAATCCTTCTCCATACCTAAACATTGGTAGAGATTCATCTGGAATACTGTCTCAGTTTTGGGTACCTCACTTTCCAGATGATGTAAACCAGCTGAAGGGAACCCAGAGAAGTGTAACAAGAAAGAGTATTAGAAGACACAAGAAACTGCTAATTTATTTTTGATAAAGCCTTTCAGAAATTCAAGTCAAGACAGATACGAGGGAAAGTGTCTGCCCTCCTTTATAGCAAGCACTGTCCATGATCGTATAGCAGATCAAAAACAAATATGGTAATAAAATCTCATTCCTCTCAACTCCCTCTCCTATATGTTAATACTGGTGCCTTCCATCTACGTAATTTTGTATGTGCAATCATGCAGAATGATAGCTTTTGGCAAAGTCACTTGCACTGTAAAATGGAAAAAGCAGTGGAGGCAATACTTTAAAAGAAACGGAAAACTGAATTCCAGTATCATATAACTTTAAACTACCTCCTTTTCTATACTTCACCACCACATGAAAACAGGAAACATTGCTCTACCATTCCTCATTCCTTTTCCTCAGCAGTATTAAACATTTTATGAGCATAGACAGTCCAAAAGGAGCACTGTGTTGGGCCATAAACTGCAGAAACGTATATTCTCCAGGAACATATTAAAAAAGTACACAGATGGCAGCAGTACTGAAGATAGTTATAATTTAATTCTAACCAGTCATTTTAAACAAAAACAAAGTTGTGCCTAATGAGAATAATTTTTAATAGCCACAT
The DNA here is from genome assembly GCF_964289735.1 of Phaethon aethereus. Lineage (NCBI taxonomy): Eukaryota > Metazoa > Chordata > Aves > Phaethontiformes > Phaethontidae > Phaethon > Phaethon aethereus. The sequence continues at coordinate 38,478,526 of NC_138579.1, read as the reverse complement.
GAGAAGACAAAACCATCTAACTTTGCCACTGTAATGACACTTAGCAGTTGGATTAACTCCCTTTTATGAAAACTAGTTTTTGCTCAGTACTGTGGAGCAGGGGGATAATTGAAACATAAACAATCTGCCAACAAAAACTGGGTTTATGAAGTTTTAGCAAGGGCAAAGAACTAACTCCAGTCTGTAAGTTCCCTTCAACCATTTTGTTTTCCTAATTAAACAATAACACAAATCAAAATTCACTCCAAACCACGCAGTGTTCATATATGTGTGAAATTTTGACTTAAGCAGGTTTTTGTAAGAAAACAAAGGGTAACACTACAGTATTGAATTAAAAAAAAAAAACACAAAGCTTATAAACTCAGTTCTGGGCATGAAAATACTGCTAAGTATAACTTGGGAGGAAATCTTAACATAAAATGTTTTGTTTCACAAACTATTTGTTAGTTGAACTGATGAAGCATTGGACAAGGTTAAGTATTCCTCTTTGCACCAAAAGATAGTATGTTTGAACCCAAAAGTTCTGATATAGCTAGCACGAACATCATTTTCTAATGCTGCTCAGTTCACCATTTAATGGAGGACATGAACACCAACTTGGATTTTGGTGCAGGGGGAGTGAAACATCATGAAGAGAACAAGAATTGTCCTTCACTAGAAGAAAGTTAGTTTTGGAAGTTTCCTGATTTAGGAAACAAATGAGCTGTTTTCCATGGCTCAAAACAAAGCTAGGGCTATTCAATGTTTCTTTAATTCATACAGAATAATGAAAGTCAGAAAATTCTGCAATATCTACATTATTCTAAATATTTATGCTTCTGTGGATAACATTCACAATATGTTTAGCATAAGACACGAGTATCTTTTCATCCTATTGAGTTCATAGGAGGAACTCAGTTTCTCCAAGAAGTTGGTGAATTACCGTCATAAAATTCTGCAGGTTCAGAAGCACTATTCTGTGTTTTCTAAGCAAATAATCCCAAATTGTTTTAACTCTCATGCTGCTCCCTAGAGAAATATAGAGACTTCATGAAAAAAAGTACCAAAGCTGAAATGGAAGTTAAAAGCAGCAGGAGCGAGCGAGAAAATAAAGTAGCAGCCCCACACTGAAAGGAGAATTACATTATTAGGTAAACCTCAACCTTTTGCAGCAAGCAGATGACCAGGAGTTCAGTGTGATTACACAGAAATAGAAAGATCCTTCTATTAGCAGTTGGGAAGAGTATTCAAGTTCACATACATACAAAAACACAAAATATGCTCAAAACTTGAGCAACAAGACACTTTACATAAATACCAGCAGCTCAACAGAAAAGGACTCATGCTTTCCACTGAATTCTCACCACTAGAAACTGTTTGAACCACATCTGGCCCAAATATGGCTAGTAAAATTCTGGTAACTCAGTTCCAAAATGTTTTCTTCTGATAAGGTTAGCTCCTCATTAAAAAAGTACAGGTTTCTATGTGGTATAACATATAAGATATTTCTCTTTTTAGAAGACTTCAAAATGGAACCAATTCTCTAAGTTTTGGAAGTAGAAAAAAGTTTTTCTTATTCTATATTTAAAGAACTTGCAAAGATAATTAAATTCCTGTTTCTGTAACACTGGTATTAAAAACACTTTTTAATAGCAAAGTATAAAAACAAAGTTTGCATTTCAGCAGCTGACAGTACAGATACAAATTCACCTGGAAGTCTAATGTATCTCCATAGTTTTGGAAAGTCAGCATACAGTGTTGTTACATACTGTAACAACAAATCAACTGTCCATTTTTTCCAAACTTTCTACGTATTTATTACCAATTCAAAGGGAACTGGCATTTAAACAACTTTTCTTCAGAAATCTTCCATTTTGGAATTTGTTTATCTCTCCATAAACTAATATTTTCAAATATCAGAACAGAAATAGCAAAGGTGCAGAGGAGCTGACAAGAAACCATCTATGTGGAAACAGAATAAAACAGAACCAAGGATGAGGCCAAATGGAAATATTTGCTTATAAAGAAAGAGAAAATTAACAGTCTGAATATTCTGTCTTTGCCAACAGAAGCACTTCTATCTTGAGACACTTTACTGCAGAAAAGGCACTGCAGATGTCAAGTCATTTGCACTATAAATTGATTTAAGACGCAAAAACTTACACAACCCAAAATCAAATATATATTTAGCTAAACATTTGGCTTTCCAAAGCAAATTAAAATCTTGGGTATAAAGTTTACAGAGCAGACTGCATAAAGTGTGTGTGAAGCACTGAAACAAAAAATGTGAGAACTGAGTGTGAAAAGAAAATTGACTATGACGGCTTTAATTGCTGTCATATTATCAATACTGATAAAGTGAATTTTTACTTTTTAAATGGAGCATGTGGCATCTAAAGGGGAAAAAAACATTAGCTGTGGAAATTATGGGCTTCTTGACTACTGTTAACTTACTCATCATAGCAAATAAAAGCATTAGGGAATAGTTACATGAGGTTTGTCTCTCATTTGCACTACAAATCACAAGTGAGAGATGAGATCTCTCCTCCTAACCTATTTCATATTCTCACAAAGAACAATTTAAAAAAAAAAAATGAAAGATACTATTACACATTTGCTGGTAGTAATGATAACCAACATGCTTATCATAAATAACAAAGGTTCACTCAACAGATCTAAGAACACAACCCAGACAACAGTATAAAGCATAGTCAGTGCTGTAATTTGATTAGCCTTAGGGACCTACAAAGCAAGTTTCATCTTCAGTCTCAATTTGACATTTAAAAGAATGCTTAAAGCAGTTTGGTTTTGCAACTGCCACTCTTAGAGTACTTTTCCACAAAGATGTCTAGCCAGCTTCTCACATTTTCTCAAGTACTAACAACTAGAAGACCAGGTTCTAGAAATAATAATTTTTGGAAGCTAAACAGTTAAATCTCAAGAACAATTCTAGTCATATTGGGTTTTAGTTTTAGTTCTTCACTGAAATGGAGACAACCTTTCTCTCTCACCCAGCATGAACACTAAATTAATTTTACTGACTACCACTTACTAATAGTAAATAGTTTCCTACGTATATGGAGGAAGAGAAGAAAGAAAATCCAGATTGTATTTTGTTTTCTATTCTTCTTCAGAAGGCTAAGGAAGTCAGGAATCTAGACAGGAAACATATAGGACTGATTACTGCTGCTTAAATATGTAATCTGGTAGACAACATCAACACACACTGTAACAGAAAACATCCCGATCCAAATGCTCTCAAGTACAGTATGCTCTAAAATAGATAAATACAATGTAAACTTTTCATATAGCTTTACATATTCACTGGATTTCAAAAATAAAGGGCTTTTTGTTTGATTTATAGTCAAGCTGTCCTTCTCAGTTTCTAGCAATCACTTTTGATCTGACTGGCTAGTTTCAACCAAACCTGGCAGAAAAAAAAATAGGTTTTGGTCATGGCTGTGTGCAGGGAAGGGGAAAAAGGGACATTGATACATAGTGTCCCATGGAGGAAAATGCTTCAGTAACTGTTCACTCATCAGTACAACTGCCAGGTGGTTTGTCAATAGGCCAGAAGCGATCCAAACCTTGTGCTGCCTCTTGGCCAGGCATCATTTAAAGAGCCTAGGATGGAATTGGGCTTACTGCTAAGTTAGATGGAAGAAGGGATCAAAAAATGAAATCAGGCATCATCTTTCACTTTTTGAGAAGCAACTTATGTTTTACTAACATCCATACATAATAAAAAAAGTTTTGTCTTTGTTTGTATTTTACAAACAAAAAAAATTTCAAAAACCATTAAGTCAAGTAAAAATTTATAATCACACACTTTCACTTGCTTCATTCAGTGGCTAAGATGGTGCCATTCAGTGAATATATTTAATATTTTTTTTGCATCTCAAAAGATGGATTAAGGTTTCATTTACTACACATGATTTAAATTTTACACTGAGGATGGCAAGTGTTACTGTCCAACGAGCATCTATACATTGTTCATGGACACAGTATGAGTACTTTCTGAACAGTAATGACCCTATCCTCACAAACAGCTCTGTTATTCCAATTTTACAAACTGAAAATAGAGGTGCAGAGAGGTTACTGAACAATGAGAATCAGTTTTGAGGCAGTTAAGATCAGCTTTTTTCCCCCCAACTACTTCATACCATGTTGAGTTACTTGGGTTTGAAACAGTTCCCTTTGAGTTTGGTAAAAGCTATGAATGCTAGTCACTTTTGCACATCAAACTCGATATCCTGACACCATGAACACACAGTTACAAACAGCTAGAGAGTGTGGAACACCAGCAGAAAGAACAGAGTTAAACTCACTTGAACTTCAGCATAACATGGTAGTATAGGGGTTCCTCAAATTTAATCCTATTTGAACCCATTTCCTTCTTAGGAAATGGGGAAAAAAAAGACCATTTAAAAACACTCAGTAACAAGAAACTATTTATGTTTATGAATGCATTCCAATAATTAGTCCAGTAAGAACACACTCCTTATTTAAGGTCTGAACTTGCTTAATTCAGTTTCCAACCACAGAACTGTGGTATACCTTTGTCAGCTGACAAGAAGGTTGCTTTCATCAAATACCTCTTCCTCAAGTAGGTACATATTGACTAAGGAAGAAACCCTTAAATCCTTAGTTAAGCTAAACAAAGTAAGCACCTTATGTCTTAATTACCAAGATTGCTCTCCCCTTCTCCCAGTCATTTTCAAGACTATTCTCCGGAAGCTGATTTTTCACCATCTTCCCTGGACTGTTCACACCAGGTGTACTGCTCCAGTAACAGTTATAGCTAAATAGATAACACACAACCTCGTTATTTCCGACTCCCTTGCTCAACTACGCAAAGTTTTTCACCAGACCTTTTAGTTACGGCCAAAAGGATTGACTTCAAGTTCAACTCGTATCAGCCATCAACTCCGAATCTTTTTCAGAATATCAGACTGAGTTCCCCTACTTGTTGCCCAGCTCAGTATTTAGTTGCACTGATTCTGCCATGAAACAAGTGTTACGTAGGTGTCCAATTTATTAGTGACCTAAATCACTTTGCAACCTTACTAATGTTCTTTTAGCCCCAAATTTATATTTATTGATTTTCTAGGTAAGTAAAACCATATGAAATAATTCCAACACAGTTATTTCAGTTAGAACCTCAGATACTCTGTAACCTCAAGCAGCAGAGGTTAATGCAGTATACACAACAGCAGACTTATCTCTCATATGCGCGAACACTTGCAGATGCATAACGCTCTGCTGTTGGATTTTGCATGTTACTCATACACAGCCTTGCTTAGGGATCCATGTTTGCAAGAACCTAAATCTCTAGCCAAAGCCCTTCTTAATTAGAAGAATTCTTAACTAATAGGAGTTACTACAGTTTATTTTGTAACATAAAATTTAACAAATTTTTAAAATACTCCAGAACCAACCCCCAAGCAATGTGCGTTAAAGATGACAATAAATGGAAATACAGTTGGATTTCCATTGAATAAATTGATAAACCTAATCAATAGGTGCTTTAAAAATATACAAGCTTTCACCCTGTGTATTTATATACAATTTAACGGATCTTTAAAGATTTTATTTACAAGGTAAGATATCTCATGGACCAGGTCAAAAAGACAGAGCTGTGACCAGAGCACAAGTTCCTTCCAAAATTCCAGACCTCCTTATCAAAGTATTCACAGTGAGAAACATGGACAACACCAGAACACCAGGTATTGCAAATGCCTCAAAACATTAATGGAAACCGTTAAAAAGTTCCAGTTTTATTTTCTTCTTATGTAGGATGAATTAGGATGACAATCTTAGAGTTGGAGAATATGAAGTAGCCTAAAACTTGTGTGAGTATCAACACTGCCCTTCTGACTGTAAGCAGGGCAGCAGCCTGAACTGTCAGAGCCTCCAATAGAGCACAGCTTCACCACTATAATGAAGGTGGAGGGGAGACCAGGGGGTGTCTGAAGGAGAAGAAAATAGAGAAAGAGAGAAAAATAGTATATTCCCATAACACTTGTCCCCTTTTTCAAAGGGCTGCATAATATTTTCCCAAAATATGAGAGTATACATACTTACACACAAGCCTTCCCTGGCTTTTTAAAGCACTATAAATGTTAATTGGGTGCATTAACTAGGACATTACCTTCTGTACCTGAACTTTAAAGGCACTTACGCAGGGTTTCATCTTCTCCATCAAAAGGTCTTTAGAAATTACACGACAGAAGGAAATCCATTCCTCTTAAGTCAGCCAGTTCCACATTTCTGACATCACAGCAAATATTATACCAGAAATATACCCCTCAGGAGGGTCAGAAGGAAAAGGCCTCACCAGTCTTTTTCAAGTTCTTACCACAGTTTCTCTCTTACACTGGAGTGACCAGTAGGTTACCCATACTAGGAAATACTTCCAAGAATTGAGTCTCAATGACATCTTTTGAGTTGATATGATCCTCTGTGGATCATGTAATGAAGGAACATGCACACGCTTATGCAGCTTACATCTTCTAAAGCAGTTTTCAATCAGTTCCACTGAGTCCCTGCACCGAGTGTCCGTGTCTTCCTTTGTATTTTATGAGCAAGTTCACAGACAAGGATTTGCTGAGCTGTTACCTTCCTTTCTGAATTACCATATGTTACCAGTCACAAAAGGAATTTACACTGATCCAGAGCATAAGGCCTTTTGAGATTCTATAATGTTAAGTAGAATGAACAGGCAGGAAAAGATCTTCACCTAGTCAGAGCATGCACTACTTAGAGTAAGCATTGCATTAGGAAGGAACCATCAGGGTAAGCAATATTTAAAGGCAGCAAAATAAAATATGAGATTTAAGAAAAAAAATAAAAAACAAAGCACTGAAACACAGCTGGACAATCTTGTAAACCCTTATTTGAAGTCCAAAGGAAAAAAAAAAAAAAACAACAAAAAAACAGATACCAAGCAGAACAGTTACTGTTTCCCCATTTGCAAACTATTTTCCAACTGGTACTTGCTTGAAGATTCCTGCTACAAGCTTTTTCTGGTTTTCAACTTCCTGTCATTTTCATTCTTCTAAGATTTTATTACTTTATACTGTATGGCAAGAACTTAAGAAAGGAGGAAGAACTTACTGGTATTGAGAACTCCTCTGCCAAATACTTCAACACTGACGCTCCTCTCGCCAAAAAGTTACTTCTCTCTGCCAGGTTGCCTTGGAGTTTTGTGTCAAATTCCTTTCTGACAACTGAAGCAACAGAGTCAAGTATTATGAGTTTAACTTGCTTTGAAATAATTTCTTCTTCCAAAGACATAATCCTAAAAAAGAAAACAAAAAACCCCCAAAACAGTCATTGATATTATTTACACAATAGAACCATTTTATAACCCTGAAATTATTAAAGTAAACCTTTTATTTAAACAAGCTGAAAGTCAGATGCTCTTTTTACCCCTCACACACCACCTCCACTAAAATCTGCATGTATTGAAGAGATTTGGAAAGGAATCTGAGGCTCCAGTGGGCCACATAACCCAAGGCAGGACCCCTTCAACAGAGAGGTTCGTAAGAACCTCTAGTTAGCAACACTCTGCTGTACAACCCCTGAAAGGCAGACAGCAAATTAAGAGGACATTGAAACTGTGCCCTTTTGCTCACAGTAGCAGCACCCCATTGCTAACACCAGAATCCTTGGTGTCTATATATGCAGAAGGTCAAATTCGTTTCCGTATACCTCCAAAGACAGTATGCCAAACCTAATTCACTGACAATAAGCTACTGGCTGTTCTGATAAAGCTGTACTAGAAGAAGAAACTATTCTTAGAATAATTCTCACACTAACATAAAATACACAAGATGATGCTAAAACACAACTTAATTTTCCTTCAAAAATGCGTTCACAAATTAGCTTAAGGTAACAACATGATAGTATGACACTGCCAACAACAGCATTCAGGCTGATGACTGTGAAACAATTCCTCCTTCCCACTGCTGGCGGGGTCCCAGTCTTCCTGGAAGTAAACTGTGCTTTCGGAGAGCAAACTGGAAAAATCTAAGTCTTATACTATGGTCGCTTCACAAGAGACATAAGGCCTGTCACATGAACACTCCCCTTTAAAGGCTTACAGGGATCAGATCATATAGAAATTGTCTATCAGGAATTAGAAAACATCAAGTGGATTAGTCACACACTATGAACTGAGAAAAGCGAAGTCAGTCTTCCTGCAGCAATTTTACTTTGTTGGAGACCACACTGTTATCAACATGAAAAGGCCACAAATAAATTAATTACTCTTCATAAAACTTTGATATAAAACAAATATTGTTATAGATAATCCAGTCAAAATGGTCTTTTTAAAAAAAAAAAAAACCTCTGGACAAGAATACCTCTTCAGTACACTGCCACAGGTCAGCTCTCGATACAGGTGAATGTTACGAGTCATGCAGAACAGCTTTTCATCAGAGTCAAAATAAGTAGGGAATCTGTTTCCTGCTATCTCAATCAACCTATCAAAAAAACACAAAAAACCACTGAAAAAGGAGTAATGTGGGTTAATAAGGCATCAAGTATTCACAAAGAAAACACAGCAAACCTCAATGATAAGCAGATACCATGTAATACTGAAAATCTTTTTCAAAAGAGAAGCGTGCTTTAGCAGACTGAAATAATGGAAGTCAGAACAGTTAAGTTCTCTTCCAAGTGCTGCTAGGGTCAGTGGTACACTAGGGAAAGACATAAAGTGTCTACACAAAGAAACAGCATATCTCCTGTAGAAGGAAACTGCAAAGCTTACAGTTACTGAATGCAAAGTTTTGCACAAAAGGTTCCACTCCATGGCCAGGCATTCACTTATTTTAATTATTATATCTAAATATTATTTTCATTTAAACAAATGTACTTTCCAAGTCAAACCATCTTCCCTTCCACCTTTATCTTGCAGTGAAATCATAAAGTGGACCTTGTGTCACCACAGAAATTTAACAAGCTGATAACAAAGAAGGTCCATTACAAGATCCAGCCAACATAGAAGCAGGACTGCAAGAACAGAGCCCTGTTGAACTGCAAGTACTTACACAAGCAGTACATGTATGGAAAGTATGCCTGCCAAAGTGAATTTTTTTTCATAGATAATCTCTCCTTAAAAACAAGAACAAGGTCATTTGGATGGGAGACTTTTTTCACTGAAACAATTTCCATGGTGCCAATGACGTCGCTGTAAAAAGGGCTTATAAAATCTTAAGAAAATATACTTTTTAGAATATAGGGGGGAAAAAAAAAAAAAATCAGCATTGTGTCACAAAGTGACTGAGGCTCCAGCTGCCAGGCAGCCACAACTGAATATCCATCCATTAAGATAGCACAGGTACAACTAGTCATTTCATTACATCGAGTCATGCCAAACAGTTTAAGTGGCTGCTTCACTGATAGAACAGTATGTGGGATTCCATGATTAAATGTTCTCCGTTACCTTATTAGCAAATTCATGACCCTTCAAAACCTTGAATTACAATTGTTAAGCATATCACTGTTTATTAGCAGAGCAGACTAAGGAAGCACATCAGGTAACTGGTGGTTAAAACCAAAAGAAGTTGGAAGAAGTTAAATATTTATTATTTGTTGTCAAAACACTTTTATATTCCGAAACCATGCTTCAAAAAGTCTTCTCACACAGAGGTAAAACTGAACAATTTACTGAAGAAAGGCCAACATTTCCAGTTAAGTGAGATTTTATACACAAAATCATTAAGGACACTAAACTCTTCGGTAGTCAGTGGAAAGAAGTTTAGAAAAGGCAATTTTATCTAAGTATAAATGACACAAGAATTTAACTTAGAAACTCATAGTTACAATCTGAGCACTGTAAATTTTTTTTCCACAATGAAGATTTTTTTTAATAACAGAAAAAATACTTAATTGTTTGTATTTTAAGCAGACATATCCCACTGTCTATAGCTTGAGAAGAGTGGCATCTAGTGGGTGCTATCCATGGGCACAACTTATTGGTTATCTTGATGCTTTTTATTTAGGCCTTTTTCATTGAAACCCAAAATGTTAAAGCTATTTTAGAAAAATTATTTTAAATCATTTTTTTTGGCTTAAAAATAGAAACACTGAGTTTGAACATTAACATACCTGTCCTGAGCAAGCAATTTCATTACAATAGCCTGAATTTCATTCATTAGATACATTACTTATTATATCTAAACTTGTCCTGCAGAACTTCCAGGGACAGAATCTTGTCTTTTCAGTTGCATAATTAATCATGTAGACCACCTGGGCAACAGTGATCTGCCATTCAATGATCAGCATGAAATGAGATTTCAGTACACTTCCTAATGGGCATGCATATCACAAAGAACATCATAACTGACTGACTGAAAATGACATGCCAAAATCTGCTGAGATCGCAGTGCTATTCACAGAGCTCCATGCAGGTTCAAATTTCTTTAGCATCTAAATCCCATTTGTCATGATGAGACCCAAAAACTGCACAGAACATGTTCTCTGCAATCAGCGCTGAGGCCCAAGGGGTGGAAAATCCCTGCTTGTTCTCAGCTTTGGTTCACAGAAATTTGTATCCAGTGTTTTTCACAAGCAGAAAGTATGACTAGAGAAAAAAAAGCAAATCAAGCAAATTATTTTCAGACTTTCTAAATAAGTCTGGTATGTTTTCAGTTAATAGCTGGCTAGAGTTTGATTGCTACAAAACTGGAGACAACAATTTTGATTTCCAGACTTACTATGGCCATTCCATCTACCTGTCCTAGTGTCCATGTTCTGACAAAACTGAATGAGGGACACCATCTGCACTGTTACTGCTTTCTCTTATATGAGAGGAAAAAAATACATAAATTACAGAAAACAGTGGCATATCTTAGAAGATCAGTCTCAATTCTGATCACTCTTCTCAGCATTGCTACTAGATTGAACTAAACTGTCATCTGAGAGAGTAAGTAATAAAATTACGAAAGTCTGTGCAAGGAAAAAGCTCCCTGCCCTGAAGTAAAACCTGCCAGGCAGAATGACAAGAGGGAAGTGCCTTTTAGCAAAAGAAATAAATTTAGCCAGCTTTATGCAGTATCCGTCTAGAAGCAGCATGGCATTACAGCCAGTATGACAGCTACAATTTATCAGGTCTCGGCCCTAAAAAGCAGCAGGGATACAAACACTTCTTCCAGGCTTTCTGATAGAGACTTTTGAGTTTTAAATAAAAATAGTGCCAGCTAAATGTCTCCATTAATGCCTTTAAAATAAGTTGCTATTAAATGAATATTTGCCCTCTTATCCGAAGTGTTTAGAGCAACAACAAAAACAAAATCTCCTCTACTTGCCATCTATTAATAATACAGGATTATAGAATCATAAGAAAATTCAGATTAGTCCGAGGCTTTATCTAGTCATACTTTGAAAGCCTCCAAGGATGCAGGCAGCACAACCTCTCTAGGCAACCTTTTACAATTCCTGACTGTCCTTACGGTGAAAAAGTTTCTCCATATATCAGTACAGAAATGGATTTCAGTGTATGCCTGCTGTCTCCCTGCCATGTACCACTGTGCCATCTTCTTGATGGCCTCCTCATTGGCAGGGGAAGGCTGCTGTCAGATCCCCCCACAGTGCCTTCTCTCCTCTAGACTGAGCAAGCCCTCAGTCTCTCCACTAAGGGCAAGTACTCCAGCCCCAACCATCTTGGTAGTCCCCTGCTGAACTCTCTGCAGTTTGTCACGTCTTTCTCAAACTGAGAGCCCAAAATGGGACACAGGATCTAGATGTAGTCTAACAGGTACCAAGGAGACGGAGATAATCACTTCCCTCACTCTGCGGGTGCTGCTCCTTAGAGGTTGCAACACAGAAAGTGTAAGATATAGCTTGTCTTCTGAAACGGTGTTTAGCTATCATTTCCAACTGAGCAATACTAAATATAATTTAATACATATTCTCATCTTAGTAATAATGTTATTTTTATCATTTCTCTTCTACTTTCTACTCTATTTTCAGCAGTTTCATTTTCACATTCACCTGTTTTCTTTTTCTTTAGCATTCACTTCTAAGCAGCAAGTCTTAACTCACCTGTTAGGTCCCACTCTTTTTTACTACCTACATTTCAGTGGCCTTAAAAAAAAATTAAGTGGTATCTAAGAAAGGAGCACCATACTTTGCAGAGCCATTGCTTGAAGCTTTTTTATTTTGATATATTACACTTCTGGTTTAAAGTAATTCAAACTTTTGTGAAATTAACTTGACAAAAACAGGGTTAGACACCACACCTTCTCATCCATGACAGCTTCAAATGGTTAAACAATGCAAATACATTTGCTTTGATACAGATTCAGGCCATGGGTATAACTACTAAGTCATCTGAAATATATAAATTATTTCAACGAACCTTTTTCTGCTTATTTTTCTACACAAACAAGGATGAGACTACTGTAATTCCTGTCCTTCCCCAGACCCTTAATAACTTTTGAACACCAATTCCAAACAACAGCAACAAATAGAAATCTCAAAAACATCAAATTGCTCATGGTTTAGAAAAGTTGGTACCTAAGTAAATGAAAGCTACCTTTAATGAAACACTGCAGAATTATTTCAACAGTTAATCAGTCAGTTAACACAGTAAGAGTGGTAACCAACGCGTGCATGCATCTGTAACTCTCAAACAGATACAGCATATAGTGTTGGCTGTCCATTCAGCAGTTAGAAGATACTGTAAGAGCATCACTGAGCAGTTTCGGTTGTGTGGGCAAAGCAGGAGATATTAGAAGAACCAGAGATGTTATACAGGTAAGGGAATATAGTACTGCATGGCCACTAAGGATATAGGAGAGATGAGAGGTTACTGCAGAAGTAAATCGGAAGTGCAGAAGAAGGGCAGGGAGCCCCACTCAGCAGAAATAGGACAGAAATCTGAAGGAAAACCATCTATGTCAGTCCTACTGTTCACAGAAAAACCTCCGTTTCCTTTGTACTCAAAATGCTGAGCCTTTACACCCTCAAAACCTTCCTGCTAACTCCACAAACTAAACTGCAAAGAAAGATTTCACGTACAATACTGTTAAAGCCATTTATAAATTAGAGAGCATGCCATCCACCTCATTATGTCACAGTTAGAATCTGCAACATCATACAAATTAGGAAGATGAGAAAACCATTAATTTCAATGTAATTTCATCATCTATGGAATAACTGCATGTATCAGATGAATGCTTAATAACTACCACAGGTATTTTATAAATGTTTAATTATTGCTCAGTAAATAATCAAAGGCTCCAAGATAAAAGGTGCTAAAGAAGTTGAATGTGTATTTTAGAATTCTGCGTCTTACCTTTCAGCACTGAATGCAGACTCTGTATCAATGTATATAACAGCCCCATCTAGTCCTCCCATGCTTACAGGTAGTGTAGCCAGAACACTCATCATAATACAAAACTGAGTTTTGCCACAACCCGGTGGGCTAGTTATCTGAAAGAAAAAAGATCAGTAACATAAAAAAAAAAAAAAAGAGATGTCACATTCATTTCACCCCAATTCTACTTTTAATTAAGACCCATCAGCCAGAACTCCTCAAATTCTGCTCTTCCAGTTACCAAAGGAGACAGGCACATAAAGACAGAATGCAGCCCACAAAGAACAACTTGCAGTTACTCTTGGATCTGTGCCTTGCAGTCAAACTCATCCACTGAAGAATAAACAGTTCTTCAGACACAGCATTATGCTTGTACTTTAATTCTTTGACATCCTTTGTTACGTCTCATATTTGAGGCCCCCTACTCTCCCCTTCCTCTTACAAGATCTTCCTTAGAGCCACACCTAGGTCTCTTCCATCTTCTTCTCTGTGCTACCTTCTAAAATAGACCAAACTTAGAAGATTCACAGTTGACATTCACATGACATCAATGCCCTTCACAGCTGAAAACAAAGTTCAGAGCTCATGAGTTTGCAGCTGTAAATAACTGCTTAGGACCTTGGTTACAACCAGGTCTCACTTGGAAATCACGTAGGATAGCTTGTATCCTGTAAAGACTGAATGTTCAATATGAACCACATTTATATAAAAGACAGATTTTTTTTTTATCTGCCCCAGAGACTACACTCTGCTGTGCAGCATGTGTTTTGTCATTGTTAACTCCCTATTACCATATTTCAACATGAGCACCATTTAGTGATCCAGATGAGCTTGCCAATTTTAAGCTTTCACCTGTGCTTACTGAAAGCCTACTGCGGTTAAGCGGTATTCAAAAAGAGCACACTCCACTTGTGTGAAATGGTTCCAGTATGACTTTGATCCAAGAGAAAAACCACAAGGATCAAAAGTATACACTGTTTGATGGAATCCCCAGTTTCTGAGAGCAAGATTTTTTCATTAGAGACAGCAGGGTGCTTTTTTTTTTATCCACTGCAGATCTTGTAGAGATTGCAAATGAACACTGGGCTCTGTGTTCAGATAATCATACATTCATTACTACTACACTGGGTCTTTAAATACAATATCCCATTGTCACTGCTTCTGGGAAGTGAGAAGATGACATTTTAAATACTAAGAGGGCTGAAAAACAGCAAATAAAAAGTTGAAGTGACTTTAGGCACTAAAAACAGAGTGATGGGTTCATTCTTATGCTAGTAGAGACTAAATAATAATGCAAGATAAAAGGCTCTCCAGAGAAGTTAAACTGCAAAATAAACCATACCTCCTCAAAACACCTAGTACTGCCAAAACAAAGGCTTGAATACTGAACTGTTGTTTTAAATTAAAAAAGAAAGCTACACCAGAATGGTGTAGAAACCTACACCACCTAAATGCACAATAGATTGTTTTTAAGTACAAATACCCTTTCGCCACAAGATACTACAGTATTGCTATGGTTTTAAGCAGCAGCAGCATGACTTGAAGCACAGAAAATTTACAGGGAAACACTGAGGGACAGTGCACTGAGGGTTAAAATCCCTTTAATCACTTCTGTCTTTAAACAAGGCCTGAAAACCACGCCATATCAGTCAAACTACTTCAAGATTTAATGCAAGAGAAGCATTAGATTATTTTTGTTTAGAAGCACACACTGCATTTAGTGAATTACTTATAAGGAATCAGTCATATTTATGCAATTATCTGTCCTCCATCCATTGTACTTAAATTACAAAGTATCATATCAACAATAGCTGCCAGATTTTAATATGAACTCAAAGCATATATAAAAATTGCAGAGATAACACACATTCTTTAGACTGTGATACCAAGGAATCTAATCTGCTGTTTCTACTTAAAAAGATTACTTGAAATGAATGACGGGAGGGCATCAATCCAGTTGTTAAATTAAAATGTTTGGACAACTGTGAGGAGACCTCATAAAAACGTTTGTAGTTTCAGCCTTGCCACCTGGGAGGTGCATTGGAATCAACATTTATTTCAGTGGCTGATGCAGGAGCTAATTTAGCAGAGATGCTGTAAAAATGTCTGAGGACATAAACATCATCTTGGAGAAAGACAGGGAATCTTGCAGTACAAGCAAGCAAGCCAATGGAGCAAGACAGAATGTCTATTCCCAAAGACAACAATACTTCATCTTTTATAAGCATTCCTTTAAAGGGCATTAAAATAGGATTTTAAATAATCCACAGTGAACAATTTTAAAGAACAACCACATTTTACTGTACATACCACTGGTTCAGCAAGTGTTTTGAACAATACAATCTTACTTTAAGAAAACCTAAAAATTCCTCTAATATAATTTAAATCCAATGTCTGCAAAAAGATTGCTTCATTTGTTTTACTCTAAATTTGCTCTGGTGGGGGAAAAAAAAAAAAATCAAGTCCACCCAGATATAAATGTGAAGACTACAACAGTTCTTAATTTATCTCTGCCTAATAAAATATACTTTTATATTTCAATAAGCTATATATTATTTTCTCTGGCACATCCGTAGGGTTTGGATGAAGTCACAAGGAGCTAATTCTTCTTCAGCTACCAGGGGATTAAACTCTTCAATATTCACAAAGTCATTAATTTTTCCTCAGAGGAGTTGGCTAAAAGCTCTGACATCTGACCACAAAATTTCAGCTGTGATTTAATTTCCAACTTAAAACCTAATAGTGGTTTGGGAAAAAATGGTCTGAGACAGTGTAACACAAATCAAATCCCTCTGGCACTCAAAAAGCAAGCAGCTTTGGCTGTAGAAGACACTACCACAAGTCTTAACCCTGTGGTTCATGTATTCAAAGTCCAAGTTTCCAACCACCCTCACTGATGGGTAAAGTAACAGGAAGACAACGAGTTAGCCACATCAGTCAGGAAATAAATGCTGCACACAACATACTTTTGAAGAGAACTTCTCTCAGAATATCTGCCTAATAACAAAAATACTGAAGGGCAATCTGCTGGTCAGCTATGCTCCAGTAAGTTGCAAAAGAGCAAATTAAAATTATTACGTTCCAAAACCACTTGAATCCAAAAAGAACATGACCTGCAAGTATTTGCAAGCTGCTGTACAGCTTCAAAGCAGCAGCAGCAGACACTTGATAGCTTTCTACTAAAATTTCATCTAACAATCATGCTGAAGAACACTTGCAGTGCTGCCAGCCTTTGAAACTACTTCAGATCTCATGACTCTTGCAAAAATGCTTTTCCAAAATCTGCAGAACCAGGCTTTAAATGAAAAACTTAGTTTCTGCATAGTTAATTGTTCTCTGCCTTTACATTTGCTGAGAAACCCCTAATACATGCTTTCCACATTTAGTACCTAAAAGGAAAATAAAAAGCAGTACACTTTAGACACCTCTAATCTCTTATGTTAGTCATCTAATTTCTGGAATCTATCTAGTTCTCTCTATAATATTTCTGATTAAATAGTTATTATGTATCAATGTATCAGTATTGTCAATCAGGCATGAGGGTGCAACCAGACCAAGCCACTAGTGGAAGGACATAATGCTTGCAGTTCTGGTCTCATCCACTAGATGTCTTGTACGGACTTCAACATCTCAGTCATTTAGCGACATCACCTACTGAAGATAACTGCATTCGACAGATCTTTTATTTTTAAGCAAAATATGTTAGAAGAAACTTAACATTCAAAGTTTTTTTCAGAAGAAAACTTAAAGTGCAACATCTTTTCTAGCATAGTGCTTTTCATTTACAATCAGGTAAAAGTTCAGCCTATCACTGAGTATATTAATTTCACCCAAGTACCTTTAAATACATTGATACATATGGAGTATGATTATTCTTAAACTAGAGTTTAGCAACAGTTTCCCAGATTTTCTCATAGCTAAAGAAATGAATGTTTTAAGGATTCATTAAAAAAATATTTTTAAATTTAATACTGTGATTATCAACCAAGCTGAGAAGGATTACAAAATACATAGCTCTGGAAAATAAAGCATTTGCATTTATTTCCTGAAAAGCATTATTTTATACCATGTCAGGAGTATGTTATTTGACAATCATGTTTTAATATCAACTGCTTGCAGAATTTCCTTTCAAATAATTAAAAAAACCAAACCCAAAACCCACAAAACTTAGAAGTCAAAGATTAGCTGAACTCCAGTAAAACTCCCAGCATGTCAACCGCTGCTGTTCCTGGATCTCCCTCTGGAGCAATGCCAAGAACATGGCAATCAGCAAGCTTAAAAGTCTATCAGTGCTCCAGAGCCACTCTACCTGGTCTTCAGGGAAGAACCCATCAGATAGACTGCACTGATAGCTGACTTACAGCTATGCTTAGGATTAAGAAAAAACACAAAAACATTCACAACATTATTATTAGCAGCCTTGTAAATTAACTCTGTGGCTCTTCCAACCCAAAAGGATCACAGTCACTTCTTTTTTTTAATTAGGAAAAAAATATTCCAGGATCCCTTAATGCAAACTTTTACACTCTGGCTATCATTTACTCAGAATTGCCAAGCCACAGGAAAGGAAGCAAAATAGACTCTGTTATCTGGGTTAACCTATAGGAGGATGACATCCTTTGTTTTGGGCACCACTCATGAGCCAGTCACAGGCTCAAGGACGTGTTAAAGTCAGCATATCACAGGAAAAGACACATCTCTCTCCTACATTTCTACCTGTGCAGCAGTGGCTCTACATTTCAACTAAAGAAGCACAATTCAGAAGTTTAAGCAGCATGTGAACAGCCATCCTCCATCTCCACTGAGGAAAACTTAGTGGACCAGATGAAAACCCCGGAAAGCCGGATACTAGCCACAAGCGAGCATCATTTCTTTTCAAACATGGGCTGTGTTATTTCATCAGTTGACTGCACAAACAATACCCAAAAGAAAAAGAGTCAAACTAAACCTAGTGTGGCCACTGCTTTGCTGAGAAAAATATTTTTAGGAACCAAGAACTCATCTCCTGCTGAAGATACTATCCTTCAACAGCAGAAGAACAGTTACAATCTCAGGACCCTGCATATCCCACTGCTACATATAAGAACACTTCTTTCTTCTTCAATGAAGCACAGGTTAGGTAGTCTTTTCTCTCAGAATTTAAAGACTAGCAGTATTTATCTCAAGGTGAAGTTTTTCCAATCTGATTTTCTTATAGTAAATTGGTAACAAAGCTAGGACTAAATATGAAGAAAATAGTAATTCTGACAGATCAATGTAAATTCATGGATGCTTTCTTAAACAGTTTTATAAAGACCTGAACCGTGTATATTCCTGTACATCATATATAAAAAGAAATACTCACAATCTTTAAAAAGTAATATCCCCTCATTACATAAATTTGCTAGAGCAGAAACTTTTATAGTCTAACCTCAGTGTTAATGTGTTTTAAGTCACTATCAGATTTCATAAGTGATTTCTAGCTGAGATCAAAACAAATCTAGTTTGATTATAGGGTGTGGGAAAAAAAACTATTTTCCTCACAGTAAGATTTTCCTAACTTCTCAATTCTACTCTTCTGCTGTGGCAGCCTGCCACAGTAGACAAAGAAAAAGCACTTGGTAAGGACCGTTAAAGAGTTTAAGGAAAAAAATGGTCTCAACTTGCCTCAATTCAGAGCATGAGGCACACTCTTTTCAAGAGTTTTCCACTCATTTCAAGTGCACAGCTGAATTCAGAACTTTACTGTAAAAAGGCAAGTATGGCCACACTGCATAAAACCAGTGTCTATCTAGGTCTGGATTCTGTCTCTACAAAGGGCCAACAACAGATGGCTAGGGTAATAGCATAAGAACAGGGCTCACCTATTGATACTCCCTCCAATATATAAGTTTCTCCGCCTCCATTTGTAGCTCAGCAAATTCCAAAGCCAGAGATTGCATCTTTGTATTTTTGTAATACTCAATGACACCTATGAACATCTACACAAATCCTGTCATTCCAGATTATAGAAACTATGCAAGTTATCACATTCTGCGAGGCCATAGAGAAATCCAGGTACTAGAAGATGAAGTGTTCCCTTGTTCCTAAAAGAAAATTCTAAGCAAAAAGTAGCATTGCATCCAAAAGCCAGAGAATGACAGAGTTATAGATTTATAGGTAGATACACAATTTGTAGTGTTGCAAATGTGTATGTGTATGTGCATATAATACAGGCCTTAATTACAGTCTTTTTTTTAAAAGAATGCATACATATTTATTGCATATATTAGTTACATTTATATATAAAAGCTCTGTAAAGTCATTCTCATGCCTATATGCTTCACACTTTTGTCCTAATTGCTTATTGTACCTCCATAAAAACTAATTACATGGTAAAGTCAGAGTGAGTCAGTATTAAAAGGAGAGATTCCTGATTCAGCACTTTGCACTCTGACCATGAAACCACACTGCAACTTTCCCACTGTAAAATCCAGCCAACAATTCTCCCAAATTTCCTGGGAGAATTCACTGAATTCACTTTTTTAAAGGAAAATAGGATCACCACATTTTTAATTCCTGCATTTTCTTACTTACCTGACATGCGGGGGGGGGGGGGAGGGGGAGGGGAACAAACCCAAAAAAACACACAAACAACATACACAAAAGTGCAGCCTCTACCAATTAAAAATAAAAAAGCACTTATCCAATTTTTTTGTGTAGTTTGTGTTTAAAGCACCTGACACAAGACGGTCCAACCTATCTGTGACTTTTGACTTCTAGGTGTGATATGCAACTGCAGCAAACTATATTAAACAAGTTACCTCTGTGAGGGAACCACAGGGCACTCCACCATGCAAGACTTTATCCAAACTATGCAGCGTGGTAGACAAAAAGGCTGAAGAGGGATTGACAGACTTCCTCAGTTTCATTTCATAAGCCTAAAAAAGGAGGGGAAAACAGCAAAAGAAAACAATCACACATCAGAAAATCCCTTTTTTCCCCCGTGGAAATAGCAAAGTTCTTGCATTTGCTTTCATCAACCTGGAATGACTTAACGCTTCCCAATGAGCAAACTATTCTTACCTTCAGCTATAGTCTTCTCTTAGCTCATCACCCTTCCTCGTATTCACAACCCATTTATAGCTGACAGAGTAAATTTAGAAGTTTGCTGTATCTCCCTCGCCACAATGTTAATGATAATAAGCCTTTAATAATGATGTTTCAAAAGTTTTGCTATGCCTGTTCAACAAGGCTTGCTTTCAACCCATAAAACTCCCAATTTTTAAATAGGGAAACACTATATGTATGGCTAGTGACCAATGCAGAACACTCACATGAAACCTAAAACCAAGAAGTTTCTGGCCAACATTCGTTACCAATTTGAAACTACATGGGTTCAAGGAAAGGTTTGGTAAAGATTCCCAAGTCTTTGAACAAGCCTGGCCTAATCCTGTAGCCATTCATAATTTTCCACTTTTGTGAGGAAGACTAGTCAAGAAGACAGGAGAGATCAGAACTGAAAACAGTTGAATTCCTAGTTCCTCCACTGACTAGCAAACTAGACCAAGATCAGAATCTAGTTCGTAAGAATTATTTTCATTTGGGGAATGAATTTAAACCAGACGAAGAAATAACAAAATGGAAATGCTAATCTGGAAACACCAAAACATGACATTTCCCAAAGAATCAGGTCTTGCTCACACCTTGCAGACATCCGCTAAAACTGACACATGCCTCAACCACTGATCATCCTGAACATCAGAAGTTTGATTTTAAAAGTAACAGTCCAAGATCTAAAGGCTGTTGCTATAGTTAAGAGTTCTGAGAGGTTTCAGACTCCTGGGCCAACAAACGAGATTCTTGAAACCCTGTCACAGAGTACCACCATAACCTGCCACGACTACCATTCCAGAAAACTCGATTTCTCTATGCCCAAGAGAAATACAGGCATCAGATTTATCCCAGCCTTCAGACAGTCTGCTGGGAATGTGGTGTACTACGGAAGCATCTCCACAGGAATAATCAGTAACTAAGTGACCACACCATTGAATCCTAGATGTTTTAGTCCATACTTGTTGGACCAACAGGTGAGCATTTTTTGCTGAAGTTCCTCACAAAAATTTCCAGCTAGTTCTACCAGCAGGCTACGATAAGATAGCTTATACCTTCCTTTTTATGCTACAGTTCTTCCCTATGTTATGACAGGTAGCATATTAGAATAATATTTGAAATTCATTCAGACCTTCTCTGTTCTTCAATTCTATTGAGGCAAAATATAGGGGGAAAAAAAAGCTTCAAGACACAGAACAGGCCAATACAAAAAACAATGAACTTTACCTCACCCATACGGGATTGGAGTTTATGCTCAGATTCACTTTAAGGCTGAATACATGTACTAACAAAGAAGTATTTGCAACATAATTTAATCATTTTTTGATTAACCTCTGACAGGACCTAAACCCTGTAGACAGGAAACAAACGCTGTAGACGATGGAAACAAACAATATTCAAGTCTAGCTTTCCTGCCTAACATGGACTCTAAAATCTTACCCAGCGATTTCAGTATTTAAGCCACAAAATTACAGTTGAACCAGACTGTCTTTCAGTTAAAAAAAGTAATTCAATTGTTAAATCAGAGTTCAAGTGAATGAATCTTTTCCAATGGTAACTTATGTTAGTTTCTAAAGATTTTTCTTATTGCTTCCCATTTCAGGGATTTATTTTTGAACTTATCTTCCAGACACTGTATCTCATTCAGCTTTTTGTTCAGCTAGACTCTAGAGACCTCTAACATAATTATCTTTTTCTACTCAGCGTATAATGTGATCAAGTTACTCCTTAACTAACTTCCTCTCTGATAAGCGTCGTAGGCTTCACTCTGTACTTCACACTGGAAGGCAAGTTTTCCAGAAATTAGAAGGTTTTACTGTGTATCTTGGCATACTCTCAAGTTTTGCTGCCAGTGCTTCTCATGTCATATCTGGACAGTATTTTCCCCTTATTTATAACTGCTATTATCTAATTTTTTTTTTTTTTTACCCAAAGATATTGTCAAATGTTTGTGCTATATCAGTCATGATGCTACATTAGTCACTCTGACCTCAAGACCATTTCAAATCCTGTGTTTGCAAAGATTCAATCCACATCCCTTAAAAATAGCTAACATCCTCTGCTTCTGGAAGTACAGCACTGTATTGTATGCATTTACGTATCTGGTCATCCATCGTCTGACTCTGACAAAGTCCTTGACACCTGCTGTCTGACAAACTTCAGTATCTGCCAAGCTTCTTGGCAAAGAAATATTTTATTCCAGAAATTTGATTGAATAGTGATGTGTGGATGACAGGCAAAAGCAAATGCTAGAACTCTTACTTAAAACTTCCATCTGTCTTCAATTTATTGATGATTATTAACAGTTATTTATGGAAAGGTATTAATTAGCTAGTTTTAAATCCATTTGGTATAAGCCATATTAATTCTGCATATCACTAATGCAGTAAGTTTGTGAATTTAAAGTTTTACAGAGTTACTGCTACACTTACTATGCCAATTACACATAATAAACTTTGACACGGCTTATTTTTTTCAGAAAAAAAAGCAGGCTGCATTGACACAGGTCAGAAATGTCCATGTCCTCTCTGTTCTAAAAAGACACCATTTTGGACATCTTTCTACCTGAATTCAAACAAGAAAATAAAATCTAGCCACTGCACTGCAGCTAACATCTGTTTCCTTCTTGCACTCTCCCCAGTTAGGTGACCTGTAGCCTAAATCAGAGTACAGCTCATTTACATGGATGGAAAAGGTCCTCAATAAGTTATTTTCAGGAAAACTTAATTTCTTGGCACCAATTTTATGCCTAAAACCAATTTATAGTGAAATTCTTATTCTTGGCTTCTATTAAACAATTTTATTTTTTTTTTAGTTGCAGGGTCCAAAGTAGAAGCAATTTTCATATGCTGGACTCCAAGAGAGAATGCCGTATTTCCCTATTGCACTCAGAACCAATTCTGCAAGCCTGAGCAATCTCTTTAGGCTGTAATGCCTAATAAAAGTCACTGCATCAAACTAAAGTGCCTCAGAGATCTAAATTTAATAATAAAAGTATTATTTCATTGTGCAATCAAACTGTGACACCACAAACCTCCCAGGTGAAAAGATGAGTGACACTGTTGAGCTTTTTCCTGGATACTGTATTAAAAACAGAATCAACACATGTACACTTACTGTCTGCATTTTGGGAGCACAAGCTTGGCTGACTTTGCGAAGAAGTTTCTGCACATCATAGTAGCTCTGTCCCGTCACTTTCATTAGCTCCAAGAGGGAAAGACATAAAAAGTCCTGAAGGATGATAGGACAGGTCAGAGAGCTCATCCTAGAAATCAAGACTGGGGACTAGACTGATGCAATTTATACACAACTAGTATACATTCCACAGGTTTACCAACTGTGCCACACTATTATGCTATACCTCTCCTACCTTTCTTTGATGCCAGTATATTAAAGGAAACTGTACTCATATTTTAAAGGACATGGAGTCAAAGGACCAAACATTTAAGAACTGTGCGATGGAATTGCAACAAGGTACCACGTTTTTGCCCACAAAAGTCTCTACCACCTGAAAAACATTCAAATTACACCACATCTTCTACATTGCAATCATAGGGCTGGATCCTATATTTATCATGCTTAAACATATAGGGCCCCTTGGCTCTCTTTAGGTGAGCATTCCTAAGAACAACTTCAGAATGTACTGGTGGATCAACCCATAACTGACAGTGTAACACCACAGCACATTCACACACTAGATTATGTAGTAAAATGTGGTTTTGTGAAGTGTTCACAAATGGATGTCTTACTCCATATAAGTAGTAGCTGCACAGCCCTGCTAAAATAAAGCATCTTCAGGTTCTTTAGAAAGGAAGGTACTAAGTACATACAAGTTTAAATGTTTTAGCCAGGCATATATCATTTTAAAGCTGTATTTTTTAACAAGGCAGCAGGCCAGATGTAGCCTGAAACGCCCCCTACTTTACAGAAAGTAAAGCTCCCTGTAAATTAAACTACAAAAAAGTAAACGGTACATGTATTAAAACTCCTCCCCCTCCAAAAACTCACCCAACCCCCTAAAACACCCACCCATCACCACCCCCAAACATAAAATAATCCTTTCACCTGACAGGTAGTGATCTGATGGCGACTCAGCCTTTCACACAGCTCCTGAGACAACCTTGCTCTTCTTAGTTTCTTAGCAGCCATGCTCCCAAATCTACAAGGCAAACAAAAAAAATTTTAAAGATGCTTGGAATATGACTGTGCAAACAATTGCACTCACTCCTTGCTAAAGAACAGCAAA
The DNA here is from genome assembly GCF_964289735.1 of Phaethon aethereus. Lineage (NCBI taxonomy): Eukaryota > Metazoa > Chordata > Aves > Phaethontiformes > Phaethontidae > Phaethon > Phaethon aethereus. The sequence goes on along the minus strand of NC_138579.1, from coordinate 38,453,906 downwards.
GGGTGCACACACGTGTGTGTGTGTATATATATATATATATGTAAAAATAGATATATAAAATCTAAAGTGATACGAGATTTCCCATATAAGTCTCTGTCACGTTAAATTATATTACCACTCTGAAAGCAGTTATGTTAAATTGTATCTCCTCATATTTGACCATGTATGAGGTCATGCCAGTAAGAACAGAATAGTCAGCAATGCTTATAGGGCAGAGGTTTCTGGGACATAAGAAAACTGGAAATTACTTGGTGGTGAACTGAACAAGAACTCCTCATGCTATACTGAACTGGAAAGAAATAAGGTTATCTTTGGATGCCTAAAAAAAAATAGTAATCACAGTAAGTATTTAGCCCTAGAACACACACTGCGAGAACACAACATTCAGTTCTGGTGACCCAGGATTTGTGACCGGTGTTAAAGGAGCAGGATGGCCACAGAAAGACTGAAGAGCTGGAAACATAATTTAGCACGCAAGACTCAAGATGGTCAAACTAGTCAAACCCATCTCATAATATTCTGTGTAACAATTTATTAAACTAACACAGTTAATAAAGAATTCTTTAATTTAGCCAACAGCGTAAAAGAAACCAGAGGCCAAAGCTAAGCATATGAAAACAAGAACTACAATGTAAATATTATTTTATTCCAAAAGTGAACAAAAATACCATGGGACCAAGGCAGCAACAACTGTGGTATATTCACTTTCACTTAGGCAAATTGTATTTATTGAGACTCCTGCTTAAAGAGTATCTATCTGATTATTTCAGATAAGCTGTAAATTTATTTTACACAGCAGATTAAGATTACACTACCACTACGAATCCTTCTCCCCTAACACTCAGCTATTTGCATTTGTCCCTTTTTTTTGGTCATTCCATTCTACTCGACAAAACTCCACAGAATGGTATTCAGCTCTGTACATGTGTTTTCCTAACCCATACATATGTGCAAGCACATAGCTGTTTCACACGTATTATTAGGCAATATTCCTAGCATTTATCGTGCCAGAAGTTTAGGCAAATTAAAAACGATTTTTTAATAATGCAAAAATGCTACAACTTTTGGAGACACACAGGCCTCGACGTCTTCAGAAGATGGAAACTTTACCGCCCCTTCTACAAAATCCTCGTTAGGCAGGAGGAGGAAAAAATCAGACCTTCGAAGACTCCAGCGTCTCTCAGGCTACCAGCTGTATTACTTAACCACTTATCCTACGACCTGCACACTCTGCCTCGAGCATTCGGGTGGTTCCTGGTTTTGCACACACACCACCTACCGCTGCAGCTGCACAGAAGCCCAGGCACAACCTCTAGTAACCGGTTTTGTGACTGAAGCGACCACAGCGGCTACCTCTGCCCTCGCCCTGGCCCGGGGACGGGCAGGCAGATCAGGACACCCGTGAGGGGAGGCGGGGAACACACACATAGATCGGCACGGACTCACACCAGGGGACACAGGTGCTGCAGGAGAGCCTGACATTACCCCTTTGTTGGAATGAGAAAATGAACTTACGACCCCAACACCCGAAGGCGAGCAGTCGCTGCGCTGCGGCGGCAACAGCGCGCTCAGGTGACTCAGGCGCGCGCCCGCCCGCCCCATCGCTCCGGGACCCGGAGCTGCGCCCGTAGCCGGAGCCCTGGCCCGGCCTGGCTCCCGTTCGCCCTCGGCAAGCGCCGCCAGCACCCGAACCCTCGCTCTCGCCACAAGCCAGCCCCGCCCCCACGGCTCCAGGGCCTCCCGCCGGGGCGAGCCGTACCCGCCCGCCCGCCCGCCCGCCTGGGGACAAGGAACCCCGGTGCACCTCAGAACTTTTTCAAAGGCTCCCCACGGCGGGCGCGAGGAGGCGGGGCCACCGGGCAAGGCCTGCACTCACGATTGGTTTCGCTCCCACCAATCCCCCGCACCCGTAGAAGGCCGGTCGCGCGCCGGGCAGGCCGGGAGCGGTGGTTCCCGGGGGCTGGCGGGAAGGCGAGAGCTGCGCCGCGGCGTGCGGTCTGTGATGGCGGCGGCTGTGTTAGGCCCCGGGGCCTAGCAAGGGTCCTGCGGCCGCCTCCGCCGCCGATGTGCTGCCCCGGGTAGCGCCCCTCCTGCACCCGCTCCATCAAAAGAGAAGCAGCTTTGGGGGGAAGGAGGGACCGAGGGGGTGTTCGGCGCTTATCCTCACGCGTGAACGTGAGCGCCTCCCCGGAGGTGGCAGCCGCCCGGCCAGGCTGTTGAGGTGGAGTAAATAAGTGTGCACCAGACACAGAAACCTCGATGCGGGCATCGTCGTGGGTTGCCTTTCACAGTGCTTCCATGCTTTACCCTAGAAATGCCTACTGTCCTCTGCAGATAAAGCATCTACGAAACTTGAAAGTCTTCAAGTACGAAGAGTGCTATGCATATTTTCTTTTGTTAGTAATGAATGCTGATTCTTGTCTTCAAATTGAGGGCTTACAAATGCCTGGTCTGCTGCCAGCTCTGGGAGAAACGGCGTCTGACTGAAGAAGCTATTACCCTGTAATGTGAATGTAATGGCAAGAATAAGTTGTCCAACGTGACTGACATGACTTTACTCATGTCTGTAGGTTGAGTTTTCCAACTCACTCTTATACTAGAAAGAAGTTAGTATTGTATATATGTCATCTGCATAGTCTTTACAGTTCGAGAAATTAACCTACGTGAAGAAAAAACCTGGACCAGTATTACCTGGGATGTTTACTGAAGGCCGGTGCACTGTGAACTGCATATCTGGGGGTTTGTACTGAATAAGAAATGCTACAGAGAAGCTGCAAAATACAGAACACTTCAGCCGCTTTTCCAAACTAGTGAACAGGAGAAACATAGCAAGAAGCCGGCTGTCATGAAATGCCCAACAAAGAGTAGTATGAAAAAGGGTCAGTGGAATCCATGTTTTCATTCATACTCTGAAGGGAGCTTACATGCCCAAAGAAGTCCAGAGGATTTAAGCAGCTGGTAGGGAGTAAGCAGCCGGTACAAAAGCAACTGAGAGCTTTAGTGAATAGCCATCTGAACAGGGAGAGAAGAGCTCCTCCTAGTGTAGTTGACCTTTAAAAGTTGACTTGAAAAATGTAAGTCACAGTTGTGAAAAAGCTGTCGAAAGGAAAGGAAAGGATGCCTGTTGCTGTGGTTTAGTTTCAGTGGAAACAGGAGAGCATGACCATAGTATAACTCTGGCATGGACTACTATTTCCTGCTTGACACAGGGGTAGCAGGAGCCCCACCTTCCAACCAGAAGTGCTGGAAAAAGTAACATTGCCTTAATGACTTTTTTTCCCTCCCACAAATCCAACAGGGCTTCCCCTTCACCTCCAGGCCAACAGGCTTCCTTCGCATCTTCTACAAAAACAGAATACCTGTATTAAACCAGAGAACTGTTTTGGGATGTTGAGCGAGGCAAGCAAATCTTACAAGCCAGGCAGTTTAAATGATTTGTGAGTAAACCCAATATACCTTGGTGCCTCTCCTGCAAGTTCTTTGCATCTCATTTTTCAGTGGAGTCATGACTTTTCCATTTTCTACTTCTCACATATGCAGATGTGCCTTTAAAACCTAATGGCAAATAATCGTGCATCATCTCCATGTAACTCAAGGAAGTTAGTTAATATTACATATCCAGAGGATAATCAGAGAAGTGTTCACGTATGCCTAGTCACCATCAACGTTCTCAAGCAGCAACACAGCAGGCAGTTCCACAGCTTCCATATGTTTGACTAGGACAGTAGTCACTAGGGAATCGGGGCACTCTGCAAACAGCTCTGCTCTGTGACCTTGGTCATACCCCTTAATGATAGGGTATCTGTTTGCCTTCTCAGTTTTGGTTTTACCTATTTAGACTGTAAACAGAGTAGTAGTGCTGGCCCAATAGACTTATGTGTCAGGCATGATACAGCAGATAGATAGATGCTCTAGTCTAAGCCTTTAGCTGCCCCTGGAACTCATAATTAGAAGGGATTAATAAAGCTAAGAGATGATTACTTTATAAGAACTGAGCTTCACCACATTCATTTAAGAAGGTCCTTTAAACTGGAAACACTGGAGCAAGACTTACAGAAAGGCGAAGCATAACAGCAACAACAAACAATGTCTCATAGAAGCAGAGTACTCTAACATGAAACATATCAATTACAATAAAAAAGGAAATAGTGATTAGCTTGCTAAGGGGCAAGCCAAAAGGGACAGAGTCTAATTTGAAGGGCACAGGATGAAATACTTACCAGTTCTTATCCAAATATATAGTCTGCAGTTAAGAAATTCTGCAAGCCTCCAGAACTGAAAAGATAATGGCAAAATTTTTCCTTTCTGGAACAGAATCCACAGAAAGGTTTCTTCCTCAAACCCAAGACAGCCTTTTGTGAGCGTCTTCAGATAATAGTTTCACATTCTGGAACATTTCAGATCATTCACTTAATTACTAACACAGCATCAGCTCACTGATCCTGACTACAGTCCTTGGGTTTACTACTATTTACTACTATACTACTATCAATTCTTGCCTTAAAATTAGCAGTGTTCCCCTACCCCTGTGAAAGGAAAGTGTCTTCCCAAAAGAGTTCACTCTACGAGAACACAGGAACAGCTCTGACTCACAAGGGTAATCCAGATACTCAGAGCAATTCCCCACCTTATGCTTGCTGACTAGTTTCTAATTAGTCTAATATATTCTTATTCCTTGCGGTTATCTACTTGATGCCTACCACATTCTTTAAAAAAACACACCCATGTGCTCCTGAGACTGGAAAGCGATTATAGACCAGCCCATGATTTCCTGGATTAAGGTCCCAAGAGGTTGCTCGATAACAGTACACAAAGGAACCTCCAATGACGTATTCTGTCCATTGTTGTCTCCCCAAAGGAGATGGAGATTTATTTCCAACCCTTTGAGGTTCCTTCATCTTAAAAAAAGGGAATTTAAAGGATCTCACAAGAAGGCCTGCTCCCTAGTTAAAAACACTATTTTCCATGCTGTCCATATCAGCACAGCTTTACCAAAGCTGCTTCACTTGAGACTTTCCCAGCTGCATGTGCTCCAGGGATGGGGTAGAAGGAAAAGAAACCATCTTGTTGCGGTTTCTACAAGCTGCTCAGCTCAACCTCACTGTTACTAGCTATAATAAACAGATCCAGAGCATCAGGCCTGTGAAAAATTAGCTCATCATCTCATTCTGACTGATTCTCCCCTAGTCCTCTGAACAGTCTGTGGACCAGATAAATGCTGCTTCTCCAGCAATTAACCTTTTTCCTCCTGCTCAGCAAGGATTAAACACAATTATAATGAATATTCCTCAGGTATTAGTGAGGACCTGTCTGACCACAAACATTTACACCCAGGAAGAAGCAGCTTTTTTCTCAGGACAGGCAGAAGGCATTTCTCTCTTTTCTACCTCTTCACACATGCCGCTATGGATTCAGAATTATCCATCACCCCCAAGACCATTTCAGAAATACTCAGCAGCAATGTAGAGTTTTTGAGAGAGAGCATCTGTACCTCCCACCCTTTTTACAGAGAAGCAGACTAGCTACATTTGCTGCTATTGCAGGCAGAAGTACAGACCCACCTGCACGTTACAGCCTTGAAAAATTCAGCTGCATTTGCTTTCTGCCCAAACTACAGCAAACAATATGAGAGACCTCAGGGATTATTCCACTTTTAGCTTGTACTCATCTAAGCAGATTGCCCTCCCAAGATGAGCTTCCTATTTCATTTAGCTTTTTCTGGTTAAAGGGACAGCAGGAGTCATTCAAGTATTCAGGCTTTTTACATTTCCCTGTTAAGTTCCTGTCAGATGAGAAGGCCATGAACTCGTAGAGCGGCAGCATAATCATCAATGTGGAGTTCTTGTTACCAGAGTCGATTTTTATCCGTACATGCTAAACCAAATTTACCCTCCACAAAACAAACCTGACCTCCTCCTGCCTTTCAGCGATGCCCTACCAGCACCCCTTTTTTACTGCCTTGTCTCAAGTTTCTGTTTACTGAGGTGCTGGGGTTGTCCCAGTAGTGATGTCTGCAATCACCAGGCCTTGCCACTGTCGCCACAAAATTTCCTGCAGCTTTCCCTGGGATGCTGAGGTAGACCAAGAAATGACAGTTATCACAGCAGTAGGCCTTTAGGAGCATTGCACAAAGCAGGTAATATCTGACCTAATTCTTAGGTCCCCCCTGCAGCTTTTTGTTGCTAAAGCGTGGAAAAACTGCAACATACCTTATTAGTCAGAAACGAGCTATATTTAGACTTTTGTCCTATGAAGCAGATCTGTTTCACTGTGACCAGCTATGGAAACAAACTCAGTAGTTCAGTGGTTTCCCTTTGATCAGCCCAGTTCTCTGAGTATGTGCGCATCCAGCATATCACCCTGTGATCCTTCACAGCAGACAACCTCTATTGAGAAGCCATAATTAGACTAGAAAAATCCAAGCACCTCGCAGCGACCAGTAGAGAAAGTGCACTGTGTAGCCCTATCACACACAGAGTCAGACAGCATGAAATTAATACTGATGGTGCCTGGGTTTAGCAGTTATGGTAGGACATCTGTTGCTTTTAGGTACAGCCCTTGCTCCATCTGCAGAGTTCTTCAGTGGAGAAAAGAGACAACGGGAGCCAAGTGGACTTTACCAAGATATGAGTTTTTTTGCTTGGACAACAAAAGCAGAGAAGGATATATCCCAGACACTCATCTCTGTGCAGTTGCCAGAAATGGGGGTGCACCTGAAAAAAAGACAGACTCATTCATGCACAACGTCAAAAAAAAACCCTGATGTGACTATTTTTGTTCAGCTCACCACCCGAGGAGCATGTTCCAAATCAGTAATGGCAGTGAAAGTGCCTAGGTTTTTGGAAAGCAAGTCTTCACTTTGTGATGTTACAGATTAATCACTCTGATAACCCAGCAGCTGAACTGAGCCAAATAACTCTTATTTCAAACAACAGATACACAAACCAGCAAGCAAACAAAGCCTGGAACATTTAATTCCATGAATTATTTCAGTCTGGGGCCTTTGGCTCTTGCATGCTTGTCATTCTACTTCTTTTTAAAGTGATGAATGAGATCCCTATGGCTGAGACTACAAAGGAAACTCCTCAGACATCCTCACCATCCTCCCCAGAAGATGTTGCTGAACTTTTTCCGAACGTGGCTGAGTGACATGAAAGAGAGAAGAAACCACCAAACCTGGGCAGAGAAAGCAGAGGAAGGTGTCCACTCCCACAGTGTTTGTGCCTTATAGTTTTCTGCCTGGCCCTGAAAGAATGAGACATCTTCATGCCCTGCAATTGAATGTTACTCACTCTAACGCACCACCTACAAGGAACTCAGCAGTCTCAAAAAAGATCAAACCAGAGACCCAGTCTACTGTGTCTTAGCAGTGTTGACGAACAGATGCAAGAGATCTCGCAGTGGGTAATTATAGAAGAATTTACCCACAGAGGAAGGAAGTCATCAAATTAATTCGGTGGTGATTTTTTACCTTGAAGCATGGTGCTTCTTATCCATTTTACTGGGATGCACACAGCAATAATGTATTCAAATATCACTCCAGGACCCCGCTACCACAAACTCAATTACTGTAGAGAGTATCCAGGCAAGCATGTTTGCCACTCAGTGTTTGGACATGATGCCAGTGCTATGATCACATTATCCTCACCCTACATTGACTATCCGTGACAAATTGATTTTACAGAGTCATAGCTATTTTTTAAATCACTACAGCAAATTATATTAAATGAACTATGCAGCAAATTAAGCCTACATTTAACTGAAGTAAAATAGGACATTTGTACAGCAAGAAGCTGAATGCATAATTAGCTGTTTTGCTGAACTGGGGTCCTATTAATTGTCCGATAACTGAACTTTTGTTTCAGTGGTCTTTAGGATATAGGCTTATAAATCTGCAGGAAGCATCACAGTCTAATCCAATCCAATCCAATCATTGAAGGCATATTTTCCCAAACTTCAGGAATTTTCACACCCAAGAGGGAAAGGGCGTGAAATGAGAACACTCTCAGCCTTGCAAAATAAAGTGCCTCTGAGCTGACAGAAGATGGAGCCATCCTGCATTCGTCACTGACTTTTGTCATAGCTGTGCTGTCCTGGCATCAGTGGGGACAGGTGTATCCTGGGCTGTGTGACTCAACAGCCTTATGGTACCAAAGGTTTAATTCAACTGGCTCTCGTTCAGCTTCCACTGGGAGCTGCATGTTTCCATCACCTCTCAGCAGGGACTCACCAACTCACTTATGAAGGCCAAATGACTTTTAAAAGCCTCTGATTTGAGCTGGGTTGATTTTAGGGCTTCCATCTTGAAACACTTTCAGCCTCAGAGCTGCACAGCTGCCATACTTTTAACTGGAGCCATCTGAAGAAAATCAGGATAGAGATGTCCCCAACTGGTAAAACCTGAGTCACTTTTCAAATATCCGGGCTTGAATTATAAGATCAGGAATGTAGATTCCCCCCCACTGGGGCTGGGAAATGGGCAGATGAGCATGGGAGGTGTTTGTCTTAACTCTCAATGTTATGTTTAAAACAAATACTCTTTAAATATATCACATGACTTCCCTCTTACATTGGTGAGGATCCAGAATAAGGTGAGTAAAATGAATAAAGTAACACAAAGCAAGACTAAGAACAGAATCAGGTTTTTGGGTATTAAAAATACAGACCATAAACACACAGTTTTGGCTGTTTCTTTATCTCTGCCTTTAATCTGACAGGGGAAAAAAAGAAGCTGGGAGAATGAATGAATGTCAGATGTGAAGAAAGTCTTTGGGCTTTCAATTTCCTATTATAAACTAGGACAAGAGTAGTAAAAAAAAGCAGCAGAGGTCAGGAATGAGATACAGTGCAAAAAAGCAACATGCACATTCTTATTCCAGGTATAATGGTCTCAATCTGCTCTGTATTAAAAGACGCTGGGAGAGAAAAGCCAGAAATAGCAGAAGGTTTTACAGGGCAGGGAAGGATACTGTTATTTGTACTAGATCTATGTATGGTTCAGTCTGAGGTTTTGTAGCTGTAATTCTGAGAGCCTGGCATCTGCCACCCCACGCTGGTACCCTAAACCACAGAGCACATGCCCTGCTTTGCCATCAGGGAGGAGTCAGAAGAACAATTTTGGAGCCACTCCAGAAGCCAAGACCTCTGTCTCCATCCCAGAGTGCCCGAGGAGGGCAGATGTTTGGTTTCTGTTGGATTAAGCTTTTGGATGGAGATTAAGCTTTGTTGTGGGTTAACTGCTGATCTTAACTGGATAGGTTTCCTACATTATCTGCCAACACTGCCTAGAGTAACACATTGGCTCTTTTTATGCAGTCTGTCAACAACCGAAGTCAACACATAACATCAAAACTACGTATTTTAGAAGAAATGGAAACAATAGTTTGGGATGGGTATGAGTTCCCTCAGTCTCTCCTCCGCACTGCTAACTTCCCCTGCTTACCAGTGCCTCTGTTCCTCCTTCTGTTCAAAACGTGAAGGAAACGTGGCCACTACTTCAGCCACAAAGCTGTGGATATTGAGGGTGTCCAAGAAGACAAGAGCAAGACATTGCTCATATACACCAAGGCAGGAGGACTGATGTAAAATGGAATTCATTATCACTTTGCTTCTGAATAACTGCTCCAGACATACCCCTCAGAAACTAATTTAGTCCCATGCCTGAAAAAGGTTAGATCTAGACCCAAACATCATGGCCAAACATGGCGTTTCTGTCTGGTTTGCTGACTGGGGGAGCTCAAAAAATTACCACAGACTCCTTGTTCCTCTAGGAGATGTCACAAGGATGTCCTGACGCCTTGGTCCCTCGAGCCTGGCTACTGCAGTGCTGCTGATCCCTATCAAGGGGGTGGGCTAGCTGCCAGGAAAGCACACAGAATCATAGAATCACAGAATAGTGGAAGGAACCTAGTCCAACCCCTCTGCAGTGAGCAGGGACACCTTCAACTAGATCAGGTTGCTCAGAGTCCCGTCCAACCTGACAGGCATCCTGAACCACACTTTTCATTGCTAAATTTACTCTCCTAAAAGGGGACTATAGCACATGGCAGCTGTTTGCAAGGTAAAGAGAGAAATCAGGGCTATTTGTGACATCTGTTTAAGGGCTCTTTAGGTTATACGCAGCCTCTTTGTGATCACTGCCTTAATCTAACCATAGTGTCTATATTCCACCGCACAAACACTTCCTGACATACACCATTTCTGGCACCATTAAACTCAGTGCACGAGGAGGGGGGGAACATGGTGGGGCAGTTCATGTTTGAAGGCCAGCTGCAGTGTGAAGCCAAACTGATGCCCTGTACCGCAGGCTTTGGAGAGCACCTGCTAAAACCAGCTTCTTTCTCTTATGCAGGTTTTAGCACTTGCACTTGATGTAAATCCTAATTTCCTTGGTTAATGTTTGCTCCTTCCTCAGGAAAACACTCATGGAAATTAAAAGCAGCTTTGTCTGAGGTAGGATTTAGTAATAACTGAGATCTGTGTTCCCCTTGGTTCTCATCCAGTGCTGTTATTTATTTCAGCATCCAGCAAGCATAAAACATTCCCGTTGTGACTTAGTAGCATTTCACACTGAGCTGGCGAGCTGTGCATGACTGCATGAGACACAGAACAACTGAGAAATTAGTCTGGACCAAGGATGCTACCTTTGCCTTTTTTTCAGTGTGGTGTGGGAAGGCCCATGTCTGTGCTGGTGCTTTTGCCTGGCAAGCGGCTGGGCTGCAGATAAACTAATGGCCATAGAGGATTGGGGTAGGAGGAGGCAACTTCTTTATAAAACCTCTTCAAAACTTAAATAATTTCTGGCTTGTCAGTATGTACAGTGGGGACCCCATGAGGGCTTTTGTTGCATCTTTGGACCTAATTCTCTCCCTTGCAAGATCTTCTGTGCTGGCCAGCTGATTATTGTCTTGGCCAAGATACCTGCATTTCAAAAACACCATACTGTTACCAAGTGCCCATTTCTGCCTGCCTTTTCAGAGGCAGACAGTTTTCCCCCACATGAATAACCTTTCTGCAGTCCAATGAGTAAGCGCCGCTTCTCTGCTCAGGCTCAGCCCCATACTCAAGCTGCAAGGTGTTGCAGCACTGGGGGCTATTTGATCAACTATTATTATAATAAAAGCTATCCCTGACAGAGCTGTAGGTAAAATCTCTCTTGGGAGCAGCATTTCCTGCTGACTCCATATAGAAGGCTTGGCAGAACGCCCTGTGCTCCTTAGATATCTTTTGCTGGAAACAGAAAAATCATCCTGCAGGGACATAGAGCCAGCCCCCTAAAGCCCTTGACCCCGAATGCGTAATCTCCTTGGAGACCCAATGTACATGAAGAAATATAATCTTCCCGAGGCATCTGCTGTCTGCATTGTGTTAAAATATGACTGGGACGCAACCGTCAAACCTCCATGTCACTCACTGCAGAATCCTTTAAAGGGCAATAAAAAACCCCAACCCAATCTGAAAAAAGCTCTTGTGCACAAAAGCGTCTCTCTGTATTGCTTTAAGGAGGGTTATTTTACCACGGCTGCAGCCTGAGAGGTTTCTGTGGCATCCAACAGACGTTTCACCTGCTTTTGTGCCCTGGGAAAGTAATAGCACATAACAGATGGGAAACAGAGCCGAGTTTCGGGAGGTCACTGTAACGGCATCACATGCAAATCCTTCGCCCGCGGGGACCCACACGGCGTGTGAGCTGTGCCGGGGACGCCGGAAAGAGCTTTCCTGCTTGCGCAGGGGCAGAGGATCAGACGGAGCATTCGGCAAGGAGGCCTGGGAGGGTCTGACAGATCAGCTTTCCCTCTGGGTTGAAAGGGAAGGAGAAGTGTCTGTTACCACAGAAGGCACAGAGAAGAGGGGTGTCTGCTTTTTTAATTTCTTTATACATTTTTTTGAGCCAGTTGGAGGACTTGGTCTCTGCTCTGAAGACATAGATGCAGGGAGCAGGAAAAAGTGGGAGCTTAAGTGCAGAACTAGCAAGGAAAGAGCATCCATGTGGCTTGTCAGTGATACTCTGATCTGCTGTTGTTTCAGTTTTCGGCATTTTTTTCCAACACTGTAAACTCACCTCCTTGACATCTGCCTTGCCCTTGCTCTCGGTCTCCCCTTCCCCCACTTTTCCGTTTAATGCTGGTGTCCTCATTTCCCCTTTTGTACATACGACCCTTTCACTATGCAGGGATTAGTATCTCACTTATAGATATGTGAAATAGATATGTAGATGATTTAATTTGCTGGGTTTTGTAGGGCTGGCAAGACACACTGGCATGGGGAGAAGGGTATGTTCTAGCAGGTCAGCTGAAGAAAACATCTTGTGTACAGGAAACAAGCATATGGGACTCCAGCACCAGCCCAGCAGGGAGACCTCAGGGGATGGGGATGAGGTGGTGAGACATAAAGGCCAGGAAAATAAGGAAGAGCAGAAGACACGGTCGAAGATGTCTCTGCCTACACCATCTGTTATGTGTCTACCAGGGCAAAAGGACAAGAGTAGGGAATGTGAGAAGCAAAAGGGGAGCAGAAGTCTGCTGGGGCTATGGGCAGTTTGAGTTGGTGGTAACTCATTTGGGAAGAGATGCCAGAGGAGCCAAGAAAAATGCAGGTGTGGAGAGATGGTGGGCAAGCTAGGAGAGAGGCAGAGGTCTGAGACGTGAGGAGGAGATGGCAGTAAAAGCTGTATAAGTGGATGGGGGCACCCAGACAGGGGTCACAGCTGAGCTAAGCAGGAATTCCTGAGGAGGAGGAGATACAATAGAGAGAGAAGGTGACAATGAAGAGCTGGAGATGACAGTGCTGTGGAGCTCTGGCCAAGGAAAAGTTGTTAAGCGGCAAGGATTAACTCACCAGATCCGAACCAGGAAGTTGAGACAAACACCAAAGTCCTAACATGCAATAGACCTTGCCAGGAGGCAGTTGGTGAGGTGGAGAGGAAGGACAGGACTGGAAGATAAAGCAGAGAAATGGGGTTTAATGGACCATACATGGTGGCAGCCAAAGCCGGGCTTCCGGCTGGCTTTGTGGGCAGCCATAAGGTCACAGGCAGCCTTGCTGGGACACAGTGTAGTGGCAACACCACCTTCACCACCAGCATCATGCTGGGTGCACGCCTGGCTCTTGCCCAGGCCAGGACAACCGTAGCCTACTCTGGGCATTTGGAGATGTTCATGCTGCTTTCAGCAGTCACGCAGCACAAAGCCCCCCATGGTGCCGGGGGCCATGACGCCTTTACTGCAAGGTCAAAGGGCAGCTGTGCTTTGTCAGCACGTTTGCCAGCCAAAATATAATTATAATTACCATGCTAACTCCACTCAGCCTGAAGAGACAGATGACGGTCCCATAACGTTAAAAAATCTGTTTTGCTAGAGCATGCCAGCATCTGACTGGCATGGACACCCGTGTGTCATCTGCAGAGGAGTCCCAGGGAGGAGGCTCCTAGTGTGCCACCAGCCATGCTCCCTTCTGCTGGCGCCACTAGCATGCTCGGGTCATCGGTGGGGACTCACCTTCCTGTGTGATGCTGGGAGACAAGGCTGGACGGAAAGGGGCAACAGAGGTGCCTCATGGACATTTTGGCCAAGCCCTTTTATTAGTGGAACAGGGCTGGGATGTTGACTCTTACCCTTAAAGACTTCAAGAGACTAATGTTTACTATGGTATCATAGCGCTTACAGATCCTGCTGGGGACAGGCTCACATCAATGTTACAACAAAAAGACAAGTCCTGGCCTGGAGAATTTGCCGCGTGACTGAGATTAGAGATAGGCACCAGTGGCCAACAGATGGAGCAACAGAAGAACAGGACACCTAGGATCAGCACAGCAGCCTGGGTGGGAGGGAGTACTTTCGGTCGATGCCTTAGCTGAGGAAGAAGAGTGGATGGGTCTGACGCAGGCTGGGTACACACTGCTGTCGTTAGCAGTAAGATGGTACAGACAGAGGGGAAGGCAAACCCTAGCAAAGACATCAGATGGTCCCCAAGGTGCTAACTCCCCTTTTTTTAAAGATGGAGCAGGATAGTATAGCATGTTTGCCTCCAACATTAGTGTGATTTAAAAACCTTATGTAAAACACGTTTGAAAAATACGGGCCTAACCCCCTCCCTCAGCTCAGCACTCATCAATAAGAGGTTTAACCCACTGCCAGACCAAACTGAGGCCTCCCCACATACCAAAGCACACAGACTCACAGCTTGCAAGGTCAAGAGCTGTCAGCTCAGATCTTAACCTGCTTCATGTGTATGTGGAGCTTCATTTTGGATTTTCTCAGGGTATCATATGCTGAAGAAAGTGGCAGTGAGTGGGCCCAGACTGCAGGTGGCAGCTAAGCGCGTGACAGCTCTTCTTTGCCAGCAGAAGTTACAATGCAATCAGTGGTGCAGTGTGGACACCATCAGCCGTTTATGCATCTAAACACACACACTCACTACGTGTATATGCATTTATATGAAGGATCAGTTGAAATTATGTATTATTCCACATACACTGAAACTCAGAAAGATTGACCAGAGAAGCTTTTTGCTGAATTTAGCCCTGAAAGCCTATTATGTACCATTGTGTGGATGTTACAGCAAAGGCACTGAACAATAATTGCAAACTTGCTGCTATACTTGTGCCTGAAGGCAAGTGTGTGAAATGTTTTCTGCCCTGAGCTCCCAAAGCACTGACAACCGCAACTGTTGCGGGCTTTAATGGAAGCTACAGCTCACCAACAGTCAGCCCATTTGTGTTAAATTGCCAAAGGTGGGTTCAGACAGGAGGCTTAGGGTACCTGTGATTGCAGCATGGACTGGCAGTGGAGGTAAGGCAAGGAAAGAGACAGGTTGCCAAAGAAGCTGGTGGAGAAACAGGAGCAATAGGAAGAGCTGTGGCATCAGGTGAGTGGTCTGACAACAGCAGCAGCAACGTAGGTAAGCTCTGCAGCAATTGCAACAGCACGAGCTGATAGAGCAGATGGTCACCTCTAACATGGCTTGTTGCCCCTAGTAATATTTACCCAAAAGTACTCTACTGATGGACATGGGATTACGTAGTGAACAGGGGAATCAGTCCTATTTTGTACAAGATAGAACTGTGCTGCCTATCAGCTCTGACAGCCCCTTCATGTGCTGGCTTTGAAGTGGGCAGATGGAGATATGTGATGATGTACAAAACTATTTCTAGGACAGTGTCAGATGGTGAAAGCTGGGTAGCACTTTCCCAGTTCCCTAACTTTCTTGGAACTTTATTAACTCACTCTTCAAATATGGAATCTCGGTGAACAGGCAAAATGTTAAATTCCCTTCCCCAGGTCTGAAATGACCTTCTGGGAGCTGTCAGGACATTTCCATCAGTGCCTGATCAGTGCTATTTAGGGTTAATCCTGACCTACTTCAAGGCCTGAAGTAAGAATTATTTAACCAGTTTGTGAAAAGCACACAGAGATCCTTTAGTGAAAAGCAAAAAAGAAAGGCAAATACTGTTATTCTTATCCCCAAAATACTAGGTAAAGAACCATACTGAAGTAGCAACATCGATAACCACAAAGGAGAGACAAATTCTGCATTGGAAGGTGTCCCATGTTTGAAAGGCCAGAGATCTACAAGCACTATGTGTATCTCAACTCACATATTTAATAAATATTGTCTCAACTGCGTATGTTTACTTATTTTTATTAAAGAACAAATTGCTTGTATTTCCTTCTCTTTCTTCTCCATTATAGCATCAAAGCAGGACAGCATGCCACACGACAGTATAAACAAACAGCATCACCAGATACTTAAGGGTCTTTAGCTCCTAAATTGTCTAAAGCATAAATACAAACTGACGTCAAGCATTCGGGATTACCATTTAAAAATTGCTATTTTGTGAGATGCTAATGAAGGCCATTCACATCAGAAAATCCAGTGCCTAAAAAGGAGGAGAGAGTAGCCCAGCCTCCAGAGTAAGGAGTCGAGGAAATGGCCTGCTTCTCTCAGAATAAAAAAAATGCCGTTTGCTTTAGACCTGCGAGAAGTCCCCAACACGGAGAACATGTAAGAGCTGCTTCTAACCTGTCCAGCTCTTGAAGATTTGGGAATGTAGATGTCACCACCACCACCAGTCCTCGCTCTGCCGCCATTACCAGCAGCACTTGTATCACCCCCTCTACTCATCACAGTCCTTGTACGGTGGAAGTTCGTCCTGGCTGCGCACTGGAGCTGCACAGCACACCATGTGCAACGTGGTCTGCAGCTGCATGATGCTAGTGACCTGCTCCAAGGTTGTGGCAAGTCACCTTCCACATGTCGTCTCTACGATCTCAGCTAAGTAGCCAAAACTTTAAACATGATGCCCTCAAGTAAGATCATAAGCAGTGATGAAGCTTATGTAGGCTCTCAGTCTTTCTCCCTCTTAAGCATGACAAACGTTTCCACTGGAACCCATGGAATTAAGAGTACATTTTATAAGGCAAAACGCATTCCTGAGTAGGCGTTTGTACTAATTCAGGTGCTGAAGTGGTATAGCCACATGGCGGCATGCTCTGTGGGCCAAGGTATTCTGCTTCTCAGCGTGACTAACTTAGCAGGATGGAGCACAGCGCTGTATGGCTTTTAGTACCTATACTGGCTTAATGAGCGCTAGCTTGCATATCTCTAGGTGATGTATTTTTCCACAAAGATACAAGTTGGGCATTTAGAAAGAAGACTAGAGGTTTTTAAACATCTCTTCTACTTCAGAGTAAGTTCAGGCAATCACATCCTTTGGGGCAAGCAGACAACTTTTGCATTGCTGCAGGTAGTAAAGATCTGGGTGGGAAAGCACGGCTTTGTATTTGAAGCAGTGCCTTTGGACACAAAACTAACCAGTGCATCCCCAGCCCCTCCCTCCCTAGGACTTCTGTCAAGACAGAACTTTTTCCTTGGGCACCTGTGCTAGCTGCCCAGGGGCCAAAAGCAGAGCATGTAGTGGGGGCACCACCTGCTTCTGTAACTTCCCTCTTGTTCACAAAGCAGTGAACCCAGTGGCCAAACCCTTGATGAAGCAAACCCTTGCCCATCCTAGAA
The DNA here is from genome assembly GCF_964289735.1 of Phaethon aethereus. Taxonomy (NCBI): domain Eukaryota; kingdom Metazoa; phylum Chordata; class Aves; order Phaethontiformes; family Phaethontidae; genus Phaethon; species Phaethon aethereus. Next base: position 38,436,893 of record NC_138579.1, on the reverse strand, counting down.
GAAACAAGCCATTCCACGTGGTACAAATTCATTGTCATGCCTGTGGATGACTTGCTAGTAACAAGCCTGAAGCCCAGAGCCTTACAGCTCTTTAAATGAAAGTTCCCCTGCCCAAGTGGAGACTGACCTCTGTTAGCTTAAAACCTTGAGTGGTGCCAAGGCCCCTGGGCAGCAGCAGAGCTTGCTCCATTATTCCCTGGGCTGGGAGGTGGAAGGAAGGGGAGGTCCCTTCCCCAGGGACTGGCTCAGGACACTCCGAGGGGAGTAAGGGAAGACAGGTGCAATTGGAGGCCATTTGCCAAACAAGAACAACGCTCTTGAGGTCTCACCAGCTCTGTGACCCTACCCAGTCATTAGGAGCCAAAGCAGCTCGGCAAGGGGATGCATAGTGGGAACAGCTTCTGGTTTAGCAGGGGCTGCAGCAGAAGGGAGATTTTCTTTTGCAACAGGATGGATTGCAGAGGGATTTGGTAGCGACTGATGTGCAGGAAGGAAAGGGAAGAGAGTAGTTTCCTTCTCAGATGGTTCAGCTGCTGTTTGCAGGCAGAACTGAAGTAAAGACCTCGGATCTGAATTCTTCTCCCTTGAATACAGGGCATATTGCAAGTATTCAGGGCCCAGGATAAACAAAAATAGAAAAACGTTTGGTTTCAGTTCACATCTTAGTAGTGGCTCATGTTTTACTCATAGTACAGAAAGGGCAGAAGTTCCTGTGAACGAAGTTCCCCTTCTTTCTGTGCAGGTTTCAGAAAATCAGTCAGCACCAGAGCCGTGCTATTGAACTTGGGAAGACTTCAGTCACCCGCTTCCTAATTCACAAAGCAGGCAGAGCCTTGCAGTCTTTTTTTACCTTTTATAGTCACAGGACTAGTCAAGCAAAACCTTGATTGGGTTATTCTGCTTTAATTACAAAATGCACTCAGACCAAAAGCTCAATAGTACCTGGTACGTATGTACATGTTTCTTTCAATTATAACACCAGAGACCAAAAGGCAGTCTGGTCCTCCTGTAAATCAGCCATTTCCCTCTCTTTAGAGTAGGAACAGACATCACAGTAATGCTTCAACTGCCTCTTGTGTGCAGGACACCAGACTGTATTTCATCAGGTACTTTGAGATCCTTTAGGGTGGACCATACAAGAGATAAGCAAGAGAAGAGAGGTAAAACTCAGGGTAATTGGAGTCCATATCCCACCACCCACCATCCCCCGGAAAAGAAAAGCAGCAATGGGCCACTCTCTCCTTGCTGCGGTTAGGACAAGGTAGATAAATCACAAGGTTTTTTTATTGCTGGTGAACTCAAAACAGGCAACTTTAATCTACTGAGGAAGATACACGTACAAACAAATGTTAGGCCTTGTGCGTTTTTTTCTTCTTCATGTAAATGTCTCTACAACTTCAGTCCAGCTCCCAAGCTCTTGCTGAGCTGACACTGAGACCCCGGTAACGTGCTCTGGGCACTTCTGTAACATGTTATAAGAAGCATCACATGTATTAAAAAGGGAGATTTTGCAGAAAAGACAAAGCTCTGACTGTAGCCATGTTGCTCAGAAAAGGAGAAGTCCGGCTAATCCTGCTGCATTAGGTACATGGTATTATGTATAATTATTCCAATTGATTTAAGAATTTGCTGGGTCCCTTTCTGTTTCTGGTGTGCAAGCTGCAAGTAAAGTGCACTTCTGGGTGTAAATTACTACTCTATGAGGATGCAATAGCTGGGTGGTACATGTCAGACATCAGCGGAAAGCAGAATACAATAGCAGTTACAACGGCACAAGGCAATAAGGATAATGGCATAACATACTAGATGCTGCTGGGAAACGCCTCTGTAGTTTGAGCATCTAAATATTACACCACTGAGCAAAACCACTGTCATGTAGTGGGGAGCTTCTAAAGTCAAGACACATGACTGTAAGTGTGCACCAGGTTAGCTCTGTGAACAGCCACTCCTACTCCAGTCCCAGCTGCAGCTGGGAGTCACCAAACCCTGTTGCTAACTCCTTTTAACCTTTTTAAAGAGTTTTCTAACAGCTGAGGAGAAAGCAGGGCTCCTAAGGATGTTTACATGAAGCTGGGGTTTTCAGGTGATGCAGGGGTGGCGTAGGAGGCAGCATGACACCACACTTAAGCGATGCTGTGAGAGGACAACCCAGCTTTAGACACAGCGTTTAATGACCCTGACAGAACCAGGGCCAAAATGGGGAGACCCCAACTCACAACTGCACCTTGCAATTCTTATTCTGGGCCAGTAGAGCTCATCTACATTATCCCACATACAAATCTCACCTCTTTTTTGCCCCATGTACAGTGTCAGGTGACTATTTTGCCTGGGTCTACATGCCCAAGACTATCAAAGCTGCTAAACTACATGCTGTTCCTCTGATTTCATAATACTGGCATCACAGCATGAAAAGTAAAAAAAATCTGTTCAGTGTTTGTTCTCTTCAATTTAATGAACTATAAAAAGGGAATTCTAAATACCCACCTAAGTATTCTGGGTGCTTCAGGAGACATTGCACATACCAGGGAGATTTGATTAACTCCTTGCCTCCTTTCGTGTGTCCATTGCCAGCAACGGATGCCATGTGAGAAGGGGGAGGAATAAAATAATTGCACTCTGTGTGATACAAAACAGATTAACACTGCCTTCATAAGAGCAGAACCAACAAGCAGTTCTCCTCACAGGGACAGGAGTGCTTTTCCCCTCAGGAATGGATGCCCCCAGGCAAGAAGCAGGTTCACAGCTGAGCATGCCCTACCAGAGACAGGGGGACCCACACAGAAATAGTCTGGCCATTTCCAATACTAAAGTGGAATCCCACAACCACACCAACACGTTTGCATTTCAAGCTAAATTGATCCCTGGTGCAGCTCTGCTGACTATGGTGGAAGAACACCTAAAATTAATCTGGTCCTATCAGGCAACTAGAGCAAACCTCCCCCATAAACCAGTTAGGAGTGAGATACATCTGGAAGCTCCATGTTTGTTGCTAACTTCAAAAGCCAAGACTTGCCGGAACGAATTATGAACCTGTGGATGCCACTTTCAAGCACTTTCCCTGCACTACAACTTTCCTTATACTCCTTGAATGTCCCCAACAGGTTAATTTTCAAACTGTCCCCAGTGCAAGTAGTTCTACAATGGAGCCACAGCACTCCCTCCTGCTCCACCTCTCTACTGCTGCTCTTGCAGCCTAACTTGAAGCCTCACTCAGATAAAGCATGAAGAAGTGCTCTTCAGAGAGGGATTTTTTGTCTTCGTTTGTTTTTTTTTTAATAATGTATCAGGCAGCATGACATATCTCTTGCTGCCTCCAATTATTGTCATGACAATATGGCTGTGGTTATTTAAAGCGGAATTTGGGAAGAAAAAGTAAATCCTCTTGATACACTGAGGAGAACGCTGGGCAGAACTGAGCCAAGACCTGCCAGTGCTGAAGGAAGGTGAGAGTCAGTGCCAGAGGACAGAATCCTGGATGCCACATTAGCCACATGAAGGTTTTGACCTTCAAATACAATGGGTTGCAGCCAGACTAAGTCATCAACATCACCAGAAACAGAGGAAACCCTGGGAAGGAAGGCAGAAAACTCTTGTGGCCTGTACAGTCTCTACATGTTTTCACGGCTGAGATGGGAGCTGGAATCTGCGTCAGCCCTTCAGGCAAGGTCTGCTTTGAGGGGACAGCGGAGATGGGAAGACTTACGCTATTTCTTGCGCCTTTTGCCAAGATTCAGATTGCACAGATTATGATAAAATTCACTCGGCAAAAAAAGGCCTTTATTAAAAAAAAAAAAAGAAAAAAAGAAAAAAATTTCTAGTGAGTATCAGGACTGAGATTTCAAAAAGTACAAGATCTGTATAAATTCAGCAAGATGTCCAGCACCAGGTTATTTCGTGGTGCAATAAAGAACCTGGGGAGAGGCCAAATGGGACCTTGCAAGGGGAACACCATCTACCTCCCCAGCAGACTGCCAGTCTTAGGTTCTTCTCAACAGCAGATGGATTTTCCTTGTTCCTGCAGCATCTCAGGTCCCATGGGAGGTATTGGTTGCAAGCAAGCACCTGAATATTGCCTAATGGAGTAAGCCAATCACTAACTTAGCTGGCGTGTCCATGCCCATCCGCTAATTAGTTTTTTTTCTTTTTGTGTGCATTTCCACTGTAGCATTTCTTTTTCTTCTTTCTCCACATAAAAGAGTAAGCAAAAGGACTGCTTTCATCTGTAATAAGTTAAAATCAGAAACAACTTAACTAACAAGTAACTGATCTTGGTCCTTGGAGCCCAAAGAGTAAAATCCATAGAAAATCTATTGGTTCCATTTTTTTCTGGTATATCCCATGCACACCCCCATTAGAAAAATGGGGTTTATGAATCTTATCATACAGCAAGGAGCAGTACCTCAGAGCCAGAGCTGACAGTCTGTTGCAGAGGTCTGGGCTCTCTCAGATTGCTAAATGTGGTTCTGAGTCAGTGCTCAATCAGTCTTCACATGGCCATTGGCCAAAGCAACAGGGACGGTGGGAGCCCCTGGCTCAGCAGTCTCATCGAATCGTAAGCGCAGGGTGTTTCTGATCACCAGCTGCTCCATGATGAAAGAAGCACAAAACCATGGGATGGCATATTCCAGGGTGATCAGGCCCATGAAGTCAAAATCAAACTGGGAATAGTCCCATGGGCAGGCATTGAACTGGCGTAGGATGAGGCCGGTGGTGAACTCCCAGAGGTATGTCCAAAGTGTGTAAATGAAACAGCGCACTAAAATGTTACACTTGTCTTTAAGATATAGATACATCTTCTCCACAATGAGGATTGACGTGCCATAGATGAAGAGCGCCCACACACTGGTAACACCTGGGAACTTCCAGTTAAAGTTGACTACAAACTCCCAGGCAGCTGTGAACATCACCTCACAGAAATAGCCGTGAATGGCATAGAGGTACCATCGGGAGAAAGCAGTCAGAGGTTCTGCCGCAGCCATTCTTCTGCACACACCCCAGCAAGCACTCTGAAATGAAGAGAGACAGAGAGAAGAGTCAACAAGGATGTCACAAGTCCTTATCCCCCAGACAGCAACGCACACAAACTTTTAGCATCCAAAAAGGACAAATCTGAGAAAGGCGTGAATTTTAAATCGACTCATTTTTACCATAACAAATTCTAAGCCCTGGGGAAAGGTGGCACCTTACCAGGCTCTGAGTCTCAGAATGGGCCTAGACAACGATTACCGCTCTGCCTGATGCAGCTGGTACTGCCCTGGTGATAAGGAGGGAGCTGACAGGTACAAGGGCTTTGCCAGGGGTGAGGCTGCCAAAGAACTTACTGATTGCAAGTTAGTAGAAAAACAGTCATCTCACAAGGAGCGCACATCACATTTTTGCTCTTTTCAAGAAACAGCACTGTCCCCTACTTTTGAGATTCTAATGTGGAGTTAGATTAGATGAACATAGCACTGAAAACATGCACCCTTCCAGCTGTCACCTACAGTCTCTATACCCAAAATGTTTACTGTAGTGAAAAACTTTGAGCTTTGATGGGAGCTACAGAAAGGGAACAGGAGAAGAAAGTTTCAGAGGTTTTACGCTTGCAGACACCACACCTTGCACCCATTATTTGGCTGAACTATTATTTCTTCTGTTAAAGAACTCATGCATTGTGTGGCTACTAGGACTTGGAAAATAATTTTCTTATGGTGTCAGACTGCCTGATACCAAGTCAAAAAGCACAAGAGAGCCATTGAAATCCATTCAGATTTGGCTTCACGACAGCAAAACACAAAGGAGGAGCATAAAAAGGAACAGCTGAGCATAGAGAGAGGTGGTTAGTCATGATAAATAGGAAACGAGAACAAACTCTAATTGTCTCTACAGGAAGAAACTTGGTGAAGAGGTTTTGAAAGGGCACAATTTGCTTATCACTGAACTGTTTCAGCACAATTAGTTTTTACACTTTTTGAAGAGAATTACAAGGTCCTAAGCATTGCTCTGCCACACTACAGTCCCTGGCCCAAGCTGATTTTAAGCACAATTTTACTGAAGCCTTACAGATTTACACCACAGGGTTAATTTGACCTCTTTCATTCTTAGAAACTTACTCTTTTGAATTGGGTTTCTCTGGACTCTTCATCAGGCACTATTTAACTTCTTTGCTCTGCACTCGACAGTTCTGTAGCACAAGGTGCTAGGAAAGGACCACACTAATGTTACGTGCAGTCGTTCCAATGCTATCTGGAAAGAGACTGTTCCTGCCCTGCTCTGTAAACATGGTGTCCCCCTAAACAAAGTATTAAAATGCAGTATGACTAAAATTCTGATAGGAGAAAAGAGAAACCTTTACAAGGAAAAAGGAACTATAATAATGAACATAAAGAAAATATGCAGAATATTCACGGGGGAATATTGAAAGTGGAAGGGACAGAGCTGTATCCATGACCTATGCACTCCTCTCTTAAATGGACACCCAAACAACCAAAGTCTTGGCAGTTCATATGATGTGGTGCTTGAACAAAGACCCATTTCCTAATGGCACAATCCATTTTACACAGGACACTGAACTATCATCAGATAGTTCATCATCAAGCCCTTCTAAGCTTTTCCACTTGTGGTCCTTAGTCCTTGCACTTCCCTCGACAGCTTTACATGAAATGTATTTGAACTGTTAGCTGGAAGCATCCACAGCATACAGAACTATCTGTAAGGTTTTCCTTGTAAATTTTAAAATCTCTTCACAAAGTTGAATCAAATGCACAGAAAGTTCTTCCCCCTCAGTCCCTCCCTTCTGATTCCAAGGATCCCCTCATCAATTATTTCCATTGCCTTACACCTGCCCACCAAAGCCAAAGACTCACACAAATATATCCAACAAGCCATGTCCTATTCTGTCCCACAGTATTTCCTCTGTGCAATGAAAATTTCTCTTTCCTGATTCTATACCACAGATATAATAATTATCTATTTATTCTGTATTTCTTTTTTACACTTTGCAAACTACCTAGTCACCTATACTAGAAGTCTAACCACTGAATCTAGACCAGGTCTGGGACAACGTCTACAACAGAAGTTAACCCATTGCAAAGACCATCACTGACTTCTTTTGAATCCTGGGCCTTTCACCACAACTGCAAAGAGACAAGCATCAATATGTTGACACTGTCAATATTTGCCTTCTACTGTGACGTGCCCAGTCGGCCCAGCCTTGATTGGAACTTCCTTCTTACAGTATGCTTGAAAGAGTCCTCACAGGCTACCTGCTGATTAAGAGCATCCCAAGACAGAACAGATGCCAACTGTGGTAGCCCAAACATAAACTGGTTCCACTGTGCTAGGCACTAAGCAAATCCATAAATCACAGCTCCTCCTGTAAAATATTTCATTCAAACTGAAACAAGAAGTACACAGTAAGACATAGAAGGGAATGGAGGATACCTAGGGAGCCTACAACAAGCTACAGCACATCACCGCACAAGTTGGGGACTGCACAATGTAATGGTTACAACTCACTTGAGCATTTACAAAACACTTAAAATTGCAGCTGTTTCCCAGCATCTTATTTCCAGCCATACCGAACCGGCTGGTGCCTGTAGGCAATATAGCACAAGAAGGTCTCAAGAGGGAAATGAAGGAGAAAAGCGTTGTTTTATCAGGCAGCAATTCATGATAAAAGGATCAAGCTGAAAAGTAGTTGCAGGACATTAGTGGGAGAAGCATCCAAACAGAAGGCCAAGACTGGATTCAGTAAGAAATGCAGATTTGTGAAAAGCCTCAAGCAGATAATTGAACTTGGTGATGTAAAACTTTTAATGGAGTGACAGTAATACAGACCAAAAAGCTCTGGATGTATGATAGCTATTCAGTCTCCTGAGGAAAACAAATGACATATGTCACTGAGGTAGTTACAGTGGGATGGGCAGCGGCTTCCTGAAAACCAGAAACATGGCTGTACCTACACAATTGTCTCAGCAGAGAGCAAACAAGTCCTGGAGGCTGCACATGGATGGCCATGCTTGTGCTGAGGCTGCTCACACAGGGAGCTTCTAAATTCAAAGCTATGAAAATTCTTTCCATCATCATCAAATTATATTTCAAGCAGCTAAAGCAGAGATAGTTCCTCTAATACAATGTTATTAGGAAGGCTGAGCTAAGGCAGCACAGAAATTTTCACTTTTTCTCCAGTCAGACCTTCTTTTCCAGCCTGCTGATAGAACTAAAAAGGAAAGTCTATGGAAACCACACATGGGCCTCAGAGGAACACGCAGTCCTTTCCCCAGCTGCGCTGCCTATGCGGATAACGCTGCTGGCAATGCAGGGGCCAAGAGCCCCTCCACCTACAGCAAACCAGCACAACGGGGGAAGCGTACGAAGGACTGTGTTTCTCTATGGAAATCTGGTTCAGAGGATTAGGGCACGATTCTGAGTTAGGCCTGCAAGAAAATGCTATTGTAACAACACAAAAATGATACTTTTATATTTTAGAATATCAACTCTGAAATGGATATTCATCATCTCCTAGGTTGATGTAAGATACAGATAAACCTGATGTACAGGGCCAAGTAATACTCACATTCAGTTTTGCGGGTGATGCAGCCTGGGCAGGCAAGAGGCAAGTGATCAGAAAATGGGCTGATGGGAGACCAAGAAAGAATGGCAGATTTGTCACACACAAGCACTGCAGGGGAGACATCAGTGCATGTCACGTTCATGCCTGATTAAGTTCTTGAGCACTGCCTGGTTCATTTTTTTCAAAGCTCTCTTTGCAGTGGCTTTCTGCCTGTTTCCCTGCTACCAAGCCAAACTGTGCTTCAGAAAGTCTCTCCCAGATTGTCTCTACTCCCTCTACTCCAAGCAGAATTATTTAGAGTCACAGCCTCTGGATGGGTATAATGAGACCTTGTCAAGATAATCTGAATTAACTATGAAGTGCTATTAAAAGAAAAACACAAACAAAAAACCTCCATGAGACAATTCCACTGACCAGTGATGGCCTAAGGCTATAAATTCTGTCAGCTACTTGATTCACCACAGGTGAACTTGAACTACTGCAGGAAGTTCCTTATTCTTAGCACCCAGTTGTTTCTGCCAGTTAAAAAGTTAGGGCACCGTGTTATTTTACAAATTCTTATTTGAGGTATTTAATTTAACTAATACTTAGTTTTATAACATGCATGTTCATATTTCTAAGAAATGCCTTAGATACATCTATAGCCCTATGTTATATGTCATAATTACTTTTTAATTTGGAAGAGTAACTGCAGACAGAGGAGGCACATATGTAGTAGGGTACTTCAGTCCCTCCAAACAACAGGACTGTGAGCCGCAGACAACTCTGAAGTAGAGGGCACCTGCCACTCCCTGACCATAAGCATTACTACTTACGATATTCTCTTTGCTCAGCTCCTTCTTACTCAAACAGTACTTGTGTAAGTTCCTCATGACTTTTTGAATTACTTCCATTGGCACATCATTGTAGCTACTGTGTTCTTCCTTAAGACTGGGAGAATCAGACATGTATCTGCTTTTCTGCTGTAACAAAGAGTACAGTAGATGCAAGGATATGTTGATGAAAATTGACACGGATTTTGGGGCAATACCTTTTTAAATGTAATTCTTCCTCTCTTATTTTGCATTTTCCGTGTAAGTAAACACCAAATGAGCACGCCTTTGCAACGATGGACAACATTCAGTGAATGTGCTGCAAATCTGGCTTCCACATTTTAGTTTAAATCTCACACAAACCATTAGGATTTACAGAACACTGGTGCTGGACTTGGCCCCAAGACATTAGTTCATCAGTCTTTAAAGATTTATGAAGTAAAGTCTTAGCGGTACTTATATGCTGAAGTCATAACTCTGAGGAGATATTCATCCTTCAGGTAACTGAGAGCCTCAATTAACTGTGGCTCAGAAAATAGAATTTTGACTGTACTGAAGTGCGGAATAGTTCCAGCAGATTGATTAATCAAGCCCTGCAATGAAGCTAAAAGCATGTCACAGACAGATGTCTCCAAATACAGACCTGATGTGCATTCCTTACTCTTAGTGCTTTGAGGATGGTTCTGGAGCCCTGGGATTTTGGTCAGTTCTGAACGTATTAATCATCTGGTTTTGCTGCTTCTCTCTCTGGACTCCACCTCCAGCAGGATGCATGTTGTCTCCCTTCCTCTGAGTTTTACCCACACCACCACATCTTGCAAGTAAGAAAGCACAGCCCATTTCCAACCTGCATTTTCCTCTCATTTTCACCCCTCTCCTTTCCCCTAGAAGGCGCATCATTTCCCTGCCACTCCTTGTTCCCTTGCCCAGTTCGCTCTGTACCTGCTGGTAGCCTCTGATCCCTGCCTTTCAGATCTGTTCCAAAGAGAACTGGGATACAGTAAAAAAGAATGACGACAAAAGGAGATTAAATTAATCCAATTACCAGACTAAGCCAACGGGATAGGGAAGTGTAGTTCTTACCAGTAATGCTGTATGTGGGCTGCCCAGAAGGCACCATTTCACAACTGGAAAGAGAAAGGTAGGGTTTTCTTGGGAGGAAGTGTAGAGAGGGGGCTTTTCAGAGAACAAAGAGAAAACATGAGGACTCTGTTAGTTTAAAGAATAGTTTTCTGACTAACGTGATCTCACAAATAGCAGTAGAAGTGCAGGAAGCTGAGATTTCCCATGCTGTGCCTCACACACCAGATTACTCAAACACACCTTACCCCACAGTGACCACTCCAACCTGAGAACAAATTAAGGCCGCAGCTCTTACAGTGATGACCAAGAGGGATGCTTCCTCTGTTCCTGACAGAAGACACCTCAAGAGTCAAGCAAGCAGCAGACTTGCAAGACAAACCTGTGAAAAATGACTGGAGTCCAGACTCGGCATCTAGAAGTATTATCCCCAAATCTCCCCAGCATCTCTTTCAGGTAAGGTTATGTCCTTCTCCAAGCCTGTTGCTAGAAGACTCCTGTGCCTTATCGTCTGCCCTCCCGTTTGGAAAAGCTGTCCCAAGACCGCAGCATCTGCTGATACTACAGCTCTCAAACAAGCAAGTGTCCAGCAAGGGCCTAAGTGCCCCTGAAGTGGCCACAGCACAAAGCAGAGACTTTGAAGCCAGGACCCCACTGCTGGAGCAGGCAGGGTTTCCCACTAACACTTGCAGAGGAGAGGGCCAGCAGTATGGAAGATCTGCCCCCAAGGAGATGGCATGTCCAGGGGGGCACAACCTGCCCTGAGAATCTGTATCAGCCGTCCTCCAGTTTTGAGTCCTCCAGTTTTGGCTGGTGGATCCACCATTATCTTAACCTGGACAGTAAGTCCAGGTTGACTTCATTCTCTGCAGTGAGAGCAGAATTGAGTTCTTAGAACCCATTTTTCAAAAGCTTCCACAAGTTTGCAGCCCATGACATCAGGCCTAGGTCTAAGCACTCGTAGTTCCCTGATGGGCTGACTGGTAAGCTCCTGTAGGCTGGGCCCCTTCATTTCAAACTGTGCATTCAAGTACAGTGGCAATCAAAATTAATGGCTGTTTTTGAAAGCTTGAGCTTAAACGTTGTATTAGCTGACTGAAGCAAATTTGACATTCAAAGAACATAATGCACATCATGGCTTACCAGGAAAAAGCAACCCAAAACAGAGTGCTGAATGGAGAGAGGGAATTTATCCTGAGAACATGCTAAGAGTTTGCAAGATTTTGCCATAGCTGGTATCCTTTCCACTGTCACTAGAGAGCCAACAGACATAAAGAAGAGACAACACTGAAGTCAAGACGTTATATGTCACCCATCTTACATGGTTTCTCAAAGCTGTTCGGAAATTCAGACAGTTCTTTTTTGAAAAGGTGTTTTTTTTTTCTTCTTAGCAAATGCTCCCATCTACTTTCCAAAGCAAAATGAAAAGCAAATACACCAGTCCACTCCAACACTACAGTAATAAATTGATTTGGACAACTCACAGAGGTCAGTATCAGTAATAAATAAATATGCTTAGCCCAGCTCTTCTGAACAATCTGCAGTAACAAGCCAGAATCAGCATGCAATGGAGTAAAGCCAGGTTTGGCAAAAAAAAAAAAAAGACACAAAAATCAAAACATTTCATATTGCAAATTAAGCTTGGCAGAGAAAAATATTATGATCAAGGTAATGAAGTAAGAGTATCTAAAACCCTAGCCTGCTAATACCCTGACACAATCCAAGTCACTTAAATCTGTGAAGAACGGCAGTGTGTGTAGAGACAAAAAAAAAAATTAGAACTGTTAACAGATCCAAGGCAGTCTCTCCTAGTTTGCTGCAGGTAAAGCTCGAAGTAGCATTTGAGAAAGTTAGCTGCTTCTTTTACTGGAAATTCATGCTGCGTATACACAACTGTAAAGAACTATTTCCCTCTCTTTGTATTACTCTTCACCAGTGCACAAGCCTTTATAAACCACCAGCACTCAACTGATAGTCGGTAACTGGACAATGTAAACACCTGCAGCTAGCAACTGCAGTCACTCTTCATACAGGAGGAACAGAACTGCTGCAGACCATAAAGAAACCCAGCATCTTGGTCTAAGCCGAGTTAGGTTTAAACCTTGCAAGCAGAAGGCATTGCATAAAGACAGATGAAACAGGAGGGAGCACACTTTTAAGCACCCTCAGAAACACAGTCCAAGACTTGTCATAAGAAGCTTTCTTCTTTCTTTCCCCTTTTTCAAGTCTCTTGATTGCAATTCTACAGAAAATGATTTTTCCTCCTCAATATATATTTTCCTTCCTAACATTAAACTACTGCTGAGATGTGAAAGAACCAGGTCTTCCAAGCGCTATCTGCTATTCACTAGGCTGTGATTGCTCAGGTTTTCTCCTGACATCCCTGGAAGAGAGAACTTGAGCAGTCTTAGATTGCTAAATTATTCTTTTTCACCAAAGGAATCCTTGTGGAGCCTCCGAGATGGTGGCTACCTCATCTTCTTAATTTCAAGTTCACACAGGTCCTCAGAGGTAGAAACAACCTGGAAAGGAAGGGTAGAAGAGGATAAATCTCAGAATCCTACTGACCACCTCATCATGTCTGACAAGATCCTGAAGCAGGCAACCATGCCTACAGCTGGGAAAGGCAGCTCCTCTGAGTAAGACCATAACACCATCACTGGCTTGCAAATTATGTAATCAGCAGTGGAAATAGATTTAATGGGCAAATAAATTAGTGGTGAATTTTGCACTCTATTGTTCAGGTTTATTTCAATTCAGAAAAAACAACAAGCAGCCTGTAAGCACATCACTCAGGTAAATCTGTCTTTGTAGACAAGTCAAATATCCCTGTCCTGAATAACAAGTCAACAAAAACTTAGGTTTTAAGGCCTACTTCCTACAGAGCAGACATACCCATCCACTGTGTTGGGTACTTCATTGCTATTTACATCTTTGCAAAAGAAGGCTTAAATTTTTAGTGCAGTTATTTCCTTAAGGTAGCAGGAAGCTTAGCATTTGGGTTACAACTACAAACACACAACCTTCATGTCTTATGCACACTTGCCATTTTTCTCTTTTGTAAACCTGAAGCATCAGATCCACCATAAACCTCTAACCTTTAGCAGTTTATGGCTCCCATCATGTCAGACTCATTCATCTGATTATGTGCTGCATGTCCCAAGAAGGCAGCACCAGAGCTTTCCCACAGCGGAACGTGACAAACTCTCAGCCTTCTTAAAGGTGGCAAGCTGAACACTCACGAGCTCTTTTAAATAAAGCAGTAACTCAACATTTGTGCCCCAAGCAGAACTGGTATTTGCCAGGCTATTTCTGCCTGCCATTCAAGGAAGCCTCTTATCCCTTCAGACATCAATTTCTTAACTCAGCGTTGGTCTTAAAGTTTTTACTGCTACGTCCTACAGCTCCCTCCTTTTCCAATCAGTCAGCTTATGAAGGTGCAGTCCCAGGGGTGTTTCCCAGTGCTGTTCTTCCAACTGAAACATGTGCTCCCAACTGCAGCTTCAAGCACTCCAGCTCATAAGCCAGGAAGCTGGGTCATAAAGATGCCCCACGTCTCCTCTGACTACAGCTGATGTCACCTTGGCTCTTTTCCAACTCTTTCTGAGCTTCTTACTGCCTCTCCCCCAAATCACAGAACTGGACTGTTCTCTCACGCTCTAATTTGGACTGGACCACAGATATCTGCTTTAACGAAGACAAAGCAACCCACTACACCTACATAATCTTTAATTCTATCTGCAGATGTATCGATATATAAAGATATATAGACACGTTTATATGTTGTCCTTATTGATTTGCTTATTTGCCCTCTCTTCCCCTCTACTTGAAGGGGATGGATTTTTTTTCCCCGTAATTGCTTCTTCTGACTATGTTCATTTTGATGCTGAGGTAACCTTTTACAAACACTACTATTGGATTCAGGATTCCTACCTGCAGCATGCCAGTCATTTATCATGGCTCCACAGGGCATGCTCAGTTCCAGCCTTTACACAGCCCCTCTGAAACATAATATTATGTTTATATCCTTCTTCCATATTTCCTTTTGTGACTGCAGTGTGTCCAAATGACCATGCTCCACCGAACAGTCTCCCCAATAAAATCAAACCGATTCATTGCTCCAATACAGAAACGCATTTTCAAAACTTGCCTATATTTATTTGTCAACATAAGTGTAAGACTTTAGATTCCTTAAGACAGAAAAGTCTACATGCACAGGGATGCTTCAGATGCTTCTGGATGCCTGGAGTCCAGGAATTCATCTTTCATAGCACAGTGTAGCCCAGATCATGAAACAAAGCAATACCACAGCTTCAGACTGCTTAGCAGTTTATGGCTGTGGTACGTGCCAAGACCCTACTCACATTCATCCCTTTTCCCAGACCAAATCTACACATTCAGCCTTCTGAAAAATTCTAATCCATCTCTTGCAAATAGCAGCTAACATGCATCTGCTTCAGGACTTCTGGAATTTAACTGCATCATGTTAATACCACCTGCTTGCTAAACACCTGAAAAAGGAATTAAGCTTCCACCATGGAAAAGAAAATCCTTAAGGACTGCTAAGTCTAATCCTAAAGTCAGCAAGGAGGTAAAAATACTACTCACCTCCTCACTCCTATCAGCTGTCAATCTGCACAGAAGATTTTCCACTCTCAGCTGCAGAAAGATGGCACAGTTGCAAAAGGTCAAGGCACAATGATAAAAGGAGACTTGAATTTCAGTCCACACACACAGCTGCCGCAGTAGAAGACATAGCAATTTTCTTGCTTGGTTTTTAAAATTACTACCATATTTGTGTTGGCTTCTCTAGGACACAGTAAGCACAGAAAGAGAGGAAAAGCTGGTAAGAATTCATTTGGGGAAAGCCTTGCAAGAACCTTGCCTTGAGAATAGAAGATGGATCTAAAAGACTCTGCAATGTTTGGAGAATAGAGGGAAACAAGGAAGAACGCGCAAGTAAAATTGAAAGTGTATCAGAAGCTGAAGACTTGTAGGGGGCAGATGCCAGGGAAGTAAACTTATCCCTGTTTCCTAATCATTAGCTCCACCTAAGCAGGTAATGATGAAGGTCCATAGATTTCCTCAGCTACTATAATGACAAGACAAAATCTGGATACATGTTCCATCCTCCTTCTGGCTACCAACCCCACATTAACAGAATCCTTCAAACCAGCCTAGCTGGGAGCCTCAGTGGGGCTGGAAAAAGTGAGGCTACTTTGCTCAGCAGCTCAACAATGAGAGGAATCACTGAAAAGAGGCAGCACACAGGTATGGTCAAGACAGATATCTAAGTCAGAAGAGATGGGGAAGGCACATAAAAGGTCTCTCAGCAGCCAGAGACAGACAAAAGACTTATGAAAGTTACATCGGAACAGTTTAGCCACATCATCTTCCTGCACCAGCGCTTGTAGAATCAGTGCAGCTGGAACAAAGAATCAGAGTTTTGCTCAGTGGCAAAGTTAACCTGGAAATACAGATCGATGCTTGGCTTAGGAGAGACATGCTCTTTGCGAGTCTTGCTTGGAAGCTGAGTTGCTGGAATACAGAAGAATGGGGAGAGGAAGAGGAAGATGGTGGGATATGGACCAAAAGGCTGCTCTGGGATGAAAAACGATCTTGAGAGCACTGGGAAAAAAGTTAAGATTATGACTCTTGACTGCATATGCTGTCAGACAGCTGACAAAACCCACAACAATAAAAGGTGCCAAGGTAAGTCAAGACTGCTTCTCTACTAGTTGCTTGTCCCAGATGACTCTGCTTAGAAGGCTACATTAGTAACAGCTTCTCCTGATATAAGCCACAATTTTAGTTTTACTAAAAGGAAATTCTAATCTGCTCTGCAGGCAGGAGCTCACTGTGCTTCTCTAGTTCAGCACTCCCCTCTGTCTGAAGTCAAAGAGCTGCTGCATGTATAAAGAAGAAAAAATGACTGAATGTAGCCAGACTATCTGCACTGACCTGTTTTGCCCTTACAAAAAAGGGGAGCCAACTATCTATTTTAAAACCTGTCTCCACTAACCTGGCACTGCAGTGTGGCATGGTTGTCATTTGACTAGCACCCCAACAGAATGTTCAGCAGCAGAACGGGCTCTTGTGTATCACCTCCAGCAGTCTCAGCCCTGGGCTAGCAGCACACGTCACTGGCTGAAAGCTCCAAATGTGTCCTTCTGTCCCAAATGCAACACTATAAATGAAATTGATCACCCTGCCTTTCTAAAGTAGAAGTTTAAGACAACTGAATTCCTTGCATCTTCAGTTGTGTCAGAATACTTCACAGTAAGACATATATTCCCTTAATATTACTTCCATCAGAAGGAGCGGCCAGGTGTCAGTAAATCAAGGTACCATAGGTGTGTACAAACACACATGGAAAGACAGCCTGCACCTCAAAGAATGTGTCATACCATCTCATCTTTCTTATTCACTGCTGCTGCAGAAGATCTAGAAACCAGAATCCTATTTATTCTGTTTTTCCGGCTTCAAAAAGAAGATGTTCAAAACCACACATAGCTCTTGATTTTTCTCATATTCGTTTGTTTCACTCCTGATGATGAACAAAACATCCTCATACTCCAAACACAGGCACTAACTGTCCCAGATCCTTGGCCACCTCAGAAGAGAGACCAGACACCAGTTCACTCTGGATTCTTTTACTTGCCTCTGGAAGCTGCTCTTTCCAGAACAGATAACTCATGTTGATGCACAACACAAAGTTCATGTTCTCACTGTCAGAGCTTCTCTTTCATTTACAAAAGCACAGATGTCCCCCTGGACAGTCTATACAGTCCCTTTTCACCAGCTCTGAATTCCCCTTACAAAAGTGTTTATGATGGTCATACAGGGGCCTCAGCAACATGCAGGGACACAAGTGCAAAGGACAAGTTGGTGGCCCAGTGGCTCTGTCCAGCTAGGGCTGTGATGTGTACAGTATTTCCCCACTGCTGGGCTCCACAAGCAAAATGTTCATGCCAGGGAGAATTAGCTACTGCAGACCCTGACTGTGTTTTCAGTAACTTCGATCTTACTACTTTGGTCAGATCAGAGACAGAAACCTGACATTCAACTTCAGACAGCTTCAATCCCAAAGATGGACTGAGAATCTGAAACTTATTGCCCCCCTCCACAATATCAGCTGACCCAGCAAAACATATTACCTTGCCTTAGGAAACCATATTGCACTTGACTTTTGAAGAGAAGGGAATACTGAGCTGAACATACTTCACCTGGTTCTCAGAAGAGGCTTATTTTTGAAGTCTCATGGCAGCCTAACGGCCAAATGCTATGAAACACAGGACACTCTCAGCTGAAATACTGGAAGAGATGCTATCTACCAGGCTATGTGCTACAGAGACATTTACACCAGACAGGAACGTTAAGAGGAAGTGGTAAGACCATGACTTCCCATCCATGAAGTTCAGTTCATTCCTAACACCTCCCATAATTAGTTTCTCCTTCTGTCAAGTACCAATCCTCCACTGTCAACTTGTGAGAGGGAACTTACTGCACTCTGCACCTGGTCCGAAGGACTCAGTTTCCCCATGGGGCCTGGCAAGCACAACCAGAAAAGAAAACACCCACAGCTGTGCCATCCTCTGCAGCACAGAGGCAAGCCTGCCATCCTGCAGTCTCACACAGCAGTAGAGGCCTGTTAGTGGAAGGGCAATTCAACTGGCTTCTTTCCATTAAACTGTAACCCAAGGCTTTACCCAGTTACCATGTAGTTGTCCTTTTGTATTTAGACAGAATGGCCTTGTCCAGGGGTGACAAGAGTGTCCTGCCCTGTTAACAACTGGGCACAGAGCTCCCAAGGAGGGCAGGGCTTTCCCAGGGTCACACTATTTTCTGCCAGGGACTTTCTGCCCAGCGTTTCATTTGTGGTGCCCTTAACTCCTGAGTTAGGTTTTCAGCTTTTATTTTGTCATGTCCTGAAGATAAAAGTTTAAAGATATACCCTAAACAACTGCGTGTTATTTTAGGAGGCACAGTTGTTAGTTAAGCAGTGAGGAGCTGATCTGTCCTTTGTGCAAGCACTGAGCTCTGGTTGACCGAAACGCACCTCTGACAGGGACTTGTTCTTTGAGATTCAGCCTCCAGTAATCTGCCTTACACTATTACTGCAACACAATACCATTCTAACAAATTAATTATCTGCATGACAGTTTTACTAGCTTTTGAATTTCATAACCATTTCACACACAGATGCCCAAATTAATTCATGAATTTCAGGCACTTAAAGGTACCTTCATTATAGGCTTTGTCTCCTCAGGCTCCCATTTGTAGTTAACTACAGCCTGTGAAGGTAGCTAGACATGGACACATCCTGGAGACAAAAGTGGAGTTTGAGCATTCCTGATGCTACCATTCCTGTGTCTTTCCAGTACATACTTAGAGGTGCTTAAAGCATGTACTACACTGATTTATCCACCTCAGTGAAATACTTGAGGTTACATAGGGTAATTTCAGGTCTTATCAAACAAGATTTTTTCTTTATCTTGTTTTCCTTTTGGGCAGTAATAGGTACCTCATGACTCTGGGCAAAGGGCCAGATGAAGAACAAAGATACCAGTTCTCATCTGTGTTGGGAGCTGTCTTGTGATAGACTAGAAAGGAATTCCTCACTTTTAAGTAAAATAATTTGATATTGCTCACACTGGCCACTTGTGGTGGGTTGACCCTAACTGGATGCCAGGTGCCTTCCAAAGCCACTCTATCACTCCCCTTCCTCAGATGGACAGGGGAGAGAAAAATGCAATGAAAGAAAGGCTTGTGGGTTGAGATAAGGGCAGGGAGAGATCACCCACCAATTACTGACATGGGCAACACAGACTTGACTTGGGGAATTTATTATCCTACTCTGATTTGACTGGTAATGAGAAAAATAAAAACTAAATCTTCAAACATCTTCCCTCAGCCCCCCCTCCCTTCTTCCCAGGCTCAACTTTACTCCCATTTCTCCACCTCCTCCCCCCGAGCAGTGCAGGGCAACAGGGAATGAGGGTTGCAGTCAGTTCATCACACGTTGTCTCTGCTGCTACTTCCTCCTCAGGAGGACGACTCCTCACACTCTTCCTCTGCTCCAGCATGTAGTCCCTCCCACAGGAGACAGCCCTCCACAAACTTCTCCAACATGACTCTTTCCCAGGGGCCACAGTTCTTCACAAACTGCTCCAGCCTTCCACGAGGTGCAGTTCTTCAGGAATAGACTGCTCCAGCGTCGGTCCCCCAGGGGGTCCTAAGTCCTGCCGGCAAACCTGCTCCAGCCTGGGCTTCCCATGGAGTCACAGCCTCCTTCGGGCATCCACCTGCTCCAGTGTGGGGTCCTCCCTGGGCTGCAGGTGGAGGTCAATTCTACCATTAACCT
Source organism: Phaethon aethereus (assembly GCF_964289735.1). Taxonomy (NCBI): domain Eukaryota; kingdom Metazoa; phylum Chordata; class Aves; order Phaethontiformes; family Phaethontidae; genus Phaethon; species Phaethon aethereus. The sequence goes on along the minus strand of NC_138579.1, from coordinate 38,417,083 downwards.
CCACAGGCTGCAGGGGGATAGCCTGCCTGACCATGGTCTTCATCACAGGCTGCAAGGGGAATCTCTGCTCTGGCACTTGGAGCACCTCCTGCCCTTCCTTCTTTACTGACCTTGGTGTCTGCGGAGTTGCTCCTCTCACATATTGTCACTCCTCTCTCTGGCTGCAATTGCTGTGCCTTTTTTTCCCCCTTGTTAACTCTGTTATCCCAGAGGCACTACCACCATCACTGACTGGCTCAGCTTTGGCCAGTGGTGGGTCCGTCTTGGAGCTGGCTGGCATTGGACTCTATGGGACATGGAGGAAGCTTCTAGCAGCTTCTCATAGAAGCCATCCCTGTAGCCCCCCCACTACCAAATCCTTGCCACACAAACCCAATACATACACAAACTTGCAGCATGTGAGGACTTTTATGACAATCATTAGGTATTAAGCAATACACTGTTGGTAGGATGAGTAAGTTTTTATCTCCCACCATGAGTAAAACAACGTAACTATGTTTCCATATATAATTGGTCTTGATATATACAACAAACCTGTCACATATGCTAAACAGCACTAATTCCACTACTTTACACAACAGTTCATAGCAATGCCAAGGTGTTCAAAATAGATACCTTGACACTTTTCAAGTGTGCTCGTTGTGCATAGGTTTGTACTAACTTAGAACCTGTATGTGCACTGCAGCTATTGTCCTCAGAGTTTCCATAGCTGTAAAGATACACAAAGTTAACTTAAACACTACATACGCAAAGTTAACTTTTAAATGAATGTGCCTCAGTCAAGGCAGTCATGCACGTGTGGAGCACAGATATAAGTTGTTCTAGCAGAGTACACCTATTCCTGAAAAGAACTGGAGGGTGACTTTTGCTATCTCATGCTGATAATAATTTTCTTCGGTATTTCTCACTTTATGCCTAAGCTGCTCTTCAGAATCCCCTGCACTTAGATACTGTGACAGCACAGTACAATGCACGAAGTTTTGCACTGCATCCACAACATGGACAGATCTTCCTTCCTTCTCCAACTGGGCTTATGGTGATCAGTATATAAGCATAGGAAGCATCTTCTGATGCTTGGAAGTGGCCCCCAATCAGCAGCCTTCCCTCACCATCTTCCCTGGTTGAGCTACAGTGTGTAAAGAATTCCAAGAGTTTGGCCAAGAGCAGGCTCAGGAATGGGACTGGACATCAGAGGATGCTGCCAAAAGTGAAACTCTTTCGCAGAGCTGCATGAAGGCTCAGCACTTAAAAAGCAGGCGATGCTGGAGATCCACTCCAGCACCTCTTGTCCTAGGAGTACTAAAACATCATGTAGAAGACAGTGGTGCTCTCAGAGCAATTCTAAAAGGCACTGCGATTTCTACAATAAATGGTGAAAAAAGGAGAGAAGCAAGTGGCAGCCAGGATTCAGATGGAGAAGTAAAAGGACCTTCCTAAGTCAGTGCCAAGGTAGATACATGGATAGGGTTGTTGAGCAGTTGTGTTGCCTCACGAAGCAATACACAAACTGATACAAGTCTTGTAGTGAACTATGCTGGCCCTAAGAGAGGCACAAGGGGCCAAATAGTGCAGTGCACTAACACAGGACTGACGAAACCTCTGCTTTATTACCAGGTTTGCCATGATCTGTGACATGACCTTGGATGAGTCACTCCACCTCTGTGCCTCTGGCTGCCATCTTGCTCTAATTAGACTAAGCTATTCAGTGCAAGGGCTGCATCTAACTACAGATTAGTTTGGCAGGTAGCACAATTGGTTACTGATACTGCCAAAAGCAGTCAAGCAAAACTGGAATACAGACAGCAACTGCGGCCAGCCACTTGCAGAAGCACCGAATTCACACAGAGTCAAAAAGGCTGCATGACTAGGCAGCTCTCAGCACCAGTCCCATTTGCTCAGTCATCTGTGTCACATGGATTCCCAAGTTTACCAGAGCATTTCTTTCAGGGAGCCTGGAGGTGCATCTCTGAGCCAAATGCAAGCATTTGTATTTAACAGAATATTCAATAAGCTTCTCTGTACAGCACTTAAGAGTGAGTAATTAAAGGAAATATTACTGCAGTAGAGCTTCTCATTAGCAACCTAATTAGCCTTGTGAAAATAATTAACATTCCTTTCTATAAAGGGAACAGATGACCCATTACATCCATTAGACGAGCAAAACAAATGCGGAAGGTAGGAGAGATCTGTTCAGCGAGACAGCAAGAGAGGCATCCAGCAGGAGTACCAGTAAAAAAGAAGACAACAAGGCACAAATGCCCGTGACTCGAAGACTGGACTATGCAGGTGGGTGTGCAGGACTGGTACGTGCCTAATTGTCTGATGTGTGCATCCTGCACTCACATTGAGCATTTTCCTTCCTCTACCCCTATGACCCACTGATATCCAATCCATCAGCTGAGAAGCTGAAAAATTCTGCACTCCAGCTTATTTAGAAAGCCAGATTTAAAGGTTCACAAATTCAACCATTCACAGTCACTAACAGCTCTCTCCATATGCAAAAATTCCCGGAAGGTCCTATGTTTTTGAATGTTAAAGCACCCTCAAAATGCCCAATAAAATAAGCCATGATTTAATGTCACATGCAGCCCATTTCTGTGGCCCACAGGAACAAGCGAGATGATGGCCATGAACAGCATGAAGTACGCCTCTCCAGGTTTCACAAGGTGGTGCTCTTACCAGTTTGCACATCCTGAAAGAGTTAGGCATAACATTTCTTGATCAGTGCATGTTTGAAATCGGTGTGGGTGGGCAGAGAATCACAGACATCAGTGTTGTGGGATGTGTGTGTATGTACAGATGAGAGAAAGCAAAGGTCAACGTATCACTACCTGGTACAGCAAGAACTGTGGTATTATGACAATTTGATGCCCTGTTTCAGTGCCGGACAACAGATAAAGGAGAAATAAGCCATGATGGAGCTGAGCTTCCCAACATCCCCATATTCAGGTAACAAAGCAAACATAACAAATCATGAACATGCAGTTGCATTTTCAACCACTCCAGCGTTTGATGTATATTTACATTTCCCTGGCAGGAAAGCTGAACACTCATAGCCTTCAAGTGTTACTGCAGTGAGGGCGAAGCTCAGCCATACAAAAGCTTCCACAGTTATATCACTATGGAAACCATAAATCCACTGCCTGCTCTGTTTGTCTACTTCTTTTGCTGATTTTAAAAAAAAAAAAAGTAAAGTATTCTTCCAGTTTATCATCTTCTCACTTCTGTCAAGACCACAGGAGGACAAACACATTTTACCTGCTTCAGGACCAACCCTTTCTTCCTTGAGAGCCCTCTTTCTGAAACCTACCCCACCTGTCAACCCAGGTGGGCAATCTTCCCCCCAGGCTGCTTCCACCACTTCTTTCAGTGAGGACTCTTCCAACACAGCCTAGGGTTTTATCTTAGCCTCCACAGTTCCCCTTACCTTCTGGACCAGGACAACTCCAAAAGGTGGCTCACTCTACTGCAAATCCAGCTAGCTGGCATAATGAGAAGCTGAAAACTGTTCTGGACACAAGTTATAGTGTCCTGTCTTGACTGAAATATCATTCGCTTCGTTTCCTCAAAGCTCTTTAAGAACATTTGAAATGCCCTCAAAATGGTATAGGGCACATTACAAGACAGGTGTAAATGCAAGGGTTAAACTTTCGCTTTAAGCAGCCCATCATTTCTGCAGCAGTTGCTAGTTACAGGTAGCTTTTCCCGCTCTAAAAATCTGAACATCTCTCAGCAAAAGCCTCATAGCCAAGAGCAACTCTGGAAGATGCAGAAAGAAAATACGGAAGAATGCTCAAAAATCTGCAATATGGCATGCACGGTGCAGCCTGGGTATGTGAAATGGCTGAAGAAACCTTCATACCAACCAGCAGGAGGGAAAAAGCAAAAAAAACAGTAAAAGCCCCTCCGCATCCAAGTATGTGCATTTTATGCTGAGTAACAGCCTGAACAAACCTTCATCAACACCTTCTCTCGCACTTCTTACCTGAGCTCAGAGCAGTTCATGAAAGAATCTGAGGAGAATTTAGTCTCTGCAGCTTCCTAAGTCCTCAGTGCCTCTCAACCTCAGCTGCTAATTGACAACCATTACATAGACAAATGCCCACCAGTAAACGAGTTGAGAAAAACTATGTATTCCACAGATGTTCCCAAACAGCCATTTAAATACAGTCGTCTCCACTAAAGCGCTCTGCATGGGGAGAAAAATCCTGCTCATGATCAGGGAACTTCTACCATATGACACTTTGGCTTCTCAGCAAGACACAGCTAGGAACAAACTGACGTAGTATAAGTTCTCTTACAAAAAACAAAGCAATACTACACAGAAGATGCAGCCCCCCACCTCCCTTTTGCAAAATGGGCCAGAGCAGTCAGTGCTTCCATCTTGGTCCTAACTCACTGCCCTCACCTCACAGCAAATTCCAGGCTGGCGTTACCAGACGCGTCCCAGTTTCATTGGTGTTACAAGAGTTCCTACCATCAGCCCACAGGATGATCAAAGGTTACTTCTGTGTCCTCAAGGATGTCACAACAACGCACAAGCCAGTTTCATGGAGGACAAGCCAAGCAGAGTGGTGATCACAGTCTGCAGGGTCGTGTTCCCGTGGCTTTGGAAGCAGATCCTGTCTGCATCTCCAGCAGACAGCATCTTGAACAGCCTGAGTGGATGGAACATACAGGAGGCATTGGAGGAATGAATAATTCATAGTCTTGTTCTGCTGCCAATGGATCTATGTTTTCTTGTGCCCATACAGCGCTCAGTTTTTGTTTTAACAGTAATAGGAGACGTCTGCACTTCCTTTGATGGTTCTTGAGGGCAGGCAATAAGCAGCATTTGCTCTACTCACAGCAATAGTACCATACACCAGAGCACTTGCCAGACACAGCTTTCTTCAGAAGTACTCATGGCTGCGTCATTGACAAAATGGCTGGACTGATTCCAAGGCTCGGTCCATCACCAACAGCCTTCCCAGGAAGCTGCTGACACTTGTTTTGTCATAACCTTGCAGCCTTGGTCTGGACTGTCCTGCTCAGTAGATGACACTTTTTGACCAACTGAAGCCCTGTATTCAGCTACACAATGGCAGCAAGATCACAGTCAGAGCTTGAGGCAGCAGCTGACTCTGCTTATCCACATTGCTAGCATTGCCACAATTAAGTCTCCTGCTTTCCTTCAGCAGCTGACTGGGTCTGTTCCCCAGTCTCAGAGAGGGACAGGGGTCTATCAGAGCAAGAATACCTACACGAGTGGGACAACAGAATACCCTAGCATAGTGGTACTACCCAAGAGATCCTAAGAGAGGATAGAGACCCCTAAGACAGGATAAGATGAGGGAGGAAGGTGCTACATGAATTTGAATTTTATATAGGTAGCACCTACTTATTCAAAGCAAGTTCCCAATTCGAGATAAAGCATGACCTACCCATGAAACCTTACCCACAACAGGGAAAATGATACTGTAGCCTGCACTGCTGCAAGCTGTATCAGAGGACCTGTTCTTAACCTCCTGTTAGGGCACCACACCGCATACCGCAGACACACAGAGCACTCAGAAAATGCTGCAGGGTCTGGAGATTGTCATTCTGGTCCCACAATGTCCAGACTGTCTACCAGGATCAATATAAAGTTTCACAGGATACAAATCACCCATCCAATCTGACAGTATTTTACATCCACTCTGTGCAAGTGTACCAGACTGCCATAGATACAGGAGAGTGGCAAGATGAACCTAAAAAGATTAGTAGAGTAACACACTGGTGAATCAGGTGCAGACACTGCACTGCTTGTTAGGGCCAGGAATAGATTCCTCATCATCTGACTCACACCTGTGTTTTTACCACCGGAGAGAGCAACCCTCTGCTCTTTACCTACTGCTCTGGTTTAGCTCAGAGTACTGCTCCACTGTCCTGATTGTTTTAACTGCCTAAGGCTACTTGAGTGTGAGGTTTTAAAGAGACAATAACACTGGAATAAGGTGGGCAATATAAATTACGAGCAATCAGAATGGTGTGGCTCAAAGCAGTCAGGAATCAAGGGTGATGTGTGCAAACGGCGATCTTAGACTTCCAGAAGACAATGTGCAGTTTGAACCGACGGAAATAACTTCACGTCATGACCATCATTTATGCACTTTACATATTTAAATTTCAAAGGTCCCATCTACAATGCAGTCAGCTTCTCAGAGAACTGCTCCGGTTTTCTGGTCTATGAGTGCACTCCCACCAGTTTTACCCTCCAGCCCTTACCTTTTCCGGGGAGAAATCCTGGACCTCTCCTGCTTTTTCGTCAGCTCCTGGTTCACAGCATCCACAGGTTGACCGGGTTGCTTCCAGCAGGTCCGAGCCGTTTCAGACGCAAACTGTTTTCAGACCAGGTGCGTGTGACCAACAGCTAATACACCAACCAGACAGCCTTCCTAAACCAAAGAAGTACAGTTTAATCTTAATGAAGCACAGTGCAAGAGAGGTTTTAAACACTGAAAGAGCTATGTGTATGGATAGCTTAGCTCCAGTACATTGGGCCCTGGAAGACCTGACTTCTTCAGAGCCCCAGGCAGATGCCTGTACCTGTCCCTCACCTGGGGTGACTCCCTGGCAGCTGCCTCTCCTCTGGTTAGGCCAAGCCTTTCGACTCTTCACTGTCCTTCTGGATCCCAGCCACAGCAAACACACAGAGCAACTTCACTGCAACCAGGGACCAAGGGTTCCTCACTGCTACTATCTCAAACAAGGTCTCAGTTAACCCTTGAAGGGTCTACCAGAAAGCACTTTATCTCTATCTTCCCATCCAATCCTACAGTTTTGGAAGTAAGCCTCACTGCTGACTCCTCTTCATCCCCATCCTCTGTCTCCTAACATTGCCCCCACCTCCTCTCCTCCTCACTTCTCCATCATCACACTTTTCTTCTTCTCCCTTCCCCATTCCGGGACAGAGTGCGGCCTTCGTGCCTGCAGGCCCTTGCCACTGCCACCCACCTGCCACCCCAGCCTGTTCCTGGGGGAACCGGCGCTGCCTCTTCCCCTGCTCTGGTGACCCGACTGCCTTTCACCTCCATCTTGGGCCTGGGCAGCATGGCTGCATGACCCAAGCAAGCAGAGCCCATGAGCTTGGGCTATACTTCTTCTCTTTAAGCCCTGACATTTAGGATGCCACGCTCCAGATTTTCACAGAATTCACACCTTGAGGTGCCAGCTCCAACACACAATCTAACATTGTACTCGCGTCAGCCTCACAGATCTTACACTCTGAGGGCTTGTCTATACATAGCGTTTTTCTGGATTAACTGCATGTGAAGAAGCTACAGAGCAAGAACATCTATGTGTCAGGCTGTATAACAAATGGCATCTTCACATTACCCTAATGAATCTCAGAGTTTTTGAGCACCAAAGTCTAACAGGAATTCAAGAGAAGCATTCTCCTTAAAAAAAAAAAACACACCACAAAAAACAAAACATCACTACACTTTTTTTATTTAGGTAACACTTAACTACAAAAACACTCCAATTAAAAGTATAGATTAAATAACTAATCCTCTCCCAACATAATCTTCCCACCAAGATTGACAGAGCAATGAATAGCACAAAAACATTAATTAAATCAATGTAACATGGGTATTATAGAAACACATTTAGCACCTTCTGCGTATGCAGTGAGGCTTGCATCGGAGTCTCTCTTATGAGAAATAGTTGCTAATTTAACAGCTAGGTATTTGTACATCAAATTGGGAAAGAACTTGGTTGTTAGCCAGCTCTGGTATAAATTGTTCTAAAGCTGACATTCCTAAAAATTATTTGCACGTATTCTATTTTCATTGTATGCATTTTGTCACAGTCGGATATAGGTTTCTATTGAACTATTTATCAGACACATGCTAACAAAATTTTAAAAAGTGTTTCCCTGGAATCACAAAAACACTGAAAATGCTTTTTACATAGTCAGATCTATTTGTCTCTAATTTGATTTATAAAAGAGTGAGGAACAAAATCATACAAAATAAGCAACTGCAACACACTTTCAACTCCTTCAGTGCAGAAATATGAACATCACAAAAGGCTTCAAGCCAACCTAACTTTAGGACAAAGCTGTCCTGCTCAATTCAGCCCCCTCCCCGGCACCAGCACTCAGGCCACCCATGGGGCTTCACCGAGAGCCAGACGAAGGAACTCATCAGCCATCTGAACACTGCCCCAACCCCTGTTAGTTCTCAGCTGCATCACCTCTCAGATCTGGCTCACAGGCCACCACCCAGCAGAAAAAGTTCCTCTTTCACAAAAATCTTCATTTCTGTGAACTCAAAGTGCAGCAGAAACCGTATCTTTAGCTACTTTATCTACACTTGAAAGAAAATAATCATTGAAGAAACTCCTCATTAGAAAAGACTATGTTGTAACACACATGCGCAGAGAGGTAGAGCTGAAGATAAAGGTTCAACCTTAAAGCTCATGTGATTAATACATCACTTAAGAATAGGGGATTTGTTTTTTCTTTTGTATATAAATGAAATTTCTGTGTTGAAATACTAATGATTAAAAACATGTAATGTTTGTAGTAGACAAAAAACAAACAAAAAACAATGGTGGTGTGACCATTCAATTGCATATACAGAAATAGTTAAAATCTAAAATCCACTACTAGGCCAGACTCAGTCTTCCCAAAACAGCATTTGCCCGTGCTCTGACCATTCCTCTGACACAGACACCAACATTCCTGGTGTCAGCAGGTTGGGGACTGCACATTAGCATAATTTAGCAGTAGTGCTCACCAAATGAGAATACAAAGAACACGCAAATAAGAAGGAAAGCAAACTACTGACTGGGAAGGGGCTACTTGTACGTTCCTTCAACAGTCTGTCTTAGTATTTACACTTCTTCATTATTTCCAAAGTGCTCCAAAAAAGAAAGCTCAGGCCCGTGCAACTACCCAGTGATAAACTGTTCTACCAACAGAGAAACAAAGTCACAACGCTGCTCCATGACTTATCTGGGAAGACAGTGCCAAATTCAGAAACAGAAAGCGAGCATCTGTCTTCTCAGAAACTCACCCTGGCAGAACTTACATGGAGGGTGATGCGGATTTCACTTTCACCTGAAGTCCCAACACAGCTTTTGATGAGGGCTTTTGAACCTGCACGCAGACCAGCTGGGATCTGAACATCTCTGAACCTAGACTGGTAGACAGAGCACAAAACATGGTAGGTTTGGCTGAATTTCCTTCCCAAAAGGACTGAATTACCTCAGAGAGATACCTAGGGCATGCACTGTTACACAGTCCCCACCTCCTGAAAAGGAAATGCCTTTCTTCTGGAAGAGCAACAACAAAATCATTGGAAAAACAACTGTAAAGCAACAACATGCAGTTACCCAAGGAAAATGAGTGATTTCCAAAGTTAGATGCATCTTTTCCCAGATTCCTCCAGGTGGGTTCCCGATCTCTACTGAAAACTGACAAAGCCTTGAGAAGCACAGTAGGCCTCCAGAGTTCTAGATTTCTTTTAAAAGCCACAGCACCACCGAATAGCTGAAGAGGCTCGGGCAGATGCCTGCACCTCCACACAACTATAGTATCGGCAAATGCTTCTGTGGCTATTTATCACCAAAAGCAGAAATGTGTTTAGAATAACTGCCGAAAGTCTTTACTTTTTGTTGTTGTTGTTATCCTGCAATCTGTCTAAAAAAAACCCCTCAGGTTTCAAACAAAACACACAATCAAATTCCCTTGTGTTGCTAGATCTGTCTTACATTATTAGACTCTCACTTACTTTTTCCTCCATGTACACTCATCTCTGCTTATGTTCCTTCTATTCTGTTCCTGCTAAGGCAATGAAAATAAACCAGCTGGCTTTACATTCAGGTGTTCATGAATTACCACAGCTCTGAACATTTTTGGGCCAACAGACCACTTTAAGACTTCTCACAGCTTCCCACATATCCCTGCCATTTACCTTTTAACATAAAACTCTCACCTATTTTCTTATTTTTCATGGTCCCAAGCATGAGCTATCGACTACTTGCTGTAAGCTGTTGAACCATCAAAGAGCCACAGACCTATGGGGGGAATGGTTATTTACTTATAGACACTTACATATGCACCATTATCTTTAAGAGCTCATCTAACATTTTTCTGTTGATTTTCAGGTTCTGTGAATGCTTTTCTCTAAAACTGGGGTCAAATCTGACCTCGCAATATGGCAGGTTAAGCAGAAGGTGAGTTAAAAAGGAGCAACTCTTACAAAACTCCATCTACACTTGCTTTAGGAAGAAGTACAGAACACGTTACATCATGAAAGCAAACTCACTGGATTTTTGGTAATTGAAGGCAAGGTTCTGTTGCCTAGCAACTTATCTGATTACCATTTTTTCAAGTATCACATGCACACTTAGATATGTTGCATAATAATGTCTCACTTTTATGCTGCCTAACCCAATGGAAAAAGAAAAAGGGGTGGAAAAAAGCTACCAAGATTAATGCCTTTAGTCTCTCTTCTGGCAAAAGAAAAAGTAGAAGATAGTAGCTCAAGAACAGGTTGAAACATTAGTATTCCTGAATTTTATTCCTGCCTTTTTCTGGCTTACTGAATGTGCTTATACAAGCATTTTATTTTACCTACTTGTCTGCAAAATGACACTAATAACACCAGCCTCACAGAGACACAATGAAAATTCATTAAGGACAGAGATATTCGCAGATGAAAGATGCGGTGGAAGTGCTGGTGTTAGCACTTACAGCTTTTTAGTACTCCAAATGTTGCTAAGCTCTGGTCCAAAGTGTAGCAAATTTTAATCATTGTCACAACATTCTCCAGTCCTTGTTTCTCAAACAAGGATCTCAAACCATGAAAACTACATTTCTCCCATCAGAATGTGACACTTTCCTGTCTTCTATGTCCAATATGTAGCTGCAAAAAGAAAAAACAAAACAAAAAAACAACCCCCATGCACTCGACACACAAAGTAGCGTACCCCAACTTGAAACTGGAGCACTAAGCATTACTGCAGCTCTTGGAGCTCGTACCATGAAAATCAGAGATGAATCAGAACATGTGCATACATGACATTTTTAGAAATCAACATGCTCTACTTCTTGATCCGGTCTTTGAAAAACTATTACACTCTAGCTAAACTGTGAAAGAATTAAGCGTTTAGTTGCCTTTATGGTGAGCAGTAATACCTCATAACACAAACAAACTGAGGCATTGTTTCCAAAAGGGTATAATTATCTAACCAGAAGACTTTGATTCCAGAAGTTGATTTTTTGCACATCTGCAAGTTATATATAATATAATATACTGCCTACTTTATATATGCACCTGAGTCTTCCATTGCACAGAATGGGAATGCTCAGGTGCCCGGGGTGCTCCTCATACCGTGCTAGCCTATGTCAGCTGAAGTGACAGAAGCTGATGTTTTAGAAACTCAGTAAAGTATCAACCAGCACAGCAAAACCCAAAAGCAACAACAGCCAAGCTCTACATTGCTAAGGAATCATGACATTACCTTCACAGCAGCTCCTCTCTTTCTGGTAGACACTAGAGCATTTTTATAAACTGTGCCCTACATCCTGCGGCTCTTGTGCAAGTCCACTTCCAATTAAAAGCTTAATTGCAAGATCTGCCTTGGAAAGAACTGCTGGATCAAAATAAACCAAATCACATGGTATCCATCATACCACTAGGGGAAACTATATACACATCTTGAAAACACCAGAAATCACAAAAAGAAATAACTCTTCCTCTAGAACTTACTGGAAGCATCCTTACCATAAACCTCTGCTGACAGAAAATACAAAGAAAATACATGGGCCAAAGAGTGCCACATGGATTAAGCAAGCCTGGTTTTGCTAGGCTGGTCAGCAGGAGAGGAAACAGACACATATACCACAATCATCAGGCATTCTCCGTCATCAGCAGTGAGAAACCACTCTACCTAGTGCTCTGCATAGACACAGCCCTCACCAGGACTTCTCATCTCAGATTAGGCTGGTGGACCTTTATGTGTTTGACTGACTTCAGGGTGAAAAAACACCAAACAAAACAGACTCCCCCTCCCTAGAAGGCATTTAGCCACAGCACTGTGCCACAGCTACCCATGCTAAAGAGAACACTTCCTCCTTCAGAAATAGTTAACAGTCTCCTTCATGCTCCTGGCAGAGACAAGAATGGGACAGAAAGGTGCTTCAAAGAAGTCCTTCATACAGGCTACCTTCAATATACGGTGCACCTGAGAGCAAAGATCAAGCAAGGAAGAAGTCAAACAGCAGCTTTGCCACTCAACACTATCAACACTTACCTAGCGACCACTAATGTTTGGAACTTATGCAATGAAAGCAAGACAGTACGCATTTGTGGTAGGGAAGATTCCCTCAGTCATCTCACCCAGCTTTGACAGAAGCCTGTGAGGGTGAGGAGAGTTTTGAAAGAAGTGCACTGACACTTACAAAAATCCATAACAAAAGAAAGGGTAACCTAAAACCCTCCTCTCTTTTATACAATGATTAGACACCTCTGAACTAGTAAGCGATAGGTATTCTCATTCAGATATGATTGCAAACAAATCTCTAAAGCAGTTTAGCTTCTATTTAGCCCCTAAGGACATATTAAAGAGCAGCACGCACCTGCAAATACATGTCTTTTACACTTGTTTTAGCTGGATTGTGAGGTACATAAGCTCTGGCTCACACTAGACATTATTTTGTGTATCACTTACAACCAGGAACGTAGTGCTCTGACAAAACCAGAAAGAGAACGCTGCTCCCCGTTGGCACAGATGTTGGTAATCTGTTCGTACAGAGCCAAAGCCTTTGGCCAGTCTGGCTTGCTTTCAGGACTCTTTCTGGTCACCTGCACAACCACCTTACCTAGGAGCTCAGCAACCATCTGGATACTCCGGCCTCACGTACAGTCACAGAAATGTGAAAAGCAGACCAGTTTATTTCTGACGTACAAGGCAAACCAGCCCTCTGCTCCCACACTCAGTCTGTACTGAGCCTGTACTGCGCCTGCAGAGCTAAGAGCAAGCAACACGGTCAGGCAATAAAGTCATCAGAGAATACTAAAATATATACAGGAAGCACATCTGAGAAGTAAAAGAGGATCATTTACAAATCCATACCAAGCAAGCCACAAGCAGAAAATACCTCTTATGTCGGAAAACATTAGCTACCTAGATGACCAATCTGCTTTCAGAAGTAGTAAGGAAAAATACTATACTTCACCTTTCACAACGGGCAGTTTTATTTTGAAAGAGAACTCCCAGTTGTATTGTTCAACTTCATGTCTTTCACTCCAGATCCAACCCAGGAACACCTTTGTTGAACAGCTTCATTCACAGCTATACAGAACACACAGGACAGAAAGGACCACATAATATGTTTGCTCAAGTGTCATTTCCCCATCTGCAGGACACGGCTGCAGCGTCTGAAAGCTTACACAAGCTATTGCAACTGCCTATGGAGGTGGGCAGTACTCCCCACAAAGGCAGGTGAGGAGTGGGAACAGAGGCTTTTCCTGCCTCCTGCTGGCAAACAATTTCTCTAAGTAACTGACCCATTTTCTACAGAATTATTAGCCCTAGGGAATGAAGCACTGCTGCACTTTAATTAGTCATGTTGTTACCTCTCTTGTCCTACCATGTAATAGCAGGCTGCCTGAGACTGTAAAAAGAAACAACACAGTACAACAACTTAATTTCATTTTCTTAAACGTGGTATTTATTAAAGGCAATCCAGAAACAAAGAATCCTAAGGTACAATTGGCAACAGTAGAATTTCCCATTACTTCTATGACTTCATCATCAGAACAAGCAGGTCTCTTTCATGCCACTACCCTTTAAGACTCCTCAGTATATTAGGCTTGTCTTTTTTTTTTTTTAGGAGCTTTTTCAGAATACTTTTCCTTCATCTTCCATGAGGAAAAACTTCTTTACCACTGTCAGAAAGTTTAAGAACAGAAAGGACTCTGCCCAAAATCTAGTCAAACCTCCTGCATATCGCAGTTTATTAAAATTTCATGCAGTTTCTTGCAACAGAGCTCAGTAACTTGGATAAGGGCAGAAGTCCTTTAGTCTAAGGAGATTAGATTTGCATACCATGAACAAAAAGCACAAGAAATCACACCATAGCCAGCATGGCAACTCCAAAACTGGCAAAGGACTGTTCAAACAAGCCTCACACAGATGACCCTTAGTGACCGATCCCATGCGGCAAAGGAAAGAGAAAACCTACAAAGTCTGGCCCCAGACTCTGTGGTAAGTACGATTCTGAGGACACCAACAAGACTTGCTATCAAAGCACGTGATGACAGCAAGAAGATGTTTGTTTTGCACCCGGAAGAGTGCACAGTCTCCTCTCCTCGACTCCCCCCAGACCTCCTTCCTGGCATGCTCAGTCCCCGATGGTGGCTCATTTCTAATGCTTCAGAGGAAGGCAAAAACTAAATTAATCTGACACCATGAGAGGAAATACCCTTCCTGGACACAATGCAATAACTGCCGGCAGCCCTGAAGCATGCGAGTACAGTCATTGTCTTCACCAAATGGACAGGTATTACAAGCACATTTAGGACACTTGTAAAACAACTTCTCCTCTCCAGAGCTCTTAATGTATGGGAGTAAGTAGATCCACAAATTGCAAGGCCAAAGGGATCCCTACATCTTCATTTCTTAGGACTCCCCTAAGATAATTAACTAAAGTATAGATTTTAAAAAAAGATACCTCCATTTAAAGACTCCAAACACTGTCAAGTCCACCACATTACCCAAAAAACCTACTCCTGTCTTACACTCAAAAGTCAGGAACCTGCATCTCCCTTCAAGGTTAAATTCGCCTTTCGCTGCTCAGCACCACATCACGTAATGACATTGTCAGCAAAACTGCAGAGTCCCCACTATCAGGTAGCATTTCCATATGCCTGCAGCGATCTACGTTACTCTCAACCCACATGTCAATAAGCTATCCACAACCATTATTTTAGCCCTCCCTTGACCATTTCTGTAACCTGCTATGGGATCTTGCCACAAGAAACACCAAGGTTTGAACTCTCCCAACAAAGCAGTTCTTCTGTCTCCACCGTCACCCTGCAGTGGAGTGGGCACAGCAAGCCTGACCAAGGATACAGATATGCTGCCAGAGGCTCAGCAAGGAGACGTTCTGCAGTCACAAGCAGTACCACCTCAACACCTGCTTGCTCTTCCATTTCCCCTCCACCAGACTACACTCTTCCTTTTTCAAAATGCCTGTGATCAGAGGATCTCGAAATGTTTCATAGACATCGAACAAGCTGCTTGTTAACACTTCTGCTGACCTTTGTTTAGGAAGCTGCTATAGCTACTAGTTAAACCAAACGACTGGAAGTTAACTCTTGTGTTCCAACTTCATATCTACCTATGAAATACCACCTTTCTGTATCTCAGTTTCCCCTTCTACAAACAGGGGGACACCCATGTTCTTCATGGGAGCCTCAACACAGAACTATGAAATTTGCAGACATACGCACAAAGGTCCTCGTGGAGAAAATACCTACTTTCAAATTAAGTGAACAATCTTTATTTATCCACAGTAGCGAGCTGTTGACACCACACACAGAAATAACTGACATCCTTGTACAGAAGAGGTCATACCTTCTCACTGGGACTAGGGACTAGGATTCAGGAAGGACCTTAAAGATGTGCTGTGGGCATCATAGTGTCTTACAGACTTCCTACAGGGTTTTCCTCAGTGCTGGCCGAAAGTGGCTACAAGCATTAACAACTCCGTATCAGTAAGTCTTCCTTTTCTGTTTCCTAATAATTTTATGGTATTTTTTCTTTTCAGGACTTCCTCGTTACCACAAAACAGTAGATAGCCCCATCTCTAACTGATGCCGTACATACACTAATGCATTTGCATTCCTGGAAACCACAGAACAGAGCTCTTCAGGCAATCTGTTCTTCTTGCAAATCCCCAACACACATAGCTCTGGCAGTCACGGAGCTGTTACCGCCTCGCCCGCGAAAAATTTCAGCTCCTGCATGCACTGCTTTTTCCTCAGAATTAAAAGGAAAACAGGACAAACCTGTCAAATAAACAGTGTCAGAGAACAACACTAAATATTTCACCTGGCAGAGGTTTACTGCTTCTGCTGTGTAATGAGGAGTCTTAACAAGTTTGTACTTCCCCAGTAGCTTTGGACCAGCGATGCCAAACGCTCTCGCCGAAGTCTCAGCGTAACACTCCAACTGAAGATGAGAGGGACAGGCCAGCCTCCCAGCACCCCTGCTCCTAAGCATCCTAGAGACTATTTTCAAAACCCTAGTGCAAAGGATGGGGGACAGAAGGAATTAGATTTTCCATTTCACCAAAATTGAGCTGTTCTGAATATTTTTCCATACCAAAAATGAAACGAGCAAACATCTTGAGACTAATTTACAAAAATAAGCGGGGAGGGGGGGAAGAAAAACTGTAATATTCAGCTGATTGTAATAATCCGGGTCCCTGACCCCCGAGCGTTACACACGAGTAATTCACAAGGTTGCAGAAAAGTCACTGACAGGACCACAGCCAGCCCCCACCTCCCAATTCTGCTCTGCAAACGCCGGGCTGCTTCAGATCTATTTCTCCTTTCCTGGAATAAAGTTTTACTGAAATTAATACAAAAAGCTGTTTCAAAGCACTTTGTTTTTGTCAAAAAGGGGCACTTTTCAGCGAAAAGCCGTTCCAATTTCCTCAACTCTTCCACCCCGCTCCCTCAGAGCCCCGAGCACCGCCCCGCTAGGCCGGGGGCTCCCGAGCAAAGCCCCCGCCCCGCCGCTCGCCCCCAGAGGCCGCGGGCGGGGGACGCCGCTCCCTCAGGCCGCGCCGCCCCGGGGCCCCCCGCGGGCGCGGAGGCTGGCGCTCCGCCGTCCGGGCAGCGCCGCTCGCCTTTGTCTCGCCCAGGCCGGCGCCCGCCCGGCTTCCCCCCGCGACGCCCGCCCGGCGGGAAGCGCGGCCGCAGCCCGGCGGAGGCGGCACGGCCCTCCTGCCGCCAGAAAGCGAAACCAACGGCGCCGGGCGCCAGCTCCCGCCTTTCGCCGCGGGCAGCGCATCCCCTGCCACCGCTCGGTTGCGGGGAGGCCGCCGCGGGCGCCGGGCACCTACCGGCAGGGCGGGCGGGCGTGGGGGCGGCGGCAGTGGGCAGGTGCCGGTGCCGCGGCTCGACCCCCACCCCCCTCGCCGCCCTCCCGGTCGCGCCGCCGCTCATCGCCTCACCGGGGTCCATGGGTGCCCTGCGGCCGGCGGCAGCGGCGGGAGGTGAACTGTGGCAGAGACACTCGCCCGTAGTATGGATGCGGTTGCAATCTGCACATGCTCGCTTCCGACAGCCGGCCTGCCCCGCCACCTTCCCTTAACTCTTTCCCTACTGCCCCGCAGTGCCTCCCCAACGGCGGGGCAGCGGCGGCGGCCCGGCTCCCGCCGGCCTCCCCCCGGGGCGCCGGCCCCACGCCCTCCCGTAGAGGTGCAGCTGGTTTGCTGGGTCCGCGGCCGAGGGAGGAGGGTATCGGCCGAGGGGTTCCCCCCGAGGCCTGCCGGGGTCCGCGGGTGGGGGAGAGCCTAAACCCGGCGCGGGGGAGGCCACGGTGTGTGCCTCCCCCGGAGAAGCGGACCCTGCCGGTGTGGGTCGGTGTGTGGCGGGAACACCCGGCTCACAAAGCTCCCCAAAAGCCTGGAGTGTTTGCTCTGGCTGAGCACAAGATGTGGCAACGCTTCTTGGCTGGTGAGCCCTCGGTACAGGTTCTTCATGTTTACTCTTCGAGAGAAATCCCTAACAAAAAACCAAACAAAAACCCCAAGCAGCTAAGGGCTATAACCGCCGTGCGCCTGTTGCTGAATCTGGTCGCGGGCAGGGCATCCATGCAGTGCAGGCAATCAAAACACAACTATCGAAGGAAATATTTGTCTGCAGATTCACTGTTAAAATAGTGAAACATAATCTCTACAAGAAGTGTTTCTCCACCCAGAAAGGTATCTTCAGATTCAGAAAAGTGACCAAGGAAGAGGAGTAAGAAAATAAATTTAAAGCATAAGTAGCAAAATAAATAAAAATCTTTACTCTTGCTACATTAACTCTTTGGCAAAGTGAGAAAACAGGAAAAAAAAGCCTTTCTCTAGGATTAGAAATCAGGAGATTGCAATCCTGAACCAGAGCTCAGAAGCAAACAAACGAGCCCTCTGTAACTAGCTAGCTCATGCCTCTGAAGTGCTTTATGGTCTTCAGACAGGAGTGAGGGAGGTTTTTAGTTTTGTTCTTTTATGGAGAGAGAAATCAAAGTGGTGTGGGGTAAAGCAGTAACCTCAAGTGGCACAAACTGAGAAATGGCAATTGATGGGGAGCCGAGACCTGTCTTTAAGCAACGCCCTGCCTTTTCCTAATTAGCTACTGACTTTGGGCTCTTCTCTGGTCTTCCCGGGCCTCTGGCAGAGTCCATGGTTTCTTTCCTAGAGGCACCAGGTTTCCTGGTCTCTCCTGCTTTCTGTACTACCAGAAATGATGAGCTAATGTTTTTAGCAGAATAAGGATGTTTTTATGACCTCTGTTTAATGACTCAGCATTTCTGATATCAATAATAAATGCTCCCAAAGGTGAGGCAACATCATTGCTACAGGCCCCAAGGCAATTATAAGGAAGGATTCTCAAGATGTCTGGCCGCAGTGACTGTCTCAAAGGCAGGTATTCTCTTGAGAGGCTGCTTCTTCAGCCCGAAAAACTGCAGGGCCAGCAGATGCCGCACACTCGAAAAACGCCGCGGCTTTGCATAGCTCTGTGTAACCCAGAGGTGCCCGGGTTACCGGCTGGTGTTCCTGTCAGCATTCGCCCAGGGAAGCTCTGTGTACAAACTGCTGTGGCTGCTCCGAGGATGCCACAATGCAGCAAACCAGCCTGTCACCGAGTCACCTGATTGCACAACCTCACTGTGAGAGCTGGAGTATCAGAAAGATGGAGCATTTTAAAGGGGAAATGGAGAATAACGCAGAGCTAGCCCAATCTCAGCAACCGAACTGTGCAAGCGCTACATGTGACCTCAAGCTGGATGAAAAAAAAAACAATTGTTTTATATATATTTCAACAGAGCTGAGAAGGAAAATGCTAAGATAGCTAAGGCATCTTTGATGTTCTAAGAAGCACCTTTAAAATACCATATCCAACTAGGCAGCGACAGAGGACAGCAACCTGATGCAGTGCTTATGTATTTATTGTGAAATAGAATCCTTCAGAAAGCACCAAGGACTGTGCCAGAGACATAGGAAAGAGAGAGCGTGAGAGAGATCATTTCACAGTATGAGACAGCATGAACATTTCATAGCGTGAGAGGAGAGAATGCCTTACAAGAAGCAGAGGAAAGGTCAAAGAGAAAGGAAGAACAGAGCTAAGAGATACTCACCTATGGAAAGGAGAAATCAACAGCCAGAGATGGACCGGAAAAAATGAGATGCACATGTAAGGAATACATAAATCTGTATTCTCCTGTCTAGTCACAGCAAGCAGAAAGAGGAGGTGAGGAGAAAAGAGAAGGCTCCCAGAATGAGAAGGGAGGAAGGAGGAGGCAGTGAAGCAGGGGTGAGGGGAATGAAGACAAACGCTGTACTGTGCTGAGGGGACAGGCAGTAAGGAGAAATGTCAGAGCGAGCACCTGGTGGTGATCCTGTACACCTGAGAGCTTGTTCGGCTCTCCCCAGCTGTGTTCACTGGTCCAAAAAGGCTGTTATTTTTCTTTCCAGCCTTGTTTCTTTCAGCCTGAGCTAGGAATGGAAAAGAAAAAAAAACAATGGAGTTGAGATTAGAATATGGTGGAAGTGGGAGCAGGGTGAACCTCAGGGACAAAGGAGAGAGGATTTCTAGAACTGCCCTTCCATCAGGGATTCACCCAGAGGATTGAGCTCTCTGAGGCCTGGTGCTGGGACCAAGCACCGTCCCCTGCAGAACATCCAGGCTTGTACACAGGAAGCTGGCTTCAAGATGGAAAGAGTTTGCAGTGACCTAAGTATGCCCTAGCCCCTCTGCAGCCACTTGTAAACAGGCACAGGAGATGCAGCTGATCTTACTACTGATCTTACAATCCCTTCATGCATGCCTGGCCTTTATCTGGAATAACACAGATCATACATAACACCTGCTCTAGTTCCTTTGTATGTGTGCCCAAAGCCAGCTCAGATGTCTCTGCACCATCCTGTCTGGTTCTGGAAGGATTTATTCATTTGGATGCAGCATCACACCTGACTGTATGGAAACATCTTGGAAAGCAGCATAATCATACTTGCTTGCTACTATACTTTTGTACCTGTGCACACTAAGGAGTGCAGTGCAGCAATACCTAAGCTGGTTCCTCACTCATCCATTTTGTGTCTGGCAGAGCTTATTCCCTCACTGTAATTTGTGTTTTATTTATGGCACAATTGTTACACTGAAAAAAAGGATGACTTCTTCAGGAACTCTTTAATGTGGTCATTACATTGGTATCTGAGTGCATCACAAATATTGCTGCCAGTGTACTCATTTCCAGTGAGGTAAGATCTCAGTCTGCAGACTGGGGTTTGAAGCTCAGACATGTTACAGTCAAAAGGAATCATAAATTTGAGATTCATAGCATCTCTTTTCCCCCAGAGAATTTAGTTTTGTGTGGCTCCTTATATTTACATTCCAGTTGTGGATGCTCATCCCTTCTGTAAATCTAGCCCCAGTCTAGAAAAAGGAGCACCTGGAAAATCAGGAACCTCCATTAGTCTTACCAGTTTAGTCCAAGTGACTTCTCTGAGATTGCTTAGGAACTAATGAGGAATGCAATCCAGCTTTCCAGAGCAGGGTTTAACCACCTGGCTCGTTAAATCACCCTTACTCTAATTTCCTGCCTCACTCTCTACATGCTAATGGGTTCTGCAACAAATGAAATGGGAATCTCACCTTGTAACACTCCCTGTTCTCTACCCAGCCCTGGTTCAGTCTGCCTCCAGCCAGCCAGTGCGCTGAAGGAGATACCTATCATGGAAAACTTCTTTACAATTGTTTAAAATCTCTCAAGCTGAAATCAGCGTTTTCCCTTCCTTGGGGAGGGTTGGCTGTTTCTCTCCTGTTTGCCTGAGGAGGTCCTGCAACCGGGAATTGGGAATTTCATCTCCCTGGGTCTACAGAATAGAGAGGAGATGCTCTGTGTTTATTTAATCAACCCCTCACAGATGTACATCCAAAACACGGGCTTCTCTGTCAGGAAACTGAGGAACAAAGAGCAATCTTGAAGCTTGCAAAGAAATTAAAGAAGGAACTAATTTTTTTTTTTTTCCTGAGGGGGGCCCCAGTTGCTGTGGTGACAAATGTTCTTCAAATCCCTGAAGTAGGAAGTGCATTTTGAAGAATACCACGAATCACATGCTATCTCAAATCAGCTTGCATAGGTCTTCGTGCAATAACATGGAAATTGATTCCTTTGTTTCTTTTTCTTTTGGTGAGGGTAGAAAAAATACAAGCCATGGATTTTCACTGCTTTCACTCATGCGGTGAGTTTACTGAAGAAAAGGTGAAGGAAGTTTCAAACATTATTCCTTCAAGCTGGAGGATACTCCCTGGTCTTATGTGTTCCTCTCTTCTTTCTTTTGCTTGTAGCAGGGGCTTTTTTCCTCTTCTATAGGCTCTATCAAAATACACTTGGGTTATTTTAATGGCTTCAGACACTAATGCCATATTCGTCACTCTCAAGAAAGTGCTTTACTCACAAAGGGACTGAGGCAGGAGTTAAGTCCAGGCAGGTTCTTAACATATCTCTGCCCAAAATTGAAGCCCTCTAAACATCGGTTCATGTAACGGTGCATGTGCCAGTCTCTGCCAGTAAGGTGCTGTCCTTGGGATCAACCACAAAAAGTTAAAGGCTGGTCAGCAATGCCCAAGGTACCCAGAGCTATTTTTGAAAACTCTGGCCTTTCTCTCTGGGATTGCTGAAATCATTCCATTACTCAGAACATATTCTTTCCTCTAGATATAAATTGTGATAGTAAAGTTTGCATGAGTATTTAAAATTTGCGCTATCTGCTTTCCTTCAAGACATGTTTCTGTAATGGATACCTGCCATACCTTAGTGCTTGGTGAGTGTTTGGCTCTGAAACTAAACATGGTGGATAGGAAACTTTTACTCTTAAGAGATGCTGCTGAAGTGCCATGCAGCAAAGCGTCCCTTACTGTCAGGGTAGCCTGTTTAGGAAAGCCCTGTCCAGGGGTGTTCCCATTCAAGGTATCCATGGGAATGAATGTTAGCAAGACATTTTCACAGACACTGTCAAAACTTTTGAGTTTCCTCTGGGATGTTGTTCAGGGATCATCTCTTTGGACTGACAGATAAGTTGCTCTGCAGAGAACTAGTATCCTCCACTACCTCCTGGCCACCTTTGCCTTCATGTGGATTAGATCCCATTAGATGGGTCCTTCAGAACAAAGAAGCCTGAGACTTCTTCTAGAACAAGCAGCAGGCAAGATTTACCAGAGGCATGACTGATGTCTGACTAAGTAAGCCTGTATTTGCTTGAATTTTTAATAAAAATAAATAAAAGAATCCCTCATTGTTTCTCTTCTGGATTCAGGGGCAGAATAAAAGCAAATACCACATATGTGGAAATTACAGGTTCTGAAGGGTTTGGAGGCAACTCTGGTTTCTGTTATTTTGCCAGGTTTAACAAAATGCAAATTTTTTTTTGAGAGAGGCAAGCCACTATACAAACCTGCACATGTGCAGTCCAACTCGATCCAATAAGCTGTTTTGTGGAGAGGTGTTGCCCGTTAAAAATGCCAGCAGGCTGGAGCCCTGGAGACTTGGGTTGTGCTCACAGACATGCTTCAGGCCTTCTCAATGCCCTCAAATTCACCTCTCTGTTTTTCTGTTTGCCCAGCTGTAAAAGAGGGAACACATTTCCTTTGCTAGAAGGCTTTGTGACACGCCAGTAGAAAGCAGGGTAAGCAAAGAGGTGTTAACATTTGAAGGGTTTCTAGAATGCCAAACAACCCAGTGCTAGCACTTCACTGGCACATCTTGTAACTCTGAGCTAGCTAAGAAACTGAGACACAGAAGGGAGAAGGCACATGATTTACCTAAAATGCTTTTGAATGTCACTACCAGAGATGGGATAATTATAATAAATAGTTCTATTTCATTTAGTGTCACTGGTACTTATTATACTGCAAAATATAATTGAGAGACTAAATATTTCTGGAGCTGTAGTTTTTTATTTATACAACACAACATGTATGCAAAGTGCTCTGCACAACAGTAAAATGACAAGTGTCTGCTCCAAGTCACTTACAATACTATTCTTAAACATTAGTCAAGTAGTAATAATAAACCAGGGAGAGGAGGGGAATGGATAAGGGGAAATGATGGAAAAGACAAGGGTCACGATACAAAGGAAGATAAATGAAGAGGTTTGGGAGCAATTAAATAGTATGAATGAAATTGAAAAAGTGTTCCTCTGAGATTTGAAATTATGTGGAAAGTGGATGAGTCAAAGGAATACATAAAAGTGATTCAGAGCTAAAAATCACAGTTTGACTCTCTACTTCCATGTATCAAATATTCACAATGAGCTGCTCGAGAACATTCCACAGGCCATGAGCTTTTTGAATAACAAAAACATGTGAGATGAACAAAAGCTGTTCACAAACAGTGCTGAAGCAGCAAGGGAAGTGGCTAAATCTGTCAGATAAGCTGTCTACTGTAAATACAAGTTATCTACCCTGCCCTTCTCCATTCTTCATTCCGTGAATTTCCCCTGAAGTTGCATTAGTGATGAGGTTCTTCAGTTTCTTTCTTAAACTGTTATTTTGAAAGGCTGTGCACTATCAGTAGCACCCATGCTTTGCCCTAGAGCCATGGAGGCCTCCAAGGTGCTTTGGGTTTATACAGGATGAAAGTTCTCACAGGCCCAATTCTTAAAAGCACTTAGGCACCCAGATACGCAGGTTGTTACTACAGGGATTCTCAAGATCAAATTAGCAGCAATTCATGCCTATTCATTTTGGCCATCCAAACATCAAATATCACTTTGGCAAAGGAGGTTCCCATATTCCAGCATCAAAATAATGTTAAAAACATTGCCTCCTATGGCAATGTTGTGGAGGCTTTTTTACTTTTCTGGGTAAGAACCTATTTTTGGCATCTTCACTTCCATTCATGTCTTCCAAAAATACTTTGGCTGTTTTTGTTAATACAATGTGTACATGAGGCCAGGTTACTTACTTACCATAGGTGCATGTCACAGCCAAGGAAAGAAGTTTCTAGACAGAGGAACAAACAAGGTGGAAGGAAGTCACCCAGCAACTTATATTTCCCATGTATTATGCCAGTCCAACTGGTAAAGTGACCATCTACTGCAATATCTAAGGAGAGAAAATCAATCATGGACTTTTACAGTCCTCCAGTTTCTTTCACTAGCTATCTTGACAACCTTAATTCATCTTGTTATCATTAAATGGCAGCACTTAAAGGGTAGAACAGAGGGAAAGTTGCATGTTTAGCTACCGCTTATTGACATAATCATAATAATTAATAAATATATCTCTCTCCTACAGCATAATGGATCTCAGAGATTGCCATCGCCTGGAATGATCTCTTAGATATCATAGACCATTAATTTTCATGGATATATTCCAGATATTATATGCTATAGCTCATGCTTGATGATTTATAGTTGGCTGGAGGCCAAAAGAAAAAAGTCTAGTCTTGATATGAAGACAAGGAGATGAAGGATTCACCTCATTAGCTTGTTCTAGTGGTTAATAATTTTCTGTGTCTCATTCTTCACTTGAATTTGTCTGGCTTTATAATTCCTGCACTCAGTCCTCAGTACGACTTAGTCTGCTCAGAGCCCCTTCCTGCTAGTGTTTTATGCCTCCAACAGTACCAATTCATTAATCAAGCCATAAATCAAGTCATCTCCTTTTCAGTAAGCCAGACAGGTTGAGCACTGTAAGTCTTCTAAAATAAGACATTTTCTTTAGATCTTGAATAATTACGAAGCTTCTTTTGCACCTTCACCAGCTTTTCAGCAACCTTTGAAAATAAATATCCTACATATGATTACTCTTGTACTCCCGAGTATCACAACGGGAAGAAGGAAAGCAACCTGGTTGCTCAACTCACTATTCCCATGTTTATGCATTCAAGGATTGATTTCACCCTTTTTGCCACAGTATCTCACTGGAGTGAGATATCTCACTGCTCCATATTCTGATGACCCTGATCTTCTCCAGAGAACTGTTTTCCAGGGTAGAGTTTCTGATTACACATCTCCTAATCTCCTATCTGGTTCCCACATGCATAACTTTGCATTTGGCTGTAGTAAAAGGCTTTTCACCTGAATGTGTCTGATCTGCTAGGTGATCCAGCCTGCTCTGTATAAATGCTTTCCCCTCATTGCCATTCCACCAGGCTTCGTAATACCTCCATATTTTATCAGCAGTGAGTTTATATTTACTTCTAGGGCAATGATGAAAATGTTGAATAGCATTGAATCTCAAATTCATCCTAATAGTACTTCCATGGCTTTTGCACAGCACAGGTGACATGGCTGTATTCTGTTCTGCTTTATGTCCAGCAGATAGACTTGGCTGGACTCTTTTCCCTATGCTTCAGCCACCCTGTGTCCTATCAATCTCTCAGTGAATGGGAGTCATCCAGGTACAAAGGTCCAGCACTGCCCTTGATCCAAATGCTATACACAAAGAAGCATTCAGTGAGAAGACAATTTAAGAAATCAAGTCAAGTGGAATTCACATCCCATACATATATTAATTCCTGTCTAGTGAGGACTCTTTGTTGGTAACCATGTTATCTCTTCATGGAACCACAGAAGGCAGGGCTAGAAAGTACTTTAAGAGCAACCCTAGTCATCTTCTTGCTCATGGCAGGGATGCTTAAATTATTCTTGACCTTTTTTTTTCAAGATTATTTTGATGCTGGAAAATACATCCCTAGATTTTCTTATTCTTTGTGAGAAGATTCTCTATCAGTTAATATTTTTTTTCCCTGAACTACTGTTAGCCTTGCTGGTGCACATCTATTGGGATTATTGACTTTGCCATTTTTTAATATTGGCATAGAACAGACACTCCTCTAGTATTCTGATATTTCCTGACTATTACAGAATTTATGAAATATCAATATCAGCAGGCTAGCGATCAGTTAAATAAGCTCTATTAGTATTCCCATGTAAGCTATCCAGACCTGCTGATTTTAAAATATTTACCCCCAGTACACACTTTACATTCCTCCTGGTCACTAATGGAATGGAAAATTTATCATCAGCCCATGTGACACAAATGCATCATCTTTCTTCTTTCCAAATGCAGAACAGAAATATTTACTGAATATTTGTCTTTTCTGCAACATTATCATTTCATCATCTGCATCAAGCAGCAGCATGTACTCTTATCAAGACTTCTGCTGTTCTTAATATACTCTTAACTCATTTTATTGTCTTAAGGTCTGCCAGACAATGATTTTCCTCTTGTCTTTTTTTTGTCTATTTTTACATTATATAGCTTCTAATTTATATTGATTGATATATATTTCCCATTTTATCCATTTGCTATGTAGGCTTTTTATTTTCTAACTATGCCTTCACTTCATACATTGACCCAGGATGGCATTTTAAACAACATTGTTCTCTGTTATGCTTATGAAATTGAGACTTTTTTTTCTAACCAGTGACTCTTAACACATCTTCCGGTTATCTTCTATGTTCTTCCGTCTGAGCTTCAGTTCCTCAGCTTTGCTGTGTTTTGTCCTCTTCTCTGCTGTCATTCAGTGGTCTCCAAGAGACTCTTCTTCTCCAGGGGTATCTTATGCTTTGTTATGATTTAGTACATTAAGCCACTATGCATTAAAGCACCTGTGGATCTGAGTTATTAATAATTCCAAAATACACAATGGTTGTCCTTAAGAGAGAGAGATCCTCCTTATGCTGTCTCCTTCTCATACTCCTCTTTTACTCACTCGCTCATTGCAGACAAACTAAACCAAGAGATTTTACTGTATAAAATATTGCAACAGGTTTCAGAATGCTGGTTAAATTAGTTTTCTTTTAACAATGAATATCTCTGATTTTGTGCTAATACCTCCACTCTTAGCAGCAGTGTATACAGCTGAAGAATTCCTCCTGTCTGATCTTTGTGACATTGGTTCAGTGTGTCCATAAGGCTGAGTTACCCAACAGTTCCACTAGAAATAGGGTCCTTTTGCATTGTTCATTTAATATCTTCACTGATATTTCGCTGTTACCTTATTTTTGTTATGTCACTTTCAGAATGCATTACAAATGAATATTTTTCCTGTTCAAGCGGGTAGCCTCAGACACAGAGAATTTTGTCTGAATTTCACCACACAAGACTGAAGATAATATCCAGAAGCCTGGACAAGCAGCCACCTAACCTCATCACCTATTATTTCAGCTGCCATATACATGCATATGATGAAGAACACATCAAAGTGACACACAAGGAGAATACTGCACTTTTTAAAAAAATAGCTTTTCCTTTTCCTTCCTTTCCTTTCGGATCTTGTCACTGTCCTGGCAGCAGTCCCACAACAAACACAAGATCCCAACAAATGTCACCAGGTCAGGTAGGGTAGGAGCCAAATGGTCCCAAATCTTTTTGATGACGAAGAAGAATCACATAAAAAAGACTGTCTGTCTATACAGATAAGCTAAGTAATAACTACTTCATCAAATACTCATCTATATCTTACACAGGAAAGCTCCCCATCAGTAGGCATCACCCCAGCATAGACTGCATAGGGATGGCCATGATATCATCTAAAGAGTAAGATTTTATTTTGGAAGGTTATTAAGAAGACTTTTTGTGAAGAATTTTGTGGGATTAGGTGGGTACATAGCCTTGAAGAATGTTTAGTTCATGATATGTTCAAAAGAAATGAGACTTTCTGTCATATTGTAATCTAGAATTATCAGATATTTTACAATGACTACAAATGCCAGTTTAACAATTTCCAGCCCAGTGAACTTCAAATAATTTATAGAACTTTCTACTCTAGAAGAGACCAGAAATAATGCTGCCAATAACAAATTGTCCCTGTCATCCTGCAAAACTTCCAGTTACAACTAGTATAACTGATGCTTGTAATGAGAAACCAACCTCAGAAATACAAGCACAAAAATAGGTCAAGTGAGCTGGAACTTGAGCAAAGGTCCTGATGTACCTTTCTGCTCCCCAGCTGTGAAAGTCACCTGCACAATTAGTTGTGACTCTTCATCTATGGACTGATCCAGTTCTTAACAGCGCTGCAAACATGGACGGTTGTCCCAATATCTTAATGTGATATACTTAGATCTACATCCCAGTAAGTTCATTGTGTATTAGCTATTCTCTGCCTACAAGAATACATGATCCTTTGCTTTCCATCTGCTGTAATTCCCTATTTACTCAGTCTTGAGAGGTGGACATTTCTGGATGATGATGCACTCCATCCTAAGGAGATAGAACAAGTTCCTCTGTCTCCACTGATGATAGATAGAGCCAGACGAGTAGTTCAGGCCCATTTCTTGACTTCTGGGTAGCTGAAGTCAAGCAAAATAATCCCAGGCTGATGGTCAAACTAGGTACTTTCTGTTTCATAACACCCTGACTAACTACATGAGACAGATCCTAAACTGGTGAAATGAGAATCAAAACTGATGCAGAAGTCAATCTCACTCACAATTTGACCCCCATCAAACCTATGCCATCAAATGCTTTCAGAAGTTTTTTTCAAAGCTGTCTTTGCAAACAGGAACTCAATTCCCTCTTTTATATCCTTCCAAAGGAAAAATATGAGTTAATAGAAGGGGAATTTGAGAGTAAAAGTGCCAGTACTGAATTTTGCTTCTTCAGAAAAAAAGCCATAGTTGCTTTTTGATTCAAAGCCATTTTAAATTTTGTTGTAACATTGGGCAAGCTATTAGGGAGAAGTGTTCTGTCATAGTTTAACACAGCCAAAGATCATATCAGCTTATAAAATCCTTTTGGAGTCAGCTGCATATTCAGTAGGCTTTTTTCTTAAGGGATATCTATACTAATACAAGCAATTAAGATTCTTTATTAGCCAGTCATGGAAGTACAGACTTAACCATCAATTGATGTTCCTCTCAACCTCCTAATAAGACCCAAGGACAAAGAAATAGTACATCTTCCCCAATAAGCTGTTTCTTTAGCATGATCCCAGACATGAACCATGACTACTAACTATATTGCACTGACTATAAAACATTTATGCGCTCATAATTCTGTGAACATTTAGCTGTTACTTACCTGCAACATCACTGTGGCACAAATAAAACTTGGATAAACTAGGAATTCACAAGCTGTGCTTCTATGGTCAGGGTATGTTGTCCCTCACTTCTCTCTTACGCTACAACAGGTCCACTACCTTTCTCTCCCTCCCAGTTTTTATGTTCTCAGTGCCTTCGCCCCATGATGAGGATAAGGAAAGATGACCAAAGTTCGTTAGCAGGTGGGCAGTTCAGCCATCAAGTTAACACCTTCTGGCAGAGCAAATTCACTAGACATGTGCTAATGATATTTTTTTTAGGGCATTTTTGGAGTAGCAGAACAATGTCTTCTGGATGTCCCAAGAAGCTATGTTTACAGAAGAAATGCCTAAAAGTGATGGGCAAACAACTAGTGAAAAGAAGCAGGTAGATGTGTCGATGTCCATGCTGCCCCACCTGCTGACAGCAGTCCTGGAAGCCCAGCTGGCAATTCCTAGGTGCAGGCATTGCTGGGCAGTTCTTGTGTTGCTTTGTTGTGATCCATGAATATTGACACTGTGACACCAACTCCTTTCTTTCCAAGAGAGTCAAAAAATGGTGCTGTCATGTTTCCTGAGGCTGGCGGATAGTCGTATGAGAATTAAGGCAACTGGATACGCCCTGAGGAGTCCTGCACAAGGAAATCAGGTGTCCCAGGGGAACAATCCACCCAGTAGCCCTATATTTCACTCTTTGTGTTGATCTCCTCCCACCTGCTGGATGACAGAGGGAGAGAAAATAATCTGCAGAAAGTTCTTCTTACAACATCAGAACAGCTCCTCTCAGACTTTTGTCCATGCTTATATCTGGGTATCCAAAGGTAATAATTTGAAAAAAAAGTACAGGTTACCAGGCTGAGTAACAAATACAAACTCTGCCTTTGATGGGAGCTAATACAGATTTCTCTCTGACACTGAATAATTTCCAACAATCTTACCTGGAAGCAGCCTCCACCAGCTAGCCCTTATTCAGACTGCAGAGCTGGCTGAGCACACAGCCTTTTAGCTCTACCATCTCGGGAAAAAGTAATAGCTCTGCAGAGCTGTCTGTCATTCCCACAGAGGTCAAGGGGTGCACTGACGTATGCTTCATACCTGCAACCTGTGTACCATTGAATTTGAAAGACCAAAACATGCTAGAATTATCTCAACAAATTTCAGTCCCTGCCTCCAGGGCTTTATGGGCACTGGGATCTGAAAAATGAAGCTTTGCTGGATATTACATTTCAGGATTTTCAGCCACAATTTACAGTGGCTCCAATATCCACTCTAACTTCCATCCGTAGGTTTATCTCAGCAAAGCTTTTTGAGCAAAGGTTGCTTTATACTTACCTCCAGTGGCTGGAATGTGTCATATGATAGTGGAGGTATTCCTTTAAAATAGGCACCAAATCCATTTTAGGAAGGGGTTCTTTTGTTCACTTCAAAAGATATAAAGACTTCTTTTAAGGAATGTGAACACATTGGTTGCGCAACTTCACAATGTACAGAAAATTATGGAATTCCATATAATCACAAACTATTAGAACTCAAAGCAAATAGACCTATTTGGGGTCATCATACAGTCTTCATTATTGTGAATAATGTAGTCTAGAGGAATAGATTTGTGGGATTGAAATTCGATCAAAGTTTCAAGGATAGTAAGTGAAACAGATTTTTTAAAGTTTTCTTGAAAGGCTGAAAAGAAAAATAGCCTGGCCTTGTCACATTATGTATCTTCAGATGGCTTCAGATAAGAAACTGTCCTTGAATCCAGGGACTTTCCTGTAAGGTGAGGAAAACATTTATAGTAGCATAAAAAAAGGACCAAATGCAAAAACGCAAGTGTGAATGACCATATCAGCCATTGGCACTTATGATGGGCAGAGCTGCCTGTGTTATCTTGTTTATTTTTTATTCTAGGGAGTTACAGGGGTCTTGATGCTTTCTGCAAGTGATTCTCCAGGCCTGCATTAAAAAAAAAGCCAGCCCTATACATTCAGATGGTCACATTGTTATGCCGATGTTTTTAAGGTTTCAGTGTAAGGTCTCTTATTACTTCCTCTTCGATGTTTGTGTATCTGTCTATATGTTCATGAACAGTTCCTAACCATGGATCAAATATGCAGTCCTATAACTCATGGTGGAAGTTTTATCACCGGAAAATACATTAATGTTGCCGTGAGACGCAGAACTGCAGCTATTTGAGATACAGGGTCAGATACGCCAAGACCTCACTTCTTATTGAAGAGTTGTATAGTCTTAAACAGAGCAACTTTTGGTACTGAAAGTCTTGGGAGGTCTTGGAAGTGTTGATGCAAATGCAGAAGATGGCTTATTTGTATGTGTGAGAGTTGCTCTATTTCATACATGCTCACTGACTCCCCAGTGTGTAAATCATACACATTTTTCTCTCCAGCTGAGTGTGAAATTGGAATGAATTATACCACCTGACCACTTATACACAAGTTTTGTGTTGTCTAGCATACACCATTTATGTTGAATTTGTGACACTGCTGGATTTTCCAGAACTTCTTCCAGCAGCTTTGTGTGCTTACACTGGGCTGTACTTGGTTAATAGTCTTTAATTTCTTGAGTGTCACTTTTACTTATAGAGAATGTCTCAGGTTTAACATAGAGGACTACTTTACACTTCAAAAAAAAATTTTTTTTTCACAGAAAGAGTCTTGAACTGCATGGGGCTTGTTATGAAATGTTCCCCTCCTCTATAGCCCCAGA
Source organism: Phaethon aethereus (assembly GCF_964289735.1). Classification (NCBI taxonomy): domain Eukaryota; kingdom Metazoa; phylum Chordata; class Aves; order Phaethontiformes; family Phaethontidae; genus Phaethon; species Phaethon aethereus. The sequence goes on along the minus strand of NC_138579.1, from coordinate 38,385,079 downwards.
ATACAAGGAGCTTGGCATTCTGAGAGTGGTACAAAGTGGTATTGTTAAACAGAAGCTAATTAGGATGGGATTTTATGTTGCTAAGAGCTAAGTCTTTGGTATGCAACAGAGCCAAACAGCAAGGGCAAAGTGTAACTATTTAAGGCTGAAGTTTGCTATTTAAAGGAAAATGTTCATCCTTGCCCAAACGTTAGCTGCAGTCAGGAAAGTGTTTCTGTACCAATGACAAGATGATGGGCTGTCACGATTCTACCCAGTCAGTCCAGATCAAATATGCTCAGGATATAAGCCAAGAGATTATTTTTTCTAACCTGCCAGCATCAAAAGCACCATCTGTGATCGATTTTGTGATAATGGAGTAAAGAGCTACTGGAAATTCAGGGCAGTTCCCAGAGAATTTTGTCTCTGAGAGGAATGAATACGAGCTTGCAGGAGTAGCACAGATGCTGCTATCCAAAATCTGCTGTCTCTTCTGCAGAGGTTGAAAGACATATCCCAGTCACAAATCCATGTGAGCATAACCTCTCGCAAGCAGGAGGATTTTGCCTGATCCTGTGCAGGAAAATTGGTGGAAGATGTCCTGAACCTTCTCTCCTTTTATGCCTACATGCCTACAATTCACAGAGTATTTTTTATGACAGCAGGCTTACCTTAAATATAAATCTAGTCAATCTAAGCCCAGATAGTAAACTATGGGCACTAATTTCAGACAAAACTATAGAAATCTGGAATCAGTATTCTGCATTTCTGTATGGCTGCAGAGTGCTTTGCAGAGGGGATGTAGAACTAGCAGTACAGGCTCAAAAGCTCTCCTAGCTTTAAAAGCAAAAAGCAACCCTTTCTTGCAGTAATGGTGGCATTACTTTTGCTCCTTAGAAGAATCACATTATAATTTTGATCCAGCAGAAAAATACTTTGTTAAAGTTCTTAATTTACAAAAGGCTTAATATAAGGCTTTTGATTTCTGTGATGTCTTCTGAGAAGCTAAATAACCTTTGGGGACACATAAACGGTAATGACTCTAGTGTTAATTTGTCCTTATGAGAAAAAATCAAGGCTGAGTGGAGACAAGTGTCTTGTACAGAAACATCAGGCTTGAATTTTGACCTGTTATAGGGTAGGAGTGGGTCCAGCTTTAACAAAAATTGGAAAAAAAGTCTTAAGGTGCTTAGTGGATTTGCACCAAAGAGAAAACTGGTTCTTTGAACTAATGCTTGAACTGAACATAGCTAAGGTATGCAACCATTGCCCTAGGAACACCATTTCCTACTGCCCTGCACAGTCCCATATGTTTGTCTGGTAAAACAATCAAATGCTTATCCGCTTTTTAGGAATAATTGCCTGTGTGCCCCCTGAGTCAGGATTATACGATAGCATGTGCATCCAGTGTGTTAGAGACATGGTTTGGGGCTGAGCCTTAGCATCCCTCCAAGAGAGAGCCCGTCACAAATCTATGACCATTCATAGTCCCTTTCCCCTCTGACTCCTCAGAGCTGTACCACCACGATGCTCCCTAGGAACAGCCTGGGTGTAGCTCACGTTTCTCTTTATTTCAGCTGAAGAAAAATCTCTATTAGCTGTAGTTAGCAGAGAGCCTAAACAGTGCAGATGCACAGTTGTGTTTACGTCTGTCAGAGGGCAATGACTGACTTTCCCACTGGGAAGTTTGTTTCCCTGGTAAGACAGAACTTGCTAAACTGTAAAGAGACAAGTTGAGAGTCACTGAATGTTTAGGCCAGTGGCTGAACACAATGCCAAGGAGCACAAAGGCTTACCTCGTGTATCCTTCCCTTTGTAAGCCAGCTCAGCTCTCATGGCTTCTGAGGACACTTCGTTGGACGCAATCAAGTGTTGTGCCGTGGAACTTTCCTGTTTAAAATGAGGTCTCCATAGAGCTTTGTGCTGTGAAATATTTCTGAAAATATTACCAGATAAATCTTTCATCCTTGTAGGAGTTTGAAAAGCAATTTAAAAGAGTGTGAGTTAGTGATGTTATGTTTTAGAAGAATGACAGAGGGCTTTACAGGCGCAGGTATGCATGGCTGAGCCTGGCAACCACCCCGCCAGAAGATGTGTCCCACTGACTCTGCACCCCATTGTCCCTGTATACAGCCTATTTTCCCATCGGAAAAGGTACACACAGGGAAGTTAAACCGGACAAAGGCATCGCCCATTCGCAGGACACCCACTTTTGGTGGGTTTCCTCGATATGGCAAAGCCTCGAATTAAACTCCCGAAGGAGAAACCCGCCCGCCGCCAGCCGCCAGGTGGCGCCAGAGCACAGGGCTGGGGCGGGGCGCGGCGGCGGGGCGCGGCGCGAGCGGCAGCCGGCCGTTACCAACCGGAGGGGTCGAGCGGGCTCGTCGCTTTAGCCCTCCGGCGATAAAGACTGTCGGATTCGGCTTTGTGTATTTTTTTCATATGATTGTGATTTTGTATAGAATACGTTTATTCCTGTAACATGTTAGACATTATGCAATTATACAGGTAATAGGTATATGTATGCATGGGTAGGTACATTTTTAGATATATATAGATACATAAATATGTAATGATGTTATCAGTGTATTTTATAGGAACTACAAATGCAAAGACACTTCTGACCAAAAGCAAACCCTAAAGGGAAAGGTTGAATTGAAATATGCAAATTCCTCCCTCCTTCTCCTGTTCCTCAGCCGGGGTTTCTAGAATGGTTGGAGAATTCGTGCTTCCCAGCTGACTGAGCATTTGCAGGCTGAGTTCTGACCTCCTACTGTGTGCAGTTAACACTAATTAAACAAATAATTAAAAATTACTCATGACATCCTTTGCAGAAGGTCCTAACTCAGTTCTGTGTTGGAGCTGCTTGCGCTGTTTTAATGAGCTGTCTCGTACTGTTCTGCATCCTGGCGCGTGGGTTTCTGAGGCCTCAAGGAGACACAGTACACCTCTACACCACGACCGAGGTTATGGGGCTGTCCTAGGGTGGGGGAGGCAATTGCTAACAGAGGGAGAGGCCGGGCAGCAACCTCAACTTCAGAAGCTCCTCTGTGAGCTCACAGGAGTCTGGGCAAGGGAGCACAGCATAAGGAAATGGGTGCAAGTCTCTCATCTGGCAGCAGTCATCGCAATGAAATCCAAGTGCCGCTGAAATCTACAGCCAAGATGACAGATTTCTCTTACGAGGACTTTTGCCTCTGGCAACGTGTAGAGTGAAAGGCAAGTTCTAGATCAATCCCTGAGCCTCCCAGGGAGTGCTCATTGATAGGAAATGACAAAAACAAACAAACAAAAAATTTAAAAGATTACATTTTCAAAATTGGCACCTTTTTCTGGTCACCCTGTTGCAGACACCCTGAGACAGGTTTTCAGAGACACCCAACCCTTGAATTTCCCGGCACCTTTGAAACCAAGCCAAGAACATTTTGCCCAGAGGTGGAGGCACACAAAATTAGGTTTCCTTTTTAAGATGCTTGTTGGCTGTGTTTGAAAGCCATCTTATCCTTTATCAATTTTACCCCTCCCCTCCTCCAGAATTTTCTGGAAATCTTAAAGCGCATCAGAAAAATGATGCAGATCAGAAAAGGCACCCCTCCACCCATTCCTTCCATGTTCTTTCATCCTGGCAGCTGTGCTGTTTGGCAACTGCTGCTGCGTGCAAAGGGGTGGGTGGGTATCAGGCAGGCAGGCAGGCAGGCACCTCCAACCTGCATGGGGAAAAGTGTGCTGAGTAACGCTTGCCGCTTTCGTAATGGAGAAGAGGGCAGAGTGAGACCTTCAAGGCAGTGGGTGAAGTCTTGGTGACATGACATTGTGGTGATAAGACTGTGAATTTGTTCCTTGCACATAGATAGTTTCCCTCCATGACCAAGATGAAAGGTTTGAGATTTTGTCCATGTGCTTCAGATGTGACAGAAGAGAGGGCGGTGTGCATGGTTCCTCTGTATGTCACATCTCTGTGTGTGTGCTTGTGTGCCGGGCCACGTAGTGGCACATCCTGGGTTCCCCATCAGCGCTTCCCACTAACCCCATCCAACCAAGGTACTACCAGACACTGCTTTCCTACGCTGTCTGCTGACATCAGTTGCCAGTGCTGTCCATTAAAACCAATTTGCAATATCATTTGAACCTGTCTATGGCAGCTTCTAACACCTACAAATGGGAGTTACTGCTTTGAGCTGCTGCTAGTCCTTTGGGAATGGTACAGCAATGCTTCCCTTGCCAACGCAGGGAGGGAGAGGTGGGGGCAAGCCCCAGGACTGACCTCAGAATTCAATTAACAGTATAAAAGCGGGGTTGTCCCCATCCTACATCTCCAGCCACAAGCACTATCACATCCTATTATTTGTCTTCCAAAAGAGATCCGTGCTTTTCTGCTGTTTTTGCAGATTGCTATGGAAACTGGCAGCAACAGAGCTATGCCAGGGCGGCTCAGCAACCGCTGCTCTCAGAGTACTTTGTCTGGGGACGAAGCTCTCTCCAAGGCTGCTTACCTGCAGGTGACCCCTCCTGGGAGAAGCAGGCAGAGGGATCTCCATGGGGGCTCTCAACACATCCAGCCCCCATGTGGGAGTGAAATAATTCCTCCCTTTACGCAATGGCTCGACAAGCCTGAAAGATCCCAGAGCAGAGATCGCAAACATCTGGAAGCTGTGTGCCTGGCTCTGGTGTGAGACCAGGAAAAGAGCCAAAAAACTCTCTACCTAATGTAGCCTCCTTCGTGCACTCCTATGGAGGACAGCCTCCTCGCTGGTTCCAGCAACAGAGGCTCTGCGAGTAGGAGTCCTAGGGCAGGGATCCGTGTTCTTCTCCACACCCCATCCTGACATCTGGCAGCTGTAGGCATGACTTCACTGCAAGACTGGGAAGGCAGCCAAAATGCTTCCCACAGACTAGGCCCATCTCTTACTAGCATCTTCTCTCCCCCACTCCCAGCCAGTATAGGCCACCGTACTGGTTGTGGAGAGGCAGGGATCCTCCATCAGAGCACCATGTTTTGTGCAGCCTCTCCTGCTCTGACCACAGAGCTGCCGCAGGTGCCCACGCCAAAGTTCTCAGATTGGCACTCAGAGGGCAAGCTGGGACCTACTTTACTCTTTACTGACAGTATTGATCGAATAATTCTGGAAATGGAATTTCCCCCCAGCTCTGCCATAGGGGTACAGCAGGGACAAGGACAACCCCTTCTCCTGGCCTACCCAGTCCTCTCCCATCCAACAACTCTTTTCACAGCTCTAGTGGGCATCAGACATGAGTTCACTCCCCATGATCCCTTGTGGTCTGAGGTTTTTTGCTGAGAAGCTGTTTGCAGTGATGAGTGGATGCAGAACTATAATCAACAACAGCAGTAACAGAGGTCTATGCTATACCATGGAGCTCCTCTGGCGATCTGCAGCACACGCTATTGCCTCCTCAGTGCTCACTCCTAGTAAACACGTGCCTCAGACAGCTGATGTTTAAGAAGTGGACTGAGACGACCAGTCTGTCCGTATAGCTGTCACTGCTGCTGCTGCTGCTTGTCAGAGGGTAGCAGGTTTGTATTTCTATTACTTGGCTTGAATTCAAACCAGTAATGTACAATCTGTTCCTTGCTCCCTACACAGTTCAGGTCTTTTTCCCTGGTGCAGCTTTTTGCACTGTGCTTCCAGAACCAGAGGTATTTGCCTGGCATTTCACAGGAAACCTGGGGAAGCAAAATGACCATAGGCTGCTGCCTACTTTGCCTGAGCTACGTGCCTGGGAGGCCAGACCTGCTGCTGCCGCCGTTCAAGGAGGGGATAAGGGATATGGACTCTCCCTTGCAGCAGCAGAACTGTGGCCATCCCTCACATCCCTGAGGCTGCAGAAGCAGCAGGTCCAGATCTACAGGGCTCTCTCCCTAATGCCTTCCAGCACCTTGTCCCAGCTCCACCCCACCTCTTTCTAGGCCTCCTTTTCCTCGGCCTGAGCGGCCAGGCCGCTCAGCCTTAGGGTGGCAACATTCAGTTTTGCAAGTGCTGTTGAGTCAGCTCTGTCTGCATAGTTGCAGCATCTGTCCTTGATGCAGTTTACCTGTGAGATATATCATGTATGGCATCACTTGCACAGCAGTTACCACTGTAGCCTGCGGACTCAGAAAAAGACTGAAGGCATGCTGTGGTATGTGGGAACCTTATGGGCTGCATACCAGCCAATGCCAGACACAGAAAGACCACACAAAACAAATGTGCTTGCAAGGACTGTTTTCCTTCTCCTCAGCCTGAAGACTCCCACATGCTGTCCTCCCTTCTTCTCCCTTCGGGAACAGGGGTCTAACAGGAGCACACAAGCAAGCTGATTAACAACCCCAAATTTACTTTATGAGCTCCAGTTGTCTAATCTATCATCTAGATAAATCTATGAGAATACGAGCACTAGAAAACATTAATTATTGTGAGAGATGTTAAATCTGTGTATTTTATAGAAGAGAAAGTTAATTTTTTTGTCACAGATTAATGACAGTTGATGGCTTCTTAATCTAGCAGAAAAAGACCTAATGCAATCTGGTACTTGGAGGCTGAAATAGGAGAAGTCCAGAGATGAAACAAGGCATGAGCCATTAATACTGAGAATAACACTGGAGCTACCCCTGGGATGACTCCCTAAGGAAAATGGGAATTCTCCATTGTTTTGCTCTGTGCCAGTCAAGACTGTATATACAAAACATATGCTCTCCGTCAAGTTTTGGCTTGAATAGTACATATGAGTGTCTTTATGTCCTGTGTATGAAGTGTGATGAGATGACCATAACACAATCAAAACCAGCTGACAAAGTACCGGAGGGCAATGGTTTCCTGGCCCTCCCACTGAGTCCTCCCACGAGCAACTGCTTTAGGCAGTGAGGTGATCCACAGCTGCCAGTCTTTTATTTTCTGCTGCATGAACTTGTCATTGCTGATTAGAAGAGAAGCAAGGCGGGGGTTTGCAGGTCTGTGTTGTATCTGTCGGCACACTGCAAACCCAGGAGAAATAGAGTAAGGGAACCAGGCACAAAGGCCATTTTCAACATCTTTAAGCCTCTAACACAGGTGGAATTTAGAGAACTACGATATGAAGCCTAAGTTCCCTGCGGAGAGAGACAAGTACCTCAAACAGGTGTTTCAAGGTACTGCCTTGTTTTTGTGCAAGCTTTTTCCCACATAGGCTTGAGCCTTCAGTGGGGCTCTGACACATGGACTTGGTCTGGCTAGTGTCCTTGCCCCTTTGGTAAGGTTTCAGCAGCACTGTGTCTGGAACGTGATGCTCTCTCCCACCCGCAGAACTATGACAACTTTGCTTACTAGAGAAAGAGTTTCTTCTGCTCTTATCTTCTGACACCTCATTCTCATTTATCTTTTTGTCCTTCTATTTAGGTATCTCGGATATGGTGCTCTTAACAAAGCAGTCTGTGCTTGTGTTGTGATAACGATAGTCTAACAGTGCCAAGCTAGTTCTCTTGGATTTGCCAGAGAGTTTGTTTTGTCAATAAGATATTTGCTGCTTATAGTAAATTTTATTTTTTGCTGAATGATTTGTCTGCAAATTGTAAAGACCTGACATAGAGTGCTTGAGTAGACATATTAAAGATAACTGCCAAGGGAAATAATTTGGGAACCATGAGATACTACTGGCTGTTCTTATAATCTTCTCCCTCTGAAGTCAAAACTATTTTCCTACTTGTATTATTTAATGGAAGACACATTTTTAATTATTTTTTTAAATAATAATTTTGTTAAATAATTTAACAGAAGCAACAGAAGGCATAAGGAGGCACAGCTTTGTGGAATAATTGCATTTAAGAAATGGAAGCACATAGTTGTGGGAGTGCTGATGTGGTTCTGGGCCTCCAGGGGTTAAAGCAAGGTGTGTGCAAGCAATTCTTGGGGAGGTACTTTGTGTAAAGTTCAGTGGCTGAGGAATGTCCTGGCAGTCAAGCTTCATTGCCTGGGAAAAACACAAGGCCAGACTGACATTTCAGTTAGTGATACAATCCTGTTGGCTTTCCTGGTGTAAATGAGAGAACTTGACCAGTACCTTGGAAGGAAGGCTAAAAATACCTCATAAAATTCAGATTAAGAAATACTGTGGTTGTGTGCTGTGGCTGAAAGGAGTCAGAAGTAGGGTGAGGAGCATGAAGGAAATAGCTCCTTTTCCCATTTTGTCTTTGGCCAGCCTCAGTTCAGGAAAGGGCTCTGTAAAGCATGAAGCTACCTTTTGCCCTCTGAAATACCTATAGGGAGCCACAAATCATGTTGGTTCACGTTATTTATTACAATTCCTTGATCATTGGGAGTAACAATTAATACAGGCTCGCACACAACATACAGCTTGTAGGCAACTGGAGTCCCTTCCACTGGGAATTCCTGGAGAAATCTTTTTGGGCAACACTGTCTGAACAGCCAGCTCCATCTCTGCCTGTGTTCCTGCCTGTCCCTGCTCGGCTGTCCGAATGAGAGAGCTCCTTGCCAGACGCCTGTTTCTTTTCAGTTCTTTGCCTGTCTCCACTTGGCTCTCTGGCCATCTCTGCATAGCGCTATCCTGCTCTCTGCCCGAACCAGCTCCGTAACGCATGCTTTGCCTTAGCTAGAAAGGAACAAGCAGCTTCATTCAGCCAAATTCCCATGAAACTGGAAACGGATGAGAAATCTAAAGCGAAACAATCTTTAGGATACTACAATGTCCACAGAGTCTTTGGAAATTTGACTGCTTATTTGGACAATGAGGTATAGATTTCAGAGTCTGCTTTTAGTCACTCCAGTGTCCAAATCTTTACTCTATGTTTTTAGTTATATTTCTATATTTTAACCACTTAATCACATCAGTCTTTTTATTTGTGCATAGTAAGTGATTTGCTACCTATTGTTTCTCTGATGAGACATTAGTGAAAGCACACTATCAATGTGAGGAAAGAGTTTACAACAAAAGTTTAATAAATGGCAGATCTTGGACCAGGCAATATCTGTGAGCCAGATAACCACAATTAAGACCTTGTTTAACCATGCCTAATAAACAGTATGGCTTACAGTACTAGGAGATAATTTTGTTCAGTTCCCCTGCCTGCTTCCTCCATAGATTGTTGCAAGCCTGTTTGTTTCAGACTGCCCTATTTTGTGTGGGTAGTCTCAACAAGAGCCAAAGCACAGTTTCAGAGCATTCATGGATTGCTCATAATCACTCAAGGCATCATCTTTTTGGTGCAGCTCTTCCCCAACAAGCCACACGCAGCTTCTCGAGGAGATAAGACCTCCATTCATGGTGGCAAAGGAGGCCATGTGAACGGCGCATGCAAATTGGCCAGCGAGATACACGTCTGCCTGACTGTTAGACTTACCCCCACTGAAGAATGCCTCCCAGAGAAATTTATTTAAAGTACTTTTGGCGGAAGTAATGTGCCTGATGATGGAGGAAGTAACAAGTAGTAGCTAAACCTGAACAAGAATGAATGACCTTTCATTTTAAAACTCTCTGCTCTAAGGCTCAAAGCCCTGGGGGTGTTTGTTCCTGCAGCCCCCATCTGCCTCCAGTCCTTTTCGTTTCCATGTCCCTGCTCTGGTCCCCTCAATATTAAGAGATACAGTATGGGCTCAGCCAGCCCGGGGGTGGCAGTGACCGGCCTGCGGCAGAAGGCAGGGGCAGGCAGCACAAGGCTGTGTGCCGCACGCTCGCTCCCAGTGGCCAGCCTGCCTCAGCAGTGAGGCTGCCAGCTCTGTTTGAGTAACAAAGGTAATGTATATTCATATAAGTCAATATATATTCATGTATAGATGCATGTAAAGTAGCTTAGTAAATGGTGGCCCTATCCCTGAATAAAATACTTTGTGTGCTGGCAGCTACCATTAGAAATGCTTGAAGCCCCAGACCTGTTGGTTTGAGCCATTTTGTGTGAGAGATGGCCCAAGTATATGGGGCAGGTTGGTGTCTTCTGGTCAGGACAGCCACCGTTACACTAATTTGGTTTTAATCTCTATCCTGGCACCAACCCCATGCCCTCGGGCTGCCTACAACCAGTGAAGGGTGCCTCAGCTGGAGCCTGGGACGCTCAGCCAGCGCCTCAGGGCTGTGGTGGGAGGCGAGGGCAGCATGGTGCTGTGGATGCCGGCTCCTTGCCTGGCTGCTCCACAGAAAACACCTCTGCGCTTCAGGGCTGGGGATGGTTTGGGAACATCAGTTCTGAAGGCTGGGAAATGACTGCAAGGGGGATCTCAAGCTCAAGAGACAAGGGCCTGACGCCACGCCTGCTCCAGAGCCAGGAGCTCTGCCAAGGCGGGGGCTCTCCAGCACCGTTCGGCTTTTGGCCAAAAGGCACCTGGCAGAACAAGATGGCTGCCCGGCGCAGGGGCTGCCAGAGCGCTCCCGCGTGAGGGGTCAGCAGGCAGGTGCTCCGGGCCGCCGCGGGGAGCCCGGCCCGGGACGCCCCCTCAGCACTGGCCCGTTCTCCGCACCCCCGGCCTCAGTGGAAGCCCCGGAAGGTGCAGGGTGGACGGAGAGGGGGGATGTCTCCGCCAGGGGCAGAGCGCGGCTGTGGCTCCTTTCTCCCCGGGCGGCCCCGGGGCCTGGCGCTGCCCGCCCCACCTGCCTCGCCGCCGATCCCGAGAAGGGGTTAAAAGCCCTGGGCGGGTGATGTCAGTTCCTGCGCTCCTCGGGAGGGCTGGCTCTGATATCTGAGCCGGGCTCTCCCGCTCGAAGGAAAACGGAGAGCGAATGGGAAAGTGCTGAATGGGACCGAAGCCGTGCCGGGCACCTGCCTGCTACCCGGCGCCGCGCAACCGCCCGCGGCAAGGGCCTGCCCCGCCGCGCTCCGCGCGGCCGCGCCGGGACAGGAGCCTCCGGACGCCGCCGGCCGCGCCTGTCACCGCCCCGCTCCGCCGAGGGGTGAGACCCCCGTGCCGGCCAAGGTGAGCACGGGCGGGGAGGCGCTCCGGCGGCCCGGGCCCCCGCCTTGCTGCCGGGGAAGGTGTCCGCCGGGTGGGAGCCCTCGTCGGGGACTTTGGGGGGCTGGTCTGTGGGGGGGTCGGCTATCAAAGCCTTTCTCTCCCCCCCCCCCCATTTTTTCAAGGTGACGGTAAGGGGATTGACGGGAGCGTTCTGGGAGTGATGTTGTGTCGTCTCTGTTAATTGAGGTTTGCTGCTTAAAATAAATAGGTTTGCCTTCGGGTCTGGGACTTTGGTCCCCGAAGCTGCGTGGGGGAGGTGGGGGGAGGAACGGCCCCAAGAGGGGAAAAAGCAGCCGAAGAGTAAAGATCTGTTAAGTCCTGCGGTCTTTTCTGCCTTCCTGGTAAGCCGAGGCGTGCGGGGCAAGACCTCGGGAGGCAGAATGGCAAAACCGGGAGCCCTCTTCCTGCCTTCTGGCACTTCTACTTGTCAAGCCACCTGCACTGATGTGGAGGGAAAAAAATTTTATTTTTACCCTGTCCCTCGCCAAGCCTTACCTTTCCCACAGCTTGTCACATTTTTTTTTTTTTTTCCCCCGTGCTCTGCACATCCCCGGCCGCACTGGTGAACGGGAAGTGACCGTGTGGCTGAACAATTCCAATGGCTTCGGGGTTAAAAAGCTGGGGGATGAAACTGGTTATGAAGTGGAAAATGAGGTGACTGGGGGCAGAGAGTTGATTAATAGTACGGGATTTCCACACTGAGTTTTGACCGTCGCCCGTACTGCTGACTCTCTTGGTGTTGATGGGGTGACGTGGAAGGAAATTTCTCTCCCTTCGTGTGTTACATTTATCACATTTCTACTGATTCGTTTTGTAGTAAGATGGTAGGTGAAAGTTAGACCTGTATTCAGCTCCAGTGTTCAAGCAGGGTCTGGTGCGTTTTACTGGCAGGTGCTAGGAACTGCACTGCTGTGCTGACTGACTCCCCTGTTACAGTCTGGGTAAACTGATTCCTGAGCGGAGGAGACTTTCGCATTTGAAATATGGAAATACTGTTTCACTTGTCTGCATTGTTTGCACTGAATGATCAAAGCTGCAAACACTTTACTTGCATTTATATCTGCACATGAATGTCTTTGTGTTAATTACTTTTTATTCTCAGAAGGCTTTCCAGGTGGAAATAAACTAAGTCTCTGAAGTGTTTTGAACTCTAGTCTAGATCCACCAGCATCTGGGACATCAGCTGGTTCTGGTCTAAAACCCAAAAAAACCCCAAGATGTTCTGGTATAAACTTTAGCTTAATCAGAATTACAACTGTATATGGGCACTTTGAGTAAATATATTCCTATTTATTGTGGATGTAGCATTTAGTGTTGGAACTGTCTCATGTTGATCAAAACTTACAGTCAAAACTAGAAGTCTCATACCTGCATTTAGCAGTTGGTTCAGTCATTTTTCCCCCACTAAGTTCTAAAGACTTTGTAGCTCCCATTGTCTTCACTGGAAGTTGTTTGATACTTAACACTGAAAATCAAAGTGCTCTTTAAGAAGCGTCTGTATGCATTTAACAATGAAGTTTTGAAAATCTCAGCTTGTTTGAACAAAGTGGCTGTCTCCTATTTTCCAAGTTCCTAAAATAAGAATATTGCACCTGAAAATATCTGATTCCCAACTTCTTCGTATGTTGAGGGCGGGGAAATATATATATATAAATATGGTTTATATAACTACATAAATTATTTATCTTATATGAAAAGGACCAATGTCTGGGGGAGAGGGTGAGAATCAAAGAATTTAGTGGATTAAGATGGGTAAGAATTACAAAAAAAAGGCATGTGAAATGGCAGGTCCAGTAAGGATTTAAAGTCAGTCTGTCAAAATAAAGTTGATATTATAATTCATAAAGTACAGATGAACTGCTTATGTTTAAGAGAATGGGGGAGAAGGAGGATGCATTTAACAGTAAATGAGAATTCAGAATAAATGTGAATTTGTAAATAAAGTTGCAATTTAGGTCTAAATGTGAGACGTTGTGATACAATATCTTTCTCTGAAAAAGGGTAAGGTTTTTGCTAGAGAGAGGAAGAGCCATAATTCTAATCCCTGGCCTTTAGTAATCATTTGATATGATGACACATGGGGAAGTTATTAGTTTAAGTGGAGGAGATGGGGATTAATAGAAGAATTATGAGATGGGGATTAATAGAAGAATTATAAGATGGACAAAGAAATGATGAAAGAGAATGTGACAACACTGTGCTGAATGGGGGCTTGTTAGAAGGTAAGTCTTTTACTAGAAGAGTTGACTGATTCAGGGGATTGGTAAGGATGGGGTAAACTCTAAGACACAAAGTAAAATCACACATTAGAAGTAGTACTGAAGTGGGCACAAAACCTGGGAGAGCACTACTTAGAAACATCAGAGGAGGAAAAGATATGGGTATACTAATCAATCACCGGGTAACCATAGGCCTGTTACATTTTGTACAGAGATTCTTGATCTTGTGGAGATCTGTCACAGACCTGCGCTTTATTAATCTGTTCCAGTATCATTGTAGTGGCCCCCCTGCACTCCCATGGTTGGCGTTTGCAAAGGCAAAGCCAGCTGAGATTCCTCTTCTCCGGTTGTGTTGGCTTGTCTGTGAATGTCGAGCATCAGTGTAATGTGGTTGTATAAAAGGCAAATGCAATGAAGTGAGGTATTCCCTAAGAGAGTGGAAAGTACTAAATGCTTTTACACAAGGCTTTGGTGAGGCTGCATGCTGCCTTTCAGGTGCAGTTGTGGTCACCTCTGTCTATGAAGGAGAAGGATAAAGCCCAACTCTTCTATATGCTGTGCACTGAAGCTGGAACAGGTGCAGAGAGTGAGTGGTGGGCTTTTCGTATGAGACTAACAGAGCCCCTTATCTCTAGCCTTGCAAAATGAGGTGTTTAAGGAGAAGCTTTGGATGCCTATAAATATACGAGGGAGGGAAAAAACTAGTTAAGCTGAAGGGCAATAATCTACAAGAATGAACAGATGCAAGCTGGTTCTGATTATATTTATGATGGTAATTAGAAGGCAGCTCATTAGGGGGGTGAGGTTCTAGAACAACAGGAATAATGGGAGCAACACTGCCTGCATGGTTCTAGGGAAGGGCTGTGTTCATTTATGAAAGGGATTATATGATGCAGTTGTCTACAGTGAGAAGGAACAAGACTTAATGATTCAGGACATCTATCCCAACCTTAGGCTTCCTATTCAGAACGGGGCATTTTAGTTCAACCAGAAGTTATGGACTGAGGAAATTACTTTTGTTCTAGCATAAGCTGTAAGGTAAATCAGATTCATTTTACTTCGTGCCATTAGAGTTTATCCCATTCATTCGTTATGTCCTCCTTGGACTTAAACACTATGAATAAAGACTAAAATATCTTCATACCTGTATGAAAGAGAACAGAATTTCATTTGAGAGCTGAATTATTATGTCCAGAACAGAGTTAGCTGTAAACAAACCTATGGTGTTGTAGGATCCTTCCATGGCTTAATGTACTCTTTTGGCTTGAGAAGGACTGATAGCACTCCCTTAGAGGGAAACCCTACAGTATTGTGAAGTGTGTCCAAGGTAACCTGGTTAAATGCCTGGCAAGGAGCTAGGGCTAGAGATTAGATTGATGTGCTGGATGGGGCTGTGGAAAAGGATGGCTTCTGTAAAGCTGCAGGTGTACAGCTTGTAGAGTACTGGTCTTCCTATCACAGAGTGTTTTCAGTGATGCAGTACTGGACATAGAATCATAGAATAGTTTGTGTTGGAACGGACCTTTAAAGGTCATCTAGTCCAGCCCCCCTGCAGTGAGCAGGGACATCTTCAACTACATCAGATGCCTTTTCCTTGTTTTACTTAAACGTACCTTCTTACCTGGAATAGTATTTCACAAATCATTGGAAAGGCAGGCAACTTGCTGCCTGGAAAACTTTCTGTTGCTGAACAAAGCAAGGATATATAAAATAACTCACAGGTAATGTTTGTATCTAAAGGGTATGAAATGTGTCTTCCTTAACTCAGAACAGCAGGGATATAGCTGGGTCAAGTGGCTTGCTGTGTTATGTATACTTACACTATTATGTATATTTAGGGTAACTTGAGTCTCAGGTGTCCTGGCAAGTGGGTACAACTAGAGGGACATCTTAAGCTTTCCCACCCTGCAAAGGCAGCTGTAAAGGCAGTGAGGCTGAGTGACTTCACTGCTCTCTCCCAAGTCTTGGTCTGTTACTTTGGTCACAGTTCAGGAAAGCACCAAGTTTGCCTGTGAGCACATGAGAAGTTTCTTTAAGTATGGATTTCAGTGTTTTGATGAAGCTGATGAACTAATAACTGTTCTGGCTTTGTAAGCATTTGTTATTGGAGGGTAATACAGCTGGCTGCTGGACTGCATACACTGAGTTGATATTATAAACCTTTTTGTGAGTGTTCACAGAGGCCTGAATTTGATCAAGGACACTTATTACCTACATTTTATATATCTTTTACAATGAGCACAAAGTATCTGAAATGTCTAAACAGTTACTGAGTAAGAAAAAAAAACCTTCAAAAACCACAGCTTTTCCACTTTGTGGAGTTACGTATATCTCTTGATGTCTACAAGGGACTTCAGTAGACCTGCATGTTTTGTCTTCAGTCCTAGCTTATTCCTGGCTGGAATATCTTTGTATTTTAACAGACCAATTGTTTAGATACTGTGGTACAGCTACTCTTCTTTTCTTACTGTGGGTTGACTGTATTGAGTAGTTAGGTATTGGGAACACTGTTGCTTCATACATCACATCCTCTCAACATGGTCTGTATGAGATGAAGCACTGGTGCCCCAAGTTAATAATGGCTGTATGACAGGAGTTATGCTTAAGAAGTTTTAATGACTTGAGATTTTACAACCATAAATGGTACAAAAGAGTAAAAATACTCCTAGTTTATAGGTAGATGCTGAGCAAGGCTGTAAGGATGCCAGTAAGGCTGTTTGTGGAATATACAGTATGATGCATTAGTAAATTATTTACTCACTTTAAAGGTAAAAGTTTATTTGAATATTTATCTGTTATCCATTAAAGGAGTGACCTCTGGCAGAGGGCAATATCAATAACTTGGGACAGTACCATTTCATCTTCTGCTTGCAGAAGAAATGGCCTTTATGTTACCAGTCCTGTAAGATGGACCAAGGAAGACTAGGCACAAAGGGTGAAAAGTTTGCCTGTCTAAAATAAGTTTGTTTGCTTTTTCCCTCTTCTATTCTGTAGGATTTTTAGAGCACCTCAGACGACATCCCAAATGGATGATTAACTTCACAATGGCAGAACTCACAGTGGAGAATGGCAGCTGTATGGACTGGCAAAAGCGATGCCTTGCATTGGAGTCCCAGCTCTTCAAATTTCGCTTGCAGGCAAGCAAGATCCGAGAGCTGTTAGCTGAGAAGGTGGGGCAGTGGTTGCTTCTTCTACTTTGCACTGAGTTATGGCATGAAAGCAAAAAAAATCCCTAAACGCTGAGGTATCCAGTAAAACTATTACTTGCAGTGAGGCTCTCTTCCTTGATTACAGTATATCATTGCACTCTGCTTATCACTTGAGATACAGAGATGTGCCTGGCAGAGTGGTGTGAAGTGGCTAGTGAAAATAAGAATTTGGCCTTGTTTACTGGAAGATCACCAGGTATTTGGGTACTACTGCAAAGCACTGTACCCAGCAAGATTCTGGATATCTGAAGTAACTGAGGCAGCTGCAGAGCAAAGATGGATGTTTTTGATAAGCACAGCAGGATCAGGACTTGGCTGGCAACAGAAAAGCTTACAGGAGTGCAAATTATGCTATAATGTTAAAAGACGGGACAGGGGTACGTGTACTGCCATAGTGTTAGAGTAACATTGCATATCCAGTCAAAACATTTTGGTGATACTGAAGAGCAGGACTGAGAGACCTTTGAGATCTGGATGTTAGAAACTTGCATGGCATCTGTGGTTTTAGAGGCATCTCCTACTAATCTCTTTCAAGTGCACTAAGTGAACTTGTTTGCAATCCTACGGGAAAGGACTGTCAAAGATTTGAGGGTTTTATTGGGGGTTTGTTTGGTTTTTGTTTCCATCACAGTGTGGATTTTTGATGTGTTTTCTTTACCTTAAAGTGAGTTATTTTTCAATTTGAATTGAAGCTTTTTCACTAACCTCTAATTTGCATAAAATCCAAGTTTGTAGGTTGCTGTGGGGCTCCTTTGTTTCAAAATGTGGCTTACATTATTACAGTCCAGTTCAAGATTGTTCAGATATTCAATTACTATTGGAAAGTGAGAACAGTTTCTTTCAGTGGTAGTTTGCTAATGAAGTTGAAATCTTCACAACTGACTGCAGTTTACTCCAAAAGCTTTTAAGCTTTACCTGATGACAGATATGTTCTAAACTCACTTTTGCTCCATTTTGTATTATGTAACTTCTATGTGTATGTTCTTGTTTGTTTGTTCTGGATGTAGAAACATCCAAATGACATCCACTTCAGAGTGGAGCAATTTTCATCCTTGGTTTCAGTGTAATTACATTTCTACTAATGGTGTATACTGCATGAGACGTTCATTCCACCCGTTATATATTAAGAAATTATGCAATTCTGAGCACCCTCTTAATCTTTTCAAGGTAGCTTCTGAGATGGACCTTAGTGATTACTTACCCTGAAAAACATTGAAGTGGTTGTAAACTCCACTTAGATAAAGACGCATTAAAAAAAAAAAATCGTATATAGATGTGGTGCAGGTCTGGTAAAGACAACCAATACTTGTGTGCAATACTCTATATTTGCCGCATTGTGGAACCTGCGGCCTCATGCTTTATTAATTTCTGCTTTGAGAAATTTCCTGACTACCCCTGTGCAAAACAAACAAAACCACCTATCAAACTTTCTTTTTGGAGAACAGACTTGCCAGACACCTTTTGACTATCTCTTTAGGGAGGTTTGTGGGCCATGGCAGAGAATGAAATTTTCATCTGCTTCAGGAGGCCCCTCAAGGAAGGGACCTGGCTGTCATTAATCCAGCCTTTCAGTCAAAGCGATGTTCCCTTTGTTAAGATTAAGGAGCAGCTCGGTTCAGTGATCAGGTTACTCTGTAACTACTTGTACAGCGCAGTCCCTCGTAGACTTACTTGAAGGGTCAAAGAGCTAGCAGGTTTGCAATACTGTGAATGTCATGTGGGCAGGAAGGGGAGAGCCTCAGGGACTGTGGGGCAGCTCCAGTAGGCTCTCCTGATGCAGGTGGACTCTTGCGAGGCACGAGAGCAGGTGCTCAGCACACAGTGCTCATGCTGAACACTGCTGTTGGGAAGTGTCCTGTGCCTCAGGTTCCTCACCACCCTGCAATGACTTGCTGAGACCCTCCTTCCCCCCAGTTGCCACAGGGCTCCCTGTGACTCCCCAGCAGTCACAGCAACTGGGGCTTCTGTCCATGCTGCATCCTTCTCCCCGTCAGATGGGAAGTGATGCAGAACCGAAGGAGGCACATGCTTTAGGCATAGTGATGCCAGCTCCAGGGCTTCTTATCATAGATTTTATAGCAGGTTTTTTTTCTTACAGTTCTATCTGTGAGAATGAAGAGATTCAGACTTACTTGAAAGAGTAGTGTGTTTTCGAAAAGGTTTTTTGGCGGGGGGGAGAAGGTCTTAAAATGTGAAGTGGGCAGTTTGAAGCTGTGTTGCCAACCTGTGGTGAGCATTGCCCCTGACATCCTCTGATATGGTTTGCAACAAGAGGAAAATAAAAAAAAAAAGTGGTTTTGCCAGCAAAAGTGAAGAACACTGTTAACAGCAGTGTGATACTTGCTCACCAGCTATGTTGTCTCAGGAATCTGGGAGCTGCTGATTGAAAGGCTTGTAAACATGACACCCCCCCCCCCATGTTGTAAATTAGTCTTTATAACCAATTTTATGATTTTAAGGCAGATTTTACTATTTTAACTTACAAAAAAACCCTAACTACTCATGGCTGGTGGTGATAGTACAATGTGCGCTAACAGTTTAAATACTTCAGATTTTTAAAAGCCGCTTAGATCGAATAATCTAGATTGCTGTTCAGAACATGAGGAATTTAAACCCCAACGGTTTAAACTGCCAGTGCCCTAGTTCACATGGTGTGAACTTCCACATTGGTAGCCTGGTCTTACCTATCGAGCAGTGCTGCCCAAGCTGCACAGAGCCTGTCTGCGGGGCAGCACAGCAGAGGGACCCCAACCCCTGGCCTCCAAGACAAAGCTCTGCCATCCTGCTGGACCCCCGCAGGGCACGAGACCCCTGGGTCCTGCCTTGTTGTGGACATCAGCAGGGATCTGGTCTCTTTGGAAACAGGCAGTTGTTTCCACTCTGATTTTCTTGTACACAGACAAAGAAAGGGATGCTTCTCTGCTGGTGAGCGACATGGCAGGCCGTTGCCTTGGCAGCAAGATGACCTGGTTAGGAGTGAGCTCTGGAAGAGAACAACAGGAGGAAAATCAGGCTGAGATAGGCAGGAACTTTTTTTCACTCAATTTTGTTTAGCTGTTCTGAGCCATCAGGAGAGGGAAAGCCTGTGTGAATGGTTGATAGGAGGAACTTTTGCAGCTTTTAAAAGGGCCATCTGGGTATCTTTTAACCTGCTCCTATCTTCACTAAACAATGAACACTTGGGAAAAGCCTCTTTCATCTCATGCAAGCATGGCTATACAACTGGGCCCATTTTTCTCCATACAAGCTGTCTGGGCTAATATTTGGGAGACAAGTTACTTGAATTTGGCTTGGTCACTACGGTTTTTATGTGACCTGGGTCAAGTTGCTTAGTAGCATTTGTCAAATTATAAAGCATTTTCAATGAAAGGACCCATGTAAATCCCAAGCATTATTATTAATTCATTGAGGGATTTGAAAGAGCCTTACAAGCATGGAGTATTAAATCTGAATGCGCTCCAGTGAGAAAGCTGACACCAGTGATGGGTGAAATAATCTTTTTGTGTACATGAGAAACACAGCAGTTATTTAACAGTTCATAGTAGGACAACCCAACAATGTGGTACAGGAAGTTAAGAAAAGTGCAAGTTCATTTAATGCTACGGAGGGCATTAGGGTGACAAAATAATTGATTTGACTGGAACTTAGCCAGGTCACCCTGCTTGCACAAGAGGTTTCGTAACTCTTAGTGATCAGGAATGGTCCCCACATACATTCTCTGACCTGATCAGGATCCAGGACTGCTAGCAATGCAAAGCAAACTGTTATGAGGCTGGGACAAGGAGTTTTTTTTCAGTCAGAACAGTGCTGTCGTCTTAAAATAACCTGAGTCTTTCATGGATATCACCCACCTTGTCGAGGATTGAATTATTAGTCTAAGAATTAGACTAATTAGCCTAACTAAGAAATAGACTAATTAGCCTCTGGGAAAATGCTGAGATTCATCTAAAATCTGTGCTGTGAATGTAGACCCTGTCAATTCATCGGAAAACTATCAGAGGCCTTTGACTCTGAACCTACTGGCATAAACAGTCTTTGTTTCACAAGGTGTATTATGTCTCCAGTTAGCATCTGTCTTTCACCAGTATGTTTTGCTGCTATCTGTCTATGGTGATGACTATCCAGAAACTAATGGATAAATGCATGGGTAGATCACTGTTCCTAATGGACGCAGACTCATGTCGTAACCCAGGCCGCTGCTGTTGGTGTTGGATTGCCTTGAGCTCAGTCTCTACCAAGACTCTCAGAGTCAGAGTCTTTGGTCAGAGCAGCTTTGGCTGTCTGTGCAATCTTTTGTGGCATCTGTCTGTTCCTCTGCCAAAGAAGTGTCCTTGATTTGGATATTAAACTCCATAGACTGTGATGTCCTTGATTGCTCCACTGAAAAAGGAAACCTGAGAGGTATCATGCTAAATGTGGCACTTTCTGATCTTCCTGGTTTGAATTTGTTATGGCATGGCTTTTTTTAGTTATATGACCATTGAGATGTCTACATATATGTATCATTCCAATATGTTTGTCAATAGGTGCCAGTCTGCTCTTATGATCAATGTGTATGTATGAAGAGGAGAGTTGTTTTGTTGCCATCTGAAGGAATAGAAATGGAAACACAGGAATGTTGTCATCTCCATTCTGGGTGATCAACCCAAGGGACCCAAGTCCCATCTTCAGAAGTATTGGTTTGGTCCTCATAGTGACCAACCTGAATACTTGGGTCCAGTGCTTTATCAAGAATCATAAAATGCATTGGAGAGAAAAGGAGCTCAGTTCCCCTTGCAGTTTGTTTTCTGTAAGGGGAATCAAGCTTCAATCATGCTTGAAGCATGATTCCTCTAATCTTCTGAAGCTGCTTCTATGTCATTCCTACCTTAGTAAATCACAAGTAAATGCTGGAAACTCTATGAAGCATTCCTCAAATTTTGCAGCTTAGTGGATGAAACTTAGTGTCACTGACTTCATATTACTGGGCTTAAATCTGAGACCCGTCAAAGCAGGGCAGGTTGTGGAAGATGACCTTGCAAGCACTGAAGGAGATCCTTAGTTGCTATTTTAAAAAAAGAAGAAAAAACCCCCCAAAAAATGACTGAGCTCTAGTGGTAAGTTGTTAGAGGAACCCCAGATACATCTGCATTTCACTGAGAGTGAAGTGATTTATATACACTTAGAATAAAATTCTATTCAGCGTGCTTTGACTTCAATAGCAGCAATGCTCAGATAAAGAATCACAGAATTGTCAGTTTGCGGAGCTCCCAAATGAAAAGCATAGGAAAACTGAGATAATTGTTAATTTTGTCAGTTATGAGCCTGTGATGCTTTTGAAGCAAAAGCAAAGTATTCTTTGGTTATAACGTGGCATCATAAAGAACCTGCTGTGAGCTTTCCAACATGTATTCATTTTTATTTACCTTTGTGAATGAATCCTAGCTGAAGTAAAACCAGGAAAGAATGGCATGCTGTAGACAGGCTTCTTGCAGGGACAGCTCATGGTGTGTAAATTGTAGAGATGGGGTTAAGACTTTGGGACTATTCCTTTGACCCGTGTAATGAATGATGAAGCTCACTAATGAGAAAACAGTTCCGGTAAATTCAAAGTAGGGCAGAAGACTGGAAAAGGTCAAAGGGTTTTTTTTTTTCCCCCTGATCAGAGCTGTCCAGTTAACTCAAAAGATGCCAAAGATCTGTAGAACTGCACAAGAAATGGAGGATTCCTGTGCAAAACAGGTGAATTTCCAGATGATGTTAATTTCTTTTTTCCCCTCTCTCCCCTCCTTTTCTTCTGGCTCTTGAAGATGCAGGAATTGGAACAGAGAGTGATCGAAGCAGAGCAAAGAGCTGAGGATGCAGAGAAACAGGTAAGAGATTCTCTTATGGTTGCTCTGGTACAAGCCCAGCAGTAACTTACTCTACATTCCATCCAGTCTAGCATACAGACAGCACTCTACCGTGCTGTGCTCTGCTACGGAAACGCTGATTTGCAGTGGTGAACAGATTTTCTGGTCTACTTCCCAGTCTTTGAGCTTGAGCTATGAACAGGCACCTAAATAGGTTCAACCCTAAGTGAAAACCAGCACCTGGTTTTCAGCCTGTCAGCTTCACAGCCTTTACCTCCTTGCTCGGTTATGGAAAAGGAAGGGGATGTTGTATTTCAGGATTAAAGTGCAAAGATAGAGCTGCCTGGCAGGTCCTCAGAAAACAAATACTTAAGAGTACTGGTAAGGACTTGTCTCTTCTCTACAAGTAGAGAAGGTTCTGCAAAAGAAGTATAAGGGTGTGTCTGCAAAACATATCAGTTGTTTTGGACTTTCTTTTTAGTAATTACTGCTTTGGCTTGGGAGCACATGGAGAAAAGCAGTAAGAGCTGGATTCATTGCGTATTACTGTAACCATCTAAAAATTAGGCTTATTGTCCTTCTGTGGTTCTTGAATAATGGAGAAGGGAAGAGAGGGAGACTTCAGCTTGTGAAAAGGCTATAAAGAATGATGGACCTTTGGGAAGCAGACTGTTGTACAGTCTGCACTGTAAGGAGTATTATAAAAACAAAAGAGCCAAGAAGGGCTGGATGGTCTGAGCTCCTGCATCACTGCAGATGACTGCTGAAGGGAAGGTTTGAAGTGAACAAGCTCCCTGCAGCTGGACAAGAGCTGCAGGACTGAGCACTGAGTCAGAGATTAAAGCGCAGAACTAAAAGGCATGCAAGATGGCCAAGAATGGCTGTCAAAGATGACTTCAGTAGTGAAGGACTGAATATGCAGTGTTATAAGCACTGGCAAACATATTGCCTAGGAATTGAGAACTTGAAATACTTCGTAAGGTATTCTGTCTGCAGAATGAACTATACCACACCAGTTTGCTATTGGCATCAAGGTTTTTTCTGACCAGCTTGAATATAGGAAAGATGGTACGTCAAATCACTATGCTGTTGGCCTCTATGCTAGATCAGCAACTGCCAACCAAGAACAAGAGTTGTTCTTGAGAGGGCTATCAGCAAGTCCACACCCAATCAAGACAGGCAAAGGTAACATCATCACTGTGACAGCACCAGCAGGAAATCATTATTGGCACAGGACAATGAAGGAGGTATCACACTAGCAGACACCTTAATGGCAAGAGTAGATGTCAATGATATGGTAAGATGCCACGACATCAAGGGAGCAGATGGAGAGCAAGTCAAATCCAGGTCAGAGAATGGGCAAGAAAGGGAGAACTTGGCTGGGAAGGTGTAGGAGAAATGAGGGTTGCCTTTACTCACCTACCACCAGCAGAAATGAGGGTTGCATTCTCTAACCTGCCACCAGCAGTTCTGCAGCCATGTATTGACAGGTCCTAAAGACTAGCAACCCCCAAAGTTTGCCTTTCCAGCAGTCTTATCCACATCCAGAGATAAGTGTTCTCAGAGAAATACTTCATTGCTGCCTGACAGCCTGGAGAAGTGACAGCATGGGAATAGGACCATTCCCTTCCCTTCCATACATTCACCATGAATGAGAAACAGCTGACAAATGAGAGGGATCCACATCAAGGGCAAAATCCCTTGTTATCTTTCTCTCCAGGAGTCAGGGGGGGTGGGGGGTGGATTTGTTAATTCAATGGACTCTCTGTAGCTGCCAACCTCAATTAAGGAAATCACATGTTTGCAGTCCCCTCTCTGAGCCTCCAGTACAGAGTCAGCATTTGGGCATCAGACAGAAAGGAGGGGCCATTTCTTTTTACTATAATCACCCTAAACTCTAATGAAAACACATCCGACACAGCAGGCTTAGTTTTCTGGCTCGGATGTTGGGTGCCTACCTTTCTGATTCAGTATGAGGAAGAGGCAGTTTGCTTCTCTGCCTAATGCAGGCAGACAGGAGGACAAAACACAGCTTCTGCAAGTATGAAGTGTAGGCTGCTCAACAGAGCATGAGTTGCACAGACTCTATGAAGTGCTCACATCACTGCCTGCATTCTACCTTCCTGGTTCCAAACTCATCCCAAATTAATGGTATCTGGAGTTCGTTTCTGTGCAGATTTAGTCTCTCTGGGATGTGTTGGAACCAGTATTTTCCCATCATCAAATGCTGCGTTTAGCAGGTTTGAGTTAAGTTGACGGAATTCCATGCACCTTTAGAAACGAAGTCTTATAATCCATTGCAATAGGATGAGGTAATGATAAAACAGACTGGCGGATTGAGCGACATAGGTTCTGAAGAAAGCAAAGAGGTTTTAAAAATTTGCTAAAAACCTGTTTGTGCATTGAAACTTTGTCTGTAGTGAAGGAGCATTACACTGGTGCATATCTTGCTGAGATGAACAAGCATTGGCATTCGCAGGTGCTCAAAGATAGGCAAAGCTAACGTGGTAGCTCCTTAGCAGGTCTGGAGAAAACGCTTGTCAGAAAGCCAGAAGCTGCCAAAACATCGTCTAAGCTGGGGATAGGAGGAGGAAGGAACTCCATAGTACATTTCCTTATAGAAATCTTGATCTGGAGCAAATGGCCAGGGTTTTGTGGTGTATGCCTTGGTAGTGAATGAGGTAAAAAGCTGACAATGTCATTGAAAACGAGGAAAATGTTGTGTACCTTGCCCATATGTCTATGTAGACTATAGTGCCTGTATGGTCTCTCTGACTAATAGTGGGCAAATATTTTACAATCCACAATGTGTTTATCTGTTCATGGTTCAGTTTGCATCTGTTAATGCTTCAGCATTACAAATGAATGGACAATGTCCTTTTCACAAATGTGCATATAAACTTAAGTGTGACCTGTAGGGTTTGGCTTTTTTTCCTTCCTTTCCTGACTTCAAAAATATGAAACCCACAAATACTCTCAGTTAGGGTCTTTCTGCTAAACAAGCAGCTCCTTCATTTGCATTGTTTTGTGTTTGTTTTTTTTTATCCCTCTGGCTGTCATTACAGGTCAGAGTTATGGAAGAGAAGGTAAAACTAGCCAACATGAAGACCGATGAATCAGACAACAGTCTGCACAGGAAATACCAGGAGTTGATGGGCACAGTGCAAGGAAAGGAAGATCTGATCAACAAATTGGAGACACAGCTAGCAAAACAGGTAAGGATATTTTCTGCAGGGAGACCTTTAGCTTTCACGAGTTGGAGGGATTCTGTAATGTATGTTTCAAAGGTATGGATTATGTCTCCACTACATATTAGCCTCTCAGTTGCCTTTGGATCAGCTGTAAAATGATGCTCGGCTCAGTGCAAGATCCTCTCCTTCCTTTTTCTTTTCAGGCAAAAGCATCCATTCAGTCTCAGTAGCCCTTGTCTCTTCATTAGAGGAGATTGGTCAATGTCCTTGAAGGACTTCCTTATGTCAGTGTTGAGACCCTAAATTGTAAAGCTAGAGTCTGGTCACAGTATTTCTCTGGCTTCCTAGTGTATAGATTGCTCTGAAAAATCATTTTATGTAGCCCATCTCTGACTCGGCATATGCTGCTTCATGGTAAGGGACTTCTCCCAGTCCTCAGCAATCCTTTAGTATAGTTCATCTCTTGTCAGATGTCCTTATTATAAAAGAGCAGCTGTTTCCCAGTATGGATAGTTCTTAGTGTCTTCCATTCTCAGTTGACGGAAGGAAAGAGCTACATCTACAAGCTCTGCTGTAGCTTGTGTTTCAGCTCTAGTAAAAGCCTTGCCCTGTGGTATTTATAACATGAGAAATGAGGTATTCTTATATGTCACTAAGTAAATTACTTTTAAATGGAAATAGCTCATTAGAATTTTACACAAAAAAGTACTTTGCCTTTGAGTTACGTTTTACATTTAACTAATTGTCACTTATTTCAAGGGCAAAATAGATTGGTAAGCTGTCTGAACTTACTCAGACCAAATGTAGTGTGGTCAGGCACTTCCCCAGGCCACCTTGCTCAGGCAGAATGTAGATGAAGTTTCTGCATTTTGGAGGAGAAGGGTGTTTGGAAGGATCTACAATAGTGATCAAGGTCTGGAAAGAGCTCTTGCAATCAAAGATGGAAGAAATTCTGATTTACCCAAAAATGTGAGGTGTGATTTGATTAAAATCAATAAACACGAGTGGGGAAAAATGTTTTGTTAGTAGAAATCTTTTTATTCTGGCAAAAAGAGGCAAAATGAGGTTCTAGAAATGAAAGCCAAAGCTTGACAATGTCCGACAAGAAACAGTTTTTATCCGGGTTGTTGGTTTAGTTTCAGAATGGGGTGGGATGGTGGCAGTGCTGGAAGGTCACTAAGGGTCCCTGTAAGGCATTCTATTTGTTTTCACTGGGATGGGAAGAGCTGTGGAGTTCAGAGCATTAATAAGAGAACACTGAGGTCATGTCTGGACCACACAATAGCATGGGACACAAAGAATCTCTAACTGCTTCTGGATCTTAAAGCACAATAACTGCATCTATGGGTGCTGTGCCTGAGTGAATTGGGTCTGCTTAGGGGCAGGGCTTGCTAAGCTCTGTGACAATGCTGTCATCATGTCACTATGCTACTTTAGGACCCTAAATAAAATCTTGGCATTGCACTTACTGTGTAGCATAGCAGTAATCTGAATCTTTCACCTCTTGGTCCCTGATCTGAGACAAATCCAGGTCATTAGGGATTCAAAGGCATTACCCATGTGATGGATATTCAGAGGACTATGGTAGATCCACTGTATGTGCCAGATCAGTTCAGACCAGCAGGCACATCTAATATTCTGACTCCAGCAAAGGCTGGTACCTCATGATTAGGAACACACACAGCCATATTCAAGGAGAAAAATAAATATAATAATAAATCCTCTTCTTGAAGCGTCATATTTGATAACTTGTATTTCATTATGCTCAACTACAAATGTTACTGCTACATGTAATGTTACCAAGGTCTATTTTAAAATCAGCAAACATATTTGAAGAAGAATTTTTAAATGTGCAGTCGTGGTGATGAATAGCATGTGGCGATTAAAATTTTGAAAGAATTTCCTGCAGTCTAATGTGTATTTATATGGTATTTATTAAGTGAACTTACATTCTTCATTGTGAAAAACTTAAAGCGGGAGGAAGCACTGACATTTTTATATCATAATTACTGGTGTTTGTTTGTGTCTGAAAAAAAAATCTAGCAAGGAAACCACTGACTGCTGCCAGAAGGTATTACCTTTGTCCATTTAATTAAAAAGAAATCAGGGCTGAATGTGCCATACAGAGTATATTCCCCCTCCCTCCCTTGCTCCTGGAACTGATTTCTCTTTGTAGTTGTTTAAATCGTTACGGAGATAGGAGACCTTTCAGTGACATGGCTTCTGATGAAGCCACAGAGGAGATGAACAGAAGGCTTCAGGTGATCATACTATCAATCCAGCATCTTTCAAAGGAAATTCCCAGAAAAGCAAAAAAGCGCAGCTGAGAAAACACAGCTGCAAAAATGATGTTGTGGCAATATTGCCCAAGCAGGTACTTGGGGGAAAAATATTCATTGTGCAATTCAACAGTATTCCCATAACACCTTCGTGTGGAATAGAGCCTGTTTTAATGGATATGTAAACATATAACCATTTACACCATCTCAAAATCTCCTAGCAGGTCTTAGTGTTTCAAGGTCAAGTTTTGAACCTTTTTTTTCTTGAGTCTGAAGTCTGCTATTTTTTTTTTTTTAAGTAATTTACTTTCTCAGTGAGAATATTGTGTATGTGTTAAATACATTGTTGGTATTAGTTTCCATCTCATGCATCTTTAAATTCTGTAATCTACACCTGTGCTTGCAGCAGTTGAATGCTTTTTTTCTTGGAATTATTACAGTGGTTTTTAAATCACTTACAGGCACTGCTTAATTCTTACTAACCTCAGCCAACAATGTGTATGTGTAGGCTGGGGTACACTACAGATGCTCAACAGCAACATTGCAACACCGTCTAAAACAGGAAAAGTTGCAGACTGTACTCAAAAAAAACCCCAACAACTGTGGTAGGTGGGCAATTGTTACTTGAGCTGGATTTTGCTATTCCCCAAAAAACTCTTGAAACAACCCTCTGAATTTGACTCCAGGGACAATGTAAGACAATTAGAGCTTGATTTTTCAGAGGCCAGCTAAATAATAATATCCAAATAGCAGTCTTAAATCTTACATCTGGAATGGAATCGTCAGTGTTTAAGTAACTCCTGATGCAGTAACTTACTGAGAACAGTTAGTTGTACTTTCCTAATGCCTCTAATCTCTCTTTTTTGGCACAGAAAGAGTTGAGGACTGAGGAAGCCAAGATTGTTCAAGAGAAAGCTGCCAAGATCAAAGAGTGGGTAACATTTAAGCTGAGAGAGGTGAGTCTTTAGCTTGCTGCCAGGTTTCAAGGCCTACGAGTAGGTACAGTGGTTGCACTGCCAGGGGGCTTCTATGTAGGACAAGAGTCAGAGGACAGTCAATCTGCCACAGAGGCTTTCTGCTTGCTTGGCCCTACGCACACAGTTGCAGAGCTAGGGTCATCCCTCTTACTGAGTGCTATTTACTGCTTTGGGCAAGCTATAAATGACTGTGAAGTCACTAATGACTGAAAGTCTCTGAAGAAGATTTACTAGTCACAAGTGGCTTTCACCTAGCTTGCTTCTGCCTCTCCCTTTTTTTCTCTGGGTGCAATTTCTGGTCCTTTTTCTGACGAAGCAGCTGTGACACAAACACATGTTCTTTGCTCTTCCTTAATTTGCCACCTCTGACTAATGCTGTTTTCCACTGCCCAGCATTTTCGCATGTCTAACCTCTCCCTCCTATCCATTCTGTGGACTTATGCCTGTATCTGTGCCTAATTCAATACCCTCTAGAAAAACTGAGAGATAGCAATGGGTCAGCATGCGCTTTTGAAGATGCAGTAATAGTTTACAAGTGGGCGTGGGGCTATCTGGTCTTTCCCTTTTATTCCAAATTAAAGGCATAGATTTCCCAGTTTATGCCAGAAAGGGAATTTGTTGGAGTTGGAAGAAGCAGTCTTTGTGGCCACTAATTGTGTTAAAATGTGACTTTGTAATCTCGTTAGATTGCCTAGATATTTCACTGAGCTGCTGTGCTGCTTCTCTTTCATTTTCCTATATGAAATAACTTAAGGTGCATCTATATTACTGACTGGTGCAGCACAGAGGAGGAAGCACAGGGGTTGACTTGGTGTGACCTGCTCTGAATCCAGGACCCTACATTCACATTGTGTCTTTACTGGCTATGAAGTTCGTGAATGTTCGTGATATGCACCTGATTCTAGGTGTATACCGTGCACAACTGGACCACTGCCAACTGAAGGACTTTGCATCTGTGTTGCAAATGGGTCGCTCTAGAGAACACCATGGGTGCAATTTCAACTTCTATTCCATCAAGAGGGAAGCCTCTTTGAGCGCACCACTGCTGTGTTTAAGAGTATGCTGAGACACTTCAAGCAAAGATGTAAGGCAAATTTGCAAAGAATCACTTGTGCATTAATTGCAAATATAAACACACCCTTAATGTTTGATTTTCTTTGGTCCCTTGGATCCAGGGGATCTCCTCTTACCACATACAGGGTGAGAGGGAAAAATGCTTCTCCTGGGAAATACTTTTTTGATTGTCTCTTTCATGACAGTTATTTCTGGAACAGGAGTAAATGATAAACAGTAGCAGGGAAGGAGATTAAAAGACCTATTTGAGAAGTGCGAATAGTATGTACACAGGCTATTTGAGAAAGCACAGCAAAGTGTTTAAGTGAGTTGCCAGTGGGGCTGCTGAGTAGAAGGATTTCAAGATGACTGGTAGACTCGCCCATCCTTTTTTCCATTTCCTATTAAGACACTTGAATGTAATAAAGATGAAGAGATGTTCTGTATAGCGGAACACACGCACATACAGTTTTGCATTATTTTTCAGTTTGTATTATTGTTGTTTCATAGCTTGAGCTAGAAAATTACCACCTGAAAAACTGTAATCAGAGGCTGACGGAGCAAATTGAAGCCCTTCAGGATACATTGCAAGGTAAATGTGTTCACCTGGCATTGTAGCCTAGTAACCACCACAAGAGTGGAAGTCAGCATTCCTGGGTTGTGTTGTTAACTTTGTCAGAAATTAGTACTTGTGACAGTGAACAAGCAGTAGCATTGCTCTCTTCCTCAGTGGGTCCATTTTTAAGATGGAAATAACATTGCTTACCTGCCTTAAACTCTTAATTGATTTCCCA
The DNA here is from genome assembly GCF_964289735.1 of Phaethon aethereus. Classification (NCBI taxonomy): domain Eukaryota; kingdom Metazoa; phylum Chordata; class Aves; order Phaethontiformes; family Phaethontidae; genus Phaethon; species Phaethon aethereus. The sequence continues at coordinate 38,354,616 of NC_138579.1, read as the reverse complement.
CCAGCAATTGAACAGAGGCCCATTTTTTTTCAGTCTGCTTTTGCCATTAAAATAAGGCACTGAGCTCCTGATTTAGAAGCACTCATTGAAATACATAGCAAAACTCTTTATTCACTTCAGTCGTGCAGAGTAGGAGTCCCTGAGGTATTTCACTTTACATCCATGTGCAAATTGTTCTTGTCCCCACAGAAACTCTGCTGGCATGTAAGCTGAGTAACTGAGGACTGAACAGGCCAAGGCAGCAGCTGCCTGGTCTGCCTTTAGAATCTGGGTTCCTCTTGTGCTTCCTCTTGTGCTATCAAGTTGGGTTGGAGAAGGCGGTTCACAGTGCTTGTGCTTTTGTGGTTCTTGTTTGGTGGATAGATGGAGAACTTTGGTCTTCAGGGCCTGAAATCAACGTTTCATCGCAACACAGTTTGAAGAGGAAATTCTCTCTTAGCCATTTTCTCCCACCCCCTTTTTTTTTAATGACCTTAGTTTGGTAACAGTAAGATGAGCTAGTGACCAGAACTTCAATGGGGATGCAGGCAGGGGGCATTTCTTTCCTGCAGAAGTCTTTCTGGCATTCCTGTCACTCTGCAGCAAGGGAATAGGGCAAAATTCCTTCTAAATCCCACCACGTTTCTAGCTAAATGCTTTATGACTGGGTTTTTCTCATCCCCTCTGGCTCTGGATGTTTACAAAAAGAGAATGGCTGGTAAGCTGCGTTAATAATCTGGTATTAAGTGTTCCCTGAATCCCAACTCTGTGGGCAGTAAACAGCTCTCCCCTCTCCTCTTGCCCCCCTAGACTCGCTGTCCCAGGCTGAATTCAGAGGCCTCCGCAGAGAGAAAAATCTCTTCTTGCTTGCCATGCTGATTGTAACAGCTTCCTCTGCTTCATCTCCTGTCACATCTAGGAAGCTGCAAAAATACCAATAATAGTTAAAATGAGTGGCCTCTTTTCAGTCTACACTAATGATTTACCTCTGGGGCAGCAGAAAACGTGTGCCAGGATTTGTGTGTGCACCAGTGCTATGTGTTGGGAATAACTCTGTTAGCATTCAGTTCCTTGTGACTCAAGTGCCAAGGTCAGCCTCTCATGGTTGTCTTTTTCGCAGCTTTGTTTCCAAGGGCAGATTTCGCCCTCTCCGCAATCAACAGTGATTTATTCTGCTGTTTGACCTTCCCTCCGTTACTTTGTGTCTTCCGTTTTGTTTCTACTTCCTTGTAAATCCCCTTAGCGGTTAAGCAATGCCTGTTGAGTTTGATGTTCAAGCAGTGTTTTCAGCAATAGCTGTGCAGAGTCACACTCACCCATATTTATGCAATTTCCAAAGCATCGTATGACTTGATTTTTTTTTTTTTTTTTCAGTCAGGCAATATATAAATGCCAAGGTGAATCAAAATCACAAAGTGAAGTAACATTCTCTGCCATTTCCAAGTTTCATCCACACTCTCATACTCTAAAGCTGCTATTCTGCAGAACCTGTAGAATCGAGACAGTCTTTAAATCTGATAATGATGGAAAGAAAGTAGAATTATAAAGTATAGGTACTAAACAGGAAGTAACGATGGAGACAATCTAGGATCTATCTTTTATGTCATCTTCTAACACAGCATCTGAAGAGGCTGGAAAAAAAAAGGAAGTTTTTACAACAAAAACATATAAGTAACTGCTATAAAACTTGTTGACAAAAAGCGCTGCTTGGGTCATACAGCACAAATAGATAGCAAAAAGCTCTAGGGAGATTATTGAAAAGAGAGTAACCTCACTGACTGGTGTGATGAAGGTCTCCATACATATGCTGGAAGCCTCATCTGGTCCCTGGGAATGAGAGGAGCCATACGAGATTTTTTGATGGCTTAAATCACTGTAGGTCCATTGAAGTTAAAAGCCACACTAAGCAGTGTTCTGGCCACTTAGATGGTTTTTGCCGAAGTATTGTATGGGTGGGTGCATTTCCCTCTCGTTGCTCTCAAGAGAAGAGACATAATTGTGCATGGGTAAGAGTAAAAACTGCTATATTGAGTCAGACTGAAAGCTTGCCTAGGCCAGTATCCTGTCTCCTGGTTGGCTGTGGATGTTTCAGGAAAGAGTGTAGAAAATATTGCAAGTAGAGCTGTCCTTCTGTCCATGTACCCTTCCAGCTTCTGCTGTCAGTGTTTCAGGAAGTTCCTAGACCAGAACTTCTGCTTAAACTGTAGTTTGTACCACTGATAAATGACTCTTTCTGGCCTATCTTTTGTACACCACAGCATTCTATTTCCCTTTTTTGTCTGAAAAAAATTCCTTCTGTAAATTTCAAACACACTGCCTGATAATTTCATTAGGCACCCCTTAATTCCACCTTTGTAAGAAACAGTGATAAATCTTTTCCTATTCATCTTCTCTGTACTATTTCCAGTTATAAATATATAACATTTCTGTTATAGCTGTGCCCAGCCATCTCCTTTCCATTCTGTATAGTCCTAACCAGGCCAGGGTGCTATTGAAATATAACAGACATGAACAACTTAACACTAGCAAGTAACATCTTAGACAGTAAAGCATTTGAATGCCCTAACCGTATGTTCTCCTCTGTTGTAGATATGACTAGCATTCCTCCCTTTGAATCTCTTTGGAGCTGTAATTCTCTGAAGCCCAGAGCATCACAGGCCTCTCTTGCTGAGAAGATAGACCAGAAATCTGTGCTCCTTGCACCTGGTTTCAGACAGGTGTGTCAGACAGGACCTACCAAACGTGTCCTCTCTTCAGCAAACATAGTCCTTGCCAATGACACCTTTACTGAGGATGGAGAGGATAAATCTCTGCTTTCCCAGAGAACACTGAAGCTCATGCCTGACCCATCAAGCTGGAATCTTTCCACAGATAAAGATATATTCCCAGCTGTAAGTTCTGAATACAGGTTAGGGTGCTCTGATTCCACATCACTGGACCCTCCAGCTGAGGCCACAAGAATCCTTGAGGCTTTGACTTTCCAGTCATCTTTGGAAGGAAACCATAGCACCATGAGCACCTTGCAACAAGTGGCTTTGGACGGCACCCGCTTATCTGATGATCTGAGTGCCAAGTTCCGCTCCCACCGGCTGGACTCCTCTTCCTCAGGAGAAATAAGGAGCATGCTTGAGGGCTGCCTCCAGACTGCTGAGCCACCACTGGTTGTGTCAACATCAGCTGTTACAGCACATTCCTTCTGTCCAGGAAGGGAATGCAGCCTTGGCAGTAGTATGACCTTTCCAAAAATACGAACTCCCAATACACCAAGAGACAGTATCCAACTAGCCAAGAGACATTACAGCCAACCACAGCCAGGGGCTAATTCTTTCCATCATGTAACGAACTTAGAGGCTAACACCTTTCAGCCCATAACAGACTCTCCAGTCTGTCATGGGCAAGTGAAGGAGACAGACATTGATGATGATAGGGTACTGGAGAAGATGGAGACAGAACATGGCCTGGTGAGGGAAGAAGCTGGAGCATGTGAGGAAATCAATCACTTATCTGCGGGGCAAATTGAAGCTGTGAGTTCTGAGGCTGGCATACTTGACCCAGGCGGTAAACCTCCCACACCACCGCTGCACAGATTCCCATCATGGGTAAGAAATGCAAGGACAACGGTCTGAGAAGTGCCACTTATTTCTGAGAAGTGCTCAGTAGTTAGGCTACAGCGGCCCTTGGTGTCAAGCAATTATTTCCTGTGGACATCAGTCACATTTCTGAACCACCTAGTCTGACAGTTCTAGACCATGGAGCATGCTGGTTCCACTGACAGTTATTTTTTTCCTTTTCTCTTTATAAGGAGAAAAATATTCCATAGAAGAAAATAGTACTCAAAGTCAAGAGGTGCTGCCTTGTGGTTTATTCTTATGGGTCATCAAAAGTTAATCCTTAGTTTTGCCGTCATGTGTTTAAGATAGAAAAGTGAGTCATAAATGCAAGTGAATGGACCAGACCAGATAGTTTCAGAGTCAGAAAAAGCTGTGAATACTAGAAAAGATACATGGATTAGATGTCTGCATTTCTATCTCATGGTATACTTCTGCTATGAGGAAAATTTTGTGAATATACATGTCCTGTTGCTTACTTCATGTGAGAGAGAAGCTTATTAGCACTTTCAGTTACTTGTTAGTTCAGATGATTGGATTATTTGCTAATGTGTCAATCTGATAAACTTGGTGGAAATCAATGTAGTATCAAAAGAGGTAACTCCATTATTTTCAATTTGCTTTTTTAAAGGCATAGGCAGACAAGTGGTTTATTGAAGGTGTAAAGTCAAGCACTTGTTAATCCTCATGTTTTATAATTTTTTTCTATGAAAACTTAACATTATTTGTGATCTTTGGCTGTGTCCTTTATATACCAATTTAAACCTCGGTATAATCACAGCTGTTTTTCCAGAGGAATCTTTTTTCATTCAGTCCATGATATGGAACTGTGCTGAGAATTAAGCTGGATATTGTAGTAGAAGAAACTGCAGTTTAAGATGTCTGTTTTATTTGCTGCAAAAGCCAGAAAGGTGTCATGAACAGTGTACTCACTTTGAAGAAGAGAAATAAGTCTCAGAGATTGGCTGCTATTCCTTTTTCTGATCTAGAGTTCCCAGATAAGGTGGTTCTAGTCCCTTAAGCTAAATTTTTCACAGGTGATCATCAGCTCCACACACACCTTCTGAATGTCTAACTTGAGTTTGGCAAGTAAATTTGATTAGAGAAGCACTGAGAACTTCTCTGCTGCAACTGTATTCACTTGTTTTTATTACAAATAATGTTATATGATGCTCAATTTTCAAAAAGTCAGGTCTTAGACATCTTGAAATGGGTGCTCCAAAGATACTGGATACTTCAAAGAACTTATATCTGAGTTCCTTGTCTGGAAAATAGTGATAGCACCCATCAATGTCCCTCCCAGGATTTTTGTAAAATTTTTTATTAATGTTTATGAAGCATTGCAGTATTATAGTCAGAAATACAACATGAAAAATCAATTTTTTTGTCTTCAGACCAGAGTCAAGTAAGTGTATCCAAGTAGGGCAAATTTAACTATGTCAAATACTGAAGCATGAATAGAATATTAAATAGCAGCTTAATCAGTAAGAAATGTCCATTATGTACCCTGAATAGAAAGTGTCTGGGGAAAAAAATGCATATAATATATCATTAGAGACTGAATCTGTATGTATAGTGTGGCCAGCAGGAGTAGGGAAGTGATCGTGCCCCTGTACTCGGCACTGGTGAGGCCGCACCTCGAATACCGTGTTCAGTTTTGGGCCCCTCACTACAAGAAGGATGCTGAGGTGCTGGAGCGTGTCCAGAGAAGGGCAACGAAGCTGGTGAGGCATCTGGAGCACAAGTCTTATGAGGAGTGACTGAGGGAACCGGGGTTGTTTAGTCTGGAGAAGAGGAGGCTGGGGGGAGACCTTATCGCTCTCTACAACTACCTGACAGGGGGTTGTGGTGACGAGGGTGTTGGTCTCTTCTCCCAAGTAACCAGCGATAGGACGAGAGGAATTGGCCTCAAGTTGCACCAGGGGAGGTTTAGATTGGATATTAGGAAAAATTTCTTCACCGAGAGGGTGGTCAGGCATTGGAACAGGCTGCCCAGGGAGGTGGTGGAGTCGCCACCTCTGGAAGTGTTCAAAAAATGTGTGGATGTGGTGTTTCAGGACATGGTTTAGGGAACATGGTGGCGCTGGATTAACGGTTGGACTTGATGATCTTGAAGGTCCTTTCCAACCTTAGTGATTCTGTATGGATACAGAAAATACTAATTCTGTCACTTTTTTTTTTGGTGTACTTGACTTTGTGGTCTTAGGTACTTTCATGTATATTTATTATGTGTGTTATCTGATAGTGGTTGGTTGTATGCTTAAGGAGCAGTAAGAGGATTCCGAGCTTTGATTTTTATCCATTTTAGACTGGTTGACGTTTTAGTCATAACATTGCATTTAGTTACAGGTTTGGGTTCCCCCCTTGGAATTTTTAACAATTTGTGAAGCACTTGGAGATCCTTTGAACTGAAAGCTCCATGTGTTGTTATAACTGAGACATAGGCTTATTGAGATCATTCCAGGCATTTCTTTCATTCCCTTGTCAGAGAATGGGAGTCCTTTGCAGGTGGTGACTAAATAAATTGTCCTGGTTTAGGGCTCTTATTGATTCATTTTAATGTGTTGTTCATAAAGTGGTAAAAACACCTTTTTCCAAGCTGTGATGTAGTAATTGTCATGGCTTATTGATAATTGCATGTAGGTGTTCCAATCTGGGGATACTCTCTCGCTGTAGCCTTTACAAGCCAAGTCTGTTGTGATTCAGGGAATCGCCCACAGATGCACATTTCCACTAATGGTCATTCATGCAACATCTGGTGGAATAGAGCAATCTTTCTTAGAGGGCCCCTCTTTCCTGCCCAAAGGTGTGATTATGATATGATTCTGTGACACAAGCATTTCTTTTTGCAGGAATCATGTTTTTGTCTGACCATTGCTGTTCACGGTATTATCGTTTCAGGAGAGTCGAATCTATGCTGTGGCCAAGTCTGGCATGAGGTTGTCTGAAGTGGCCGTGGTGAATGATACTTCCAGCTGCTGTAAGTTCTAGACAAGATCCATCCTTAGAGGGACTTTGCAGTGACAGTGTGGGACCTGAGCTTCTGGCTATTAACATTTCTTCATTTCCTTGCCTGTTTTCAAAGTAAATTTGATTTTGAACATAGCCACGATAAAGAAAAGGAAGGGAGGAGGATACATCTGATTTCAGGGATGGTTGGTGCTGGGCTGTTTGAGCCCCTACATTCAGTGACATCTTCAGGGTCTCCATTATGTCCTTCATCACTTTCGCTGACACTGTTCTTCCTCTGCATGTCTGTGGCCTGCTTTTAGTCTTGTGATTCACCGTCGCTTTCCCTTGTTATGGCTTTTGCCTGTTTGGACACGGTGTGCCGGATTGCCATTGTACCATGGCGAGCATAGGGTGGGTAAGATGTCTTACAGGCTAAATAGAGACAGTTGCAATGCTCTCTCCGGGAACTTTATGTAGTTAATAACACATCCCCTGGCCTTTCTGAGCCCAACATGTCCAGGATGGCAGTCCTCAATTATTTGATGTTCCAAAGTTCTTACATGCATACATGGATCTCTCCATTAAAACATCCTCCTTTTCACCAGTTTGTCTTATTTGCTCTCTTGCTCTCTCTCTGAATTTTCCCAGTTTCCAATTTCTCGTGTTCAACTTCTGGGCCATTTACCTGTCTCATCTACAGAAATGTCACCGTGCCAGTTTACACTACGCTGAAGGGGGTAAGGACTTACGTCACTGTTCCTGTTATGAAAAGCATGGTCCAGGGCTGCTAGTAGTTTGAGAGAGAATGCGATGAAGCTCTGCAGTGAAGGAAAGAAAATTAGAGAATGCCAGGAAGTACTGGACACCAAAAGAATGCGGAAGGAGTGGCAGATGATAAATGTATTTAGGAATACAGAACACTGCAGCAAGGTTTGGCCCAGGAAGCTGCAGAGTGCACTATGAGGCTGTAGAAACCTAGGGATGATAGGGGGTTTAGCCTAGAGAATGAAATGGAAGAGGGCTCTTGAGAACTTACGGGGAAGCACAGGGCTTGTGGAACAGTAGGAGGGTGTAACCAGAGGAGACCCAAACAGATCAGACTAGAGAGTCCAGCTTGGAATTTCTTGGATGAGAAAGGGAGGAAATGAGGAGCCCTGGGACAGTAGTGGGCAAGGCAATGTGAAAATGAAGGGCCTGCATTGATTGCTCTGTCTCCTTGTTGAGCATTGTCCTGGGGAAGCTGTTCCCTCAGCCGCTGACCATACAGGTCTGTTTTCCAGAAAGCCACACAGATCAGCAATGTGCCTTTCTTAGATGAGTCTTCAGGCTCTGATGATGACTGTGGCTCCCATGCCAGCTTCAGGACTTCTACTGCTGGATCCGAGAACAGGAAAGCCAGCATGCCAGGCAGCCCTCGTGCAGTGAAGAGAGGTAAAGTGGGAGTATTGCTACTGAGCAGCATGAACTCTGTCCTCACAGGTGAGGCAAGAGGTCCTGAAAAGCATCAGTGACAGGCAAATGCTCAGCCTTGGTGATGCTAATAAGGAGTTCTTCCAGAATGTGTGCAGACATCAACAGCTACTCAGTAGCAACTTTTCCTCTTAGATGGGTTTTTTTACTGCTGGTAGATTTCCATCCAGGCAATTTCTAATCTTAAGATTGTGGGAAGGATTGATCTCCCAAATTCATCACATATCCAGTGAAGCCATCCATAATTTTTCTGTGACTTCTCCTTGTAAGCAAGCTAGTACTGACACATTAAAGAAAATGTTTTTTGTCTCTGTCACTGGCTGATAATTTCTTGAGCAGTAAGCAAATCTTTCCTATTTTTGAGAGGCATCAGGTGATTTGGGTCCTGGCTAGGACAATTTTTCTTAAAGGCTGGGAAGGTGAAACTGGATCCTTGAGTGGAATTTTCATTACAAACAGTAGTCAATAAAATAGAATCCCATTTCATGTAGCCTTAACTTCTGTTGTGATGCATTTGATGTATCTGTGCATTGCCATAGACCAGTGGTGGAAGATTCACAGAAAGCAAATCCCCATGGCTGGTGAGGGAGCCTTTTCTTTAATCTGAATGACAGGGGCTTGAGGCTTTATAATGGATGTTTCCAAGCTGAAAACAGCATGTTTGTGCTTTAGACAACAAGTCAGTTGATTTTTTTTTTTTAATTTTTTTTTTAATATCTGTTCATTCAGTAACAAATTTATTTCACTGTCAGTATTCAAAACTCACTCTCACTACTTTGTCTTCCTAGGGAAAAAAAAAATAAAGGTCTCACAAGTTTGGTTAGTGGGGTTTGAGTTTTCAAAGTCTGATCTGATTTGTTCTTTTTGAATAAAAAAGCCTTAATGGTGAACTCAAAATTTCAGTGTGTGAAGTATTCAGTGCATGCTTCTGTGTAGCCATGATTCTCATTCTTTCCTTTATTTTGAACAGGTGTATCTATGTCCTCACTGAGCTCCGAGAGTGACTATGCCATCCCTCCTGATGCCTACTCCTTGGATGGTGACTATTCGGAGCCAGAACATAAGCTACAGCGAACATCTTGCTATTCCACTGATGGTGGAATGTGTAATGTAAGTCTTGCCACCTCACAATTGTGAAGAGATGCAAACAGAGCCTCGGCCTTGAAAAAGAAGAAGCGTAACTACAGTACATTGAGTTATGCCTTGCAAAGTGATGCTCTGACAGACTGAGTTGTTGGTCCAGCTAGTTTATATAAAAAGGCACTATCTGATGCCTCAAAAGAAGGTGCAATTTCTGTTATGTGGATAGGTAAAAGTATAAGTATCAAGAGCTGTATTCTTTCCTGATGTACTGACTTCCTGTAGTCATAATCTACTTTAATGATGGCCTTACACTTTTGTGAACAAAACAAGTTTGGAAATTCAGAGGAAAGAAGAAGACAGGATAAAATATTTTGGCCTAGAAAAAACCTCAAACATGGGCAGCATTAAATTCTGTACTCTTGAATGTAAGAGATCAAGCAGACAAAGAACAGGAGTCTAATCATGGCTTAGAGCCAGCCTTCACTTTTATTTGGAAAATCACTGCTGTGGTAGGAAGACAAGTAAGTTTTCATTGCATCAAACAATCAGTGAAATAATCTTCAGATGCCTTCTTTACTAAAAAGCATTTGCAACTACACAGATAGTCTAGGACTTTCTCCAAGTAGAGCAGAGAGCACTGACCTTGGATGGCTGCTACTCCCATCAGGCAGAGTAAAGTGGAAAATACTGGAGATGCAGCAAATGCCTGAGCTTGATCTCAGCACTCTTTCATTTGTGTTTTGAGAGGTGCAAGATAACCTCCTCTCCTCTTTGCTCTTCAGGAACCCATGGAGAAATCGGGTTACTTGCTGAAAATGGGTAGCCACGTGAAGATGTGGAAGAGACGATGGTTTGTTCTAAGAAACAGACAAATCATGTACTACAAGTCTCCGGTGAGTCACTGAGATACATTTACTCCTGTGTGGAGGCACAGGGGAAGTCTCCAGGCTCCAGAAGATCCAGGCTGATACTACCAGCAGAGTGGGCAGCCATGGGCAAGCTTCAGCAGTGTGCCCAGGTGGCCAAGAAGGCCAACAGCCTCCTGGCCTGTATCAGAAATAGTGTGGCCAGCAGGAGTAGGGAAGTGATCGTGCCCCTGTACGTGGCACTAGTGAGGCTGCACCTTGAATACTGTGTTCGATTTTGGGCCCCTCACTACAAGAAGGATGCTGAGGTGCTGGAGTGTGTCCAAAGAAGGGCAACGAAGCTGGTGAGGGGTCTGGAGCACAAGTCTTACAAGGAGTGGCTGAGGGAACTGGGGTTGTTCAGTCTGGAGAAGAGGATGCTGAGGGGAGACCTTATCGCTCTCTACAACTACCTGAAAGGGGGTTGTGGTGACGAGGGTGTTGGTCTCTTCTCCCAAGTAACCAGCGATAGGACGAGAGGATATGGCCTCAAGTTGCGCCAGGGGAGGTTTAGATTGGATATTAGGAAAAATTTCTTTGTGGTCAAGCATTGGAACAGGCTGCCCAGGGAGGTGGTGGAGTCACCATCTCGAAGTATTCAAAAAATGTGTGGATGTGGCACTTCAGGACATAGTTTAGGGGGCATGGTGGCGTTGGGTTGATGGTTGGACTTGGTGATCTTGAAGGTCCTCTCCAACTTTAGTGATTCTGTGATTCTGTGAAAATATCCTTCCTCCAGAATATCCAGAGCTTTATGTCTGACCTACAGGTTCAACCGTGGGTCTCTGCTTAGGCAGGGAAGCTCCTTGTGGTGGCAGTTTCCAGGAGATGAAAGGCTGTTCACAAGGGCAGAAGCTTGACACCTACTGGTTAACTTCATACACGTGATGAAAAGCAGAAGGCATACCATGGCCCAGCTTTGGTCATGTTTAAGATGAAAAGAAAGGAAAAATAAATTACAATACCAGGAGGGTACAGATACGTACTCATCAATCAGCATATGGGGCTGTGAGGAAAACTACAACTTTTGGGGGGAATAAAGCTGGATTCTTTTGTTTTTCACCCTCCCACATGGACATGAAAGTATTAGGAAACTAGGGTAAAACTGAAAATAAGCTTTCATGCAAAACACTCTCTGATCAATGAAACAATATTGAGAGAGCATGTTTGTGCATTCAGACCTTTCAAAATATTTTTTTTTAATTCACAACTGTTTCAAACAGTTACATTATGTCAAAAATTCTAGCAGTATGTACTCAAAATTTGTATATACAGTAAGACACTTATTGTATTTATTGTTGGCCTTCATTAGTCTGCTGTACTTGGCTACATTACAAAGAATTATATTTAGGGATATTCACCTTCCATACTTTTTTTTTTCTGGACACAGCAATTTCTTCCATACCTGCATAATTACACAGTATTTCTGTGTATATACACATCTTTGCTTACAAGTCAGGAATACTGAGAAGATTTTTTTTCAACTATTTAATTTTTTTCAGTTGTTGTCATACTCTGACAAGACAAAAAATACACCTCAGGGCACAATGCATATTTATTTCTGATACTAGGTTTATCCATCAGAATTCACAAGCAAATTATGTATTTATATTATATACGTGTGTATATATATAGAAAATAATTTCATAAATATGCAGAATTTAGACCCTTGGTTAGAAGGGACTTCTGGAAGACCCTAGTCCAACTGACACATTGAACAGGGACTGTTACCAGCTGTAGATTAAACCACCCATGGATTTGTCTAGCTGAATCTTGAAGACTTCCAAATGTGGAAATTCAGCCACTATCTGGGTTCCTGTTTGGTGTTGTATTTCCTTCCCAGTGAGAAAGGGTTTGTTTTGGGGTTTGGTTGTGCTTTGTTTTTTCCTGATGTCCAATCTGAATTTCTTAAGACAGTATTTCTTGACATTACCCTTGTTATATTGTCTGCCACTACTGAGGAGGCTTTTGCTTCCTCATTGCAAATTGAAAGTTTCACATTCAACTTGGCAACCTTCAGCTGTCCTTTCCAGCTCATGAATACAGACTCCAACCTGCACATGCATATTATGCTCTATTTAAGTACTCTAAGACCCATCTGAGGATTTTTTCCCCTACTGAAAAAGTTGTTTGCTTTTCTTTCCTCAGAGTGACGTTATCCGTAAACCACAAGGGCAGATGGAGCTGAATTCTTCATGCCAAATTGTCAGAGGTGAAGGGTCCCAAACATTCCAGGTAAGCGTTGCTTTTTCATCCTGCGGATAACCACACGCTCAGTGGCTGGGTGAGAGCGTGCTTATTTCAGGCGGAATGGTACTGTGTGTCTCAATTGATACAAGCTAACTTTATCTGGCCCCTGTATTTCCTGGCACAAGCCAGGCAGTTTGTTTAATAAATAATGGGGAAAGAGCTAAACTGTAACCCAAATGCAGCTTTTTGAAATTGAAAGAAATACTCCTTTATTTGTGTTTTGTTTTACACCATAGCACTTTCCTTTTTTGCAGTTAGGACTGAGAGCTTGAAATCTGTAGGGAAGAGTGATTTTTGTAACAATTAAAACCAGATACTACTTAGGATCTCCACTTTCTGAAGGACTCCTCTCATAAGATCTCTAGCCTGACTTTACATGTGTGGAGGATCTGAAGAAACATCTGAAGTGTTGGATTCCTATTAGAATTTGACTTCTGAAATATTGGAAGTTAGGCCATCACTGGATTCAGTTTTAAGTCATTATTGTTAGCAGACTTCATTAAAGTTTCTGTCATACTCTGACTGAAAGGCACATGGCCTGACCTGTGAGCTACCTTCTGCCCTTATGGAACTGAAGTTGCTAAAGCTTAATACTACTAAATTTATAGCATCTTGCCTCTCAAAGTCACAAGATTTTGAGGGCAGAATGCAATACAAAGTGAAGGCATAAAAAACCCCAACATTTATGTAGTCACCTTTAAAATGAAAAATTAGCAGCAGCACTGAGAATCAAGAAAAGAGGAGAGGAGAAAAAGCCACAACATCCAACAGAAACAGCAAGAGAGCTCATGAGAACTTGATTCATCTGAGTTTCAGTTCTTTCACTTGGGCTTTGAGAGTTAGCACCTTTTTTCTTACCCCCCAAAAAATCCTTCCTGAACCACCAAAAAAAATCTGTATGGGATAATGAAACTCAGCAGCTAAAGAAAAGATTTGTAGGTGTGTGGATTTATACTTCTTCACTCCTTTTCCTGCCAGCTTATGACAGAAAAGAGAACCTACTTCCTGACAGCAGATTCTCCCAACATCCTGGAGGAATGGATTCATGTCCTACAGAGTATCCTGAGAGTGCAAGTGACCAGTCCTATTGGTGTTCCTCATAGTGATGCTAAACCTACTGTGAAAGGTTGGCTCACCAAGGTAAAATACTATTTCTTACTTTATTCAGTTTAGCTCAGTGTTGACAGTGTACCATCTTTTTGTTTTGCACAGTAAATGTCAGCAAGAAATTAGTGTTTTAATACTGTCTAGAAGAGCAGGGAAAGAAAAAAAAGTGGCAGTAGATTTCTGTATTTCAGAGAGAGGAACACTTGTAAAAATGATAAGGAATGAGACAAGGCTACTGAGACATACTGACTTGGTCAAATAGTAAGTAATAACAAATATCTAGCTTATGTATGCTTTTCTTCAACAGGATTCACAGCATGTCATAGTTAAAAAAAAAAAAACCACAAACCAAACAAAACCAACATGAAATGCTGTTAAATGTCACATTTAATTGATACTGTTGATGTAGGAGAGTCTCAAAGAAATTATTTGTATGTTTGTAGGTTAGCATTTATTTCCATTGTAACAGATTGCATGGGCATTTGTACAAAGTACAATGACTGAAAATTATTATGCTTTATGCCATTCCATAGATTAGTTTTGCATAGCAAGTTGCTCTGAATTTTTTAATGTAATTCCGGTCAGCATTTAAAGATGGCTAAAGACAACCTGCATCTGAAGCTTGTTCATCTGCAATAGGAAACAGCTCCCTAGACTACATGTTGGCTGGTCTTTTCCTGCTGAGACAAAATGATTTGTTTTTATAATCTTAAAAAGGTTATTCTTAATATTGTATTTCAGGATACAGAAATGATGGGTTGTTATGAATGTGCAAAATATTTCACAAAATCTTAGACCCGTTTCCATAAGCACCTACGTCCCATGTACTTAGGCGGGATGTACTTATCTGCTTTCGGAAGTGGTGCCCTGTATATCTTGAGAGGAACTCATATTAGCATAGAACAAATAATATATGCAAGGTTTTAAGGGAGAGTTGAAATCCTAGAAAATCATTCCAGCAACACTGCTAATGTTAAAAACATGTATTTCTCTGTTCCCCTTGCAGGTCAAGCATGGTCACTCTAAGCTGGTCTGGTGTGCACTGATTGGAAAAACTTTCTACTACTATCGAAATCATGAAGATAAGGTAATTCCTTTTCCCCTTTTGTTCCTGAACCCTCCTTTCCCATTTTTCATGAAGCTTTCTTTCCTTTTACTGCTTCTGTGTCTCATGCTTCAAGCCCACCCTTGGTTGTATTTCTCTTCTAACAACAAAAAGAATCAATATTTTCTCTGATTTTTTAAAAATTTTTTTAAGCTAAAATGACAAAAGACTTAAAAGGCGATTGACTGCTCTTTCTCAGATGACTATATATCTTGTTTCTCACTTTCTCCATTTGATCTTGTGAAGCCTTTAGAGCACACTTTTATACAGCAGCTAATATATTCTGTCATGTAAACTGTCATGAAAATAAGTAGCAACAACAATACAGGAAGAGGGAAGTCATTTAATCAGTGTAATGTGCTTCCATTTCTGGAAGCTTGGCCCAGTGGTCCATTACTTTGTCTTGGTGATGTCGAAAGCCAAGTTTTAGAATATGAAGGAATACTGCGACTAAAAGATTGACCTCCAGAGTTAGCACAGCAGATATCCTCTGTTTGTCTGAATCTATTTATGTAATTTTAAAAGTACTTATTTTCCAGTAGCAAGCAGAAAGACTCACCAGGATTGGAAAATAGTGGCTCAAGATACTGAGCAACTGACCATCAGAAAACACATCCTGCCTTGCAGAACCAGCGATGTAAACACAACTGACAAGTGTAATGGGAAGAAAACAGTACCTTATGGGAAAGACCATCTTTTTATTTGCATAGTCTCATTCTGACCCATAGGTGGTCTCCCAAGAATAATGATAACAGTAGTAACACAGTTTGTAAGTACTTTAGTTGATGAAATAGAAGAGATTCTATAGAAATGCAAGATTATATAATTACATTAGTCACACAGTGAATTATAGTTTATTCCTTACATTTTACAGAACTGCTAACATTTTGACCTGGATTTTCTTTCCCAGTGTTCCCTGTCCTTAGTGGGAGATTAGCTACACTTACCTAACTTGCTTCCCCTCCTTATAGTGTCCCCTAGGGTATCTGCCTATGCGTGAGTCCAAAGTGGAAGAAGTAGATCGTTCCTGTGACTCTGATGAGGATTATGAAGCCACTGGTGGAGGACTTTTCTCATCCCACTGTACATTGGTGATTCACCCACAGGACCAGAGTCCCACATACTTACTCATTCGCACCAAACAGGAGAAGGTATAAAAGGCAGTCTTTTTGGAGAGCAAGAGTGTTTTTAGTACCAGTGAAAAAATGGGGCAGACAAACTGAACCTGTTTGTAGAAAACAAGGCCTGAATTGACCCACACTGTTCTCATCCTTATGCCTAGAATACCTGGCTGTACCATCTGACCGTAGCAGCTGGTAGCAGTAATGCCGCAGTGGGCACATCATATGAACAACTCATTGGAAAACTATTGGATGCAGAGGGAGACCCTAGTAAGTAGAAACCGCAAACTCTTTTCTGTGGTAGTAAAGCATAAGGAAAGGTAATTTCAATTCCCAGTTTTAATCCAGCCAAAGGTGAGGGAAGTGGATTCTCTGTAGAACAGCATATGATAGAGTGTCCTTTTTCCCTAGTTCCACAGTAACATCTCCAGAGATGATACAGGCATTGCAGTGAAACTAGACAAGTCTATCACATTGTCACATGGTTTATCAAAGCATCTGAAACATCTGTAACATTAATTCAAATTAAAATAAAGAACTGGAGCTTTAATTTTTCCTGTTTATTGTTGGTCCTGATATTCCTTTCCTGGGAATCTTGGCCATACAAACGCTTCCTCTCTCTTCTAAATACACTCAATACACACTTGCCTTCACATCTGTTCCTCTGTCTGCACGTATAAACCCTCACACATACAGCCACGCTCATCTGTTCCTCCTCATCTTTAATACTTGCTCATTCATGTGTGTTTATGCACCATGTTCTCAAATGTGTATTAACGCATGCATTCATACGTAATACTCTTTTTCCTGCACACTCACATATTCCTAGACCTGTATGTGTGAATCTTGCTTACTGTTGACTAGTGACTTGCACTAACAAAGACCCCCCCCCCATTGCAGGCGGCCACCGTGGCAGTTTGTGTCTCTTGTTTGAACGCACAGCTGAGCAGTTTCTCACCAGAGTCCAGTTGATGAGAAGCTCTGACATAGCAGAATTGAGGATGGCAATACTTCTTTCTGCTGATACCTGATGTTGCTGGTGACTACTTGTTCATGGCAGGCTTTGCTGAAGTCAGTAAAGTGGCACCAAAAATAAATGTGGCCTAGTGCAGTGCTGCTTCCTTGGGTGCTGTGCCATTTCAGCAAGGCTCCGTTTCAACAATGGACACTGTTACCTTTCTTGTTTCTGATGCTGCGTGTTTTTGCCCATCTGCTACCTCAGATTCTCCTCTATGGAAACATCCTATGTTGTGCTACAGTAAAGATGGGTTGCACACATCCCTCACCACGCTGCCATCAGAGGCTCTGCAGACAGAAGCTCTGAAACTTTTTAAGGTATTTAAATGGGACATTGCATGGTTTTCAGTTATTTTGCTCTGTTGTTGGGGCAACAACATTGTTTGGTCGTGTTGTTTGTCACAACAGTTACTGTCACCATTGGTTGCTTTTGACAGGCCTGCTGGGTCATTTAATTACAATAGGAGCCAGGCATTAGGTGTCATTCATTCTCTGGAAGTTTAACTTTTCCTTGTAGGGAATCTGGGTTTAGGAGCAATCTCCCCCATGGGGTTTACGCTTCAAAGTTAGCCTTTTCTTCCTCTTTCCTGTCCAGTAGTTGGATTGAAGGAAACAGAAGCAATTTACTGGCAAACTCAGTTGTGTTAGTAAGACCAACGGTGAAGCCATTGGAGATTTGATTCTTGCATTCTACAAGTGTAAAGATCAGCAGCAAGACTGGACAGTCTTAGCAAGGTAAAGCACAGGCATGGAAGGCAGGAAGCACATCTTCCTCTTGATTCTTTTGCTGACTTGTGAGCTCTCAGGCTGGGGGAGGTTGAGTGAATTTTTTAGTTGCCACAACTAAAGAGGGAGGAATAGAAATTAAGTATTTATTCTCCTCCCTCCTCTCAAGGTTCTTTAGAAGAATTCATTAATTGTCTGTAACACATCTGGGGAACCTGGCCTGGAAGGTACTGGAGAAGAGTTGCTGTATTCATGGCATTGACTAACTTCCACCCTTTTACAGTCCTGTCAGCTGTTCATCAATGTCCCTGTGGAGGCACCCTCTATTGATTACCATGTATCACTTGCCCAGACAGCACTGCAGGTCTGCTTGACACATTCTGAGCTGCAGAATGAAATGTACTGTCAGCTTGTTAAACAGACCAGCTGCCGACAACCACAGAACCACTCAGTCATTCAGGTCAGTTCCTCTTTTGTTACTTCCACTCTGCAAATACTTTCTACTTAATTCTATGTTTTTAACAATTAGCAGTGGGACTGGCTCTCATGGTGCAAATGCTAAAGGTGTATTGGAGGAAAGAGAATCTCAGCACTGATGTGCAAAGAAAAACATTGAGAATATAACTACTTACAAAATAAATTTTAGTTTGAATTTAACCATTTACCAGTTGCAAATGGTCTATCCAGGCCATATTCGGAATCAAAATTCATAGCTTGTGTTGGGTAACTATAACTGTCACATGGTATTAATTTTGTTTTCCATTTTAGTTTACCAACAACATGCAAATCACAAATATTACTATTAAGCATGAAATCTGATTTTTGCACTGTAACTATTGGGTAAATCAAATGAATAAGTTACAGCATGAATGTACATACTTGATTATAATATTCCCAGCTCAAATGAGAAAATAATATCTGGTTGAAGAATAATGGATCTAATTTGAAATAAAATTCCCCAGTGTGTTCTTTCTTATGATTTGCAGTTACAAATAGTAAAAAAGTATTAATTTAAGCTTTAATAATTCACTCACCTCTAGTTACGCTGGTCAAAATTTTCAAAAGTGGTAGTCATTTAGAACACCTCGTCTTAGAGTCCAGGTTGAGATATTGAAGAGCAGTCTGTCCTCTGACCATGGCTTCCCTTTGAAGCATCTTGAACTACATATCTAAAAATGGTTGCTCCCAAAAGCACTAGTTACCATCCAACATTTTAGTTGCAGTATTCTATGAAAGACAACAGGCAAGAACTACAGAACAAGAATGACTTCCAGTTTTATATTCACAGTGCTGGCAACTCCTGGCTTTGTGTGCTCCTCTCTTCCTGCCTCAACATCACTTCCTCTGGTACATCAAACAACACTTGCAGCGCCATGCAGACCCCAGGTAAAGACTGCAACAGAACTTTCTTCTGCTAAGCTGATTGCCTTTTGCTTCCACTATTGATAAAGATGGAAGCAATTTTGTAACTCACACCTGCAAAAAATAAGTTGAGGGAGGGGACAGAAGTTTCCCAATGGTATCAAGCTGTTCCACTTCAGTCATTCAATTAATTTGTCATTTATATTAAGCTAGTTCACAAAACTGAGTGACCTAAGAACTTTTTGCAGATATAACTGGAGCTACATAGGGATTTTTTTTGCTGGTGCAGCTACTTTCTTTTATTGATAGAAAGACAGACCAAAGTAATTATTTAGAATGAATTATTAGAATTTTAGGTGATTACATTCTGCTGTCAGGTTAGCAGGCATACTGACAGAACAAAAGTGAAGCGGAGAACATCTCAGGGAACCATAAAAAGTTAGAAAAAAATAACAAACCTGAAGTACATGCTAGTACTGTTTTCTGTTACCTCTTTGGTGTGCAACGTTTTGCTCTGTAAGAAAACAGTGCAAGATTTTCTGTAATGGCAATAATTTGTTCTCCAGTGTTCATGCTGTGGTCTGTCTTTGTTTCCATGGTGATCTGGTCTTCAGCATATCTCACTGTGTCTTTGGCAGGGAGGTCACAGCTAAAGATGTCTAGTTGTCTGTTGCAACAGTATACTGTTGCTAAGACATAGGTAAAAGAGTGGTTTAATTTCAAACAGACGTTCATATTCAAATACTCGGCCTAAATCTGCCTTGGAACTCAAGCTAAAAGCGTCCTGGTATTGCAGAGGAATCTATGTACTCCTCCTACCGATTTTTTAAAAATTATTTTCTTATGTGCTGCCTCACATTTGCTATTTTTTCTCAGAAGCAAAAATACAGGTATCAGACACTCCTTGATGCTCAGGCTCTCTCTCCATTGGCAACATGTTAGGGATCTTCTGCGTAGTACCAGAAACCATTTCTTCAAACTTTTGCATTACCAGCCCCCAGACTGGCCCATTCAACTCAGTAGTGGAGCTGCTGTCCTGTTAGGAACTGTTGAATTTCATAAGGATGTGCTGGGCTCTCTGGAACTCATTTAATGCATCAGTTTCAAGCATTATGATGCTGATGGTCTGCCAGGTTCTTAGCCCAAAAGTACCTTTATCAACAAATAAACTTTAAGCAGAAGCAAAGCGGAAATTTATTTATACAATCCATCTATGAAACAATTATTAGGGCTAGAAAAAAACATACAGAAATTACAGGAAACTGTGTTTATATTCATCTGTGGTTCAGATTAGATTTCGAGCAGTTGCTAAATGGGACTTGACTTAGCTCCTTCTGCCTAGCTTTAGGAATATTTATGTCTCTTTAGATGGAGTGGGTACAGTTGTTTCTTGACCAGTTAATAGATACACTTTCCCTGTTTCATACAGCAAAGAGGATACTAGAATGTTTACACTACATAATGCCTATGGTCTAGATTTACACTAGATCTTTATTCTAGGTATTGTTTTTCATGCAAGGTGACCTTAGAGTATATATCCAGTCTCTAAGAGGAACAAAGGGGCATAGTTCAGATTAGAAGACACAGGACTTAGGAGCACTTGGAAGCCAGACAAACAGCTTCTTGTTGATGCAAGATTCTCTATTTGAAAATTGTTCAAATGTATTACCGGGGAGGTGAGCAATATATTGCTACAGTGAAAAGCCAGAGCTCCTGACTTGCATGTTTCTTGCAGGGATTTAACTGGAGATTTAATCATGTACTGAGCTCCTGAAGGCATCTTGAATGGAATTAGTTTCCCCTGCAAAGTGATAGCATGGTTATCAATCCATATAAATCCTTCAATTTCAGAACTTTTTTGGTATATGCTTTCGTAATGTTTTTGCAAAAGGTGTAACTGACTGTTCCTGCCTGGCTTTAGAGACAACACTTCTATCCTTTCGGTGCTGTTTAGTGAAGTACTCTCTTCAGTAGGCAGTAAACTGATCGTATTAGTAACTATCCCTATACTGTATTGAACTATCAACAAATCTGAGCCTGCTTTGAATCTCTGTTGAGTCTCTTGATTGGCAGATAGGGTTAACAGATGGAAGCTTATTTGTATAACCATGTAAATTGATAAACACAACTTACATAATTCTGTAAGTGAGACTAATGCATTACAACTTACTAATACTTACCAGGATTTGACACGATAGTAACTAAATTATGCTGGCATGAGAGCGAGTTTGAGGGTGAACTGGTCTTGGTTTAATGGATGCTATGATGGCAACAGGATACAGAAGAAGGATATTCCTATACTATGTCCAGTCCATCTAGGAGCAGGGAATGCTCTTGCGCTTCCTAGGGAGTCCATTGTCTACCTTAATTTTACAGGTCCTTGGAGCTCAGGTTTTGTGTTGTAGCTTTTCACTTGAGCTGTTAATCTGTTAAGATGAACTAGCATAGCTGCATCTAGGAGATGTATCTTTGCTTGAGCAAAAGCCTGAGGGAGGAATGCTTTGTCATGGCGTGGCAAATGGAAGGGGACATGGCATTTAAAGCATGTTTGTGGCTTATCTCCACCTCTTTGCCTAGGAGTGAAATAGGCAAGTATGCCATCTACTGCCAGAGATCAGTAGACCGCACTGTGCAGACTGGTGAGCGGGAAGCCAAGCCCTCCCGGATGGAGATTGTGTCCATCCTGCTGAGAAATCCCTACCACCACTCACTCCCCTTCAGCATCCCAGTGCACTTTATGAACGGAACCTACCAGGTGAGCCACCACATCTGCCTTTCTTCTGGGCCCCATAACCTGCCTCCTTCATGTGGGTGGGTGGCAGCATGGTGTTTATACGTGTCAGATACTGGGAGAGAGACATTATTTCTCTGCTTTGCCATTTTAGCCATTTTTCCTGAGAAAATGAAAGGAATCCAGCCCCAGCTGTAAAGGTCTTAGGAAGAAAAGGTAGCCAGGGCGAAGGGGGAGATGTCTTAAGTGTCTCAGTATGAGAAATAATGCAATGTGAAGGGAGACAATACGCAAGTGATGTCACTGGAGCTGGCATTCAATCATGAGACACCAGTCTGTAGAAAACCAGGCTTCATTAGTTGTGATACCCATCAATGTCATGTTTCTTGAAAGTTATCCTCAATTAACTCCTCTTTCATTGCAGGTTGTAGGTTTTGATGGTTCCTCAACAGTTGATGAATTCATCCAGCGACTGAACCGGGAGACAGGAATGAGGAAGCCATCCCACATGGGATTTTCTCTGTTCACAGATGATCCTTCTGGCAGGAATTTGGAACACTGTCTGCAGGGCAACGTGAAGGTCTTTGTTTTTGTTTTTCCTCCACTACATTCAGCATATAACTTTGAAAAGCTGCTAAATGGCTAATAATTTTTTTCTTAATGCAGCAAGATCAAATACACTTGAATATTGTCTATCTAAATTAGGATTCGGAGATGAGAGATTAATTCCTACACTTGGGTCACAACAACCCCATGCAACGCAACAGTCTTGAGGAAGAGTGGCTGGAAAGCTGCCTGGCAGAAAAGGACCTGGGGGTGCTGCTCGACAGCCAGCTGAAAATGAGCTGGCAATGTGTCCAGGTAGCCACGGTGGCCAGCAGCATCCTGACTTGTATCAGAAACAGTGGGGCCAGCAGGAGTAGGGAAGTGATTGTCACCTCTGCTCAGCACTGGTGAGGCTGCAGCTCAAATACTGTGTTCAGCTTTGGGCCGCTCACTACAAGAAGGACACTGAGTTGCTGGAGCATGTCCAGAGAAGGGCAACAAAGCTGGTGAAGGGTCTAGAGCACAAGTGTCTGAGGAGCAGCTGAGGGAACTGGGGTTGTTCAGTCTGGAGAAGAGGAGGCTGAGGGGAGACCGTATCGCTCTCTACAACTACCTGAAAGGGGGTTGTGGTGAGGTGGGTGTTGGTCTCTTCTCCCAAGTGATAGAATAAGAGGAAATGGCCTCAAGTTGTGCCAGGGGAAGTTTAGATTGACTATTAGGAAAAACTTCTTCACTGAAAGGTTTGTCAATTGGAACAGGCTGCCCAGGGAAGTGGAGTCACTATCCCTGGAGGTATTTAAAATATGTGTAGATGTGGTGCTTGGTGACATGGTTCAGTAGTGGACTTGGCAGTGTTAGGTTTATAGTTGGACTTGATGATCTTAAAGGTCTTTTCCAACCTAAATGATTCTATAATTAGCTCAATCTAGTCTGAGATACTAGTTAAGACAAAGCACATTCTGTTTTAGTAGGTGATAAATTGGTCAATTATTTACAAGTTTTTAACTCAAATTTTAGCACATACTAAAGTTTAATTTGTCTTGACTATAAAATTAAAACATGACTGTGCTAGCTAGCGTGATCAGATATAACAACTAACATTTAATATGACACTCTTAATTGAGGTGAATTTACGTTAGGCTGTGAGTCTCCTGGCATGTCTGTATAAATCCCATCTGTTGGATTATGAAGTATCTCCTTGCTATCTCCAGATAACTCAGGCTTTCATTGTTGATGAGTGTACTTAGGGAGTGAGGCTCTACTGAGTATGCCTTCATTTTAAAAAAAGAGAGGAGTACCTCAGATCGAGGGAAGAAGAAACCAGATAAAGCATTAACATCTGTGTCTTTCATATGGAGATTTTTACCCATGCGGCAACTGGAAGACTGCCTTAATTGAGCAGGCTAGTGGCCATGAATGAGACACATCAGATTTTGGCACAAATCTGGGACAATAACTTGTCATATAGCATTGATGGAGGAATACTGGTAGTAGCAACTTTGAAGAGGCCCTGATACCTGTAAGGAACATAAACATTGTTTTACACAGCATAAAATTTCACATTGGGCAGTGGAGGGAGAAGATACCAATAACTTTAAATTAGATGGTTTGAAGAGGAAACTACAACAGACAGTGCCAAATTATATACTTCGCTTTCATGCTCTGATATAGATCAGATAATCTGGAGTTTTGCTGGTAATTGAATCACCATTTGGAGAGATGGGATATTTGAGTAAACAAAGGACCTTGAGACAATCAAAGGCATCACTTTTACTGGTTATTAACTGGTTATTATTTACTTGCCAAGGCAACCCTAACAGCTTCTTAAGAGAGGATTGGGATATCTGATTATGTATTTCATGTGGCTTCTAATGTTCACATTCCTTTTATAGAGATGCTATCAAAAGAGAAGTAGAGGCCTTTATTAGACTACTGGTAAAAGGACTGGAATAACCAAGAGGAGCTGAATAGAACCAATGAAATTAATCATGCTATTACTAAAAATATGTCTGAGTTACAAAGTTGGAATCTAGGACCAAATGTTCCCGAAGTCTAGACATTCACATCCAAGGGTTTGGTTTAGTCATGCATGTAGACAGCTGCTATTCAGAGGATACATTAGTGCTTTAGTTTTGCTCAGGAGGGCACTTTTGCAGCAAACCTACCAATTGTTCCTATTAACCATGCTTTGATTCACATTAAGGAGCAGCCTTAGAGAGCATGAAATGGATTCTTTTTACGTGAAACATGAACTGGAAGATGCGATCCAACATAATAGTGGGCTTTCAGGCCATTTGATCAGACTAAAGCTATTCCAAAGGAAAACCCTTTGAAACTCATGTAGTGTGGGCACAGAGTCGTAGGAACAGGTGTTTCACTCTGCAGATCTGCTCCTCCTGGGCTTTGCTACTTGCTAACGTAGACATAGAGTTGCTACCGGACCAGAATTCACTTACACGTGTCCCCCTGCAGATTAGAGCTGGAGTTTTCTTTTCACTTGGAATGCTTTAATTTTTACATACCGTGTAATAGAAAAAGGAATTGTTTTGTCACTTTTGGCTATGTTTATGCTGATCCAGTCTGTTTCTTTATCTTTTGTGTTCCACAATATGTTTTTCACTTACTTTCCCCTCAGGCCTTGACTATACATTTCACTTCAGTTTGTCTTTCCTCTCTCCATGATATTTTTTAAAGATCTGTGATGTCATTTCTAAATGGGAACAAGCCTTAAAAGAATTGCATCCCGGGAAATATGAAGGTGGCACAAGAATTGTGAAGTTGACCTATAAGAACAGGTACTGTGCTTCGTTGGTTGGCCTCACAACTGCTGTTAATTAAACATTTCTAGACTGCATATATCTCTGTAGATGTCCAATAATTTATAGTACTGTTAGTGCCAAAACTATTTCAGCTAACACAAGTCCTACATGAGATGTGATGACTTTTGTATGTAGTACATGTATAAAAGAGGGTATATGGCCTAGAGGTAAAACCCAAAACACTCTGCAGTAGCAGAATAGATGTAAAATGAGTTAAGAACTAGTTGTAGCCCAATAAGACGTACTTGGCACAATTTCATTTGCCTAGATCCTAAAACAGAATTAAATAATGCATGTTAGGTGAGAGGAAGAGAGACCTGGAGGAAAAATCACCAGTGAAAACGAGTATGCTGAAACTTGCAATTAAGTGAGGAATCACAAAGATTAAATAGATAGAAGAACAATGTTCTAAATAGCATGAGCTGTAGAAGAGACATGTAGTAGCAGTTCGCAGGCTTTATAAAGAAAGAAATGTTAAAAGTTAGATGATGAGAGATAGTAGAGAAGGGAAGTACAAGACAAAGATCTAATCCAAAAATTGGAACAAGTTCATCATTTATAATACAGACAGGAATTCTGAATTACAGTGAATGGAGAGCTGTGTGTGACAACACAGAACGGCTTTCTGCATGTGAATTCTCTGTGCAGGCAAAACAAAGGCCACTCCAAAACCAAAAAGAGACAAAGTTCTGTATTGAACATATGAAGATTTTGTTGACTCTCATGGTGGAAACAAATTTCTGTCAACTTTCTTAGTTGGTATAACAGAGGTGGAAGCAGAAGTTATTGTTTTGACCCAGAAGACAGTATTTGTTTCAAGAGTGAAACTTCAGAGTATTATTTTGTTGGACTGGAATGTACCTAGACTGGACAGCAAGGATGTTTTGATAAGGTCTTTCCAAGGTTGGGCTGTTCTAACACCAAGGACTCTGATAAGACATGTATAAGGTCAGTATGGTCCTCATGGTGGTGTTAATCTTTAAGTGGCTTAAAAATGAACAAACTGATCCACTGGAATGAGTATCTGGTGTAGTATTGTGGAATATATAGTCATAGATGCAGCTTTAAATTAATATTTTAATTAGATGGTGTGGGCTGTAAATAGGCATGCTTGAGGAATGGTTCTGGGAAGTATTCCCCAAGCTGGTGTCTTCATCCCCCATTAGTCATCTTGCTATACCAGGTCAAAGAAATTGCAAGTGTGAAGGGAATAAAAAAACAGTAGCCCTTTGATTTACAAAAACGCTTCTTCAATTTTTGAAATACAGTCTGCTAGTTGGGTCTCCTATTTTCTGCTGAAGCAAACTGAAGACTTTTTTAATAACAATATCAGGGTAAGTGATATCAGATCAAAACACAGCTGGCAAAAATAACAAGTCTGCAAGGCTGCCATGTAGAAGTTTATACATGTAGAGCAGAGGTAGTTCTGTATTCTGTGATAAGCAGGGAAGGCCATATCTTAAATACTGCCTATCTGTGCTTGATAGGGATGGATGGACACTCATGGATTTACCTGTGTTTAATAAGGCTTCACTGTCTTGAAGTGGTTGGCTGATAGAATCCAAATGGCTTCCAAAGCTAGAAAGCATGTTTTGAGCCTCCTTGTTCAAATCTTGTTCATAAGGGAAGCACCTCAGCTTCCAAATATCTGTCCAGTACCCACAAAGTTCATTTTGGAGAAGGAGGGAAAAAAACCCCCACCAAACCAAAAACCCACTTTTATTTTTACTCATGTTGATTAAAGTTCCCACCTCTACTTTCAGTTCACAATATCTTTTTACCTTCACAATCCTCTCTATTTTTTAGGCTATATTTTCGGAGCCAGGCCAAAGGTGAGACAGACCGTGAGCGGTTGCTACTGGCTTTCCAAGTCAGCAATGAAATAGCCAATGGAAGGTTTCCTGTTAATAAGGAATTAGCTCTGGAAATGGTGGCTCTGATGGCTCAGGTGAGTATGGCTATGGGCAGAAATCCTCCCTCTTGTTCTCCAGGGACTTCAGCTGTACACTGAATATCTTTGACTAAGCAGCTATCTTTTACATCAAAAGTGTTTTTTCTTACCAAACATACAGTCTGAGATGTACCATGCCAAACCCATTATACCAGCATACATATGTTGTTAGAACACCTTTTCCTGTAGGGAAACTTGCTATACGAGTGCCTCTTCTGTCCTTCTGAAGAAAAATATTGGAGAAAACAGTAAGGCTGGACTATCCCCAGAACTGCTCCAGTTAGTGCTTTAGTAGAGATATGCAAGTAGTATCGCTACTAGAATTTCATTAATAGTAAAAACTTTCCCTGTTGCACTACCAATAGCCTCTTACTCAGGAAGAGCATCTTGTAGAATCCTCCATTACATCTCCAGGCTTGCATTTATCATTTTACCACATAAAGCACACAGTATGGGTTGGGGACATGATAAGCAGGATAATAGTTTCTTACTGAACTGAAACTGATTGTTGCATTTGTTAAAGCAATGTAAACTGAGAAGAAGCTGGGAACGTTGTCCAAACCCTTTAGAAATATGCTGCTGTTTTAATTGGCCAATTGAAAATAACGCCCCAAAGCTTGGTGGTTATACAGAAGTGTCTCCCTACAACAAGTAGCTGGCTGACATCTTGTTTCACTTTCTTAGATCAGTAAGGAATTCCTTGAGCAGTCATGTTCCCCTTAGTTGCTCTGTTGTATACATCTACGATGGTAAATGCTGTAAACAAAACTCCCCAGCCTAATAGTGTCTTTTTGCATGACTAATAAACACAGTAATTGGTATGGGAACTCATGGAATGTTCTACTGCACTAAAAACCCCATAGTTCTGTTGGACGATAAACTATAACATTGTCTTAGGTGGAATATGGGGATTTGGATCGACCAGGATCTTCAAGTCCTGGGGGAACATCACAATCAAAAATGCAGCATCTTCTCCACCAGGTTTTAGATAAATTCTACCCCAAACGCTACAAGCAAAACATTACTCCTGAACAGCTCAGGTAAATTGTTCGTTCTTCTATACTTCGCACTGTAAACAAATTTTACTTGCAAAATTCTGTCTTTATATTTAAGAAGTTTCAAGGAGCCCTGTCGAGATTATTTGATGTAGAAACTTAAACAAAACACAAGTGTCAGGAAGGGGTTCCTTTAAAAAAAAATAGCAGTTAACTAATATAAAAAGAGCCAAATCACAAACTAATTTTCCCCTAGACAAGACGTTTAAGCCTTTCACTTCCAAATTAGGCATCTCAGTTCCAACAAACTCCAGCCTAAGCCTAAGATGAGTTCTGTTTGTGAATTTTTGTTTTACCCTTCCCCCAAGTGTCGATTGAATCCAGATGCCTAACATTTGCAACGAGCCATAAAGCCAGCACATATGGGCTGCTTCAGGCCATGCTGTAATTCTGGTAGGATATATTTTGGCAGGGCTTTTTGCTGTTCTGACTTGGAAATTCTCACACACAATGCAGAGATCTCAAGTACAGAATTCAGATGCTGCCATGGATCTCAGCTCTGTTTGAAAGAGAGAATGGTCATCTTCCAGATCCAAAGCTACTTGGGGGTACAGTGGTGGAACTAACACAATTACCTCCTTTTGGAAGCAAATTTCATCTGCATGTAGCAAAATAGCTGCTGAACACATCCCTAGTGAGCCAAATCAAGAGTGAGTTAATAGATATTTCCACTCTATATAGAGCATACTACAGACAAGTTAAGATGAAGGCGAGAGTATAACTGAAAGCGAAGACAAGCTGGGCAGGATTTTACTCTAACAGCTGCCTGGGTGTTTGTAGTTACAGTTTTTTAATATGTACACCACTGAGCAACCCATATGTGACTGGGATTCCTGGGCATTACAGTATAACTAGTAGTAAAATAATTGTGGAAGTAGAGAAAATGCTAAAATAAACTCAGGTTGTACAACCCTCATAACTGACAGTACTAAACAGCCCTTTCTGTAGTGCTGTGTGGAACAGCGCTTTTGGAGTAAGAGGTACATTTATTAACTGTTACAATTTTACTCACCCTTCCTTGGAAGACACTAGTAATAATGCTGTCTTGTGTCTTGGATTCTGAAAGGCAACTGGCAGACAGGCTGGCAACGAAGTGGATGGTGCTGCAGGGATGCTCTCCACCAGAATGTGTTCGAATTTATTTGACAGTAGCCCGGAAATGGCCTCTCTTTGGAACCAAAATATTTGCTGCTAAGGTAACTGGAGCACACGTTTTTCTGTTCCTGAGAGTGAACTATCTGAGCAGAGCTATACCTATGATCTCTGGTAACATGGGTTGAAAATGCTTCTAATTCAGGAAGGCAAAAAACTGAACAATACTCTCTTCTGAACGAACAGCTCTGGTACCACCATAGGTTTAGAAAGAAGGAAGAGAATGATGTTCTAAACACTAGGGGTTGCTAGCGTTCAGTAAATAAATACTGAAGGTTCTCTGGCTGCATGAGTTGAGCCTAATGAGTACTACCTCTCCTTACAAACCTTGTCAAAGCTTTCTCAACCAGGAATTTCCCTGGTCCCAAAGGCTGCAATGATAGTTTAAAAATACTATTTACATACCACTGGGGGGGTAGAAAGGAAGAGTCTCCCATAAATCACACCTGGCAGCTGACGCTAGCTAAAAGGACGATGGGTACTTCATTCCTTTTCTTTGCTTGCCACAGAGCTGGCTGCTTTCCTTGCCACACAAGAGGCAAGCACTGCTAATGTCCTGTTGCAGAAACAAAAACTAAAGCATGTATTGGGTAAGCTGCCAGCCCACAGCCATCAGTGGGAGAGCAAAGAACAGCTGGAGGGAGTGCTTCTCCCAGTAGCTTGTACCATCCCACAGCCCATCCCAGGCTAGAGCGCTGTGCCTATTACCCTTGCCTGAACTAATGTCCTAGGACATACTGGCTGTCTGAGAAATCTTGTTTTGGCATTAACCATCTTCCCCAACCCAGCAGAAACCTCTACTGAAAGCTTGAGATGGGTCTTGTTCATGGCTACATGTCTCTTGCTTTGAAGTCAAAGCTGCTATAGAATAAAGCCTAAAATGAAAGGGGTCTCGAGTAAATATACAAGAAGTTTTCAAAAAGACAGTTATCTCCACTGTCAGGATTAAAAGCAGAACAGGTTACTGGTATCTGAGATTACTGACACTGATGAACCAGAATATAGAATAGTTCCACCCAGAGTTTTATAATGTTGATATTTCTGATGATTAATGTATTTTATAACATTTCAATAGTTAAACAGTAAAGCCTGTGGCACTAGCCATGTAATAGCAGATTCCCAGGAAAGATTCAAGTCATTGGCCATAACAACACATAACTCACCTTAATAGATAATTGATGCATGTTTGTCAAAATCTGTAAGAAAGGAAATTGTGTTGATGTGATGGTACTGGGTGCACTGGTATTACAGAAACCAGAAGCCTTCACTGCCTGCCTGACTGATGGGAATAGCGTAAGAACCAGAGCAGGGCAGAGCTGCTGGGTTTTTTTTTTTCTCTGTCCTAGCATTTCCTTCAGTTTTAACTACACTGATGGAATTTAATTAATCTCAAAGCCTTCGTTATCATTGCATCTCTTGTGCCACTAGTCCAAAGATTCTATGTAAATCTGCAAATGTTACTCCAGATTTTGAGAAACGTCCTCTGAAAAATCAAACCAGCTCAGACCAGTAAGCCTATAGCATTCTCTCTCATCTTCATTTTATCCTTAAAACCCAAGATTGATGTCAGAAACATCTTT
This sequence comes from Phaethon aethereus, assembly GCF_964289735.1. NCBI lineage: Eukaryota > Metazoa > Chordata > Aves > Phaethontiformes > Phaethontidae > Phaethon > Phaethon aethereus. The sequence goes on along the minus strand of NC_138579.1, from coordinate 38,324,097 downwards.
CTGTGGTGGTCAAGAAATATCAAAATTAATAATTTTCTTTCTCTAGCCTATTTTGCCTTCTTCATTGGAAGACTGTCCAGTCTGGATAGCTGTGAATGAAGACGGCATCAGCATACTGGATTATAACACTATGGTATGGTGAGGAACACTGTTTAAGAAAAATAACTTTCCTCCCACAGAATTACATTACCCTGAGTCCACTTAAAGTCACTAAAAGTTTGTCTTTAACTTCAAATGGATCCAGAAGTTAATTTGTAGAAGTCAGAGATGAGGGAAGTCAGCGCTATGTTTGAATGCTACATAAACAAAGGAAAATTACAGCTACAGCGTCAAGTAGGGTTTCATGAAGCAGCTAACTGACTCTTTGCGCAGCAAACATGCTCGTACATCTTGCAAAATCTCAGTGGTCTGTGCTTTACTACCACCATCTGGGATATAACAAAGTTTGGACTATTGCTCTGAAGCAGTGAGGCATTAAGCAAGCTAGGAGAAAACTAGAAACGCAATTCTCACTTGAGCTTTCTCTGCCAGCTGTTACCTATAGAGCCAATTACCTATACTGCCTATTGGTGCTGGAGGTCTGGTGTTCTTCCAGTAAGCAGCAAATATATTAAAGTGGCCATTTTTTCTTTTACAGAACTATGACTCTTTCAAACTCTCTGTTGTCTGCAGCACTTGAAGGTCTCCTATTCGTACTCCTCTGTGCTGACCTTTGGAGGCTGTCGAGATGACTTCATGATTGTAGTCAGTCAAATGAAAGAACGGAGTTCTGGAAAAAGCCGCACTGAAAAACTCCTTTTCGCAATGGCAATTCCAAAGGTAATTACAAAATGAACAGTGAGTTTCTTTCCGGCTGGCAGCATCACAGCTGGGCATTTTGTACAAGCCCTGGGGAGTGATACTTGTGGCTGCTGCACTAGCTATATGCATTCCATAAATCCCTTGTAAGCTGGAACCTTTAATCAAGAGACTTAATCTTCCTCTTAAAGATAGACCTTCATTTAAAAACCAAACAATTCCATGTGAGAAACCCATTTCCAAAAGTTATTCAGTCAGTAGGTTCTAAAAATCAAAGGGCACTCTTACCTCTAATTGACTTACAGTTAATAATTTTCTTTTTTCCCTAGATTGTTGAAGCAACACTTCTTATTGCCAGCTATATTAACTACCATGCGACACCTTCGCTCCTGTCTGCTACACAGCCCTCCCGAAGCAAAACACCTGCTAACAAGCTCTGGGAGACTGAAAGTCGGTGCTTTTTTCCTTCCATGCCCCGAAGCACTAAGGGGCCCACCCTGCTCTGAGGGCTCATTCCAAATGACTTCGGGCTTTTGTTTGGTTGGTTGGTTGGTTTGATTGTTGCTTTTTGGGGGTTGGGTTTTTGAGTTTTTTGGGGTGGGGTTTTTTTTTTGCACTGCTCTGTATGGAATTGCAGACTGCTATGATTTTGCTGGTGACACACCTTTTTCCATAACAATAGATAAAGCTCCTTAGTGTGGGTGGAGGCAATGTCCTTTCTCTTAAACAAACAAAAAAAAACAAACAAAAATTTGATTTTGGGGACTGTGCAGGAGCTTCCTTTCCATGCCATACTCCATCCAAAATACCATGTCTCAGGTCATTTGCCTGCACAGTGCTCCAGTCGCACTACACCTGCTCTCTTTCCTTGCACCCATTCTTCTTCCATCTCCTGATCTTGTATGTGCTTGTAAGCAAAGCAGTGTTTTCTTTGATCCCTCCCACTTTCGGCTTTTCGCCTGCCTTTAGATCATTGTACACCCTGTGTCTGGAATCTCAGTCCAGGTCTTAAAACCCTTACTGACCTCTCTTCCTCATCATAGCTCCTTTCAGTTATTATCATTATTTCCAATAATCTGTTTGCATCAGTCTCTAACTTGCTTGCTTTTTACCTGAATCAGACTGCAACCTCTGCAAGGCAGATTTGAGTGGTATATAGGCTTGAATCTGGCTGCAGCAGGCTGAGCAGACAGTCCTATTAAAAGTAAAAATGGGTGGTAATGGATACTGTGGCATGTGGCATGAACCCTGTACAAGGATGCATCCTGTTGACTGCTGCCTGCATTAGGAGCTGCCTATCCCTGCACCATAAACTAGATTTACACTGCAAAGGCTATGACTGGTGTAAAGATTAACATGACATAGTTTGATCAGGTAGTTTGGACATAACTTCACCTCTATGCTCTGGTTGTGAATAGCCATCATATTAAAGTTTTTACCAGTGTTTAAATTCAATGTTGCCACTCCCAGAAAAACTATTAAGATACTATCTTTTTGCAGAGACTGCAATAGTTTTCATGCAACTGCTTAACACAACCAAGAGGACAATTTAATTTTCCTTAGAGCTATAATGACTCCTCCCTGAAACTGATGCTAAAATTGAAAGACACAAACTTTCAAAGTCCTTGCTGCAGATGTGAAAGAAAGAAGACACTGTTGAGAAGGAAGAGGAACTAAACTGACGAGTAATTCCAATGCAAGTCAAGGGTAATTTCAGACCTGAAATACGGAGTATAGAATAAGAGTTCAGTGGTACTCAAGAATATTTTCAACTCTATTTAAGGATGGAAACCTAGTGTCTTTGCATGTTGAGGACTTGGAACGTCTAGGACTGGAACTGTGCCAGATGATGCCCTAGTGCCTACAGGACTGATGCATTTCGTGAGTCGATGCTGTTCTACGCAATAGGTGAACACTAGATCTCTGCTGCAGGGCCAAATGTGTCACGTGTACCACTGTCAGACAAGCACTTTCAAAGACTCTGTTAATCACTCTTGTAGATGTTTTGAGAGAAGTTTGAAACTGCACACAATCTCAGACAAAGGAAGACAAGGCAAGCAAATTTTGTACTTCTGTCTTTCAGCAACTGGAACAGATCTTCCCAAACTAGCTCTGCCATTCCGAGTTGACAGAAGCTGCTCCTTTCAAACTCCTGCTTCCTTCATGCTACTGTAGCAAGGAGGAGGTAGTCAGCAAATGTGTATTCAAGTATTGTTCTTCTGACTTTCCTATAGAATGGGTTTTTTTTAATCTGTTTCAAAGGAACTTCATTATAATTGAGAAGGCTAACAAATGAAAGAAAAATAGCAATTCTTGAAAATTTTAATCTATGTGACTTGAGTAAACTGTTTTGATAAGCATTCTAAAAAATCTAAGGAAGAAGTAACTGCACTTTCAAAAGTACCATGTGCAACTTCGTAATAATTACGAATTCATGGGCAACATTCCCAAATTACAACAGTGTGAATCCAACCATTAGAAAGAATTCAGCAATAGCAAACCAATGCTATTCAAAAATGAACAAGCCAACCATACCAGTGTTTTTACTCCCTAGTACTTGAAACACCCAACTGATGCACACAGCAGAGCTGATACATCAAGAAGTTTGTGTTTCATGCTTATGGTGGGTGCAAAACCACAAATTAAAGGAGCATGGGACAGACAAAAATTGAGGGGGGGGAAATTTAAACCAAACCAAAACCACCCCATGGTTGGTTGTGGAAATAATACGGCAGACATACAACAGGAAAAGATTGTATGAAGTGACCCGATTTGCACATACAGTAATGTACCTGCTTGTTATGAATTTAAGGACCATCCCTTGAAGTTACAGAAAAGGGTAGAAGCTTTCTGAGCCAAAAACAATTTTGAGAAGGTATTTAGTATTGGGTTTTTTTCCTTAGATACTTTGCCGTGACTATATATCCTGATAGAGTGGTCAGTAGTGTGTATTTCTTCTCTCTCTCTCTGCCCTCCCCCCACTATGCACGCAAAGAGGGATCTTAGTATAGCTATATCAGTTTGAATAGAGAGAGCATTATTCTTCCCCTTGCCTAACCATTCCTCCTCTATCTGAGGGTCTGTTTGGCAGCCTGCTTCTTGTATCCCACTGGTAACAAAGCTGCTTCAGAATAAGCTGAGCTGTCATTGGGGCTGGGGATGCACAAGACATAAAAGTCTCCAGTTCACAGGTGGGAGGCTGTACTTACCTTACAGTACTAACACTCGTGGCCTTAGAGACTTGTACCAGGGTGAACAGGAAGCAGAGACGTTGAATAAGCAAGAGCTGTCCTGAAGCTCATTATTTTCTGCCATAACTGCACTTTAAATTGAGAAGCATGGCATAGAGAACTTTTTTTTCTTCCTTATTTCTTAAAAATATTCACCAATACTTGAGTATTTCAGGGACCACCCCACTCTGATGGATGCACATATACCTCCTATTTATAGCTTACCTGATTTTAACCAACCAACTAATCTTGTGTATATATCTGTGTTGTATGATTCTTTGGTAGAGAAAACAATTTTTATTTTAATCAATGCTTCTGGCAACGACCACTGCTGCAGCATAGAATGACATGACAAAAGCCTTTGTTTTCCTAACTGCTGTATGTATGTAAAAGGCTGTCTGGGAGATACTGTGAGATTTCTGTTTGTTCTTAATAAAATGCAGTTATCATGAATTAAACTGTATTATTCTCAGAATGAAAGAAACTATTTTAAAAGCCAAAATAGTCTTAATGTAAACAAAAATGGACAAAGATTGTGTCTGGTATCCAGGCACGTAGCTGGTGCGAACCTGCCCTAGTCTGAGTCCTTATTTCTCTCTGCTGATCTTCTCTCAGCTTTAGAGGATGACTAAAGTGCACTCCCATGGGCACAGGGTGTTCACTCCTTCAAAAGATGGCTGAAACGATCTTCCAGACTTCCTCCTGTGACACAGCTACTTGGTTATTTCTTCAGTGCACGTTCTCAAGATCTCATGGGATTTTTACAGCATAGTCAATGTTCCCAGCACACTCTTAAGCCCAAGACTGTCCACTCTGCTGAGACATCATTTATTTTCTGATGCATTTTCCCCATGGCCCAGCGAATCTTCCTGCTGCTCTACTGCTACTCAAGGGCCTTGACCATTTCTCTTCCCCATGAAGAAATACAACGTGGCCAAAACACGCCCTGAGCCATACGCAGCTCAAGCATACCACATGGTTCTTAGTCAAAGGACCTCCACTGTAGTCATTTACAGTCACACTCCCAGGGCCTGCCACCGTTGTTGATAGACAATTTCTGCTCTTGCCCCAGCACCCACCATTCCCAGTTCTGCCTGGACTTGCAACCAAACACAGTCTGCATCAGGGTGCAGCTTCGCTAACTTCAGAGAGACCTACCAACTTACATTAGGGCAGCACTGGAACTAAAAATCTGGCCAAGTCCAATATTTAAAGTATTTAGGAGAAATAAAACCATACAAAAAATTAAGTAACCTAGATAACATTCCCCAAAAGCCGGTGGCACATCGCCAAGGTGCTGCCTTTCACTTGGACAACGAGAATACTTCCTGCGACATGAGCTAACCTGTGTCTTTCAAACTTTATGGCACCATGAAAAAAATAAATCCCCTTGTCTCTACCATACTGCATGATGGTATATTGCCACGTTTTAATTACAGATTGTGTAGAAAAGCATAATATAGCATTGTATGCAAATTAAGCATGGCCCCAGGCTCCTGCCAACTTGCTGGTTTAGCTCTTGTTTTGACATTTCAATTGTCTCAGTTATATTACTAAAGAGTCATGGGGAAAAAAAAAAAAGAGAGAGAGAAAAATACCAGTTAAAGGTTACAGTAACTTTTAGCTTGTCAACAAAGAAGAACTTCCCAACCTGAGGTTACTCCCCAGGGCACAGATCAATAAAACTTTATTCACATAGTCATTACCATCATTTTCAACAACACATTTTCCTCATATTCTCAGAGCCTTTTCTGTGGCCCTTTGAACACCACATCTTTTCCATGTCCTGTGTCACCAGCCTCCTGCCCCATTCAGCAATGGGTCCACATCTTCCCTGTCTTCCTCTTGCTACTTATGTACTTACAGAAGCCCTTTTTGTTGCCTTTGACATCCCTCAACAGATTCAACTCCAGGTGGGCTTTGGCCTTCCTAACTGCATCTCAGACAGTGTTGCTGTATTCCTCCCCAGTTACCTGTCCCTGCTCCCACCTTCTGTATACTTCCTTTTTGTGTTAAAGCTTTACCAGGAGCAACTTGCTCATCCAGGCAGGTTTCCTGGAGTTTTTGCTTGACTTCCTGTTCATTGGGATGGAATGTTCTTGAGTTTAGAGGAGGTGATTCTTGACTATCATCAGCTTTCCTGGAACCCTCTGCCCTCTAGGGCCCCATCCCATGGGACTCTTTCAGGCAGATCCCTGAAGATGTCAAAGTCTGCTCTGTTTATTTCATTAAACATAACTGAATGCAACAGTATATTTTAATTTTCTGTTATTTTGTTTCTGAAATTCTCCTGTGTATCAGGGTTACCAGCCCAGACCACACATCAGCTTTGGTATTTAGAGTGGTATATGCTTTTTTCAAACAAAGGGCTAAATAGAAACAAAAAAATGTATATTTTTGGCAGTCTGGCCAAGTTTATGAGTTTATCATAATCTTCAGATCCACAAAAGAGTAAATGTTTGATGCATGTTCCCTTTGCCCTATTTCCTGATAATTCTTTTCTGGAGAGGCAAGAAAAAAAACTGTTCTGAGTCTAAAAAGTTCTGCTCACCTGTCATCGTAGCAGAGGATTTCAAGGCTCACTTCTGTGCTTGAGCTGACATTTTCTGTGACAACTCTATGAGTCTGTGTGGGCCTTTAGCCGTAACATCACTGTATTGCTGCACCACCTACTCATCTAATTAAAAAAAAGCCATGGGGCAGTTCTGCTTGCTTTTCCATGTGTCCCTCTGAGCCCTTCTGCAAGTTTGCTGCCTTGTTGGGTTTTTTTACTATTTTATTCCACTTGATTGTGGAGCTATCTTCCTCTGCTCCAGGATTTCTTGACAACTTTTGTACACTTCTATCAAGCAGTCCAGACGTGGCTTGGAGCTCTAGAATTTAAGTCAAACAAAGAATCAGGCTCTAAATTACGTGTAAAAGAGCTGGAAAGCTTTAACTTCCCACTAGTGAGATTATTAGTCAGAGAAAGGAATGTGGAGACAGCTGAAGCTGACACAAAGCTGACTATCAGAAGCTTGCATGTATAATGAATGCAACAGCAAGCTATCTGTAGTGCATTAGCTTTCTCACATTAAGTCAATGGAGAATAGATTTCCCTTTTACATGTTTGTTGAGAAATAATCCATCAAACTCCAGGAGGTGTTTGATGTAAGCTGGTGATATGGGAATGCACAGCCATTCCATAAGCTATAACTTAGCTGCTCTGTGATGAAAAACACCAGTCCCTAAAGCTGCCAAGTCAAAACATGCAGCATTGTTCTGCAGTTAGCCTGAATCTCCCACCAAATCAGAAATCCTCCCCGTTCTCAGCTCACAGTGGCAGCGTGGAAGAACGTCCACACCTCCCAACCCATTAACCTATCTATTAGGCCATACTCCCTCTAGGGACCTACCAAACAGCAGACTTCCATACACTAATCCACCACCCTAGAAGACCTCCACCCTGACAAATCTACCTTCAGGACAGGGCATTTAGACACCTGGCCCTTGGCCTCTGCTAGTACTGCCAACAAAAGGACAACAGAAGGTTAACTGAAAACATCAATTCCTTTCACACAAGCAGCGAATGGTGGTCAAAGTATAATGATTTTCCATCACTTCTAACCTGGACCAGATTAAAAACAGCAAGGAGGTGAAAGTTTCCCAGGCCCACAGTCCCTATGGTCCCATGACTTTTGAGCTCCCAAAACAGCATTACCGTGTAAAGTCCATCAAATGTCTCCCCTTGCAAGTGTTGCTTAAAAGAACAATAGGTCAATTCAGCGCAGAAATGCTCCTGGGCTCAGTGACATGGTAAATTGTATTTTTGAAGTCTGACATAACTTAGAGGAACTCAGTGAAGGAGACACTATAAAGTTACTAATTACTGCTCCTTCAAAACTAAGTAACATACTAACTGGCATGTTAAAGTGAGAATTACTGACAGGTAATGAATTGCAAACTGACACAGCTCTTCCTGTACCTCCTTTCCTGGTGGAGTCAACTCTACCAGTACTAAGATACTTCCAGGAAAATAAAACTGTTCAGAGTTGAGGTAGAAAAAAACCAGAGAAACTACAGAAATGCGAGGCAGCATCTCTGAAGCTGGAAAGGAGCATGTATAACTAAAACCAGGTTCCTGATTGCAGCTTTCTGGAATTTACTAGTTGTTGATTTCCAGCAAATCCATTTTTTCTCCCTTGACTATATGTGAAATGCTTGATTTATATTATGGCTAGTAAATGTCTTTATAATTGTGGGACAGAGTTAGCAGCAAGTATCAATGGAATAGTCTATTTATACCCCTCAGTATTTAGCTGAAGACTATCTGTATCCAGTCATAAACTGGATGTGGACTACAAAATGACAGCCACCAGCAGCAGGTAAATTAAGAAGGACAGAGGGGGCTATAAACCTCAGCAGTCTAAGATGTGAGGTACCTCTGTACTGCTTACCACCACTCAAGGATCAGGGCATTGTTGTGTTAGGCATGTACATACAGAAAGAAAATCCATCTCAAAAATGGGATTATGAACAGTAAGCACAAGTTGGCAAGGGAAGAGAAAGGGGAGACAGGGTAATGGTAGAGCAAACAAGTTACTACACATTAAGCAAATTGCTCACAGCTTGTACTGTGATCTTTGTCAACAGGTGAGACAGGGGAAGTCATTCTAATGCCAAGAACATTTTTGGCACACAGAGCTGAGAGAAAAAACAGCTGCAGCACAGTGCCATAGTTATGATGGTAACACTGAGCATAAGACTACACAGAAAGCTGTATGAGTCCTCAGTACACTATGTGAGCCAAAGACTTGTAGTTCATGCAAACTCCTGGCTGGGTTCAGATTTACACAGCTCCCTGTTCTTTGAATGGAGGACAAATGAAAAAACCATCCCGGGTACGTAGTTCTATCAGACTTCTAATACCACCCATTCCACAATACTGTCAGACCCACCCTGGAGGCCCACTGAGGGAACAGCAACTGTCATCAGCTACCTGTAGTGGAATAAAGATAGGCTTAGACAACTGGCACACACACACAGACCACAGATCTGGATTTCTCCACCATTCAGTCAAACTCACCTGAAAGAGTGGCACAACCTCAGATACTCCCTGAGGATCTCCAGGGTCCTGGAGGAGGATGCACAGGTAGTAGATCACTTTTTGCTACAAGACAAACAGACAAAATCATTGGAGTTTGAAAATGCTATCAATGTGCCTGGAGTTACCACAGAAAGAGGATCTGTTTCAACTCACTGGGCTGAAGGCCAATCGCCCCAGGCCACAGTCAAGCCTACAAATTTGTATCTATAGCTTTCCTCCCTTCACACAATAAAAAAACAATTTTACCTGTGTTTTCTTCTATTAAATTTTTAACCTGAAAAGAACACATATATGCTGGAAGGGTAAGGTCTGCTTTTCTACAGAAGCCTTGCAGAATACCCCAGCAATAGGAAAAATTCTCTCTTGTGTTCTCTATCTTCTTATCTCCATCTTGACTACTTATGGAGTTTGGCATCAGGATTTGTACAACAAAAGGAACTTGTACACCAGGAACTGTACAACACAAAGAACTAAAACCACTAGCTCAGCATTAGTGACATTATCTAAGGGATGGATTTGGCTTTTTGGAGGTTATTTGTTTGGCTTGAGATCTCCTTTAAAGGTGACAGAACAGGTAAGAGAATAAAGAAAGAAATATGAAACAACACTCCTGATGTCCATAAAGCTATGGATGGTGCTGTGTTTAACTGCTCTGGCAAATTACACTCATGAAAATATACTGGATGTGAGTGTGCCCACAGGTACAGAAGAAAGACTGTGTATGATTACCATATGGATGGCTTCATTGATAACCACATCCTTCACGTGACCCATCTCAATGAAGGTTGTGCTTTCCTTCCCTGAAGCATAGGATGAAGTCACCTGAATGCCGAGTGAGCCGATGACCAGTAGGGATTCCTGGTCAATTTTCACAAAGTGCAGGTATGTGATCAGGCCGATCAGCGTGAGGAAGATAGCAGCAGAAAGCACCATGCTATTCTGTAACAGAAGCCAAGCAAAGACAGAGCTCTGGTCTTACAATTAACTGAACACAGCTCTAGAGAAAGTAATATTGCACAGTAAATTATAATATTAAAGCTACAGTTACAAGGCAATTTTATCTAGGTAGAGTCCTTTTATACACATATATCAGCCAGCCAGGTGAAATGTGATCTAAATCAGTCTTCACAGTACAGTCTGAAAGAATTGGGAGCTGAAACTGAAAACTGCAAGAAAATTCTATTCCCTTAGCCCAGAAATCTCAACCAAAACCCTTCCTGCCTTAAATACCCATCTAAAGAACATTTGCTTTCTCCTGTGCTTTGTCTGAGTGCGAACGTCTTTTGCATGCTGCAATCTTGAGATTGCTGTTATATAAAATAACTGATGACACTGTAGACAATAGTAAGTCATCTGAAGGCCTGGTAATAAATCCTAAAGGTCCATAAACTACAACCTATTCCTGGGACACATTTTAGAGATCTCCAGGCCACATACCCATGAATCAAAGTTATAACTGACACTTCCTAAAGGACCATAACTGCATGGCCCTACCACTCAAGCTGGGCCTATATCAGCACATGAGGTAAAAAAGCCATGACAACATTCAAACAGAAAGGATAAAGGATTTCTCTGAAAGTTTGTCATCATGGGAAAAAAAACACCCATGAATTACATACTCTGAAATCCACAGAGTGAGAGACTTTCAGATCTGGTTTCCTGGAAGAAAGGAAGAATTGCAGTCATTTGCATACCAGCTGCATGAGCATGTGTAAAACCAAGTAGGAGGGCAGTGGGTGGTAACCACTGGCTGAGGTGTATGCTTTTGTAAAAAAAACCCCTCGAACACAGCTTCCCTTCCAGCTAGAGCAACATGAACCATCTCTTTGTCTCTGAAACCTGCAAACTGACTTACGTCGCAGTCTCCATCTTCATTCCTTGTGAAAGATTATTGAAAAAATTGAAGTGCAGCAGTCATAGCACTGGTCACAGTGACTAACTTCTTCGGTCAAGCTACTGACTTCAATTTGGAGCTAACTGGCCTGGGTCTACAAGCTGGTCCTTCCCTGCAAGTATGGGTCACAGATCAGATATCTAAACTAATACTTCTGGATTTGTCAGCAGCTTTTGAAATCCATACTGCCAAGGTCTTACTGCTTCAGCTGTGAAACGTGAGCAAGTAGACAGTCACCATGCAGTGCTCTCTTTGAGTGGTTCCGGAAAATCCCTTTGGGGATTAACACTCACTCACCTTTTTCTATATATCGTTTATTCTAGATTCCCACAACGCATCTCTCCATGTCAACATCTGTTATTTGGACTCACAAGAATGCGCTAAGCATCACTCAACACCCATACGTACACCAACCCTATTTGGCAAGAGGCCACAAAACAACAGAGGCATCCAAGAAGCCACTAAGAGCACCCAGGCTGCATGCAGCCTGTGGGCCCTCAGACGCTGGCTAGCACAGCTCTCTCTTTTTCACCACATATGCTTCATAATCTACTACCTCGGCATTCCCAGAGCATGGAGGGGGCCCAGGATACCTGGAATGGCCTTTCCACTGGCTCTGGCCCACGTTGCCCATGCCCTAGGAGCAGCTCGGGGAAGGCTGCACGGCTCCCTCCAGGCTTTGGGGACACACACTGCCACCGAGTCTCTCGGATGCCAATCACAGTCCCCAGCTACCTCACAGTATTTCGGCGGGACACAGGCTCAGGGGCACAGCCGTCTCAGGGTCGGGCCCCCGGGTCACCCCTCGGCGTTGGAGGCGCGGAGAGGTCTGAGGGGCGGCGGGAAGGGGCGAGGCCGGTGCGCCGCGGCCCGGGGGGTGGTTGGTACCTCGCTGAGCACGAAGAGCCCGTAGGCCGCCAGCCAGACGGCGGAGGTGACGGCGCTGAGCGAGCGAAGCTGCAGGCGGGGGCAGCGCACCGCCAGCTCCCGGCAGGAGGCGCTGTGCTGGCGGCACCGCAGCGCGATGGGCGCCCCCGACGCGGAGCGGTACCACCGCTCCTCCATGCCGCCCTACCGGAACCACCGAAAAGCAGCCTAGAACGGCCCGCCCGGCTCGATGGTACGGCCCAGCTGCGTACTTCCGGCGCTTGGCTCCCCGGCGCGGGGGTGGTGCGGCCAGCCGGGCTGCCTCTGCTCCGCCAAATGGCGCCTGCCCGGCAGCCTCCCGCCCGGTGGGCATGCTGCCGTGGGGTGCCGGCCCCGCTTTGTCCCGAGGATGCTGCCTCTGTCGTGTCTTGCTTGGTTAAACCTCGCCAGGCGTCTTTCCTTAATCCTCATCGACTTCAGGAGCTTCTGCTGTTCGCAAATATTGATAATTCACTGCTTGCTTCCTCCGTTTTTTTAATAACGGTTTTAAACGACACAGCTTTTAGTGGTGGTGTGTCTGTCTCATGCCATGATGAAAGGGGGGGGGTGTCCCCCACTTGCCTTTACCGAAATTCCTACTACATAAATGTAGCTATTTGTCTGTACCACCCTTTACTACAAGCTTTTTTGTTTTTTCCCAGTAATTTTTTTTTCAAAGTTTAAAATGCTGTCTTTGAAGCATCTGATAAATCAGAGACTTGGCTTTGTGTACAGAGATGTAATGAGTCTTCTTTTGTGTTCTCTGCAATACTTCTCAATTGCTACTTCGTATGACTTGCCTGGCAGTGACATAAAGCTCTGCAATTTCCAAACCATCATCTTAACTCCTTTGCGCTTTGTATTTGTTCCCCCTCTCCCACAGTCCTGGAGTGTGTCCGTTAGCTTTAATTGCAGACATCATCTTTTCTGTGAGCAATTTACTTCATGGTATCTTCAGAGCTCTTGGGTGGATACTATATACACAAACCTGTTATCTTGTTCTTGTAAGGACAGCAAAGGAGTCTTTAACGGACACGAGAAACCAAGGGGCATTGAAGAATGACTACCAAGATGGTTGGCACTAGCGGAAGACTTCTGCAGTATGTCCAGGATTGAACCGTGACGCAAGAGCCGAGGTGAGGGAGGGAGCTCTGCAAAGGTGAGATGGCCTGGAGATGAAAAAAATAAGACAATGAATTGCAGAAACGGAGGAGAAAATGTTGACATTAAAAAGAGTGTGAAAGAAGTTTATAGATGGAGTGAAAGTTGAAAAACCAACGAACTGAAACCAGAGTTCAAGTTTTTTTGAAAAGGGAAGAAACGTTTGAAAGGACAGGTAGAAGAAGAAAAAGCAATGTGAAGAGTGAGAAGGTCAGTGACAGGAGGGAGAAGTTTGAGCTCCTGCAGGAGTGGTAACTCACGTTAACAAAAAGACATGGCAAGTTACCAAGATAGAGGCGAGGAGAGGACTTGGAAATCTTAAGAGGAAAAACCAAGTGTGTGGATTTTTTTTTTTGCGTCACTAGCAGGTCACAGTTTAACCACGTTTGCGCCCTGTCATCTCTCTTCTCATGAATGCTGCCAGCCTTTCCTTCAAACACGTATGTAAGGTTGCACATTTGACAGTAGGAATCATGTTGCCTTGTCAGTGAGAGGAAAGATGGGAGCATTTACTAGTTTTAAAATTATTTCTTCATCTGTAATCCTTCAAATATGGTGTGAAGAGGAACAGCGAGAGCTTTTCAGAACTTGTAAGTCATCTCAGGCCAAGACACCCTGAGATCAGATATTTGAGGCAGATGCTGGAGAGGTGGCTTTTTTAATGATTTAGCAAGGTTACTGGATGAAGAGCGTCACCCCAGTCTTTCTTCAGTCAAGCCAAGGAGTGGCGTTCCTGCGAGGGGCTCTTGGGAGCTCAGTGTGGCCAGCCAGGGAGCTCGGGTGAGCGGGTGTTTTGCCCCCGGGCCAGTTACAGGTGCCACCATTTCAGGCTAAGATCTGTCCCCTCAGGGCCTGGTCTCTCTCTCTCTCTGGCCGAAGGGGGATCACCGAGGGAAGGGGTATTCCCAGAGACCTCTCCCAGCCTACTGTGCCGCTGCCCCCCGCCCCGGGCCTGGCCGGTGATTCGTGCCAGTCCTCTCGGCAGGCTGAAGAGAGCCGGCGTTGCGCCCTACCCCGGGGGACGGCGTGCAGGAAGCCGTGAATGGACCGCCGCCACGGGGTAGGCCTTGGCCGCTCTGCTGCCACCGGCAGCGCGGTGAAGCAGCCCAGGGTTCTCGCAGGGAGGTGGCAGTTGGGAGTGGAAAAACCCGGCGAGGAGGAAGAGGAGGAGGAGGACCGGGCGCGGCGTTAGTCCGCGGGAGGTGTGAGGCCGAGCGGGAGGAGAGGGAAGGGAGCCCCGGGGGCGGTGCGGGGCGTTGGCCGTTGCGGAGAAGCCGTTGGCCGCCCCGCTCTACTGAGCCCACCCCGCCCCCCTGATCTCTCCCGCTCCACCCGGGCTGTCGCGCGCTGAGCCGCGTGCGCCGCGGGGGGCGGGACACACCTCCGGGCGCGCGCGCTGCCGTTGGCCGGGGAGGGAGGCGGGGACCCGGCTCCGGGCCGCGGCGCGCGCGGGGCTGGCGCTCGTTAAAAGGAGCGGGGCGGCGGCGGCCGGCATCGTGCGGTGTCTCCGTGGCGCTTCCGTCATGACCCTGCGCAGCAGCTTCGCCCGACTCCTCTGCAAGCAGGCGGACGCGGGGCTCCGGCTGCCTAAGCAGGCGCGCTCTGTGGCGCTGGTGGGCGCCCCGCTCTCCAGGGGGCAGGTGGGCATCGCGGCCGGGGCAGCGGGGGGGGGGCGGGGAGGAGATGTGCCCTCCGCCCCACCGAGGGGGCAGGTGGCTGCCGCAGCCGCTCGGCTCCACTCTCCTCCCCTCGGCCGGGCTGGCGTACCTGACTGCACGCAGCGCTGGCTAACGTCTTCCCCTTCTCTTTGTCTCGCAGAAACGGCGGGGAGTGGACCACGGCCCCGCTACCCTCCGCGCCGCGGGGCTGGTGGAGCGCCTGGCCGGGCTTGGTGAGGCACGGCGCGGCGTCGGGGGCTTCACCGGCGGGTTGTGGGGGGCGGAGGGGTCTGCGGGACTGCCCTCGGCTTCCCCTTCCCCTGACAGGGGGGTATCCCTTTCACGGCTTGTTTCGGCGAGGCGTGACTCAGCCGCTCGCTGCGAGCCCGGGGAGGGTGGGGTGAGGTGGAAACAGTTCCTTCCAGTGAATCACGAAGCCCAGAATGCCCCTGAGCCGCCGGTGCCCGCGGGAAGGCGATGCCTGCCGCCTTTCTGCCGCATCGGAAGGAGGCTTGTCGCATACCAGCTTGCGCGGGCCGTGCGGCCGTTCCCCCCCGTGAAGCGTCCGACGGAGCGCACGGCCGCACCGGGGCCTTCGTGGGGTTCCCCGGGACAAAGCGGGGCCGGCTTTCCCGCCCCCCTCTCGGGCCTCCCAGGTGTACCCGCATGTCCGCTGTGTTGGCACACGGAGCGCCTTGCTGGCGTATGGCGTGTGTGCTGCTCCCGTGTTGACATAAGAAAAGCTAGAGAAACGTCAGGCCATTTAAAACGTTATGCGCGCTCAGCGTATCCAGTCAAGTAATACCCTGGGGTATATTCCTGGATTTCTCCCATCGTGTGTTTTTCCTCATTCACTACCAGCTACTTAACTTGTTCCTAAAAAATACTTGTATGCTTTCCAGTGATGAAATTCAGAACCTTCTGGAGAAATCCTCATATTTGCGTATGAGGTCTTGTCTGAAGTTTGCTTTGAAAACACTTGCAAATAGCACTGTGTAAACGGAAAGTTTCTGGTCTTTTCACTGTTACCACTACTGTTATTCAGGCAAATCCATGCGGTTATTTGTGTTTCAACTTCTCACATCTGTTGCTTCTGCAAGCTGAGACCTGCAGAAAAGTGTATCACAGTTATTAGAAAACAGGACATGAGGGGCAGAAAGTTGTAAACTGGAACTCTTGTCTTGGAGAATCTTTAATCCAAAACGTGTTACTGAAAACTGTATGATGGGCGATGGGCATGGATTGCAGGGGTGGACCACAGGAAAAAACCTATGTTATCTACTCTATTGCGTGACTAGTTTCAGCGGAGTTTAGATGGGTACAGAGGAAAGATAATTGCCTAATAGCCCTCTAGCAAATGTATTCTGAATTATAAGACCTCTTTAAAACAGAAGCTATTGTTCTGTGCAGCCCTGTAGGCTTATGCTGCATATCTTATGATTCAGAAGCTGAAAAGTCACAGTTTGCAATCAAATGAGTAGGCATTCTTTTCCTGTCTTGTTTTGTGCAACGTTGAGACGTATGCCGTCGTGGCAATATTTGAATTCTAGTGAGCATGATCTATAACCTCTACAAACATAGAAGAGGGTGTCTAAAAGAGGTCTTAATTACTGGAATAAAAGCAGGTCTGGATGTTACTGAGCCTAGAGTTAATTTAAAACTAACAAGTTACCAGGTTTGAAAGGAGGATATTACTCTAGACAAGACTGTAGGCAGCATTTTATTTTTATATCGATGGCAGAATTTTATACTGGAAGGCTTGGGGTTTTCTTTCAAGTAGTTCAGATCTAATACTGCCATTTTGTAAGAATTCTTTTGAAAAAACCCAAACAAACAAAAAACAGAAGAAAATGCGTTTGCATGACACAAGCTTACTTCGATAGGAACTCGGAGAAGGTAGAATTAAAGGAAAATACAAGTCCTTTATGGATTCCAGTAACAAAGAGTTGTGGGGATAGAAATGAAGCAAGCTAAACTAAACACTAAGTGGAAGGTGAAAAGTGCTTCCACTGTTTAAATTGCTTATAGACTGTTTACTCATTAATCAATAATGCACATGGAGATACTGTCTTGCTGTTCTTTTATAATTTTTAAAGGCTCTGGGATTTCTTCCTCCTGCAGTTTCAGTTTCCTATTGCTGACATACTCTTCCACTGGGGTGGGGTTTATTTTTTTCAGTTGGTGTTGATGTTTATTGCTGCTTAAATGTCTGCAGCTCTCTTACGAATAGGTTCAGATGGCACATGAATTGTAACAGGTTCTGCTGTGAGGGCCCATCCTGAAACAATGACAGCCACCAGCATACATAGAGGAGTTGTTTATCTTGCAAAGACAATCTGCCTGAGGGTAGGGTGGTAGATTGAGGAGGACACTACCATGTAGCCTTTTGTATTATGCACATCTATTGTTCATGGAAACTGAAAAAATTATTGTTTTTGCATGGGGGCTGTTTATTTTTCTTCCCTGGGCTGGCAGGATAGCTTTGCCTCTAGTAGTGCCATTGCTTGGACTCCTGTGGTACGCTAAACTGGCACTAAAATTTTAGCTGTTTTCTTCTTTGTCTTTCTAAGACTATGAATTCTCTTTTCATATGTTGACGAAAGCAATAGAGCCACAGTAATATTCTCATTATTAATTTGGATATTCTGTTTATCTGTTATGTTAGAAGAATTAAATATTTTCTTGGGACCTTGTTGCATGTTCTCCAGGAGCAGGTAAATGATGCTGCAGCTGATCAGGTTTCTCCTTTAAAAAGAAATATCATTTATCTAAGATACAGGGCCTCTGTTCTCCCATCTGTATTGGCAGCTTCTGAAGCATTTGTGTCCATAGGGTCTGTGTGTATGGCTGTTTGTGCTTGTTGTTGCATGCACCCATTCCCCCTGGGATGTGAGGGAGTGCTATAAACATGATTTTCTTTGCCATTACAAGCTTGGAACCAAACATGAGGCCAGCTGTGGAATGATGCTTCTCAGCAGAAGAGCGAGGGTGGATTCTGGGCGGTCTCAGGAAGTATAGATGAGGGAAAGAGGCAGTGTTCATGTAATGAACACTATATTAGCAGTAACTCTCAAATAAAATTGTCCTCACTTGTTTCAAGTGGAAGAGACTTCTGGTGACCAGATTCTTCTGCTTGCCTGAAAGTGTAAAGTTTGATTTATTAATTTTCAATTTGTGTATTCACACTCAAATTGACATCAAATGAAGATGCTCTGAAGTATCCTTTAAAATGTATCATTCAGATAGTAAGGTGTGTGCACTGCATTGGTTTTAGTCTTATGTGTATATGCTTTGTTACTCTGAATATCGAGCAACCATATGGCTCTTCATGTTTGTATGTCCGATTTAATGACTTCCGTTGACAGTGCTCAAGCCACATCAGAGAGAGTGAGAATACTAGACCTTTGTTTCCTCCTTTTTGTGCTGTTTTGCTTTTTGCTTTCACTGCCTGGTATCTTTGGGAGGGAATTTTATAGTTCCTTTCACCCTACTTTTTTCTTCCATAGTCCTGTTGCAGTGTCCTGAGCTGCTACTCCATTTTCTACTTTTTGTGGGGGGATCCCTCTTGAAAGAGACTGTGACTCTACCTACATGGTATGATAAATTCTTGGCTGCCTAAAATGATGACTGCCTATGAACAGCTTGTTTATGCTTAGGCTGAAATATGAGGAGGGAGCTCAGAGGCAGATGGTATCACTAGTCTGTACCAGACTGTCAGAGATGAATCTGAGCCACTAGCTTGACTTTTATCCCCTTGTTAGAAGCAGAGAGAACACTGTTATGTGTTGGTAGTAGCTTGAGGTGTACTCAGGAGAGTTAATATAGCAGGAGTCCAGGTCCCAAGCCAAAAACAGTGGGTGTGCAAGTCTGTAGCAGGGATAATTGAAAAATATAACTGACTGAGCCTGTGGGGCTTTTTAATCACCTTGGTGATGTTTGTCTTTTGGCTTTGCTTCTTCTCCTAAGGGAAACTAAAATTTTAACACCTTAAATGACTGTTCCATCTTGCCAAAGAAGTGGAAGTGCTATGTGAAAATGGAGACCCATAACTTCCTGGCAGGGGGGAGGAAGGGGTACAAAGCTTGCAGGGCTGTGTATTGTTCTGTCAGTAAAGAGAAATGGGTGCAGTATGTGGAGGATCTTGGACTTTCAGAACTTGATCTAAACTATAGAAGATGCATAGTATGAAGTTCTTTAAAGTGAGAATTTCTTGTACCTCTCCTGTTTGCTGCAGATTAAGCAGAGAATCTGATCAAACTTAAATCCAGAGAGTTGCCTAGTCCTCTTGCTTGAAGGAGAGAAGGATCATTCTCAGATTTTTATACGTTATAGATAGCTGTTGTGTTAATTACTATAGCCATTGAGGTGACTTTGAGCACCTCTGCAGTTACTAACATGGAAACAACTTCAGAATAAAATTTCTCCCAAGTATTCATTCTTATATGTTGACTGTTGTTGATTGCTTTTTTTTTTTTTTTTGCCCTCTTTTTCTTTATTTAGAGCTGGATGTGGCTGAGTTGCTGAGTTTAGTCAGACTTTGGTTTGGATTACTCTAGAACTGATTAACAAAATTTGGATCAGAGTTGCTGGTTTGACAAGTTAGTGGACTGCAGACACATGTGGCTTACAGACAGAAGTAGAGCTAGCCTTGTCGAAGAGAATGACCATCATATTACTATTCTTTTGTTTGCACAGAACAAAGCTCTTCAGTAATAGGATTCAGGAGGTCAGTGTATTGACTCAGAAAGGAGGAATGGAGCTGTTAATCCCCACGTGATGAGATATACTCCTCCTTTGCTTAAAAACATTGGACTCCTACTGACATCTGCTGCCAAAAATAGCAATTCAATCTTGCTCGTATGATTAGTTTCAGTATTAACAATAAATCATGAAGTAGCTGCTTCTACATGTATCTCCCCTTTTTCCACCTAGAGCTTCTTGGGTGAAGAGTTTAAGAGGAAGGTAAATAGTTTTTCACTTGTGCACCAAGGTATGCATAATGAAGTACTGGTGCAAGGGTTCAGCAGATGTGGACTGACAAGTCTTACAGCTGCAGTGTTGGGAAAATAATTTTCATCAGCCCATCCAGTAAATATGTGTTTAAAGAGTTGCCTATATCCCTGAAGACTTTGATAAACTGTACCATTCTGCTTGTCCTATATTTGAATTAAGACTGGATTTAGACTGTAGTTTGACAAATACCCATTTATGTTAGAAACAAGATCTGTCAGGAATTCAGTGTTCATGAGTTAGAATCTAGTTTAGCTTTGCGATAGCTCTTACCTCAATCGTTTCTCTTCGAAGTTCAGTATTTTAAACTTTTTAAGACTTTCTAGTTTAGTAGAGCCAGTCAAATATCTTTCATCTGTAGAATTCCAAAAAAGTCTAAATTTATTGTATAGATAACATCAAGATCTGGGTTTTTTTAGCCTCTTTCCTCACATTTTTTGCTGTTGATGAAGTTGAAATGAGAGGCAGACAAAATTTTAAATAACTCCTGGCATTTTAAGCAGCATGTTGTTTAGTTAAATCTCTATTGTTGAGATGAGAAATGCTACTGTTCATGGGTTCTTTGTGATCACATCTGCTGTCTGTACTGTCAAAGCCAAGCCTATTACTTTGCTAGAAATATTCTCATGAAAAAAGGTTAGTATATAGCATAAACATCTTAGACTAACAGCTAAGTCTTCTGCCCTACAAAGCAGAAATGGGAATGCCCTTTTTTACCCAGGCATACCTTCCTCTCCTTTTTTTTCCTCCTGAAACATAACAGGGAAATGGCAGTCCTCTTTTTCCTTTCTTTCCCTTAGACACACGCGTGCACAAACATATCTGTTTAATAATATCAATAAAACATGCTTATGTAGTACTGCAGCTTATTTCTGGAACTAGAATAAATGATCTTTTATCTATACAGAGATAGAGATCCAAGGGACTCTTATTCTTGTTTCTCTCTCCAATGTCAGTTAGCCATGATTGGTTAGCTTCAATGACCAGTGGTTTGACAAAAAATGAAAGCACAGTCAAATGGACTGGTCGTAATTGGCATTTGCACCGAGTCTTTGAAATTGTGCCAGTTGTCAGAATGCACCAAGGGCAGGTGCTGCTCCATTCCGTGAGGGAAGGCAGCCAGGAGCTGACTCTGATCAGGCAGGCAGAAGGAGCCCTGCTGTGGCTTTGGAGGAGAGCTGTTTTGGGGGGGGAGTCTACTGAGGCTGTTTCTACGTCGCTTCTTCACAACAGACCGCATTGGCTAGCTCACTTTGGGCATGGGAAGCTAAGTTCCTAGAGTGGGGAGTGTCCTCTGACAGCAGTTACGGTTTATCCTTTTGAATGTTGTACCCTTTGGTATTGGCATGATTACATCTAGCCTGAGAGGTTATCAGAAAAATTCCAATAGTGAAAGTACATGGAGTCGGAGCATTCCTTGCAGTAGATCAGCTCTGATTCTCTTCCCTTCCCCATGCTGATGGAGGACACCATCTGCTTGGTTTTGCTTCAGAATGCAGAGCCTTGTGTCAGTCATTGATTTGATGTTTTGTTTGGGTTTTTTTTCCCCCCCCTTTCCCATTCAGCTGGCGCACATTTCAGGTTGTGCATTATCCATGAAGTTGGCTTTGGAAGAAACTTTGTTAATTTGGGGTAAAGTTCACTTGGTGCTTCAACTGCAATTGTTCTTCCTATCAGTTTAGTTTAAATACCTCTAAAAAATTGAGCTATGCTGATGCAGATCAGGACACCTGAATTGATTTTTTTTTTTTTTCTTCCTAATCTTTCAATAAAGGGAGATTAGATTCAAGGACCAAAGAACAGAGCTCTTGGGTGTTTTGTATTTCTTTGGTTTTATGGTGATGGCCTTCGTCCTTGATATTTTTGTATTATAAAATTTGTTTCAATACATGCCTTAGCTGAATTTCTGCACCCATAAAATTATCCCTGGATTGGAATAAGTTCAGATCACATGCTGTTTTATTTTTTTTTACCATGAATGGTGTTAAAGGAGAGCAGTTACTGGGGAGGGGCACAAAGGGAGATGACACAGGGAAAACGTAGGTAGAGATGGGTTTTGATCCACTTTTATGGTGTGCAGAATCTGTTACTCCTTCCTCATTTGAAACTTTAATCCTGTCTGTCACTGTGGACTTGCAAGACCAAGATATCTATAGCAGGTGTATGCTTACGTGACTATGGGACAGAGGATTATTTTTGGATGGAAGGTGGAAATTTCTGTTGTAAAACCACCTGGTGAAAAGCAGGGAATGAGGCACTAAAGTCAAATAAAAAAAAAAAATTGGATCTTTCATATGAATATGAAGTGAGCTGGTCTGATGTTAGTTTCTTGCAGCTGATAAGAGAGAGAGAGAGAACTTCAGTGATCTCAAATATATTCTGCTCTCCCTCTCAAGTGTTACCTGTCTGGGTTAACTAGTATAATAACTACTTACTTCTGTAACAATTTAAAGCACAAGGTGCTTCTTGTTGAGGAGAGCTGTTTTGGTATTACGACTTTTTGTGGCTGTAAGTACCTATTTGTGTTCTTGCTATCAGGAACTGTTTCTGGGTTAAGCTATTTGAAGGGAATTAGAACTTGTGCAGGGTTTGTGGCTTGTATCAGAGAGGAGACAAATGTTTCCCAACACCTGATACTGATGTTTTTGGAGACCTCTTCAGGTCAAGCACACTGGATTTTGTAAGAGATAAAAGTTATAAATGGTTATCAAAGGGAAATGAAATGGCTGCTCAACTTGGGGTTGGAAAAAATATTACTTGGCTCATCTTATGCAAGGGACAACTTGCGACTACAGACTTGGGGTAGCAATTGGAACTGGGTTTGCTTGTTGCTGTTGTATGAGCTGAACCTTTTAAATAGGTACAGGTACAGAAACTTTGTCTTAAACTAGACCTTTCAAAATTCCAAGGGGCAGGGTGGAAATTAAGAGACATGAACTTGCCTTTTAGGAAGTGAAATTTTAGAGCCCACAGAAACCTGTTGAACCATCAAATGTCTGTATCTAATAGGAGATTTCTTCCAGCAGATCCATATACAGTTTAAAGAGAATTAGACACTGTGTGCCACTTCCAAGCAAGAAGGTTATAATTAAAGTAGACTGCTGAAGTTTCAGTCTCTTGGAGTGGGTACCTTGCTAGCCTGATTTCATATTCATGTAAACCAAATTGTGCACTCTGTTTTTGTAGTTTTTACATACACCTTGAATAATTCTGGAGCGTTAAAACTGTCTTAAAATAGGCTGCAGAATGCACTGGTTATAGTGAATTGAGTCATTTGTTTGCTATTGTGCAACGTTTTGACAGTGTCTCCAAGAAAGAATTACGAAGTCTGTACCATAAGCCAATGAGTTTATACTGAAAAGAAGGATGGTAACAGCCCTTTGTTTTGTTCACAGGAAGGAAGATATTAAGTTTGCCTATAAACATTGTTTGTAATACTCAATGCTTCCTGAAGAGCCTTTCTGTGTCTGTGGTGATTCACTAAACAGGCTGTAATGTGAGAAAACCGTTTGCAGGAGCGATGCTTTCATGTGAGCAGTTTTATATAACACATAGTATGAAGTAAGATCTAAGAACTGGCATTTGCAGATTCCTTTGAAAGTAGTTCAGCAGGATTTAGAAACCCAAAAGGAAGATTTAATTTTCCCATTAGTTTAGATATTTTTTTTTTTTTTTTAAACCGTAAACAGGCAGTGTCAGGAGATCATTTCTATCTCATGTTCCACATGGTCTTGTTCCAATTCCTGTTTGCTGCTTAGGAGAGCTGTTACAATTGTTACAGTAGCGTGCCATTTGGCAGTGTCAGCAGATAGCCTGGATTTTGAAAGCTGCATCTCCTGCCATCGGATTGCTGCTTCTGGCTTTGGTGCAGTATCCTAGCGGAGAAGGATGGGAGGGAGGCTTTCTCGTGCTGCTGCCCAGATGTTTTTCAGTTAAATGCCCCTAGACTTATAAGCCACCTGCTTTTACAGAAGAAAAATTTCCCTAAATATGTGCAGGGAAATGACTTGCTATAGTAACTGCTGCCTACTGTGGGTGCTGAATAAATGGACTATATTTTGCTTAAGATGATAAGAAGTGAACACTACCATTGTCACACAACTTGGTAAAGGGCAACTTAGGTCCTGGTTATAAGCATCACTGAGTTAAGCGCTACATTAATAGCGTATTTGAAAAGGTATGCAGGAAATTTTATTTTCTTAGAAATGCAAATTAAGAACATATTTAACTTTTTTCCCCTAAGTATAAGTTAGGCTTCTAATTGTAAAAAAATGTTGATTTAATTTACCAGATATGGGTAAAATTCTAGTTCTGGCTGTGCAGGCTGAAGAAACAACTGCCTTCCATCTCCTGGTCTGCTGGTCAAAAGCCTATGTGACCTTTCCCTAACCTGTTGTGGTCAAAAGAAATTGACCTAGGAAAGATCTACTGTACAAACTATTTCAAGCTAATTTATTCATTTTTGGCTGAAATGTGCCCCCAAGCATCTCTGATGAAACTCTGACAGAGGGGGGCATTGAACCACTGAGGTGACCACCATTGAACTCTTAAGCTGTAGAAGAGATGTGTGCTGCCTTTACACACTAATAACTTGTACTAACAGGAAGACTATTGTGCATATTTACATCTTATTTATGTAACTATACTGTGTGTTTGTATTCAGATTGACAACTTTATCTCCCTTATATCCTTTTCAAGCTCCTGTAGCAAATAGATGAATGAGGCCTGTTTTGTTTTTGTTTTTCCTCACTTCAAAAAGTGATCTCCTTTTGAACCAGAGTGCTGATGGAGCTGACTTGTATGGACTTTGTTGTTGTAAATTTTCTCTGCTGTTGATAATTGACTAATGAATCAAACAATATATTTTTCATTTTCATGTAATTTCCATTGGAGCTTGAAAGTGGAATGAAAGACTTCTCTTGATCATGTTTAATTCTGTATTATTTAGTTTCTAGCAAAATATCTGTGGTTTTAGTGTGTAAGTACTGTATGACACTATTTAATTTAAAAAGAACTTCAATCCTGGCTAGATCTGACCTTCTGCACTGACAAATGGTGTGGATGCTGTGCTTTCTAATGAATGTAAGGAAGCTGGCTTTCCTATCTGCCCACATCTTTTTCTAATTTTTCAGAACTTGGATCTACTGTCTTTTAAAAGGCCCATATAGATATATAGTCTTCATGTTAACTTTCTGTGCCGATTTAAAAAGCTGTTTGTTTATAGCTATTAGTATCTTAAAATAAAGCGTGCCCCAGCTGCCAAACAAAGTAAGTGCATATTGTTTGGTGTGATGGCTTACATAAATCTTTCACTAATGGCCAAATAACAGCAAGATCCACCAGATTGCACTGCACTACAGCATGTCTATCCATTGAGCAATTTCTGTGTTGGGCAAAATAATGTAGTTGAGAAAGATTGAGTTTTTTCATTTCTTGAAATCAAAACTATGTGCAAGCAGGCAGATGAAATGGAAAACAATTCAGGTCTTTAAGTATTAGACTAACATCGGGGACTCTCTAAATAAAAGCTAAGAAAATATATCAATAATTACTTTAAATTGTCATTTTTCTTTACTGTTCAGTAAGCATTAAGAGATATGTACATGTTGATTTAATCTCTTTAATATCTGATCAATCCCAATAAATATATTTGTACACATGCACATACACACACTTCTAATCACTTCAGGAGACATGGTTTATCTATGTACTGTGAATTTTTTTTGGTGTACTGTCTGTTCGCTAAGCTTTCCTTTTGCCCTAAGGTCATTTAATCACAGCTTTCAAAACTCCAGGCACAACTTAAAAAAAAAAAAATTAGTAGGAAGAAAAGATATTGCTCATGTTTGAGGATTGGATTAGTGCATACTTCTGAGATTAACTGTATCTTAACCAGATAGCCATTGGATAATTGGCTGGAAACATTCATATTGCTCTGGGGACCTCAAGCTATCCTCTGCAAGCACCTAAAAACTGTGGGCCTAAACATGAGGGAAGCACAAGGCTGAGAAAAGAAGCTGCTACAAGGTTTATGAACTCTATTTGAACAACAAACTTTTGAAGATGGTAACAAAAACTGAAGGCATCTATTGTCTTTAACCGATGTTAGACTCTTAATAAAAATAACTAGAGAGGGGTATCTTAATGCCTTACAGATGCCTTATCTCCTTAAAAAGGAGATAAGAGTACCATTTGTCCAAAAGGTGGACAAGATCCCAGAATGCTGGATGCCAGAAGTGTGTATCTGTCCATCCATCTCTACCATACCCAAATTGTAAGCTGTATGAACCTGATGTGATCGTAAGAAATGAATGGATTTTTTTATTCAGAACCTGAATCAAGTCTTTTTGCCTTACAAATGGGGACTGGGAGGAGTCAGGGTAAAGAAGGAAACTCTTGAACACAAGTGCTGCTTCTCTAAGCACACTTGCTAAAATCTGCCGTGTTTGGCCTGCCTTGAGCATAACCTGAAGAATCTTAAGATTCCTTAAAGTGCTACGAAAGCTGGCATGGTTGGTTCTTTGTTTTACACTGATCTGAAGATGGAGCTTCATGATATAATTTCCTTTTATTCTTTTTAATCCTTTAATGGGTAAAAATACTGGTATGTGCTTGTCTCTTCTGTAAGAAGAGAAAACATAAGTGGCAGTCCTTCCTTCCATTACATTGTGTTATGTGCTGTCTTGGAATGTGTAAGTCACTGAACACAGCTCCCAACTGCAGATTTACTACCCACAAAAGTCAGAGGTATTAGATCAAAGGTATTATTAACTTCTACAGTGTCTCCAAAAACTCTTGATACCTATTGAGTCATGCAATGTCTTGAAGTTTTACTTCCAAAACTTTTCTCCCAGGCACAGTCACGTACTTTCATCAAACCTTGCAATACTGAAATGTGTAGCAGTGTGCAAGTAGTCTTGCAGGAAGACACAAATAAATTAAAAAAAAAAAAAATATTCATTGAGGGTCTCTCAGAACTCACACCTCTTCATTCTGCTGCTGTGCAGAATCAGAAAAAACAGAGGGTAGGAAATGTAGTGGTCACACAGAGATCAGATGGCACATTCAAATCTGAACAGAATGGGCTCAAAATTCCAGAGCCATCATCCTGCTGGCTAATTGGGTATTATCTAAGGGAGGAAAAAAATGCTGTTGTGTGCCTGTGTTGCCTTTTGAAAACCAGGGAGTGGTATGTCATGGTCCTGCTTACTGCTTTGAGTCTGTGCAGATAATGTGTTTTCTCAGAGTTGCTGAAGCTACATTTACTTAATCATTTGTCAAGTAGCTGTGCTCAGCTGACATGTCCTCTTCTAGCAAATACCCTGACGCATGTCCATCTATGTCCCTTTCCCAAGAAAGTATGCTTGCCTGTTTCCCACCTAATTCTTGTGACTCAAGGATTTTCCTTCATTATTTTTGCCAGTCAAAACTGCTTTTGAAATTACAATAAAGTTGTGTTTTTCTCAATGCTACTTTTATGTTATTTCCACCAAGCTAATTCACAGAGCCTGTTTCTTAGTGTCATGGTTTCAGCCAGGACACCTAGACATTAGGCTAATGGCTTAGTGGAAATAAAACGGGAAAGACAGAGTCCCAAGTGGGCTGTTTCTTCATGCTGATTTGCTTGCTTTGATTTTTCAAATTGTCATTAGTCATGGCATGGCTAAAGGCAAAATGTCAAGCTTTAGCCCGGATGCTTTGAACTGCCAACAGACTAGTGATTCTGAGGAACAAATGGGACAGGCATGACTGGTATTCAGGGTGGCCTTATTAAGCCACTATTGGTGTAGCAGTAAATATTTTGGGGCCTTCACAGTCCTCATCAATGCCTGCAGCGACAGGCCTATCTGAAAGTGAGAGGCTCTGGCCTGTGAAATGCTGTTAGAAATTTTGGTGTCTAAATGACTGTTAAGAAAGCACATGGTATTGGACAGCAGAGCTTCAAATGGTAAGCTGTATAAAGTGTATGAAAGAAAATTAAACTTTAAATGCAGCCAGTTAATAAATATGCTCCCAGTTGGGTGTTCCCTTGTTTCCTAATCTGTGAAGTGACTACTGTTCAGGGTAAGTAGGCAGAAATACATTTTAGGAAAGACTGAGTCTTAGACTTGGAATGTTGTCAGGCTTCAACAGCCAATTAAGTTGTAACTGGCAATGACAGGGTCTCAAAGAGGGTTGTGGGATTAAAGCCTCAGAATTCAAATGCCTTCTAGAACATCTTGCATTAAGAAAACGGACAGGTTCTCTTACAAAGCACTAGTGCATCTTCCATGGATTTGCCTGGAAGTACCGTAAGAAAATTTCTGGTTTTGGTAACTTGGCACTTTTGTGTCTGTATTCTTGTGGGGTTTGAAAATGGAAAATAGCTGTTAGGACTCAGGTAAAATGTGTAGTCCTAGGCATCTTTGAGCAACTGAGCTCATTTAAAGCTGTATACAAACTGCCTAACTGGGAAGGAAGACAGCAATACAAACTGTACTTTTTCATGTTAAAATTGCCAAGAAATAATTAAAAAAGCCCAAACTGTTTTTCTAGGCAACTTCCTATGATTGTCCTATCTCATCAGTAAATTAAAAGTGACGATACTATCTTAAGCTTTCTAATCTGTGAAGTTGTGACACAGTTGTTTGTAAGGGCACACAAATAGTCAAATGGATCCATTCACTTCCCATTGTTCCTTTCATACTTGCCCAACTGATTTTCTGAGGGGACCATATTTTGAACATTTCTCTGGGCGCTTATTTAACTCACTTTCTTATTTTGCTGCTGTGTTTCCAGGATGCCAAGTGTACGACTTTGGAGATTTGAATTTCACTCAAGTTCCCAATGATGAACTGTACAACAACCTGATTTTATATCCACGGTCGGTCGGTTTAGCCAGCCAGGTATTGGCTGATGCTGTAAGCAGAGCAGTAGCTGCTGGACACAGCTGTGTGACTATAGGAGGTGATCACAGGTGAGCTGAACTAGAAGTAATTAATGGTGCATGCTGCAGGTTGACACTTGGAGTATAAAAATTTAATTAAAAAAATAAGGGGATGGTGGGAACAACTTGGGATCGTTTCCTGGCAATACCATACAGTAGCAGCATTTTGATTTTTATTGATGGGGCTTTTAGGGTGGAACGTAGAAGCTACAAAAATCTGACCTTCTAAGACAGTATTGCTTAGTTCCAGACTGTTCTGCGATCTGCAGACTTACAAATGAGGTTTTCCTGTTTGGGAAAGTTTGTGTCATCAGGTCACTTGAGGAACTGTTGCATTTTCTTTATTGCTCAATGTTTAGTGATGTGTCTTTCTTGCCCCTCAACTCTCAGGATGGGTTTTTAATGCCTGCATATAGACCATTTTGTAATAGATGTTTTAACAAGTGAATCTTTCTCCTCTTTTTCACTAACCTTTGGTCTGAGAATTGTTTGGAGAAGGTAGGGCATGTAAGAATGAATTGTGGGGGAAGGTGTCATGAATAAAAAATGGGTGAATAGCAGAACTGATGAGTGAGCATACTAGATTTTCTATGAGATCAGTTGGAGCTAGAACAGGTGAAGACTAGAGTGTGGGAAGGGTGACAGTGGAGAGAGAAAAGCGCTCTTTCTCATCTGTCAGTACTAGTATAGTCTTGTAGAGTTACTTGGAGTCTCCTGGAATCATGATAGCGGCATGCTGTCCAGTTTGTATGGGGTGCACCCTTTATTGTCACAGATGTCTGATGTGTTGAAACATGACAATGTTGCTGACTGAAGTTGCAGAGACTTCTCATTGTCCTTGTTCTAAAGGAGAAATGTGACTAAAGACTTTGCTACTGTACTTCTAGCTTGGCACTGGGTTCTGTCAGTGGCCACGCACGGCAGTGCCCACACCTTGGTGTGATCTGGGTGGATGCACATGCTGATATCAACACCCCTCTTACAACTCAGTCTGGAAACCTCCATGGACAACCTCTCTCATTTCTCTTGAGAGAGCTTCAAGATAAAGTAAGTATCTTGCTTGTACAGTTAACCTAGACTGAAATCCTTGGAGCATTTTACTTTTTCTGGTGTGAGGTGCTTTCTTATCTATCTGCTGCAAATGCAGACCTTTTTTTTTATTGGAGTACAAGCAAAAAGATGTATTATTTGGACGACTACTACTACTTCTTCTAATCACTTGGAAACAAGAATAAGAAAAAGCTTTTCTTTTATGTTAGCACCCTTGTGGGTTGTACAGTAAGCAGGAGTTCACATGAGCTGCGTGTAGCAGCTGACCATGGTGCCATTCCCTGTAATGAGTGGAGTTGGCTGTGCGACGGCAGTGCTGCTACCAACTGAGCAGAAGAGGGAACCTCCCCCCAGCCGAGCCTGTGAGAGCTGTGCTGAGCTCACCTCCAGTAACAGCTGGTTCCTGCATACCTTGCACGCTTCTGCTTAGTTTGGCTCTTCCATGTTTTGACAACCTTGAGGTCTGACAGGGGCTGTTCCTGTATGATCTCTCCTAACTGGCTGCTCTGGTGTTGGCTGTGCTGGCAAATATTACAAATCACAACAGCTGTACCTGCTCATGGGGTGCTTTTAAAGACATAGTCTTTTTCTTGGAAAGAGGTCAAATTATCAAAAAGAGCTGTTTACTGGGAACATGGAATGTGCATAGCCAGTTCTTGCTAGTCAAGATGCTAAACAGTAAGCTGCGAACTGTATCTCCCTATACAGGTACCTGTAGCATCTACTGGAGACACTACAGTGGCAGCCTGTGTGTTGTTAATCGCTGGGGCCTTTGCAGTAGGAACTTAGATATGACAATTTGCTTCTGCTGAAGCTTAGGCTGGAGAGCAAGAGCAGGACTGGCAACTGCAGGTTGAGGATGGGTGCTGGAGCAGTGGAAAACCTATTTTATTCTGGTACTTTGCACTGCTAGTAATTTCTCTTAGATTTCTTTTTTCTCTCTGATAAATTTTGGGGATGCTGTGTTGATGGAAGTATGCCTTTTCCAAGTAAGATCAAGCATGTTTAACGTCTTTGTAACTACTGGAGATACTATTGCATTAGTACCTGTTTGGCAGAGCAAGATTGCTATCATCTGGTAAAGCTCTTCTGCTTTTCACCTGCAAATTCTTCTGAATGTTTTCCATCCACAAGTCAATAGAGTAATTTGGTGTTTTTACATACTTTCCTCTTTCTAATAATTCTTGTATGGTCTCTACATACATGCTAGAATTCCCAAAGTAATGCAGAATTAATGGGGCTTCTTGAAATATACCCAGGACATGAGAAGGTTACTAAAAGGTTACTGTATTTCTAGTTTCTTGCCCATAAGTTAAAGGGGGCAGTATTTTTTTTGTTTGTTTGTTTTTGGCAGCTGCACCCACTTCTGCAGGAGAGATAAGAAGAGCAAGAGAAAATTTTGTGAGTTTTGGAGCTCACCTAAGCAGAACAGTGTTTGTCTTGGTGAGAACAGGACAAAGCCAAGTTCTTTCATAGCTGAGAAAGGAGGAGAAAGGCAGAATGAGACATGCTGCTTTACTCTTGTCAGTAGGACAAAAGTATTTAATTGGCTTCCTGCGTATATACTGTTGATTTCTGGCCTGCTGGGCTCTGGTTCTTGAGCAGCACAGAAAAGCAATATTATTTTTTTTTTAGAGCTACTGAAAGAATACTGCAAGTTTTCTGGGGTCAGTGGAGGAGCAGGCCTCTTGCCAGCAGCAGTAGTGAAGAAAGAGTAAGATTAGGCTACACTTAGAGGTGAGTTAGTCAGGTTATGGTGCTGGTTATGAGATCTCGTCACAAGCCCACCTAAACTCTGTCAGGAAGAGTATGCAGAAACATCTGACACAAGCTCCTCAACCTGTATTTGCAGCTACACAAGCAGGTGTGTCATGTAGAGGGTTTTCTTACTGTTTAGGGCAGGGGGAAACCAGCATCTGTCCTGCTGGTACAAGAGAGCTTCTACAACAGTGTAAATTTCTAACAGCTGTTTAGCAGTAGTAGAATGTACCTTCAACAGTAGCTTGTCTGGCTACATATCTGACTCACTGGAGGGAACCTCTAGTGTGAACAGGTGCACATGGCTCATGCTCATCCAGTAAAGCAGTTGTGTTGATAATGGGACAAAAAAATATACTGTTTTTCCTGACCGCTTTGCAAGGATTCTTGTTGAGTCCTAAAACTGTCTGCTGCCAGCAGGAAGGCTACTCTAGTCCTACACTCTGCTAAGCGTAGCTTCTCAAAGCAATAGACAAACTAACCAGTGGCACTTTGCCTCTCAAGGAGGTCTCTGTTTTGTCAAAGGGTGCATAGCATAGCAGTGTGAGAGGACAAAGTGAGCCCTTTCTTGATCTCCTTCCTTACTTTCACTCATGCTGTGAAGGGGATTTGAGCAACCCACTGTGACACATCTGTGGGTATGCTTCTCTGGGTGCACTCCCCCAATTCCACCAAACTGTCTCTCTGGGTCATAAGATTTGGTCATCAACCTAATAAGTCTCAGGAAGGCTAGTTAGCTCTTGGCTCCCTGTCTAGATTGTTTTGTAGAACCACAGAGAAACAACAGCTCCTTTGAGGATATAAAAGGAGAGCAAAAGAGCCTGCAGGATTACATCTTATCTTCCCGATTCACTTCCCATCTCTGCTAACTGCTACTGCTCTTCCAGCATCTCCAGGCTCCTTGCTCTTCATTCCCTACCAATAGGACATGAGACAGAGGTAGTAGTCTTGGGTCTCTCTTGGTGGCACAATCTGTTTAGGCTGTTCTTGATGCTATGCCAGCAACTCAGTTTAGCTGCTGTAACCTTCTGTGGGATTGCACAAGAACAGAGCCAGGAGCACTGTCTCTTTGCGTGGTTAGTTTTTGAGACACATCAAGTCCTGGTCCTCGTTTGCTGTATGGCCTTACAAACTGCTGTCCTGGCCAACATAATGGGGGAACTGATGTGGCAGCAACTGCTTAAATTAGCACAACTGCCAAGAACTCCCCAGGCCTCTTTCAAGTCCCTCAGTTTAGGTGTTACCTCACCTGTTTTCAGAATCCTTCATCTATCCAGGGGTAGTGAGCTTGGTCAATGCTCTACTGAATTAAATGTCCCCATGTAGCAGACAACATGAAGTATAAAAGTGATACATCTGGCTGTGAAATAAAGCATTTGGCCAGGCTGCTGTAGAGCAAACTCTGGTATTGCTTGCACAGTGCATTCGCTGCTGCTTGTTTGTCCAGTTAACTTAACAGGAGCACTGCCTGGTACTCCTCTCAAGGCAAGGTGGCACTTTAGGGTTTTTAAAAACTTTTAAAATTAATTTTGTTGTTTTAAGGGGAAAATATTTATGAATGTAACCCTTTGACTGGCATTCCTCAAACGAAGCATTAGTGTCAGGGCTTCTGGAACCATTCAGACTAAAGTCATAAACTGCTATTAATAGCTTACCATGAAAATGCCTGCACGTTTTCCTGATGCCTGTTTGGCTTTATTATCAGCAACTCCTTTTCTATTACAACAAAGTAAAAACAGAGCCTACCAAAGGAAGTTCAGGCATTCCATTTTCTTTATTTAAAGAGGAAGAGGTATAATAAGAAATGGTATAGTATTAAATCTACTAAATCATTCATAGTAGGGAGTATATCTAACAATATTATCAGTACTATACTCAGTATGGTGATGGGTTTTGCAGATACAGCTTCATTTCCAAGAAATGAATTCTTTTTCCTAGTGGTCTCCAATTCATTTATCCCTCTTCTGAATTCATGACTGCAGAAGAGAGTTTCAGGTCATTGCCTCAGCATAACAAATAAATACTTTTATTGTATGTATTTGCTTATTTAATACCAAGGTAATGAAATACAGCTATGGGTGTGTTAGCCTTTAAAAACAAATCCAAATGTTGTAACTAAAATATAATTAGTAATTGAGAAGTATAAGAGGGAAACAAAGCCGCCTTGCTGCTTGACAGCTGTGCTGGCTGTAGCCATTTTCAGAGCTGGGAGAAGAAGAAAAATTTGAGTTAGTATCTACTAATTTTAGGAGCGCTTTAAATTACTAACTGAAGGACTTTTATAATTGCATACTATGACTACTTAATTACCAAAGCTGAGAAATTATGACCCCATCATCTTTTATTTGCTGTCCTAGACCTGCTCTCTTCACTTCTACATTAAAAAACTGTGATGTAGCCCAGTGTGGAGGCCCAACTTCTTACCATGCTCTTTTTTTTTTTTTAACTTCCCATTTGGAATTTGTCCATCTTTAATGCTGTTTTTGCAATGAAGTTTGCATGACTTTTTGGTGATTCTCCTAAAAAGATACAGGTGCCTTGGTTTTTATTCTTCCACTGATGCAGTGCATCATACGTATGTTACCTAGCATTACCATTAAATGCACTGTGTAAGTGAGTGATGTGCATTTGGGTATCGAGTTTCTTCTTATTCCTCCTTACATACCCTGATGTAATTACCTGTTGCTTGTGGATTTGGGCATTCATTTCTCCTCTTCAAACTGGAAAATGTAGAAGAGTTAAAAACTTCATTCATTACCATTTTACTGGAGTTGAAAGTTACAACAAAGGTAAGGACTGATTAAATCAGGGAGCCAAACTCTCAAGTGATGAGTTTTCTCTGTTTAGACAGAGAAAGGATGGTATAAATAAATACAAAGTTTTGAGGGAAGCATTAAATACAGTTTTGTTATATATGTCATTAACCTAATACCAACCCTTTGCTTGCAGGTACCACAACTTCCTGGCTTTTCATGGATAAAGCCCTGCCTTTCAGCATCTGATATTGTGTACATTGGTTTGAGGGATGTGGATCCTGCTGAATAGTAAGTTGATTTAGATTAAAGGATTTCTGTAAAGGATGAAACCATGAGCTGCTTTTCTTTCCACATCTGGCTGTTTACAAGGGTTGCCAGATTTACGCTAAGGC
The DNA here is from genome assembly GCF_964289735.1 of Phaethon aethereus. Classification (NCBI taxonomy): domain Eukaryota; kingdom Metazoa; phylum Chordata; class Aves; order Phaethontiformes; family Phaethontidae; genus Phaethon; species Phaethon aethereus. The sequence goes on along the minus strand of NC_138579.1, from coordinate 38,289,472 downwards.
CAGTAATGATTTTTTTAAAAAAATTTATTTTAAACAGCTATATTTTGAAGAACTATGATATCCAGTATTTTTCCATGAGGGATATTGATCGCCTTGGAATTCAGAAAGTTATGGAAAGAACATTTGAACAACTGATGGGCAGGTAACAAACTAGTATCTGATTTAAACTACTCTTATCATCCACTTGTTGAATATCTACTTTGATGAAAGTTAAGTGAAGGACACCCTTGATGTAAGGCAGCCTAACAGAACTGTGACAGTGTCCAGTAAACAGTAAAGTCTTAGCACTGACTTTAGTCCTCAACTTCCACATCTTGAACTGGAACCATTTCACAGTGTTTGGCAAAAAGCTACGAGATGATAGGCTATGTTAGTCACTACAGTTGTGGCTCTCTCTATATGATTTTTTCTGTTTCTTGATGAATTGTGCATTTTGCTGCAGTTTGAACAAGATGTTTGAGTCAGTTCAGTCTCTAGGGTATACATTATACTTAAAAAAAGTATAGCAGCTTGACAGTAACTTGAATTCAGCTGTTAGCACATGAGGTAGAAGCATTTGATGGCTTCCTCCTTAGACTGTGCTGTCCTGATGACCACAGCCACTTTCGGTTCAGCTAGTGAAGTTCACTGCAACCACTCCTTTACTTAGGTTCAATACTGAAGTCTTCGCTAAGCTTATTCAAGTTTGGGGAACCAGATCAGGGAGCAAATCATGCTAGTCCAGGGACACAGGGAGAGGATCCGAGTCAGAAAGGGTACCTCTCACCACAGGGTAGAACATAGTCCTGTAAGCAGAACAAGGTCCATGTATCTGTGCCACATGCTGTTGTATCTAAAAGTGTGCTCACCCTTCTTAGCTGCAGCTATGCCAAGTAAAGTTGCTAGTCCAGATGCTTCTCTCTACTGAGTATTTGCAGTAAGTTGGAAGAGTACAGAGTCTACCACTTACACAGCTCATCTGAATGACAAGCATTGTCCAATTTATTAAGCTGTCATTGGTTGCCAGACTTCACGTAGTAACTAACATTTTCGGTTTGAGATTGTGCTTTACTTTTTCATCAACTAGGCTTACATGGTAGAGTTTGGAGGCAGCCTTCAACTATTGACCTGAAAAATGCCCCATTCATCTTGATGAGTTGTTTCTGAAATCGTCAAGCTTGGTGCTTTCTCCCTCCTAGATGCCATGCAAACCACCATTTCAGCCTCTCGCCCTGGCTTTCTGTACAAAAGTAGAAAAGGCTGGATTATATAGTACATTTCTCTGTATCTTTCCAACTAAGGAGACACATACCAGATAAGATGGTTAGAACTAAAGCATTTCTCTTCAGCCAAATCATACCTGAGAAGATGCTCACTACAACTAGAAGGACAAACTCTTGTTTTCCCAGTGTGTACTGGGGAAAGTTCTGAGCCAAGAGATGTTTCAGAGTCCAAAATTATTAAACACCAAAACCCATTCCAAATGTGTTTAAGACATGGTATAGGACCTGGTAGTAGCATGATGCTACTTTGCTGATCAGCCTGGACAGTAAGCAATACAGGCAGAAAAAGCTCAAGGTTCTGAGATTTGCTTTTCTTTTATCCTGTCTCAGGAGCCAGAGACCAATTCACCTCAGTTTTGACATTGATGCTTTTGATCCTTCACTGGCTCCAGCAACTGGGACTCCTGTTCTAGGTGGATTAACTTACAGAGAAGGCATGTACATCACTGAGGAAATACACAACACAGGTAGGAATTGAGTCCAGTACTGCTGCTAAGATAAGGGTGGGACAAACTCCATAGAGCTCATCTTGGTTGTAGCCAAAGCAAAGGTGCCTACAAAGTCCATTCAACCTTCAGTAAGGGAAAAAGAAGCCCTACGGTTGGGCAGTACCCCAGGTACTTAACCATCAACAACTTACCAAAAGCAAATAAAATAAATACATAATACATTAACTAACTAATGCCAAAAAAATGACTTGGTCATCTTACATAATACTGTCCCCTATTCTTAAACACGAGGTGAATAAAAAAATGGATGCAAACAATTTTCAACAGTTTGAAGTTCCATTCTAGAATTCAAGGCTAACAAACTGAGCTTTCACTAGGTACACTGCACTTGATTCAATATATGAGGACTTTCCTCCTTATGCCACAGAGATTTTATTTAATGTGTTTAAACAATGAGGAGTTTGCAGTGAAAGAAGGGAAGAAGCCAACCAGAAAACAGTCAATAGAATCATGAATAGGATGGCAAAAAAAATACTAGGTGAGACTATTTTATATTCTCTAATTTTGGACTGGGAGAAAACAAACAAGATGAAAAAACATTCCTCTCGTAAGTACATACGGAACATCAAACCTATTTTTCCTGAATGCTAAAAGCATGAATGAGTGAGGTACTGACAACATAAAGAACCAAATTAAAACCACAAACTTGCATCTAATAATGATAACCTCATCCCTCACATGAGAGCCAGTTTTACTTGTCTAAGGGGTAGAGTAAGGTCACAAGCTGAAATATCAGAGGTGCTGCAAAAGACACCCTAGTGGAGATTTTACCCTTTTTCACAGTAACAAAGCTGTACATCATTTTCACAGGAATGCTTTCAGCTGTAGACATGGTTGAAGTCAATCCACTGCTTGGAGCTTCTCAAGAGGAAGTGAACGCAACTGCTAGTCTTGCAGTCGACGTCATAGCAACATGCTTTGGGCAGACAAGGGAAGGAGCACACACTGCTTTTGATGAACTCCCAACACCCAGTTCTCCAGATGAATCTGACAGTGAAGAGCAAGTCAGGATTTAAGAACCCAGAATGTTGGGGTACATTGGACATTACAGAGCTCCGCTGAGGCACTTGAGTGGGTAGATTGTCAACACTCAGCAAATACTGTTAACTTCTCAATTTTTAAATAAACTAGCTTTTCCACTGACTGGTGGCTACTTTATTACATACCAAGATTTATTCATTTGGTTAGGTATATACAACTTGAGACAATAAAATATTTATTACCTCTTATTACTCTTACCAGTAGTTCAAGTCTGTCTGCATTTTCCTTTTACTCCCAGTCTCTGTCTTTCTAGTGTCAATACAGTTTCAACAGAACATGCTCTCTCAGGAGAGAGTGCAATCCTCAGAGGCTTGCAGGGAACAGACAGGCCATCTGCTTCCTCAACAGTGGAAAAGCTTATCTCAGTCCTGAAGATTCATCTGCTGCGAAAGAACTTGTAGTAGACCACACCTCCTAGGATGGCAAGCTCCAGGATGATGATAATTGACAGCAAGAACTTATTTGTGGTTACTCTGGAGTTAAAAAATAAAAAACCAAAGATAGCTAGAATCAGCTTGCATAATCAAGGGGGGGGAAAAATGCTAATTTGATCACCATCTTACCTTCAATAAGTATACTCCCTGTTTTAGCTAGACCACAAAGTGCTATTCAAATAGCTCTTACCAAGCAGGAAGGCACAAACTCCTTAGTTTCCTACTCATGCTTTCCTGGAACTTCTGCTTAAATCTTCAACAGTAGCAGTTCTGTTCCTCTTCCCCTGCCTCACATAAGAGCAGAATGATCTGCTCTCTGTGCACCTACTCAATCAGTTAAGCAAAGAAGACAACACCAGTTGAACTCCTGTGCTAAAACCCACACTGTGGTGCTTTTACCTGGAACTATGTAGTGGAAGTACAGCTATAAAATCTCAAAATAATAATGTATTTTTACTACCAAAAATGATACAGTTATCATAACCTCCTGTAGCAATGGGTATAAAGGAAAGGCTGTTACGCCTGAAGTACCTACTGGAAACTTCTGCCATGAACTGATTTATAAGGATGATTAAACCCTGTAGTAAAGAGACTGTAAATACACTTAAGCAGCCAAAGCTTTAGTCATCAAAAGAAGTGTATGGTCAGGCCCAGAGTTTCTCGTATAACAGCCTAGCTACTCTTCGGCATTACTACAGGCTAAAGAGATTTGTCTGTGTCATCAGACAGCTAACTAACTAACTTAACGCAGCAGTGATTTATGGCATAGCTTTTTCCAACCTGAATAACAAGTAGTTGCATCTAAAGTTACCATTACCATCCCGCTGTAACTTGCCTCTGTCCTCACCATAATTTACCATGCGAGATGGTGAGAGACCCCGTATTAGCCTAAATGACCAGTGCAAATTCAGTAGCATCATTAAGTCATTCCCAGAGAGGAGAAAACACAAATTGGCATCTGCATGCGGGCACACATTCTGTTTACATGTTCCCTAAAGCCTCCCTGCAGTTCCAGCTGACACTCTGTTCCTTATTTTTTGCATGAAACTGGCAGCCAACGATGCCAAGTGCCACTCAAGTCAGCCATGCTACTTACCTCCTGGACATAGAACGTAGAATCTTGCGACTCTTGCTCAAGTTCTCACTTGTATTCACCAACTAAGAAGAAACAAAAGTGATCTGTCAGCTGAACGAGTATACAGCAACTCTGTAAAGATACACCAGGAAGTAGCTACTGTTGAAATGTGGCAATTAATAACAGGACAGAAGCTAACCATATATTCTCAAAATTCAGAGACTACTTTGTTCTCCATGCATGATCCAAGCTGGAAGCACTGTCTCCTTTCTAAGGAGGAAACAAGACTTTAATGTATACTTTCCCTTAAATACATACAAAGGTACACAATTTAGGATCAGTTTCTGCCCCTTCAGTTAATCTACAAATACCAGAAAGTTGGTATTTATTTTCATTATTCTAGTTGTTGACACCAGAAGAACACCATACCAACGCCTCCTCCCCAGTGCATGTCTGGAACCCTTTGAAATGCTGTTCAATTCCTAGCAAAGAAAGAACTGTGTTGCCCTGACAGGTCTAGGTGACCCAGCGGATCTGAGCTCTGACCTGTTAATAGATAATCCATTTCAGCTTTGTAATGGTCAGAAATGAACTGTCAAGTGTTTCTCAGTCAGGTATTAAGAACCACATAAGGAAGTGAGGTTACGGACAACTAAAAAAGCTGTTGTCTCCCAAACAGAGTCAGGACTCGTGGCCACTGGAGGTCTCCAGGTAACCTATTTTGCTATTCCACTTCCAAACCTTCGAGGGAAGTGAAAGGTAAGCCAGGTCACTTACCAGCACAGACACCTGCCTGCACAATTCCTCTGCAGTTTAAGCTATTGCCCTCAGCTGCAAAACTGGCCCCGCAGGTACGTTACTTTGCACTGAGATGGACTGGACCAAGCTGGGAAGAAAACTACGAAGTCCATTCAAAGCATACTAGATTGCCAGTCTTTGCTATGAAAGACCAAGCAAGAAGAAAGTCTGCTTCTAGTTGGAATGTGTGGTTAATGCAATTCAGCAATGCAACGCCCAAGAGGCTCACAATAGAAGTCACAGCTTCAGGAACAACCTGGGGATAGACTGTCATGCTTGAAGGACTGTAATATTTTTTATTAGAAAAAGAACAGATAAAATCTATACCTACAAACCTTAAGAACACATTTCCTGAAATCGAAAAACTACTTGAAAAAGCTACAGGCTGTGCTGCAATGGCTAGGGATAACTTCCAGGAAAAGGGGTATGCTTTTTGTTTTAGCTGAGCGTGCTTACTTGCCCAACTCAGCGTCCCCCTGCAAGTCACTCACCTAACAGCTTCACACTCGGGATCTCTTGTAAACACAGAAAATCCCATTGGTTTGTTACTTCCAAATTCTCGGTTTTGCATATGTGCGGAAACAAAACAAATTAACTACTTTTTGAAGCTTCCACAGTAGAAGCAGAGCTTCTGGACCCAAGGACAAGGAACAGGCATCTTGTCTGACACCACTTTCTCCCTCCTTAGCTAATTACTAACCTTCTGATATTTGTAGGTTAAGTAATTAAGCTTCTATTACATTACGTTTCATTAGAAGAACTTGCTAACTGACTCCCAAATCTAAGCCTTTACTAGTCATCTAATGGTGGACAAGTCCTTACCATTTTTAAAAATCTGTCATTTTTTTTTTCAGTAATGCTTTTTTTTAGCAGGTTTAGGTCTTAATAGCCAATCTCACACAGACACAGCAGCAGGCATTTGGCCATCATGCTTTGGGCCCTTCTACAGTAATTATTTTCCTTTTGTGAACACAGCACAGAAATGTGGCAGCTCGGATCTGGTCTGCAGAAGCATCAGTTGCATTACCATGTATAGGGAGGTCTCAGAGTAATTACTGGCATACAGTTCCCTCTAGGCTAACACCAGGTTGTTTCAATACAAAGCCCACAGCTTCTCTGCTTACTCTGCTCTTGGTGCGTTCCAGTTGCTCCCGCTGCTCCCCAAGTTCTTCAATGATATCGGTGCCAATCTGATCTGTTTCGGCCGCAATTCGGTGCGAGCGCTCAATGCTCTGACTGGCTCGGTTCAGGCTGTCTGTTCCCTGGAGAAGCAGCACCCTCTGTGACTGCAGATTAGTCTGAAAAATAACATATGCTTAACTGTTAAGCATGAAGACGAAGGCATTAGGCTTCTGACATATTAAAAAGTTAGGATGTGGCTCCACAGGCCACCCATTTGTATTAGCTGTACATGCTTCTCGTTAACTGACGTGGCCCGGTTAATTTTTAGAGTTCTTGTTCACGTTGTAAGATTACGGTCAAATCTGGTTAAACCTTGAAAAAGAAGGACACACAGCTAAAGAGTTAAAACACAAAAAAACTGTCTTTGCAGCAATTTACTTTTCCATCAAAGAACATTTACATGAAAATAATATCTCTGCTTTCCAGATGCTAACTTCTCTTTCCATTTGTATCTAAATTCAGTCTTATTTGTGACTTCACAGTTGGTTGCCAGGGAGATCAGTAGGAGTTTACAGTCAAAAGGATTAGGAACAAACAGCACTAACAGATGGAGTGCTAAGTAACAAAGATCCTCTTTTCATGCCAGTAGCCTTGGCTAGAGGGTAAGGAATGTTTGCTGACCTTGGGGTCAAAAGGTACCTCAAAATAAAGTATTTTCTTAAGCTTCGGGAACTCTAACCTACTGTGCTGCTCTCAGGTTTAGGAGGCACCATTCAAGAGGAATCAAATGCAAAAAGTTACCAAGCTACTGCAGAATGAGACACCTCCCTCAAAGCTTCCTTATCTGAGGCAGACAAACAAAAAACCCATTTCCATGAACTTTCTGTAACAGATGACAGCACTTGGAAGATAATAAGCAGATTCAGTCTAACCAGCTCAGGTAAAACCAAGCATATCTGGTAAACAAAGAATTGCTGTATTTCTTGCGTTGTAGCAGCACATTCATAGTGAATAAAGTGCTAGATGGTGACTTCTTACATTTTCTTGAAATTATTTACACCGAGATTGCTTAAAAGAGAATTCTACCAAAGAAACTGTACAGTGCATGATTCACCCACTGTGCTAGTTTTGGAGACTACAACTAGATCAGTTAACTTTTCTTCTCTGTCAGTAGCATACTTTTGTGTTTTCACTGCAGTAGGGGAATGATTAAATAAAGCATTTCAGTACAGAATGGTGTGTAAGTTACTAACCGCATGGCATTCAAGGAGTTCCGCTTTGATTATACTCATATCTTTGTTTTAGAACAGAAAAGATCTCCTTTGAGTTCCAGGTGTTCTTTCTCCTCCCTGAGATATTAATGTTACATGCAGAGAGACATACAGGGAGTTATACAAGCACAGAAGCTAAGTGAATTAAAGTAGAAACACTATAAATAATACATTTGGAATAGTATTTTTAAACAATCAGCAATGTTAAATAGAATTCATATCTAATTCTCACACTCTGTTCATTTTCTGTGGAGAAGATTCCATATTTTATATCGCCTTGACTTGAAGGGCCCAATCCCAAATCTGTGCTTCTCATCTCTCTCTGGAACATGGAGAGGTCTCTTCTGTACGCCCGGATTTTGCTCATCATTTGGTTGCGGAAAGGCAGAGGAGCGTACTTCAGTTCTTCCTCCATTTCCCGCAGCTTTAACAAAAGAAAATGTGTTTATTTTTTAAAGCACTAAATCTATACTTAGGAGCAGCTGTACTCAAAACTCGCCACCAGATGAAGGGACTCACATGTTTTAATGAGATTGGGCAAGGGGGATTAACCCCAAATCCTCCACCCCTCATCTAGTATGGAGTACACCATTCTGCCTAATGGTGTTGAGCACATATGGATTTTCAAACACACAATGCCTCAAGAAAAAAAACAAAAACAACACCACAACTGCCGAGCTTAAATGCTTGATTTTTTCTGAAACATCACTCTATAACTTCAGAATTTGCAGTTCCCACTTCCGTATCGTTTAAACATTTATAGGATGGGTGTCAGCTTCTCATCATACCTGTGCAACAGAGGTCTAACAGAGGTCTATTGGTAGGCATGCCACTAAATCACACTCTGAACATCCGGGCCTGGCAATCCAATCTGAGTTAGGATTTGTAAACCCTGGGATTTTGGATGCCTGAATTTTCACATCAACTTTTAGTGACAGTTGTTACAAATTCACCGCACTTAGAGCTGTCCACCCATATGAGCTCTCTCACAATATGAGCTCTACAGCTCATACATCACCTACACAGACAAACTTCAAGAAAACCCTAAGTTAGAGGAACAAAGCATCACATTCAGCTGTGCCTCAAAAACATCCTAACAAATAGCACATTAATATGAAAAGAAAGCTTAATCCATAGTGTCTTGCTCAAAAACCACAAGTCACGTGGGGTTTTTTTGTGTGCTGTTCCATGTCACCTGCTGTCCAGGAAGCCGATACAATAGAGGTTTCAAATATTCAAGGTCCCTGATATTTAACCACCAGACTATTGTAGAAAGATCAGATGGGTTAAGACCAACATGAGAAAAGACAGTAGAGGGGAAAAAAAGAGGCGGCAGATTCTCTACATGCCCTTCTTACAATCTCTTGCAATTTTAACTGCGTCTCTAGTACCATCCTTTGTTCAGAGGGAAGGCAATATCCAAACCGAGCACTCAAAAAAATCCCCAAAAAAGCATGTAATATTTGTCTCTATCTTTAGCTGTATACAGATACATATAATGGTCTTGACAAACACAGACACACCTACCAGATCAATTAATCAAACATTCAAAAATTAGAACATCTGCCTGCCAGAATAGGACCCATAAAGAAAGTAAAATTTGGAAGTACTGTTCTTCTTAAGGCCTCAATATTTCAACCAGGCAGAAAGGCCAGAAGCCTAGACTTATGCTTACCGTTTCATTTGCTTCACGCTGTTTCTCATCAAACTCTCGAACCAGTTTTTTCTTCTCCTCTGTGAAAGAAAAAGTACTATGTCAGATAAACTATAGAGAAATGACAACAGAACTCCAACTCAATCCATTATAGACAAGGAAGCTGCCACAGACAGCTGATTACAGAGACGCCAGGTCAAAATTTACCTCAAACAGGAACAGCCTGTTCTTACGACAACTTTTCAGAATGGGTTGGGGGCAGATAGCAGAAACCAGCCTTCCAAATGCTGGCCAGTACCTCTGGTAGACAAAAGAAGTCAGTTTTCAAACCTGAAATACTTCTCTGACCTATTATTCTCCAATCTCCACTGACAGAACTGCGTGTTGAAAAACATTTAATATGAAGGAATAACAAAGAGTATAGGTTGGTAAGCAGCTCATAAATATTTCTGTGCCAAATGTACACATTTGGCAATTACTGAAAGCTGAAACTATAATTTGGATTTGAGCAGAACACCAAGTCAATCTACATTTCCACATGAGCCCTGAAGTTCTGGGCAGATAGGGCAGTCTGCACTCTCGTGGTCATAAAGTAACTAGGTAAACAGGATAAGCATTCTAGAGTATGTGGAGTTTAAAGATGCCATCAATTATCACCTCACGTTCACAGATTAATGCCCAAATTCTTCCCTCTTCTGCAATGACATCAGTTGTTTCAATCAGCCAACAAAACTATACATTTTAGTTGTTTGAGACAGTTATTTGCTTAGATCTTTGTATCTAGGGCTTCGGAGGCCAAAGAACATGTTTCACCGCCTTTATTCTATTTTTAAACAAAACCTTAAGATACATATTTTGCATGTGTTAAAAAAACTATCATACCTCTCCAACATCCACAATCAATTATAGTTATGAAACTCTCCTTATCTCAATGGAGCAAAAATATATGATTTATAAGCTTTTGCAAAAGCAGTGAAGACGACCACCAGAGGACTCGAGTACTGCAAATGAAACCAAATTCTGTCAGAAGGCCAATAAATATGCACTAGCCTAATTAATCACTCTCAGGAGAGAATAATTCAGTCTTAAATAAAATGGTGAGTAGCAAAAAATGCAGACAGTCATCTTGGTAAAACTTCTCTAATTTGATTAAACAAAGACAAAATTAAATACAACGTTATGAAAACAATGTTGCAGTAAAAAGACGACTTGATAATACCTTTTTGTAAATATGGTCCTCTGCAAAGGAAGCAGTTTTTAAACCACTGAGCTCTCAACAGAGAACAGGAAAACATTTGAAGCAATCAAAACAATTTTATATAGCCCCTCTCATATACATGACTTGCCTAAGCTGTAGGGTTTCCTTTTCAGTTCACATTAATATTAAGGCCCAGAATTTGAACTGTAGAGAACTGAAGACAGAATTAGAACCCATCATCTGACAAGAAGCTACGGTCCCACGTAGCGCACAGAATTATTACAGACAAAGCTACGTTATGACTGTTAATACATTACACACGAGCTGGTATCAGGAAATGCAGTTTCACGCCCCAATTCAGTAGGAAATGCTGACTTACAAAGTTCCTAAATACAGTCTCCTCAACTTCTTCCACGATTTGCCACCACATACATTGGTGCTGGTGCAATTATTTGCATAGCTGGGTTGCAAGTGAAACCATGGCCATGAACTCCAGAAAAACAGCCTTCAGAAGTCAGTATTTTGTTTCATACAGGTCATTTCACTAATCTGATTTCAGTAGTGCCCTCTTAAAACAACAGCTGTCTCAAACTAAGCAAAACCCGGTGCAGTACTGAAAAAGCAGTATTTTACCTTCTTTATGTCTCCCAAGCGCATTAAGAAGACGCCACACTTATAAGTGTTTTAACCATCAGTCAAAGAAATGCTAGTTTCCAAAAGTCACGTAGCAATGGCTTGAGACTTTTTTGTTCCATATGCCAACAAGAAATCAGGCACCGTGTCTTGAAAGCATTATACTGGGTCTGGCCAAACAGAATATATTGAGGAGTTTAATTCATGTCACTCCGGATTAAACTGTAACTCAAAGTACACTGAGAGAACTTCTTTAATGCAGGAAAAGTAAAAAGTACCTAAGCCACAGTGACGTTACCCACATGCTCATCAACATTTAACTGATTTATTTCCAGTCAGTTAGAAATAGATTCAGTTGAAAAGTACACCCAACTGAATTAATTTAGAGGAAAGTACCTATATTTGAAGCTTATCCAGGCTGTTTAAAATGCCTTCTTACAAATTTGGAAAGAAAAAATTTGTTTCTAGAGCTACAAATTTGTTATCTTGTTTATACAGTGTGAAACAGCACTTCCAAACCTCTGTCCCTCAAAGATGTCCCAAGGACTACAGATTCCATCTTCCCTCGAGTTTGGGAGTGTGCCAATCATCTTAAAAGAGTATGCAAGGTATCTTTTATCACCTCCTGAAGTTTTCAGGATAAGGTAACTTGAAAAATAAAGATACACTCCCCTCCTCATAAGTACAAGAAAAAAACAAAGCACGTTAGGAGAGTGGAACACCTCCACCAGTTAGGCAAATTCCTGACTTATGTTAAACTCTCTTAGAAATAGTTTCCAAAGAGATTACCAGGATTTTTGCAGGAACAAATAAAAAAAATAGAACAGTCATATTAAAATTTCACAGCATGTCTGAAAAATCAGTTTGTAATTATTTATAATCTATTGAAGAAAAAAAATCTACAAGCATTGCAAAAATTGCTGCCTGCAAATACTCCATTTAAGCCCATTGCCCAGAATTCACTGCTCAAGACTACCCCAGTTCCATGGCACCCTGACAAAGCTTTACTTCACCAAGAAACCAACCACCCTCCTTTCTACAAGGAAATAAGGATTTCCTACAAGAAAGGGTATTTCTTCTTTTATGCTTTTTATTCTTGTTGATCGCTAGTGAAATTCAGTCAGCTTTCAAAGTTGTCACTTGCAGGTTTGAACATCCTTCTTGTACCAAACTTTCTGGAAATGCTGATGATGAGGACTGCGACCCTGAATTTAACCCATTATTAAACAGAAAGCCAGGTAAGCGATGGAACATTAAGCTTTTCATAGCCTGTGTTATCCAGCACAGGTATATTCTGAACAACCCATTGTTACGATTTTACATCTAAACACATAAAATTGATCAATACTGGGAGAATGACAAGACTATTGCTGAACGTGGCCGATAGCCCCTACTCGCTCTTGCTTACAGCTACAGCAACTCACGGTAACTCCATGTTTTTCATATGAAAGAAGTATTTAATCAAGAGATTCAGTGACATTGGTAACATTCTCCTCGTCAGATCACTTCCCTTTCAGGTTCTCAGAACACTGCCAAGTATCAAGAACTGATTTAGAAGCACAATGCCAAGTCCTACAAGTGCTCTGTCAGAGTGTTTTACCCACTGGAGTGGTATAAAGAATACCCATAAAATCGGGTTTTGCTTCTAAAGTGTAGCTCGAGAGATATGTTTTCTAGTCTGTGTGTAGGTAGTGCGCAAACCAGCATTTTAAAAGTCATTTCAAATGCAAATATTCTCCAGTAAGTCTACAAATGGTTGTGGACAGCTGTGATAAAGACTGCTTTTAGTTCTGCTGATGAGATTTCAAACAAGAGTCCAACAATGACCAAAAAAAAAAAAGAAAAAAAAAAGACCCAAAGCACAGCAGTTTAGGGAGATCACCTAGAAGCAGCATGAAATAACATCCGACAAATAACTCATCCTCAGAGATGAGGCTGAAGCCGAAAGCCCAGCCCAGCCACACTTGGCGATGGAGCTGAAATCTGCCAGACAAGACGAGTGGCTCCAGAGGAACGAAGCGACACACCTGCCTTGCCACTTACGTATTTGGGGCTTTGCAGGACCAGGCCTAATGCTCAAGAGCAAAGGGACCAGAACACAGCCGCAACTGAAAAATAAGACACAGTGAAGGCAGACCTAGCAAAGCCAGCCGCCCCCTCCAAGGAGGCCTCTACCGAAAGCCATGCGCTACATTCCTGCAGTTGCCTCGGCAAACGCCGTCCCCACACGCAGACTGGCATCAAGGGACTTTGCCCTCCCGGCGGTAAAAAAAGGTTTATGGACGGAGAAACACCCCCGACACACCTGCGACGGCCCGACAGCGAGCCCCAGCTCCCCGAGCGGCCGCCCGCAGGGAAGCCCCAGCCGGAGGGGCGGCTGCCCCCGGACCGGGAGGCGGGAAAGCACCGCCAGGCCCCGCCGCGGCCGGACCCTAGCGACAGGGAGAGAGACGGCGCTGCGGGGTCGGGCGTTCGAGCCCCGCTGCCGGCAAGGCCCAGCCCGCTGCCCGCGCAGCGTCTCGCGGGCACTACGCCCACCCCCACGCAACAAGGAACGGCTGCCAACCGCCCCCGCCTCACCGGCCGCGCTGCCCCGCAGCCGCTCGGGGACGCCGCGCAGGTCTCCGTGCAATCCCCGGAAGATCTCGTGCAGCCGCTCTAGGTGCTCCGAGGAACCGGAGCCGCGGCCCGCCATGGCCAACAGCCGCCTACGGCCACGCTCGGCGAGGGCTACCGCTGCCACCTCCCCCTGCCCGCTGGGCTACGCTCCGCACCGCCGCTCCCTCGCGGGGCACTTCCGCCATCGGCGGCGGCGTGGGCCTCTTCCCGCGCAGCCGGGCGCCCGGAACGCCGCCCGACCACAGAACCGCCCCGCGGCGGCGGCAGCGCCGGCAGCCCGCTTCGGCTTGCTCCCCGCGGGAGCAGGCCGCCACAGGCGTTGAGGGTAGGACTGTCGGCGACGCCACCCGCCGGTCGCCAGCGACGAGCCGCATCGGGCGCTGGCGCGGGCCGCCGGGGGGAGGTGGTGGTGGTGGTGGGGAGCCTCGTGGTGCGCACTGCCTGCTGGGAGTTGTAGTCTTCGTGGGGCAGGTGGCGGTGCCCGGCGCGCTCGGCTGCCACACGGCGCGACGCTTCGAGGAGGTGCGGGTGCGAGCAGGCACCGCCCGCCAGGGCCCCGGGCCTTCTGTCCCTTACGCTCTCTGGTGAAGGCGGGAGTGGGCACCGCTGACCCTACCACCACAATTCTCCCAGCCCTTGGCGTGCGCTTAGGTACACGTGTACGCCATTTCATACGTTCTGCTGGGGTTCACAGAATGACAGAATCATTAAGGTTGGAAAAGACCTTTAAGATCATCAAGTCCAACCATCAACCCAACACCACCAAGGCCACTAAACCATGTCCTGAAGTGCCACGTCCACACGTTTTTTGAACACCTCCAGTGATGATGACTCCACCACCTCCCTGGGCAGCCTGTTCCAATGCTTGACCACTCTCTCAGTAAAGAAATTCTTCCTAATAACCAGTCTAAACCTCCTCTGGTGCAACTTGAGGCCATTTCCTCTTGTGCTATTGCTAGTTACTTGGGAGAAGAGACAACACCCACATCACCACAACCCCCTTTCATGTAGTTGTAGAGAGCAATAAGGTCTCCCCTCAGCCTCTCCAGACTGAACAACCCCAGTTCCCTCAGCTGCTCCTCAAAAGACTTGCTCTCCAGACCCCTCACGAGCTTTGTTGCCCTTCTCTGGACACGCTCCAGCACCTCAATGTCCTTCTTGTCGCGAGGGGCCCAAAACTGAACATGGTATTCGAGGTGTGGTCTCACCAGTGCCGAGTACAGGGACACGATCACTTCCCTACTCCTGCTGGCCACACTATTTCTGACACAGGCCAGGACGCTGTTGGCCTTCTGGGCACACTGTCGGATCATATTCAGCCGGCTGTTGACCAGCACCCCCAGGTCCTTTTCTGCTGGGCAGCTCTCCAGCCACAAAAGTTAATATCATAAACTTTGAAATGAGGTTAAGAAAGGTTTCCAGAAGTTGAATGTCCTTCCAGGCAGCCGCTGGGCTTTCTCTTCAGATAGTTCTAGGCTTACTAATTGGAAAGCGCAATTAAAAGGGCAGTTTCAGATTGTTCCAAGAGACCCAGGTCAGAGTCGTGCGCTGCCCGGGGAAAAAAGCAGCAGGCTGCTGCCGGACAGCCGGCCGGGCGGCCTCCGGGGCAGCGGGGAGCAGGACCCACCAGTTGCCTGGTGCGAAAGGACTCGGGAGCAGCTGGTACGACCCGGGCAGGTGCTCGGCCGTTACCTGAGCGAAGAGGGGCCGCTGCGCAGGCACGCCAGGTGCGCGTACCGTTGAAGAGGCGGAGTCGAGGCGGGCGGGGCCGAGGCAGACGGGGGCGGGCCCGAGGTGGACAGGGCCGAGGAGGGACGGGGCGGGGCGGCCGCGGCTGAGCGGCGGGCGCCGGCAGTGCGCATGGAGCGGGCGGCGGCGATGCTCAGCTGCTGGGGAGCCGCGGTGGGGGCCGCCGTCTCCGTCCCCGTTCTCCTTCTCGTGGCAGCGCCCTACATCAGGTGCGTCTTACCGAGCGCGGCCCTGGCCTTTCGCGCGTATACGAGTAGCGGCGGCGGCGGCGGCGGCGGCCTCCGCCCCGCGGTGCGGCGGGTGCGGGCGGGCGCAGCCGGCGTGCGCCGCGTGTCACGGTGGCGAGGTCTGCCTGCTTGTTTGCTTGTTCTTTTGACGGGAGTACGAATGAGATAGATTCTTTTTCTCTAGCCCGCGCTGGGGCAGGGCGTTATTCACGCCTCTCCAGCTCCAGCGCCTCAGTAACACTAACGTACCCGCGGCAGGAGCTGGGGCGCTCCCGGGGCTCGCCTCAGCCCCGGCGGCGGCGCGTGGCCCGTTGGCCTCCCGCAGTCTCCGACCGCCCGGAACTTACTCTGGGCTCTGTCCCGGCCCACGGAACCGGCGGGACTCGGAGAGAGGCGGCCGGGGTGCCCGGGGGGCGGGGTCCGCCTTCTCCTCACGGCGCCGTGGCAGAGCCCATTGGCCAAGTCTCCGGAGTTGACGGCGGCAGCCAATGGGAGCCGTGGCCCCACTTGACGCAAGGGCGGGGCGGTGGGGCCGGGCTGGGGCCGGGGCGGGGCCCGGGGGAGGCGGGGCCACCTCGTGCCGGGCCGACGGGGCCGGGCTCAGGCCGGACCTCGCCGGTGTTTGTAAAGCGGGGGAGGAGGGAGGTTGGAGGGCAAGTTCACGGTGGCCCGATCACGACACGATCGTGGTCAACCGCTTCAGGTAACGACGCCCGTGACTCCTCCGGCGCCCTGAGCGCAACGGCTAGCCCGACCGGTGGGGCGAAACCGGGACGCTCAGCGCGGGCCCGAGCCCCCTAGGGAGGGAGGCAGCTGCCGGACCTCGCCCCGTGACTGCTGCCGCCCTCTCTTGCAGGAGGTATGTCGCTGGAGGACGGTGTAAGTCGACAGCTAAGCTGGAGGGGAAGGTGGTGGTAATCACAGGAGCCAACACGGGCATCGGGAAGGAGACCGCCAGAGACCTCGCACAAAGAGGCAAGTCACCGGCCCTCGGCAGCAGGCATCCCTGTGCCCGTGTGTCAGTAAGCCCCTTTTCTGTGTCTGAGGGAGGAGTATTTTACACTTACATTTAAGTGAATTGGATTCTAAAGTTATTTTGTACGAGCTTAATCTTCCAAAGGCTGTAACCACCGAGGTGCAAGTCCCCAGCTCCTCAAGTGGTTTCGTTGCTTGAACTCCAAAAATGTGCCTTGTGACACGAAAATGTTTTGCACTGCAACTCTTCTGAGACGACTGGGGAAGTTCCTGGTATCACTAGGTTTTGCTTGGATGAAGCTGGGAAATGCCATCGATCCACTGCAGTGTGCTTTAGTTATTCATGTTTCAAGCTAATTTGGTTTAAATGCTTCTTGGGTAACTGGTGAGAAGATTAAACTACCTGTTCACAATCCGTTTAGAAATTGCTCTAGCTGGAACCCAAGTATCTTCATGTGCTCCTGGCTTAACGTTCCCTTTATAGGGGCAGCTATAACCCTATCATACCAGTGTTGTGATACACACTCCTGACCTGGGAGAACCTGGTCCAAGGTGCTTCAGATGTGCATTTTCCTGGTCTGAAAACAGCTTTGGTCTGGATCGGAGCTAACAACATAGTAGGAAAGGCTTTGTCCCTCCCAGCTGCTCCCCTGCCTGATGCCAAATGCCTAAAGAAAGAATACGTTGTTTGTAAGCACTGTGCGTAGTCAGCGTGCTTGTCATAGCCCTGATTATCCAGCGTGCTCCAGTGATCTCAGCTTCTGTTCCTGCTTTTTTCCCTGCCTTGCAGGTGCGAGGGTGATTGTTGCTTGCAGAGACATAGTGAAGGCAGAAGCTGCAGCCAGTGAAATCCGAGCTGAGACAGGGAACCAGCAAGTCATTGTGAAAAAACTGGACTTGGCTGATACGAAGTCCATCCGGGAGTTTGCTGAGAAATTTTTAGCAGGTACAGTCTCTAGATCCTTCTTTTCAGTGAGAATATTTTACCAAGGACTGCTGTCGGCTCTTCTAGCAAATGGCAAATCCCTGAGCTGTGTATCTCTGTACCACGTTGGGTACTGTGGTTCACAGCAGGGGCTTGTCAGAGGCCATGAGCTAGTTTGTGGTAGGAGACTTACCCTTATTTTATTGAGGTGATGTGGCTGCAACTCAGACAGGCGTGGGTTTTTCTGGATGACTTGTGCCACCTTCTTGTCTGTCTTTGGTGTCCGTTTCCCTGTTTAAGGATGTCTGTTGTTTCTTGCAGAGGAGAAGGAACTCCATATTCTCATTAATAATGCTGGGGTAATGTTATGCCCTTACTCCAAGACTGCTGATGGTTTTGAGATGCACCTGGGAGTCAATCATCTTGGTAAGGCCAGTGGAGTCACATTTGCATCCTATATTTGTGGCAAAATCCCAGAGGAAAATCCTGCTTTCAGATTTTCTCTTCCTCATCCTTTTTGGGGAAGGATGGAAAGCCAGAGTTAGAGTTCTGGAGATGCAATGCAATGTATTTGCTTATCATGGACCCAGTTTAAGTATCTGTATATGTTACCTGGGACATTTGAAATGTATGACAGCTCCAGCTTTTTGAAACTGAGGAGCAGAACGTAATTGCCTCCAAAATGTTTAGCTGTTGATTCGGGAGAGGGTCTTCTTTTCCCTGAACTTGAAATGAAGGCAGCAGTAAGATATAACATGTTAAGTAATATGCTCTAAGTACTTTGAAATTCCAGCAAGGGAATGCTTCAGAGAAGGATGATATTTCCTCTCACCCTCAGGTCATTTTCTCTTGACCTTTCTATTGCTGGAGCGTCTGAAGCAGTCTGCCCCAGCCCGCATAGTGAACGTGTCTTCACTGGCTCATCACGGAGGCCGAATCCGCTTCCATGATCTCCATGGTGAGAAGAGCTACAATCGTGGCCTCGCCTACTGTCACAGCAAATTGGCTAACGTGCTCTTCACCCGGGAGCTGGCAAGGCGGCTGCAAGGCAAGTCCCAGAGGAAAGCAGAGTGTTTTTCTGCCTGGCTTTTGAGCACCAGGGATGAGGAAAGTGGGCTGCAGAAAGGTCTGGAAATTGGCTATGCAGAAATGAAATGGTTTGAGGCAAGGGTCATTGACAGCTCTTTGCAGGAAGAAAATATCTCTTGTCTGTGGAACCAGGAGACTTAAAACACTAATTTTCTTTACAGCAGGGCACAGGAGTTTAGTAGCTTGGCACAGTTGAATGTATTTCATTTTTCTTTGGTGCTTGTCAAAAACTAGCTGCATCCACACAGACAATTGCGGTATGTGAGTGGAAGCTGAAAAAACAGAAGGAGCTGAACTACAATTGCAGTCTCCAATAGAAAAGCTAATGCATCCTCAGCTGCCTTAAATGCTGATGACCTGTAGAACAGAAGCATTGGACTAGACAGTACCTCTTAAGTCACAACATCTGTCACAGTCGTGTCATTCAGTCCTTTTCATAAACTTAATTAGCATTTATTTTACTAAAACAGCAGCAGTGTCTTGTGTAGGAAATTACTATTACAGGAAATCAAAAGAAGCTGGAGTTCTTAAAAGCCTGATGGAAACTGCTGCTTTTTTAGCACCCAGGCCCTCTAGCACATTGCTTTGCAGAAGGCATGTAGCGACTGCAGTGTTTGGAAGGGAGTGGGGGGTGCTCCAGCAAGCAGTAACTACAGAGAACTTCACTTACTCTACCTGTATCCATGCCTAGACTCCTCCTTTAAGTTGTAGACTACCTACAGGTAGGATTGAGGAGTATATTACCCTTTTTTTTTAAAGGCAGTTTGATGCAAGCGGATTTGTCCTGGACTACTTTCTTTTGCCATAGGCACTAAAGTCACAGCAAACGCTCTCCATCCTGGTTCCGTCCATTCTGAGTTGGTCCGGCACTCATTTGCAATGACATGGCTGTGGAAGATATTCTCATTCTTCTTGAAGACACCTTGGGAGGGAGCTCAGACCAGTATCTACTGTGCAGTAGCAGAGGAGCTAGACTCTGTGACAGGACAGTATTTCAGGTGGGTGCAAGCTGATGGAGTGATATACTGTGGAAGGCAACCTTGTTGACTGGGCAAATGAGACTTCTGTCATTCTTTATTAAAAAGGGACTGTGTAAGAGGCTGGCTGGTAAGGCTGTGGGTGACAAATACTAGAGCATTATCCCTTCCAGGTCTGTTGCAGTGGATATCATGTTAGAAGAAAACCCTGACCTATGCAACGCTTCACACAATAGCAGGCTAGTAATATCACTGTAATAAAAATGCAGGAATGGCTGTCACATGCTCAGAGCTGTAATCCTGATCTGCCTGAGACTTGGGCAAATTACTTTTTAGTAGAGCTGTTTTGTTAATGAGGTCACTTGAGTCAGTCCTGGGAAGACCACTTTGGTTCTCTTTGTAGTCATCTACCCCACTGGAGCAGAAGGGGCGTGTGCCTCCAGGGAGCTGGGGGAACTGGTGGTGCTGCAGAGCTAGGAGGTAAGATTTTCAGGACTGGCGTGTGACAAAATAACTTGATTGTCCAGTGTGACAGACCCACCAGCTGGTGCACTTATCACTCTGTCCTGCAAACGGTCTTTTGTAGCTCCCACTACAAACCCTGTTGTTCCTTGACTTCTTTGACTTACTCCAGGACCCTACATAGTCA
Organism: Phaethon aethereus; assembly: GCF_964289735.1. Classification (NCBI taxonomy): domain Eukaryota; kingdom Metazoa; phylum Chordata; class Aves; order Phaethontiformes; family Phaethontidae; genus Phaethon; species Phaethon aethereus. The sequence goes on along the minus strand of NC_138579.1, from coordinate 38,269,265 downwards.
TGCCTTTTCCCCTCACCAAAACTACAGCCCACAGCAGTTCCAAGTTCATAATCATCATCCTAGATTTGAAGCCTGCCATTTGAACAGATTCATGCAGATGTGTCTGTCAGCTTCCCACCAGGTGTAGAGCAGTGTAACAATACCGTTTTTTTGGGAAAAGAACAGGAAAATTTGTTCGTTTGGTTTTTTTTAATTCCTTTTTCACATGGATACTGTTGGAGCCTTTGTGTCTTTGCAGAGCTTTCCTCTTGTGATATGTGATCAGATTAGTCTCTGTAATGACTTTGTCTGATCTTCACTTGGGAGTTTGTACCATCTTAATCAGACTTGAATATATAAATAGATGTCTTAATCTTCCCTGGATGACTGTCTGTCCCGGGATATAAATGGAGCATTTATGTACTGAAGTACAGAAAACCTCTTCGGTGGATTTTAAACTCATAAAAGAAAGGAGTTTTGGATTTGGTAGGAAATTAATAGCTTCAACAGTAATTCACAACTTACATTGGACTAGCCTAAAATCCTTTCTGCTTTTCAGGCAATAGAATATAAAGCGTGAGTACAGACCTTAAAGAAAGAATTTGCATGCCACAGCAAGACTAGTGGAGTCCACCAGAGTAATTTCAGGAACATCAGAGACTGTTTGCTTGGAGCTCTAAAAATGCTAGGCTGGGTAGAGACCTTAATCCGGATGCAATTTCCTCTGTTCTCTTACACTGCCACGTTATTGCTGCATCTAGCATTAGAGATGAGAACACATGATGTCTATTCTAGACAGAGTGCTGTCTGATTGCAGTAGCTGAGAAGGAGCCACAGTTCAGAGGATAATGGAAAAGGGGATAACTGTACATAGTTATTACAGTGTTACTATTCTGGGGCAGCTTTGCCTTTCATGCAACGGCAATATAGCAGGATGAATAGGGTGGGATAGTTTAGAATGAAGGGCTGTTTGAGGGCTTTTTTGTAGTGATTGCTAGAAAAGGAGCTCCTGAAGAAGTTTGGTTAGTGTTTATGGCCCTTTTTAGTGGTATTATTGAGAATGTACACTGAAGAGTATGTAATAGAACATATATAGGCTTCTTTAACAGTTGAGACAACAGATAGAGCTAGACTTGCTTGCCAGTTCTTGGTGCCATTGGGAGATACTCTTCCCTAGCTGGTTGTAAAGAAAGCTTTCTCAAGGTGGCTTAGCACCAACCCTTGCTCATTTGCTGGATAGCATCCCACCCTTCTTCAATTGGTCTTGAAGTTAAGATGATAGAAAGCATCTCCCTTATTCTGTGTGCTAATGCAGATGGAGCTCTTTATTTTTTAAATCAAAAAGATGTTCCTCCTACAGTGATTGCCAGCCAGCATATGTATCTCCTCGGGGTCGGGATGATGAGACAGCAAAGAAGCTCTGGAGCGTGAGCTGTGAGCTCCTCGGCATCCAGTGGGACTGAGCAGCGCAGACCTCAAGTAGGTACTTCTGGGAAGGGCACTGCTGAGAGACCTCAAGACAAGAATGCTGATACTTCAGCTGCTCTAATGATGGCTCTAGGGACACAATCTAATGTGAATTTCTGGAATATTACACTTAAGGATTGAGACTTGTAAGTAACCAGTCCCACCTTCCTAGCTGGAGAATTAGAGCACCGATGCAGGGAGCAACCTTTGCTTGGTATTTCACACAACAGCCAGAGGCTATTGTTCCCTGGCTTTAGAATAGAAATGGAGGTTGCAGTCTTAGGTTTAGATTATGAAGTAACAAAGAATTAATTACTTTTAAAGTTTTTTTCTAACAGTAATAGTAAAGAGGTAGGACTTCAAACTTATGATCTGTGAGGTTATTTTCAGTTCCTACTATTTGATGTGGCAGAGTGAAAGTACTTTAGGATATTAGACTTCATGCAATACAAATGCTCTCAAGCACACAGAAACAGGTGCTGGCCTCTTTGTGCCAAGCATTAGGTAAAGTTTTTAAGTGGAATCAATTATTTTTCTCTATATTCTCTGTAAGAAGCTGGACCCTAGCCACTGAAGTATCTTGGCCTCAAATGCCCATCGATTGCATAAGTTAACTGAGGGTTGGTATATCATTTGAGAACCCAGGTCTCAGTGCAGGTGACTGTGAGGTTAAAAGCTGCAGGAGTGCTGCAATAAAAAAAATTTAACATCTCTCCTGTGAAGCGTTGAGCAAAGATGGTGTAAAAGGTGTCACAGGAAACACCCCAGCTGCATTTTAAATGACTTCAGAACTTAGAAAAGAGCAGAGTGAGTAAAGAACATCTCAACTATGTTAAAAACATTAAACAGCTTCAGCTGAGACTTTAGCTTTAAATGACAGCAAACTACCTAGTGCTAAATAGCTGAAGCAGAGGTCAGGGCTACCTTGATATTATGGTCAAGTTAGCTACAGGACAAGAAAGTAAGACTCGCACAGAAATCCTTATGTTTGTCTGCCCAGCAGCTCCTGGCCTTGGCTGGCCAAGGCTACCAGCCTGACCTTGCAGTACCATAGAGCGTGCACTGCCAAAAGGAAGCTAGGTCAATCCATGTAGTAATGGGACTGCTCCCTTGGAACTCTAGTGCGACTTTGGTGCAAATTGCTAGAGCGTGATCCATAATCAGATTATTTCTGAAAGAGTTAAGCAGTTAGAAAACAAGTGCCACAGCTCATATGATTATCTTCTGCTTCTGAAAAAAAACCTGGAAGTTTTTGGACTTGTGTATGAGCATGCCCCTGTGACCAACTGCCAGTTTGGGGAAACAAATGCTAATTTTATGATTAATTATTTCTGCCTGGATGCTATCCTATGCAGATCAGTCCTGTGCTACCTCTGAGCAGTACTAAATAAAGGCATTTTCCTTTTACAACAGGAGACCGTATCTTCCTTCAGAAATGTTGAATTGGTTTACTTGGTGTTGCTGTTATCTGCACCTGCTTTACTAATGTAGAGAACTCAGTTTGGGTAACATTTTAAAGTTCCTTTGTCTTTCTCCTTGTTGCTCTACCTTTTTTCCTCCCTCTTTCTTTCTGCTTCATCTTGAACATGAAGCTAAATCCACAACTACAACATAGCAGTAGAACACCACCTAGCATTGCAGGCTTGGCCTGCTTTCTCTGTGTGTGATTCTGTGATCTTGAAAGTGGCTTTCAGGAACAATAGAAGCGACTTTAAAAAAGCAGGAAGAGGCTCTACGCTGAAGTATTTTGCCCTTGCAGGTCAATACTCTTATGTTAAATCTTCTTTAAGACAGATACACACATACTTTACCTTGGGCAAGTCATTTATATATTCTACTAGATTGATGTGTAAAATGAGGGAACTAAAGCTGATTTAGCTGTCTCAAAGGGAGGCTTATAAGGGAGAGTTAGATTAACTTGCAGTGCTCTCTAAGGAGGATTACTGGTCTGTGACAGTATATGTATGAGGCTGAGCTAGCTAGCTACCGGGAGGACTTCTAAAAATGTGATATCCCAATTGATCTAAATGTTGAGGACAGGGTAGCAGAGAGATTTTGCATGACAGAACAATTCTCCTCCCTAATTATTCTGCTAGGCATAGCCAAAAGCAAAATACAGACCTAGAAAGAGATCCCAGCTGTGCTGAGATAAAAAAACAATCAGAAGATACATTAACAGTCATAATACTTTATTATTTTTTTTATTGTAAACAAATCTTGGTCAATTAATAGAGGAGTTTTTAACTGGCAGCATTCAATCCCTTTTTGATGCTCAAAAATTCAAAGCCCCTTGATAATTGCACTATTTGTGACATGAGGCAGTTAGTCAGGATCAAAATTCCAGTTCTGCTGGTAAGAGGAATATCCCTATGATTCCAGGTTAAGAACATCAAATGAAACACTATATAAAGTGCATAAGGTACAGTGCAAAGAGGTCAGGAAGAAAGGCAGGTACAGAACTGACTAGTCTGCATGGCAAACTCCACTCTCTGTGCTCTATACAGCTGAAGGAACTCAAGCAGAAAAGTAGGTATTACAGCAATGCAGATCTGGATACCTATGAACAGTAAAACCTCCTCCCCATAATTAGAGATTTGGAAATGACTGAAGACATGGATAAGTGTCACGTTTTAGGATTAGCTTAATGGCTGTAATCTGATGGCAAGCTAGGTCAGTCTGATCAAGAAAATAAAAGGAGCTTTCATTAGTACTGCACACTGATGACATAATGCAAATCTGTGATCAGGAGACTCTGAAAGCTAAATGTGGTCATTTCTGACTGCTTAGGTCTAAGACATGTCTAACCCTGCTCTAGTGAGCAGGGCACCTCAAAGAGAAGGGTTTGTGTCAATGGGGTGCTGCTCATGAAACACTAAAGGAGATGGACCAAGTCCTTTCCAACACCACAGAAGTCTGTTCTGTCACTACAGTGAGCTTGGGGACAGTGCAAAACTCTATGACAGTTCCAATTATTTTATGTACTAAAACTATTTACAGTTATATCACTTCAGAAAACCTGTTTCTTTTGAAGTAAACAAACTTTTTAACAAAAAAGTGAACTAGTTTTCCTACCTCTTGGACTGAAATACATGTAAACAGCAAACACAAACTCTTGGGGAGTGCCATGTTTTGTTCTGTTTCTATTTGAAGGTTCTACCACTGCCTACTTTTCTTCTGCCTGTTTCTCATATCTCAGTCATGGTTGCAGCTGCTTTTTTTAGCATCCCTGGACACAGCCATTACACAAAGATTCCTGCTTTTTCATAAAACTGAGTTAACCAAACACTTCCAGAGTAAAGCCTGTCAATATATTCTATACAGTATGTCCAGTTAATAAAAATGTAGTCTGGTGTTTTACTGTACCTGACAGGGACACATTATTCTGGTAAGAAGCAAATAAATCCCTGTGTGACAGGGATAAAGAGCGCCTGTTGAATTTTACCACAGCTTGCTCTATCCGTATTGTTTGCTACACCCGATGAAAAACTGTGGAAGTTTACTGGCAACTGTTTCAGTGATAAAGCTGCACTGCAACAATTTATTGGGTATTACCATAGCAAAGAAAGAGCTATGTGATTTTTCAATTATTTTAAAGGATTATTTTCCCTTTGTGCTCCCCTTACAGGATATGCCCTTTATAACTTCATCCATCTAGTAAGGGCTCAAGTGCCATATGTATGGCACACATCAGACAGTGTGACTGGTAAGTAGAAACCTACCATGAAGAATCAGTTCCAACCTTTTCAAGTGAGCTACAGAAATTGGGCACATTGTTGGGGCAAGAAAAAGAAAAAAGAAGAGTAACAATAGTTTGTATTAGAGACTTTAAAAAAATCTCTACATTTCAGTCTTTGTAAAAGAAGATCTCCCCAATCTTGAAAAAGTTTACAGGAAACCCACAATCACAAAAAATTTTGTACTCTAGGCTACACTGAGTTGATGAGATTTTTCTGTCCTCTCAATATAGGTTTTCTGGATGAAAAATAAAAAACATACAATAAAGTTCAGTGCCTTTCAAAAAAAGAAAAAAAAAAAAAAATCAACCAAAAGACCAACAGCAAACCCCCCAAACCAGAAACAGAAGTGCTCCCTTCCATACACCTATATTCTTGCTTGTTCAGTTTGAAACTGCCCCACCCCCCACCCCATCAAAAAGATATCCAAAAACACCCTGAGGTAGTGACTTTGTCAAAATACAGGACTGGCACTTGTAATTTAGTTCCCTTCCCTTCACCAGAGGCACATTAGCAGCATCCATTTGCCAAATATCAGTCAAGAGTCTTTCATTTTACAAAGAGATTGCTGAACCACACACCTTTAAGCTCTCGTGAAGCCTTCCCCTTCTGTATGATGGTGAATGTCAACTACTTGTTACTTCCTAGTGCCCTGCGGAAGCCGATTTCTCATTTTGGGCTGGTGCACTGAGAGCCATTGGGCACAGATGGCCTTCACAACGTCATCTCCACTGTTCTCGGCCAGCTGTCGCACGTGCTGGACTAGCTGCAGTGCTCTGGTCTTCTCCTGTCTCACCGAGACTAGATAGGCAGAACGCAACTTGTTGCACATCACATAGGCCTGGATCTGAAGCAGAAGAGGCAGTCAGAACTCGGTTAGAAAGCTGTAGTAAATTAACAGCACAAGATTCAGGAAGGATTCACTGGAAGTATCTAGTCCAGAAGCCTGTTGTACAAGGCAGTAGTAGCATATTATGAAGCTGAGTATGGGATGGAGCAGATACCAATGTAAAAGATGAATAGACAGCAGTATTTTACTCAGCTTGTCTCTTGTGGAAACTCCTTTACTGTATCACCATGAAATCAACATCAGGAATCCTATCTTATGCATTGAGTTACAATATCCTCACAGCACAGTCATTTTCATCCATTGCTGGTTCTAGAACAGCTCACATCTTTCAGTAATACATCTTACATAAAGGCAGAGCGAAAAGCCCATTTGTCAATCTGCATGAAGCACTGACTTTCAGTTGGAGCAGGACAGAGGAGAGTCACAAAGACTTTATTCCCAGCTATGCCACCCATGATCTATGACAATCCACAAATGCTAAGCCACAGCCTCTTCATCTATGAACATGCATCTAGAGTAAACATACTTATCTGTGACTCTCCAGTAGCTTGGCAGGCTGGTATGAAAGCTAACAAAGAAACTAAGTAGTTCAGGCCTCACTATCAGAATTGGAGAAGTTTTATCATTTAACGCTTGATCATAATGGAAATAGTCTAATCTTGAAACAGTAAACTGAAATGGTCATCTTGGAGGTATGCCGATTGTCCTGGTTTCAGCCAGGATAGAGCTGGTTTTCTTCACAGAAGCTAGTGTGAGACTGTATTTTGGATTTGGGATGAGAAACTGTTGATAATGTGCTGATGTTTTGGGTTGTTGCTAAGCAGTCAAGGACAGTCCAGCTTCTTGTGCTGGCCTGCTAGCAAGGAGGTTGGGGGTGCACCGGAAGCTGGGAGGGGACACAACCAGGACAGCTGACGCAGACTGGCCAAAGAGATATTCCCTACCATACGACGTCATGCCCAGTACATAAACTGGAGTTGGCCGGGGGGCAGAAATCACTGCTCGGGGACGGGCTATCGATCACTGGGTGGTGAGCAATTCCTGTATTGGGCATCACTTGTTCTTGTACATTCCTTTGTTGGCATTATTATTGTTATCATTGTTGTTTCTTTCTCTCTTTCTGTCCCATTAAACTGTGTTTATCTCAACCCACGAGGTTTTTTTTCTAATTCTCTCCCCCGTTCCACTGGGGGAGGGAGAGTGAGTGGCTGCGTGGTGCTTAGTTGCCGGCTAGGGCTAAACCACAACACTGATCCTCATCAGATGTCTGCCATCACTGGACACTTACATGCACCTACTTGAAAAACTGGGTAACCAAATCAACAAACCCACCAATGAGCCTCTATGAAATACTTTTCCTCCCACTATAACAAATGCCTAGCCCTCACTTTGAGGACTGTCGAGGAACCGACAGGGATCTATCAGTACTTTCATGATCACAGCTCTACAGTCACAAACACCATAGCCTTGAGCAACTCACCATGTTTTCTACAATCTAGGAAGTGGCCTTCAAAACTCTGGCTTGATTGAGGATGAGAGAGAAGATGGTAAAAAGAGAGCACGTAGCCTGTAGATCAAGACTGGGCTGTTTAGCTCTCGCTAAAGAAGGTCCTCTATTGTACTTTTACTTACCTTGTTTTCATCACTGTCCATATCCTGAATCAGGTTATCGAGATCCTGCATCCAAAGAAGGGAAAAGGTGTTCACATTTAGAGGGACTATAACTTGCAAACTTTTGCCCTGTCGGGGACCAAAACCCTGCATAGAGGAAAGGCTGCTAAGATCACAGCTAGATGTTTACATTGTCCCAACTGCCAGTGCTGCACAAAGTCCAATTCTTTCCTTTACCACAGCTTCTCCTGCCTGCCATGTCTGTGGGGTAACCCTACAAAATGCTATGAGGTCACTCTCTTGTCCCCAAGTCTGATTAGCAGCACTTCATAGAAGTCATCTTCTTCTTTCACTGGTATGGAAAAGACACTGTGGTAGGCAAAGAGAGTCTTAAAGTTGTTCCTATGGAGGCAGGAGGTTTCTGCCTCCACACATCCTCTGTGTTATCCAGGGAAGCTTCATTGAAGGATATGCCTTGCACCTCAGTCAGGAGCATTTGGCAGGATCCTGTCAGGCAAAGGTTCTCTCCCCATCATGGGTACTCATTTGGGAAGTGCAGGGTAGTAGCATGCTATAGCTACCTATCATTTTCTCTCCAAGTAGCTAGCATAAGGCAAACCACACACTCCCACCTTTAAACAATGCATCTAGTACAGAGCCAGAAGATATGAAGGACTCATTAAAAAAGCAGCACAGGATGGTTTTACTGTAGCCTGTATTGTATATAGCCATTTTACTTCAAAAGGGACACAGTGCAGGATAGAATTACCTCAGCAGGAATATTCTTGAACTCATTTAGACAGTTTAAGATAATGTTATCCCCATCATTTTTGGCTGCAACTCCAGACTCATTGACACACTTGAGGAGTTGCCGGATCTCACTGTACTTCTGCTGCTTCACCAGCTGCTTGGCCACTCTGCTGTACACTTCTGCAGCCTCCAGCTGGAAGTCCTAGAGGTAGTTGGAGTATCAAAGCAACAGGTTAAATGTTCTCAGCAGGTTCTCTCACAGGGATTCTATGCAACTGAGACAATCTCTGCTAAGGACAAAATGCATCAGTCACAAACACAACAGGCAGCAGGACCACAAATATCTTTGAGTGTGCCACCTCTGCCCTGCTATACCCTCTGTCCCAGATGGGAGGCAACTGCCAACTGCACTGCTTAAAGCAGTATCTTTCAGCAGCTCCTAACAGATGGATGAGAAGCACATAGGAAAGTTTGGAGGCTCATGTGCTATGCTGAGTGATAAGCACCTCAACTTCTACCCAGACGTGAGGAAGGCAAGGTCCCCAGTGAGAGTTTCCAGTTAATTAGCTTCGCCCTCTCAGCCAGGAGAACAGTACGGAGATAGCCCTGGCCTTCTTTATTCACTGTGTCTTTGCGTGGCTATCAGGAAGTGCAGAGAGCTATCAAGTCAGAGCTCTCTACTCACATCTGTGACTGTGGTTTGCCAGGGTTAAGTCATGGAAGAAGGTGCACAGTAAAGCAAAAGCTGTACTTAATTCTTTGTAGGAGCCAATTAGTTTGGAAGTGTCCTACTGAAGCAGCATCTTCATTTCCTTACCAATGCTCCTCCAAATACATCAACATTTAAGACTTGAACTAGTGACTTTTCTTGCAAGAGGTCTTCCTTTTTGGGGATCAAAAGACATTTTGCAAAAAAGTCTTCTGCTTGACCAATTGCTGCTTGCAGGAGTTTCTTTTGTAATAACAGTGCTTGTTTATATCATATTTTTCCATACCTGAAGAACTCTAAATGCAATCCCAAACCCTTCCTCAATGTTTTTGCCTTCCAATATGACCTGAAAAGAGAGGCATAGACAAGTTTGGGGATGTACATTGCTTTTTCATTACATACAGTTAAATTATAACATATTTCCCAATTTTGCCTAGAAGCCAAAAGACAACACATTACTTCAACAGAAAACAGCACCACCCCAACAAGTAGAGCAAATATGGGTTCTATTGTCACACACTGATTCCCTGTGGGACACTGGGCAAGTTACAGATGGAGCTGAGCTGAAGTCAAGAAGGGTTAGAATAATAGCAGTATTTGCCTTGCTTCAAAACACCATAGGATGTATGGTCAAAAGGCACATTACTATTTGGATTTGGGATCTTCTGCCTCTAAAAGTTTGAACTTTGAGGAGAGGAGCTCCAGGTTCTCAGGTTCTCTGCTACTTTGAGGAAAAACATATATTCTTCATGAATGGTAGGTTGCATACATGCACAAGTAACCTGCCCATGAAAAGTACCACAGGCTGCTCCAACCATCAAATGTTTCAACCTGTATATCAACAGTATTGCTGATGATAAACATAGCTATGTTTGAAGCAGCAGTAAGTACCTTGCAAGCAACATCCATTTTCATGTTATTGTTTCCAAAGAGTGTGGGCAAGGAGGAACATGTCATCTGAGAGGTTCCTGAGCTCTCACATCGATGCAGGAACTTTGTTACTTCCATCTGCAGATCAACTGTACTGATGTGCCTAGATACAGGAATAATTCTCACTTTATTTTGAAACAGAGAAAGTGTCAATTATTATTTGTGTGAACTTACTACTTGAACACATTTCTAAATAAGACATATTTCCAAAAAATAATTATTTTAGTTACTTTTTGACTTTGCCTTTTGCATAGCCAAGCGTGCAGCAATGAGATACTTTTCAGATCTGTGCATTCAACGTGCATCACAAGCTAAAGGTGAGCACTTGTTTACCTTACTCCAAAAAAAGTAAGCCAGAGAATCTGCATCCCAAATAAATACCTGCTCCCTCTTTTCCACCTCATCACACAAATTCCCCCCCACTCCTTCAAGTTAGAGTCTAGCTTTAAAAAAAAAAAACAAAACCAAACCACCACCAAAAAACCCAACACAAAGAAAAAAGTCCCTAAGAAAATCATGATATAAAAGCACAAGTACAAATTTGGCTCCTGTAACTGGTATGTAGTTGAATGTTGTGAGTTAAGCCCAGTAGGCAGCTAGGCACCACAAAGCTGCTTGCTTTGTGGAGAGAAGAGGAAGAGTAAAAGCAAGAAAACTTGTGGATCGATATAGTGCATAGCTGTTTATGCATTGTAAGGGTTTTGCTTATTGGTTTTTTTTTAAATTAAAGGAAAAGTAGATGATACACAGACTGGTATTTTTAGTAGAAATAAATGCTCATCTCCTGGGTTGGGTTGTTGGGGGGAAAGGTAATGGGAATCCTGTACTTGCAACTAGATAAAGTCATATTTGGGTCAGGCACAGTTAGCATGTGTTAGCTAAAGCCAACTGAAACACAACCACTAAAAAAAGAAAACAACAAACAAAAAACCCAAAAGCCTGAATTTCCCCTTTCTTATACCTTAGCTTCTTGTTTATAGATACCTTGACACATCTGTAGCAGACATTTTCTTCCGAAAGGTGAATGCCATTTTTTTCCTTCCTGAACTTCTTGAGACCTCCTGCAGATAGACTTTGAGATGGTCCTTGATCTTTAGAAGCCACGTCTGTTTGCCTCCAAGTTCAGTGTAAGACTTTGCTCCATGAGTGAAAAATCTAATGCAGGTCATGGCAGCACGAACATGATCCTAGAAGAAATACACTGAACACTAAGATGGACCAAAGTACACAACGTTCACTAACCGTTGTCCGTACTAAAGTGCCCACACAAAGCAGGCAATGCTCTATTTTCTTTAAAACGGTAGTTAAGCTACTGCAATGTACCAGATCTATGACAAACGCATAGCAGGTCAGCTTCAGTCAGGCTCAGGCCTTCCTATCTGTTTTTCAAGGGTGGAAAGTGGTAAAAATATACTTCTCCATCATGCAGACTTACACCAAAGTGAATAACCAAAAGTCTGAAAGCATTCAACATTTCACTGAGATAGGCACCGACCCTCACGTTACCTTCATGAACTGTTGCAGCTCATACAGAATATGGTAGTAGTTCCTTCTCTGCAAGTATTTGCAGGCTGCAATCAAATAGACCCCCCAGCTCTCCAATCCTGGATCAATAGTTTCCAGCAAGTTCTCCAACATATGCAGTTTTCCACTTTCATAACTTGGAATGAAGATCCCTTCAATAAACACTTCTGATGGGGATTCCTATACAAACATCAGAAAGGTAACTTGAAACAAAGCCACTGTGGCTTGTTGTTTTCCTTATATGGCATAAAGGAGTATCAGGTGACAGAGACAAATAAAATTAACATATACTCTCAGTTGCAAGGGATCTTCGGAGGTCATTTGGTTCAAACTCACACTCGAAGAATAGCTTCCAAGTTAGGTCACGCTGCTCTGGGCCTGTCCAGCCAAGTTCTGAGCATGACCATGTAGGACAATTCAACAGCCTCTCTGGGACCCTGTTCCCATGTCTAAACACCCTTACAGCAAAAACAGTTTTCCTTATATCCAGTTGGAATTTCCCTTGCTCGAAATATTGCCCACTGTCTCTTACCCTTTTACTGTGCACATGTGAGATAAGCCTGGCTCTGTCTTCCCTATAATCACCCACTTGGTAGCTGAAAACAGCACATAGCCTTCTCTTCAAGCTGGAAAAAATGAGATCTATCACTCTCCTGACATATCATGTGCTTCTGGCCCCTAGCCACTTTGGTGGCATTCCATTAGACTTGCTTTGACAATGCCGGTTTTGTACTTGGGAACACAAAACTGTGCGCAATATTTCAGATGGAACCTCACAAGTAGTGAGCTGAGGGGGATATTTATCACCCTTGACCTCCTGACTATGGTCTTGCAAATGCAGCCTCACGTATTAATGTTATTATGGAAAGAAGCATGTGTGACAACATGGGCTGCATAAATGTTTTAAAGACATGATATGGATTTTTTTTTTTTAAATCTCCAAGTAAGTTACAAACTACAAAGCCTGTACACATAAAACGTTTTGAAACAACTAACTGCAAAACATTTCATCAGAAGCCTAGTACCTTACAGCTTTAAGGTAACAAACCTTCTTCTCTAGTTTGCATGATCACTATCAGTCTCCTTGTCCAAAACTTCCACATCAAATTGTATGACTAGAGTATTTTCAAAAACTTCTACTTAACTAGTGAAATTATTTCACCAACATTGCAAAAATGTGCAACTTCTCTTTGAAGGCAGACTTAAACCGAAATAAAGGACAGATTTGAAAAGCAAATTTAATATGCAGATGAGTATATGAGCTTAGAATTACTGATGATACAATAAGAAAGCAGAGCTGATAAGACAATGTAATTTTCTATTAATAAAGCTCATAAGCAGACTGAAGATAATGGAATTTCATGTTTCAAGTTGTACATTCCCAATAAGAATTATTTCAAATAATAAGTAAAAAAAAAAATCAGTACATCAAACACAAGCAGAGAAACTTAAAGAAAACAAACAAAACCCCGCACACTTACCAGCTTTCAAGCTGGTGAGATGTAATGGATTCATATCTCCTAAGAAGCAGCCTTAATGAATTAGTGAGAAACTTGTTAGAATAATTTCTAGGCTTAGCTGTAATTTAGCACCCACAGAACTGTTTTCTCCAGACATTCTTCAGGCCTCCTATATTATGCAGTTTTCCTAAGGGAGAATTGGAAACTACTTTTTGGCTTCTCTAGATTTCTGTCCTCTGGGACATGCTCCTGTATTCCCTTATATTCCTACCGGTTACAGAAGTGCAAACACGGGTCTCTGATTCAACAAACGATATCAAGAGACAGAGCCACTGTGATAGAGAGTAAAGGGTCTACTATTATTGGCATACTGGAATTCAAAGTTTTCCTTCTGTCTTCTGAACTATATGACAATAGTCCCAGGTTTTCAGCTTTGTAGAAAAAAGACAAAGTGCTGTTGATGCAGGACCTCTATGAAAAAAAAATAAAGCACTTTCTCCTCTCTAGAAGCCACTGTTTCACCACATCGGGGAAGAGAGATTAAAGACAAGATCTAAAGATCAAAGTTATTTTTTCATGTCCCTGAATTCTTATCAGTCACTGGATAGTCAGTTCTGTAACAACATTTAGGACCTCAGAATACTGTGCAGAAAAACATCCAGAACGCTGCATGATGCTTATTACCATCTTAGACTGGCCTCGAAGTCCTATTAGCTACTTTTCAAATTTAATTTTAGGTGATGGCAAATTAGATCACTGACCTTATTTAACAAGTGAAGCAGTGCTTCTCTCATACAGTCATGCCTCATGTAAAAGCTTATTATCGCCAGGTTAGTGCCATAACTATGTAAATAGAACAAGCACTCTTGATAGTAGCTGTTGTGTTGAATCTTCCCCTCACACATCATCTCCAGAGACAGACTTCTCGTTCTCAGTGTTGCTTCAAGTTCCCTCAATGTGGCAAAGTAATCATCATCCTGCCATTAAAACAGAGAATCAATGATAAGTGATGAGTAAGAAGAAAACTTTCTTTTCAGTTAGGTCTTGTTGCTCAGCCCTGAAGCATTTCTGTCATTGCTGTTTTTAAAATAGATACCGCTTTAGAGGTGTGAGAATCCAGTAATGCTTTTTATAAGCACTAGCCTGGAACCCTGCTATCAACGGAGGTGCTGAATGTTGCTGTAGCTAGCATGGCTGTTTCCAGGGACAGACAGGAGGCTTGTTTATTTAAACACAATTCCACTGTCAACAGCTACTTCAAGAACCTAGTTCAAACAGGCTCTTTTATTCTCCTAAAATATGTACTACTAAGAGGTCTTTCATCATTATGATTCTGCAGCTAGTACTAAAAGTCATTTTTTGGTACCTAATCAGAACTTCCAGAGCTAATCCCAAACCATGAAATAGTGCTTTTTGACAAATAAAGAAGACTGACATAGCATTTGTAAATTCTCCTTTCAATTCCTGCAAAGTTATAAGAGTTTCAGTAGAAAAATGGCATCACCGCAGCATCGCAATATATTGTTGTGATTGAGTTTATTTCCTCAGACTGTAGTAATACCACGTTAACCAGTACAGCTTCTTTCCCCTCCACTAAGCATGCCCCAAATTACTATAAAATGCAATGATCTGCTGCTCAGTCACCAATTCGCTGTGATGAAACAGCTAACAAACTTCTCAACAATATTCAGTTTGCAATATGCAATCATGACAAAAGAAGGAAAAAAACTAACACCTGATATTGTAACATGCATCGCTATAAGACGTGTATTAAAACATTACTTGGCTTTGCTATAGCCCTTCAGAGCAGACAGAACAGAAGACTCTTACTGCAATGAGTATGGGCTTCACTGTGGACTCCAGGTACTGTATCACATCCTGGACCAGCCTTGAACCATGGTTCAGCTGGTTTAGATCCATAGGTGGCTTTAAACATCGGTTAAACTTCTCTCTTGCTGAACTTAAATTTCCAGCTTTAAGACAAGCCATGCCCCAGGCATGCCATGCTCCGCCTGGATCCAATCCAGATTTTGTAGACACCTAAAATCAAAATCGTTTGTTAATATTGCAACACAGTCACAGTAGAGAAAACAGGAAAAGTGGCTTACCACGCAGTCTGTGATTGTGACCTTTCGCTTCCTAGAGCACATTTCCCGTTAAAAACAAAACAAAACATGAAAAGTGTTGATTATTTCTGTATTACTGGCACAAAATGCCAACTACCAAAACACCCATAATCTCCAAATGTGGAAGTACTTTTTATTGTGCAAGTTTAAGCAACTATTTATCTGCGAAATTTGAAGTTCAGCAGTTTGAAAACTCATGCTATTTTTACATCCACTTTTCTAAAGCGGATAATTTTTACAGAGCAGAATTCATCAGGTTTGTGGTTTAAAAAACAGCAACAGAAGATGCTTCATGAACCACCAGGAAATTTTTTATTTCACATAGAATCATAGAATCTTTGGGTTGGAAGGGATCCGTTAAGGTCATCTAGTCCAAACCCCCTGCAGTGAGCAGGGACATCTTCAACTAGATCAGGTTGCTCCGAGCCCTGTCCAACCTGACCTTGAATGTTTCCAGGGTTGGGGCATCTACCACCTCTCTGAGCAACCTGTGCCAGTGTTTCACCACCCTCATGGTGAAAAATTTCTTCCTTATATCTGATCCTTTCAATCAGTTGAAATCTGATCAAATTTATTCCTGATTTTCTTTAGTAGACCAGCTGCCTTTAAACATGGGCTGTTTTTATTCAAATAGGTCATCTATTCCTCCTATTTATTACCCCTTAAAAATCCTAATCCTGTTTGTAATACCATAATTCTGTTCTTAAACTGCAACACCATAAAATGGAGCTTATAAAATCCTGGGAGCAGGAGTAAGACAGAAGATGACAAACCATACCAGATGACCTCTGATAGACATATTTGCCACCATTGCTGATTTCCAAGTAAATGATTGGGAAAGGTGCATTACTAGTATCTGCCGTGGGGTTACAGACAAATGAAAACAAACATACAAGCTTCAGATAAATTCCTGCTACAAAGGATGTCTCAGCCCTTCTGTTGGATGCAAGATTCCTCCATTTAATGACTTTCTTGCAGTTAGTCCATTCCAATTTTAATTGTACTGGGAGATAAGGCCCCTACCCTCCCATTCAGTGGCCTGCTCCACAGCTGAAGGAATTTCCTTCTCAGAACTTTTTCCAGTGTTCAGAAAATTAATTCTTCCTTGTTTAAAAACTTAATCCCAGTTTGTAACTGTTTAAATACTGTCCATTTCACACATTGCATCCATCTGAACTCAGAAGAGAAAAAAAACAAAAGCCACTACAGAAGCATTATTAACACTGACATCGCTCCATTGTCATTACCTCTATAGCTAGTTGGTAGTACTCTGCTTCCAGAAGCCGATTTCTTAATCTTGTTACTGCTGCAGGGAGAAGAATCTGATCCAGAGATGGTATGGGACGGTAGGCAGCAGCAACCAAAATATTCAACACATCCACTTTGCTGATGTAGCTAGGAGAAAACAAAGAGGTTAAAAAAACACATACACTTACACTATTATCATACACTTAAAGAACTTTTATGTCAAAGACAACTCTTAGAACAGTGGTTCCTAATCACCGGTACACCAGGTTTCTCCATCCATCATACTATCCTATTCAGACTACTTTTTATTGGGTTTTTTAACATGTTCAGTGGAACACTGGCAGATGCTGATTGCAGACACCTATTATTATATATTACCAAATCAAAATAGTACATGTTAAATTTATATTTAAATTTTAAGCTCTGTAGGTCAGAACCTGAGGAGAGCGTAAAACGCTCATTCTCAGGAAGCGCAGGTTCAAAATCCTATATTGAAATCCAGATTGAAAGCAGATATACAATATCAGAAGTAAAAAATTTACCCCAGTCTTGTGAATTATTTCTCCCTACTCTGAGAGTTATCTCAGTAATTATTATGTAGTCATATTACTTGAATTTCTATTATTTGAACTCTTACATTATGAACTTCTTGTTTAAAATGTCCACAGTACAATCACTAAACAACTCTCCCAGCCTCCACTCCCCAGTAAAAAAGGATAATGGTCTTGACAATACCTCAATACATCCTAGTGAATATCTGATAAATCACCTGTCACAGACAGCTAGATCTTGGCTCCTTCCAGCTTTTACAAACATCATTTTGGCACTGAAGAGCAATTGTTTCATGATGTCCATAAGGAGACCAGCATCCACCTCAGGATTAGTGAGCCCTTGGGACAATTTGCAGCAGTGCTCTATCAGCTGGTGGCCACACACTATGCTGTCGCTGTGTAGGCTAAGGATGGCAATGCACAAGGAAGAGCTGGGAGCCTAACGATTCAAGGAAAGACAGAAAAACACGGGTGTTAAGGTAGCTCACCAGGAAACTGCTTATATTGGACTCTTTCTCCAGACCTCACCTGTTCATAATAAAATTCACTGCGTACAATTTCATTCTCCTCTTCGTTCAGGGAAAAAATCCATTCAAGCTCAGTCACCTGGGGTATTCGCACCACTGTGGAATATTCATTATTAGAAGTTTCTGCAGCCAAAATAAAACACCAGGCAGAATCATTGTACAAGAAGCCATAAACCTGGCTAAGGACACATAATGCAGAGTAACTCCTACACACTCATAAAAGTTATTTGTAATCCTCTCATTGTGCCACTTCCTGTCAGTATCACATGTCCAGCACACAGATTACAGAAACATTTCCATTCCTTAGCAGGCTGCCAAATGGTACCTAAACTTACTCTCACTGTTACCAACACCCTGTCACCAAAAACTGGCTCAGTAACATGTCTTCAAATGATTATGCAACTCTCATCCTACTGGACATCAAGCGTAGCAACCTCCCCTCTTTAGCCTTCCCTCAGGCAAGTTACTAAATATTTCTGAGCAGGAGGGAAGTGGAAATATGAGAGCTGTGGGTTACAGCTAAAAAGGATAACTGAAGAATCACTTGTAAAGGAAAGGGTAAATTGACTTAACTGCCTGTATCTTCTTTTTAGAATTCAGGTTACTTGAACATATAGTCCAGCAGCTTTATGACAAAAGATTGTGAGAAGATGAGCTAATTCCTTACATTAAGTTTTCAGATGAAAGAGTACTGCAGAAAACTGGAATTTTGATCAATTGATTCAGGAAATTTCATTTCTGTGAAAAGTGTTTTTCTTTCCTCCAGATTAGGGAAATTTCTGTTTTGAAATTAGTAACCCAGAATAGCTACAAATGACATACTGTTTGTTATCTGAGTGCAGCTGAGAATGCACAAGTCTCCTGATGCTCAAGCTTGTGCTTGTGGTTCCTGGCAGAAAAACAATGGCCAATCTCACAATGCTAAGAAATAGAGAATAATGCTAATTTGCTACCATTTCCCCTGATCAACTTCCTCTTCTCCCTGGAAAAACTTAAAAAAAAAAAAGTCTCAAAATTCACTGTTCTAGGTTTTACAGAAGGACTGTTAAGACTGTTGAGTAACTCTAAAACTGTAGGATGAATTAAAAAAAGAAAAAAAGAGAAACGCCATTTTGAAATTGAACTGGAATAATTACAATAAACCAGACGTGAAAATATTTGATAAGCCCTCTTCACAGTCTCATCAGATAAGTTAGAAAAGCAGAACAAAACACTTTCCCTCTTAAATCTGAGATTTCCATACTGTTCTTATTTGCTCCTACTGAATCATACAGGCCCAGTGCTGTAGAGCAATGCTGTAGGCAAAGAGAAAGACCTAACCAGAAGCAGCAGCTCAGAAACTACATTTCAGCTGTTTCAGTCTTGTAACAAAGGTAACAGTAAAGCAACCTTCTGTCAACAGAAAAAAAAAAAAAAAAAAAAGCTCAAATAGCCCATCATACTTAAAAAGGGACTCCCACCTGGAGTCCTGTGTCCAGCTCTGGGGCCCTCAGCACAGGAAAGACATGGACCTGTTGGAAGAGGGTCCAGAGGAGGCCGCAAAAATGACCAGAGGGATGGAACACCTCTCCCAGGAGGACAGGCTGAGAGAGTCGGAGTTGTTCAGCCTGGAGAAGAGAAGGCTCTGGGGAGACGATATTGTGGCCTTCCAGTACTTAAAGGGGCTTATAAGAAAGATGGGGACAGACTTTTTAGCAGGGCCTGTAGTGACAGGACAAGGGGTAATGGTTTTAAACTAGAAGAGGGTAGATTTAGACTAGATAGAAGGAAGAAATTTTTCACCATGAGGCTGGTGAAATGCTGGCACAGGTTGCCCAGAGAGGTGGTAGATGCCCCATCCCTGGAAACATTCCAGGTCAGGTTGGACGGGGCTCTGAGCAACCTGATCTACTTGAAGATGTCCCTGCTCATTGCAGGGGGGTTGGACTAGGTGACTTTCAAGGGTCCCTTCCAACCCAAAGATTCTATGATTCCAAGTAAGGAAAAATTCTCATTTGTTTTGTAGCACAAATGCGAATTTTGCACCATGTTTCACATTACTGCTATTAAGCACTTCAGTAACTGTGTTTTGGTCTGCCAGAATTTCATGCCAGTGTAGGAAAATTTTGCAGAATCACTTCAAACACCAGACTAAGCAACAAAGAGTAAATACCTTCTGAGGAAAAATGACAGAGGAAAAAGAAAAAGTCAACTAAATTTTATTATTCCTGAAGTGTTATGATGTTAGATGTCGAAATTGAGGCACTGAAGATAAATTACTAGTCTGTATTCACACAACTAGTAAAGGAGATGGAACTCAAGACCCAGGGGCCTCATCCTATGCTACCTTCAGCCAGCATGGGATATCAAACACCACAGCACACTGCAGTGGTATTCAGAGTTGTACTATTATGGTTTGTAAAAAGAAGGTCACTCAGCACAGCTCTGTAGTGGGCTAATTAATTTCTACTCATACCACAGTCTCTCACTGACTGTTTCTAGCATGCAAAGTGTATTCTCCAACTCTTGATTTTCAGTTCCTTCCTTTAACCCCCATCCAGTACATTCAATATTGGCTCAGACACCTCCCCTAAATCTCAATTTCCATTCACAGAAGTTTGGAATGCTCAATTTCACCCTGCACATGCAAAAACCATTAGTGATATTTTGTAAATGAAGTTTTGATCACAGATCAGCTGCAACTAGATGTATCTACCTCTAACTCTGCTGCTAATCAGGCACTTGAAAAAAATTGAAGTTTAACATTACTCCATTCCTTACCTTCCACTTGGTCCTCATCTTCTTTTCTGCTGTAATAAAATGACAGAATGAAACATCATGCCTACTCCAGTGAGGAAAACATAGGTTTTAAAAGAGAGATCAATATGGCTAGCTTCTGCAGAACACTATCTTGTAAAAATCCAACATCTCTCTCCCTCTACCCTCTCTGACCCATTGCCCCGCCCCTACCCCCTGTTGTCTGGAAATCTAAGATCCTGCCTCTGCATTGTTGTATTTCAGCTACACCAAGTACTTAAGTTCTTATAACCCTCTGTGGGAATAGTTCTGTTGTAAGCATCATAAAAAAGCAGACACTGAGAACAAGAAGAACTGCCCCATATCAGAATATGTCAGAGCTAAAACGAAGTTTTTGGCATCCAGGTCTCTGCCCTTAAGATTTAGTTGGTTTTGATACACAAATAGGGTGAGTATAAAAACCCCAGACACTTAAGCAATTAAAACATGACAGGTGGCATTCAAGCTCATTGCTAGGCTCTGCTGACCTAATCTGGCAGTGCAAGCAACCATTCTGACGCAAATTGGTTCAGCTAGAGGTGACTGCATGTTTTTTCAGAGGTTCTTTTTCAGATCTGCACAGCATTCCTCATTTCCTAGCAAGCCTGCTGATACTGCCGCAGCAGATACTGCTAGCTGCAGGCTTGCTAGGAAAAGAGGAAATGCAGCCGAAAGCGCAGATGGAAAGAGTGAGTTTTACTCTCTGTGACTCTGTCAAGCCTGCTGATAACAGTAATCAGCTATGGTAGTATCAGCAGGCTTGACAGGGTCACAGAGAGTAAAACTCACTCTTTTCAGCCGCACTTTTCACCAGCTGGCCTAACATATACACAACAAATTTCAGTCTAATTCTCAGCTTAAAGCAACCACATCATGAAAGTTTGTCATCACAGCTGTCCCTTTTATTAAGGCCAGCTTCAGAGCCTAGCTAATCATGAACTTGCTTTTGAATCCCCAAGGGTTCAAGGAGCTGTAGTCAAGGGATTATGGAATAACATTAAAACACTGATGTTCAGCAGAGCTAGTCAACATGTGATGTTAATCCAGGAGCCAAGTAAACTGCACAAAACTTCGTCACACTGTAGTAGTTTGTGCTGAGTATGTTTTGCATCAAAGCATTAAATTCTTAGGTATAATGATCATTTGATGCTTAAAGAATTAAAGACCTTGTTGCCTGGCTCTCCAGTGTTCTTTCTAATACAAAAAGTAAACTGAGGCATCGGGAATATCCCCACGCCTATCAAACCTGAAAATCCCAACAGCTGGAGGCCAAAAAGCTGATGTTGTTATATTATCCACATAAACCTAAATGCTTATTTCTCTCTCATTCCATTCATGTACTCTGCTGTGCTGATGAAATTGAGGAGAACTAGAATGGAAGGACTTACGGGCTTGTGTCTTGTACCAAGCCAGGCAGATATTCTCTGTTGTAGTAGGTATAGCATTGATCGCATACACGGGACAGATTTTCTCTGCAAGCTTCTACTGCCATTTTCTTGGTGGAGCAAGAGCTACACACCAGCCTGCCACAGCGTCTGCAGTGATGGCGCCTGTTAAACTAAGCGCAAGAAGTCATGGATGTGCAACAGAAAGAATTTACTGAAGTCCCCTCGTATATCTGCCTCCACTCATGACTAAACTTACTCCATTTGAAGAGAGGAAACACCATGCACGATAAGGCTTTTCAGAATTATACAGTGATTGATTCTCACTGTTACAATACCTTTCTGGAGAGGGCATGGCAAAGTAAAAAAAGAAAACCAAATACAAAACACAAAACCCAGAGGCAGGTATTTAAAACATGTTTGCTGCAGTCTTGGCCTTTCCACTATTTAAGTTGTCCCAATTTTGATCACAGTGCTAATTAGATCATCTCTTGTAAAAGTCTGTAAAAGTCAGAAGCCATAGACTGTCCTGACACTTAATAGTTTCCAAATTCAAAAGCAACAGATACTTTGAGAAAACAGTACTGTTTCTATGCAATAGAAAATAACAGACTGCCAGCACACCTGCAAAACTCAAAATTGAAATTGCTCTTCTCCCTTAGAGCACCAATACAATTGCTCAAGTACTCTATGAAACAACAGGTTTTAGAAAAGTGTAATCAACAGCAAAGATTATATTTTCTATATCGGTAATCTGAATTATATGATGTTCATGTTATTTATCACCAGCATAGTCAACTAGACAGCTTTTTGAAGTATTAGTACTGCTATTACACATTTCTGAAGTCTCACAGATCTGATGACCAGATTCCCTCTTTAGGCTCTATCACTTCACAGGACTCTGCAAGGAGCTAAATGTTGACAGTCTCCTCAACTACATTAAAGACAAACTAATGGCTAAATATCAAAGGGCTGGCAATCTTGTCAGGCCTACACTGGTGCAGACACACTTGCTAAAGTAGCTAGTGTCTTTTAGGAAACAGACTATGAGCAAGTGTTCATATTAAGGTCACAGTTCTAAGAATGTCTGTAGTTTGTTTTTGCTCCTTACCATAGTAAAGCGTTCAGTTTTGCAAACCATACATATTGTTTCAGTGTCATCAGGTATCCATTGCTGCTTTGGTGGTGGCTTCTCAGGTGGCACGAATTCTTGAGGAAACAAATTCTGCTGCAGACTTCTGTCTCTGGGACTTGCAGATATGGTCACACCTTAAAAAGAGCCAGGCCAAGAAAAACATGGAATGGGATTTAAGCTGTTTAGTGGAGTCTTGAATACCAGAAAACACTACAGAGACTTACTGAGGTTATAAGATCTTTCTGGCTCACAAGACAACTACCGTTATCTTTCAGTTAGGCATGGCAGAATAACATTGTGTAAGGAATATATACGCTTTAAGCTAAAATTGTAAGATTGTAAACTTACAGTACTTCAATACCGATAAGCAAGAGTACATGCTTATTAATAGACCTTTACCATAACAATTAGAGAAGCACAAGACAACTTGTCCACACCTGTTCCTGTATCATAAGCAGAGACTTAGATGAGGAAGAAAAAAAATACCCTGGTATATGGATACCAAAAAGCCCTTTAGCATAAAATACCACTTTAAGGATACCCAGTGTTGACATTCCTGAAGACTGAGACTTTTCTTTGTTATCTCAGGAGAGGTGTGTTATGGCTAGCAACAGCATATCCCTCCCTGTTCTGGTCCCCTTTACAATCTACTGTGGGGAAGTCAGTTCAAAGAGGCAGGAGTTTTAGTCTTTGGCCTTCAGGATCTTTGACCTTGCTGATGAAACACTCATTGAATCAAGTTTACAGTATTAGACAGGCTTTTAGTTTATATGATGTGAGCCAGTTACACTACAGGCTAATTAAAAAGTCCAACATGTCATTGCAGCCCTGCAAGCCACTTTCTGTGTACACGAAAGAAAAAATTCCAATAAAGCTAACTCACGCTCATCCAAGTAGATACTGGATTGCAAAGGACCACTAGAGGACAATGCATTCAAGCTTTGTAACAACATACAGATATTCAGCTGACCATTATGAGAAAAACCGAAGAGCTACACAGCCCAATCCAAGATGTTGCTGTCACTTCACGTAGGCACGGCAAGAACCGTCTTTGGTTCAGGATACAAAACCAGAGAACAGTTCAGACACTCTAAGCTGTAGATCAGGATATCACTGTGCAGCTCTAGTTCAGGCCCATCACTTGCTGAGAATCACCAGCCTTGGAGGTCTGAGGTTATTGCAAGTTATTCACCAAGAGAACAGACTGTGCATCTCTCAATACATATCCTCCAAAAAGCGCATCTCTTGCATTAGATGCTGAATGGAACCTATGTGGTTGTTTTTAAACCACAAATATTCTTCAACTGTTTTGGTTTAAATTATTTTGTTTCTATTTATTTGTGTTTGAGGACTGAATGAAGCCTCTCAGACAATACAAGATGTGCTATTTCCTTCAGGTCACTTCTTGTTCCCTTTAAGTTTTCTTTTAATTAGGCCCAAAGCACCCAACTGTAGAGAGCTACTAACCTGCATTAAATGTGACCCAAGTTACTATTAAGCAGTGGGACACACATACATAGGAGAAAAAACAAATAAGAACAGGTTGAAAGAAAATGGCACCAAATGGCACCAAGGTTTTAACCTTACCAGTAAAGCTGACAGGAGATAGTTCTGACGATCCCGATTTAGACAGTGCTTCACACTCAAATACCTGACTGAGACTTTCTTGGATACGTATCAGAGAATCTAGGACAAAGGGAAGAAAAAAAAAAAAATCAGAACAATACTGGCCATATATCTACCTATTTTCACAAACATTAGAGGAATCCATTCACAGGAGTATGTAAGAATGTCAGCACAAAATCAGACTAGTTATCTAATTACAAATTACTATGTTTTAATGAAAATAGCCCACAACAATTCATGCAAAACTATATAAAATTCAATGACCTAAAACACAGAGAAAAAGATCCTTATCAAAGTAATGGACTTGCTAATAATAGGCATAGGAATAATACAGCAGAGAATAAGTATCAGATGTGAAAACAATCAGTTGACACAAGATGCTCATGGCAAATGTTAAATGCTTCACAACACAGTGGAAGGAACATACTTTGAAAGTGATAGGTCATTTGGCAGGAAAAAAAAGGTAAGTCTGATGCTTTTATGTTAGCATGAGCTGCATCTTTAAATCATGAAATGAAGTCTACATTTGGAAACTGGCATAAAGCAAGCGGGTAGGTGTAAGATACAGATAGGTAGACATGTCATGCGCTTTTAACAGAGAGAAACAAAAGCCCTGGACTTGATCTGCAGCACACTCTGCTGTTCCAGTTCTAAAACCCTGAAAGTAGAGAGCCAAATGCAGAAGAATCGAAGGCAACATGGACGAGAAGGGATTGGCAAACCAGAACCATGCTAAGAATGTTAAATAGAACTCCAAGTTTAAAAGTCTTTTGTACAAAAAAAGGAACAGGACTCTGGTAGGAGGCAAGACTATGGAAGACTAAATCCCCATTTTATTTGGGGAAACATGCAGTTGGCTGCAGGTTTTAGAACTGCTCAATTTTGCATTAAACAGGAATGAAATAAAATTGAACAATATCATGTAGGAAAAGACACCCCAAAAAGGAGCAACAGAGGAAAGTCCGAGAAACTTTTGAAGCTGTTCGTCCTTGAGAACATCTATACAAGAAAGGCAAAGACTTTAAGAGGAAGACTGGAGACATACATATAAAATGTTGTGGCACAACTGGTAAATGATTCTGGGGGAAAATTTGCCCTTCTTTCCAAAGTGAAAAACAGCATTCTCAAGGACAGTCACCTGATCTCTTTTCTTTTAATGCAAAAGGGAAGTTGAGAGCTTTTTCTGCATACTTGGAGAGCAAATTGTCAATGTCTTCTACAGTAAAACCAATTTCCTGTCCAGCTAAGAGTTGGTGCAGTGTCTGTACAGCGACAGCTACCCAGTCCACCTTCATATTCATGAGGAGCTGTTCCAGCATGAGCAGTGGTCTGGAGGAGAGGTGGAAGTAGTTAACACGGGAGAGCTCAGGCAGAGTCAGCAGCACCTGAGACACAAGGAAAAAAGTGTGTGTTAAAGTTATACACCTTCAGATCTGTGAGATTAAAGACAAGAAACTAGCACAGCGCCTTATGCAGAGAACGGAATAACACAGAGACCAAGAAATGGAGGTGGGACTTCTCAGACCTATTCCTACTTCTGTTACAGAATTACTGAGTGGACTTGCAGAAATTACTTAGCTTCCACTTTCCCATTCTATAAAACACTGCTTCATTTCAGAGGCAGTTGAAGAGCGGAGAGCATTTTGTGACCCTGTGACAAATATGTTGTAGCAGGGTAGAGCACATTCTCTTACTAAAATAAGCTTATAAAAAGAATATTAGCCCAATCCTTATCCTTCCATAATTTAAGGAAATGTCGAGAGGAGAAAACAGGAGCAATTCTCCTAAAGATGGATAGTTAATATGGATACTTTCCAAATTAGATCATGTCTTCAAAAGAGACAGGTAAGAAAACAGGAAACCCAGCAAAATACTGCTGTGGCACACACTGAGCAAGCTGCTATTTGTAGTCCTACGACAAAATAGGTATTAACAAAAGCACTGCATTTTGTTTACATATAAGATACCGGACTAAGGTAATCTTCTGATTAATGCATCTATTCCCAGGCTGAGCACAGAACCTGTATGACTTCTGTAAAGGCAACGGCTGTCCAAAAAGAGGAGTGATACTGTCTACCTTTGGAAAACACTTGGGAGAAACATGCCACTAAGTGTCAAAGACTACCATACAAGTGGGCATATGTAGGACACCTGGTGTTACTGACACAGAGAGTAAGTTGAGGATGCTTTCTTCTTCACTTGGGACAAAGATAGCAACTGTCCTGATAAACACTACAATTTTTATTTTATTCCACCCCCAGGTCTTTTAGTCTGTGCATTCCTCCACTCCCTACAGCTCAAACACAAAACTGCTCTGTTCATACGGACCTACAAGCACCTCATAATATAGGAACTGCAAATATGGAGAAGGGGAAGAGAGTTTTAAGCCATCTCTAAACTTTCCTTTGGATCCTGAGACTCAAGATCTTAGACCTGATAAGGTGAGAACGCTCTGGTGAAGTCTACAGACTTTATATATCATGTATATATTATGTATTATAAAATTACTTATATAATTACATATTGTCGTTAATACCACAATGCAGGAGTTTTGCTCACCTTTGAGCCCGTATAGAGTGCCTGGATTTCACTACGGCGTGCTGTTGTCAGATTCGTATAGAAGTGAGCTGTGAGGTAATCAGCCAAGAAGTGGGAGGCTGCCAAGTTTGGATGCTGGTCAAGGGACTGTTCGCTGATGGCAAGGCAAATACCAGGGTCTTCAATTCTTTGTAAAAGCTACAAAAAGAAACAACATACAGTGAATCCCTACTAAATTCCTGGAAAGTAGCCTTTAGAATGGGCAGTCCATGACAGATTATTGCCCTACAATAGTCCAGCAGGCAAGTTAACTTGCACAAGTGTCTTACATATATAAGGATTACTTAGATAATCCATTTATATACCACTCATTGCCTATTTGCTCTATTTATTAACCAAAATATTTTAAAAATTAAAGTAAGCAAAAATTAAGCAAGGAATGGGACAGAAGGTATAGTGATGAGAAATCTCCACTTTGCTTCCAGAATATTTTCAAAGCTATGTAGTCTGAAAGAGCCTGCACTTTATTTTATTCTCTCTGTTATTAGCAACAACTCCATAATTATTAAAGCCAGAAGAATTCACATTTCACTAATTTGGGCACTGAAGCACAACTGAACAATTTGTGTTATTAGTTTCACTTGTGGTTCTTCTGCTTAAGCACAGAAATGCTTCATTATGATTTTTCAAATAAAAGGGGACTTGTATTCCATGTAAGTGACATTTATGCTATTAGGTCCAACAACTAGATTGCCAAGCTGGATTTTCACTTAAGCAGAACCAGGGAGAGCCAGGATCCTGAAAGCATATCTAAACAAATAACATCTCTTAAGGGAAGAACCAAAAAGGCCACGAAAACACACAAGAAGAAGGCAAAGAAAACAGGTCTCAAATTGTTTGACCTATAGATGTAAGGCTGAAAGAGTCTTGCTATTACCTGCAATGCTTTTTTCATGTCTCCCATCTCCAGTAAGTGGAGAAGGTGCTCACGGTGAAGGTTGATCAAGTCTTCTCTTGGGACAGGATACAAGTGCCCCCATTCCTCACACAACTCATAATCCTAAAGAATTTAAAAAAACAAAACAACCAAAAACAAAAACCAAAAGAAGTAAAAATAAAAAATTAAAGACAAACTTTACCCTCTCTGATACAGCTGTTTCTCCCAAAATTCTAATCAACTTCTCAAGAAATTCTGTTGCTTAGACTCCTCTCCCACATGCAAATAATTATATTGACAAGGGGAAGAAGATGATAGTCAATTTTGTCAGTCACAGCCTGCATTGAGAATACCTTCTCAACTCACAGCAAGCAAGTTGGCTTTTTAAGAGAGACACTTTTAAAGCCAGCCAGATCTACAGTATTAATACTTAATGTAATAATCAAGCCTGTATTATGACAAATGCCATGCTATTAAGGTCTTCAAAATTCTAAGAGAAAAGAATAGGTTGTATTTCAGAGTAAGAGTTATAATCCTTAAATTTAAGGATTATTAGCTACATGCAAATCTTGACATTAAACACAGATCCGTATCTGTTTCTGTAGCACAGAACTGAATCTTTCCTCCCAAGGTAATCTCTATTGACTGGTGTTTTAAGATGCTATTAAAAAAAAATTATCTAATCAAAGTTTAATACATTCTAATCCAACAAAATTCACATGATTATGCCTAACCTTTGCTTTCAGGATTATATTCATGACAGCCTGGGGGTCATCAGTGCAGGCTTTTTTCAGATCCTGCCAGTCATTCCACAATGGTTCATTTTGCACATTCAAAATCTGAAAAAGTTAATATTACGA
Organism: Phaethon aethereus; assembly: GCF_964289735.1. NCBI lineage: Eukaryota > Metazoa > Chordata > Aves > Phaethontiformes > Phaethontidae > Phaethon > Phaethon aethereus. Next base: position 38,240,543 of record NC_138579.1, on the reverse strand, counting down.
TAGCACAAATTTCAAAAGTTTTATCTACAACAATCATTAAGCCTAAGAAAACAGCTGAGCTGATCACATCAAGAGCTGCTTCATGCAAAGAGAAGAGTCAAAAAGGAGATCCACATTTATCTCTAGCCCTCTTCTGATATAATGCGCTTGCACTCCAAAAAAGACTATGCAATTTTCTCATAGGTATGAATCTACAAAGCATGTTTATAAGGGAAGGTTTTTATTAAAAGAATAGATGGCTACTACTTTTTCATCCAATAATTATGGATGAAGAAGTACACATATACTGCAGACATTGCTGGCACTAACAGAGAGACAACTGAGCTAACTGTCAGTTAGCAGAACCACCAGCAGGCAGAGCTCAGCAAGGATTTATGACTCCTTTTTTTTCCTCTGTTTGGCATTTCAGTCTGTGCTGAACTCCAGACCAACTAGTCTGTCTTAACTTGGGTATCTGCACTACCCTGCAATTAGAAGAACTGACTGCAATACAAACATGTTCATTGGACCACTAGTCTTGTACACCATGCCTAGGTACATCTGCACCTCTCAAGCTTATAAAATGATGAATTACCATGGAAAGCTTCCAGAGTCTTTAGCATTTGTATAGAATGAAAAAACAAATACTTTGCAAAATGCAGCCTCACACAAGTGTTTATGTCTAATCATGCTTGCAGGCTTGAATGCTAATAGGAGAGTGGAAAAGTTATAAAGGATGGAAGCAGAGTGTTCATTGGATACTACACCACTGAAAACACATGAACTGTTTTGGATGAAAGACTTGAAAAGCTCTTATGATCAAAAAAAGAACCAAGAGCTAAAGGTTTTTCAAAGGGCAAGCATATTTGCTCCCTGCTACCTATTTCGTCTCATCGGTTACTTGAGGAATGACTTTGTACCTTTTGATAAACCTGAAGTTCTTTCTTCCTGCTCTGCAGACTTGCTTTTAGTTCATCAGTTATGCCCAAATCAGAAATGCAATAAGCTAGGATTTCCAAAGAGGCATCAAGGGGCCATTTGTCCAGACAGCGCAGGGCCAGCCTACTTCTCAACGTTGCATTTTTTACTGGGAGTAAGTATTGCCAGCCATCCTTATCTGTGGAGGAAACAAACCACTAGTTTGAAACTCAGTTTCTGTAAGTTGGAAAGTAAAAAAAAAAAAACAAAAAACTCCTCATCTTTACTGGGTCACATCACCAAAAGAAACAGTACAGTGCTGAAAAAATCTATGCAAGACTCATCCCAAGCATCAGATTCTCAGGAAGTAACCGAAGTTAGCACAGGATACTTTAGACTCCTTTCACAGGTTACATCATCCATGTATGACAATGACATTGCTGTAAGAGATGCCCCATTAACAGTACTACGATTAATGTCTCCTGATGTATTCAGCTCTTCACATAAAAGTAACACCACAGACCATTCCAGCTCTCTTATACTAAATTGGTCAAGATTTGCACATTCGGAAAACAGAAACTACACCAAAGAAAGCAAATTCATGAGGATCTGTTTCTGTCTCTGGATTTGCCCAAGGACCACTACTTTAATTTCCACCTCCTGATCCAGGCTGTATTCTTCATTAAAAAAAGAAAAAAAGAAAAAGTTGAAGGGAAAAAAGTCTGACTTAATCCTTCTTACCTTCAGCAGTTGCACAGCTCAGCACAGCATCCTTCACATTGACCAGCTCCTCCACATCCTGACCGTACATATCCAAGACCTTCAGAGCTCTGTCCCAATCCTTTGCAGCAAGAGCTTGTTCAAAGACTGCCATTAATACCTTCACAGCTGTGGTGGAATGCAATCCTAGGAGAACTAGAGATATGTATGTCTTGCCAAAGACGACGGTAGCCAAACAGCTACCTTCTTCTTGCTGATTCTGAAGTGGGTCAAACATAGCAAGAAGAAATCGTTCCAATACTGGGAACTCCTTCAGCAATGCCTCACACTCCCTGGAAATCTGTTCCAAACCTAAGGGCACCTCCCGTTTGCCCCGAAATTCCATCCAAGATAAACTCGATTTAGGAATTTTCTGTATATTAGATGCACTTAGACATGCCACTGTGGCCATTAGCTTTGACTGAGACTTTAGGAAGTCCAGGGAGGAAGCAGTGAGCGTGTGCTGGCTCAAGTCACTCACAGAGGATGGGGCCTGAGTAGAGATATCCTCAGAGGTCACTGCAGAATTGTGAATAGGTATTTCAACATCTGGCAGGCAGTGGCAGGCACACTGGTGTGCTAAGTTGCTGATGTTTGTCAGAAGATACTTTGCCTGTCTGTTTTGCCTTGCACTGCACAAGGACAGTGGTTCACAGCAACAGTTAACAATAACTTGCTGCACATTCAAATTCAACTCTTCTTTACTCAAGAGAGTAGAAAGCCTGCAGGATCGAAAACAGAACCAGCTTACCCAGAACATATAAAATGTACTTCACAGTTACATATTTTCATAAATCTTCCAAATGTTTTGTGAACACAAGCCCCCTAATATTCTTCACGGGGACATACAAGGGAAAAGTACATATCCTATGTTAACTCAGTGTGAAAACAACGTATACAGCACATTAGTAACTCAGAATTTATGCTGCCATTCCTTTAAAGACAAGGAACTTACTCCTCAAACATTGACTTTTACCTAAACACAACATACTAAAATGGTTCATCAATAATGCTCATCTTTTTAAGAGCTACTTTGTCAAATCAGACACTTTTCATGCCAGTCTAATTTAGAAATTTGTGATGGAAGGACCTTAGATTATCCAGTTCACCTACTGACCAAGGCAAAAGCCATGCCCAGCTGTATTTTTAAGAAGCCCTACTGGTCTATTTTGTTTTATTACATTGCTAAGCTATAAGTCCACTGCTCTGAACACATTCAATTAAAAAAATCCACATAAATGCACTCTCACTTCATGACAGACATTTAATTGTTAGCAATATGGAGCCACAGTTTTTCCCTATCAAAAATCTCCAGGTTGGTTGAGAAGCCACTGACTAAGCTCCTCCCCATACATTAATCCTTGCAGCATTAAGTGTTATCTGGTGGGACACAGCAGGCCGTACTACCTCTGCTAAGTAGCCAGAGAAGAATTTAATCCTGGCTGAGGTCCAAAGTCACCAACACCAAAATAACCTAGAGAAATATATATAATGTGAAAAGCACCAACCTGTCAGGATGAACCTGTCTCTCAAAGATAAGCTGGGAGAGCAGCTGAGAGGGACTCTGCTGTAACAGTATGAAAGGGTTCCCCACTTTCACTTCTGCAGATATATCTTTAAAAAAACCCAAAAATCAGAATATTTCTTATAATACAAACACATTAACCGAATACATCAACTAAGTCTTATTTTAGGAACACATATTTTAACAGTCTGAGACTGAAATATCTTTGACTAAATTCTCAGAGGTCCACATTCAAATTAGTGTGGTAAAATCCAGAGTAAATTGCCAGGCATTTCTCATTAGCCCTCAGCACAGGAAAGACATGGACCTGTTGGAGTGTGTCCAACAGAGGGCCACAAAATGACCAGAGGGATGGAACACCTCTCCTAGGAGGACAGGCTGAGAGAGTCGGGGTTGTTCAGTCTGGAGAAGAGAAGGCTCCGGGGAGACGGTATTGCAGCCTTCCAGTACTTAAAGGGGGCTTCTAAGAAAGATGGGGACAGACTTCTTAGCAGAGCCTGCTGCAATAGGACAAGGGGTAATGGTTTTAAACTAAAAAAGGGTAGGTTTAGACTAGATGCAAGGAAGAAATTTTTCACCAGGAGGCTGGTGAAGCCCTGGCACAGGTTGCTCAGAAAGGCAGTAGATGCCCCACCCCTGGCAACATTCCAGGCCAGGTTGGACAGGGCTCTGAGCAACCTGATCTACTTGAAGATGTCCCTGCTGATTGCATGGGGGTTGGACTAGGTGACCTTTAAAGTTTCCTTCCAACCCAAACTATTCTATGATTATGATATGCCTCTCAAACTTGGCACCACTGGCTCACATTTTACTGGACCTATTACCAAAACAGGTAGAGTGGAAAGTCTTTGGCCTTTAAATGAGGTCTAGGTTCAAACAGTTTAGCAACTTTACTTCAAACTTTCAACAAAACATGTATTTGTGGTGAGAGACAGAAAGTGTGCAGTATTGGTTTCTGAGGAGTCTCTGCACGTACATTAGTGAGTCCATGCTCATTCAAGTCAAAATGAGCGAAGGCAGACAGAACTCACAGACATACAGCTACTTTTACAAAAGGAGTGAAACCCTGGCCAGCATTGCTGAAAAGCCTTTGTATTCACTACTGACTTACGTTGAATAACTCTGGACAGATTCTCCTAAGTTTACCTTTTCCTTTTATCTTCCAATACAATAAAGTTTCCCCCAAAATCACTCAGTCCTTAAATATTATGCATTTTTTTGTCTTTGGCAGTTGGTCAATAAGGACTGAATTATGTCCACACAGAAGTTATAGTTGGCATGGCAGTGACCTGAGCTGAACCAGCATGTCTGAAAACAGATCTTTGCCCTTTCTTCTTATCCTCTTGGGAAGGATTTCTCTGAAATCAGTACTGTGGTATTTTACATTAGTGCAGCTCAATTAGTGCCAACTTTAAAAAACAGACAAGCATTTTTTCTCCTAGCACAGTGAATTGTTCTGTTCTTCTGACAGCTTTATGTGCTGATGGTGCATTTCTTTTCATGGACCACCATCATCTGCTGATTCTATGAAAAAAATTCTGCTTGGTTACCTCTGCATAGCCTTCTACACACTCTCTTATCCCTGTGGAGCAGCAGGGCACTGGTTGCCTCTAAGCGAGCTGAAAAGTGCACAGCTTGCTGATCCACTGGATTAAAAAACAAAAATAAAATCAATCTTGCCTTACAGGGCAGTGATCTGAATTTTTGGCGGTCAGGGGTAGTTTGTTTTGTCTAAATGAAATGCAGAATCTGGGTCAGTAGTTAACATTTCTGTTCCCGTTTTCCTACTGCCATCAGGTATTTTTATCTTAGCTGTGTGTGGCCTAGGTGTTAAGAAATAAAATTTTAAAAGCAGTGCAATAATCAGTTGAAATCAAAAGATCTGACTATGCATAGGTAGTAGGCACATTTGGCACAATTTTTTGCACAATTACTTTCCAGAATCAGGCCAGACTACAGAGTCTAGGCGTCTTCACCTAGGCTCAGACTTCCTAGCAGAACCCCCTTACCTAGCTCTGCATTCAGGCTGCATGCCACAACAGCAGCCAGTGTAGTGATGTAGTCAAAGAAAGCCTTCACAAAGTTTGTCTGCCTGCTGCTCTCTGGCGTGGTTTGGACATGGTGCTCAAGAGTTCTCAGCAGGAGCTGTGTTTGATTCCAAACCAGGTGCTTCTCCAGCTCTGTAGGTTTGAGAGAGGCCTGCTCCACCAAGGTGCCAAGCAGGCTCCCTTTAGAGTCTGGTTTAAGAGAACAGACATACATCCAAGATTCAAGTAAGTATCAAATGCCAAAAAGGAAAGGGAGGGCGGAAAAAGACAAAAGAAAGAAAAGAGAGAGAAATGCTTAGCCCAATTTCCTCTCTGCAATTACAGATCTCAGTCTGGGCATTATAATTTTATTGAAAGCGAAATAAATTTTCACAGCAGAATAAATCAATGGTTCATCTAAATTGGTACCATGCCTCTGACATGCTAGAAATATATTAAGGCAGGCCTCAAATATATCGAGTTGTATATCATTAACACATAAGCTTATTTGAAAACATAGGTGTTGACCAGTGTTTTGTGGTGCTCCATAACATTCAGCCCTTACAGCTCTCCTAAATTTTTGCTCATTTAACATACAAATATCTTTAAATATTTTACAAACACATACATGCCATTTAGAACTTTGGTGAACGGAGGGAAAAAAACCCCATAAGAAAACACCCCAGTGCTATATAATGAAAAGAGCTCTGAGAAAAGGTAACTGTGGAAGACTTATTCAGAAAAGGATGAGGTGTTTTATGATAGCCCCATGAAAATTGGAAGGTATTATTATGTTACAATAGTTTTATAAGTTTATCTCCTTTTTGTTAAAAAAAAAAAAAAAAAAGCAACAGTAAAGATACACCTAATTATCTATAAGCTGTCAGGTTCACTCTTCAAAGAGTTCCTTGTTAGGACTGAACAAAAATAGGACAAATAATAACCTCAACTGTACTCATTGATATTTTCCTTTTTTCTCTGGCAAGTTCACAAGTTTAGCTCTGAAAACAAATGCTCAGAATATAAGAATTACAGATAAACTTTACACTTTGCATTTATGATTTTAAATATATATGTTCATGCATATGTCAGCATTATTACTAGATTTATAGTTGTCTGGACAGGCCAAAACAAAAATTTAGATCCATTTGTTAGTCTTTATGATCACAAAAATAACTCACCCACAGAACGTTCAACACATATCAGTGCTTTAAGGATTTGATCCAAATTTTGTGATAAAACAATTTCATTAGTAATACTTTCTTCAGTCAAGGCAGGGTAGCAAGCTTGCAGAAGGTCCACAATACTGCATCGAAAATGACTCCCTATTTTCTCATCTGACACCTCTACAAAGAAGGAGAAAGAAACAGCAACTATAACAAAGACAGAAATATTTTTGCATAGAACAAGGCCGACAGAACCCAAATTGTATTATAATACAACTAGTTTGCCAAATTCAAAGTGTTTCAGATTATTCAGAATTGAGCTTGGGTACCTCCCCACCTTCTTGTGTTTTAAATACTAAGTTAAAAAATGGAAAGCTCAAATTTCCATTGAAACAGAAGGCAAGAATTTGATTCTAGCACATTTCAACAGAAAATCTTACCAGCAAAGCGTACTACCTGGCTTGGATTGCCCTTGTGATGTGCAGGAATAGTTGAGAATTTTACTTATTTGCTGGAGAACTGCTGGGAAGCCTTTTACACCTTCAGAGTGCAGCAAAACAAAGTCAGGTCGGTGGCCTGGAAAAGTCATTGTGCAAAGGGGGACAAAAGTGAGGGGTGGAAAAAGAAGAAACTAACATGGAAGTACAAAGTGAGATTTAATTAAGACTCATGTCAGCACAAAGAGCATAGAGAGGCATTTTCTGCTCCCAGGCCCATGTTGATACACACAAAAATCAAAAACCTACCCCGAGTTTCAAGGCTGTTGTACAGTCGTCTTTCTGCTGTTTCCAAAAGCTGTTTGCATGTCTTCCAAAGATGGCATTGAGTACAAGCTAGGTCAAATGCTGCCATTGCTGAAGGACTGAGGTCCTCAAGGACTTCCCGCAGAGGATCAGTATGCTCCAGCTGGATGTTGTTGATCCAGAAGTTTTCTTGGAGAGTAGGGGCAAGGCTTCCAGAAGTTGCAAGCAATTTATCAGTAACATCCGAGATGGAATAAAATACCATGCCTACATGCGTCAACAAAACAGACATTAATTAGACAGCATATTTATCTCAGATCCTGTCACGGATAATTATTCTCTAATCTTTTAGGAAAATAATTCAATAGGTGTCCTGTTTCATGGACCAATTACTGCAGAATGGATAAAACTAACTGGGCATCAACAACAAATTTCAGCATTCTTAGTCTCCTTTTAAGTCAAAGAACCACCACTGACTCTTCTGAGCAACTGTTGTACTCATTATGACAGTATTCAAATTGCTTTCTCCTGTTTTCCACTTCACCCTCACCTTTTACAAGAAGAACTCAAAAACCCCAGTCCTTACCAGCTGCTGCTGCATTCCCAATAGCTTGCAGTGTCGAACGGCCACTACCAGATTTCCTGATGCCTCCAGTGCCATCTGATGCTTGATTCTCAATATTGTGCTCCACTCTTGCCATTTCTCGTACCGCCTCTTGGTAGCGCTCCATGAAAACCAATTCACCATAGCAAGGTGAAGTATCTAGGTTAAACATCAAAGCCACCTTTCAAAAATAACAATAGATGTAATTATAGAGCATGTCAAAAGAAGTTTTCAAAGGTCAAAGAGCTTTGGCGTTTTTTTAGAGGAGATGAGGGAATAAAATAAAACAAATACTTTAACTGAAAAACATTCCCCACAGACAGCAGGCTCATATGGTGGGGTTTTTTTCTAGAGAGTTTTAAGTGCCTGAAAAAAGACTTTAGAGACATTTTTCAACTATTTTCATAAAGCTCAGCTATTATTTGCTGCAAGCCTAGAGTTGAATTACTTTTCATAAACCACGCCTTTCAGAATGACTCTTCATGATTTCAATGCACTATGTAACAAGATAAATCTATCAAGTTGGGCCTCCAAAGTAAGCTATTTTAACCAAATTCTTATTCAGCAAGCAATACCTTCTAGAAATTTAAACAGAGTAGATAAGCACAGCTGTGCAAGTTCTTATAATGAAACCAAAAACAGAACACAAACCAAGCATGAATTCTTTATCATTGGCAATACAGAAATTTAAAGTAACAAGGCAAACCAAAATGCATTTTGGCCCTGTAAGTAGGGAAAAGATGAAGCGGCACGCTTTATGTCAAACAGAACTAGTGAGTTGAGCAGTAACCTGCAGCTAATGCAATGCTTAAATGATATTAACTGCTCTGATATTGGTATCCGAAACTCAGACAGGCCTTTTGCAGAGGATCCAATCACTGATGTGCCTCAAGATTGTTTTTCAGAGCATCAGCCCAAAATTCACACAGAGAAAGGTATGCGCAGCTGTGAGGGAGCAGAGAACTACCAATGTGCAGACTGTCAATTTCAAGTCTTTCTGCCTGTTTTCAGTACCATGGATTTAGCCTCAAAACATACCTCCTTCAAATAAATGTAATCACCACTTTGGCTCTGCTTTGGGTAAGGAATACATTTGCATTTTTCTGCCAAGCTTACAAGTGGTAAAGTGTCATAGTTTTGATTCACTGCCTAAAGCAAGCAGTTCACACACTGCTTCCTCGTGAGGCTTCACACGAGCTCTTTGTGTTCTTCATTCAGCTGAAACACTAAGCTTGGCCACCTCTCATGAAACATTTTCATGCTCTGAGAACCCAGGCTTAGAGAAAGCATTTTTATGTAACAAGGGGAAAAAAAAAGCCAGCACCCTTGGGATGGTGGTTTGGAATATCTTTGTTCTTTCCACTTGCTCCTACTTCTGAAGTGACACCTTCACTTGGAATGCAGGTGCTTCAGCCCTATGCTTGCTAATGCAGAAGCAGCAGGAATTTCATCAGCTATCACAACCACAAAAATGAATACCAAATGAGATTTTTAATTGCACAAAATACATGCAACTCATTTACCTGATGGGCTTCTACGAAGTTTCCTCTCAAAACACAAGAAACTAACAGTGATTCTGGTGGGGAAAGCATCATAGGAATGAGGGGGTTTTGCTGGTGTGGTCTCACCCTGCTTTCCACATCACTCGAGCCAGACACATTACTGGTACTTCCCTCTGCAAGACAACAGAATTAATCAGTATACTATTATGGAAAAAACATTTCACCAGATAACAGCACTTCACATATTCACACAAAAATATAGGAGCAGAGGCACAAGGAAGTTTTAGGGTAAAGAGGTCAATATAAAGATCTTGTTAAAAATTCTCGTAATATTTCACTATTTGGTCAGAACTTTCAGTTTTGATCTTATCCAAATTTAACACTGTTTAGCGGCTACATAATGTGGATGCAATGCTAGGGCACTGGTTCAATATGGATAAAAGGAGAAGTTGTAAGTATTGGACCTATTGAATCAATTTAGCATGCTAAGCATGTTTTAGGTTCCATGACCAGTCTATTAGCTTTTTTGATGGTTTGCACATTGCCTACTGTTTCCTGCAAGCCAAAAATACCAACAAAAATCTAATTTTCTAATTCCAGAAGAGATACATACTATTCTAATTAGAAAAAAAATCAGCCAAAAATGGGAGCTCCGAGAAGTGAAAAGTTCTAATTCTGCGCTGCATAAAGTAGTAATTCATATTAACTAGTCAAGCAAATACTTCATCACGTACATTGACAAGACAAAGAAATACTACTTTTGTAGCTTAATACCTGAGGTACTGGTGCTTAGCTCACTACTTGTACTTTCTAGTGATAAACTGGAAGTTCCCTCCTTCCCATCTAGAATGGAAACAAATCAAAACCAGCACATTAAATGCACTTTTTCTAGACAAGGTAATTAAAACTTACTGCAAATAATAAGTACGGCGACCACAAGAGATCTTCAAGAGTATCTTACAAATGAACCATCACGGATGTCTATAAATGCAAAAACTGCTGATTTGAAGAAAATGCTAGGCAACAGACTATGTTGGGGTGGCCCATCAGTGACTCATGTCAGATACTTCAAAGGTTCTTACTTTGCAAGATCCCACTCCAAAAGCAGACATACCTTTTAAAGGCTAAATAGAAAAAGGGTGAGGAACCCAACTTTCTCATAAGGCTGCCAGTTTAAGCCACAAATTCCTGTAAATTACAGCCTAGATACTATTGTGATAGGAATGAAAATATACCAAACAGCCATTGGATATAGTGGAGAAAGGGAGGAATTAGTACTGTAGCTGCAAAGTGTCCCCTGCCCCAAATCAGACTATGTATGAAAGAAGTTATTTTCTTACCTGAATTTAAAAATTAATTACTTTTTAGTTGTGCAGGTGAGCTTTAGGAAAACAACCTCAATCCAAGTGGAACTGGACTAAAGACACTTCAAACCAGTTAGAAACTAAAGGAAATAAATCTAGTTCTCTACTCCTAGTCCATTAAATCTAATTGCCTTCAGCTATGAGCTCAGCAAAATTATGCACATTTCAGAGAGGTCTTCTCCAAGTCGCTTTTTCAACCTACCTGTCTTGTACCTTTGCGATCTACTTCGTTTCTTAAAGCTGGAGCACCTGATTAAAGAGCAGTATCTCCTGGAAGCTGCAAGCTGATGTTCTGTGAAACGTTTAAGCAAAAAGATTACCAAATTGCCAGACAGGCCATGAACAGTTATTTGTCTACCTTAAAGAATCTATCAGCACATCTACACAGGTAGAGCTATGATGGGAAATCTCCAAAGGAAACACAGTTGATCTCAGCTAAGAGCTCTTCTACAGTAAAGTTTAAACTAGCACCTTGAAGTCATTTTGATGCAATTCAACTAATACTGTGTTTTTCACATCTGCATCCAGTGTTGCTTGGGATGTACTATACCTTCTACAGCACCCCTGATGAGTACTAAGGGTCTTTTCCATCTCAGAATAATCCAGCTTCTTCTGATACATGTTCCTAACATGTTTCCAGACTAGGCTAAATCAACACTCTGTCCATGAATGAAATAAGTCTATCTGGCTTGCATTGGCTCACACACCACCATGTCTCTTCATATCACTGCACTGTCAACATAACTTGTGATGAAGGGGCAGGAGAAAGACAGGCAAACTGAAGCAACGTGTCCACAAAGGGGAGGGTAAAAAAAAAAAAAAAAAAAAAAAATTCAAAATTTACTATTAGAGAACATTCCTGTTGGAGAATGGTGCAAGAACCAGGTGATCTCCAACTAAGTCACTCTCCTAATATCTGCCAAAACGTGCTCCCTCAGTAAGATGCTCAGAGAATTTAGTCTTGAGACCACTGCTTGGAGAGCTGTAACAGAACAGCATCGATGTATCAGAAAGTGCCAAATACAAAGTCTACCTGCATTTCTGTTACTCATCACCACCTTGTATCGCCAGTGAGCTTCAGAAAGGTATTTGGAAAACTGTAACACACGACTTCCAAAGGCATCTCTGCTTGCAGAAAGATTCAAGCACTCGACAAGCTCCAGCTCTTCATGAAGCACATTACTGGAGTCCCATGGGAGAGAACTCTGAATTTCTTCCAGATGGTTGAGAAGCAATGTGAGGAAGGCATCCATGGCCATGTCATCCACTAAAAATCCAGTAACACCACTGGTAAAGTGTTTCAGATCCAGGTAGCTCAGCCTAGAGGCTTCACAGCTTCTGCCACCTAACGTCAAGGCATGAAGATTTTGGGTATCTGTGTGAACTGTCTGAGCAGCCAGCAGATGCCTCTCTAATTTCTTTTCAGACTCTGTTAGGCGCCGTGGACTTTCTGAGGTGGAAGACCGCCGACTAGCACTGCCTTCTGCACTCACAGCAGTAGTCTTTTTGTCAAGATCATCATCCTCTGCATAGTCTTCGGGTAGAAAAGTCTCAGTATGGAGGTCACTACAGGAAACAAAAAGCAAGGAGAAGATGTTCTCCAAAACCTCCAGGCGCAGAGGAGCAGGAACACTCCTTAAGAACTGTTGACACTTCACAAGGTACCGAGGAAATACTGAAGAACAATCTGTATAATTAAAAACAAAAAAAAAGAATATTTACAATATGTTCCAAGAGTTCCTCCCTCCAATCTTTGCCCTTTAAGAAAATCCTAGAAGAGGGAACTGCCCAAGTGGCTCAGAGCCAATTATTCTTCCACAAATCAAGTAAATATATGTCCAACATTTTACATTTAAAAAGGTAGTGCGGCTCCTCCCTCTCAGCAATGCCAATTATCACCTTGTGCAACAATGTGCAAACCCAGATTACAACCATTTTAGCCATTAAATCAGTTTTAGCTCTGGGAAATCATAAATGCTTACAAAAGCATCCTTGCCACTACCATCCTATATCTAATACCACTTTCTTTTTGCACTATATTTTTAATACAATTACCTTAACTGTTTTAGAACAAGACAGGTAGCTTATTCATGTCTATTATCAATAAAGGTAACACCTCAATGAAATACTATTATACTTGTTTGCAAAGCAGTCACAGCCTACTGCATAAAAACATCCTATGTACACAGGGTGCAATATTATCCCAATACTAAATGATAATTCAGAGCCCAGCAAATGGAGAAGCATAAGCTACTGAACCTGAGAAAGGAGGCCAATCACCTGCTGGTTCTCCAAAAGTTGCATCTTCAGGGATATCACCAAGAATGCCACGTACACAATCTTTGCACTTGGAATGCTTATGTGAATTCACACAGAGAGCATAGATAGCATACTTCATGGCACAAAATGCTCGAAAGAGTGCCAGATTGCGTTGCTGACTCAGGGTGTTCGGGAGTGTTGCCACTGTGAAGGGAAATTTGGGTGGTGAGTGGGTAGGAGGTAGACAAGAAAACGAGTTATTTTTTTCCTGCAGTTTTCACACAGCAATATTCATCCAGTCTTTATTCCCCAGTGTCACCTCCATCCCAGGTTTGCTCTCTCTGTTACTTCACATTTAAAAAAACCAAACAAACAAAACCCACAACAGATGGACACAGAAAAGTCAGGTCTGGATCCCCTTCTGAAGGAAATTTTCTGTGAATTTGTGCTGTAGCCAGGTCCTGTCACACAGAGTGATCAAAATTTGCCCATGATGAATCTCACTAGAGGTACATGGTTAAGCTACACTGCTACCTCTACAACACAGGGACAGACCCTGTCTCATTATAGCATCTTCAAATTTTGTGTTCTATCATACAGTAGATAAGTAGGGAGATAGCGTAGACTGGCTATGACTGTAGTGAGAACAGAGTACCACCACCTCTACAGATTTGTGCTAATAATAGGCATCATGGCTGATTCTATCCACAATGGCCAGCCATACAGATCTCATACAACCTGCAATTGATTAAGGAAAAAGTACAGTCCCACAGTTTCTTTCACACATTTGTGATAAAGGCAATTTGGAGAAGTACTACACCCACTCCTTCCCCCTTTTGCTTTTTTTTTTTTTGAGGAAAGAAGGTGTCACATGCCAGAGGCATGATCCCTTCTTAGTACAACAGAACATCAGAGCTGCAAATTACGTAAAAGTCACATCATCATCCCCTTCACTCAGGAACATAACATAGAGGCATGTATTCTGTTATGCTGAGTTTAGATGAATTATCCAACTACTGTACAAAAGTTAAAAAAGACAAAAAAACCCCAAGAACAAAAACCCAACACGCCAGACAGTGTTAAATTAGTGCTTGAATCCCCTACCTTTTATTCTTACACAAGGGGTAGATTGTCCCTCTGCCTATTGTTATGCAGGGGAAGCATTAGTAAAGGTGTTTTTTGGTTGTTTGTTTTTTTTTTTTAAACAAAGCACTGGTTTGATGTACTGATAATTTCCCCATCCAAACTCTGGGACTGAATAGCACCACCTAGAAAGTGTTTCAGCACTGTCCTCCAGAAGGCTTGAGCATGATGTCAAAGAAAAGCAACAGCCTGAACTCTTCTGAAAACTACAGAGTAGTCAAGACAAAAGCCCTGAGAGCACGAGCTGTTTGAAACCAATTATTCCCTATCACTGCAATTCTAAACAGCGACAATGATGGAAACTATGTAGTTTCCATAGGAAACTGTGTAGGAAATGTAGACAGCAGACAGAATTGAGGAAACATCCAAGTATGAATCCTTTGCAGAACCCACATGACCACAGAAATGCTGTAATTCACCAGCAGCTCTACACTAATATGTAGCACTCAAAAGGCTCTCAATAGCACTGTCTTAAGAGGACTTCAGGCAGGTGAAGCCAGAGATCTGATAAATACCATCCCCTGAAAAAGACAAATAGCTAGCTGGAGATACACATTGGTAATCAAATGCAAGTTTAATACACTTTTGCCTCCCATGTGGAAAGACTTGGATGCAATGAGTCTGTCACTATCCACGTCTAAAGCAACCCTTTTCCTTGTACGGATATTGAAGAACTACCCTTTAACTATGAGGGCTTGTCTTCACTATGCCAGAAATAGTAACACTTTATTCTTGAATTCTGTAACTCACGAGGAAATTTCTGCCCATCATTTCTTTTGTTAGTGTGACTGATCAAAGCTAGTGTTACACACTGATCTGAAGGGTGCCTGAATGCAATTGTCAACCAGTACCACTACTTCAGTTTCACTACTGCAGCTGACAGATGGGTGTCAGAAAGAAGGGGAAGAGGGGAAGTACATGAGGTGAGGGGAGAAAAGGGCCTGTTAACACTACCAAGTCAGACAGATCAAAGCTTCATGACTCCTCCCTTTAAGTTTCAAAATAGATTGCTTTAAAGGAAATTCTATTAGACTGTGTTTATAGAATTATCTGGATTTTACAGTAATCACTGCACTGAAAAGAGAGGGAGGACTTGTCTGTCTTCAACTAGTTCCGTAAACTAAGGTGATCTGAAAAAATGAAGAGAAACCACAGCTAGAGTTCTTTTGCTGTAGTCATGCAGCTCCCAGAACATATGATGGGACTGCCTCTTCCTGTTTTTGAAAGGTTTTGATAGAATTTAAACAAAAAATAATTAAAATGTAAGAACTGATTAAAAAACCCCAACATCAGCAAAACCAAAACAATTAATTTCAGAAAGCAGGACACTGAAACCAGAGATCTATATAGACTCTCAATCATTACATCTTTTAAGACTATTTGAGACAACTGTCATGATAATTTTAACAACAAAACCTGTAAAACAGCCCTAGAAACCAACATATTAACAGTATGATACTGGACGGAAAGAAAATTGCTTCTCACTAGGCACCTGGAAAATCTGTGCAAGATCCATCACTGAGAGCTCTCCACACAACTCACGTTGAAATTACACATGTGCAAATTCCCACCCATAGAAGGAATAAGGCACAAAAAATTGCAGCTTCTTAGGTTCTAGTACATGCAGGAAGACTGAGCTTCTGTACCATTATTAAGAGGCCCTATCAGAAAACAGCATTAAACTAGCAGCAACTGAACCTGGACATAGGCTGCAAAAGTGCGTACAAGCAGAGTCAATTTTAAATGAACTAATGTGTTTAGTAATCTCAGGTATTTCAGGCACCAAATTGGAACATAGGAAGATGAGAGAAATGAGGCAAGAGGGATGTAAACACAGCCTCTAGGTAAGCCTTACTAATTTTAATATTAAAGTAGATTTGGTAAGACTTAATATTAAAAGAAAAAAACCAACATTTTGTATCTTTCAAAAATGAAGATGTTATGAGATATTGCCAATTTAATCTGGCTTTGCCTTTTGATTTTAAATTTAAGTGCACAGATGACTGAAATCCAAAACTTATACTTGCTTTTCAAGGTAAGGGTATTATACAGTATGTAAGTTACACTGAGTAGCACATATTATGAGCATGTGCAAAGTCTTGTTACCATTTTGAAAAAGCTCTTTCAGAGATCTGTCCTTGTGAGACTCACAATTCCTTCTTGGGAGACAACGTACTCCCCAAAAGGATTCTAAAATAATTTCCACATGCTCTCTAGTTTTCTTCTGCAAAACAGCTGATAAGTGGTAACTTCCTTATTTACAGAAATAGGTCAAAAGTACAGATTCTTCCTAGCAGCACATACTCGATGGATTGGGGTTTTTCTGTGTTCTCACAACCCTACACGTTTACCCTGCATCTGTTGGTCTCTAGTAGGAACCTTCTGAAGAAGTTCAATAACATCGTCTTCATTCAGTGCCAGAAGATTAGTGAGATGATGAAGAGAGTACACTGCAGTGTGGCAATCTAGACTGTGCAAGTGTTGCAGAAGAACCTTCCTTGGGATAGTAATACTGCAAAATAGAACAAACAAAAAGGTGGCACAAACAGATTTAGGTCTCTGCCATGTTTAAAGACAGATCTCCCACTTTCATTTTGATTCAACCAAACTATTGCAGTTAAAAACAATAGCATAACTAATGCCCATGAAGCAATTTTGAGTGCTTGTGATACATAGTCACTAGGAGATGATTAGCCAAGATTCACAGAAAATAATACCATTTCTATTTGCATATATAAATTGACTAATAGGCAGATCTGGCAGACAATTTGGAAAAAGTCCTTCTGATCATTTTACCTGTTTTGCTGTATGCACCATTCAAGAACTTCCACCTGAGCCCATAGCCCATCACAGAAATCTTTCAGTACTGAATCATTGCACAGATCCTAAATGGAAAGACAAATAAGAGTGCCTTTACAACAAATCCTCTGGTCAAACAACAGAACCAAGCCTGTGTCACATATGAGATGTTCTTAAGACTTCTTTATGCAGATGGTAACTTTCAAGTACAGAAAATTGTCAGTTTTACTACAAAACCAGCAAGGAAGGGCTATTCTGAAGGAGCATCAGAATCAGTCAGCCTCCACTTGACACACCTACAGACCATGGAAAGGTGGTTACATACCTTTTCAAGGTTGGCTTCCAAAATGCAAATTAATGCTTAGTAACAGTCTAAGACACTAATTTCTAGAACTAATCATGTACTAGAACACATGATATACTGGGTAGCAGAGTTATTCTCCTTTTCCATGTGCTTTTCTACTACAGATGCCTGCCTGCTAAAATCAGATCTAAGACTTTCACTTTGCAGAGGCTACTGAATAGACTTTCAGTCTATTACCAATAGACGGTAACTCCCCTAAGACAATACCAGCCTAGATCTGCCCCAACGGTCCAGCAGTGCAAGGTTCCCTGTCTCCCCACCTCTGTAGTCCAAGCCACTTGCCTGCGGGCAGACATCATCTGAACTGCAACTACACCCTCAGAGTTAGAACCCTCTCTCTTCTTCAAAGATGAATATTCCCTCCAAACAAGGTGGACCTTTCAGTCACAGCTCTTGTAATTTATCATTTGATTTTGAGAATGGGTATGGGAATTTCCAAGCTACCCTGCTGCTGAATTCAGGTTAGTTGTGATGAGAATTAGTCACTATCCAGGGATGACTCACTGGACAAAGTGACACCAATCAAACATCCCCCAGCTCTTTTCAAAACTAATCAACAACCATTGCTGTCTTTCCTTCTTATGTTCAGCAAAGGCTGAAGAGCTTATGCAAGAGAAACTTCCAGGATCTCCTGGGCAATCATACTCCCTTCACAGCTGAGGAGTAAGAAGAAAGGCAAGTGTCCAATAATGTTACCTACAAAAAACTGTAACATCTTAGCTTTTTTAATTCCATTTTGAGAAAGATTAACATTCTCAGAGGAAACTCCCTGGTTTTATTTATTTTTATTTTTGCAAATAAATTGCGTTATTTGGGCTCAGACTGGGATACTGCCACTTGCTTTCTGTTGATTTACCTGAGTTTTGTGAAGAGTCCATAGCAATGCTTTTGCTGATTCCAAGCTTTGGCAGTGAGTCCATCCTAGCAATACCAAGAGGCGGCTAAGGGGGTTGAATTCTCTCTTCAATAAACTGTTCAGGCCTGAGTAGTCTTCTCTTTTCAGTAAAGTTAATGCAGTCACCTAAAAAACAAAAGGAAGATGTATTTATCCTTCCAAAATGCAGAGGCCCATAATGCCTGGCAGGTTATGTAAGCAAGCAGCCATTTCACCATTTGCTTCGCTAAAATAGTGACGTTCTGCATCTGGAACTCCCCATAACACGTATTTTCCAAGGCACCAGGTTACTCTTCAGTAACTGTCATGAGGAAAAAAAACGGTATTTTCAGATGCTTACTACAGAGCCAATTCACACTCCCTCACTACACTATCGTTATGTTCTTTCTATTGATTATGCCTCTATCAAGGGCATTATGTAAGAAACTTGAATGAGCATGTTATTTAGAAGTGGAAATATGTTCAACCTTAAAAACCTCACACTTTAACAGTGACCACCTACCTGTATTCTATTTCTTCTATTGACATAAATACAGTCAAATAATTTAATTCATAGCAGGGTATTTCTCACCAGGTCTTCAAGCTCTTTAAAAGATAAATTTTAATGTGCAAACTAGTCTCACTACCCCAAGTCTACCAGCATCAGAAAAGCAAAGCAATGAGTTCAAGGTCATGGGGTAAATCCAGTGGCAAACCCAACAAAATTACAAGCAGAACACAGGACTTCTTAACTCCTGAAGATCTAATCTTCAGTCTGCATGCAGATGAGCTTTTCCAAAAATCTCACTGAGTGTTTCGAGTTCATCACGCAGCTGAAAGTAGGGGAGTTATCACAAGTTAATTCCTTGTCCCAGTAAGTCATGACCCCTAGTAAACACTATTTGAATACAAAATGCTTCTGTACACAACCAAGACATGTTCAATATAGGAACTGACTTTAGCCACATTGGGTTTCCCTCTTAATGATTTTATGGCCATACCAGAATCTGTTCCAGAAAGTGCTTGCTGCTACTCAAGCAATAGAAATAGGCTGTCTTCCAAGAAGGAGCCTCTTTGGGATCTGAGAACAAACTCATCACAGTTTGCTCTGTATCCAGCTGCTCAGATGAACCTAAAAAAACATAACAAGATTACCTTCCAGTACAGAGTGGTACCTTTGGAAGAAGAATAACTGCTGCTAAATTTAAACTGAGAAACACTCAACATTTCCTCAAATGTAACCAGCTGTTACATGTTAAGACTCTCAGATATTGTTACTGGATAACAAGCAAGCAAAGCAGAGAAATTTGAAAGAAAATAAACAGGTCAGATAAGAAACTAGGAAACTGGCTGGACAGTTGTTAACATAGCAAGAGCCTGTTCAGTACACAGCTTGTTTGCATTAGCTCAGGTCACACTGTCTTTCTTTCTCTAGTCATATGCATCTTATCTGTAGGTTGCATGAATTCTTACTTGTGCTCTGAGAGACCATGCTACTTTGCAGGGCCTTAGCAAAGACTTGTCCAGCACAGAAACTTCTCAGATCTGTGCAAAGTGAGAACTGAACCACTCCCAGTGAGAGAGAAGGTATCTGTATCTCCCTTTATCTTCCTCCATGAGGAACTAATAACTGTGGTTATCAGAAATGCCAGAGTCTGCCACACCAGCCTGAACTTCCCTCCAGCAATCCCTATGAGAGAAGGGAGGAGAGAGGATACAAATCCCACTGACTTACACCTCAGTGTACAGAGGTGAGCAAAAGAGGGTAGGCATTCTAGCTTTCCCCTCCTTGCACGCACACCTACTACTTTCCTGAGAAGAGGGCACCACCTGCCATTCAGCTTCAGCTGAGATCCTCAACTAAATGTACCGGTCACAGGGAGCTAGACAGAAGCGGTGAAGTTATAGCCCATACAGAAACAACAGTTGGGGTTTGGCAAGCAAGAAGATAATCAGATTGCATCTTCTTTCCAGCTGGGATACTGGCCCACTCCACATCTCCTTCCACTTCCAGGAGTTTTCTTTTAGAATATTAAGGGGTTTGAACATTTTGGGATTACTGAGGTAGTTGAACTGTTACTGGTCTGAAATGGAACATCCTCAAATGCAGATGACCCCAAGATGCAGCTGAACCTATAAAAACTTTAAATACATATAGAGAGTAAATTTTCTAGTTACAAGCAAGATCTTCAGCAGAAGAAAAGCTGAGCAGATTAAAATAGAGCACAACAAGGGGTGGTAAAGGAAGTGCTCACAAAAGAATGCAGCATAGACTGCAGAAATGTAGAGAACGCCCTGGGGCTCCTATGCCAATTTCCTTGCTTTAAGTCATTTTAGCATCATCTTTTACAAGACTCCATGGCTTGTTAATGGAGCTTACCAAGAACACTGCCTGACTTCTTTTCAACCTGCCTGTTTAATGCTTCAATGGCTTTACTAAACATGAAAGCAAACCAAAAAGTGAAACACACCTTTTCGCATTGGTTTTGACACCAGAAATTTTTCTCTTGTTCTTTCTACGAGAACACTGCTATACAGGCTTAACAGGCCATGGCTCTGTTTCCTCAGCATACAGCTTAGGAGCTTCTCCTCCGTCAGTGGGCTTCCCTCAGTCCAGCATACATCCAAGAGCTCCCTGAATAGGTGCCGTACTTCATCTGCCTGATGCTCCACCTCAAAAGTCACTATACTAAGAGCAGCATAAATTGTATCTACTAGTTCTCTCTGATCTAGTTCTGCTGAAATCTCAGAACTGCACTGAAGCCTCTGCAGAGATTTCAAGGAGTCACGAAGAAATTCAACAAAGATGTTTTGTAGGGAAGAATATTGCTGGAGTGAAGAGCCGTGTGTGCCTTGTTCCTCCTGGAAGAACTCCAGCAGGGCTTTTGCCCTCTGAGGAGCTTGCAGCAAAAGCTTCCGGAGAGCTGAAACAACATCCAAACTGAATCTGTGAGAACCACTGTCTCTTCTTTTCTTGTCCATGACATGCTTGTTCTGGGTGCACTCAAATGCTTCAAACAGTTCCTGGTAGGGAAATAATAAAAGAGTAAGCCTTTCAGACTCCATTAAAAATACGAAATAAATTATTTAAAAAATAGGAGAAACTTGAAAGCAAGAAGATAAATCAAGAAGAGTGGATATGCCTCAATATCTAATAAAATATAAAGAATCCTATAACACACAACATGTGGGCCACGTGTTCACAAGCAAGTTAGTTTAGTTCACAGGCAGCTCCTATGGGATGGCTGAAACACTACCGTATTCTACCTCTTAGCAATATATTGATGTGACTGTATCTTCATAAGTCAGTAAAAGCATGACCATTAGTGTTCAGTCTTTTTTTTTTAATCCTATTTTTCCAGATTCATACCATCTATCTACCAGCTGCATCATCCTCATCAACAATAATTTTTCAAACTTCGTTAAAACTGGCCAACAGATTCAGAAGCCATCTCACAGACCTCCTTCTCAAGCAACAATAATTTTTCTTGCTAACGGAAGCAAACCTACAATTTCAGAACTAGGAAGGGGAAAACAAACAAAAAAATCTCAATTAGCTCTCCCAGTAAGGGTTGGGAAGGTGAAGGACAATCCAGTTGAACAGCAATTAAGCAACACTTGTGGCACTTCTGGAACTGTGAGAGTGCTGTTCTTGGCTGGAAGAAACAACTTGGGGAATAGGGAGGCGAGAGGTGGTTGGTGTGCACAAAAATGAGAATAGTAGCAGTAGAAGACAAGTCCACAACATCCTTTTCTTTATTTCCTGGATCAAAACATAACTACCTACTAACATGCCTCTGACAGTAGTTGTGACAAAGATAGGAGGTTGCTGAATCTTCTATTCCTGTGCAACACTGCAGACAACGGTGGAATCTCTCATGATCTTGGAGGTTAGATGGTAACGTATAAAGACTTCATTAGTCGTTAACAGACTTCAAGCAGATTTATTTTAACCAACAGTCAAGTTTACCTTGCTTGCTTTCATCCTGTAATTGCTAATTCTGTATCCTTAGAGAAATAGTAAACACCTTTTCCTTATTTATATTTATATTTTATATTTCCTTATTTAAAAGCTGTAGATAGCCTCTGAATATAATAAGTTTTCATTTTCCTCTTAAAAAAAGGCAAACAAAAAAAATTCTTTTAAGAGTTAGAACCTATAAGACTAGAAGCAACATCTGAGGACATTCTACACACCATGCCACGTCTAATTCCGCTGCTGTAACCAACACCAAATTAGGACAGTTCTACAGTTAGTAACTCTCCTGATTTTCTGCTCTATACTTGCTTTTGATATTAATCCATCTTTGCATATTTCCATGTATTTCTCAAAGAAATCAGTCTGCAAGCATTAATTAATAATGGAAAAATGGGTCCTGGACCTCAGAGCACACATCATACCAATTACCAAATTATGTCAGTAGTAACAGTACAGCACCCAAAAACTTCCAGGAAAAGGGAAAAGGGGTGCAGAGGAGATAAAAATCAAGATCTTAGGAGGAAAAAACCCCAAACAAACATAGACACACTTTTAAAATGTGCTTGCTGACTATGGTTGACTTTGGCTCATGGTGCGTTTTAGCTTTATGATACTAAAGGTGTCTATAGATACAAGACTGTGGCAAGTAGCTACAGTCAAGACTGAAGTGTGTTAGAAAGACTACGTAGAAAAGCTGGTTCCTTGCCTGCCTACAGCCTCCTCCCTAGCCAGAGAAATCACTGGCAGGCATATTGGATTAACTTCAGAAAGGAATCTGAATTACAGTCTCTTTCAGTTGCCTGGAAGATTAGTAACACATTAGTATCTCAGGGAGTCAAGTCAGCAGGAAGCATTAACTTTGATCCCAAAACCTGATAAAGTTGGTCATTCTGCATAACTAACAAGAAGAAGTAGGGCATACTAAGTAGCTCACCTTTAGGACTTCCTCAGTGACATCTTTCTGTAATTCTTCCAAGAACAATAAAAATTCAGTTTCTCTCTGAAGAACAACTGGAACAGTTTTCTGAAACAATGTAAGAGAATGGGAAAGACGTTAGCCAATACAACTTTTATTTATTTACATTACCGTATAAACCTAATCTTAGCTATTTCATTAACATTTTGAGACGGACTGAAATACCTCTCTGAAGATACCTAATTCTCAAGTAAAGGCTATTCCACAAGTAGGTTCTGCTCCTGCACCAGGGGATTCCATTAATACATTGGGAAACGGAGACAAGTGTCACTTTGTCAGGAATTACAATCCTATCAGAGACATCTCTTCTCAGACTTGCACTTTTTCTTTACCTTTTAAGTAGTGACAAAGACAAATGGATTTAGAAAAAAAAAGTGTGATCACACATTCCTGTGTACCAACTGAAAAAAGAGGAAAAAAGACTAGTTTCTCCTTTACTCATGAAACATACTGCACCTACCTGTCTGTCTGAAAACAGCAATACAGCAAGCACATCCCTCACCATCTAAAGCTTATAAAGAAATGTCTGATACCTGAGCTATTTAATCTTTAATGTAAGAAATGTGCTACACAACTGCATAACTTGACACACTCATGCTTCCCATTTACAGGAATGCTCAATGCTAAAAAGCCAACTTCTGTTACCTAAACAAACAAACAAAAAAATCCCAATTTTTCTCTCCAGTGTGGAGATGAGTAACAGTTGTTTCTTGACAAGTTTGTTAAAAGCAAAAGCAATGCATCTCTCCAGCTACCTTGAGAACTCGGTTCCACAAAATGTGGGAAAAACTATAATTTAAACAAGCAACTAGGAAGACATTTTGCACTTGGAAGTCAGATAGATGTTTCTGTACCTGATTCCTGGCAAGCCATTTTTCCAGCACAAGAAGCCAAAGCCATGAAGTTCTCCATGGGCTAGAATTCTGTCCCCATCTACAAAAGCAATAAGCACATACACTGGATTATACAAGGTCATTCCCATCTCTAAGATCCAGGAAGACACTGTCAGAGGTCATTTTGATTTTTATATTTCTTTGTGTAAGATAAAAACAAAGATGACTAAATAGCTGAAGACGAGTCAAACAGGAAGAGAATGCAGAGAAACCAGAATATTGGTACTACTTACACGTTAACTCAATGATCTCTGCTGCGCAAATAGTAGCTTTTAGGTCTGCCAAATATCAACGCTACTGCCAAGTTCTTTGCTTCAAAACAACTAAATTTATTTCTGGTCTAAAGTTCAGTCTGTATAGCCCTCTTTAAGCACTTCAGATTTCCTTGAAATCTTGAAACTTGACTCTGTCTAGTTCTACCCAAAGAAATTAAACTAAGTTTTAGGTCACAGCAGCACCAAGTGTAAAAGGAAAGTATCGTAATGTGATCATTAAACAAAGACTACTTCCAACTTCTGTCAGCTTTTCATGGGCTCCAGTACTTAGTTACACACTATCCAATACCTACACAGCTAGGGAACATATTCAGTACTGTCAAAGGGACTAGGAAAAGGAAAAAGCACAAAATAGTTTATTGGCCTTTAAAAATCTCAGCATTGCTAACTAACATTGCTTTAGATGTTGGCCTTAAAGCCCAACTATCAAAGATAAAAAGATCAAAAATGCTTGTCTTGCATGGCAGTTTGCAATATTCATCTAACCATGTGCACACCTTCCTCCAGACTCCTTTAATTGCTGTCCGTGTAAACTATTTTATAAACCTTTAACAAAATGTTACACAAATTTTAATACAAAGGCATATGATCATCTGCTTGAAGAAGGAGAATACCAACGTTCCCCGAAGTGCTAGAAAGTCACCCTTCATATGGACCTACCGCAAAAGCAGAGATCAAAACTAACTAGGACAGAGTAAAACCAATGCCATTTCAAAATCCAGTATAAAGAAATAATCCAGTAAGAAATAAGAAGTCAATAGCATAATTTGAATTTTTTAGAGTTTAAATTTTTAGAAACTGCAAGGTCTTTCAAGAGCTGGAAACAAGAGAACATTTTAAATAACTACAGTGCTGATCTTGGTGGTTCCATTTCTAAATTAACCAAAGCTCAGTGTCAAAGGAATGTAATTTCAGATGTTCCTTCTCCTTCTTATCCTTCAGTAAAATATAACAAAATCAATTCTGAAATGCATCCAAATAGTTTAAAGCTTGCATCAATCACCATGTTAACTTCATAAATGAACACAGCTCATTATCCCAGTGGGCTGAGCAGCCTACTAAGTGCTTGGGCAGTGATAACAGGTCAACGTTCAGATGTGTCACATCTAGACACATCCCAGACACCTCAAGCACTGCAGCAAGTGCTATTTCCCAGATTCTACCTGTCTCCCACAGTCACCACTAAACTAATTGCTCCTCCGCATTTCACACTCAAGCCTACTGAACTAAACCAGTACCTTACTTACCTTACCCCCACAGGATAAGCTACCAGAGCCTGAAGAATTGCTTCCACCTTTTCAGAGCCATCCCCGTGCCACTGGCTCAGCTGGGGCACACAGGCCTGTCCAAGCTCCCAGTCTCCATGCCGTACACACTCGCAGAAAAACCCGAACAGCCGCTCCAGAGAGACCGCTTCTTCATTTCCAAAAGAATGCATCTTCCCAGGACGGGCAGGCGACCTGAGGCAGGGTGACACACGTGAAGGCGCCGTAAGGACGCGCTGAGGGACCACCCGCGATTTCTTCTTCCCACTGACAGCGCGCCCCGGGCAGAGGCAGGCGGAGAGCCAAGGCCAGGCTTCAGGGGGCCTCTCCCCACAGGGGCTGGGGGGTGAGGCGACAACAAAGCACCGCGGGCTGACAACGCGGCGGCCGCTCGGTCATGACCGCCCCGCCGCGGGTGCGCTGCACGGGGGAGCCCAGCCCAGCGCCCCGCGGGATGCTCCCGCCGCTCCCGGGCCGCCCGTCCCGGCGGGAAGAGACTGTCTTCAGAGGCGGCGGCGGCCACTCGCACCGGGCCGCGCGCTCTGCCACGCACCCGCCACCGGCCTTGCCCTCCTCCGCAAGGTCCGGCCCGGTTCCGCAGCCCCCGGGGCCCGTCCTGGCGCGGCCCGCATTACCTGGCGGGGCAGGATGCGACCACCCCGGCGGCGATGAGCTCTACTGCACCGCCTCAACACCACCACTCCTCGCCGCCACCATGTTGGGCGCCGCCTCAGCTGACCACGCAGCCGGGCAGGCACGCGGGCAGAAGCACACCCATTGGCCGAGCTGGGGCAGAATGTAAATAAACCGCCATTTTTCTTTGGGGCGCCTGACGTCGCCACAGGAACTCGGGCAGCGCAAGCCCCGCCCTCCCGCTAACCACGACCATCTCCGCCCACCGACAGGCCCCGCGGCCTCCTATTACCCCACACCAGCTCCGCCCGTGCTCGGGCTTCTCGTGGTTCTGATTGGCTTCTGCCCGAAGCTCCGCCCCCTGGCGCGCAATGGACCGCCCCGCTCGCCCAGGAGTAGTGGCAACTTGTCTGGAGCTGTGTAATCTGGAGAGTAATCTGCGGCGCGAGAGTCTGTGCGTCGTCTGTCAGCGGGGGAGGCGATATATACGCGATTATATACACACCTATGTACGCACAGAGAGAGAGAGAGAGGTATACACATAAATATGTGTGTGTGTATTTACCACTTGTATATGTGTATAACCCTATAGGTGTACCTCACTCTCTCTATATAGGTCTATCCAGGGATGTAAGTTATATATATTTACTCCTTTGTGAGAGGACAGAAGAGGTATCAAAATAAATAAATGATGTGTTATTTATATGTATTATACAAATACAATATATCACAAGCACACACACAATTTTAAATACTTCTATAGAAATGTGTAGGTATAGATAGAGACACAGCTACAGGCATAGGCTTGCCACGCACTCCTGTGCGGGGTGGCGGGGGCCTGACCACCCTTGTGGTCCCCCTGCCCTCTCACCTGCACCATGAGGCCGTGTTATTTGTGAGCTTCCCGGGTGGGACGAGGCGCAGAGAGACGTGACTCAGCTGCTCAGCTGGGTGGTGTCCAGCTGGTGTTTGACAGAGATAAGCCCCCTTGCACCATCCTCCCTTTATTCCGGGCTTTTTGTTTGTTTTTGTCGTGGCACACAAAACAAAAACTCCTCCGGGGACTGCGGCGGCGGAGGCAAGCATAAGAGGCAGAGCAGTGATGACAGAGGCGAGGTGTCCCAAAGTAAGTGCCTGAGTGAGTTCCCAGGGCTCCTGAATGGAAAATATGGGAAGGGGGCTATGTCCATGTGCCATGCTGGGATGCACCAATAAACCGCGTAAGATGCTGCAGGAGCTTGTACCATCACCTCTTACGGTGTCCTGCGTATTTTTCACCTATACTGTCAACTCAATATCAGCAGAGAAATGGCGCGTGGGTAGTCATGCCTCTGAATTCACTACTTCAGACATGCTGGAAGAGCTGAAACCATGTGGTAGTTGTTCGATCTATTCCATTCTGATTCCTTGTGCTTGCTATGGTGCAGCACGGCACAAATAATTTCTTGCCCTGCACTTTCAGTTTGGAGTGTTTCTTCGTATCTTCTCTCTTGTGTAGGTATGTAAGGAGCTTTAGTGGGACGCAGGACCTGTATGAGGATGAAGCTCATTTAGCCTGGCATCTTTTATGCCTATTACCTACTCTCTAATTGCTTTATTCAATTTGAAGTATCTATCTCCTCACAGTCAGACTCCTTACTTGAGGAGCTGCTCCCTCACATAAGACATCTCAGGTGGTTGACGCCTTTCTTTTGTTACGAAGTTCAAAACATACCTGCTGGAGTCACCTACCCACTTCTGCAAGGGTAAATGTATGTTATTAACAATCAGCAGTAGTGCTGTCATTTTTTGCATTTTTTAAATTACTTCCTTCCTAGATTGGCATTCTTAGGAATTAGAGGTTTATTATTATATCTGTGAAGCTGTAAAGGTAGCTGCATGTAAATATCATGGGAAATGATATTTCATGGTGGGAAAATAAATTGTTTAAGATCATTTTAGCAGAACATATAACTAGTATATTGAAATTAGGAAATGGAGTATAGGCAAAACATTTTTCATCTTGAATTTGTGTTTCTGTTAAGCAAGCTGGCATTCAACAATTTAAAAATCTAACATTGGTTATATTTTCCAAAATTTAAAAACACTTATCAAATAGCCATAGCAACTTGAGCTTGAATGGAAGCCCAGTTGCTGTGAACAGAAGTCTGCGGGTTTCCGTGCTGATGTAGTGCTTCTCAGAGTCAAAATATTAAACTATGGCTATATTGTGCAGGCCTTCTAGCAAAAACTGTCTGAGTTTTTACCTTGGAACACTGGAACGATAAAGCGCTTTTTATCTAGAATCGGGCCTGCTGTGCATTGCCTTGGAATATTATCAGTGTGACACAAATTGCTAATAACGCTTGGTGTTTTATAGCAGCTTCTTTCTAAGTGAATCTGCATAGGGAATGATTACATGCTATACTCTGTAGTACTCTGGCATTTACATTGTAAAGCCATTTCTGAAACTGAAGTCTCAAAACGTCCCTATCACTTGTTTCCAAGCTCTCTCTCTTATTTTTCAATGTCAACCATGGCCTGTATTAGTTTATCCACTGAGCGTTGAAGCTGTTAGAGAATTACTTGGAGCAAGTAAATGTAGCTCTGACCTTTGGGTGGAGTTTGCAGCTACAGGTCTCTGTGAATGGGACAAAAGTAGATCTACCGAGAAGCCATTTTCTGGCTTTGAAAAAGTGATGGGGACAGGTGTGACTGGGATCAGCCATGAGGAGGCGGTTGCATTTCTGTCAACGCGCAGCGGCGAGGCAGCATCTATGCTGGCTTTGCGCTCTTATGGCGGAGGACAGAGGCTACCTTGTGTCATTAGACCATAGCAGCCCTCACCGGCTCGTCCCAGGTGCGTCAGCTATCCGGGTCCTGCCACTTGTGTGATGTGTGGGTCGCCACAGCCACAGCGCTTGCAGTACCTACAGGCCTGGGGAGTCTTGGGGAGGGGCGCTGGTCACCTGAAGAGCCAGAGCCACCCGAGGCGTGCCGTCGGGGTCACCAGTCACGCATATCAGACAGCGGCCACGCATCTTACTGACAGCAGTTTTGCTCAGAAACCGCCCGCCGGAGCCAGCAGTCCTGTCAGGCAGCCCACACCTGGGTACCAGCGGTTCGGTTATGGCAGCCCCCTCGTTTGCTTCAGATACCAGAACTGGCAGAATTTGTACCAAAAGCACAAGAAGTATTGTAGGCCAGAAATATTTTTAAGTTCTTTTGTACGCGTAAAAATAAAATCAAGCTATATGAGCTGACCAGAGCAGCTGTTAAAGCCGGTTTACCCACGGCGTGACCTACCACAGCACGTTTTCACTGTTCCCTGCAGGTGGAGCAGTATGTTGGTGAAATTAAAGGTGGCCTGAGACCAGCCATGAAACTCACGGTCATAGGGGTGGTACACTCCAACCCCAAGAGGTAGGTGAAGGGGCTGGTGGGGGCTTCACCCCTGCCGTAAGTGCTCCTACCTGTCTTCTGAATTCAAATGATTTCTTGAGAGTCTGTGTTCTTCAGGAGGAAGAAAGTCATACGGATTCATAATTTATAGCTCTAATTTTCCTACTCTTACACTGAGATGAAAACGGTGAGAGAGAATTCACTGTTTGGACCTCCAGGCTGCCCAGCCAGCATTTTCTATTGCTTGCCCTTATCTAATGCGAAGTGGAGGGGGCACACAAGGGGCATTCCTCCTCCAGGAAGAGGTGCAGTTTTGAACCCACATCTCGTTTGTCTGCTGGGGGCTGGAATCAACACCATTTGAAAACAAGTGGTTTTGGCACAGGAGGTGCAGATTCAATGCTGTGTTTAATCTGCGTGGCAGCAACTGTGCTGTCATTACACTTCTTTGCATCTACAGAGATCAGCTCCAATGCAATCAATGCTGGTGAAGAGTTTTCCATAACTTCTTTTATGATACAAATTGGAATTGGCTCATCCACGAATGTGTTTGATTCCAGTCACAAGAGAGGGAAAGCAACATCAGAAGTCACTAGCATCCTACCAGAAACTGGAGGAGAAGCAAAAACCAGCCCATTCTCATACCTTTCTGCAGCTTTTAAGCCTGTGCACAGCCTGCGTAGCAGTCCCGTGTTTCAGTCTGACAAGAAATCAACAGCTGTCACTAGTCTTTATAGGCTTCTGATGTGCTCACCCTGTCCTTTCACATTTCTGAAAACGCCAGTCTTTTAATTGTTTTTTCAGCTTTTCAGTGACTCTGCTCTGTGATCCAGTGGATGCAAACAAAGATGTTGGGCTGTTATTTACAGTCAACTTTAGTGACAAATCCATCACTCGAAATGCACGAATTGCTGGGAAATGGGGAAGAGAAGAGAAGACTATTCCCTACTTCCCATTTACTGCAGGCGACACATTTAAGGTAATTTTGGGGATACTAGGATTAAAGTGTAGAAAAGGGAGAGAGAAAGGCTGAAGGCTATGTATATGACCACAAATAGCTAACTATTGAAATGGACAGATTAACTACTCTAGTATGACACAGAAATCTCTCTAGTCTTAGTGAGAGAACGCACTATAAGGAACTTTACAGTATCACCTCAGCAGAGAGTAGGTCATTTATTAGGGGCATTTCAGAAGAACCGGTAGACTTTGTGCTTCCCTATCCCCATCACATGGGGTTCTAAGTCCATGCTGGTGAAATCAGCTCTGCCGCTTGTCTCTAACACCATCCCCTGTCCTTTTGCAGATGGAGCTCTTATGTGAACACCAGCAAATACGAGTCTTGCTTGATGGACGGCAGCTCTGTGACTTCACTCACCGCATTCAGCCCCTGAATTTGGTGAAAGCTTTGCAGATCACAGGGGACATCAAGCTTACCAAAGTGGCTTGAAAAAAAGGAGACCACAGTATCACCAGAGGACAGAGGCAAATGTACTTTCCCCTGTCTGAGAAATGTTTTATCTTTTTCCCCTGGCTGATTCTGGAGCGTAGGAACTGTATCATTTTTATTTGCTGATGTGGCTGAAATACACACTGTTTTTTCTCATACACACGCAGCAATTGCAGAGCTATGGCTGGTCCAGGTAAATGAGAGGGCCTTTGCTGAGATACTCTCTTGGCCTCCCAAACCGCAAGGTTTATGCTGTTATGCAGTATATCACATCCTTGTGGTCCCCTAGCACCCAGGCAGGCCAGCTAGTGGAGGTCAGTCCTCTGCGGTGGGGTGGCTGTTAGTCTTGTGACAAAAACTGGGCAGTATGCAGATGGTGGGACTGAGAAAAGAGAAGCAGAAGATTTCCTTATAAGTGAATAAGGGAGTCTGGTGGGCCCCAGCAAGGCTCATGTTATCAGGAGGGAATTGTTTTTCCTGGAATCTCTGCTCAGTCAGCACAAGGTCATTTGTGCTTCCAACAGTACAGAGCAATAAATGCCTTACCACCATCCCTGTCTCTTGCAGGTAGCGTTCTCGTGAACTGAAAGGTTTCAACAGCTGCGGATTTCAGAGTCTTCTCTGGATCAGCCCTAGGAAATGGTATCTGTAGCTGGAACTGCATTGCCCATTCTTGTATCTAATTAAAACTGCATCTCTGCTGGCCAGCTTCTTTACCAGCTCCATTAAATATTTGAATGCACGTGAGTGTTGTGCTGTTATTTCATTGCTGTAGATTTAGAAGGAAGTCCTAAATACATGGATATTCTAATACATATACAAGCATATATCGTAACTGCTGCCTTTGGCTCTGTTATGATTGGTTGGTTATAACATAGGATGAAGGGGAAAGTCTCTAGATGAAGGGACTTTTTCTTCAGTACATAACTTGTAGAACAAAAAATCTGCAAAGGGGGGGTTCTGTGGGTAGAGGGCTATCAAATTCCTCTGTGACTTCAGGAAAGATATATAGCATGCTGTGTTCAGAGGGCTTTTGGAGGCTCTGCAGAGCCTGGCTGTCAGATACAGGTACTCTGATAACATGAGGAATTTTATGAAAATAGTATATCAGCAGGCTGGTCGGGTGTTTTAATCATCTCTTACATTCCATTCTACCCTCTGGTCTTGCAGAGAATGTCTCAGTTTCTATACAAACCTAAATTTAGTGTATGAAACCATTATTTTCATATACTCAAACTGCTCTCTGAGAAAAATCATATCTAAAGGGCACAGGAGATTCAAATGCACACTTCAAACTTTTTTATATTTAATTATATCAAAGTTAAGTTTACTACACAAATAATGGAAGATTTAATGGCTTAAAATAGAAAAAGCAATAGTCAGAACTGCCGTTAGAGTTCTCAGTCCCAATGGTGCTCCACATAAATCAATTTATGTTGATAATCAAGAGGAAACATCTCGCTTTTATGGCTAAGTGATTTCTTCCAATATATTCAGAACCAGCAACTGTCTGGAATAACTGCCACTGGTCTGATTTGATATTCAGGATCCTGTACTGCTGTGGGCCATTACCAGCACAAGAACAGTCTATATACTGAGAGGAAGATCCTTTGGTCTTTTCCAGACTAACAGAGAACCAAATGGTAGAGCAGATGGATGGACAGACAGACCCCTGGTTTGTTTTGTAATAGTGCTTATCATGGTGGCTGGATTGTGGCTTAGCAAAAGACTCTTGTGGTGCACCAAGAAAGGCAGCCTCAGACACCAGGAGCATTCATGATTCAGTCAATCTTAACTAATTAAGTTTATGAGACCCTTTATAAAGGGGAAAGGAGCAAGACATTGCTGCTTTAGGATAAAGCACAACCTGGATCTGACAGATAGAGACTGAATACTTGTACAAAAGAATTATTTTCTTCCATCTTGGAATATTATATCACATTGTTTCCTTGTAAAGCCCTGTCTGTATCCACCTGTTGTCTTTTGTCTCTTGGTCAGATCTTGGTGGGGACTCATTCTGAATCTACATGACTCCTAGGCACCTGGGATGCTAGTGTGCCAGGAATTGCTAGGTGCTATGGTGATACAAATAACAAAAATACACTATCTAAGGGAAAAACAACACTCCCAGACAATGAGAGCAGGAAACTTGGTCACAAATGTGACTTGGAATTTGGCATGGAGTCCACCTTACTCATGTCAGTGGTTTGATTGCCTCAATCCACTGTGCTCGCTCTGCCTTGGAGCTGGCCTGGATATAATAATGAATGTCATTTTTGGTGATGATTTTGAAGAGGTTCCCTTGCACATTGCCCTTCACTCCTGCAGAGAAAAAAAGTATAACAGATCAGGAAGGTGCACAGAGAAATGCTTTGTGGCAGATATGAAGCTTCATAGGGAAAAATTTTAATTTAGTGAATTAGAGTATCAGACCTTTCCATTTCAGTATGGATAAGACATCTTAAAGGTCTTGTGTCATTGATTTCCCTTCTGCAAAATAAATACATAGTACATATGTACTCACACAGACTGCATGAACTACTGTGTACTATGCTTCATATATAAAATAGCTGCAGTTTAGATGGAGAATCTTACTTGAGTTATACAATGGAGGGATGAACTCCCTACCAGTTTGTGCAGTAGATGAGATTTGCTCCTGGCCATCTTAGGGTTCCTCTTAGCAAGGAGTTCTGTTGTTCACCATGGCCCCCTAGCCTGAACCATATCTTTTTGAAACCCTATTCAAGACCCACACATTGTGCTTACTGTCATAAAATAAATTGCTTTAACAGCAGGAAGACTTAGCTGTGAGGCTGAGGTTCCAGACAAATGCCTAACCTAAGCATATTCACTAGCAGAAGTGGTTTTTGCATTGCTTTCTTTATGTCTCCCCTACATTCATGTTCTAGCAGATCAAAAAGGAAAAGGTCATAGCATAAGTAGAGAGGACACACGGAAAAGGGATGGCATCAGGGGATGCCTCAAGACTTTTGAGTTAAACAGCATCCAAAAAGAAGGTGTTTCCTCTTTGTCTGTTAACTCTGGAATATTAACCAGTGTCTTAGGACTGCCTTAGAGGTCATCTGACTGAGAAAAGCCCATAAAAAGCAGAACACCCAAGAAATGTGGAAATAACGTTAAAAAAATTCCCCTCTGGTCTGGACAACCCTGCAGTATGGGGATTTTTTACGATATGCCTCTTCACTTGCTTGCGAGGGGAGAGGGAAGGCCAGCCCACTTGTGCATACAGCCAACCATACACACAAACCCACACCCAAAGACTGCATTGCTATGGCCTAAATATGTATCTATGAAAGTTCAGAGGCTCGTGCTTACCTGCTGGGACTCCGTTGTCCTCCAGAGCTGAGACAAGACAGCCACGAAGAGAAAAGCCACCTACTGGCCTGTTTTCTTCCTGCAAAGAAAAAGGACATGAGACTTATCTGGAAAATATCATCATTAGAATAATTTCCCAAAGCACATCCATTATTTTTATGAAGGTGGAGGTATAATGCCAGTCTTTCCAGATATAAAACATCTATGTCACAAGAGAAGTCAATTAGGACATGTAATTAAATGCATTACTATGTTGTTGCAGTCTCAGATGTTTCTCTGATGTAGCTGGGAATGGTGGAGATCAATTAAAAGCACAAGGGTAGGGTAACAATCACATTTCAAACTTATGCATAGTCTTGTCAACAACATCCCATATTAAAAATATATATATTTGTGCAAGTTTTTAGCTTGCTGCTTTTCACTGAGACTGTATGGGAAAAATTTGACCGTTTTCACTAGCAGGCTGGCTCTCTTGTGTGATCTTCAGGGTTGGCAGTTTGAGTTTATAGCATTACAAAAGTGAGCTGCAGTGCAAAAGAACCCCACAAAGAAACAGGCAACAAAAAATGAACTAGCTCCATAAGCTCTTTCACTGTTATGTTTTTTGTGTTTTCTTTTAGCAGCCTGTTGGGCTTTGTGGTACCCTATGCATCTGGGGCTGATGGATCCACAAGCTCTTCTGGGTTGCTCACATTGATTATTATATCCATTAAGATAAATTCTACTATTCCCTGAGCAAGTTTAAAACTGAGTAGCAGAAATTCCTATAAATACTTTGGCATCAAGGAGACCCTATGCAATGTTGGAATAAGAATGTAAAAAGTCCCAGTAGCAGTATGACCCTCAAGCGGTGGGATGTCAGCCCAGAAAGATCGCAGGCAAGGAAGAATCCCTGCAGGAGCATGATCCCAGATGGTGTGGGTAAAGCAAGAGACAAATCCCAAGATGACTGCTGCTCCGGGAGGGAAGATGCAGGGATAGAAAATCCTACAAGGACAACCTCCCAGGGTAAGGCCAGAGAGGTCGTATTCCCAAGGAAACGGATAGAGGAACACAGAAGGAGATTTGGGTGAGAGAAATATTTACAACAGAATTGGATTTTCATTATAATGTTTAGGTCTGTAAGAGGATTTCTGGGGGTAGTAACTCCCCACTCACATACCTTGGTGGGGTCATAGTAGTGCAAAAAAGCAGGATCAGCTCTCAAAACAAATCTCCTCACCTTCCAGTTTTTCCTCTTGTGCCCCTGCAGAACAGAATAATTAAAGTTACCACCAGTAAAATCCTCCTACAATGACCATTTTCCTGCAGGCTGTAGGGAAGACCTGAATAGGCATTGAAAAAAGACATTTTGGAGCCAACAGAGAAAAGTCTTTTCTGACATTGCAGTCACTCCCAGGATTTTCTGCTTAACATCCTTCTTCATCCATCCTCTCTCCCTCGTGCTGAGACCCAAGAAAGCAAAGTGACAAAGTGTTTATATACCTGATTCCTGCTCTTAATTTCAGATTAAATATGGGTCTTGGATTAAAACCCCATGCTTGTGTGTGTTCTGAGGGGATTACATCAGGTCCTTTTGCAGCTCTTCACTCTTTCCCCTCCAGCCTCAGCTGGCTCCAACCTCTCAGCTGCCAAGGGTGCAGGGCAGCACGGTGAGCCTGTGCCGGGCCCTGAGAGCATCCCCCAGCTCCCGGAGGTTGGGGGGCACCTGATGATCCAGTTTGCACGACACAAAAACCGCAGCTCAGGGCACACCTCTGCGGGAGGCTGCATTATGCTTTGAAACAGCGTGATTGATCCTCACCTTGTTCGTAGCAAGGGTCAGAAACTAAATCTTACAGACTGAAGGTGGGATCCTGCAAACAATTATTGCCAACAGGTAATGGTGCCAAAAGAAAACAGGTCTCACCACCACCAGAGCATCCACGTGTGCATGAGTGACTGTCCACAGGTAAGTTTCCACTTCATGCAGAAGTCAGTCTACTCAGCTTCGACATTTGTCTGTAGCCAGCAGAACGTCACAGCGGCTCACACGACCCAGAGGGGCTAGGCTAAACCAGAGGAACTGTGGACCTGCTTGGAAGTGAATGCAACACCTCTGGTGGGATTTGGAGTTTGTGTGGGACTTTTGCTTTTGATACAGTTTTATACCTTTCAGTATACACTCAATATATACAGAATAATCCAATGAAACCTGCCTGAGTGGCAAGTTGCATGGATCACTTGTTTATAACTAGAAACTCTTCACCACAAGATCTCTGATAGTAGTACCGACAGGCAAGTTAGCTCTGCTGGCCACAACTCTCCACCCATGCTCGTATAAATCACATGTATTCTCTAGGAAGCCCTAAGAGCTGTCACTTTTCTTGTCTCCCAGTGAAGGTTCAAAGACTGTATTTACCTGTTTCACTAAGAATCCTTGCTTCACAATTGTGCCACTTAATTCAGAGATGTTAAATTGTAGCTCTTCCTTGGAAATGGTGTTTTTCTTACTGCTCTCAGCCTGCAAATAGGGAAAAGATGGTTCCACTTTTCTTCTTAATCTAAACAACACTTTTATGTGCAAAGTTCTGCATTTTATTTTCCTTGAGCTGTTTTTAGCTCAGGTTTCTTGAGTAAATTCTACTCCATAGCCCTGCTGCTCAGCTTTGTAGGTCCAAGATTTACAAGCAACAAATTACAGCTGTAAAGCCTACTCACGCACCGTGGCCTTGAGCTTTAGCATAACTACAGCATGGCCTCCGTTAAACACAGGCACAGCGCTGCACTCGAGGGACACACCCCTTTAATGCCTAATTATGAAATTTGTAGATCCCTCCATATCCGTGTAGCTATTTGTCTCCAGCAAAAGCGCAAGTGTTAGCACTCTTAGAAGCCTAGAGCTGCTCCGTCTGTGTTTACTTTCATAGCCTGCGTAGTTTGCCTTCGGTTGCATGCTGTGCGTGTCCCCTTTACCACTGCCCCAAATCAAGCGAGGGGCAGAGGAGGTGCCTCTGTTGGCAGCTGCATCACTTACAAACATGTACAGTGCGGTGGAGTCGTCCAGGAACTGCTCAGAGAGGTCACTGTAGCGCGTGGCCTCGGTGCTGCGGGCTCCCACGGGCTTGACGAAATTCTCCTCCATCAGCATGGATGCCAAGGTGACGGCCTCGAATCGTGACACGGCAAAGCTATTGGAGATGAGCCAGTCCACCAGGGCAGAACCTGCAGGGAGAAAGGCAGCTCTCATACCACGACAGTGTGCTCTTCCAAGGTGAGACAGATGGTTTCATGCCACACAGGTCTTCATTTGCTGAAACATTTTGGCACCGTCACAAAGACTGTCAGTGAAGTGCAAGGTTGACCAGAAGTGTAGCGTCCTATGTGTGCTTCCATATATCCAAAGAGCAAGGGAGAAAGGTGTCGGAGAGCTTGGCTGCACCACTGCTTTCCACTGCGCCACAACTGATCCCACCACGAAGGCAGCACAGTAGCTCCCTTGTCTCTGCAATGTGGCGTGTCAGATGCGAGGAAGCTCTTTGCCTGCAGCAGGTGTACCTGTGAAGGTCTCTTTGTATCTGTTGCCGTGCTCCAAGTTGCGAGTCAGCTTAATTCCAGTACTGCTGTCACACATTCTCTCCACTATGTGGCTGTAAAGAGAACACAGGACAATGTTAGTAGAAGAGAAAGACAGGTAGAAATTGCCACATACTCCTGTCAGTGCCTGGGATGTCCTAATGATTACCAACATAAAGATGGGAAACAGCCTAGATATTCCCCCAAAAGTTTTGCCCTGAATATGGTATAGAAAACCTTTATTCTCCCAATAGCAGCACTAACACTAATAAGCAAGATGCCTCACAAAGCATCTTGCAATTTAAAGCCCTTCAAACTGAGCTATAGTCAGCCTCCATTTACCTTCTCAACAGAAACCAGATTAATGTAATTTTTTTATTTCTTAATCAGTTCTCTGTTTCCTGTTGTTTAAAATGATGCACCCTAAAGTTTCTAGTCTGGATTCCAGCTATCAGCTTTCAAAGCTCCCCAACATGGCATGAACAATGTCATTGCTCAGTCTCTCCCTGACATTACATCTTCCGAGGCAATACATCTCCCCAAGGAGAACCTTTGCAGCTGACTAGGAAGGTCTCCAAGCCAGCAGTGAGGTGCCCGTGCAGAACGGACATACTCACAAAAAATGATGGTCAGGAAAACGTGCGTTCTCATGCCCTGGCAAAAGTATGTGCAAACCTAGGGCAGAGCAGCCAGTTTAGAGGCCACACGGGAGTGGATCCGTGCACAGAGGAGCTTCCCTTGACCCTCCCATCCATCAGCTCAGGTGCTTTGCAAACTACAGCAACAGCGGAAGAAGAAACCATATACACTTACTGGAGGCTGATATTCTCTAGTAGTTTGAAAGAGTTCTTCATTCTGTGAAGCTCTTGTACCTGTACTGGGTGACCAGCATGAATAGCTCCAGTGATGTCCAAAGCCCAAGAGTCTCGCTCCTCCCTGGAGCAACATTCAAGGAAATAGTCTGTGTTGGTTTTTGTCTTTAGTTTGATGAGTAGCTGTGGAGAAAGAAGTGGAAAGCAATAACATCATTTAGCTATTGTCCTCCACTTGCATTTTGCTTCTTTTGGTGCTGGCCCAAGTGACACAAGTCTGATATGACATCCCACCTGAGCAGCACAGAGCAATTCTTGACCAGAAGGATGGTGGACACAACTCTGGGATTTTTTTGGCTTCCTCCCTGCCCTGATCCCTGGGTTTTCAGTTCCAAGCATGATTTGCATGCTTGGAGCTTGTGGTACTTAAAAGAGAGCAGACCACCCAGAGACTCTTACATAGGCATGTGCTGCTGACTATGGAGATTTCATATCCAGATCTCTGGTTTCTCAACAACCACAACCTCTCACTAGGCTCCTTCTGCCCTGGGAATTACTGAAATAGTCAGCAACTGACAGCCGGTTCCCTCCTGGCCCCGCTCAGGGGAAGTCTGCATTGCCACTACCCGCGGGTGAGCGGACAAGCGCGGGAGGCACGTTCCCTTCCAAGCCTTGTTGCTGGAAACTGTCCACAGCAGTGATGTCTCGTTGGCAAAGGAAAAGGGAGTCTGACCTGGCTGCCTGGGAGTGCCCCATGGTCACAGGCAACTACCAGAGATGATAAGTTTTCTTTTTTCCCCATCCTCCTCAGATTTTATTAAGCTGTTTGTGTCGTCCCTCTACACACCACTGGGCTGATGCATTTGCGTTTATTCTTCCCACTGTGTGCAGGGGTGGTTGTGTGTGGGTTTTTTTTTGTTAATGGCTGTGACAGATTTGGGCACAGGGAACAGCAAAGACACAATGAGGGAGTTCATTGCTCGTCCTGGTTACACCGCTAACAGCAGCTTGTTTTTGGCTGGGCCAAATTCTGGAAACACATTACCCCAGTGATATGGTTGCAGTGATCAAAGAAGTCAGGAGGAGAGGAAAAGACTAGGGAGAAGTTAGAAAGTGACCATTGTTGAGAAAGGATACATTTTTCCAGTCGTACCGGTCTGTTCTCATATTCCAGGCATGGACAAGTAATAGTGCAGCCATCCAAAAGGATCCTGCCCTTTGGAGAAGGTTCCTTCTTGCCTCCTTCAATTTTGTAATACAGCAGCTTATCCTGAAGCAGAACGAACCATCTCACTTTCCAGTTACGAACAATATGTCCCTAGAGGGGAAGAAATCCACACAGCTAACTTTAACACAAGCGTTGAGAAATGACTGTATGTTCTTTTTTTTTTTTTTTTGGTGGGTGAAAATACCATAAACCAATAAGAAACTGTATGAAAAGAAACACAAGAAGTCATCATGAGTACTGTTCTCCCTGAAATACACATTTTTAGTAACAAAATAGCACAGCTCCATCGCTACAAAATCATGGAGTGATAGAAAGGTGCTTTGCTCTTTCTCCAGTAAGGACATCTTCTTTTCTAGCAAGAATTTTTTCTTGCAAAAGCTTTCATGAATGATCTCAAAGAGCTGTCATATAGGTGCACACCTGCCTGCTGAGAGCACCAGGCAGGAATAGGGCTAAATCCGAAATGTATGAGGGCTCTTGGAGACAAACTCCTCCTCTCCGTTGTCCCTGGGTGGTGGTTGATGTGTTGTTTGTAATTTTGATGTGTCTGTAGATACCAAGTGGTTTTGCGAGTGCTTTGCTGGGTGAATTGGCTTGTCCTTACGTCCCCGCTTAGTGCTAACACGTGGTTTATTTCTATCCTACCTGCCTCCCATCTCCTGGGCTCAAACATTCCCTGTGCTGCTGCTCCCTGTGAAGGAAATACACTTTTTAATGGCAGAAGACCGAATGAAGGCTGCTGTCAAATGCCTCCTGGGTTATACCAGCATACAGACAAATCCTCTTCTTCCCGCCCTGTGAACAGCCTCCGGCTGTCCTTAGCCCAGCTGCACGGGAGAGCAAACCGAGGGCGGGCTGGCAGTGACAGGCTCAGTCCTGTCTGACGGTGTCAGGTCCAGCTTCGCGGTGCGGGGAGCTGACTTGCTTTTCTACAGGTGATGGAGCATACAGCCAGCAGGCCAAGCTCTGGGTGGAGGAAGCTCTGATACCTGGGGAGGGTGGGCACAGCCAGGAGAACGGAACATGCAAGGTCCAGTTGTGGCAGGAATCAAAGCTCATTAGTTCTCTATGAGTAAAGGGGAAAACCAGCAATTTCCAAGAAAAGGTGTGGTAACTAGTGTCTAAAATCCGGGGCACTTTAGATCTAATGTCTTCTAGTCTGTGTTAAATACTATTTGTCCAAGTTGGGTTTGTTCTCTCCTTCCCTTTGCCTTCTTCAGTGTTTTTTTCACCTGTTGTGAAGTCTCTTGGCTTTTTTTCCTGAGAGTAAAATGCTCTGCTCTGTTCTTTGCTATGGCTCTTTTCTTTCCTTCTTGGAGTTTTCCCCTTTTTCGGGAGGTTGCCTTACCTTTTTTTCTTTACCTTTACCTGACTTCCACACAGTTGCTTTATATTTATAATAGATTACAATACATAATTCAGTCATTTAGAATGCATTTAGATCATCATCTCCTTGCTTCTGCTCTCTTCTTTTTAAGAAATCTGTTTCCTTTACCTTGTCCCCCCCATCCTCATTTTTTTCTCTGGATCCCTCGTTCCTTTCTCCCTCAGTTTCCTTTAGTCATCTTCTTTATTGTGTCCTTATCAAACCATGTATCTCGGTGATGTTGTACAGGCTGCTGGCAGTTACAGCTCAGTGTGCTGCCAATAACCTCTTCCTCTCACAGACACGGTGCCTTGGTTTCCCATCTTGAATTCAGCAGTCATATAAAAGCCACAAAATACAACCGTAGCCCAGAGAGGAGAGCCAGGGCTGGGACTGCTCTGCCCTCGCTGCAGAAGGGAGGATGAGGAACAGCTCGTGCCATGCAGCCCTTCTCCGCATAAAGCATGGCTTCAACGTGGCCGGTGGCCAGCCAGGAGCCCTGCCAGGAGAGCTCCTGACCAGGATTACCTTCATGTTAGCGCCCGAAGCACTGCCACGTACTGTAGAAAAGCATTTCCCAAGGCGTGGCAAAGCTTTGAACAAACCTTTGAATCACATTTTGGTGTGCAGTCAAGGACAATGTTAGTCATTGAGACAGGGTCTTGGTACTAAAAGCAGCTTATGCCCCCTCCTAACGTTGCCCTCTTGTGTCCCAGCTATGACTGACTTGGTCCTATAGGGAGAAGTGTTGGGAAGGCTGAAATCTGTGACACCATCTTTCAGCTCTTTTCTCCACGTTGGCTAAAATTTTCTTACAGTGCAGCTTGAGGGGTGTGGAAGAAAGAAGTTATTTCCAACACATTTCTACCTTTGTATTGCTTTGATCCCCTTCAAAAAGGATAGCCTGTTCTCCATCCTCTCATATGAAATGGGAAACCCTGCTCAGCTGGGCTGCTAAAGAAGGCACAAACTATCTTAAGAGACTGTCAAAACATCTTCCCTTTCTCCATCCACCCACGGCCGCTTCCACTGCTGCCGCGAAGCCGTTTGCCAGGTATTGTTTTTTACGCAGAGGTGTGCTCTAGGGGCAGACATACTGGCTTTCTGATACCGAACTGAGTAATCCTGATAGATAATTCACTTCCCTCTGGGTAAACACCAATACAGGGACACTCGAGGGAGGTAGTGAACACCTGCCGTTCGTGCAGCTCCCCCGGCAGGAATCTGCACAGACACGGAGGAGCTCCTTTCCCGGGAGCGGGCAGGAGCCCCTCAAACCCAGCGCCCAACGGGACGCCTCGCCGCGAGCCCTGGCTCGATCCGGTCCCTGCTCAGGGGCTGCTTCCACGTGTGAGCAGAACCGCATGAAGGGGAACCGGAGCACTTACCCGTTTGACGAGGAAACCCTCCTTCAGGACTCCAGCTGCTTCCTGCATCGTGGCCGGCAGGGAAGAGAGCTGAGCTCCCGCCGAGAAGCGCCCGAGCCCTGGCAGCCTGTCCCTCTGCACGCAATTTGTTTAAGAAAGC
Organism: Phaethon aethereus; assembly: GCF_964289735.1. NCBI lineage: Eukaryota > Metazoa > Chordata > Aves > Phaethontiformes > Phaethontidae > Phaethon > Phaethon aethereus. The sequence continues at coordinate 38,197,841 of NC_138579.1, read as the reverse complement.
TCATTTTTCTTTGCTACCCTCCTCCTCCAACGTGACGCACTCTCCCTTCCCTGTTTTTTTCTCCTTCTCTTCCTACCTATGAGACATTAGCTAAACAGTGAGCTGGCTCTGATACATTACCTGCCCTCCGGGAAGTAAAACAAAGGGAAATGTAAAAAGGATCTCAAAAGAATTTCACAGAACTTAGTACAGCAAGAAACCACCACCGAGTGTGTTGGACAATATAAGGAGCCACATGATGACAAAATCGGGTATTGCATGGGAGGGAGAAGCAGAAATATAACATTACATCCCTCAAAACTTCAGACTAACCAACGCTACCGCTTAAAATTTCTCATCTAATAAACACATCTCATAGGGGTTCTACAGGTCAGAACACCTTAATTGTAACATATAGAATATTATGATTACAAGGAGACTTTTAAAAACCTTAAATTACTTTGTTAGAAATGCATTTTACCGAAGAAGTCCCAAAGCACCTAAAAAAAGTCACTCTACTTTCAGTGACCTCTGGGCATAAAAACCAAGATTCTCAACTTAATATCCTAAATCCCTGCATAAGCAACTATTTGGGCTTTTAGTAAAGCAGTCTGATCAATGAACACTGCGCATTGACCTCTTGTAACTCCTGAGCACCTCTGAAACAGAGTGCCTTTTTTGTGACCGAATACGAGCTTAGATGTTTATTGCATTTTTGAAGACTTTGGCCATGATCCATCTGTTTGATAGATTTATCAAATCTTATCCTGATGAAATAAACCAGTGAAACTATTTCAGAAAGCGCCGCTGTTCAGAAGTAATAGTCCTTCCTGTACTGTTAGCATTCCCTGACTTGTACCAAAATTAAGGTGATATACGCGGGCAGAGCTAGGGGCTGTGATAAGAAACATGACGCACAGTGTAACTAATACACAAAAGCACTCGTTGCTATGTGAGAGTCCAGGGTTCAGTAAGACAAAGTCACTCAAGTATCTCTCAGTCTTCGCATGCTGGATCAGATTATTCGTCGCACTCATGTACTGAGGAAAAGGAAGAAACAAATAATTTTTTATGCTTTTTTTTTTAACTTTTAGAGAGGAAGAGCAAGACACCGAGGAATTCAAATCTGATGGTATACTGGAGACGACCCGGAGAACAGTCCTGCAGAAATCATGAGAAATGGGTGGCTGAACACTACCTGAAGTTAGAAATATCGATTGCTGTATAAAGAGAAAACATGCTGGCTCAGATTTCAAAAGCAGACGGCCCGTATGGAAGTTACCTACATTGCTCCTACTGTTCTCCCTTTGCCACTTCGGAAAAGGCAGGCAGCCACGAGGCAACCGACTGCATTAGTCATACCCCAGTTATGTTTGTTCTTCAGTCCACCTAAAGTGAGTACAATAAGTTTAACAGAACACCTAGAAGAGCAGTTTTTGCTGCAGGTACATAGTATTTTCAAAGACATCAATGGAAATGTTTGCAAATTTTTTATATCATTGGGGTCTTAAAATAAAGCAGAAGTGAACTAAGTGTATTCCTCTTAATTTAAAAAATAATCTGTGTCTCTGTGTATATACATAAAAAAATATATATAAATAAAAGTTGTACTCAGAAGCAGAATCTTGGGAAAAAACACCTCATGCAGTCAGCAGAAAAAAAAGAACAAAAATCTCAACTCACAATGTTCTGTACATCAGAATTAAACTTGAGAAAAAAGAAGAAAACTTGAGTCTAGGTACACAAGAGCCATTACTGCTGCATGCGTTTCCTGGACACGCACTCTTTATATAACCAGCTCCAGGAATAGAGTGTTCCACTGTTTGGCATTTGAGGTTTGACTTCACATTGTTCAGCTTGTTACTGCAGGCAATTTCTAACAAGGTGAGTGAAGTAATTTCATGCTCGTGAGAACAGGCAGAAGCTTGCAGGGGGCTCTCGCTCAGACAGTGATCTCAGAATTGCACCACAACCAGACCTCAACGAAGATCTGAACGAGCTCTTTTTCTCCAGCACGCAGACCACCCACAACCCTGCAGACGGATCTTGGCAAAATTACCATTAGCAACGAAGACTTTTGTTGTCAAACTGCTGGCGAATGGTGAAGCAAACATCACACTAGCTGGCCAATAAATAACAGGTTTTGTATCAACTTTTTTATAATCTAGAACCTTCACTTTCTTCAATACCTTGGATATTTGTAATATCCCTGCCCCACCCTCTCATTCTGTAGTTGATCGAGGCTAACAAACTGCCCCTACGTTGCTCCCTGAGGTTGAGTAAATACTGATCTCTCAGACAGCTTTGTGGGAAAAGGGTCATATAGTGTAAAATGAGTCAGTAGATCTGGGCTGCCGTATCCACACACGTGCTGGGAAAGCAAGCTCTGGCATTGAGGGCTCCCGGCAGAAAAAGACGTGCTTCAAACCATATAAATCCAGGCAGCTCCAGAAAACTCCATCAAGTCTCCTGTGGGACTTGAAGCTCACTGAAAGGAGGACTGTTTCCTCAGATCCATTTTATAGTAGAGTTTTCCACACGTCAGCGTAGTATTTTAACAAAGAAGCACAGTTGAGCACTTGACATTTTCTTCCATTCCAAGTGACCCCAAAACACTTTATATGTGACAGAATTTGCATTGGGGTGGCCAGGAAGAGCCAGCTGCAGGCTTCAGGAGCACAGGACACTATTCAGGGTTAAAGGGAAGGGCAGGAGTAGCTGGCTCTGAGCACAAACTGTGCTATTTCAGCTGGCTGACCTGACAGACACTGCTGGTACCTCCAGGTCAGGCCCTCAAGAAGCCACGTACAGCTGATTAAGAGAACCTGCCCAAAGGATAACCCCTACCGCATGCTCCGCAACGCTCATCGTGTACCATCACGCGAACAGTGTCATCTGGGGCATTACATATACCCAGCTTTTTCAAAGCAGCTTCTTAAGACGCTAGGACTTTGCCCTCCGGTGTAGGACACCATTAAATACTTAGTTCCTTTAGTGGATTAGGGATGAAATAAGATGAAAACAAACCACATCAAAATAAAAAAATGATTAAACATTTGTAGATAAAAGTGAAAGATGACAAGTGTTCAAAAGTCTTCTGACAATAAGGGTATTTTTTAAATTAACTGTAGAAAGGTGGCAGTGTTTGAAAACAGTTGTTTAATTGTCTAGACTCTGGAACAAAAAAACTATCAGAAATTAAATATCAAAGTGCAGAATCCACTATGAAGAACAACATGCCAGCTCCACTGCATCTAAAAAAAACTGAGGGCCAGAATCAGAGAGAAAACAGCAGGGAATTATCACTGTATTAAAAACCAGACACACCACAACAGCCCCAAGAAAGCAGGGCACCCTTTCTTCAGCAGCCACTATTTCCCCGCATCAGAAACAGGATACTGGGCTGTGTGCCTGACCTGAGCCAGTACCTCTGTTTGAGGCGTTTTTTTTGCATTAATGAGTCCTTATCAGATGTTGTAAGTCAGACTGTTTCCAAGCTGCCAATCTTACAAAATTAACCTGAGATATCAAAGTCAAACCGAGATCCTCACAATTAACACATAAGGCCAAGTCCTGTCCACAGGTATACCTGTACCTTTCTCTTCCGTGCCCACATGAGTGCAAGAGGAGATTTTGGCCTCGCAATTACAATTGAGTAAACAGGACAGTTGCTAATGAACAGCGAGAATATGCTACCTCGTTTTAGCGACTCAATAAAGAAGTTCACACAAACCCCACGACCCTTATTTTAAGCACTTGGTAAGCAAACACAGTTCCAGGAACACAAAATAGACTGGTTGAGACAGAAGCCATCATCCCAACGACTTCTAAAGATCCTTAAGTCACAGGCTACAGCAAATGACGCGGCACAGCCATGACCCAGCGCGGGCTTTGCACGTTCAGCACTCCCTCACACGCACCTCGTTACCAGGCCTTGAAAGCAGCCATCTTAGACGTCCTCCTTCCAGCTACTGCAACACACGAGAAATACCCACTAAGTTGTCTTGCATCTTTTATTTAAGCTTCTGGGTTAAAATTTGCTCAAGTAACAGGACGGCCCGATTTTATGTGCCAGTGCAGTAAGTGATTGAAATGCATTTATCTTACGTTGCTTTGTTACCGTCCTCACCATCTTGGTCTTTTTTTCAGACCCTCAAAATTGACACAGAATTGCGTACACCAGCATGCTGAGGCTCTAATTAGAAAAAGCTCCTGTAGCTACGGAACAAGTTTAGCAAACTTTTACCTAAGTTACTGACAGAAATGATGCTCACCTATTAACATACCCAAATGGCTCTTAGAGACAATGTATTTGTAACCCCCCCAATAGTACTCCAAAGAGCGAGCATGTGTGGCTCATTTTTCAGGGCTTTGCTTTACAGCATTATTTTCGCTGTAATAATAACAGAGCAGATGAAGACTTTTTAGTTTTTAAACACTGTTCTTTTGTCTGAGTATTATGTTTAATGGAAGTCAAACCACTATTTGAGTGATATTTAGTGGGAAGAGCTGCTCAAACAGGAAACTAACATTATCACAACTTCAAGCCATGACTCAGCTGCCAGATGCAGCTTCTGAAAAGACAACAATTTGAGAAAATAACCATTAAAAAAAAAGTTTCTTAATTTTGTGATGACACATTCAAGTATTTATCTACATTCTGCAAATACTGGAAGTTACTTGACTTTTTTGGCTTTGCATTACTATTAAGAGTTGGGTGGATGTGAACTTCTCTGATAGTCAGGCATGGATTGCAATATGTATGCCCTTTGTGCATGCCTTCTGTGGCAACACCACGTAGCAATATTGTTTGTACTGCAGCAGTATTAAGAATTCCTAGTTAAGGCTCAAAGACTCCTTTTTCATGCATTTTCCCTTCACCAAATATTAAGGAAAAAAAGGAGATGAGCAATATGGGACATGATGATAAAAAAAACCCAGGTATGTTTAAAACTTTAGCAGTTTGGAAAGTTTACTTAAACAAGAACAAGTCCTCCCCGCAGTTCCCACAGATAAGGAAAACAGGATTTTTTTTTTTTTTTTTTTTTAATACTCCAACATGGAAAGCACATCTTGTTTCTCTTCTCCAGAAAAGATAAACAGGTTGTTTCTATAGTGAATAGCTCAGTCCAGTGTAAACCAGTTAGGGTAGGCAGAATTGAAGGGCCTGCAGCAATGAGGTCACAAGACAGTACTGCCTGTTTTGCAGTATGAGTAAGTCAATTAAAGATAGTGCTATATTCACCTATAAGAGCAAAGTCCAACTACATGTAATGTTTCATTTATCACCTATTTATGAGCCATTTGGAACGGTAACACGCTATTTTCAAAGTTTTCAAGTTCTCAGTCCCTAAATGCAGACGATAAACAAAGGAAATGCTCTTTTAAACAAGTCTGCATCAACAAACTTTCAAGAAAAACATGTTGTTCCACTCATTCTTGGCTTGATTTAAAGCAAGCAAAAGAAAGCTCTTTCCATGTTACAGGGGAGTCACCCACTGATTATACCCTGTCAGGTTTTATAATATTCACACCACTCTAGGCCATGTGACAAAAGAGGGGGGGGGGGGGAAAAAAGTGGATTTACATAGCCAAGAAATTTATTGAGTATTTGCTCACATACATTCTGTATAGAACTGTTCAGCTTGCTTGGTTTTGGTGCTCCCAGGAAAGATCATTAACAGATGCACTGAGCTGTAATCGCCAATTTGGAATTATGTATGAAAATGTTCAGCATGGGGCTGCAATCTCCTTCTGGCCAGATCTGTGTCTTGAATTTGACTAGGCACCTTCCCTTCAAAAAGGATTCAATTTGTGTAAGTTGCTGCATCAAATGTTATTTAGAAGAACCTTTCACATATTGGTCTTTTGAAAACAGTAAAACACTTCAAGCATTTGCATTTGAAGTTTTCAATACTGGAAACATTTAGTCCAGAGTGTTTGCAATGGGGTCTTGTAATTTTTCATATGGTTTGTCTCTTCTAAATATCCCAGAATATTTAGTCTTCAGTTTTGGCTTCCATTTCCTCAGCATCATCATCCCCATCCACTTCAGCATTTTCCCTCTCCAGTCTTTCCAACTGCCTTGCAAGCTCAGTCTCATCTGTGTCAGTAACCACCTTAGGCTGAAAAAAAGCCCAAAACAGAACATATGATAAACTGTTGCTAAGAAAGACTGTATGTATTTGTAGGCTCTGATGCTACATAAAGAGCAAGAGATAAAATACATCCTGAAGTCACACAATAAAACCCAAGAAAATTAGAATTTTTGGCCATTTGTTTAAGAAATACAGAAGTTTAGGGGTTTTTTAGTTTAATACCTTTTTGTGAAAATTTCTCCTAGCACTACTGATCTTGCTCTACTTTAAAAATTTTGCAAGGAAAAAAAAAAATTACATTTTAGAATGTAATGTGTTTTTACCTCCATCTGCACGTTAAAGACACCCCTCTTCTCCTCAATTTTTTCTTTAATTACAGCCATGGCTTGATTTAGAACAGACAGTCCTTCAGTTCTCTCCAGTGTTGTTGTAGTCATCACGTAACGAGGAGGGGCTATCAGATTAATCTATCACATTGTAGGAATTGGGGGAAAAAAGAGAAAATAAAATAGCAAACTCAGTAACAAAGAAAGAAAAATCTCAAAAGCAAAGTGAGGAATGCAGTTCTGAATGTAGAATTCTGAGAAGAAACATTTTCCCATTAGAAAAGCCCTCTCTGAAAGTATAAACAACTTGGATGGAAACAGCAGACAAGAAAGTGCACAGCCTGTCTGACTTCCAACATAACATCAGTTATTTCTGCATAGGATGTTGATTTTTATTGTTAATAAATAAAAAATATTGTTAAATTGAGAGAATATCCATTTAGCAGATCAGTAAAACAGCCTATCACATAATTTTTCAAACAACTAGAAGAACTGTGACAACCAGTTTGTTGTGGATTTTTTTTTGGTGTGGTTTGGTTTTTTTTGGTGTTGGGTTTTTTTGTGTGGTTTGTTTTTTTAGGATGACTTAATAAGTAAATTTGCCTTTTGCTACAAGAAACCATTATAAGAAATTATTTTCAAAGAAAGAAGTACTTTCAAGTTTTTTGAAAACACTTATTTGGTAATGCACTCAATAGGCTAAAATTGTTGGGGGAAAAAAATAGGCCTGGGTACACTAGCCATTCTACCAACACTCACACACATGTGGACCAAACATTCCTTTTCTTACATAATTTTATATCTGGCAATAAAATTTGTTGCTCCATATGTACGGCTGCATAAAGGAGCAGTACATATGTAGTGTTCCAATACTTGACTTGAACAAATTGAACAGGATGAATACAACTTGAACTTGGGAAGCCACAGCACAGTCACAGGAGCAACTGTCAGCACACAGCTAAAAGGAAGTGTGTTATGTAGCTGCTAGAGAAGAATCGGAAAGCAGGTAGATGGCTTCCCAGCCTCAGCTATGTGATTGTGACAACTGCAATTGCATGCTACTGGTACCTGAGGGCATCAGAAAACCTTGATTTTGACTTCACTATTAAGACACTTACTTTAATGGGCATGTTCTCCGTAGAACAGTTCAAGCCTGCTCTCAAAGCTTCTTTTACTGCATCTATGCCTTCATAACCATAACAGGCAACCTCAATATCTAGGAAAAGGAACACAAATAATAAAATTTTAAAGATTCTAAAGCCTTTGGTAACTTTAAAGTTTTTAATGCAAACTTTATTACAAAGCTTTTTAGCAACCAAAGTTTATCCACAATGAGAGCCTCAGTAGCTCCCAAAGCTGTGGAAGTTATTTCACTTTCTTGACTTATACGTCAACATAAAAGTCTTCATAAATTCTTTAGATGTACATCATTTTACACAGTGCTTTGAAAAGCCAAGATATGAAATTATATACCCATATTCACTCATCTCTCACCCAATAAACTCAATGGGAATAGTGATGCATTTCACATGGAGAGATGAAGATATAAAGGCAATAAATACCAGAGAAAATGAAAGATCGGGAAAAATGAAACTTCAAAGAGAGCACATCCACAAATTCACAGAACTCTGTCAGCAATTGCAACAGAGGCATCACTTGAGAAGCACTGGAATTACTTTTTTTATTTTTTTTTTTTTATTTTAAGGTGAGTTGTATTAACATAGTTAAAGCGATAGTTAGCTATAGCTTTTTGTAGATGTTTGGAAATTAGTGCATAGAATAATGCTGGTCATATCCGTAATACCCTGATTAGTCGAAAGACAAAGATTTCTTTACCTGTGTAGCAATGGTGCAAGACTAAGCTACATGGAAAAGTTAGTCTCACTTCCAGGTGACTAATGACAACCTGCTAATTCTCAGCTACCACAAACAAATTCACAGAAGAGCATCCCAGTCCGCCTCAGGATGAGACTACAAGTCAATGGAAAATTTCTACACTTGCTTTGAAGACAAAATTAAAAACATATAGACCATCACAACAAAATAGGCAACATGAAGGAAGTAAGAGAACATGCTCATCAAGCAATCTTATTTTCAAAACTAAAGAAGTGCTACTTATGTTAGCCATTTCATTCTTCATGGCAGTCTTATGTTTTTTAAGTCTATGTTAACTCATGGTGATCTAAATTAACAGGTAAAGGAATTTTTCATTACTTTACCTTTTGCACTCTCCCCTTGACTTCACTGTCATGCGGATATGGCTTATCTTTTCTTCTCTCCACAGTAATCAACTAATGCTCCTCAATATACCCTTGCAGAGGGTATAATTTCTCAATCGAGTTTAAAAATGCGACTTTGCTACCCTGACTGTTTAATGGCAAGCATGCATTTAGGCTGTTCGGTTAGCTGTACAACCAGATTTATATTTTAAAGTATGCCTTCTTAAGTAGTGCAGTCATATGCTTTTTCTGCCTGCACTGAGCTAATAAGAGACAAACCAGCTCATACACTTTATGAATACATTACAGACAACTAATATATGCTGCTGAATGGTTTGCCATCAACCATACACCAGAGCAAAGTCAGAACTATTTTCACATGTTCATGGACAAGTGGCTAAGACATAGGCCATAGCCATGCTGACAGAGATCAATCATCCTGTTAGGGAACCAATGAATCTAATACTTTGAATAATGAAAAAGAATGATGTGGATGCAGTAATAACTATAAAATATTTAAACTCATCGTGTGTCAGCACAATATGATAGACTGCATTACATATTGGGACAAGTACTTTGTGTCCCAAGGAATCTGCAGTTCGAGGGAAAAAAATGAAAGCCAAACCACCTTGGACTTCGAGATAGAACCCACAGAGGCATTTTGCAAGCCTTGATTAAGGTGTTTTAATTCTGGCAGAACAGTTCCACTCAAATATCAGCATCATCAACACTAGTTTTAACTGAGTTTATAGTTTGCAACAAGATACACTAACTTAAGTGTCAAGACATGTTCAATGAACATCTGGAAAGAACTCACCAGCTCGGATTTTGACGGCTTGTGGTGTCAGACGTCTGTTAATATTGTCAATCAATACACGCCTCTCTTCCTCCGTCAGGTCTAGGCTATCCAGGATTGCGGGGTCTCTGAGCCAAGCAAAGTAACATTACAGAAGTTATACTGAAGTGGAATATGACACAACATTAACTTCTGGTACTATTTCAGTATTGTTATGCATAATCTACTAGGCAATGAAAACAGGGAAACTCTTAAGAGTCCATTGAAACACTGGAATAAAATAAAGACATGTATTTTCTATCGGAAGCATTCAACAACAAAGCAGAAAAAGTAGTTTCTGTTCCTAGAAGGAATTATTATTTTTTATTTTTATTAAGAAAAGGAATGACTTCTGTCTAGCTCCATTTGTACATGATACACAGAGTGAGAAAAATATCTAGCTGCTTGGTATTTATGTTCCCTCCAATGTAAAGATAAATCCATACTGCATGAAAGAGAATCCATGATGAATGTAAGGTTTTTGAATTCTTTTAGTTTTTCATTCAAACACAAGATTTTTGTCATTCTACATTCCATGTTATTTTGTACTCCTTTTTAACAGTGACTGGATCACAGACAGATACTTATCTGCTGGCTACACTCCTGGCTAAAGAAAGAACAAAGGTTTTTTACATCACAAGCTAATAGTTTAAAATCCAGAGATCACAGGGGCAAGTTTTATCCATATAAATTAGCAGCTCTTGTTTGAAGAGGTGGTGTCAATTCTCTTTATTGCTGTGTTAATATACCTAAAACAAGAAACCATAACCAAAAAGCTCCTCACAAAAATTGTTCCTGTTCTTCAGAGACAGGAGTTGCAGTTCTCTGGAAAGCAATACCAGATCATCTACAATACTCCTAGCAGGCAAACGTGAATTAAAACAGCCCCCAAAAACAGAGGCAATACTGGAGATTGGTCTCTGCTGCTGATAAAATGTCGTCTTTCATGATTTTATGTACTGAGTATAGATAGTAGAAGGGCCAAACAGAAGCGAACAGAACCCAGAAATATGGCAGAAGTGATTTACTGGACATGCAAATTCCATTTCTTCATTCACAATCTGTTCTGTTAAATGTTCAAGTCACCTTCATGAGCATTTGGTAGGCATTCAACAAATAGGTCCTGGATGTTTAATTTTTACTGATCAGAGGGTAAATATACTTGAAAATTTTGCCACCGGTATCCTGCTGTGTGAAACACCAGAACACTAATCTTCCGTACTAAGAGAGAAACAGCAAGTCAAATTCTCTGAGGGCATGCTAAGCCTCCAGAAAGCACTTTAGCAAGCACAGGAAGGCAGCAATATCCACATTTTTCTGCTCAACCGCTATAGCTTTATATAGGAGTGCAATGGTAACAAATAAAATTTGCAGTCCTTTGTCAGAAATCTTAAGACATTACTGATCATGTTTTGAAAACAGAGACCTTCAGAAGGTTGTGCTCCCACCTGAATAGCAGACGAGCAACAAATGGCATGTGTTCAGGAATTTTTTTGAGTTTAAGAAAAGCTTAAACAGCCAATGTAACTACAGTTTTTTTGTTCTTTTAGTATACAGGTGTTTAACTAAGTATTTATCAGTTACAGAATGATCTGGAATTCTTTCTGCAGCAATGTGCCCAGATTTGCCTTTTACCAGTAAATTTGATATCATTAGAAAATAATTATTATTCTATGAAACAGAGCACATTCAGTCCAAAAAAGGATACAAGTTGTCTCTGTCCCAAAAAACACAGAGGTGGTTTTAAGTTAATCAAAATGCTACCAAGTGGCCTGCTATCAGTCAACACAATTTCTAAAATTTTATTACTGCCATCTAGTGTTCATCACTCAGATTTACATGCTATAGCAGAGTAAAAACTGGAAATGTTTATTGAGAAATCTATTTTGGATAGAAATCTCTCCAATATTTGCAATTACACATTCCTCTTATATTATTCACCAAGTGCCTTAGTATTTCTCCACATGAAATTCAATTACTACTTTTAAAAACTGACATATGTAGAGTGGCATGCTCAAAGATGGATAAAAACAAGTCAACTCTGCGTCTTCTTTCTCAAAAGCATTGGGAACTTGAAGAAAGCAGTAAGACAGAGAAACCTACAATAAGCAGCTGGAAAACTGATGTCAAAGTTTACTAGGTCTACTTGACCAGTAGATCCTACATACTGACTCTGAAACAAAACCCAAACAGCCAAACACCAAAACCCCAAAAAGAACATGATGATGGATCTAGTCCAGAAAAAAACTTCTCTGCAGTTATGAAATAAACCTCTAGAAGTAGAAAAGGTGTCCTTACGAGACTGCATGCTTGAATGCATCATAAGCACCATATCCTGGTCTTTTGTACTTGTCATCAAATACCCAGGCAGTTCTCTGGAACAGACTCTCAAGCTGTTCATCCTTAGTGTACTCCAAGACTTCAGCAACATGACGAAGGATGCTGTAAACCTTGAACAAAAAAGTGGTATTAAAAAACCCAAAACCAAACCCCCAAACATCCCCCCCATCCAGTCTCACACTCTCATGTAACGCCTCTTACTATGAGTCTCATATACTATGGGCACAAAATTGAGTCCTGCAGATCAAAGTCCACAATGAAAATTGTTGATGCAAATAAACAATAAAAACTATCAATTATAAAGTGTCTTGATTCTACACGCTATATGATGTTACAATACAATCCTTCGTTATATTTAGCAATAAATTACAAACCGAGTTTGAGAAACTTAAAAAATAGCAAAGCCACTTTATTAACCTGAACCTTTACTGTGTAGTTATGAAGAGAAAATTATTCTTTCATGGAAATTAATGCAGAAAGTATTATCAAGCTGTTAAAGACTGTATTTGCAAATAAATTTAAAAGAGTTAGAATCAAATTAGTATTTAATGTGAAGTGTTCTACTAAGAAGCCTAAGACCACAGAGTAGTAAGGGTGGGAGTCGATGCCTTAAACTACTTGCACGCCTTTTCAATAAAATTTGTCCACAGAGTGCTAAACCAGCATACACTTCCGGATTTCTAGTCATTTAAACTTTCCCCTTTACATCACAGATTTTCAACTGACATATTACTTGACCTACTCGTTAATTAAGCAGCAGCTTACCAAAGCACTCATGGACAGATGAGCTGATTATATATATTTGCATGGGTAAATGAGAATCAGAGTATGTCTAATAAATGAGAACTATACTTTATTTTCATATTATCTTATGTCCATGCACTTTGGTTGCTCGGGAAAGAAGCTGGCAAAACAAAGTGCCTGAATCTAGCAAAGCAACTTACAGTCTTCGATTTTGTGAATTTGTCTTCACATTTGATTGCCTCCTCTGGAGAAACTCTTCTTTTTGACAGGTCAATATAACCTATTGAGGAAAACCATTTTGAAAGTGTCAAGCATTCTGCAAACTATGTCTAATGTCCTGGCTCAGGATTTGCCCCTCGCCTACACTATCTCTGTCTGTTGCTAGAGAAAGTAACAAAACCAAACCTTAATGAATTTGATCAAATCATGATCCAAACTAGGGTATTAAATTATTCTTTCAACTGTAAATACTTACAATAGCAAAACTTTTGTACGCTATTATTGAAAATTAATGCCCTAAGAATGTTTTCTCTGCAAACCTGCAAGAAATTTTCCTATTTCAATCAGTGATCCATTTTCCTGTTGCTGTACAGAGTTTTGGCAAAAATCATACCAGCATACAAAGAAGCAAGTTTGATGTGTATTTTGTAGTCTTCAACTCAATTTCATTCACGGTTGGTACTCCATCAGTTTAGCTCTGAATGGTTTCCTGATAAAGTAGACCTGCTCTCAAATTCTGACTAACTCTTTGGATACCCTTTTGGGATAACGGTCTGTGAAAAAACCTCTTTTGAACCATTTCTTAGTAAATTTGAAAAGGCCTCTCCCTACTTCTCGCAAACTACAGGGTCCTCAAAAAATTCAATAAAAGACCACTATGTGAATTCCAGTTGTGTTTCTCTGTTAATATGAGAATGAAATGAATTTGTAAGAGGAAGTATTCTTCTATTAGAGGTGCTGGGAAACTTATTTCACTTCAGATCTATCTGAAATAAGTTTCTTCTTGCCCGTCTTTCCTCTCTGCTTTTTCTTATCCAGCCATTCATTACTTAATCTCAGAGTTAAGTGCATTTCAGAAGTATTCTAGAAAAGCATATTACTTGAGAAACATCATACCAACAGTCAGGTTTTTAGGAGATGTGCTCAGTGTTTATTTTTATTATTTCTTTATACCTGGATATAGATTTTAAAGATTGCACAGAACGGTATTATCAAAACCTGACACGTTCTAAATAGAAAAAAATACCAAAAAAACCTTTAGAGTAAAAGATTCAAATGTTCAGAACACAGGAAACGACAAAGTTTCCTGTACAATCTCAATTTGTAACCAACAGAATTCATGTGGTATAATAATGACATATGTGTCATCTATTTTATAGCCAAGGTTCAAGACTTGTTAATGAACAGGACTGACTGTGCACATTAAATGCTCACCATTTAGATTTTTATCTCTACATCAGATGATCCTTCTCTTCAGTTAATCTACATAGATATCAAAAGAAAATTCCACTTCACTATAGCTTCTTGACCAAACATTGAGCTGGTGAGGACCCACGTAAGCAAATCTTTACTGATGCGATTGACCTTCATCAACCCAATTTCCAAAGAACACAGAGGAACGGAAAAATGATCATAAGTATCACATCACACAACTATGGTCTATTTTGCTTACGCGTGTTAAAAAAAAAAAAACCCTGGCAAAACAAATGAATACCTAAGCTGCCTAGTTTATCTGCATTTCTCTCTATGAATTCAATTTGATACAGCCCACAATACCCCAAAATACCTTTCTCTTTGTCAACTCTTATGACCACGACGCACTCATTCCTCCCAATGCGGATGAGTTTGTTTATAGAACGAATACGTCTTCTGGATAGCTCACTGAGAAGGATCATGCCTTCAATATTGTTGTACTCCAGCAGGCTGACATAGGCTCCCATTTCAGCAATGGACCGAACATTGACCATCACTACATCTTCCACCTCTGGAAATTTATGTTGGTAGAATCTACAGCTTAGTCCTGGCATTCTAGAATTTGAGCAGAAAGAAACAAAGATTTTATTTCACAGTACATCACTGCCGTCTCCTGCAAACATGGATTAGTGAGCATAGAGGGGAACACCGGTACAAAAAATTGCAAATTAGGATAAGGCTTGTGCAGTTCATTCTTAGGTTTCAATAAAAATTAAAAAATAAATTAACTAGTATTTTATTATTACATCAACAATTTGCTAAGATGCTTTTTTTTTTTCATTCAAGTAGAAAAAGCTTGCTACCCAGACTTTATTTTACTTCAATTGTCATACTACCAATCCATAGCACACTGTAAAGAAGAGACTTCAAGTGGTGAAAAGGTGGCACTGCACACCTTGCATCCATCTAAATTCATAAGGCTGTGTAAAATTTTAAATCAGATTTTAACAACAACAGGAGGACACGAGAGAAAAGAAGCCTGCAAGTGCCCACGAAGGTATGTGCATGCACATAATAAGACAGCATAGGAGAGGCTGAGAAAATAAGCGGTAGAGCGAAGCTTTTGTAGTACTGAGAAGGAAGAGACTCTACACTCCAGAAGATGACTTTTTAAACTCAGCACAAGATATTTGCAGTAATCCTGTAAGACCTGCTCCAGAGCCTACCTGTCAGCAAAGAAAACAGAGGCAATAGTCAGAATGGAAGATAGAACTAGCCTGACATGACTGAAGAAAAAAAGCATCCCCCTCCAACATATGGCTAGTCAGGAGGGGAAAAACAACCCAATCTGAAAAAAAAAAAAACCAACAGGATTCTTTCATTATACATTCAAAAAAAGTACAAAATTAATGCTTCATAATCACATAATGATAAGAAGGAATGCTTAAACTGCTTCATCCTCCTGATTATGAATCCACATACTCATCACTGCTAACCAGGTTAGTTCAATTTCTAGTCTATGCCTAGAAGCTTCATACAGAAAGTTTCCTACAGAAGTAGGAGCCTAAGATAAGAAGTCAAATGCACCACTCCTTAAGAAGGTTTGTTGAAATGACCATTTTGAAGTTTTATTCTTGAGCTTTATGGCAGTGCTAATGCTTTCTAGCTGTATAAGAATTAAAAAAGTTGGCAATGCCAAGCACTATGTGCCCATGGCCATACAATTCAGAAGACTGTGCCCACCCTTATTTCCATTCTTAAGATTAAGAAAAGGGAAACACAGGCTAGTAAAGGATTCTAAGAACACTCCTCTAAAGGTTTCATATAGCTTCACATAAAACTTCATATAATTTGAAACTGAACAAAGAACTCCAAGATTAAAAACCTTACAGTTCACTATTCTAGTCCTCTTAATGCAGTTCAGCTCAATCCTATATATCTTACGAAATCCAGAATAAAAATATATTGCAAAGCAGCAAACCCCAATCAGCAAGCAAGAATGGACAAACACTGCTCTGCACATGGCTTATTTTACTGTTCTCTCCATAGACACAAGTTTTTTTATGTTGGACTCCTCTGAGAAGCCTCTCAGGAGCAACACACAGCCCACACTGCGCCAACACTGGAAATCATCTTTCCAAGACGTTAGAAACGCCTCAGCAAAGGTTTAAGTCCCCACGGCCACGTCTCTGCGGAAACCGGCGAAAATGGAGTAACTTCTGACCAGCGACTCCTCCGGCCGCTGGAACGTCGTTAACACAGGCCATGCCTAACGACAGCTACAGCACCAGAGAAGGGAAGCGGTCCTCAGGGCGGCCGAGAGCTGCTGCCGGGCCGAGAAGGGCCCATCTCTGGTACAGTGAGGGCGAGAGGTGGGCCGGGCCCCTGGGGAGCGCAGCCCCACAGCCTGGGAAGATCGCAGCTGCGGCGCCGATCCCGCCCGCCCCGCCCGGGCCCAAGCCTCAGCCGCGCCAAGTCCCCTTCCCGACACCGCGGGCCCACAGCGGCGTCCCAGCCCTGCGGAACCGCGGCCCAAGCCGTGCGGCGGGGCCAGAGCCTGAGGCGTGGCGGGACGCGAGCGGAGGCGGGGGCGCAGTCGCTACCTGGCAACGGCCGAGGGGTCCCGCTCTGCGCTCGCAGCCCGGAGTCTCGCGCTGGTCCCGCTCCTGCCTCAGCGTGCGCCTGGCCACCGCCGCTCCACTGCGCAAGCGCCAGCCCGCCCTGCTCCTGCTGCTCTGCACGCGATAGGCCATCCCCGCGCCCCCAAGACCACAGAGTCTCAACGTCGAGGCAGAAGGCCACTCTTTGCTAGAGCGCCCCCTTGGGACCGCGGGCGCTGAGAGCGAAGTGGACGGACAGAGTCAGAGACCTCCGGATGTCACAAACAGACCCGGAAGCCAATTACGTCTCTTCCTTCCCGTTCCCGAGGGACACGTGACCATAAGCGACCCGCGAGGGGGGGGGGGGAGTGTATGCCGGCATCCGGGTCCTCCCTCCGCCAGGGCACCGCCTTGCGCGGGGGCGGGGACAGCGGAGCCGCGTCACGTGACGACGGCGGCGGTGACAGCGGTGACAGCCGGAGCGGGCCCCGCCGCCCTGCGCCCCGCCTGCCCCCGCCGCCAGCATGTCGGGCAAGGACCGCATCGAGATCTTCCCCTCGCGGATGTGAGTGTCCGCCGGGCCGGGCCGGGCCGGGCAGCCGCCGCCGCCCCCGCCGCCCCTGCTGCGCCGCGCCGGCTGAGGGGCGAGCGGCCCCTGCGCCACCCCCGAGCGGCCCCGGCGGCGTGAGCGGTCCCGGTGCGGCGGCCGGGCCTGCCCTGTGCCCCGAGCACAGCTGCGGGAGAGGGTTAGCGCCGAGGTGGGAGCGGCGGGGTTTGGGGCCCGTGCCCGGGGCAGCCCTGGGGGCCACGGAGGCGGGAGCTCTCTGGGCTCCCGCGCTGGAAGTCGTCGCGTTCGTTGTGTATCATCTGCTGCTGCCCCGGGCGCTCTGCGCCTCCGAGGAGGGTCTCCCTCTGGGTGTTGTGTAAAGCAGTTGAAGGCTGCAGGTAGATCTTCAGTTTCTCTTTTCAGGCTCAAAATTAGCTCTTGTCAGCTCATCAGGGAGCCATTGCAGGGTCCAGTACCAAGACGCGAGCAGTTAGCTTCCCGGGGAGGGGGCTATTTAAGATCGTGCAATTACGCAAACCTTTATTTTAAAAAGAGCAATCTGTGGAATATGTATAAGAAAAAATGCACTAATCCAACTGTAGCTTCCATTTGCTTTTTCATGCGCGATACTGCTGTACAAGAAGTTGACCAGAAAGTGTTAAAAAAGAAGAAGGAAGTAAAATGTGTAAAGTGCAGTGGACAGTCAAGTAATTTTCCAGATCCTGACAGCAAACTATTTGTCATGAAATCAGATGTCTCCTCACAAGGCTTAGAAAGCTACCCACATTGGAACGAACACAAACAATTGAAACTGATGTTAATAGAATCGCTGTTTTAATAATGCTGTTCAGTTTCTCTTCAGAACCCTCCAGGACAGAAAGACTTTGCCTTAAGGTGAAAGGCAAATCTTCTTGCATAAAATTGGGCTGATGCCTGGATGTAGTCTTTATAAAAATGTGCCTTGCAGAACAGAAAACCTCAAATGTAAAATAATAATTACTGCCCCATGCATGAGCTCAGGACATAGGAAATAACAGTTTGTATGGAAAGATTACTACATTACATGGTAAAGGTTCTGTTTTGAAACTTAGTTCAGAAATAAATTATTGCATATGCTAAGTCATCTGGTCTCACTCCTGCTTTTTGATAGTGCACTTTTCATTCAGATTACCTGTCCAAAGAGGAGGCACTTCAGCCACATTTAAAAGGTATCTGGTTTTGTGGGCTGCTATGTCATTGTGGCAAGAAGGTGGTGATGTACGAAGGCTTAATATTTACAAGCCCTGATTCAAATGAGGTAATAGACCAATAATGTGGGTGATGTTTTGATAGGAATCTAAGTTGGAATGATAAAATAAAGCTGGCCTGCCTCTGCAACAATTTTTTTTTCTTAACTGACAGAACAGAATTTCACAAGGTTTGGGGTTTTTAGGGTTTTTTTGTTTGTTTTTTTTTAATCTTTATGAAGTGGCTTGCTGGTGTGAGCCTCTTCTGTACTTGTTATGATCGATTACAGAAGCTGCTCAGTCTCCTTGACA
Source organism: Phaethon aethereus (assembly GCF_964289735.1). Taxonomy (NCBI): domain Eukaryota; kingdom Metazoa; phylum Chordata; class Aves; order Phaethontiformes; family Phaethontidae; genus Phaethon; species Phaethon aethereus. The sequence continues at coordinate 38,179,202 of NC_138579.1, read as the reverse complement.
GTAAACAAGACTTTGTTTAATGCACTCTCAGAACCTGTGAAATCTTGCTTGAACTAGAAGGTCAGCCAGTCTCTGGCAGGTGGCGAACAGAACGAACTAGTTCAAGGTGGTGACAGAGACCTGCTTGTTGTGAAAGTAAAGCTGCCTTTTTACTCTTCAACTTTTTTTTTAATCATAAACATTCAGGAAGTATTTGTCCTTCTCAGTTGTAAGTATTTGGTAGACATGGAGCTATTCTCATGACATGCCAGTAGATGTGGAAAGTAATGGATTCCACTCTGTAGGTAGAATCTTAATTATACTTACTTTTTTCCAAGGTCAGAGAGGAAGTGTATAAGGCTTCTTTTTGCATAGAGTTGGCTTGAGTATTGTCCTTTGTGTGTAGTGACTGCATGTACAAAGTGGTAGCTTAAGGTAGCACAGCTTGTGGTTTTTGCAGTATAGCTCCCGCTATTCTAATTAACTTACATCAAAAAGATTCTTCAAATTAAAATATACTCCACAGCAGAGAGGGAAGCAAAGTTGGAATCCTTTTTCAGTTCCTAATTCCATACAAGAAACCTATAAGTGTGCTACTGGAAGTAAAGGCTATACAATGCTACATGTAGCTTACTAATATCCCTTTAGACTGATGCTACTTCTGATTGTCTTAAATAGCTTGTAAATCTCCTGTGCAGCATATGGAATCACTGTACTTTCTGACTTTCTTTAAACCAGAATGTACGAGTGCTGTATCTTGTTGCTGTGTAAAATCAGAACACAACATCAACAGTTATAATCACATGAAGAATTTGCTGTGTTTTTGCTGATTTTGAGCTGACATAGCAGTAAAAGAGCTTAAAAGCAATACCAGTGTCACACTGACGGTGGGCTTTTGGGGTAGTTTGATTTTTGGTACATTTCTGGTACTTGTAAGTCATCAAGAAAAATGAAAACTCTTACTTCCTATTTTGACCTCACAGATAACCTTGTAATTCTCATTGATGATGGAGATAAATATAATAAATTCCCTTGATTTTAAATGGGAGTATAAAATTCTACTCTGAAGTGACCATCCTGTTTTACTGCATTGATGTTCCTTGGTTGCTTCATAATTTCAGTCATGTCCACGTCAGAAAACTTTGTGTAAGTTTTTTCCTAATCCCTTCAGATAATGCAGGACATTTTTGTTTATTTGTCTGTTTAACAGGGCTCAGACCATTATGAAGGCTCGTTTGAAAGGAGCCCAAACAGGTCGTAACCTCTTGAAGAAAAAATCCGATGCTTTGACACTTCGATTCAGGCAGATCCTTAAGAAAATTATTGAGGTAGGTAAATTAGAATTTTCCTCTGTTTGGCTCACTTTATTTGAAATCTATCTGTTCTGTCAGTTGTGCATTCCCATTCTGCTAACTTCATTAGGCAGGCAGGAATGTAGGACAACTTTGTGGAAAACCTGGTTTTTGTAAGTGAGGCTACTGAGGACAGATGAGCAGGATTATGTTTTCCTGGCTGCAATGACACAGAAATTTTGTAAGCATTAATATTGTTCACGTCTTTCCAACCTGTCCAAGGCTCTGCTTTCTTTTGTGTCCCAAGTTCCCTGTCATCCCTTCAGCATTACAGGGAATTTGCTCTGATGCTGACAAACACTTTAGGAGTGGATTTAACATGTTCTGTAGCCTGATTTTTGTTGCTTTATCTGGCGTGAGAAAATACTGCAGATCTATAATGTTTCCTGCATGACTAGTTACACTAGAAAGCAGAAGTTTTGTCCAGATGGAACTCGTTCCTTTACGAAGAAACAAAGAGTCCTGCTTCTTCCTTTGCAACATGAATGACAAATCTAAGATACTAGGTAGAGCCTAATATGGCTTGTCCTGTTCTACCATACTAGATGGGTTTTAGTTGTACTGTTTTGGCTGCAACTGCTACACTATCCATGGTTAGCAGTAGTGCTTTGTTGCCATGCTGTAGACAAGCTCTTGGCACTCTGTATCTTGTTTCCTATAGACTAATACACAAAGGCTCTTGCTTCTCAATTGGGAAAAAACGGAGCAGGAGGAGAGTGCAGCTTCATGAAGCCACATACGCATCTGTATGTTGAAAAACAACTTCAGCTGTCTCATAGTATTCAGTAAAATACGAAGTAAGAGTGTTTTCCTACTGAACCATTTTATTGTTGTGATTTAACCCCCATGTAGTAGAATTTTATGATTAAGACAGACAAGACTTTTGCCATTTCTATGAGTTCTACACTGGGACTGGGCCAGTGAAACAGCTGAAATATTTATTTTTTTGCCAGTCACCTGGGAATTACAATTTACAGTTTGAGAGTAAACTACACATACAGGAATTTATCACTCTCTTAAATTCCTCATTCTTCTCTTTATGCTGTTAATTAGTTACCCTGGAAAAGGAATAATGATGTGCCTTGCATTTGCTGCCTCTTTTTTTTTTTTTAAACAGACTAAGATGCTGATGGGTGAGGTGATGAGAGAAGCTGCCTTTTCACTTGCTGAGGCAAAATTTACAGCAGGAGATTTCAGGTGAGGATTGGTGATCTTGTGGATGTCCTACCCATGGGAAAGAACGATCAACAAATTGTTGATTTCTCTTTTGGAAAGAAAGTGAAATCCTTAAATGCACTTTAAAAAGAAAAAAAAAACCAGTAGACAAGGTAGGACAGGATGAACTGAATTCCATTAGGTAAAGGTGGGAGACATCACTGCAGGAGAGAGATAATTTGCATAATGATGATGTATACTCCAGTGGAAGCTAAACAAAGTGGAAAGATTAACAGAATTTACTTTACGTACAAATCCTTCATTTGAGAAGGTGTTGCTTTTTGCATCTTGGAATCTAAAATGTAGGGAAACAAGAATTTATAGCAGAGTATTGGACTATTCATTATCTTGATCTTTCTTGTGAATTTGAGGACCGGATGTAATGTGTGTTATTTTCTCCCAGTAGTTCATACACAAATTCTACTAATTGTTCTAACCTCCTACCTTACTGACCTCTTACCTCACTAGGGCTAGCAAGGGCTGTATGAGAGAAGGGAAACAAATATTTTTCCTCCAGTAAGATATTTTTTAATTGTGTTTTAATAAATTACAGTTCTAACCAGTTTTTTTGTGTAATTCATTCGAGTGCGGCAAAGTGTTAATGATTCAGCTGATGGTACTACCAATTAATGAGGAAGAGCTAAGTGATCAGACACAGTGATAAGCTGTGTGCTGCTGGAGAAAAGTCTTTTTGCCCTTTCATGTGGATAGGGTGCTGTTTCCTGTCCTAACCGGTCGCAGTGTTTAGCTATAAACAATTGACAGATTCCACCCCATAAGCAAACTGTACGTCAATAGAAGAGTTAGCTATAGTGACCTGTTCTTGGAAGACCTTAAGACACTTTGTAATTCTTCAAGATGAATTGTTGTACAAGCTTAAGTTTGTTAATACAATAGAGTTAGTGGGTAAACAAATTCCTAACTGTTCTAAAAGAACAAGTACATACAGACTCAAATGAATAAACTGTTGTGTGCATTAAAGCCTTGAAATGCCTTCACTTTTATTGGGAAAAAAGTTTCACAGGTTGATTAGACTCAATGTGTTAAAGTATTTTTAAGTAAATTGCCAGATAACTGGCTAGTTTTTAGATATACTTCATATACTTGTTCTAAGACATTTCTAAAGTTACATTTCACAGACTCTGTTTACATTTTGAAACATTGCTGGAAACCTATTTCTTTCAAAGCTTCTGTGTTAGCATCAAAGTCTGTGCAATGAATTGCATAAAGAACTGAGTGGAAGACAATTTCCAAATCTTTACAGCTATTTGATAACTATTTGATAACTTCATCTTGTGTATAATGATGACTTAATGAACCACTTCAGCTTTCCTCATTGATACATGTTTTCTTCCTTACAGTACCACTGTGATCCAAAATGTGAACAAAGCTCAAGTCAAGATCAGAGCTAAAAAAGACAATGTAGCAGGTGACTCTTTTCCAGAGGATGAGTATTTCATCTCTTAAGGGAATTGTTGGAGGAGACTCTGAAATATGCAAGAATGTATCCAAACACTGTCTCCTCTTCTTTATTTATTTCTCTTACTGATATAACAGTAGCAAGACTTGTAATCTGCTTTTTCCACATACAGCAGATATTTTTTGTATTTAGTTAGTTACCTCTCATAAAATTAAATTAGTGTGCGTAACCTGCAGTCCGATTTCGAGATCTTCAGACAAAGCATAACTTCCACAGAGCTTTACTGAAAAGTAGATCAGGAAATTAAGTATCAAAAATTAAATAAGTTTCAGGAAATTAAATATCAATAATTGTCTATGAAGAAAACAAGAAAGATAAATCAGGATTGAATGCTTAAATTATTCCTTAAGCACAGGGAATACATTACTAAACAGAAACATATTAAACGGAACACTGAATAAACGGGAATACTTCCCTGTGTCTAGATCTCTGTGATTTCAATACGGTTTTGAAGTTCCATATTAAGATGTCAGAACCAGCATGACTTAATCATTCCAAGCTATATAGGAAGATTTTTGGAAATAAAACTCTGAGTTTACATGACTTATTAGAAGCAAATGGGGTAAAAGTGAGTTGTACTTAATAAATCTATAAACCTTTATGTCTCTTACACACATTCTTGTTCGCTTTTGTCAGGTGTAACCTTGCCTGTTTTTGAGCATTACCAGGAAGGAGGGGACAGTAAGTACAAAACAAGTATTTTCTACCTTATATGTACTTATGGCTATTCTATGCTATTACAAAAATACTTGCCATGTCATGCCATGCTGATAAGTCAGTTTACATCATAGGCATAGGTGTACTTATTTCCTCTGTGATGCTTTGCCATGTTCTGTGACATGGAGGGGTTATTAGGGACTATAGTGGATTTTAATTTCCTAAATCAGTAAGGTTTTCAGATGAGGAGAAGTCTTATCTTGAATTACCAGGTTTTGAGACTGGTAGGTCTTAAACGTGGAAATGCACAACAATGATCTGTAGTGACATAAACCACTATAAAGACAATTTGTTAATGGGCAAAGGCTTTAGCTTGTCTCTTGCTGAGCTGTCTGTATCCCTGTAGTTTGCAAACTACTAATTATTATCTAGTAAGACAACACCATAGTAGCAATAGCAACAAGTTTCCCCTATTTGATGATTTTTTTTTTTTTTTTTTTAGGCTATGAGCTGACTGGTTTGGCCAGAGGTGGAGAACAGCTGGCTAAGCTGAAGAGGAACTATGCCAAAGCTGTGGAGCTGCTTGTGGAACTGGCGTCCTTACAGGTTGGGGGGAGGAAAAGAAGGGGGTTGCTGGTTTCTCACTGTTCTGAAATGAAAGTAACATAGCTTCAGTGATCATAGCTTAAGAGTTTGAGCTGTACTATACTCCTTTAGTCCCAGTGCTGTACAAAGTTGTAAACCTTTTCCAGACATAAAACAGTTACATTACTGCTTCAAAGAAGTCCTTATTCCTTAATGCTAAGAAACAACTTTTTTTGGGGAATTGGTATTTGTAACTGCTAATCTGAAGTGTTCAACGTGCTACCAACATTAGTAGAAAAAATTCTGCCTCTATCAAGAATGTAGTCCGTAATGCTACATTATAGGTTTGGCTTTGGCTTTCAACTGCTATTTGGTTTTGTGTATAGAATTGATAGAAATGCTAAATTTGTCTTGTTATGTATTAATTATTTAATCCCATTCCATCAGACGTCCTTTGTTACTTTGGATGAAGCCATTAAAATAACAAACAGACGTGTGAATGCAATTGAACATGGTGAGTATTTTTCCATTTGGGATGCATCATATTTTTCTGTCTCCATGCAAGATGAGGAGCAGGGTCACGGAAACCACTCTTCCTTTGGCTGTTTTCTTTTTAGTAGGATTTCTAACCAGTTCAAGAATTCTTCAGAAAGCATTACAATGAAGCATATTGCAAGTAAAAACAAAGATTAAAAGCCTAGTGGAATGGAGTAGAGTACACAGATATAAAGAATATGCAAAGATGAGACTGTAATCAGGAAGTTGTATTGAGAACTTATAGAACAAAGATTTCACAAACATATTCAGTAGTCTCTGCTAGTGACTTTGACTTATTTGGTCAAGTCTGTTGACTAGAAACAAAAGACAGGATGCTTTTATGTGTTGAGGTGTCCTAATAGCTAGTATGATAATTTTTAGAACTGTAATGGTGGTGCCCAGTGGAGAGCTGGTAACTTCTTTTTGTTGGTTTTGGATGGGATTGCAGAGTAGGCATCCAGAGAGAAATCCTGGTAACCTATTCAGATTTGTGTTACAGGAAACAGAACAGTTGTAATGTCAATACCCTGGTATTTTTCTTTCATCTGAACTCCTTATCCTTCATGTTCTTGTTTGTAAATTTGTTTCTTGCAATTTCTTAAATACTACCCCTGCACAATATTGCTGCAAATCCTTTTGTTGCATTAGCCAGGGTGCTTCGATTATTTCAAGTTCCTTTCTGAGTTGATAGCTGGGATTTAATCATCTTTCCATGTATGCAATAACCTGTTTCAGTACATGATTCTAAACCAGCTTTTTCAGTACTGTTTTTTCATAGACTTGTTCCTTTGAACGTGCAGGCTTATCACTCTGCAAATTTGACTGTAGAAAAGGTTTCCTCTGCAGCCTTCCAAATAACTTTGCTAGTGCTGATAATAGCTTTCTCCTTTCAAAAAGTGATTCTGACACATAGCTTGCCCAGTTGGGTGTTAAAGCTTTGTTTAATATCTTATCTCGTCCCTTGTGACAGTGTTATATTTGAATATTTGTTTTCATAATGGCTTTTTCAAAGAGAGATCATAATTCTGTGAGTAAAAGAAGTGCTACATTGAACAGAAGTTTCTGAAAGAATGCAATGAAAGAACATAGTTTTAATTCAAGTCTTGCCCACCTCTTACAGGATTTTCTTTTTAACCACTTCCATGGGGAAAATGGACCTTAGAAACAGTCAGGGATTAGTGCTTACTGATTCCATTGCATCTTTCAAAAGAACATGCTATGGGAGATGCTGTGATGTTCAGTCTTAGTTTAGTCCTGGACTTACTGAGGACGGCAATTTTGTGTACTTGTCCATAATGAAATACTATGGTCTCCCATGAACACCACATAAATTTCCCCTAGCCAAAAGAATTACTAGATTGACTTTAAATAACCATCTGTGCACTGCATTAGGTAACTTCCTGGCTAATATAACAGCAGTCCAACAACTTCCTTATTTATATTTTTTAGTCATTATTCCTAGGATCGAGCGTACTCTTTCTTATATCATCACAGAACTGGATGAACGAGAACGAGAGGAATTCTACAGGTAAATATCTAAAACAAGACTAGACCGGTCTCTTTCTCAAATAGACCATTCCTCAGAAGGGCCTTATAAGAACTATTCACCAAATCTGGCAGTGAACACTGTTAAACATAACCTGATTCCTATTGCACATTGAGTTTCCGGAGCTGGGCAACTGGTGATCTGCAATTACTTATCCCAAAGTTACAAATGAATCCCTACCACTAGGTTGTACATAGCAGTTGTTATCATTCCTCCAGAGGGAATGATGTGATACACTACGCTGAGGTGTTCTGCCTTAAGGACATCTCTGCCATAGAGGTCAGTGTTTTGGGCAACCTGAAGCAAAAATTTCAAACCTGAAATGAATTAAAGGAGAATTAACTTAAAGACAAGTGGAGTAGTATAATGCAGTGCTTAAGGTCAAGAATCGAATAATAGTTTGGATGAAGAAATGCGTTCATCTGTAGAGATGAAGGTTTTCAATGGCAGCAGCTAGTGATAAAAGCATTTTGCCATTTGTTACAGGATTTTATTTTCCTGGGGAACTTCTCCAGGCAGCTTTATCACGTCCACATTACATGGCATCTTTGTTGCTAGCCTGTTTTATGAAAACATTGTGTTGCTTTTACAGATAAACCACATTTCTTTTTACAGGTTAAAGAAGATCCAGGAAAAGAAAAAAGTATTGAAAGAAAAATCTGAGAAAGAACGGGAGCTGCGGAGGGCTGCTGGTGGGGAACATGAACCAGCCAATCTCTTAGCAGAAGAGAAGGATGAAGATCTTCTCTTTGAGTAACCCAGCACAGTTGTTGTATATGGAGCAGGGGACCCAGAATACAGAATGTCCAGTTGCAATATAATTCAGGACATGTTGCCTCACTGATACTTATGTGGCTTCTCAGTTGGTGTATGTCTCGAGTTGAACGGATTGTGGATTTCTCCTGGGAGATTAGAAATCTGGGAACTTGACTGCAGCACAGGAGGAAAAGGAGAGATGAGTCAGGTGCTTTACTGTAAGGAAAGCTTCTATTGCATGTTCAGCCTGTTTCTTCACCTAGTAGGACTGACTGTCCATAGCTGTGGTTTTTGTGGGATGGTTCTGGATTTGCCTAGTCAGATGCCTCTTTAATTCTTCCCTTTGCTAGTGCAAGCAGAAGAAAATGTTATTTAGGGAGGGAGATGCATGTAATGTTCTTTACTGCTGAACTATTAACATTGCTTAAAGCAGGTATTGGCACAGCTGAAGTCAGATGTCAGTAAAGACAACTCTAGTTTTCTAACCTGCTGATGAAATCCAGAGTCTTCTGTGATTTATTTTTGTTGCACGATTGTTACCATTGGCCTAAAACATCTATGGTTTTAATTAGAGGTTCAGCCAACTTGTGTACTGTCTGTGCTAGAAACAAGTAAAAATTTAAAATATTAAAATATCTGATGTCTGGCTCAAGCTGCTAGAAGATGGTGGTCTTAAAAGCTTGGAAACTGTCATGTTGATTTCAAAATAAAACCTTCTCCATCTCCTGCCCCCAACCTAGAATCCTGACTGGGCATACCTCTCTTCAGCCTGTGCCCACATTCACTTAACTTTTACTACTTTAGGTAAGTGACCAAGGAGAAGGGGCTTGCGTCTGCCACAAACACAGAAACCCTTCTCGACTATCCAGGTGCATGTTGCTCCAAATCTTCATTGCAAGAAGTAGGCTGGCAAGTAAGGCAGGGTTGAAGGTACAGTGGTCCCTCCTTGCTGCGATTCTTCATGTCCTAGGTTGATAGGAGAGTGGCTGATAAACAGGCTGTCACTGAATGCTGCTCAGTTTGAAGGGGTGTTTTCCTGAAGACATTGGTTTGCAATTTGCAAACTGAACGCATGCAGTAGCGGTAGTACTAGTACATTGTCTCTAGTACTACTAGTCTCTTCAAGGTAAGCATCTTGTTTTAAACGTGATCCAGCACATAACTGCAGATGCAGGGTAAGTGCAAGGAAATTAATTTCTATTAACACCTTTAAAAAGTAATTTTATAATTGTATGAAGCACAAGGCCATTTTTTTCTCTTTTGAAGCTGAAGGCAGCACAGCTGAATAAGTCCATACTGTGTTGTAAGATACAGGTCTGGCTTGAAAGACAGAAACTGTAGATCTGAGGACATGTTGTTACCTCTCCCACTGGATGCATGGCGACAGAAGGAACAGAGAACATCCTCTAGGGTGCTGATGGGTCACAGCATCTTTCACACATTCAGCAAAATGGCAGAAAGAAGACTCGCAAGATGCACTACAAGAAGTAAAATTGTACAGTGATTTATTTTAAATCTAGAAATATTTTACATTTTTACATTAGTGTGCAGTTCATGATGTCTCAAAATACAGAGTGCAGATACATGTATAAAAGTACAATGTGGGGCTAGCCACAGGTCTCAGTAAAATTACCTTAATTATTTAAGGCATTGAACCCCCCATCTTATATTTTAAAAAGGTCACATAATTACATTCAAAAATTCTTTTATGCAATTCAGCTAACATTTATTTTTAATTAAAGGACTGGTAAAAATGCAGATACCCTCCTTTTAGTCTGATAGAGCTCACTACAAAGCCTGTGATAAGGTTGAAGAGTTTCACCAGTGAAGTCTGCATATTCCTTTTAACTCTCAAGGGAATTAACACACATTCTTCATTAACGAAGGCAGAATAATTTCTCACACAGGTAGTCCCGGTTCCAAACTGGCAGCAGACAGACAGCCAGGTACATTTCTCAGTGCTGCTCAAGCCCTTCCTTTCAGCCGGAGACAAAGCTAACATTGGTTATAAACTATCACAGCACCTCTCCACATAGATGTCGGCAAGTACTGCATGCCTTGGGAATTAAGAGAGCAGAGCTGAACTTCAAGCAACATTCTTTAAGTCTACATTCAAAAGCTTATTTGTATGAAAACAGCTTCTGTACACCAGTTCAGAAAAAATGGGGAGACAAACGTTAGTGAAATACATTAATGGCATGATTTACTGACTGCCCATGAACACTGAATACCTAAGGGGTTCAGCAACCATCTTGAGCTGATTGTGACTGCAAGAATTTGGACAGTACCTAATGTAGCTGAGCTAGGTTACCCTTATATTTTACTGCTTTCCACCTTCTTGTCCAACTATACTAAGAGTCAATACCAAAAAGCCCAATACATCTACAATCATCTTTTTAAAAAAAAGGGTAGAATCAATACAATATTTTGTCATCTATGAAATGCTCACTACCCAATATACCTGAACATTGTAGTTGTCATAAACTATGGATTAAACTGACAGCATGCCTGCAATGTGAGGCAAAAAGCCATTATTTTGAATATCCAGCCCTTAGGTGAACAGCTAGAACATTATTACTTCTAACACTGAATTGAACTAATGATACTAGAGTTTCCAAACCTTTTTCTTTCTGAAGGGTCATTATTTATCCCCACTAATTACTTAATTGCTTTTCAGACCTAAATACTAAACAAACCAGCAAATAATTTTGCTTTCTAACAAGACAGGAATGCACTCTATACTTCCATTTTTCAATACAAAAATGTACTGAATGTTAGTTCAGTAACTAGGAAAGTTATCTGACAGTTTCTTTATATCTGCTGTATACCTTGAGCTCTCTATTTAAATGTGGGTGTGAATTTGTTCCATTAACATTTGCAGAAAGAATATAGGCAAGACAGAATGGAAAATACCAACTACTTTTTCATTCTTCAACATTAGACAGGAATGAACTACACAGTGATGAAACTCCAGTGTTTTACCTGTAGGAGCAAAGAGACACTATGGCTAAAATTTAGAGATATTCACAGTCAGGGTTCTTCGTGCTACCCAAAACCAAAACAGCCAAGACACTACTATTCAGTTAGCTTCAGCGATAGAACAGCCCTACTGCAGATGCACAGCCTTAGTAGTTAAACCTTCACAGCTCAGAATCATTTGAGGATGCAGGTGTTCTGATCTGCTTTGCAGAACACACTAGGATACAGACCCTACCTTTTGCTCACTTGTTTCAAGTTTTGTTTGTTTTAACAATTACAAATATTCCCCTTTCTTGTGACTTCTCAGTCAGTTACCAGTGTTTTACACAAACTTTCACTGCAGTACTGAGCAAATGCAGGACAGTATGTTGATTAGTGAATTACAATACTCATTTATAAAACAGTAGCTACATTCAGCTATTTTAATTCCAGTTAGTTATCCATTAGACAACAGCCACAAGATGAACCATTTGCAGAGATTAAAAAACCTCACTACCTTCCAATGTTCAGCACATCAATCTATTTTAGTCAGTATTCTGTTATAAAACATGAGAACTTAAGCTGACTTAAGCAGCATGTCTTACAAGTTTTTCACAAAAATACAACCTCTGCCTTTCTAAACATCTCTACAGATCTGTGGAAAACAGCAGCTCCAATCAATGTGTTTTTAAGAAAATGCCATAAAAATACCACATCTAAAAAAGCAATATAATATTCATCTTTGGACCTACAATTAATGTGCAGTCAAATCTGATTTAAAAAGTCTGACTAAAAAGAGACAAGGATTGAAATATTTACATTATACACATTTCCCAATTACAGTGCTATTAGTAAGTGGAATGTTTGAGAATTAAAATATTAACTCAAGCCTCACAGGGCAGCTCCAGACTAGAGCAGCATCTTCATTCTGTGTATTTTTTGAACAGGAGAGGTTAATTTTTTTTATGTGTAGATTATATATGCCCAATGATCTGTAGAATTATGCTCCTGAACTACCATCATGTCCCACAAAGTCATTAACTTAAAGTGTTAAATAACATTCATATTTATAACTATGTGACAGCATGAACTGTATATACACACACACACGTATACTTAAAACCTTTGATTTCATAAGGGTGATTCTAGGTAAAAAAAGGTGGATTTATGTATAAAAGTAGTTGCTACAAAAATCTATCTAAAGCTTTAGAATTTAGTACTGACAAGGTCTCCATTTCTAGACCACAGAGAAAGAAAACTTGGACAATCTTTAGATCAGTTCAATTGGCTCACAAGCTGATTAGCGTATTTTTTCAATAATACGCAATTTCACTGGCAAAGGACACAGCCACTGAGGTCTAGAGCTCACACGCATTTATACTAAGAATCAGGCAGACCTACACACGATCTCCTTGGAAAGATTACTAGATTGAAGTCCATTTGTCCCTTGGAATTACTCTCTCATCGTAGCCAGGTAGAGGGCACCCACTGGGGTTCTGTGTCAAGTTTGTTTATCAACCGAAGTAACTCTTGATAGGCCTTATCAAGATCAGAATTCACAATTGCTGTATCAAAGTAATGGCCATTGTTCTGCTCCATCTCCCTTGTCTTCTCTATGATTTCTCTCAGTTCTTCTGGCTGCAATCAAAGACAGAGTTAGTGCATGTGTATAAGCCTCTTCCCCACAACGACAGAGCAGGGAAAGGTAACAACTTGACTCTGAAAAGTCTTCCACACAAATTCTCATGGTATTGCTATCAGCTATTGAAAAGTTTACAGTAACATTGAACTATGACACATATTTGAAAGCTAAGGGCACTCAAAACAATCCCTTCTGACTGGCCACAAATGGCAAACAGTAAGTAACTATCCCAGACTGAAGTAAATGAGGAAGATTTAGTACTCCTCGTTTTATGACATTCAACTTACTGAGGCTCTTAAATCGTGTTTCTGAAAAATAAGTTAGGTTGTTAAGCCCATTATCCTTCTGAAAAAGATGAGATGGCAGAGGTGGTGCGAGAGAAAGTCTGAATGGTGTAGAGCAAGACAACGTTCCTCTGGAGATGTAGCACTACAAACACCGAACAGCCAAAGGCAACAGCTATCGTTGAATATTTTCACCAATAAACAGCAATGAGAACCACTGCAAGAGCTATACATTTCAGTTGATTGAATCACCACAGCATCAGGTAAATGACATTGCAGAGAAATGGAAAACAGGATTTGGGAGCTAGAAGGGAGTATGCCAAAAGCAAGAATATTGCAGATGTAGATAAATGATGCAAAGGGAGAAACAGAAATGGTTTGGTTTACAATGTTTTTTTTACACTAATTCTAAAAGCGTTTGTTTTTCCTCTTCTGCAGCTTAATTCTTTGTATTATATGAAGGAATACTCAAGTATAATTTCTGAGATAATTTTCTAAAGAGGATATTTTCAGAAGGGACTTCAGACCTTCCAGATTTTTTTCTAGGTGTTATATACACTTAAGAAAAATCAAAGCCACATATAGGCATACATACAAGAAATACCCTTTTCTTTATCAGGGGAAGGGGTTTAACACAGTAGTGTTTACCGAACTGAAATAAATACAATTAATCAGAAAGAAAAGAGGCATAGTTTAACATCAATAACAGTGTATTGATTTTTATTGCAAATGGATTCCTTGACCACTGCAATAAAAAACCGAAGACATACATAAGATGAAGTATTTATGTAAAATAAAGTTTCATTCATTGCATAACCATGAAGGAGGAAACATGCCCATTTAAGGACTATGACATTTGACTCGGGGGGAAAAAAAGGAAAAAAGAAAAATACCTCTGTTTTAAGACTTGACTTCAATGGACTTTTAGATTTTACATCCAGGCAATACATCACCCTTGCATCAAACAAGGAGAGCAAAACACAGCTTGTGGAACACAGTGACATTCAATTCCTGACCAACAGCTGCAACAGGAGTCCCTTTGTGTTATGCTGGGAAGACTATTCTTCCTCAGTATGAACTGTACTATGTTCAATTAGTACTTTGGAGATACTAGGGTGGCAAAGTGCTCTCACCAACCACTGTAGGGTAGGCTTCAGTTAAAAAGCTGAAGATCAACATATTTCATTATCCTAGCAATAAGCCCTTTGTATCTCGTAAGCTGAAAAGGACCTTTTCTGAGCTTTCAGGCATCCTGGTTTAATCTATGGGTTTAAATATAATATTGCAGGACTAACTTCTCATTTAACTGAATGATCTGAACTGGATAAGCCGAAATCTTGACATACCTCTGGTTGAAACATGAAAAGTGATCCTACAGGATCAAGCATTAAAATAAATTTATCTGAAGAGTTTTGGACTATTTTTTCAAGTAAATGCTTTTCCAAGGGCAGATAAGTTCTCCAAAGAAAAACAATAATCATTTGCTCCCTAGAATTACTCTTAGGTTTACTTCAGGACAAAGTTGGGTTTTCCACAGTTTTGAAATAAAAGATCATATTTTTGTACCCAAATGCAGAGACCCCAACTGAGACATTGTGCCCCAGGATTACTGAATTAGCAGTGGATTCCCTTGCCTCATACTTCTCGCATTCAGTTAGGTGAAAGCATCCTGAACCCCTCCCTTAGTATGGTCTGCCTAGTAACCTGGGGCACACAGATCTCGACTATACTGCTTCCCATGTATTGTCAGTACCATCATCATCTCCCAATTCTAAATAAAGAGTATACAAATTTTTTTACCAAAAGCATTCCAGATCTGTAAATGAAAAGTAGCACAGTTTCTGAAGTAGTGTTAGAAACATTACCTTTGGGTTTTTCCCTTCTTTGGCCAATAAAGCACGTAATCTCTCTTGTGAAGGTGGTGCAACAAATATAATGTATGGCTTCAAGTCAGAATTACGTAGTGTCTTCAGTGACTGCAGAAATAGGATTTACTAAATATTGAACAGTTCTACATATGAAAAGGGCATTTAATAATGCATTATTCACATGCTATAATTGATAATATACTCTTCAAACACAATGACAATTGTACAATATATTAACAGCAGTATGATTAACCATAACAGAATTATCATCACCACTCAGAGTTCAGTGACCTTTTCCTACAAAATTGATATTTCAACATTTTTCAGCTTCATGGAACCCAAACATTTACTTTTGTGCAAGAATATTCTTCTTAACTAAACTGACGGAACTTATCTTTTGGTATCCAAAAGCTAAAAAAAAAAAAAAAGTGTCACCTACATTGAATTAATTACAATGCTAAGGAATGATATCAGCTTTTAACAGAGAAGAGTCTTTAAATACTACAGTTCACTTTATATACTACAGTTTAACCTTTTCTGTTTTGAAGATTAAAATACAAGGTATCAGATGCACTACTACTGCGTGCTTAGCATATTTTTTTTGGGAAGGTTACATTTATATTAAGAGACAGGAAATAAAAAGAACCAAACTGTAGTTTGGTCTTTCCAAAAGGTTCCTTCTATGTGTCCTGGGACAAACAACTTTCCTCTGAGACAGATTTTATAACCGCAGAATTAGGTCAATTTTCAAAGTGTCATGGATTTTCAACTTACTACATGCTTTGCGATACCCATGAGCTATTCTAGTAAAGTATGACATGGTCCCAACTGGTGATGGCTAATTATAGCTTCAATACTACCAGACTCTACTGATGTGTCTGAGTTTCGAGGATTCTTTCTCAGCATCTGTAACAGCAGCAGACCTCATACACATTGCATGTATTAGAAAAGGGGCTGTGTTCCAAGACACTGCCTCTTCCCATGTTTAACTAAATTTCCAAGTTGAGGTCTGTATGAATAGCTTGTCTCCTCTTTCTCCATAATCAAAAGGTCATAGCTAAAGAGCTTTTCAATATTTTCGATGTTATGTACTTTAATCCTGTCTGTTATGGAACTGTATAAACATTCTCCAAATGCAGTTTCCAAGTATAGTCACAAGCAACTTCCCCTCCATCTTCGAAAACCTCAGGCCTCACAGAGTAATTGGAAGACTGAGACAAACAAATCTTATTTTAATTAATATTTCAATTCAGATATTTCTCACCAGCTTCAAATATCTGGAAGCCAAGGCCCCTTTTACCTTTAGCACAGATAAAGAAGATGTGTATCTTTCCAAACAAGGAACAAGAAGGCTGTATTCATAACACACTAAATAGAGTTAACTTAACACCACTAAAAGAAAACTTGGAATAAACATGAAAACGGACCTTGAAAACACACTACTTTTATATTAACCAAATACAGCTCTTTGGAGTTTCACAGTAGCTTCTACAATTAAAACACGAGAGGCAACAGCTTTGCCATACCTGGGTATGAAGATTTAAAAGGCATATCTTGCCAGAGTTGATTACTTGCCGTACGGAGTCTATGCTAGTACCGTAGAGGTTCTTCTCAAACTCCCCATATTCAATGAACTTCCCTGCAGCTATGTCACTCTCAAATGCCTGTCGGGAAATGAAATGGTAATCCCTGCCAGCTACTTCAGTTTCTCGCCTGCTCCGAGTAGTATCTACAAAGAAGATCAACAAAAAAGAAATCGAGACAGTGATATACCTGTAGAACTGAAGTTGAGAAGTGTTTCCCTTAGGAAAGGCATTACTAACCAAGCAAAAAAGGCATTTGAAATATCCAAGAAATGCAAGTATTTAATTTTCTACAATAAATATCCCCAGACAGATTAAGTCGCCAATGGCTGAACCTACATTTAGAAGTCTTGTTTACACTATCCAGAGGCAAAAAAAAAGCCAACAAGAAAAGGAATAGCTTCACCTGCGCAGCTGCATTCTGTATGTGAAAACAGTTATTAGTTGTTTTTAACGAGCTATATTGTTAAGCTGTTCGTAAACCTAATTTAGGGTACATTAGACATTAAAAATATAAAATTCACTGAAATGTAAGTGGTTTGGGAAAGCACTAAAGCCACCTAAATTTAAATTTAGGCAGGATATGCAAGTTAAAAATTCTTTAATTGATGTACCAGTTTCTTTTTTAAACTTCCGTAACTCACTCCGATTTTATTCAAACTGAAATATATGCATGTTTTATAATGCCTCTATAACACTGTGTTGTAACACTGGATTTGCATTGACTTACCAAGGCTTCTTTTTGCCACACAAGATGTAACCTTATTTATCCTTTATCCAAGAGCTGACTATATCCTGCTCAAAACCCCCAAACTCCTAACTGCTATTTTCAACACAAGAGGATTTGTCTACAGACAATGTTTAGAATAAGCAATTGTATCTGCCCATCAAACTTACGCGGAACTGCAGAGGCAAAGCGATCCACTTCGTTATTCATAAGTCGCTGCCGCAATTCATTTTGGCCACAGTTCTGTGGGCCTATCAGAACAATAGGCCGTTTCCTATTTGCTGGTTGATGATACAGTGACATTTCCTCATAGGTCAAAATTTCCTCATTGTCATAATCTTGAGAGAGGAACAATAAAATGGTCACAACATACTTTACCGCTAGTTGCATATATTGCCTGTCATGCAGTGTCGAGTTTCAGGCAGCTCCTGACTCTGCCCAGCATCTAACTGTGAGTCACCAAAATAACAGAACCCCAAAGATCATCACTTGCCCAGTAAAATGAGGCTTTTTCTTCCCCCTTTCTGGAGAAAGAAAATGTGTTTCCACTTACTACTGGTAGAAGTAGCAGCATAAACTCAAGAAAGAACTTTCTTGCCAAGGAACAAGTTTCTAGTACAAGAATGACTATTTATGCCCAATAACAACAAAAATCATTATCCCAATGCCAAAGTACTTATGTAAGAATATAGTAATCATAGCCTACAAACTCTCTGTGGAGAAAGTTTCCATTTACTAAATGTATTTATACAGGCTGAGATGATATTACAAAACAATAATAAATTGTTTCATCATTGTAAAATCATGAGTGCTTCCATGCCTAAAAAGCTGGTTTTTTACCCCTATCATCTGGTCTTCATTAAAGACACTAAATGACCTTACAAATTCTGCCACCTCTTTTACATCTGTCACTAAATGCTATTAACAAACCACACTACTGTTCTCAAACACCATCAGGCAATATTTCTAACATCATATTCTGAATTTCAGCATTCTTTTCACAAGGCAATGTATTTGTAGGATCTTTTATGGTTGCTTATAAATGCACATGCTGTGCAAAAGATGTTGCTTACCATCATTTTTATTTGCATTGTATAAAACCTTTTTCCGTTTCTTTTTGTTTTTCTTCGCACACCAGAGTTTTCCTAACCAAAATAAAAATCATCACAATCAAATACCCATACAGTAAAAAGCTTCCTATCCCACCCACTATCTGGATCTTTAAGGTGGAGAATTTATTCTGCACTTTTGAAAAGGCATAATATTCTTCAGTTCATTACAAAGGTTTGGTGTATTAAGCAACTTCAACTGAGTCAAGGCAGATAAAATTCTTTACGAGAAAAGGGGCTTTCCAAATTCCCCTACATCATCCTAATTACATTGCACACAGTTATGAAAAAAAAATGTGATTTTTATAGCAAAGTGCTAAATTCAGACCTGTATTTACAAGAATTTCAAAGAATCATCCCACTTGTATTACTAAAAAATTTAAGAATTTTCTACAACTCTGCAACGACAAGGTTCCAGATAGCACTAATTAGCACCTTTATAAGACTTGGATTTTTTTTTTTTTTTCCTTGGAAAGCATATATCCAACCTGATTTTTCTGGCTCCTTGTCTTCTTCTATGGTTTGCTTCATTGCTTCTCTTTGCTGCTGAAAACTTTTTCCTTATTGCATAAAAAAAAGTACAAAAGCAGTTAACATTTAGAGACCACTTCCATACTTTTTTGTGATGACTTACTCAGTTTTTCCTAAGCTTTTACATCTCTGAAGGTTCTAGGAGAATATGACATATCTGATCTAGTTGAAGATGTCCCTGCTCACTGCAGGGGGGTTGGACTAGATGACCTTTAAAGGTCTCTTCCAACCCAAGATTCTATGATATAGAAGAAATTTAAAAAGCAAAAGTAAAATTGCTGCAAAGCTTGTTTATTACTTCGAAAATATATTCATCAAGAAAGACTTGCAGAGCATTTGTACTATTCTGGACAGTTTTGCCTAGAAAATTAAAACTACTGTAAAGACTGCATTTCCCCACTATGATGATATGGTTTTCTAATTATTTTTGTATGTTAAATACGTTCTATTTATACTAAACCTTTTGAACTTCAGCTTGAAAAAGATTAGCCTATATTTGAATCAGCATTCCTCCTCAACTTACTCAAATGTCATAAAGTAACAGTGTGATATTCTATGAAATTTGAAATTTTTTGTTCACTGTGTTTAACAGATCAGCAGATCTTTAATGGACTAGAGTGCAATACATATTTCAATGCAGAAATGACATACTGACTTCAATGTCGGAAAACCCTATGACTTAAAGGCCCCCAACAAGAAAGGAAGCATGACTGTTACAGGTAACTGAAGCTCATGAAAAAAGGCAAATTTTTCGAACAGACTTTGATAGAATAAGAAACCTAACGCCTGTTCTCATCTCCAGAGAATAAGCAGGCTCAAGGCCCACATTTCTGCTGTAGCCAGCAGAGGGAACTCTGAATCCACAGAGTCCCCAAGGTGGAGGAATAAAGAAAGAGGACAGCAGCACTTGAAAGATGAACTGCAGTGGAAGTGGTAGCTTTATTCTGCATTTAACATCTATACATGGAGATGCCTCTAAAAGGTCGATGCCTCTAAAAGGTCAACCTTTTAAGTAAGTGAATTATGAAAGCAACTATAGGCTCTGTGGCAAAAGGCTCAAAGTCACAGATATTTAAGGTAACGGGTATTTAAGGGTATATGAGTCTTTGAAAACCAGAATATTGCTCCTGTAGCTATGGGAACAACTGGCTGTCACACTTTTTCTAGAGCTTTATTTACCAGGGATAAGGCCTGCCAACGGCTGGTTATCTTCATCTCCATCTCTGTAAGCCTGCCACCAGTTTGGATCTTCTTGGCTGATGACATGGAGTATATCTCCTTTTTGAAAAGAGAGGCCCAACTCTCGGCAGGGGACGTAAGGGTCATCAGACGGATCATAGTCAAAATGTGCTTTCACATGTATCTGTGGAAGATCAAATGTAAAAACAGAAGAAAAAAACCCTGTGACTTCTGAAGAATTATACCTCATCGTCCCGTGATTGCAGTGGAGTTCTGATATATTAAAAACTCCAAGATTCTATAAAAAGGAAACTTCATCTGGGGCATACAGGAGATACTGGCAACATTACTTAGGTTAGCAGTGGAAGAGACACAGTTGTGCTAGGTTGGAGGTAGAGGCCTGAATTTTACTCTTGTTAATTCTAAAGTCTATGCAATTTCCTCACCATCTTAGGAAGCAAAACCCCCCTGAGCTACTGATTTGAATTCGTTGCATTCAGAAAGTATCAGAGATATTCTGATTTGTTTAAAATCCCTAATAAATACACAGATTGAAACCCCATTTTCTGGGCTTTAGGTGAAGTTTCACTGGTAAAATATTTTGTCACCAACCATTAATGTTTTTGTTTGGCTGTGATATAAATCAGTACATTCTTTCTTCAAGCTGTTAAAGTCTCTGTCTGAAAAAAATGTACACGAGCTAAAAAGATACTGAACAAAGTTTTGAGTATACAAACTTTTCCTCCCAAAGCATATTTGCAATTTCCACCAATCTCTCTGTGTGTGTGTATATATATATAAAAAAAAAGAGAAATTGGGAATTTCAAAACAGAATTTCAGACACACAGGCAGATCTTCTATAATTTCTAACTATTTTAGAAACAGAGTTAAAAGCATACTAAGAGTTTCAGCTTAACACCATCAACCATTTTCAACAGTTAATTTGGGTGTTAGCTGGGTAACAAACCAATTTAAATGATTAAGTTTTGGTTTTGTTCCACAATGTTAATAACCTACAGAAGAGCTTTCTACACATTACTGAAAAAACAAGGTATGTATCTCCAAGCTCAAGAAATTATGTAGAACTACTTACAACTGTCTCCTTCGTAGGAGGTGGCTTGCTCTGCTGACTGGGAATCAATACAAAGGTCAGAGTACCATGCATGTCAGCCTGAGATGAAAAATAGACTCTTTATATACAGTATCAAAATATGGCTTACGGTCAGGGCTTGTAATAAATAACACATTTTAGAAAACTGCTTCAAAAACTTCCATAAAAGACAGTTCTTAACAGCACATCATCTACCCCTTAGGTGGTTTAAAAGATATAGTACAGATACAGATGCAGTGATTCAGGGACAGGGTAGAAAGCCAAATGTTGACATTCAGATTTGAAAAACCTAGCATTCTTGATTATACATAAACTATTTCTATTTGAAATGGAGCAGCTGCAATTCTGTCAAGCAGAGGCTTAGGAGAAATGGAGAATAATATTCTCCTGTTCTGTTCAGAAATATCAACAAGTGGATCTATGCCAGGTAGAAAAAAAATACATAAAAGATTATTATTTCTCTAAAATTGCTTAAGTGGAACAGTGCTTTCAAATCTAAATGTTTGTAGTATGATTTTCTGCTGTTAACATTAAAGTATACAAAGCACTGTTTAAAAATTTAATGAACACACTCAAATCCTGCATCTGTAAAGTACTTAATACCAATATTGCAATCATCCCTACTAAGAAAGTAGAACATAATATGTGTCCTGGTTTTAAATAATTCTTATTTATTTGCACACTCTTGTATGTAGAGTGTTTACACACATAATGAATATCTAGATAAAATGCAAGTGCCAACCTGTGGCAAGGTCTACTTGTGTCTCACTTCCCATACATCATTCCGCGAACTGTAACACAACAGTTTATGTTGCATAAAACCAAAGCATATGCATGTATCTCAAAAAATTCAGACTAAGGCTTTAAATAAACATAACTGAGCATAACATGATTAGGCTACAGGAAAGGAAG
Organism: Phaethon aethereus; assembly: GCF_964289735.1. NCBI lineage: Eukaryota > Metazoa > Chordata > Aves > Phaethontiformes > Phaethontidae > Phaethon > Phaethon aethereus. Next base: position 38,157,191 of record NC_138579.1, on the reverse strand, counting down.
GTCCATGATTTTCAGTCAGCACACATAGTTCCACAAGGAATGTATAGAATTTCACAGTGATTGTGTGAATAGTCTTGTCTAAAGTCATGCACAGTTTATTATCATTTGCATAGCAAGTGGTGAGGCAAAATTAAGAAGGAAAGTAATTTCCTTCTGCCGTGCTTGTTTTAAGTACTTTTTGGGGACTGAAGCATCTTAAAACTTCACTTCCACATTACAAAACACAATAGAGAACACAAACAATTAAAATATTATTTTAAATTAATGATTTTAAAATATATGTTAAAAACACATAAGGTTTTTTTGTGGTTTTTTTTTTTTTAATTTTCAGCAAGTAATTTGCTCTTATGTTAATGTGTTGTGGTTTTAAATCTTTTATTCTGTAACTCTAAGTTGCAGCAGCTGCTCAAGTGCAGAACAAGCTCTCTGCAGAGAACTGCCAGAGTTATCTGCCAAGGATGTACAAAATACTCTTTTCAGAAGCATAGGACCTAGCTAAATACGACTTTTTAAAAAAAAAATACCAATGGCAATGAAGACAATTGCAGAACATGAGGAATCTCAGATATCTCTGAGCCATCAACCACAAGGAGATCGAAGGCTTTTCAAAAAACTAAGAACCTTTTAAAATGGCTTTTTAAAAAACTCCACCCCCCATTTTTGCCTCTACTTCCCTCCACCTGACTTCATTCCATGCATTACCTGAAAAATTTTAACAGCAAATTTCAGAAAAAAATCCAACTGAAGGTGGAAATTGTCCATTAAAAACTAGTCTTACTGTAGCATGAGACAACTTCACCCACGGATAATACTGCTGTCTATTCTTACTACAGTAATGCAACCTAAAGCAGAACCCAGGTCTTTGTCCTGATTTTGATTCAACTATACTCTAGATCTACTAAGAAATTCAAAGATTTACTAAATATATTTATCTTTTTTTTTCCCCCAAAGATCTATTAAATAAGTGCTAGTGGGTATTTCCAATGTTTTGTATCAAAGTTATAAATTAGCTTTTAAAAAAATTGTTATTTTCATCTGTTTTCACATTGACAGAATGGTCTTTGCTGCAATCAGGACAAAGATTCATAGCCAGGTTCCAGGTGTCCCACCTTGGACACTAATTAACAGCAGATGCCAGGGAAAAGCATAAGAAAAACAAGCAGTATTAGGCAACAGAAAATACTGGCAATTCCCAGCTTTTGACATTCTACCTCACCAGGCCTTTGAGAGAGAATAACTCTGCATTTACTAGTTCCTGATGGATTTCTTGCCTATTGTTTTGACTAGCAGCTTTCGAACTGATGTATAATTTTGTCATGAATGGTAAAAGTGTAATAAACAGAAAAATGTCTATGCTGGTAAACTGATAGACAGAAGGATTTTTATCAGGAGGGAAAGACTAAGAGTTGTAGTCATGTAAAGGTCCGGTGTGACACAACTTGTGGTGGGTTAAGTGGGGCCAGCAACTAAGCACCCACCAGCACCTCACTCACTTGCCTTCCCTAGCAGGATGGGGGAGACAATTGGAAGACCAAAAGCAAGAAAAACACGTGGGTCGAGGTAAAGAGAGTTTAATAAGTGAAGGGAAAAAACCCCCACCCAACAAGTGCTGCAAAGGCAATCACTCACCACCCAGTTTTTACAGCTCAGCTTGATGTGATATGGCATGATATATCACTATGGTCAATTTGGGTCAGCTATCCCAGCTGTTTCTCCTGCCACCCTCTCACTCACCCCCAGCTTACTTAAGTCTTCCACCTTCCTAGGCTTCGTTTTTGCAGATAACTGCCATTAAAAACTTATTCATATCATACCATGCATCAGAAAGAAAACTTGAAATGGCCCTCCCCATATAAACACTTTTAAAATACTTTTAAAACTAATGCTAAAAATGAGTATAAATGACAAGCAGAGCCAACAGGCTTCAGCCTTACGAAATGAGTACTTTTTCCAGGGAAAACAAGAAGGGTCTAACTCACCAGCAAGTCAAAAACTTCATTAACATCTTTTCCACGAATCTCAATGCCATTAATCTCCAGAACTTCGTCCCCTTCATGTAACAGCCCACTCTTCTCTGCGGCACCTCCTTTCACTATTCGACTAATGATAACAGAATCCATTTCATTGCGAACAGTAGCACCCTGTGTAGTAGCAACACATTCTGAATTTATTATATATATATGAAACTCAAAGCCATCTATTGTATCTATTCTAAGCCAGTGAAGAAATATCTCTATATTGAAAGAGAATGCAAGTAGCAGCTTGGATGCATACACCCAATGCTCCAGTTTCAAAAACCATCATTTAATTTCTTCAATCTGCACTAAAGAGTGAAGAATTGAATAGCTCCACACCATAAGATTAATGATTTAAAAAAAAAAAAGTTTTCCTAAGGAAACACTTATTTGAAAGATGCAAAATAGAAGATGAGAGTTGGGAAAAAAATCCCAAAAATCCCAAAAAACCCCTCATGGTTGGCACAAGGCTTTAAACTCCCCTGCACCAAAGCTTGGGATAGTGACTTCTGTCAAGAAGTGCTGTCTAAACCCAAGTTGACAGAAGTTGTATAGATTCTAAATGGTAGTACAGCTACTGCTATATGAAAATACACACAAGTTTATCATTTATGACTATTTCTCATTTTTGAGGGAGGGAGAGTGTTTACAAGTTAACATCAGCTCCACATTCAAATTCCAAAACGTTCACAGCAATCTGCAGAGGGCAAAAAAGCTTACCTCCTTTACATATAGCAGAGTATCAATACTTACCAATGGAATATCCCGAGCTTTCTCAATGCGAACTATTTTAACTGTCTCCCCTCCATACACACCAACATTCTCATAAATTTTTTCATCTGTCACAGGCTCTGGTTGCATTTCTTGTTCCGCAACCTTATCATGAGCCAGTAAGAGTGCCTAGTGTTAAACAAAAGCAGTTCAGTTACAGAAAATTTCACACTTAATATTTATACAAAATGGTAGAGGTTAATGAAATTCTGCAATTTTAATAGTATTTGCAGGTTACAGAATATTGCAAACTGACTCAAGCAATAAAAAAAAAAAAAATCACAACTATGTAGTGCCTACTGCTACATACTTTCCAAAACTTTCAGATTGGGAAAGAATAAAAAAGCAATTTTGAACACACAACTGTGACAGCACTTACAGCTTCTCCTTCCTAAAAAAAACAGTGGTTTACTATGTATGTCATCGAGGATAGAGACATAAGAAGTTACCGCAGTGAAAACTACTCATGGATTTACATCATCACCACAGGACAAGATTTCCTTTATGCACCCTATGATAAGCATGAAAGAGCTGTCAAATAAGAAAAGACAGATAAGTAAACCAGCTCATGCATTGCCCTGACCCTACTGATCTCCTGCTACATAGTTTGTGTGCAAATTACCCTGTAACACATACAGAATGTAGCAAGGGCTGAACACAATCATGCACTTCACTTGATTAGAAGTTTCCACTAGTTGCTGGAAATTGGAAACTCATGCCAGAAAAATACGGAGATCTGCATAGAGTTGAAGAATAAAATCTATCCTTGCCCAGTTAGCCCAAGACATTTGCAAAAAACAAGTTATACTGAAAACAGCACCAAGAAATAAATCCATTAGATCAGAAGTTCTACTTTGTTTTACCTGCATGTGAGGGGCATTCAGCAAAGCATTAAGCTCCTGCCCATCCTTGTGGTGACTGGGTTTCAAAACACTCTGTACCTAAAAAGAAATCAAGTTGTAAAACTCAGCCTACCCGATGTTTTATCAGTCCACCCTGTGCTACTCAAGGACAAACCCGTGGTTGCAATTATTAATTTTACTGAAAGCATATCCATGTTACGCTGACTTGATTGAACTTAATCTGGCACACATTAGGAAAACATGCAGTAAGACCACAGGGCTACTCCAGCTTACCTTGCCTCAATAACTGTCTACCAAAAGTAAGCTGGTATCCAATGCATCACAGAGATGATGATGATGCTCCCTCAGTAAGTTTGCAGATGACACCAGGCTGGGTGGGAGTGTTGATCTGCTGGAGAGTAGGAGGGCTCTGCAGAGGGATCTGGACAGGCTGGATTGATGGGCTCAGGTCAACTGTATGAGGTTTAATAAGGCCAAGTGCCAGGTCCTGCACTTGGGTCACAACAACCCCATGCAACACTACAGGCTTGGGGAGGAGTGGCTGGAGAGCTGCCCAGTGGGAAAGGACCTGGGGGTGCTGGTTGACAGCCGGCTGAATATGAGCCGGCAGTGTGCCCAGGTGGCCAAGAAGGCCAACAGCATCCTGGCCTGTATCAGAAATAGTGTGTCCAGCAGGAGCAGGGAAGTGATCGTGCCCCTGTACTCGGCACTGGTGAGGCCGCACCTTGAATCCTGTGTTCAGTTTTGAGCCCCTCACGACAAGAAGGACATTGAGGTGCTCGAGTGTGTCCAAAGAAGGGCAACGAAGCTGGTAAGAGGTCAGGAGCACAAGTCCTACAAGGAGCGGCTGAGGGAACTGGGGTGGTTCAGTCTGGAGAAGAGGAGGCTGAGGAGAGACCTTATCACTCTCTACAACTACCTGAAAGGGGGTTGTGGCAAGGTAGGTGTTGGTCTCTTCTCCCAAGTAACTAACGACAGAAATAGTTTCAAGTGTGCCAGGGGAGGTTTAGACTAGATATCAGGAAAAATTTCTTCACCGAGAGGGTGGTCAAGCATTGGACCAGGCTGCCCAGGGAGGTGGTGGAGTCACCATCACTGGAGGTGTTCAAAAAACGTGTGGATGTGGCACTTCAGGACATGGTTTAGTGGGCATGGTGGTGTCACATTGATGGTTGGACTTGATGATCTTACAGGTCTTTTCCAACCTTAATGATTCTGTGATTTGTCAATACCAGAGACTGGCAATGAGCTCAGATACCACAGGGATGCACACAAAAAAATTAAACACCAGAAAGGAACATGACAGTGAAATCAGTCACAATGAAGTCTATAATGTGAATATGCTGGGTCTTTTAAAATGGACTAACTTCTCATTAACAGGACTAGCCTCCCTTTTCCTTAAAAGCAAATAGTTTATCCAAAGTTCTTCCACCAACAGCAAGACTGAAGATTCCAAGACAGGTTTTGCAATGCATCGTAGAACCCCTGCCTCAGAAAGTACGTGAGTCAAAACTTCAAAAGGTCCCAGGAAACCAGGTTTCTTTGACTTGTTCCAAAATAATCCACCTGAACACAAGGACAGTTTTTTTCAAGCAGCTTCAGTTGCCTAAAAAGGTTTGCCTTCTCATACAGTTACCAAACATGCCTTGCCATCGTCTCTTGCGAATACTAGAAAATCCTGGCATGCTTACAGAGAAAGCCAGAAACAGGGAAGTCCTCCTTACCCAAATGGCGAGGCTAAAGAAGATACTTTCCATAGCCATTATCCTCTGTCCTAATTAGACCAAAGGCACACAAGTCCAAAAGCACAAATGAATCCAGAGACATCAAGAGTAGATTATATATATCAGAACAGCAGCTTTCAGTGGGATAGATTTTTTTCAAGAGCTTTCTGCTCTTAAGGATGAAGTTGTGTGTCTTTACAGAGAATCAAGAAACCACAAGTTCCAAGGTGAAAATCATCAAGCTTTTTGTGTGATCTAACAATATCTAAAGATCTGAAGAGCCTCTATCCTAGGGGCAATTATCTACAAAAGTGCTAACAGCTCTCTTGGACACTACCAGATGACAGTACTGAAAACAGTAAATATGATTTTAAATTCTAGCAGAAGCTACTAAGTGGACTGACTGTACCCATGGAGCAAGATCCTTACATTGCCAACAAAACACCATCACATGGAACAAGTTCCTGTGCTTAGCAATAAACCTGGCACAACCGCCAGAAGCCTTCCTTCTGACACTCCTAGAACATGCCTCATGGTGAACAAACCTAGTATAGCTTACAAAAGCCAAACAAGAAGCCAGATTTAAGTAAGTTTTTAAACCTATTTCTTTAAAACCCTAGAGAACAGAAAGAATTCAGCTTCATATAGGCCTGACCTTAGTCATACTTCTGAACTGGCCAGGAAGCTATTATCCCCTGCTTAGGCTGAATTTTGGGATGCCATATAGCAGACAGAGCACTGTAAAGGATATATTTCACTAACAAATTTTCCTCTGTGTTGAAAGAAGAGATTCTTCTCTACAAAAGACTTTCTCATAGAGGTTTATTTAAGGTCTCTTAACTTTCTAAGGGCTTTCAATTCCTTTCCTGAAGAAGCTGCAAGAAGCTTTTAAGCCTTTTTATCCAGGAAAACCTACTCGGAAGGCAACTTAGAAGTCCTGCAAGCAAGACAACCTTTTGAATGCAAGGTCAGAGGTTGGGGATTGAACAGGAGGAAAGAAAGCAACCAGATCCAACCAGTCATTCTATGTGTGGCAAATATCCTTTATTCAAGTTCAATTTCTGCTTTGAATAATTCAATTATTCAAAACTTTAAGAGCTCCCCCCTCTTTTAGAGGAAGATACATTTATTATTTGTTTATTTAATGAAGCACTAGGAAAGCTTCAGGCTGCTATATACAACACTTATTACACCAGTATTGCCACATGGCAAATTCTTTTATCAGTTTCATCAGATGAAGAATTTGAATGTAGGCTGTCATTCCAGAAGGGACACATTACAGATACGATAGGCAATCCCCACCCCACATATGTGGTAAGAATAGTATTTTCTTAACTCTTCAGCCTAGTTTTTATTGTTAATTACGTTAACTTTAGGTCTAGCAGCCCCAAAAAGCTATCAATTTGGTTTCATTGTACATGCCACAATTTGGAGGCATGTACTGTGGAAGCACACACTGGAGTGATATTAAACATTCAGAATTTAACTGCACCTGCAAAAATCTTGTTGTTGTTTACTCAGGTGAGCAGGACTGTCAGAGGGAATATACATACACATTGTAATGCACTTATACCAGAAGTTACAAACTTCCAGTGCATCCTCTCAAAAGTACTGATCTAGTTTAACGGCCTGTGCTTGCTGAAGTGAACAGCAGCATGTCCAAAACCTTTAGAAACATAGCCTATATAAATTGAGCCTATTAAGTATATTTAATAGCAAAAACTTCTTTAGGATATTTGATATGTGCTGTTACAGGCCAAAAATTACAAACTGTCTTGAATGCTGCATCAAATATTCTTACAAGGTCAAAATTCAGACCATGTTCCCATAATCCTTGCCCCCATCTTGTTCAAGTTTAAATGGATTTAAAATCAATTTAATTACACTTGATGTTTACTGGCTATTTTTGTTTAAGACTTGGAGTACACCACATTACACGAAGATTAGTGCTCTATAATAAATTCCTTAAGCTCAAGTGCTTCATTCCACCTTTTTAATTTAATTAAAGTTTCTTTTAAAAAAATGCAAACATCTTGAGTTGTTGGTACCTGGTTATCAGAATTAGTGTGAGAAGTTAACTGTACAAGTGTACTACTAATTTTAAGAATTTCCTGAAGAGGACTAGAAAATAAAAATGTACTATTCTACTATCATGTATTCTTAATGGTTAAAAAATTCAAAATCAAATAAGTTTTCACAACACACTGTTCATACTTATTTATAAAAGCAAATCAAAGAGTAAGTCAAATCAGACTTTATTAAATTAAGTTCAGCATAGCAAATGATAATTCCCTCCAAACACACTTCCAAAAGTGTAAGTTGATTAAATCTTTTTTTTTTTTAAAGGGAGGATGTTTCATGTTGCAACATGAAATTGTGTTACAAACTATCTTTTCCTGTTAGAGCTGCAGAAGCATGAACTCTAGAACAGGTTCTCATCTACACCATAAAGCCTCAAACAAAACACGTCTGTAGCTTTAAATTAGGACACACACTCCAAAACAGCTTCAGAGTTATACACTGTCACTGATGACCTGTGCACTAAAATATACACATTAGCATTACCTGCCATTTAAAATTAATGTTATGCGTGTATCTGCTATTTTTCTTTCTTGTAATGTCTTGTGGCTTTTATCATCAAGATGTTATCAGTATCTTAAATTCAGGCTTTTGCAAGTGTCTTTTCAAAAACACCCTGAAGTAAGTTAATGAACTACTTTCTGGGGGAGATTCCCAAGGCTATGTTTAGGGACAGAAAAAGTAAAAGACACAATCAAAAACCACAATATAAGAAAAAAAACCTGGACATGCAAGATGGACACTTTGTCAGGGTAAAAAAATAATAAACTCAACTTTTTCTAAAGCAGAAATAATTTCCTTCCATACTGCTACCATAACAAATACAGAAGTCTTTCCAAAAGGAATAAAGAATGTGAAAAACAAGCATAAGATCTTCTATTCAAGCACAACTAGAAAGTACAGATTTGTGTGAATGGAGACTTCCAAGGTGTTCCTCTTCAGACACTTCTGTCAGTCACAGAAATATTTGTCCTGAATTTCCAGCTCGATCACTTCAGGATGCTGCTTAACATATTGCAAAATACAAGTCCCTTAAATACACCAGAAGCTGAATCACCAAGAAACTAGATTGCATCTGAAAATGGGAACAGACATATGCAATACATTGACTTTTCAGGAATGTCAAGGCTGGACAAGACAGGGATGGGAGATGAAGAATCAAAATGAGTACAGGAATACGTTTGCCTTTTATGTAATAGTCTCCTGGGTGGTGACAAAATTCCATTGGTTTAAAAACTTTAGATTAAAGAAATATTTTCTTTATGCTTGATCTTCTTCATGGACTGCTAAGAGACACAAAACTGACTTTGCACCACCTTCTGATTTTAGGATTTACCAAATCACCTGAAAAAAAAAGAGGGTGATGTGTTGGAAAGATGAGGGGTAGGGAAGATGGGGAGGAATGTAAAATTTGAAAACAGGCCTAGAGTTTTCCTAGGCATATTTTCTTCTTGGAAGATTCTATTAAGCAGCAAATAAAAGGACTTCATATCCATGAAGTGGAAAAAAACAGCTTAAGAGAGAAATCTGTAACACCCTATGTTATAAACGAAGATTCAAAAACTCTGTCTTGTATCTGAATGAAATCCCAAACTAGGCCTGTGTTAAAGGTTCCTTCAGGCTTGAAGACATTGAAGTCGTCTAGTGAGGATCCTATTCATCAGCCTGTAGGCTGCTATAAGCCAGAGGGAAGCTCAAATGTAAAATACTCCCACCTGTTTTTGGCACAGTCTTACTGACAAATCTGAACAGGAAAATCCTGAGCTGTAGTTTAATAAGTACACTGCACCTTTAGATAACATTTAAATGATGTCCCTGAAGAATCTGTAATTTCTTCTGCAAAAGAACTTCAAGCTTGCTACAATGCTGTTTTCCTTGACTTACAAGGTTAAAGTCTAGAAAAAGGAAGGAGAGTTGAAAGAGCTGTTGAAAAAAAATTGCCTCAGGCAGAAAGAAAACCAGATAAAAAAATCAACTTGCTGCCATACTGAAATTGTAGTGATGTGCCTTTCAGCAGCTGGAGAATGGCTATATACTGGCTCGGGTACTCCAACTGGTATACCTGAGCCAGTTTTGAACAGGTAAGTTTGGTTCACTGGGTGCTAAATGCTGGAGCATTTACCCAGCCTCTGGATCTGGCTTTGCTGAACACTACAGTGCTATACTTGCACTGATACTGGAATTCAAGCTAGCTAGTTTAAAGTTAACACATGTATATTTGTGTAAGGTGTAGCCACACTTCGCTGCAATACATGCACCACGCTATGGAACATAAAAATAAAGTTATTGAGCAACCCCTCAGAGGGTCTTAGCTGCATCCAGCTGCATGTGAAAATTCATTCTTTTCATAGCAACTTGGTATCTGGCGAGTTTTCTGTAAGTTACTACTAATGCTCATAAAGCTATTTTGTGCAGGTATTGTCCATCTATATTCAAGTTAGTAAGCCTTAAAGAAAGTAGTTAACCTGGCTGGAACTGCGTTTCAAACAAGATCTGACTGAAAAGATTACAGTTAAAAATCTTGCTCAAGTAAATATCTAAAAGTATACTTTAATAATAGCTAAAAGACATACCAGATCTTATAAAAGAGCTGTCACCTGTCAGACAAAAATTAAGTGTAATTTGACCACCACAGCAGTAATTAAAACATTGAAATTAAGTATTAAGGGATCTGTTGCTCACTTTAAAGCAGAATGCTTGTTTCCAGTATGGTTATATTTTCAGAGATGCCTCCCAATTTAAGAACCATGGCTCAACTCAGAGGAAAGTCACAATAATAGAGAACTGTAATTCAATTCCTGAATGCTTGGAATAAAGCATACTGAAGGTAAGAGAGAGATTTTTCATAACCACTCCCTTTTCTTATATTTAAGCAATTACCTTTTCTGTTATATATCTATCCCTGCTAAAAAGGGAGTTCTTATCCCCCAAATACTTTTCTGGTTACTGTTTGGAAATCCGGAAAAACTGGATACAGCAATCAGTGACTATTATAATCCCTTTCTTATTCAACATTCAATAACTCAGACAAGCTTGGCAAGTACATATTTCAACAACAGCTATGATTATAGGTTTCACATATATCAGAGACGCATACTGTACATACCTCTTGCGCTAGTTCTTGTGCATTGGAGATGAGAGGATATGGAGGGCTGGCTTTGTTCATGTGCACTGTAACAGCATTGTGTATCTTAAATGCATTCTGAAAATCAGTATTTTGAACAAGCTGTAAAATGAGAGAGATATCCTCTTGGCTCTGAGGGTCTACCAAAACGTGCTGGATATGCTTAAGAGAAGTTAACAGTTCTTCCACTTCTAGGTAGGAAATAACAAAATACAAATAAGGTATGAGTTAACAAGATTCATAATTGAGTAACATTTATATTAACATTTTTACCAAAATTTTTTTTGCTGTTCAGTATTTAAACAGCAATGATGTATGCAAATGTATTAGTTATCCATTATTCACTCTGATTTTTATTAGCATAAAGTATCTGAATCAAAAAAATGATGCTAAGTGGGTAAAAAGATACCTGTTGATACACTGTTTAAATTTAAATTCCTATTGCAGCAGCAGTTCTTCCCTGAAAGAAATCACCAATACCTAAAAGGTACAATAATTGCAGCTCATGTATTGCTAAACGGAAAAGAGGGACTACTTTGCAATATGAAAATAACTCCTTTGCTAAACTAATGTCGATGCACTAAATATTCACTGTTATTTTGAAGCATCTTTACATGTAGATCTGCCACATATGGCAGATCTCTCTCAACTAAATATTGCTTACTTACAGAATGAGTGTTTGATAAGTAAACTACATTCAATTTCTAAACATAAAATTATGCTCAATCTTAGCACATTAAAACAAAAAGGTAAGGATTAAAAAAAAAAGTCTATGGTCAGAGTTCTGAAAGTCATCTGCATCAGAAGAAAGTTCGCATCTTTCACCTACAAGATCGTGAGTTCTGCTTGGACCATGAAATATTTTAACACATTTTAATATAATTTTCTACATGTTTGCAGAATACTATACATGTACTACATTCTTGAGCTTCAAGAACTAACCTGATGCTTTAGGGCTGCTTTTTAAAGACTCAATAAATTGACAGTTTTTTAAACCAATCCAAATTTCTGCAAAAGGTCACTTCTCGATATTAAGTACTTGAGAAACTACCTAAAACAAGGAATATGAATCATACCTATAATGCATATAAACCCAGGTAAGAAATCCTCAAGCAGACCAAAATAAACAAGTGGATGTTTTGAGCCTGAAATAATGTATACATTCTCACACATTATTTGAAAAAAATCTGTTCCGCCACAGGAGGTTGGTCAGCTATCTTTTTTTGTGATAAAATGAAGTAAGCTAGAATTTTGAATCCTGGTATTTTTAAAATAAGAACAACAAAGAAAATCCCCAATTTTAAAACTGTCAGTTGATACTGAGGTCAATCTCCCTTACTGCTATAAAAATATCAGCTTTAAGAATTATTTTTAACTTTTAGCAACCTTCATTTCTTCATTATGAGCTAATTAAATAACATTAAAATAGGAATGCTATCAAGACATCAGCTAATTTGTGCTTTTACATGAAAAAATCACAGTAGATACTGATCACTAACATGGATACATTCTGTCAAGAAGTTTCTTTTACCTATTTTCAACCTCAAATTCACCAGTACACTGAACACAATGCTATACCCAAGCTTGTTGAGCACAAGATTAAAGTGGTTGATAAATGGGCACATGAAGACCATAAAGCCTAATAAACTATGGATTTCAAGCAAGTTTAATGGCTTTAATTTCAGACAAAACATATCTACATATATGTTTTCAATTTTGAGTTTGCAAGTCAGTCTTCCGTATAATAAAAGGAAACAAACAATCCAGAGCTACTACTCTTCTACTTTACTGTCTGCAGGACAATTAAAAAAAAAAACAAAACAAAAAACCCACAACCCTCCAAAACCATTCCACACATGCTAAAAACATCCTACCCACCAAAGGTCAAGGGCTTCTTCCTGTAACCACCAAGGAAACAAAGGGCAGTAGTACAAAAGCTGCACAGAAAGCTCTGACACCGGCTGTGCAAGATATTCCACAGGTGAAATCCAGTACAGCTCACAACACCAATTAAGGCAGCCAATGTCTCACGAGAGAACTGTATACACAATATACTGCCTGTCACACAGGGGAAAGGCCATTTGGCAAGAAGGCCAAAGAACACTCTACAAGCAAGAATATTTGCTAAATAGGACCTTCTCAGCTGGCAAATGTCTTGCCTAGTGGAGTATGCAGACTACCAACATCTCAGCAACTGATTCTCCCAAGTCTGAGAAGTGCATCATTTTCAAGCATCAAAAAAAAAAAGTAGTGTAAAACAGTCAGATGTTACTGTAAAATTCCTTCTGATACCTGCTCAGGTAAAAAAACACATCAACCCAAAATTCTGCTATTTGTTATTGTCACTGGATTCAAAAAGCAGGTTCTTCTCTAATGCCTCACTAACCTCTTCTAACTCTTCCTATGCATAAAATATTTTATTCAATTATTTCTGAATTGTCTATTCCCCTTAAATATCTGAAAATTCTAATACATACACCTATATGTACACAGAGAATTCTAATACATATTCCAAATAAGATATAAATACATATAGAAAGATAGACAACTTATTCTGTATCTATAAAAAGACATCCTGTTCCTAGATGCCTCTACATATTCTCTTTTCCGCACTTTTCTAGTTCCTTCTGTGTTACCCTTTCTTACAAACTACCACAGTACTCTCCTCCCTGTATAATTCCCTTCTACACTAAATCTTCAACTGTGCTGGATGCAAAAGTCCTACACCAAATGATTCTTCCCCCCCAAGCCCGCAAACAAATACCCCCCGACCACAATTCTAAGAGAACTAATGCTTGAAAAGAGTGAAATGAAATATTCCCCAAAAGCTCACAATCCATTTCATAGCTGTTTAATAAAAAAACCCATACACATATAACCACAAACAAATCTGGCTTTACGCATGCCTAACTAAGTTCCTCTTTCTGATTTCTAAAACACAGATTAGATTTTGGTGCAGGTTTACTTTCTCTGGTTTTGGTCTTTTAAAAAGAAAAATAAATACCAGTTAACAAAAGACTCCATCTCTAGACATTTCCTATTGAAAGGGCTGTCTTGAGGGAAAAGAAGTTTGGTAAAAAACTAACATCTGCATTTACTCACAGAAAAGTGTCAGGGCTCTTTTGTAGAACAATTCCATTTTTTAATCGCAGATCAATTAGCAATCGACTACTTTTTTTTTTAAAGTCTTCTTTTAGAAGAAGTGTTGCAGCCTTTTTTCCATTAGGCTATGAAATGGCTGGAATGTGACTGAGCACTGTGTGATATACGCATTAATCAAAAGACTGCCAGGGCAAAAAAATGCAACTGCAGGGGAGGACCCATGGTCACAGCTTAATATGTCAGATTAGAAAAAGCAGAAAAGAAAATAGTTGCTGTTTATCGCCTTGAACAAAAAGTTATGAGCAGCAAACTTAAGAAGATATAATTAGCTTTATTATATGTCAGCACCAATATCTTAATTCCCAAGCTTTCTTATAGATCCCTAGAGTACTCTACGTGCTGGTACTAGTAATCTAATGCTCCATATATTACTTGAATCACAGGGCTAAGTAAAGTATTGTTTTATCCAAAACTATTTCTGGAAGTTTATTTATATTTATAACATATTTATAAATAAGTTTTGCTCAAGGTATAAAACCAAAAAATAGGCAGCTTCTCCCCTAATAAAAAAAATTCACCATAGCCACAAAACATTTACTTAAATGAGTAACTGACATTTCATGTAAGTAAAGTAGCTGAATGAACTGTAGGAAACAAAATGTTTTCTGCATTTTATAGAAGTATAAAGTATAAGACATTTTTCACTTCAGGACATGGTTTAGTGGGCATGGTGGTGTTGGGTTGATAGTTGGACTTGATGATCTTAAGGGTCTTTTTCAAACTTAACGATTCTGTAAAAAAGCCAGTTAAATACTTATATGCACATGTTCTAGGTGCACAGAAAGTTATTTCCATTAAGACAGCTGTCTAAATAACATACTGTTTTGATAACAAACATGCCCTTTAAAATTGTTTTGATTAAGTGTCCTGTTTTATTTTTATAAATAAAATCCATTTTGTTTAATCTAGTCTGCTTTTTTTTTTTTTTTAAGATTAAAAGATTAAAGACTTGGCAAAGATCTGCCAAATTAGACATTGGCACTTATGAAACATTTTCAAAACTAAAACTAGACTATCAGGTCGACATTCTTATTTAAACACATATCTTTAGCAGAGGCTCTATGGATTAACACACCACAAAACCCACACAAAAAAAAGCAAAACTAAAATCAGTATTTTGAAAAAGACTGAATAAGAGTAGTTTAACATCTCTATAATTCACTAGCACCTGCCCAGTTTCATTTGAGGTTCTCCTAACAAAGCTTAGAGATTTGTGAAAGTGACTAGGCACTCTTCACCTGGACAGCAAAAGTGGAAACACGGAAAGAATCAGGAGCAGTCTAGATCAGAAATTCAGTATAACCAAACAAACTGCAAAAAATTTCACATACTAGCAGTTATTTTTTGGACAAAGTTGTGGGCTAGCGAGTTTCTTGGAGACCAAAAAGTTGTATATGTAAATTTATAAAAATCTGGCCTCTCTAATTCAGGTATTCAATAACAAAGCAGAAGCATTAATGACAATGGACTCAAATCCTCCCTGTGAAACCATATTATTTTGTAGGTGTGCACCTGTGTGTGTATATATATATGTTCATAAGGCAACATCCCTAGCTCTGATACTAATCAGGAACAGACAGCTTTCAGCATAAAAAAAAAGTCTTCTTTGGAAATTCAGCAGAAGTGTCAGATGTTAGAACGATTACTCCAGAAACTGGGAAAGGACATGCTTAATAGTGGAAGAAAATTTTTGAAGAGGCAAAGTTACTGCACTTTGTTAAATTTAAAATTGACTCAGTTTTTGACAGCAATAATGACGGAACAGAGATTCTTTATGGACTATACAGGTTAAGAGATCACAGCATTTCATTTAGAACAATTTTTTTTTAACATTTGTAACAATTTTTTTGTAACATTTGTAACAACTCAATATCACAGAAGCAATAATCAGAAGCACCACTCTTAACAGGAGTGCTAAACTATTAAAAATGCTTTCTTCTTAAATCTTAAATCTACCTAATCCAAATCGTTACTATAGTTCTGTCTGGCAAGGAAATAACGGTAGTATGTTTGTATGCCTGTCAGTACTATGTCATGACTTCTCTGACTGAAATAGATGCCTATGAAACCCTAATTCAGCTCCCTGGTGCATAGACAGATATATAATGATTTAGTCTAATTATATCTCCTAAAGTGCCTTGCCTTTCTAGCTCAAAGAACAGACCATATTCACTCAGCAAGCTAGTCAATACTTCTGCTCTATGCACATACTTTTAAGCCTTATTTACCACAATTCAGAGACAGACATTGTTACTTTTCTGATTTTCATGGTATCCAAACACAGAGGAGAATAGCTTGAGTTAAATCATGCAATTTACTTCTGTGTTTTTACAGAAGTATGCTGACAGCAGAACAACGACAAGGCCCAAACTTTGATTACAAAATTGAAAAGGAGTTTGTCCTTGTGCACAAAATAATCTAGTAATTTTGCTTCAAGATGCATCTTATACTGTATATTGCTATTTCCTAATTTACCTTTCTTCCACATACACACCTCTATATTCTTGTCTCCAGCATTTGGTGTTTTTCTTCTTACATCAAGTATTCACACAAACCCAGCTTCCATTCACACCAATTTCCCCCCTTCCCTTCTTGATGAGACAAACCTAGTTTCCTCCTTCCATCTTTTCAGAAATACTGTCTTTCTCTGACTTCTCAGCTTCCTCCACAGCCTGTACTCATTTTATCCCCACACTGAGATTTTCAAAATAGCCTTTTGTCACCACAGTAATTTCTCCACCACTGTCTCTCCTGTTCAAACAGCTTCAGTCTACCCCAGCTCCTCACTGGTTCTCAAGCTTGCCAGACCCATACTCATTACTCATTTCTCTCTTTCCTTCCACTTCCACGCCTAGCTTCTTTGCCCACTGGTTTCCACTTAGCTCTCCCTCCAACTTCTCAGCATCTCTGACATGAAACCCAGCCTCAGATTTCTAATTTCAAGTCACTCTCTTTCCTCCCCTCTGTAGTTTCACTTCCAATTCCTCCTGTAGTCAGTCATCAGAGCTTTTAGCCACTGTGGCTAAACAAGTCCCAACAGAAGTCAGTTCTACTGCTTGATGTCAATCTTTGCATCTTCTGCTTTGTGTTCCCTCTAAGAAGAGAATTTCACAATCAAATATCTAACACTTCATGAAGTTACGTACGGAATCTGCATCTTACAAAGGGACCTCTTGGACAGAAGAGGACAAGCCCTGCACTAAAACAAGGTACACTTGCCTTGTTCATAAATGACCCTGCTTTCAGCAGGAGGTTGGACAGGATGACTTCCTGATGACCCTTTCAACCTAAATTTTCCTAAAGAGGGATTTGTACAATAAGGATTAGCAGAGTTTATGGAAGAGACACATGTCTTTAGCAGAAATGTTGCTTGGGCACACAAATACTAAAGATGAAGCAGAAAAAACGATTATCAATTGGATACCTATTTTTCACTCTGTGTTGTCAACTACCAGCCAAGAATCTTTAGTGCAGCCTCCCCCAAAAAAGCATCTTTTTAGAGCAGTCTGAACAGAGCATCTCAGAACAGGTATAGATTTGGAAATCTGAAGTAGACTCCTACAAATTTCTAGTGCCTTTTTCACTCCAATGACACACCACATTTTAGATAAATACTTATGTTTGAGGAGGAAAGGTTAGAAACTTTTTCTACACAAGCATAATTAAAGCAATGACAGCTATGAAATGAACAATTTCAGAATCTATTTCTTCACAAGTTATTAACATTACATTTTCATCAATGTCTAAGTGCCAAAGTAAGCAGATTTTCATTACTGACCCCAATACTTTAAAAGAAAATGTAAATTAACATTAGGTGACAATTGATAACGTGAGACAGCCAGAATAAGAAGAAACCACCAGCATCCACTAAATTCAGTAGTTATCTACAAGGTATTTAACTGTTCCCCAAATGGATCAGCTTTAAAAAGCCACTTACTGAGGCACATAGCCTGATGCTTGACTAAATAAATAAAAATCCACAAACCATCACAAATCCAAAGAACCCAAAGACTTTAAAACTGTATAAGAAGAATTTGCTAAACTAGGTTTTCAGTGGCCTAAAAGAACATTAATATCAACTAAATGATTCCTCCTTTATCCCATTCATTGCATTTTACCTACCTAGTGTCTTCACAGTATAATGAGGACTCTCCAAAACAATTCCTTCTTCTGTGTCAAATATTGGATTATCTATTCCAGTTTTAGGAGGAATTTGTGCTAGTTTCTTTAGCCTCATGGAAGCAGTAAGGTCCAATTCTTGTTTCTTTCCCTCTTCTTCCCGTCTGCGCCTTATGTCCTCCTGCTGCTGACGAATTCGCTCAAGTTGAGCACTCCGCCGCATTGGCATCATCCTGGAGCCCAAATCCCCAGGGCAATCAACAGCCATTTCTCTGTGCTTCTGAGGTTCCTCAGGAGATGCAAGATCCACATTTTTTGCTTCACTGTCAGAATCTTCTGTGATATGTCCATTCATATGAGAAGTTGTCATGATTATTTGTAATTACGTTTATTCTCTTCAAACAGAAATGCTGCTATTAGGCCACTTTTGGTTACGATGTTGTGTAAAATCCATTATAACTTCAAAAATACTTCCCTTCCATCACAAGACCACTGAAGAAACATCCAGGAAGAAAAATCTAATGAAAGACATTCAAAAGAAGTTAGTGAATAACTGCATTATTAAGAAAACACCTAAGACGGTTCTCCACATCCCCATGAGTCAGGAAAATGGAACTTTTCTGCCACATTTACAGAATCACAGAATCACTAGGTTGGAAAGGACCTTCAAGATCATCAAGTCCAACCATTAATCCAGCGCCACCATGTCCCCTAAACCATGTCCTGAAGTGCCACATCCACACGTTTTTTGAACACTTCCAGAGATGGTGACTCCACCACCGCCCTAGGCAGCCTGTTCCAATGCCTGACCACTCTCTCAGTGAAGAAATTTTTCCTAATATCCAATCTAAACCTCCCCTGGCGCAACTTGAGGCCATTTCCTCTTGTCCTATCACTAGTTACTTGGGAGAAGAGACCAACACCCTCGTTGCCACAACCCCCCGTCAGGTAGTTGTAGAGAGCGATAAGGTCTCCTCTCAGCCTCCTCTTCTCCAGACTAAACAACCCCAGTTCCCTCAGCCGCTCCTCATAAGACTTGTGCTCCAGACCCCTCACCAGCTTCGTTGCCCTTCTCTGGACACGCTCCAGCACCTCAACATCCTTCTTGTAGTGAGGGGCCCAAAACTGAACACAGGATTCAAGGTGTGGCCTCACCAGTGCCGAGTACAGGGGCACAATCACCTCCCTACTCCTGCTGGCCACACTATTCCTGATACAGGCCAGGACGCTGTTGACCTTCTTGGCCACCTGGGCACACTGCCGGCTCATGTTCAGCCAGCTGTCAACCAGCACCCCCAGGTCCCTTTCCACCAGGCTGCTCTCCAGCCACTCCTCCCCAAGCCTGTAGCGTTGCATGGGGTTGTTGTGGCCAAAGTGCAGGACCCTGCACTTGGCCTTAGTAAACCTCATACAGTTGGCCTCTGCCCATCGATCCAGCCTGTCCAGATCCCTCTGCAGAGCCCTCCTACCCTCCAGCAGATCAACACTCCCACCCAACTTGGTGTCATCTACAAACTTACTGAGGGAGCACTCAATTCCCTCATCCAGATCATCAATAAAGATATTGAACAAGACCGGCCCCAGAACCGAGCCCTGGGGAACACCGCTTGTGACTGGCCGCCAGCTGGATTTAACGCCGTTCACCACAACTCTCTGGGCTCGGCCATCCAGTCAGTTCCTCACCCAGCGAAGAGTAAACCTGTCTAAGCCACGAGCCGCCAGTTTCTCCAGGAGAATGCTGTGGGAGACGCTGTCAAAGACTTTACTAAAGTCCAGGTAGACAACGTCCACAGTCTTTCCCTCATCCACTAGGCGGGTCACCTGGTCATAGAAGGAGATCAGGTTGGTCAAGCAGGACCTGCCTTTCATAGTGCTTCTTACCCTACTAAGGACTACAGAACCCTCACAAATCTGTTTCACACATTTTAGTAAACTTCATATGCCAATGTTAGAAAAAGAGTACTGTTCAAACTAATGCTAAAGTCTCTTACGTTTCCTGGTCAGAGCAGTGGAGATTCTGCATTCAACACAAAATTGCAAACACACAGCTGCAAATCAGCAGTTTTCTGAAAGTTCCCACTCAGTTTTAATTTAGCCTTTCATTCCTGAAAATTCCAAAACAAACCAACCTTACAATCCTACAAACACTAAATATTAATAACTTGTTATAAACAACATGTTCACAAGAAGTTTCATTAGTTAAAGACAAGTAAAGATATTTGCATTTATTGTTTATAAATTGAGGCATTTTTATGTCAACATTGCTTCCCAAGTTCAGAGGAGACAGGTCTGGCTCTTCTAAAGGATACTATCTAAAGCAGTCTGGAGCTGCACTTACGCAATTCCAAGCAGGGATGGAGTCCTAGGATAAGGGTTGGGCAGTTCTGGTTAGCAGCTACTCTTAATACTTCCTATAGGTATGCATTAAAGCAGAAAGGATTAAATACAAGAGTAAAAATCCCTGGGTGGGAGTACGGAAGTATAGATTTGACAGAGAACAAGAACTCATTTCCACAGTCAAGTAATGACATTCCACTATACTCCTTACACCTTAATCTGGTTTCTCATTCCTGATGATTCAGGCTAAAGAACTTAAGTATCCTGATAAATATAACCACCCGGCTCTTAAATATAATACATGTAACAATGTGTTTTATACCACATTGGCTTTCTGTATCACAAAGCCAATGACACGTTATCCTCAATATGTCCAATTAAAATGTTATAAAATAGTCATATACAGTATTACCAATACACTTAATTTTTCAAGTTCCTTTTTATAACTTTTAATTTACTGAAAGGAACTATCACAAAATGTATAAAAGTTTTATCATACACTGAAAGCACAAAGACAAACAAACACCCCAACCACCAACTTTCTTAAACCAAATGTTTGTGTTTGGAGGAGGAAGGGAAAGATGCTTACATTGTAATTAAGTTGAAAATTAAATATCAATAGTACTGTTTTGGAGGAGCAGCATTAGAAACTCCTACACATGTTTCTGCCAGCTTGCAATTCTAAACAAGTACAGCTTTTCATTTTCATAAGGAGGAGTTGTATAAAGCTACATACAGCAACACCAAAACAATTTTCTTTACTTGTCTCCTGTCTAGCCACTACTACCAGTTATTACTAAGATCTTCCAAGAAGTAAATATTAAAGCATTTCTATAGTAGTAAAAATTATTTTTTTGCCTTTAAAAGATACTTAATCGCACTGCACTGATATGTAAAAGTTATTTCAATGCTCAACATTCCCACATTCAGAAAAAATTCAGGCAACAAAAAAAGCTCATCAAAAGCTGCACAGTAGTGAGGCTAGCACTGCAAGTACTGCACAATTATTTGGCACTTGTAAAACTTTCAGTTAGTGCCCAACTTGAGAAGAACAGCTTTTTGAAGAATGAAGTCACATAAAATTAGCATTCAGACAGGGTTATATAGAGCACCGTATCAGAAAGCGGTCTCTGAAATTCAGAGAAAGGCAGTTAATAATTCAGCAAAATGATCCTCGGGAAGCCACATTTCCCCTTCTGTAAAGGCAACGTCATCATACAGAAATACCAATCCCAAAAATAGAAGTCTCACGGGGTACAATAAAATTGCAAAGAGCACTAATTTAACTGTGTGTGAAAGATAATTTAAATTCTCTTTCATCCACATTATAGTGGCCATAAGCTTGTCTGAAGATTGAGCCTTTTGAAAGTTACATTCATCTATTTTCAACTCTGACAAGCTGAAAGAAAACTCACATTCCTTAGTTCATATGGTACAACTACCAGGTGTCGAAACAATTTGCGGAAATGAATAATATCCATTTACTCAGTAGAGAAGTAGTAAAAAATGCTATCTGAGGATCTGCAAGAAGTAAAATGCAACTTTAAAGATACCATCATAACACTCAATCGTGTAAGCTAAATAACATCACGCTCACTAAAGATAAAGAATGTACACATCAGAAAACTGATGAGAACTCAAGTCTGCTTCAAACATCACAAATCTTCATCTCCAACAGTTTTAGAAAAATGCTACTGCCCAACTGCAACAAATGAAATAAGCATATAAGGAAAAAATTCACATCAGCTCTGAAGTCCCCTCTCTACAACGGTCCTCAGGAGTTTAAAATGTAAAATATAATACTGATAAAATGTTAACCCAGTCCTCAAACGGAGGTGTGGTGTAGCTGAGGTTAAAGATAAGATTCCACTTGAGACAGGCACCAGGAACAGAAAATTATATTCTAACCAATAAGCATGACATCAAAAGTCTTCTGATGAATAATTTCAGAAACAGTTTTCTTGGCTTTCTTTCTGAAGGTTTCTTTTGCAATTTTGAGAATCCCAAGATAACAACAATAAGGGAAAGTTGTTATACCAAGTCTGTTCTCTGCAAGTTGTGGATCATCTGATAAATCAGCTTTTCACCCCAATAGCAGCTTATTTTGTTACATTTATTCTTATACTGAGGAGAATTTACAGACATACTCAGTAACACTGATTTTTACTACATCATATGTAAAATATGTAGAGTAATATTTGGAATTAACAGAATTCTTTTCCACTTTAGAACTTGGTATTAGCAGGTTTTATGCTCTTTAGAGATGTACAAGGCTCTCTGTGTTACACTTCAATAGTGTTAAATTGTGGCTTTGACTGTCTTCCTTTGAATTGCCGATACCTAGCAGCGGCACCTCACCACTTCCACATGACAGGTAGATCTTTCCAAATAAAGCAGATTCATGACTGTTTTCTGTCCAATTTCACACCACAAGTCTTATAAATATGGTCCTGGACAGCACGTGTGAAAGCTTCTTCTTCACAGATTACTTTTACTGTTCAGATTTTTGCCCTACATAGGGGGGGGTTATATAAACTGCTAACATAAATACAGCTACTGGGAAAGAACATTTCAGTCACTCTGATCACCATCAGGCATCACACAAGAGTTTCACTGTGAAGTAATTATGAATAGCAAATAAACCATATTCCGGGTGCAAGTTCAAAACAACAAAATTAAAGAAAAAAACCACAACTACTGCCTTGCTAACTCTACTTACTATTCTCAAAAATACTGTATTTTACAAGCTACGCATCTTTCCTCACACTGACCCCAACAACGTCAGGCTTCTATCATCTCTAAAACCACCCTTTCTCTAAAACCACCCTCAATATACTGAACAAAGCACAGACCCCAAAAGCTCTGTCAAAGACTAAACATACATAAATGCAATCATCTGGGCATGCAAGACAGATGCTAGTACAAAATAGATACTGACAGGGACAGAAACAGAAGTGCTGTAAGGTGGTTTAAGTTTTCACTCGCTTCCTAGAGACTGTGGCTGGTGTGCATAGCAATCCTAATTGCTTTAACTAAATTCTGTACAGTAAAATTAAATTTGTTTTGCTTCAGCAACTTCCAAAGAGCAAAAATGACATTTTCTGGGCGCTGAGGTTTTGTGTTACATTTCAGTGGTGTTTAAAATTCTTTCAATGCTATAAGTATGATTAGACTTGATAGTTCCCTTTTAAAAATTCATTAAAGCTGCAAATTCTGAATGACTGCAAGGGAATTCAGTGCTCACCTCCAACTGAATTTCATTAGTTTTGGCACAGTTGAGAGTATAAAAGCTCAACTACACCTGTAATTATATTATAAACACAAGAAATATATTTAACATCAGGCACAGCACAAAGGATTTATCAGCTGAAAGCCATATACTATGACACAGTATATTAAACTATTCATTAAAAACAACCAGAAGAGGAATTCTAGGTTGCTGAAGTGAATTAAAAGTTAGATTAAAATCACATACAGGATGCTTTGTGATTATCTGAATTACTAACAAAATATGAACATAAAATTATGCCAGAGATCTCTACCATTTATTATTAAAGGCTCACATAATGATGGGTCTTCTGGCATTTTTACTTCATATTTCTAAGCAAGCAAAACTTAAGTCATAAAAATTGCAAAATAACAAAGTAAAACACTTTAGTAATTCCACAAATGGAAGCTCGGTATATAAAAAGAATTCCCAGCTTTCCCTGAATCATCTCCCAAGCATCGTGTGTTTCCTCAACAGTATTTCAGTGAACCTGCAAGGTTAAAAGCCAATTACATGAAGGAAAATACAACACAAAGGATGTTGCACAGCATAAAATTAATCACTACTTGATGAGAGTTAAAGACTGGAGTTCATGGTAGAAAATACTTCACAGATATCTCCTATGGAGCTTAACAGTACCTGAAATACCTGGTATAGACTGGAGTGGCCCAATGTTTTTCAAAAGCAAGTAGAAGTTACAAAACCTGTGGGATCTTGATACTATTTTTCTTAATTCAAAAAATTACATAGTAGAAAAAAAGACTTCTCTAACTTTGCAATGTATTCAAGACTGCGACTTCTGGTATGGTTTGTTTGGTTTTTTGTCTACAATATTTTATATGATTTCCTCTAATTAGATGTTTTAACAGAGTCTTGGTATTGGAAGAAAACTCTTCTTTAATATCCAGCTGGCTCTTATTTCTAATAATTTAAGACCAGGGTTCATTATAAAACCTGTCAAGCACAGTAACTCAGTTCAACATGTGTATTTCAAAAGGGCTTTCAGACATGCCAAGAGGTTTTAACATTCCATGCTCACTTAAATGTGCAAGATACGTGGATCAACAGCAAAAAGGGCTAAACCCTCAAAAGGAATTTTCATTGTTAGTGCTTTAAGTTACATTTGTGCAACAGGAATAACAGTGTTGAATCGCAACATGAAAGCACAGAGAAACTAATGAAACTGAAAATTCAGATGCTAAGGTTAGATTCCAGTTTTATACATTGTATAAACAAATTGCTCGACATGCAAACGTGAAATTGTAAGCACATTTTTGAATCACACTGATATCACATTTAAGAATTGTGGTCTATTTAAGACACATTTAATTTTATTAGGCTTGTTTATCTGTTGATGTAGTGGCAACAATTAGAGAAGTCACAGCTCAAGAACTAGTCAGTCTACACTATCAACTTCAAAAGGTACAGGGCTACTGCCTACAGAACAGGTACGAAAAGAGTGGTTTCCATGAAAAACATGGACCAATAAGAAAGTACATCATGTCAGTCAACAACCACACCACTCGGACCTCTATTCAGCAACTGCACCTTTGCAGTAAAATATATACAAGAAACCATTGCAATTTCTGTGTACAAACTATATGAAATTATGACACACAGAGAGTATATATCATAATTTCATTGTGTATTTGCACACAGCAAACAAGAGAGTGGATTTTAACCTGTTTTATTGCAGAAGCATAAATTGCTTTCTAAGGTACATCCAAAGATTGTTTTATATAAATATTTAGTGTAATACAACACCCTATTCTTGTTTCAGTCACTGTTGTAACTTTTAGTCACATCAGACTCCTAGATATATTTATAAAAAAGGCCATGTTTAATTTAATTACCCAGCATGATAGGCAGAGTTTGTATAAACAATTCTTGCTGCCTCAAAATTAAAAGCAGAAGTGCAAGATTTGTAATTCTTATCACTAATCAAAGTATTCATCTTCATTGACAAATGCCCAAAATAGCAGTGGGTCGCTCATCTGGCCCAAGGAGGTGATGTTTCCTCCCTGTCCAGCTCCTCCGGTTCCAGGGCTCCCTTGGGGAACAGCCGCAGCCCCGCATTTGCAGGATTTGCCATTTCCCCACCGGACAGGAGCGCTGCCGGTTCCCGCAGGGACAGCTTTGTCAGTGCCCACCGTGCTGGGGCCAAGAGCCACAGGACTTATATCACACACCAGCCATGCCAGGCCACCCCTTGGATTGCTCTGCTGCTTCTCCCCAGATTTTGAGACTGTGGCAGTCCGTCTTCCAGCCCTGTTAGAAACAGAGATGATCATTCAAATGCAGAGGTAAAAACACACTTTTTGTGAGTTCTGCCAAGCTTGGTCTGCAGATGGCTAAAACCTCTCAATAAGCAGCAGTAGCGATGCAAATAAAACCTCTGAAGTACAGCACTTCAACTATCCATTCTATTTACGTCAGTCATTAAAAAACACAGCACCTCAATGATTCAGGTGAGTGAAATCAGTTAAAGAGATATGTAGGACACACCACAGTAGATTACTTCTGATAATTATTTTAGCTCTAAAGAAATTAATGCCCCTTAGAATAAGCAGGACCTAAGCTTTGAGAAATTGAACAGGCTGATTTTTATAAAAGAAATAGCGCAGCAGTCAAATGAGGAGGAAGGAACACTTAAATCTTATGTAAATTCTTACCAGTCTCTCTCAAAAACACATCTTACATGCTCTTATTAGCAGCAACCTTCCTTGATTAGTATCTCAATAGTGAGCTCCTTTAATCAGTTAAAAGTGATAGCACAGGTCAAGCAGAAACACTGCACAAGAAGCTTTCTTGAGTCTTAACAAATCTGAGTTTCCACTGTTGTACAAATGCTTTTTTCTCAGTTAAACAAATAATTAAAATGCTTCTAAAGTTGACCAAGACTGAAAACAATTGTTGAAAACGCTAAGGATAAGCACCTTTTTCATATCACAGAATGACAGAGGTTGGAAGGGACCTCTGAAGATCATCTGGTCCACCCCCCCTGCCAAGGCAGAATCACCTAGGGCAGGTTGCACAGGAACACGTACAGTCAGGTTTTGAAGGTCTCCAGAGAAGGAGACTCCCCAACCTCCCTGGGCAGCCTGTTCCAGTGCTCCGTCACCCTCACAGTAAAGAAGTTTTTCCTCATGTTGAGGTGGAACTTCCTGTGCTGCAGTTTGTGCCCATTGCCCCTCGTCCTATCACTGGGTACTACTGAAAAGAGACTGGTTCCATCCTCCTGACAGCCACCCTTCAGATATTTATAGACGTTGACTGCTCGTTATTTCTTTTATAAAAATCAGTCTGTTCAATTTCTCAAAGCTTAGGTCCTGCTTATTCTAAGGGGCATTAATTTCTTTAGACCTAAAAGAGCTAAAATTTATTATCAGAAGTAATCTACTGTGGTGTGTCCTACATATCTCTTCAACTGATTTCACTCACCTGAATCACTGACATCTATATGCCACAACTCCCCCTGTTTTAAATATACACTACCACTTACACATCAGTATTGTTTAATTTCTACTTTTTTGACCAAATGAAATACACACATGAGGGTAATAAAATTTCAATTGTGGTGAATACAGATACACTGAGGAGAAGGAATGACAACAGAAACAAATCAGAGTGGGCTTCAAGAAGCTTATTGCTAAAAATCCCATCTAGATAGAAAAACCTAAGACTTTTGCCAAGGTAATTTAATCATAATTTTAAATTCAGTAATACAGTATCTAACTTTTGTCTATATTTTGCTATCTGTGTCATCAACAAAGCTCTGACATAGTTTAACACCTTTTGAACACTTGTAAGCCACTCCTAGTGCTAACAAGACCTAAATTCTACTTTTGGTGAAGAGCACAGCAGAGGGCAGTCTCTACACCAATTAATGAAAAACTGAAAAAAGAAATATGCTCAGTTTCAAAAAGCAGCCCACAGAAACAATCAACACTATAGTTCATTAAATGGTCTGACACCCACATTACCGCAAACCAGCACATAGATTTACCACCCTAGCATCCCACTATGGCTTAGATTAATAGGCTAGAACTATGCATACATTTGAATACCCAGCTCTAATCAAGTCTTTAGCACTGACAATCCCTGCTCGACAAGAAACATTTATTTTATACATAGAAATGAGTGGGTAACACAGATGTCTACGGGCTGCAATGAAAAGATGATAGAACAGTGAAAGGAAAAAAGAATTACCTTAATTTAGCAGTTATTCCAAATGTTTAGAAACCTTCAAGCATAACAAATGAAGAGTAAAGAAATTCCTAGAATTCCAGGGAATGTTAACAGATCTCACAAGACAGCCAGAAGCATGATAACGAGACAGTCATTTCTTATCACCTATTCACAGACAGTTAAGACTTCAGATTTCATTGTCTTAAAAGTAAACATGTCTGTCCTTGTTTTAAACAGTGGTCATATTCTCTTGTGAAATTAAAAATACTGCTGCTATTTTAGTTCTTTAATAAGATTCCCCCACCCCCTTCAATGGTATCCTTTTTGGCTTGGGCTCTTGCACTCCGGTCTCATTTTAATCCCTCTATTTTTCAGCATGCTATTTTTAATGTTAATGCTTCCCACTGCTTCACTATGTAAAACATAGTATTAATAGTAAATATTCATGAGTACTAATATATAAATGACACTTTCCCTTCACAGAGGTGATTGAACCAAAACTACACTAACCCCAAATTAAGTTGAAGATATCATGTTCCATAATTATCATCTCATCTGACATTTAAATTCATACAGAATGGCATTAGTTTAATCCCCCACATCAAGTTGTTCTTAAGCCATATATACAATATTCTGGGGAAAGAGAAATTTCTTCCTTACGCTATCTGATTCAACAGTCTTCAAAGAGGCTAGATATAGGGAGCAAGACTTTGTATGATTGAGCTACAGGCTTTGCAAGTTCAAAAAGCAAAGTCTCACAACATTACGTAACAAAGATACATGTGCTAGCCTCTTTTATGTGGCTGCCCTCATTGGGCTCTCTTTTCAACTCTTTTTTTGCAGTATTATCTGAATAAGTGGCAGCAAAGTGATTTTTTTCTTTATTGCTCATAATGATTTAACCTCATTAACTCCGTCACTCTTAGTCATACGTGGGGGGGGCGGGGGGAAGGGGATAAGGATCTTCTGACTTTTTTTTGACCACAAAAAATGAGTTGAGACTTCTGAAGATTGAAATTCTGAAATATAGAACATAAAACACAAAATTGCATGACTGATGATCTCTGCACTTCACAGAACTCACAGTCACTTATGTACCACAAACACAGAAAAAAACACATTTCACTTGAGCCCTTCTCTAGTTATTTGAGGTGGGTCCAGGAGGTGAACCCACCATCTATTTTAGATACCTAGGTCTCTGATGCAGTTTTTCATTCCTAAACTCACCTGAGATTGTGGTGACTGCTACACTGAGCAAATCGCTAAAAATCTGCTGTATAAATTTTAGAAGTTTCCTTCTGAAGGACTTTCACTTCACAGGCATAATTCCTTAAGGTTTTCTTGTTCTAATCAACATCACCTGTACTTGATTTTTTTCTTGGAGGACACTGTAAGCAAGGCTTACCAGCCAAGCAGTGTATGTCAGCTTTTTCTACAATACCCATTTCCGTATTACTACCATGCTGAGACATCCTGTTAGACAAAGATGACAGAAGCCCTTGCTGCTATAGGAGAAAGAAACCCTTCTCAACCAGGATAAATGCAATAGATAGCTATGGCAAATATATCCCCAAGAAATATCTGGTCACAGTTGCAGTTTGCGGAGAAGAATTATGGTCAAGTGAATTCATGTACATGAAATCGGCTGGAATGTTTCTCACCCCTGAGAAGTTGAAGACAAGTAGCAAAGTCAGAACTCAAAATTTTGCAGACTGAAATGACTGTTCAGAATTTGCAAAATGCTGTAGTTTCTTTATACTGTGTCAGTCACATTATTTAATATTTGCAGAACATTTCAGTAATTTCTTCAGGGAAATCATCACATAATTCATATGTTTGTGCACAGCTAACTCCCCAACTGCTAGCATAGAACAAAGCTGACTAGGCTTTCAAGTGTGCCCTACTTTTGGATCCTTCCAAACAAAGATCCCATAGTTCATGAATTTATGACAAGAACCAGGAACTGACTGTCAGCATGATTCCTTAGACTGTTAAGATGGTCTAGTTTGCTGCTCCCAAAGACTGCAGTCTCGTAACTCTCTCGACTGCTCCTTTACCCTCTCCACTTTTGGGTTGTACAGCCAATACCTTTTCTGACTGCTTTGAAGCTTGTCAAATCTCTGTGAGCCATCTTAATTCAACAAGGCTGTAGAATGTTACAAAATTATTTTTGCTTGTTTGTTTTTGGTCAAATTAGCACACTAAAACAGCTCACAGTAATCTGAAGGACTGGCACAAGAGGCAGGAGCAAGTGGTTTAGACCAGCGAGATACAGAGGTGAGGACAAAGACAAGCAGAAACTCCCACCACTAGCAGCAGAGGACCAACTCCAATGGAACCTCATCTCATGCAACCATATTATGTGAATTCATCCACTTCCCCTGCAAAAAAAAAAAAAAATCTCAGCAACAGCTGCTGATTTTGAAAGAGCTTTTCATCCTAAAAAACCCAAGCGAAAGCCATCAAAAAAACCCACCACAAAAGCAAACACACCACTACAACCACTTGCATCTCCTCCTGATGATGTAAACACGACAGTTAAAGAACCTATTGGTTTCTCCTAAAAGGCATAACCTGAGACACCGTAGGTGTAAAGGACTACAAAACTTGCATTGATCTTTGAGCATATTTCCTCCCAAACAAAAATGGTAAATTGAACACCTGTGTCTTGAGAGCATTATTAAAGGAAGCCCTACTGAATAGTCTGAACATCACTGCATATTCATTACTTGAAGATACTCAAGTAGTATTCTCAACCTATTATCTTTGTGTAAATAGTATAAACACACTAGATGAGAATCCACAACGCTCAAACAAAAGCTTCTTTTTTGACAGTGGACAGAAATAACAGAGATAAATCTTAATTCTCTGAGTGCTTGCAGCAGAAGGCATAAAATGGTACACCTACTGGTCAAACACTAATGGAAGTAAAAGTACTACTACCTCAGGCATACATATACCTATACAGTGGAATTCACATATGGGTAACCACTTGGAAATGGGTGAAAATTACAAGTCACCTTTATTTCAAACCTTCACAATATTTATCAGAGAGAGCTGTTAAACTTATGGGAACAGTGCCAATCATGACTGAAGAACTCATGCTGATTCCTTGGTCATACTACAAGGCAAGACTGCTGAAAAAACTTGTACCATCTAGGAACTTAAAACACAGGTCATGAGGAAAACGTGTAGAAAAATACTTTATGTAAAGTCTTACCAAAATTTCTCTATAGGATGTGAAAATCAAATGCTTTGTAAATAACCTACATTACCAGACTTCATAATAAAAATGCATGAGAAAGCTTCAAAAAGGCTATAAAGACATAACATTAGAGATCTCCTGTACCGTATAAAAACAGTCTCTCTCTCCCCTATTAAATGTAAGTGGACTCTTGGGCCTAATGTTAGCAATCAGTTACGCAAATTAAGACAAAACCCTGACAGGACCATACTCAATTCTGCAAATTGAATTCAAGAACATAAGCACTGTAACTCCTTCACAGTTCAACTCTTTTGCTAAATCAAAGAAAGTACATTCCGTTTCTGAAACCTGGTTAAAGTAGATGTTCTTTTTATTAAGAAAACATTAGAAAATTGTGATAAACTCACTAGAATGTAAGACTCTCTCCTATGTGAAGAGAGGCAAACTTATTTTGTATGTAGTGGTGCAATAATTTTGTCCAGAAAACCATGTCATCAATTGATCTGTTGAACTAAGATATTAAACAGTCAGGGAAAAACACTGGTAAACTAAGTGATGCAAGTCCCTTCACAGAACTCTCAAATCACGCTAAGGAACAAAAGATTCAACACCTAGGAAAGTGGAATTCAGCAGAAACCTCTCTTTGCCTAGGATCACAGAGTAAATCTTCTAGTGCAATGAACTTCCAACACAGCATCTAAACTTTAGGAAGTATTTACTCCCAATGCTTACAATAATCAAGCTGAAGATGGCTCTTCAAACAGGAGTGTTAAACACTTTGTTTAAAAACAACCTTCTCCTTCTTTGGTAGCATCTTTAAAGCCTTCTTCCCTCCCCTAATTTGAGAGTTGAAAGCTGAATGCTGAATTTTTGCTTCTTATAAAAAAAAAAAATTCTCAACCGTCTTGAATATTCTGTGCCAGTGAAAGGTATGTTAACCGATACTTTACACTTGCTTGTATTAATGTGTACAAAATTACTCTTTAAAAAACAAAACCACAACCTAGATTTCGCCCCATCATTAGAACTTTCTGAAGTGTCTGACAACTAAAACTAGTTCCATAAACTCGTATTATCTACTACTACCCACTACAGTAAAGAAAATTGTAACAGCAATAGAAAGTGGAAATCACAATACAGGAACAAGAGCCAGCAATCTCTACAAATTCAAAATCCACTAATTTGTCCCACTTTACCTTTCATGCGTATTTTTTAC
The DNA here is from genome assembly GCF_964289735.1 of Phaethon aethereus. Classification (NCBI taxonomy): domain Eukaryota; kingdom Metazoa; phylum Chordata; class Aves; order Phaethontiformes; family Phaethontidae; genus Phaethon; species Phaethon aethereus. The sequence continues at coordinate 38,125,120 of NC_138579.1, read as the reverse complement.
TGTTATAAAACCTGAAACAAATTTCTCAACAGAAAAGTAGAAAAGTAGTAAGATATTTGGACATTACTTCTACCTGATATGACTGTGCATAAAAACTAAGTTAAATCAAAATCTAATGGACGCTAGATAATGAAACTTCTCTACAAGAGACATGGTTTTCCTCCTGGTGTTGATGTCAGATCTCAGCAATTCAGATATTTCTTAATGGGAAAGAAGAAGAGAGAAAGAACACCTTCAACTGATGAATGCAGGATATCTTTTCATTTCACCACTCAGTGAAGTAAATTGTATAGTTATTATACAAAAAGGCACTGAATGTTAATAATACATTGAAAAAAGTTATTGAGCAACACTTAGAAGAATCACACACCCACCCCTTCAACAAACACCTAAAGATTAAGTTTGTACAAATTCTACATACCAGTGATGCAAACATGTTTATATGCATTGCACCAATATAGCTGATAAATCTCTTTAAAGGAAAGATCACAACACTTTATTGTCCCAATATTTAGAACTCAGTCATTAGGTACTTCTGAATCAGAAAGAACAAACTCAGTGGCCCAAAATAATCCCAATGACATAAAGTTTAAACAGTGTCATTTATACTTATATACATTATATATATTTATCTACATTTATACCACTTTAGGTAACAGTGTCTTCACTAATCATTGTTTAGTTTCATTCCAAAAGAACCATAGTGTTGACTCTTTTGTAATAAACTTACTAGAAGTTTGAGCTTCATAACACCACACTGATGCCATCCAACTGAAGATAAACTGCTATTAAATTCAAAACCCTAGAGCCAAATTTCCCATAATTAAGCTTACTTAAGAATGTAAGCTGCATATTTGGCAGTTCTACTTTGAGTTAAAGAAAAAAAGTCTTCAGTAAATTAGCCTTTAACAGGTTTTACTATACTAATTCTTTTAATATTCTTTTAATAAAAAGATTCATAACACTCTGGGCATAAGGTACTTCTTTCTTAAATTCATATTTACATAACTGCAAAATACGAACTTTTGAGTGGAAGTATTACTTTGTAAATCCTTCAGCAAAATGATGATCCCGGGTGCTGCCCTCTCATGCACAGACCACACAGAGGTTTTCCTCTAGAGGTGAAGACAGATCAGTAATTTAACACCAGATTCATGCAAAACACTGCATTGGTAACACTCAATGATACTGTGTTACAGTGATGAAGTTATCCCGAGCAAAATGGACTACTAAAATGTGCCGGAAATACTGTCATTCACCATCAATGATGCTGTCAGGAAAGCCTGAAATATTCTCAGAGCTTTTGCCCCAAAACTAGCAGCCTTGCCCTGCTGCAAAACCAGGTGTCAAGACTTCAATTGCTGCTCCACAGACCACCACGAGAAGTTGCGTACAGTATGAATGCTAGCAAGGATGGATCTTGTTTTCCCCTGAGAAAAGTTGGAGAAGGGAATAAAAAATGGAGGGAGGAAAAAGGAGAGTCTAGAACTAAACGATATGGAGAGAATCTCATAACTGGAAAAAACAGCATAATTTTTCATTCAAGTAATAATCAAAAGAATAGCAAAGTTGAATTACTCTAAACTCCCTGCTTGTACTAAAAGCAGAATCCAGTGTCAAAGTGCAAGGCTAAGATGACAGAACAGACAGCAAGCGCACTAACTGGATATGGGGCTCGGTGCCAGTATCAGCATTTCTATAAGCTGCTCCAGAAGTTGCCACTGTCTTTATACAAAGTTTTTCAGTTCAAAGAGGTCAGCCAAATAGTAACAGTAAAGAGTGAAAGCTGTGGTCCACTGGAAGACATAAACTCAGATTCCTCTGTAAGACAGGGGGATGGAAAGAAAGAGTATTTTCTCTGATTCACATATTAGAAATGTTATGAAAATTAAACTGAAAAGGTTACATATGTAGAAATTATGAAAGTCTAGTCTGGCACATCCACTTTGTAAGCAACAGGAAAAAGCAGCAAATTTTGCAGAGAAAACTGAGTATCACTGTGAAGCACCAGAGCCGCAACAGCAGTACAACACTCTCATATCTTCACTGGAGTCACCCTAAGAAACATTCAGGTTTACAGAAGGGGTTTCAGTTGAGGAACTTCATCCGGACTCTAACCATACCTATAAAAGAACAACAGGCTATTCAACAAAAGTTAGAGCAAAACACTGGTTTGCTTACAAAAATAAACAACTTAATAAAATCTTGAAGTAATGACTTTTAATGACTGTGCACAAAAGGATCCAAATAGCTGTGTAAACTGAAAAATACATACAAATACAGAGATATAATTCTAGTCAACCCATCACACAGCTATAGCAGCTAAATAGTATTGTTAGGGCAGTGCTGTTGGTTCCTTCCATTCCCCAGCTCAAGGGGAGGGGTGTCAGGATCTGAGATTATTTCAATTTTTTTTTCAACCAGTAATTTTTTTTTCACTACAGGACTCAGTGAGTGGGTGTAATCAAGAGGCCTGACATGACTGTGGTTCAATTAAAACCAGTTTTCTAGCACAATTTTCGAAGTAACACTCAGTATAATGGCTAAAACAAAATACATTTTAAATCTGCAATAAAAATAAATAAAAATAAATATAAAATTAAAAATATTTTAGTCCACATTCCCAGTGAGCAGTAAGAGACTGGGAAACTTTGCATAATGGCAAAGCCTGCAGATATGAGCTTAGAGGACAAGACAGACAAAAATAAAATCAAGTGCCACTGTAAATGTCCTGGGTCCAGCACAATTGGCAGTGGCCTGAAATTCATAAACCATGCTGAATTTAATTTCGGTCTGTGCTATGCCAAGCAGGCTCTCCAAATTCTTGACAACTTATTAGCTCAGATACCTGCATTTTAATCATGAGTAAAGAGAACAGGGCTCTGAGATAACAGATTGCTCCCTCCCTGCCACTCCAGCACATCCTGCAGTATGGCCCTGCAGGGTCCTGGCCAGGTGGCAGGCTACTGTCTGGGGACCAACCTTAAACTCGTTTACTCACTAGAACATGCAACTGTTGTTCCTACAGATACCATATAGTCTAATTATGAAGCCATTTAATACGGTCTTTCAGGAAAAGTTGAGTAGACTGAGAACACTATTAATACAGAATTTTAAATGAGAATTGACATGTCACATTCTAGGCCAGTAAAATCACTTTTGGAAATATTTTAGTTTTGTTATAGTAAGAAAGTTCAAAAAGTAACAGCAGATGCAGTTACAGTCCTGTATTTTCTATTTGTCAGATGTACAAAAGCAAGTCTTTGTGCGTTAGAGTCCATCTAAGCCTAGAAATCAAACGAGGGTGGCAGAGATATGATGCAGTGTTAGTTTTCTAAAAAGCCCACCAGGTTAGCCCAACTTCTAACCTAGCAGGTACATTGTGAACAGCACTGGTACCTTACTGGAAAGCAGCTCCTCTGATGATTGGACTAATGCCTCAGACAGAGGGTTTTTATTAGCAGCTCTGCACATTACTTTTCCACCACCTCTCTGAGCGCTTGTTACATGCACTCTGTGTGACGCTAGGAAAAAAGCCAAGGTTCCAAGACTGTGCTTTCTAATTTTGCAGAGTGAGAACATAGGTTCTTGCCCTAAGGAAGCATTTAATACCGAGATTTTTCAGTAGGGGAGAAAAAAAAAACAACAAAAAACCCCAGAGACTTTTCTTGAACAAGCCAAGAACACTACAGTGACTTTACCATTTTGTTTGGAACCTGAGCATATAAAACAACAGTCACTTTTTCAAATAATGTCAGAAAAACACTGACCTCCTGAACAAGAGGTGCAACATTGTTTACATGCCAATTACTCAGTGCAATCAACTAGCAAGTCTGGTCACTGGGTTTAATCTTTAGTGCCAAATCAACCAAGTTGTTTGTGAGGCAAATCAAAGCTGGTATATCTGATTCTCTGAGTCTTGACAGAGTTTCTAAATTTTATCATTACTTTTTACCATCAGCTACTTAGGAAACAGAAACAAGTTTTGGGACATTGACTGTCTATTGCCCATTATTTCTGTTTTATCTCTTCAAATTGAATTATTACACTGCAAATTAGGTCAGGTTGTACCTTAAATCCATTTGAAAATACTCAATGCAGCAGCCATTAGTGATTGTCAGTGGAAACAACAGGCTAATCACCCAGGAACCCTAATAGTTACAATAATGCATTCAATTTTCCAAGTCAAGTGTACAATCTTTGCTTTAAAACTGTAGAAATCTACAACTTTTGAAGTCAAAGCAACCATTTTATCCTTCTGACATCTCTGTCTACCAGAGATACACTGTCAAAAAAAAAAGTTTTATTCCACTCAATTTAAAGAAAGCATTTGAGATGAGTTGTAGCTCTCTGGACCCCAGAGACTGAAAATCATCTCAACAATGCAGGCATTTTGTTCCAGCACTACAAAGGCTACAATGCAATAACAAAATATATTTTTGCAAAGCAGAAATAACAGAGCAAAACTAGGAAGGTTTAGATATCCCACAGACGGTCAGACTTCATCCACCACTTCCCGGAGTTTTGGAATTTCAGCCAAAAGCTTCACATGCCCTTTCCCGACTGACCAGTTGGTTGGAAGATACTTACTTATCTGGGATGTATTTTCACCCTGAAGCCAGCTGACATTTTATATTAGAAAACTATTTAATCAGATTTCTCTAAAGAACATCCAACAGAATCAGCATTCATAATCTTTTTGTTCTTGATGAATTCTACATTTATGAAACGAGATAACTACTATTTCCAGATATTTAGTCAACATTCACAAATGAAAAATGGGGGGGGGGGGAAGAGGTTGGGAAGGGAATAAAAAAATCACCTAACAAATTAAGTACTGAAATCAGAATCTATTATTTCAGGTCAATAAAATTTATTACTATCTTCACGCTCCACTAACTCAAATCATTCTAAGTATGCACCTATATTCTTTCAAGACCAGTTCTGGAATTCTGAGTACAAACAAAGGGTATTTCTTAGAGAACTGGAAGTTTTAACAAGCTAAACCCATAAACATAGTTTTAATGCTTTCTTATTCCTTTAAACTTCAAGCACCCATTCAAATAGCTCCCATGCACAATATTTCAGTCTGATTAATAGGTCTTACAATTTTTTTTACCAATGCCTCTATTTTGCTTTTGGTTCTGCACACCCCGTGGCTGGGTATATTGAACTGATGCAGTGCATTTCTGGATGGTTCTACACTGCAAGTCTGGAAACCAAAACCAGTGCAAGTGTTACCTGCTAAATAAAAGTTTTCAGAAATATACCCGTAAGAATATACTAATGTAATGATATATGAATCCTTGATACCTGCAATGGTGTAATGGTAAGCAGTAATATACTTGAGTGTTTATGGGTTTCTTAAAGTACAAGTCAGAATTCAGACATGGAAGCTGTTGTAAAGAGATCATAAAATAAGGCAAATTATTTCTCCTTGTGTTATTTTTTTCAAAAATATTTTTTTCTTTTCACAAGAAAATAAGGCTGCATAAGAGGCTGAGCTGAAGGGACAGCAAGCTTAATTTAAAGATGTTGATAGACAAGCGCTAGCAAATCTAGTTGTAGCAGATTAAGTTACTATCCTCAGCTGTAGACTGTCAGAAGTCACTGATCCCAGAAGCAGAGCTGGCAGAAGGGAACATGTGCTGACACCTCAGCCACTTCAGTGCTAAGACTAGCATCTTCGTTTGGGTCAGATATTGCACTATGAGCTGATATGACCAAGGAACAAGCACTTCTGCTAATTCTGCAAATGATGAACTACAGCAGAGGAGCCAAGCAGGGAAAGGTAAAAAACTGAGATCACCAACTCTGGCAAGATTTGCCAGAGCTATAGAAGAAAATTAGATTTCAACTAAAGTAGCCAGAATCAGATGTGCCACTTGCCACAAATCCATCCAAGAATAAAAAACACACTCATCAAAAAGTGTCAGAAGTACAATGTGACTGTTAAACAATTAGTAATTAAGTTTAACAAGCACTGATTAGTCTTGCTATGTACCTTAAAGGCTGAATACTCAATTTCAAATTAGCTTTAAGAAATCAAGAACTGAGGTTTTGCATGGAATTTTAATTATCACATGAAGGCCCAACTACAGAAGTTAAGGAGCACTAAGACATGTAATACCAAAAGAACAACGTTAGATATCTTTCTGAGATTTGACAAGAGTGTGCACTTAAGAGGGAACAAAAACCAGCCTATATTTACTACCCAGCCACTTAGGTATGCAGCTGCATTAATTAAATATTTGTGTAGAAAAGATTTTAAAAATATTGACAGAAGAAACTGTATGAAGTTCTCACCAATAGAATAGAACTCAGAAACTGGCTTAGGGGATGAAATATATATAAATTCAAGTTTGCAACTTAAGTTGTTAAATCTAAAAAACATATGCAAATATTTAACACTTTACTACCACAGAAGTGGTATTTCAGATTTTATATAACCTATTAAGTAAAATTATTGACATTTGTACTGTGCAGTTATCACTCTAGTAATTTAAATTGGGATTAAATACGCACAACACTTTACTTCATATAAGGTTTATAAATTAAGAACCACCACTGATCAGCCATGGAAACCATACTCAAGGCTTCAAAATGAGTTTGTACATAATAAGCAGGCCCAACTGCTCATTTCTGCAGATTGTCCCCTCCCACCCACCTTTAACTGGGGTTTTTAGCTTCTAAGGTTAATTTGCTTTTCCAAACAACTACATAATGCAAATCACAACTTCAGCATCATGCAGATGCATTTACAAGAGGGCCCCACCCAGCTTTGCACACTGTCCACCGATCAAAACTGAGCCATCAACACAGAATCCCAAATGAGACTAAATGACATTTTTTTTAGAGGGGAGTTCACAGTTACTGTATTATTATATTGCTGTTATATTATTTTATTAATCCCTTGCTGAGATTTTCCAGCTCTTCTTTTTTAAAAACAAACCAAGCAACCTCCAAAAAACCAGCTTCTTACATGCTTGTAGCCCAGTGCAGCACAGTATCTGGTTGAGATAATCTATCACATTTTTATAGAAGAAAGTTCAGTGTAAAACATGGTTTCTGGCTGCTTAGGATAACAACATAGAAATGCCCTACTGAGTCAGACCCATAATCCATCAAACCTAGAACTCTGCATCTGATAGTGACAACCAGACATGCTGTTTGGGGATAACTTGTGCATCCAGAAGTTCAATTGTTAAGGGACATCATATGGTACATACCTGACTATTCAATTATGAACCATTAAATATATCTGTCAAAGGATCTGCTGCCTGGGAATCTGTATAACCCCTTTTTTGAACATGCTAATATTGGTTGCCTCCACAAACTCCTATGGCAATAAATGCCTGTAGTTCACCACCGAGTATGTGAAGTTCCAGCTGCTTTTACCCGTTTCAAACATACCATTTTAATCAACTGCATCCTCCATTTGTAAGATCCACAGCCTCCATGGCTTTCTTCCTAAAATTTCCATCACATCTCCTTCCAGCTGAAGAGTTCCAGTCTTTCTAGTCTGTTCTTGTAAGGCTCGATCTCTTGATTGTTTTCATTGCCCTTTTCTATTTTTTTTTTATTTTTTTTAGTTCTGCTATGTACTACCTTTAAATGCAGAGACCTGAATTGTACTCAATAGTGGAGACAGCAGGGTTTTTGCATAGCTGCAATATGATGTCTTCTGTCATCTTAATGCCTTTCCTTATACATTTGGCATTTTGTTGGCTCTCTGGCTACCACTCACACTACAGAAAGCATAGCAAACTGATACTATAGTTAAAAATAACTTTCTCAACAGTTCTACAGAAACTAGGAGTGTGGTCCAATTTTATTACACTTCACAGACATCTAATCATCCTACCACACACTTGCTAAAAATTATTTCTTGAGGTCCTGGCACTGAACTACTCTGCTTTGCATACTACTAGTCATCATTATGTCCCATAAAAAGCATTATTCCTGCTTCACTCTCATTACAGAAACATTTCCCACTGAAATACAAAGGCTATCTTTGAATATATCAAAGCTGTAATGAGAGGTAAGCAAACATCAGAAGATCTAACGCAGAAACAGGGCACTACTGTACAATGAAAGAAATGCTAAGTACAGGTACTGTTCTACAAGCCAATCAAATCTTAAAACACAAGGCAATAATATGATGGGAAAGACAAAACAGTAAGTCATAAGAATTAACAGAGTATAGGAGTGGTGTGATCCAACACACAGAACCTTTTTTCCTTTCCAATATTGTCCATCTTTCCTACTTAGAGAGGAGACTGAGAAAGACTTGCGTTTGAAGGTCTGCAGAAAGAAAGAATGCAAGAAAACAAGCAACAGAAAAGTTGTAAGTCGGCAAAAATGTAAGTCGTCCATACTAAACCAAGAAAGACCTAAGGAAAAACAATGTATCATGACTATTCAAAATTGATCATATGAGTACTCCCTATAGCAATAAGCTTATCTATGTCTTGTTTAGACCAGTATCAAAAAAGAAATAGTTTAACCTAAAAATTACTTCATACGCCATAAGCCAAAATAACTCTTAAGCGCTGCATCATCATATAAATACATGCAGAGTTCTCTTTTTCAGTCAAGAAGAAATAGCTCTTCATTGCACTTCATTTTGACCTCTCCTTACTTGAAAATTGGCAAAAGCTTAAAGAAAGTAATGACCTCCAAAATACATCAAAATAACCCATCTTGAATAGTTTTTTGCTTGTTCTATTACCTTAAAACCATCCTCAGGATTTTTTTTCTTTCAGAAGGAAGGACCAGTGACATTTACTTTTTGAATTCGTAGCTTTCCTTTGGATACACTTTCACTCCATCGTCTTTGTATCTCTTTTGATGAGACAATGAAAAAAGAAGAAATTAAGTAAGCTAAAAGGTAGAAAGGTGTCTACCTGACTGCACAATCCTCAGATTGCCAACTTCCTCCTCTTTCCACTAAAGCCAAGTAACTTGCCTCTTCAGAGTTCTAGCTAGCCCTCATCATATCGGCTTGAAGCAACATGCTTTGTCAGGAAGCGATTGATGACAATAGTTACAGAAGATCACAACACACACTACATGAATATTCTACAAACAGGCAAGAAAATAAATTGATAATTCAGTAGAAAAAGTCTACAAATCTAACAGGAACTTAGGCTCAAACAGATTTTTAATACAGTTTATACTCTTAAAAAAATAAAGACACGAAACAGACATTTCCACTGGTCAAAACCAAAACCAGTACTGCTGGGCTCATAAGTCATTTAGTCAGCCCAACACAACAATGCTGAGCTGATCAGCTTTTACCTCACTTTAAGACAGTGTGCTAATTCCTCCCAGTAATTAGGTTACTAATTTAGAACACATCTTGATTACTGGAAAAAAATGAAATGGTAAGAGCTTGCGTTATGTTGATTTTAGTTATTCTACAACAACCACCACCACCTTTAAGTACGTGTATCCAGTTCCATTTCAACTCACTTTCCTTTCTCCTGCATTCAAGAACTTCTAACACGGTTCAAAGAAATTGTAAATGACACTGCCCAGTGGCACTATGCAATTCCATCACCACTTGATCCTACAGAAACTGATTCTGCAGAAAGCACATGATGTCCACTAATGCTATATTCTCCCACTAACACAGGACTAAGTTTGTCTGCTGACAACATATGCCCTTTCAGACACTGGGAAGAAGAGGTCTGCTCTCTGAAAACAAGGATATACATACATAAGAAGTACCATCAATATAATACAAACCAATACAATTCAAACACTCATCTGTCTGAAATATCTGGATGCTTAACCCAAAAGCATGAGCTTTGCCTTCAGAGATGAGAGAACACTTAGAAAAATAGGACGTACCAGACAAATTAGCAACACTTTCTCTTAGTCAACACAAGGCATGCAGTAAATTTCTGTGGTGCACAATGCAGTTATCTGCAACACATTTTTACTACAAAAGCAACTTTAATTTTCTTAGCCAAGGTGCACTACGTTAACCCATGATTAATCTATCCCAAGTTTCATTAACAGTAACTGACAAGTCAATGGCAATTTGATAAAACAAGACAAAACAAGGGCGACCACAAGTTCTCAACTATGACACTGCATGATCTGCTATTAAGGTCAAGCTTTAGCTTTATGCACAGAGGTGCATAAAAAGGAAAAAGTTGTCATGGTATCTGCTGTGCTGAAGAATTTAACTCAGTTCCACAACCACCATGCAGAAAAACATGCTTCCTTCTTTAGATTCCCTCCTGTGCCATACTGAAGACCAGCTTCTAAATAAGTTGATCGATAGAGAAGGCGTTACTGAAGCATACTACCTTCATTGATCTGAACTGTGAAGATCATCCCAATTAAAGAATACTTGGGTTTACATTTGGATACACAGATAAGAGCTGACTGCTGATCTCTCAGCCACCCAAACCAAGATCAAGATTTGGCTCCAGAGAAACGGACAGGTGATGAGAAATATCAAAAGTGAAGTTATTTCTCTCAACAGTTTTTTTTTTTTTACCAAGGCATCATACCAGTTATATTTTACCTGCTTTCAGCCTCGAACAAGGTGAACTGTTTAAGCTTCGTTACTCTTTCGTATACACCTCATTAAACGTAAGTCACTCCTATGCCATCACACTACTAACAACAGCTCACACATATATCACCGGCAATCTTTGTAATATACTGCTGAAATGAGAAGTGACTCTTTCAGAGGCACTAGCATACGTTGCCCTTTGATCACACACGTTTGTACTCAGAACTCCACTCAACACTACTAGTACCTAAATGAATACTTCTTTTCCAGCCTCTCCTTCACAACTTTAAAAATACACACTTATCCTTGGAAACAGACTCGGAATGCATACAGCCACCTACCAGCGCCATTGCCAGGTCAAAGAGCAGCTGCTGAGGTTGCACCAGCATTTCCCAGTTATCAGAAGTTTTTAGTTTAGCTGAACTCAACTTCCGAGAGAGCTGGAAGACACCACTGAACGACTTCACACAATGAAAAGATGACAATTCACACTGACTCTTCATGTAACAGCTGATGTGCTTTAGATGCTAACATACTATTACCACACTTGAGTACTTCTAATACCTTTTGTAAAGGACCACTTAACTGTCCTATCACTTTTAATATATTCTTATCAGAAAACGTTGCTGGTTCTAAATTACTTCCCCCTGCCCCACCCTACCTGCCAAAAAATACAACATCTGAGAATCTTCTGAATCATCTGTTATAGCCAAATAACCAAGTATGTCCTTCCAACAGACTCCCTAGAAGAACCCCGATTCAAGTCAAGAATGAAACTTTGGTTTGGTTTCTATCTTTTTCTTTTTAAGAATTATCTTTTCACAGAATTTCTATCTATTATATATATAATCTATTCTTTAATTAGAACTTTGGGGGAGATGAGGAGTTTATTTTCTATGCTGATAAAGTATAGCGAATTCTGATACTAAAGTCTATGATTAACAACCATGAGCTGCACTGTCACATGTATCAACTGTCAATCCTTTTCTGTAATCCTAGGGAAGAAATTTAAACAATGAAAGACTAGAGGCAAAATCAAGTATTAAAAATGTTAACATGCAATCACATTAACTATTTCTTACTCATTATTAGAAGACAATTATAGCCAACCAGAACAGATACATGATGCAACAGGCAAATCACTTAAGGAAACACAAGGCACTGAGGTGATCTTTATATAACAGAATAATTATAGGTATGTTGAAACAATTACATGTTTGTATCTAATTATTTGGCATCTTATAAGAAAGCAGAATTAGATCCACAAGAGATTCTAAATGCCATGCTACCTATTAGACTCTACAACCCACAGACAAGCAACCAAGCCCCGCTCTACAATGAAAAGGGCACATCACAGATGCTGTTCAAATGTCTAATACTCAACGTGAGTAAGAATTGGCCAAGTCAGCCAAGAATAAAGAGAAAGATCAGAGATGTAAGTCTCCAGAATTTCACACCATGCTAGGAAAAAAAAAGTAAAAAAAAATCCCTTTTGTCTACTCTTTCAACACTTGGCCTGCAACAAGGAGATCTGGGTGTAAATCATCCATTTGCACTTGATCATGCTTCTTGCCAGACAGTCCCTGGGCTACATACCCCATTCACTCCCTTCCCAAGTGAATATTACTCCTCAAGAATGAAACTGGCTGGTGTCTGGAAGCACCTTACACCCAAACACCCAGTAGCCTGGCAGTTAAGGCATTCCCTTTGGGAACTGACAGACAGGGGTCTCAAGTTTCCCCAAAAAGCAGAGGGATTTGAACCCAAATCTCAACATACTGGTCAGGTACTCAAACCATTTACCTGTCTACAAAGAAATGCAACATCACATCCTTTTTCTGCCAAAAAAGCAGTATGCAAGATTAGGCCTTCACAGAACAGAAGCATTCCTTGTACAATTATGCATGGTATCTCTGTTTGCTTTTTAATTTAACTGATGCAAGCTTTGAGAGTTACAGCATCTCTTTTTATTCCCACACAGCTTTGTATTAGTATGCAATTAGACACCCTTGTAGTCTGAAACAAGTCTTTACCAACAGACATACACAATTTATCACCTCCGGTTAAAAAAAAACAACCAAAACAAAACAACACAAAAGTTACATTAAAATAGCCTGGTATATAAACTACTTACATAGTTATAATTTCCTCTTTTTGTTTAGAGTTCTGCTTCATACTGTAGTCTGAACTATAAAAACAATAAAAACTATATAAAACATTTTGTCATATAGCTATATTAGGAATGCAGAAAGAAGGATGAGTACATAAAACACTTCTTTTGTCAGAATTGCTGTATTGAAGAAACCTCCAAAGTAGATAATTATACTAGAAAAATAATTTTGCTAGCATACCTGATTTAAATGACAGTATAACTGTTTCCACCAAATGAGTTTTCTATCACAGACACACCGGGAAACCTTTTCAAATACACAAATGCCTCTCTTTGTCCGTTAATAAAAGGAAAACAATACAGCAGTATTTAATTAATATTCACAAAGTCTTGAGGTCTTTTGATGAATGACCAAAGCAGTAATTACTCTAATGTTCCAAGTACCGTAATGTCAAGCCTTTCTGCAACACTACCTGTCACATTAAGAAAGTACTTTAAAAAGAAAAGCGAGTTGCTAGAACATTTAAGAATTTTAAACATGACATACAAATACAAATACGAATCCAGCAGGCTCTTTGAAATCTTAAGCCTTCAGTGTTTAAAAGCCTAACACTAACAGGAATGCACTTAATCAAAAGTGCAAACTGAAAAAAAAAAAAAAAAAAGAGTCGTTGAAACTGGTAGTTACAACTGTTAGCATTTGATATTAAGATCCCGTCTTTGAGGAGACATCTAACAGAATTTGCATCTAAAAATGCTGCAGGATTTTTTTAAGCCTGCAACTTCAAACCATAGCAAGAGGTTTTAATTAAAAAGCAGCAAATGGAAGTGTTATGAAAATATAATTATTTACATGGGAAAAATGTATGGTCGCATATGAACTTCAGACTACATTAAGCTTTCTGTGCCCATAACCCTCAGTACAAATGCCTCTATACTGCACATTACATATTGCTCTGGTAATGAAAGATGCCTGACACCCGTCAATGGCCTGAGTAACTCCTGCAGATTCCTAAAGTGGCTAAATCAGTCTAGCAAAGAAAAAAAATTTTTTTTTTTACATTTCTCAGTAAGTTCACACCTTTTGAAAGGGAATTTAATAAAAACTAAGTAAAACTACCTAATTCTATACTGCAAAAATTACCATCCGCTGTTACTCCACACAGTGGAAGGATGTAAAATCTGAAAGAACTACTTCAAAAAGAGTTAAGTGATTGTGTATTAACTTTTCACTCTGTATTAATTTATTAGCAGTAATGTTAATTAAATTTAACATTCTAGTATGCTGCTTCGCTAGGTGCTACAATATAAATATTTTATGTTAAATGATCCACAATACTAACCATTAGATAAACTTTTAGCATGTGAAATACTGAAAAATTTTGGATCACAGCATGTTTGATAACAGTTCATAAGTGTATAAACCAGCCAGAGTCTAAAGTGTTACGACACTTAGATTTGTAGTAACAGGTCTAAGATGATTATAAGAAAAAAACCCAGATACACCATTTGTGAAAATTCGGGGACAGAGTAAAAATAAAAGATTGCAGCCTCAGATGCCTCATGAAAGACAGTTCAAAGATACCCTATTTTTAACAAATTCACAAAAAACAGCTCAATGCTCCAAAGAGGCAGACAGGTGTCTTTGAAGGGATATATGAAGCTGTGCACTGAAGCAACAGCCACTTAGAAAAAGACCACCACCAGTCCCATCTTAGAATTTCAACTGCAGTCATCAATACATCATCACTTAGACAGAATGCAAATATTTTGTTCTAGCAAGTGACCTATGGAGCTAGCTTATGCCCAAATAACTCCATTATAGAGACTTTAAGAATTGCCTTTTAAAAGAAAAAACCCTCATAGCACTAGCTGACATTTATCCCTTTAATATTCCTCGTTGTTTTTCAGGGATCTGTCCCAAGTGAGACACCCAAGATTGTTATTATTTTAGAGAGTTTTGTGTTTTTTAATGTCAATGCTTTTCAAAAAGGTCAGGTACAAGTTGATTAAATTTCCTTGTGCAGTCTGTCTTCCGAAGCTCGAAGTGTTCTTTGTTGCTTGCCTGTACAGTCTCTACCACAACACAGCCTCGGTCCCTCAGTTCGGAAAGCACCGCCACCGCAAGAATTTTATCGGTGTACACTTTCTGAAAACGAAGCTGTTCCGAGCCAGCATGTGTCTTAACTATTGCCGACTATAAAATACGCTGGAAGTCGCTCATATTCAACCTACTTGAACTTAACCCTGCAAAGCTTCATAAATCAGTACAAAGGGATCCCTTCACAGAACTGCCTGGAGACCAGAAGTGCAAAGCCTCAAGTTTCTTCCCTCATTAAAACACAACCACCACCCCCCTATAACCACGCAGAGACGCGCAAAAATGATTGCGGGAGGGTTTTCCGGGCCCAAGCGCCTGCCCGGGGCACCCCCGGGGGAGGGGAACCGCGGGCGCTGCTCTCCGGAGGCGGCTGCTCGCCCCCCCCCCCCGGGCTCCCAGCAGCGGCGCCGGCTCCAGGCGCCCCGCAGCGCAGAGGCACCTGTAGCCGCAGCGGCCAGGGCCGCCCCGCCCGGCCGGGCTCCGCGGAGGTCGGGGCACAGCCCGAGCCGTCGCCCTGCAGGGCGCGGGGACCGCCGCTGTCCCCCGAGAGCCGCCGAGCCTGGCTCGGCCCCGCCGGCCCGCTCGGCCCCGGCGCGGCCGGACCCCAGGCCTGCGCGGGCGCCGTGGCCGCGGGTGAGGCTCCCCGGAGAGCCGAGGCTGGTGGCTCCGCGGCGGGACCTGTTGCTCGCACGCCAGGCGCGGGAACGGGGGCTGCACTCACCGTCCTTCCTTCGCCGCCGCTGACACGCTCCGGCCCAGCCGCCGAATGGAAGTCGCTGTCGCCCGCACCCCGCGGCGTCTCCCCACCGCGCCCGCGGAGCCGCCCGGCCACAGCCCCCGCAGACCTGCGCAGCCGCCGCCGAGCCCGGCCCTGCCCCCTCGCCTGCTCCCAGCGCCGGCCGCCAGGCCCCGCCCCGCCTCGCCCGGCCCAGCCGCGCAGGCGCAGGGCCGCCCCCACAGCCGCCGCCGGGACCGCGCCGGCCGCCCGACTGGACGGGGGCGGGGCGGGGCGAGCTGAGCGCGCGCGCCCTCTGCCGGCCGGGCGGGGCGGGGCTGCCCCAACGGCCGCCGTCGTGGTGGCGGATGGCGGGCGGGGTCTCTCCTCAGCTCCCGTGGAGGGGCTGGGAAGGACACAGAAGAAGTGGCACTGTGCCCACGTCTCCGTCCTCCCGCAGTCATGTCCCTTCTCTCTACCACAGCTCTCTCTGTACCCTGCAGAGGCACCTCCACAGGACCCCCTGTGCCCTGAACAGAGCTGGCTTGCTTGGCTGGGCTGTGGCCTGCTCCTTCCTTCCCTCCCACCTCCAGCTGCCTCCTCCTGCCCACTCTTCTCATGACTGCTGAGGCTGGCGTGTGCCCTGGGCGCTCCATGCCACTGCAGCCCCTTTCTCCTCCAGCCTCCTCATCATCCCCTCATTCTCCTTGTACTGCTGCTGAAGCCGTAACCCACTTGAAAGCCCCACTGAAGCTGAGGCCTGTTGTGGGACAAAAAATGTTTGAAAAAAACTCTCATCTGAGTGCACACCTTCAGGAAAGCCATGGGAGGCTGAGGCACAGAAGAGGCCCAAAACACAGTGACAGGAAGAATGAAGGAAACAGAGCCTTTAAAGTAGTTTTACTAGGTTGTTTGTCTCCATGGCTGTGTTTTACAGGACCAGGGAAACGTAATCTTTGGCACTGCAGTTTAGTTAGACTTTGAGCTAAAAACTGCATTCCCACCCCTGGTTTTTCAGGCTAGCCTGCCTAGGTCGTTGCCTGAGGCATTAGAAGAAATGTTCCACTAACAAGACCACAAAAAAAGGCTTTCCTAGATCACTAAGTCCTAAAGACGTACCTACTTTAGTCCATCTCTCCTTGCTTCAGTTTAACCATTTATAAATCTCTGTCATTTAACTCTGTATCATTCTCCACAGTGAAATCCATATACAAACTTTCCACTTCCTATAATTTGACCTTATATCATGTTTTCTTTAGATCCTTTCTAAAAGATAGACACACAGTCAAATTTTATAAGTCACCAAACAAGATCCTGTGGTTTTCTTTCCTTACCATGCGAAAAGGCCAGATGACCTGACACTAATGTAGGTCCTGCCCAGCTACTTGCAGAGGAAACTCTGAAAGCGTTCTACCTTTTCACACTGTGGCTCAAACTCCCTCCAGTTGTCTTTTTGTTTGCTGTTTTCAAGGCAGCAATGCCTTGTAACAGCACTTAACCAGCTATTTCTGTTCTGACCATTAACAAGGGTCTTTGCATCAAGTGAGCAAAACTGCAGCACTGCAAGAAATATAAGTATTAGTGGACTGCAGAATTATTTACTTGGGAAATAAAAATGGAGGGGAAGCATGACACTGGTAATTCATGGCAGAGCAGCACCAAGTGTGGTTCTTTTCACCTTCATATAAAAATGGTGAAAGTTCACATGAATCTTTTTTTACAGGCTGCTTCGACAAAGGACCTGAGAATCAGAAAGGACTCTTTCAAAATATGACACTTACCTAGAAGAGATAATGGCTGCAAAAAGTAGCTAAGTTCTCCAGCTGGCTGTTCATTGTTGGCATCATCATCCAAACTGATCGCTAGTTTACTATCTTTTCTACATCCAAGGTTGGTATGATCAGACAACACCTCCCAAGAAATCCTGGTTACACTTTCCCTCAACTGATTGCCTTTCTTCCGCTCACAGAAAAACTCATTGCCTCCAGTTTGCACGTTGCCCTGTAGCCAGTTTTTAAACGAGGATAAGGTAGTTTTCTTCAATATATTGTGCAATTTGCCACAGAGCAGGCAAGGATTCACACCAGTTCTAGAGTTTCTGTTTCCCTCCTTTGCTCTCTTACATCTGTAGCCGAAGTTTTAATCTTTTGCCAGAAGGGGTTACCAGACCAGGTTAAGACTGAGCTTAGATATCTCTTGGATATATCTGCTTAAAGATCTGTTTGTTTCTTTGGTAACCAATCTCCTCCCTCTGGCTTTCACAAACACTAATATTAGCCCTTGCCCAGCTGGCAAATCCATTCATAAGGTGCTTGAATGAGGCGTGCTTGGCTAATTCTATCCAACATATTAAAATATTCTGTCAGGCCAAGAAGTTGTCATACCTGAAAACATTTCATAATAGAGCACAGGATCAGCAGCATTATTTGTAAAGACCCAGATAAGGTTTCTTTTCTAAACCGTTCTGTTAGCAATTTAAATGGGCAGATCTGATGGTTCATTTTGCCTTGCGGGTGCTGTCTCTTGATATGCAGAGAACACAAAAATTGCTGTGAGAAAATCACCATTTTGTCTTGAATTTAACCAAACAGGCAAATTAAAAAGAATAGATACAGAGAAAGAAGGTGAATGGAAGGATGAGAAAGGACAATGGAAAGATGACTGGGGAGATCAAAGCTTTTAGTTGTCTTTTTTTTTTTTCCTTAGCTGATTAATCTTTCATATGAGGATCTATTAACACAGCTCCTAAAGGAAATGATAAAATTAGCAAAGTACTATAAACCTTGCTGTTCCATCTCTTGGTCAAAGTTTTCACTTGTTATTTTTAAGCAGAAAGGAACATTAAACCATGCTTGCAGCTATAGAACCAATATATTTAGGCAATTTTATTATTGGAGAACCTTGTTTTTAAGGTTGATGCATTCATTCCACAGACAAATATTTCTTAACAAAGAAAATGTTCATCTTTGATTAATTGAATTTGACAAGAATTAGTGTCACTGTTTGCCAGCAAGGTGCTGATATAGCCATTGGTCAATCTAATCTAATCAATGGATAAGAGAAAAAAAATTCTGACTCAAGCTGAGGCATCCACCTGACATAGGACAGAATGTTTTCTTTGAAACTATTGCCCTCTGGAGGGGAAATGAAAAATCACAGAAAGATTAGGTAAAAATTTCCTTTTATGTCACTGTGTAACTGAATTTATGCTTTAAGTCCAGGAGTGGTTCTGCAGACTGATGTAAAAAGGAATGCTCTGCCAGGAGAGCCACAGTGGCCACAGTGCTTATGTCAGTGAAGGCTGGAGGAGAACTAATCCCCATCTGTCTGCCCCATTACTCTCCTCCCCTTTATCTCTAAACTCTTTATCTCTAAACTCACTGAACATCCATTCTACAACAGATGTACTTTCTCTTCCAACTTCATCTTGGATTCCTTCCAAGCTGGTGTCATCCCCCTTTATTTTCCAAAATATATTTTTATGCAATCTCTAAGGAATTCTTGCCTGTCTGATGTCAGTCTGTATTCTGTCCTCTTCCTTGACCTTTCTGCTGTTTTTTGTGGTGGCTTTTTTCTGGGTTTTTTTTTTCAGTGGGGAGCTTTTTTATTATCTTGATTACCTGTTCCTTCTTGATCTTTTATTCTTGCAAGGTTTTGAGAAATTGTGTTCTCTTCTTTTTATCTCTCTACTATCATGTCTGGCATCTATTTAAATTGACTCCTTTTCTCCTGTCTCTGAGAACTTCACAGGGATTTTTCCCTTGGCCTTTATATATTGATAGCTTATATCTTGGATAATCACATTTAAATGTCACCTTTAACTGAATATGAATGAAAGCAAGCTCCTTCCTGCTCAGCCTTTGCCTGTATATTCTCCCTGTGTTGCAGGGGAAATGACAATATCTCACAGTGGTCTTTCCAGTTTGATTTATAGCAATCTGATATCTCCTGACTACAAATCTGGTGATTGTTTTAACCCAAGGTAGGACACATGCAGCAGCCATCTGAAAGAATGTGACAGCAGCACTAGTCCACCTGCAAGGCTAGCTGTGTTCAACATCTAGTGCTTCAAAGAAGAGTGCAAAATACAAAAGTCCAGAAGTTAAAATGTGCATTAAGCAAGAATAAAAAAAATCTCTTGGCTTTCACAACCCTGCAACAGAAACCCTGAATTTTTAAATCAATACAGCAATCCAATTTAATTTCAGCGTTCCTTCAACTACAACAACAAATGCCAAGGATTCAAATATGGTTATGTTTTTCTCCTTGACAGAATCTAGAATTATTCCTTACTTTCTATCCAATAACTACATTTTGCATTCATGTTCATGTGGGTGGCTGAAACATTTTCCTCTCTGGCTTCTAGTGTCCTGTGCCACTCCTTAATCCTTCAGATCCAAAATTGTACATCTCCAAGTAAGGTCACAGTGTTTACAATAGGGTCATAAACCCAACAGAAGTTTAACTGTAGAAGAAGGTTAATCTCCAGATGAGAAATCTCAAGTCTGGGAGTACTACTCATCTTTCAATGAAGGGACTTAAGCCCAGAAATAGGAATCATTCCCAGAAGATTGGTACTCCAAAGTAAATCTGGAAGTGAGGTTGTTAGTGTAACCGTTTGGGGCACTATTTTTAGTCCAGAAAAATAATGGTTGATAAAAATCATCTTTCTTGCCACTGTTTTCCCTTCCCCTATTAAGTTATACTCAAATTAGTGATTACCTTATCTGGCTCTTTATATCTGTTTGTGGCTTCTTCCTTGAGTAGTTTTGCCTTATTTTTGTATGTTACTCTCTTTATGATCGTATACCTGTTTGTCTTTTTGATATTGTTTCTGTCATCTCCTTCCTCTGCACAACTCTCCATTTTTGGTTTGATCCTGAATAAATCTATAAAGTACTTATCTAAGTCTTTCTGGAAAACAAATTCCTGCTTTGCTATTTATAATAAGTATTAATTTGTATCAAAATCCACTCTGTTCTCCCCTGAGTTGCCATTTACAGGCTGGATGTATCCTAAGGCCCAAAGTCAAGAGAGGATTTTATTTGTATTTTAGTGCTAACCTGCCTTAGTGTCAAGTTGCACATAGTTTTTACTGGGTTTTCATTTGTTTTAATTACTTGGTTTTAATTTGTTTTAATTACTTGTTTTTAATTTGTGAATAGAGGGCAAAAGCCACTTTTCATTCTACTCTTCTTACTCTGTGGAGCTTCTCTTCTTATACTCATAAACGTGCATAAGTGTATTTGTAAAGAAATAAAAACCTATGAGATGACTCACAGATCTGTGAGAAAATAGGGGAAAAACCAAAAAAAGAACCAACAAAGGTTTCAACAGTTGATACCACCTAAGGAAAATACTTAGATGGTAAATCCTAATGAAATAAGACATTTGTGGTTTTTAGATTCTTCCCACGTATGATCGTCTTTCTTGAAAGGCAATTACTTAGTACTGGTAATTATGTTAATGATGACACCCTCCTATCTGATAATGCTACAATGTAAAGGTTAAGCTTTATATATTTATCAGTCAAAAGTATGACACTACAGTTTATCGATCACATATTCCATAAACCAGAAATGCAGTAAATCTTCCTCTTGAAAGCAAATTAGATGTACAGTAAGACAGCTGTAAGATACTGTAGGACATGACATACATAAACAACATAACTCTTCTTCTTGTTCCCTTTTTCTAAATCTTCACTGAAATAATCTTGCACACTATGCTTTATTTACTGGTCTTGTTTGGTGTAGGTTTGCAGCTGGTGCATCCCTGTTATACTTTAATTACTGCCACAAAAACTTTTGTGGCCAGTACTGTACCGGTATCCACATGGGTGTCTGAATGTGCCATGAGGCAGAATCACTTTCAAAATTATTCTTCTTAAAACATTCATTTTAATATTCTCCTAGGTTTTGAGCTTAGTTTCATCAGATTATAAAAAACATCTGGGGCAG
This sequence comes from Phaethon aethereus, assembly GCF_964289735.1. NCBI lineage: Eukaryota > Metazoa > Chordata > Aves > Phaethontiformes > Phaethontidae > Phaethon > Phaethon aethereus. Next base: position 38,103,706 of record NC_138579.1, on the reverse strand, counting down.
TTAACTGCCAGCCAGCACATCTGTTGTTCCCCAGCATTTAAAGCAATGCTAAAATCTATTTCATTTGAATCCATAACTGGTAAGTTTTACTGGAAATATTCTGAAACTAAAGTTAAAAGAGACTTTTTTTTCATTGAGAAACATGCTCAGAAAAACCCTTTACACATCATTTCATCATATGTGGCATGGCGCAGAGGAAATTCAGGTGTGACATCCAGTCCTTCTGTAGAAGTCCATGCTGATCCCAACATAATGTCTTCATTACAGACATAAGATGCCAATAGATTTCCATTGCCACCTCTTGAGCAACAGTCATATTTCAGATAGTTGCTTGATTGATGAAAATGAATTATAAAGGATAGCACCAAAATATGCTTGTTGTATGTTGCCATAACCAAAGCAGGTATACTTAATTACCTTTCCCAAGAAAGCAACAGCGGCTACACAATAATTTTTAAGGAAGAAAAAAAGTGTTCTGATACTAACAGAATAATCATTTCCATATAGCTATGTGGAGCTATACGGATGGCCTTCATTATCCTTGGATAAGTCTATAAGCTGTAGTGCCAATTCTATACCGTTTTCATGAATCTGCATCTTAACAGGAAGTTGCAAAAACTGTTTTGGAATATATTGCATGAATAGCACTCTATTTTGCAGTATTTCCCCAAAAGCAGTGTCAAACACATTATGCTTGGTCGCTCTACTGCTTGCAGGATTTTCAATGACTGTCATTCTCCCAGCAGTAATTTTTTCTTTCAGAGTTGCTGATAGACTGTATTGGCTCATTGAGCCAACACTGCATACCAGTCTACTGAATCAGCTCAGTATAAGGCTGTTTTGGTATGTAACCCAGCAAGCATCCACGCTGAGTTATTTTTCTTTGCTCCAGGCACAGCACTTAAGAGGTATTTTTTACTGCATTTGCAATGCGGGCAATTCAGCCTTCTTCCCAGTGTTGTAGTCTGGGGAACACAATACTCTGAAGTTGCTTATTCTTTGCAGCACTGACTGAGAGCATTTTAGATTGGATTCCAGTAAACTGAGGCTGAATAGTTGTTCCATTTGCATGGTGCAGCAGTCCTTTGTCACACCGTGTCTCTTCAAGGTCTGTCAGCGTGGCCACAGGTTAGGGTACTATATGTGTAAGAGTGACTATTTCTGGCAGCAAAATGTGTTGTCTCAGACTGATCCTGGTTTCTGCAGGACTGACGTGTTCAGTCAGTGCAGACAGACACAATGCTCAAGAGTTGTAATTATTCTAGGATCACATTGCCACATTAATGACTTCAGAACAACGGTCATGAGCTTTAGTGGGCATCTTGTCCCACATATTGCAGCATAAAGTAAGTTTTGTTGGATGTGTTTTGTTAATTCTTCCATCCTGGCTCATCAGGCTGTCTTCTGTTATGACAAGTGCGTGTAATTGGGCCAAATATATTTACTTCACAACAATTCAGCTCTGAGAATTCAAGATGAGAACACAGTTATGTGGGTTCTCATCTGAAAGTCACTCTTCTCAAAATGCTTGGACATCTGGTCCCTTTGTTTTGATGGATTTTAATTTGTTCTTTAGGACTAGGTTATCTGTGGTGGCCTTATGTGTTGGCAGGTTGTTTGGGTGCAAACTAAATTTCTCTTTATCATCACACGCAGTGTGCAGTGCTTCTCCAGACATGGTATTTAGCTTATGAGGGAGGTATTACTAACTGAATCTTTAATTTATTGCATTCCGTTCTATGTTACCTAGTATATGCAGCATATCTTGATATGAAATCAGTCTAACCATATGAAATAGTTATTACCACTGTACTAGCAAACTGATTGTTTCTGATTAATGCAAACAGCTTTTGAATGCAGTATACTTTATTTAAGTATGTGTATCCTCAATTTTCCAGCATTCTACAATTTTAACTTCATTTTCTTCACTTCTAGTGTATAAGTTTAGTGTGAAGTCACTGATGATAAGCACCTGCAGCCAGTCTATCTGCAGATGATAGTGAAGTTACCACTACTGATCCTTATTTTTGCAGTATTTTACGTTTGTTCTTGTAGTGGACAACAGCACTACATAAATCATATCATTTACCGTTCCTTGAGCAGAAAATACGCTGTACAACCATTTTTCAGGGACCGCCTAAAAGTTTCTTCCTTGTCAGTAATTGCTACTTTGCTCTTTTGATAAACAGAATCCAGAATTTTTTTTTTCACCATGGAAAATAACATTGGAATTTCCAGTTACATTGAATGATATTTCACTCTTGTTCATATTTTGGGTCATATCTAGAAATAGAATACGCCACCACTTGTTTCATAAGGCATCCTAGGCTGGAATCTGATTATACATGGGCTGCCCTCAAAGAGTATTCAGTTAATTTATATTCTCAAGGAACATTAGATTGGCATTTGCCTCCTCAGAAGTTGGGAATTATGTATGTATGTCCTCTGTGCTCATTTGGAGCAAAGCATACTGAGTCTTCTATCTCCCAAGCTTAGCTATGCTTGTGCAGAACAGATGCTTCAAAACTTCAGTAAAATACTGCACATGCTGTAAACCACATGGAAACGTCCCAGTGACAGGTAGCATGAGCAGCAGCAGATAATTAGTTTGCTGAATGTGAAATGCTTTGTAGGGCAGCAAGTATGTTCTGTCAAAAATGCTGCTCAGTATTCCAGTAGGATAGCCATGTTTACGGTGTCTAAACAATAATAACAGTGACAACAATACCAATTCCTTATATAATGGTTCTTATTAGTACATTGCGTGGTGATTTTCAAAAGAGGTCTGGCTATGCTCGTTCTACAAATGAAGAAGCTGAGGAACAAAAAAGGAAAAATGACTTCCCCATGTTCATCTAGAAAGTTCACTGGCAGAAATAAAACCTGTGTTTGTGAGTATGATTTTGTGCCCACTACGTGATACTGCTCTCTATCACCTGTTCCCCTGCAATGTTCTCTGAAAGTTGCTTGCATGAGAAGCTTTCCTGACTCTATACAAAAGTGTAAGCCATAGTCAGGCATTATAAAGTTAATTCAAGTGTCTATTTCTTTGCCTTCTGTTGCAAACTACCAGTCTTCTCCCTGAAAAATGGTATCAGTCATGAAAAATGTAGATTCCAGTGCCAAGGATCAAAATTTATTTGTTGTTGCTTGCTGTGAACTAATACAGAGGAGTACAGAGCTTGTATTTCAGTAGTAGCTAAATGTACAATAGTAAGAGGTTATGAACAGAATTGAAGTCTGCAGGGGAATTTTGTTCTTCTGTCTATACATCTTTTCCTTGTTCCAACTGCATCTGATGTCCAGGATGCTTTGTTTTATTTTCTTTTATTCCTTCTTACTGACTAATCACCTGCGATATTACTTGAAGCAGCCTACTTGACTTACTGCCACTCTTTTGTTTTCCTGAAAAGAAACATGATGAGCATGAGGAAATCAGCGCAGGAAAGCAGAGAATGGAAAGCAGCACAAGGAATCAAAAGAGAGAAAAGGACAGAGAAGATAAACATACACCAAGGAACCACAAAGGAAGAAAGATCCACCAGAGGGAATTGATTTGCCTTTGTGGGGAGTTTACTAATAAAGAGTTTACTAGAATTTGTGTTCTGTATTCCAAACTGGCCTTTTCCCAGTCTCTCCCATGCTGTTCTCCTTCAGCTACTCCTACAAGCTGTCTCACCTACTCCCCTCACAGCAGAAATAGTCTTTAGTCCTTGCAGAACACCTGAGAGGCGTGAAAAGCCCGTGCCTAGCTGGTATCAGTTGACATAGTATTGTCATACTTCTCAGCTGCCTGGGGGTATGTGAAGATCATTTCCATTCTCCACCAAAAGCTGATTAGCAGGTTGAGGAGACAACAGAGTCTTCAGATTTAAGTAAGCCCAGGAAAGAACACACCCTGCCTTTGGCTCGATATGGCAAATTTGAAAACTGATAGTAGAATGCAGACTGGGAGAAACATGATCAGAAAATGAAGGAAAAGGGGGGAGGCACGATTGCACAGGAGGAGGAATAGCTCTTTGGAGGAAGGTACTGTTTAAAAAGAGGAAGAGGCACAGAGTAGAGTTGAAAGAACATGGAAGGAGAAAGAATAATGTAGAGCTAGAAAAAAGGAAAAGGAAAGCTGATCAGAGGGAAAGCTGAAAAGCTGGGAGCAACTGGGAAAAAGGAGCAATTAGACACAGGGAAAGAAGCGAAGATGGAAAAAAAAAGGGAAATACAATCAGCTACTTTTTTCTTCCCTATAGAAAATACACTGCAAATATATTACTACAAAATTAATATCTCAAAGTAATTGTTTATATAGAATAGAAAATGGAGACAGAACTCTAGAAGGGAAGTGACTGCAATAAACAGGCAGGTCCCTATGTCCCCTTTCCTTAATGCAATGAATCCAAATGTTGGATTTGTTAAGACAGTTTTTTGTTTTGTGTGGTTTTTTTTTTTTCTGAATGATATTATGGTTTTATGTGTGCAATAGGAAAATATATCAAGCGTTTCTGTTCTGATTGCTTCACTACTCTATTATTACAGTTTTCACAATAAAATCACAAGAAATACAATATTGTAGCACTGAGTTCCAATAAAATATAATTTAGGTGTTTTAGCACTATATGTCACAGACTACTTTAAAATGCTGGAAATTAATTTGAAATGAGAGTATAATTATCTAGTACTTTGCACAAATCTGTTACTGCTGATTAAATAATATGTCATTATTTGTCTCCATTTAATGTGGAGTGCTGAAATAAATTCTTGAGCATGTGCTAATTTATATCTCCTCATAGCCCATTGTTGCCTGTCAGTACCCCCATTTCTAAATAAATGGCTGTTAAGAGAGGAAGAGAGTGAAAAAGAACATAACAATGAGATATTAAAAATGATTCATGAACCAAAGTGTATGTAGAGAGAGATGCAACAAGATTTTCAGACAGACATGTATTAGTGGATGGAGAGATGCGTGCACATAAAAAAATTGAGAAAAGCAGTTAAATGAAAGCATGTCGTAAACCAAAATACTTTTCCTTCCACATCATGTAGATCACTAAGATCACCAACTGGCAATTAGGACAATGAATTGCATGCAGCACACCGGCCTGCTACAAAGAGGACAACACAGTAGCATCATGTTCACAAAAAATGGGGTTGGTTGATTGAACAAGGACTCATTCAAACTTTTGTGACTTAGCTAAATGGAGAAGTATGCAGAGGAAGACCATGAAAGCTTCTGTTAAAGAGACTGATTCACTCACATGCAGAATGATCACGTGTTTAGACATAAAGTAAGGGGCATAAATAAGCTAAGTGGCTCCAGGTTTTGTCATTCCTTGGCAGGCATAGATAAACAGTGTTTAATCACTGACAAAAAATGGAGAAGTATAAACAAGGGGAACTGTGACCATTAATAAAGGCTGTCTTTCAGGTGCCTCCTTGTTCCAGCTGGATATTCTGTAGAGGTTTGTGCATGTTGAAAGGACGCTAATACTAATCTCAGTATGACGTTGTGGAGAGTGCTCCAAAAAGTGTCCACATTCTGCTTGAAACGTGAGTCTGTACCTCATGCTTGAGGACGCTGCAGACACACAATCTGCAGGTAAACTCATGCTCAGATGGGTTTTTGGGAAGCCTTACAGCACACTGGTAGAGGAGGTATGGGTCAACATTATCTCTTTGAATCGTCCCAGGCATGCAGCTTTCTGACCCTTTCCACCATTCTGTCTGATTTGCAGTGAAGTTGCAATGGTTGTCATCAGCCAAACAAATCAAACATCAAGGCCTTTCTAGAAGAAACCTGGCACTCAACCCGGAAAGGTGAGATGTGTTCGCAGGAGGGGATGAGCACAGGAGACCATCTAATCACATGGCCATACAAGTGCGGATCTATTGGCAATGTGGACAAAGGAATATTTATTCTAAAGAACTCCCAGTTCATGAAGTTTCAGCTTCTCTCATCTGTTATTGAAGTAGGAATAGCAATGGGGAAGTGAGTAAATATCAGAAAAACTGTCATACCTGAAGTCTGTAATTTTTTTCCACTTTTCTGCTTTGTTGTATCTGTCCTAAAAAAAAAAAAAGTCATTAAAATAACATTATGCCATTGCCAACAAACTCAGGAAAAAGTCTTACCCTAGTAATATTATTATGCACCAGGATCAGGTACTATTTTAATTTCTTTCTGTCTGCAGTAGAAACATGTATTGCTAAATGATGTAGCAGGCCTTATTTTGAAGTGTAAGGCACACTAACACATAGAGATATTTGAATGTTATAGACTGCACTTATATATGACACATCTGAACACATCACTTAGTGCCTAGACATAGCTTGAGAAGTGATGATGTTGAAGTCTTGTTCTTTGTTGTTATGCAGATGCTCATGTAAGTGACAGAGTTTTAATGTCCTTCTGCCATCTAACTTTTGCTTGCCTAGTTTGTGCAACACCACCGACAAAAAATCTGCTCTTTTTCTGCACAAGCCATGATGGATACGGCAGTGAAGGAGATACAGAAAAGACAGATTTCTGGTGCCAGGACGTGTTGCTGATTTTGGGCAGAAAGGAAGGACTGAGTGTGCCCCATGCTGTACGATTCCCTCATATACTGGGTGTCTCTCAAAGCTGCTTGTATGCAGATCCTTCAGCATTTGAGGAGACCACTAGCACTTAAGTCACTGAACAGTCATGCACTTTTGCTTGATTGCCCATCCTTGTGAACCGAGGGGGTGGGAGAGTGGGCAGGAGGAATGGTCTTTCAAAAGCCCCTGAACATCTGAGGAACCAAAGTCTGGATACTTGGAAACCACACACTGTATTCTTCAGCTTCCTAATCCACTCAAGCATTAGGAAAATCACAGTAACCCTGAGAAGGTGTTGCAATAATACATTTTCTGAAGACAAAAATACGACACATTTTACTTTTCAAAGTCAGCAGCAGAAACGAAGTATATCAGATTTGTTTTCCAAACATACCTACCTAGTTTTCCTCTTTTCTGTGCTTTTGCTCTTCTTTGCATCCAGAGGACCTATGTTCTTTGACTGTGTGGTGGTTTCTTGCCTGGTTGGTTTCAGGGAGCTGTGGAAGTCTTCCCCTTTCTTTCCACTCTCTTCTGTGGGACTCACTGTACCTGAGAGGGGAACTTGATTGGAGGAGGCTCGATTAGTAACTTCTTCTTCCTCCGTTTTGGGATTAGGCACATATTGTGGGTTGTCCCTCTTGAAGGAAAAAGGAAAGATTAACATTTACAGTAGCAAAAGACATAAAAAAGAGCTGTGCTCAGAGCTGATCAGCACAACTGGAACCTTGTGATAAGATAAACACCGAACACTGAGTAGTATGCTATTTATTGATTCACAAAAGTTTGAGGGCTATGGTACACCTAGCATCCTCACTCCCATTGCCCTGAAATTCTGTAGGGAGCTTATAACAAGCCAGCTATTTTGATAAACAGAACTTTAGCTCCTTCAAAGCACACAAAAACTTTGACTTGAGGGATAGTAGAGAGTATTGGCACAAGTGATACTTTCTGATTAGTTAGCTTGAACTTTCGATATCTATTTGTTGAAGACTCACATTTTCTGATGGGTTTTTTGGGCTGGGAGCTTTCTTGTGACACGTGCCAGGCTCCTTGCACTTTACATTGACTTCAGTTTTGCTGGTATTCTCTGGAGGTTTCAGGAGGGAGATGAGCTGCAGCCACAGGTAGAATAGGTGTTGTTGCTGGTCTGGCGGGGCACAGAGCTCTAGATAATAGGAACGGCCATTTACTAATTTTAACATGAGGTGATGCTTATCTGTGCTGTGGACAGAGAGTTCCACAAACTTCAAGGGGAAGAACCTATAAAAAAAGGGGAAAGTCATCATTAAGCACAACTCCTCTCAAAGAAGATATTGTGTCTGTCAGACCTACAGATAGAATAAGACTAAAAGTGAGAAACTGGAATAGGAAGAAGCTGCCAAGTGGACTTGGACACTCTTATTCTGAGCGCCTCTAGCCGATTGTGGAAGAAATGCTGGGCAGCAGTAAACAGAATGGAGGCAAAGGAAGTTGGCTTCTTTACGATGTCTTTATTCCCCTGCCTTATTCCCTGACAATCCTGTACCCGCAATCTTCCTACCAGCTTTCAGCTTATCATATATTTAGAAAAAGGTTTATTAAATATTTGCAGTCATCATCTGTCTATACGCATGTGGGTAGCGTTGGCCTGAAATGATGACTGGAGCGGAGTCTAAAGGTGTGTACTTAAGTACACCTAACTTTATTGAGCTAGTGGTGGGACAAAGAGTCACTGCAAATATGAGGTCTGTTAATAAAGCGACCCTTAAAAGAAAGAAAACACTCTATGGAAATGGGAAATACATTCATATTTCTTATTTACTCTTCAAAGAAATATTTAAGCCTTCTCAGTGCTAACTCACCTGGTAAGTACTAGCTGTTCCATGTGGGATGGCTGCTCTGAGAGTTTCCAAAAGTTTGTTGCACTTTCCTGTGGGGACACGGGCACCTCGCGCGCTACCAGCATCGCATTGGGCATTGGTGAACTGGGATTGGCAGCACAGATGCCGATGGTCACGCAGCTGGGTTGGTTATCAACAGAAATTGGTTCCCCTCTTCGATTAACCTGAACAAAAAAAGAAGCCCCATCAACACTGGCATTTGCCATATGATCTCTCAGAGAATGTACTACCAATGCATTTCATGGTGTTTTGGCTTGAGGGCCCTAGAGCTTATGTACTGGGTTGGTGAGGAGAGAGGGGAATGGGCAATAATGAAACAGGAATGTGTATGAATGGAAAGAAAGAAGCTGAATATGGGTAAAGGAGGACTGAAAATCACCAGCTTTTGTGTAGTCCAAATCACTGTGTATCTGATTGCTGTGGTCAGAAACCTCTTGAGTACCATTATCTTGAATTTCTCTTTGTGTAAATATGATGGAAGAGACACTCTGTTCTGATGATTCACTGTCTATCAGCATTACTGTGATATTAATGAGACCTGGTTAAGAACCAGGATCCTGCTAGGTGCTGCACAAACACAAAATGGAAAAAGATCCCAACTAGTTTATGTGTAAGACATGAAATTACAGAAATAGAAAAATGAGAAAAAACAAGGAGAAAAGAATAAGTTGATAAGTATGATTGAATCACATGTTATATACCATTGTCAGGGTTTGGTTTTGATAGGCATCAGAGAAAAAGTGTGCCCTAGGAAGGAATTTGAGGGAGGAGAGTGCATTAAATTTGTGGATATCTAGTAGAATCTCCTCCCAACTGTGAGAGACAGTATGTAAAAAAGATCAAAGGCTTTTATTTTTCTTTCATTTTAATGTAAATGAGTCAGTGATGTTGCTTTTTTCTTGGATTGATTGGTTAGGGCAACTGCCTCCTTGATAGTAAATGAGGTCTGATAAATAAAGCCAGGGATAATTCATAAAGTACCTTGAAAATGGAAACTCTATCTACTTAACATTCTGCATGTGTATCAACAATGCAATATTGAATTAATCAAGGCAAGACCAAAGGATGTTGCAATTATCACAAGGTGAGGTAATGAAACCCTATGAAAAATACTGTTGAGATACATCATGTGAATAGAATTCCGATATTTTAGACACACTGTGAATGCAGTATTGTAGGAGTGTAGACTGTTGCCAGAGTCTTGCAGGGTTCTTTGGCTGGTGCTTAGACTAAGTAACAGGGAGGGTAGTGATATTGCCTGCAAGGATACTACAAGCTGCAAGCAGGGGGAGATTGCCTGGGAAAGGAAAGGCTGGCTGCCATTTAGGCTAGGTTGAGCTGACGTTGATGGATTAAAAACCTTAACAAGGTAGCACAGAACCAGAAATCTGCTAGAACAGGCCTAGCTGTTGCTACAGAAAGGAGTAGGGGTTGACAAGGAAGGGTGAAAATATCACTTTTTGTCCTTCTTCTCTAATTTGCAGCATTGCTGTTGCTGGGTTTCTGGACTATTGCCTCTAAAGTGTGAGCAGAACGAGTCTATAGGAGAAGGGAAACATATCCATACATGTGTAGTAAACAGAGAATAATAGTGAGAATAAATGAATGAGGAATGCCTGTTAAGCTGAGGGAGAAAAAAAAATGGTAATCATTGCAAGAAATTTTATCTTGAACATGCCAAATTATTTCAGGTGAATGACTTTTACCTGGAAAAACTTGCTCTCGAAGATGGGAGCAGAGGTAAAAGGAGCATATTCTCCTTGGCTAAGAAGTCTCTGAAGGTCACCCATAATGGATGCCTGACTTGAAGCGATGCTCTTAAAATCAAACTTGCTATTCATTTTGCCTATCCACAAAACAAAAATAAATTTACTAGTTAAAGGGAATAGAGATTAAAAGGTTTATATGTTAAAAAAAACCCCTGATGATTATAAGAAGAAACAAACATAATCTTTCCTGATAGGCTTTATTATGCTACTAAAGAGCAGAACTTCTCCCCCCAAAACACACATGCAATCTCAAGTGCAAAGGGGAGCTTAGTAATGCTTTCTAACAGCTCGTGACTCCTTTTTTAGTATTTATTTAAGGAAAAAGGGCCTGTGAATCTGTAAACACTAGTTTGCACATGCTATTCTATACTTCAGTATGTTCTTCTTGTTTATAAGTAATCTTGTATATTTTTACCACTGTTAAGATAACATTATTTTAATTGATGTATTTTTTACATGAATATAGTGACATACTTTGCAAATGTATCTTGTGTCCAGAGAAGGGCAACGAAGCTGGTGAGGGGTCTGGAGCACAAGTCTTATGAGGAGCGGCTGAGGGAACTGGGGTTGTTTAGTCTGGAGAAGAGGAGGCTGAGAGGAGACCTTATCGCTCTCTACAACTACCTGAAAGGGGGTTGTGGCGATGAGGGTGTTGGTCTCTTCTCCCACGTAACTAGTGATAGGACAAGAGGAAATGGCCTCAAGTTGCGCCAGGGGAGGTTTAGATTGGATATTAGGAAAAATTTCTTCACTGAGAGGGTGGTCAGGCATTGGAACAGGCTGCCCAGGGAGGTGGTGGAGTCGCCATCCCTGGAAGTGTTCAAAAAACGTGTGGATGTGGCGCTTCAGGACATGGTTTAGGGGACATGGTAGTTCTGGATTAATGGTTGGACTTGATGATCTTAAAGGTCCTTTCCAACCTTGTGATTCTGTGATTTCTGTGATTTCTGTGAAATAACAGATGGTGACTTCTATCTTTGCACCTCTTGGATCACATATGTTTCTGTCAGGAGTCGAGAAGAGGGCAGGGCTTAGGAGATGCTCTGAAGTAGAAATTCTCCAGCAGATGACCAGGCTGACTTTAACACAAAAGCTGGAGAATAATAACATAATATTGATTCACTCATTAAGGGGGGAAAAAAATTCAAGGCTACTCATTAATTACATTTCATAAATCTTTATTAAACAGCTAATTTCTATTAACCTAAGTAGATACAAAAGTCAGCTTATTTGTTCTTGACTGCTCAGTAAGTGGCAGGATGCCAAGAAGTACAGAAATACCCTGCCAGTGGTTTTTTCAAAAAATTAGATGTAGTAGTAGACTTCCCATTCATACCTTGTTTCACTTAGGTCAATCCATTTCTTACAGAGAGGAGTATGTCTAAGAAAAGAGAGGACACGAGTGTGCTAGTCCCTTGTGCAGAGCCCGCTGGAGTTCTCCCAGCATTAGAAACCCATGATCGGCGGCATCATCAGGCACGGTCTTGATGATATGGTTTCCCTGCTTGAGTTTCTTTAAGAAGTGATGATACGAAGAGAAGTGGTACATGAACGCCTTACATGTGAGGCAGCAAGTTTTGTCATAACAGGCAGGCAGGATGGTTTGGAAGAATTCAGTCCCATCACTGCTGGCATCACAATACATCACCTGGTTTGTGCTCTCACCAGTCCTGGCAGCGATTTCATTTCCTGCCTGCATCAGGGCATAACGGTAACAGGTAGCATAGTTCCACCTTGTAACACAGGCACATTAAGCGCATGATCACATCAGAGATTTTTGTGTAGGTGTTGTCCATGCAGTGCAGGCTGCCAGGGAAGAGCAATAGCTGGTCTGCTACATGAGGGACGACGAGCTGGGAGCCAAGGATGACCTCAGCAGAGGCATTGCCTTCAAAAGTCAAGGCATAGTCCTCCAGTCCCAAAGAATTCAAAGCAAATGGGCCGAGCAGGGTGGTGGTAACAGGGTCCACTGACAGACACAGACAAGACAAGGTGCAGAACCAGATCTGGAGCCTGTCCTGAGACTCTGCTCCTGGAGTCCAGTCCGGAGCAGCAGCAGGCAGCACTGGAGACAAGGCTGTAATAGATGTCCAAGGAAGTCCACCTGGGAGTGAGGGATGGCAACTGATACACTTATAGCCTCCCTCAAGTAAGGACTAGGTGCCCAGGCCAGGGCTTAAGTGTATCTCCCAGACCCACAGGCAGGGGCTGTGGGCTGGAGACCCCAGGTGAGGCTGGTCAGGGCAGTTAAGGCCTATTGGTGCACTTAGGGCCCTGGCCTGAGTGTTAATCAGCCAATTTAAAATGCAGCTTGTATTCATGTGTCTTGCTTTGGTTTGTAAATCTTAGCTTCTCTCTGTACGTGCTTTTGCCAGAGTAACCTTTTAGATCAGCCAGGTGATGTCATAATCAACCTAGGATGTTAAGTCATTTTTTTCACCTTGAGTGATAACACTGCTGCTTCCAACTCGGCCTGGTGCTTGGACAGGCTTCAGGCCATGACTGCGCACCAGGCTGGTTGAAGCAGAATCGATATTGAAAAATGAGAATTATGTAGTCTGACAATTTGAGGAACTGCTGTGCAACCTCCTTTGCAGGTACACAGCCTCCTTTGGGCAGGTACACATCTTCCTTTGCTTAGGTAGGGCCCAGCATAGGACAGTTTCTGGACCTTATCGCTCTCTACAACTACCTGAAAGGGGGTTGTGGCGACGAGGGTGTCGGTCTCTTCTCCCAAGTAACTAGTGATAGGATAAGAGGAAATGGCCTCAAGTTGCGCCAGGGGAGGTTTAGATTGGATATTAGGAAAAATTTCTTCACTGAGAGGGTGGTCAGGCATTGGAACAGGCTGCACAGAGCGGTGGTGGAGTCGCCATATCTGGAAGTGTTCAAAAAACGTGTGGATGTGGCGCTTCAAGACATGGTTTAGACAACATGGTGGTGCTGGATTAATGGTTGGACTTGATGATCTTGAAGGTCCTTTCCAACCTAGTGATTCTGTGATTCTGTGATTCTGTGATTCTGTGATACTATGCACTGACATAGCGATGTCCAACAGAAATGCTTTCTGCTCTCTCCACTGTACAAGACAACTCTCATCCACCATGGAAAACAGTGGTGCTTTTCTTTCCCAGCTACACAGTCAGAGAAGGATAAATAGCATTGCTCTAGAAAAACCAACAACAAAGCCCTTTTTCAAAATTGAATTACCTTTCCCTCTCTAGCCAATGGAAATGTAGTTGTGAACACCACTGTGGGTGACTGGCTGCGCTGGAGGAGACTGACTCCACAGTCAAGTGGTCACAGCTCTTGCCTGAACCATGGAAGGTGCAAGTCCTGTCTGCCTACCCCAAACACATGCATACACTCAGCCCTTGTTTGGACTGTGGTATGTGGATACCAGAAGAAGAAGAGTCTGAGCTAAGATGGTGTTAGGAAGCCATAGAACCACAAGGAGTCTTGTAGTGCAGGATAATAACATTTCCACACCTAGGAGAGCATTACCGTATGATGCTCTGTTGTGCCATGCGCATGTTCTGGCATGGACAGTGCTAGCTAGCTCAGGTGCCTCCGCATCACTCATCGCTCTGATGTGTTGACATGTATTTAATCTCCTAGTCTCAGGGTAATGCTTCAGCCATCGGGCTGCTGGCTGTTGTAAGAGATGTTGCTATCAGTTTTTCGAGATGTATTTTGTCTGGCTTTTGGGGGGTGTGTGTGAATCTGGTGGCCTGATAGAAGCAAGGCTGCTGCAGCTCCATGCCCCCAGGTCCAGCCAACAATAAGGCTGAGCGTGTATTCCCAGTAGGTATGCTCTAGCCCTGCATCCCATAATGTGTCCCGCACCCCCAGGCAGTAACCTCCCATAGTTTGAAAGGTGATCGTGAGAGCCCTCCCATTGCCTTGCGTTGATGGGTTTCACACCTGGGCAGGGGCTGAGCTGCTGCTGCGACAGCCCTGGGAGAGGCCCAGCCAGGGTGTCCCTATGAGTCCCTAACTTGGGTTCCCACCTGCCGTTGAGCCCCTGTGCTCCTCTGGGTTTGTGGAGATGGGCCTTTGATGGGTTCATGGCTCCTGTGATGGGCCTGGGAGTAGCTGGGGCAGGGTGTTATTCGGGTTCTCCCACCTGCCATCCCTTCTGTGCTCCTTTGTGTGTGTGCTTTTTATCACTCCCCCAAACAAAGGACTCTCATTTTTGTTATTTTTTTTGTTTTAATCTAACCCTAACCACCACCTCTTAGAAAAACTCCAGCTAATGAAGAAGGCAGCAGCATGACTCCTTAGCAACACAGGCTGCCAAGAATGTATTAAATCCTGTCTTCTGCTCTGTTCTCTGGCTTTTCATAGTACCTTGGGCAAATTGATTGGATTTGGCCAGTAGGGAGTAAATTACAGAAAGTCAGTCATGGATGTACAGTGCCAACTATCTTTTATTTAGATGGGTTCAAGTACCACTGCATCTGCGTGTGCACCTCTCCCCTCCTGAAAGACTGGCAGATAAGTAGCTCTCAGGCCATTTTTATTTTCATTATTCAATACCTTTAGTGATGAATAGCTACCTAGTGCTGACACAAAAGCCCCGACAGGCTGTGCTTGCAGAAAAGCACACCACAACCAACCGGCTGCGATCAGCATTGGCTCCAGTTCACTTGCCCACACGTTCCTGTGAGCGCATTCCCCCGGGGAATGCACCTCCCGGGGGGCTCTGCAGAGCCACATCACAAGAGATTTCCCACCAGCAAGCACCAGATTGCTCACCGTGAACACGCCTGTTCCAGCAACCTCATCCAAATACAAGAAGGTTATAGGAAAATATGAAGCCCCATTTTTTTCACTGCAGCTTCTCCATGTATGCATGAGGATGGTCCTGCTGTAGGTGGGATTTATTAGGTCAGCTGGCAGTTCTCCAAAGTCATGCAACAGCGTCCTAAAACAAAATCACAGAATCACAGAATCACAGAAGGGTAGAGGTTGGAAGGCACCTCTGAAGATCATCTGGTCCACCCCCCCTGCCAAGGCAGCATCACCCAGGGCAGGTTGCACAGGAACGCGTCCAGTCGGATTTTGAAGGTCTCCAGAGAGGGAGACTCCCAAACATCTCTGGGCAGCCTGTTCCAGCGCTCCGTCACCCTCACAGTAAAGAAGTTTTTCCTCATGTTGAGATGGAACTTCCTGTGCTGCAGTTTATGCCCATTGCCCCTCGTCCTGTCACTGGGCACTACTGAAAAGAGACTGGCTCCATCCTCCTGACAGCCACCCTTCAGATATTTATAGGCATTGATAAGGTCCCTCTCAGCCTTCTCTTCTCCAGACTAAACAGCCCCAGGTCTCTCAGCCTTTCCTCATACGAGAGATGTTCCAGTCCCTTAATCATCCTTGTAGCCCTCAGCTGGACTCTCTCCAAAAGTTCCCTGTCTCTCTTGAACTGGGGAGCCCAAAACTGGACACAATACTCCAGATGAGGTCTCACCAGTGCAGAGTAGAAGGGGAGGATAACCTGTCTCGACCTGCTGGTCACACTCTTCTTAATGCACCCCAGGATACCATTGGCCCTCTTGGCCACCAGGGCACATTGCTGTCCCATGGATAAAGCACAGATGAAGAGCCCCTCAGCACCAGTGGGCAATCCAGCTGGCAATAAACCACAAGAAAAGATCAGGCATAACAAGGTAAAATATCAGTATTATATAGCATAGCTGTCAAGCCACCAAAGCAGGTCTCTTCGCACAGTATGGAACAGATTCTCAGCTGAAGTAATCAATGCAGTCTCCATTATCAGATTAAATTAAAGGCAAGTAAATTAAAGGAAGATATTAATTTACCAGGACCAAGAAATTGCAGATGGATTGCTCAGAATTGAGTGGAAGTGAGTTAAAACAGCTGAGGAAATTCAACACAGATAAAAGTAAAATGATGCATATGAGGAATACATTTTATTGAACTGTCAGTATAATTACTATTTTTAGGTTGACTACTACCAGTCAAGAATGAGACTTTAAGGTTATCTGTATTTTACGATCCATAAAAATGCATTGGTCAGAAGCACTGGAGAAAAAAATTAACTATTAGGAAGTAGAGAACAAACAGAAGTCATCATTTTGTGGTTTTATGAGCTAGTGATGCCTTTAAATACGGTGTGCAGTTCTGGCCTCCTTGCCTCAGACAGAATATAGTAAAACTGAAGAGGGTGCAAAGAGGAGCAACAGGGATGATCCAATTTATGGACTACAGAGATTTGGACTCTTCATCCAGATGACAGCCATCTATAAAACTATGGGTGGCGAAGTGAGGGTGACTTCTCTTTGCTTCAACGCAAAAGCCTAAGAGGCATCAAACAGAACTAAGAGGTGGCAGATTCAGGACAAAACAGAGGAGATGCTGCTTCACACTGTGGAAGTGTGGGACTTCTTGCCACAAACACTGTGGGTGCTGGGGTAGTACTTGGAAGATGGATCATTTGTCTACTTGCCATGCAGTTTTACCCTTTCTTCCTGCGATGTGAGATATTGGCCACTTTTTTGCAAGGGGGAGATTTGTTAAATAGAGAATTTATCATCTAATTTATCTCAATATTTTCCTACTGCTTTCTTGTATTTGGCCTTTATCGAAGGCCACACAGCGCAGGGAAGTTTCTGGCTTCTCATCAGTTTTCTCCGTCTCATCAGTTTTTCAAGTAGTCCCACAGAAGCTGCCTTCTCCTGCTGGTACCAGCCATGGCCAGTGAAGGAAGCCGTGTCTGCAGACATCCGGGTTGGCTTCTCCTGGCCCAGTGTCTGGTCCGCACATCGTTGTGGATTTGGGTCCCCCTTAGTGCTCTAAACAGCACAATGTTTCAAAATGATGAAGTCACTGGGTACTTTGCCACAACAGATGAACATCCCAGTCAGGAAATGCTCTTGTCAGACAGGTAATAATGTGTGATGTTGTTTTTCAAAAGCTTTACATCCTTCATGTGCTAACTCTCATTTGTCCTGCTGACCTTTTGATTTCTGTTTGGTAATGGCGTCCTTTCAGACCATCTTGGGCCACAGTAATATCCACATGAGGAGAATGTCAGGTACCGACAAAAGCTGCTTTGGATGCTTTCTTGTCAGTCTGGTGGGACAGCTTTTTGTGTGCCAGCGGCTGATAACATGTCAGTATTGCACTATGACTTCTTTTTTTTTAATGGAAGGAGATGCACCTGGATATGGCTCTCAATCCGGCACCTACAAAAGGAGTAAATCAGGGTTTTGAGATCTTGCCCTGCTGTTGTTTCTGAGGTAGTTTTTGCACAGATATACGCTTGCCTTCCATCTTCTCTTGTGCTTTTCTTGAAGTTACTTTACTTCTACTTTTGAATCCCTGGTTATCACGATCATGCCAGTGCATTTGCTTTCTCTGGTATGTTCAGATTATCTGTGGAGTTACTGGTGTACCGTCAGGTTTCTGTTTTGCTTGTGCATTAACTCTGAAAAAATTAAGTTGGCTGCCTGTATTTTAAAACCCAAATTGGGTCCATGGAAAAGCAGAAGTCCTTGCATAGGGACAGATCATGCTGGATGTCACTGTGCAGTGCTGGGCTGGAGCAAGTAATCCCAGCCAGACCGGTCTGACAGCTAGAGAGTACTGAGCATCTGTGCATCGCCCTTTTGAAGGCTTTATATTCCAAGAGCTTTGTCAGCTTGTGTGTAATATGGCACGAATGCACAGAGCAAGTCTTAATCTAATGCTGAATATGAGTCACTAAGCCCTTTCAGAAAACATGCAACTAGCAGCACATCATGAAGCTGTAACATTTGCAAAACCCACAGGCTTTTCCTCCCCATGAATTAGCCAAGAAGTGGCTGCATTTCAATGATGTCGAGTGTAAATCCAGCATGGGGACTCAGCTTTCCGGGTGGAAGCTGGGATACACTTATTAGAAAACAGAAGTCAAGTTTGAAATAAAAACACACAAAAAAATCCATAAAAGACAACACAGAATTAACAAAAATGTTGATTTTTTCACTCTGAGTAAACAGAGAAGTTCAGCTGCGGACAGTATCATGCTGAAGGGATGCAATGCTGCGTTCTGTATTTTGAGACTGGCTGGCTTTAGGAAGGGGTTGCCAAACCATTCAGGAGTGACCGTTCTTAGAAATCACGTTCTTCATCATGAGGTTAAGGCGCTTAATTGCAATGTACTGACCAAATACTGCTGTGGAAAACTATACCTTCTCTCTATCCAACAGATTGCTGCTTTACCGATCATCAGCTGTTGCAATTGTTCTCCCCATTGCAAATCCTTTTTCTTCATCAATAGTTGTGACCTTGACCACCTTGTTGGCCCCCCCTCCCAGAAATATCTCTACTTGCTTTGACTACATGCATCAATGCCCTTCCCTGTCTAACCTGTAGCACTAAACTTCAGCTTTTTCATGGGAGTAACACCAGCCGACTTCAACTTCATGAAGGAGACTACCATAGATATAATGCATTTAAGGAAATGGAACTTTGGGAAATGTGTAAAATAATCTCACAAAAGAAATATTAGGTTGGGAATATATCCCTGAATTTATTTGGGATAAAAGTCTATTAGAAATGTTTGGGGAGTGTCAGCATAAATGACAGACAATTTTCATGCTTTTTTCCTAATATTAAAAAGTAGTTTCAGTTTTCCAGCTACGGAAAACCAAAATTTTTGGTAAAGTTTTTGCTTGAGCTTTTCAACATCTACCCTCTTTCCTTTTTTGTTTCCTGTCAGGTAAGAGGAAGAGTAGAAAGATCGTTACATGTCAGCCCAATCTACTGCTGAATTGGGCTCGGACTCCTCATTTGACGCTCTCACACTTTCCCACCTAGTTCCTAAAGGGAAGTACAAAACCATATATCCAAATATACCAAATAAATGTATCCAAGATGGAAACTCTGCCTTTGAAACAACTATTGAACTTGGTTGCTGTTGAGTCTTTATGCATTTCCTAAGAGATGTCTCTTCAAGCGTTAACCAATACTTAATGGCTTTTTGCTATCATCTGGCCCCTTACTTTGCTCGTCTTCTCTTTGTCAACTGCAAATACAGGTACCTGGAAACACCTCAGTGTTGTTATCATGTAAGAAAACAAAGCTGTGATACATTTGTTTTGACTTAATGTATATTTTTCTTACCTAACACAAAACCTCACAAACGGTTCAGGTGATGGGCTATTTTTGAGAAGCTGAGTATTAGAACATAATAGAAGGCCGTAGGAAGTGCTGGGCCATCCTAGCCTGGCATCTGCTTTCCAAAATAAGATGTCCCACTAAAGCCTCAACTCTCAGACATAGTTCCTACCCTGCAAATGCTGGCGGAGGTGTCAGCCTGAAGAGCTTTCCTGAGCATGACTTGAGGCAGGCGCTGAACACTGCAGCCATACGAAGGCAACGAGGCTGGCACGCGCCACCCCAACGCTGACAGACTTGGAACCAAGGCAGCCAGAAGGAAAAGGTGGATCCAGTCACTATACTGGGCACTTCTGTGGTCAGTGGAGGGTATGTGCAGACGGCCTGTGGCCCGAAGACCATCTTTACCGGGTGCGAGGCAAGCAGCACGTCTTCTGGACTGAGACGTGTCAAAGAAGACAACCTTTAGCACTTGGTGCAGAGCGGCAAGCTGGCGCGAACAAAGACAGAACCTGCAGGGTGATTCCAGCTGCATGTTGTCCTTAAGCAGTATCCATGTTGCAATATGTTTTAAGTGCAACCCTTCAGCTCAAGAATCAAAAAGGCTAAAGATTCCATGATAATTAGTAATCTCTGGAGTCATACAGATCTGTAATAACTACCTACAGATCAAAGACATTTCATGTTTAGCATAATTTCTGTAATTAAAGTCTTGAAATTAGTATTTGGAGGAGGCCAGTCTATTCTTCTAGTTATCTGATTGAATATGGCCAATTTTTGAATGATGTTTCACATCCGGGTGTACAATCAACGTTTTGGAACCAGGTAGCCAGGAGACAAAAGCTGCTGTATGATTTGTAGGTCACTGCAGGATTATCCCAGCTGGACGAACGGGACTCAGAAGGCCCACTGTGTATGATCATTCCCATGTATAGGTGCTGAAGAAAATGCTGTGAAAAGATGAAAACTACAAATGTTGAAATACCAACCTTATCTTCAGTCATTGCTGGCATTGCTTCTTGATGTTAAGCAAGTTACTATTTTGATTGTGCTAAAACCTTATCTGGAGAAGTAAAAATAGTGAAAATATTCCTTAAAATGTTTCCATTTGCAAGTCTCAGTCCTTGAACCAAAGTAACCACATACTTGAAGATCTGTTTGTCCTTGATTTCTTTTCTGAAGCTTCCAACCTTCCCTGAAACCGTTGAGTTGGGAAATGTTAAAAGTGATTTGAATTTATCTATTTATATCACATTTATATGCATTTATATTACAACATCCAAGCTAAATTCTTCAGATTTTAGGCTTGATAATTGAGACATAATTGTAATAATTTATGATACTGCTCCCAGAGTTATTTCTCCAACATGCCATGCTATGGCTTTCAGTGTTAATGAAGGCTGGGTTGTGAGCGTCTCTCTCAGAAACTGCAAAGCTTATTTTCTTGCATAAAACTTTCAGTGCTGGGCAGAGGGGATTACAAAAGACAGTAGAGTGGCTAAAGCAGTTTATATTATCAGTGATTTGGAAAAAAAATTACCTTGATTAACCTCTAAGTGCTTTATTTGTTAGAATGGTAGTTAAGTGTTACGATGCCGAGGTATGGTTTAAACAGAGCCATGCATTATACACAGCATTGTGCCAACTCTTCTCTGCCACATTTGTTTTGAGTAATGGTTTTAATGTAAACGAGACCCCAGATATTTCTGGCTAGTTTTCCTCACTTCTCTCTTTTATCTTTGTCTAGCATCTCCAGTTGCATGAAGTCTTCCCCCAGGGCGTTGTTACTGTCCTTTATAAATTTCCCATTTTCACATATGCGCTGCCTTGTAATAATTCCTAACTATATCATGACCCTTTGGGTTATAAAAGGCAGGGTTCTACATTATTTCTCAGAGATGAGTTAACTCCCCTCTTCCTTCCTTCTTCTGTGGTTTACAATATCAGTAAAGTAAATACAGGTATTCATGAATCTGATTTGGTACCATCCTGCTGCTAACACAGGGAGATCACAAATGTGGACGTGTAGTCCAGAACCAAGAAATACGATCACCAAGTTGTGTTACTATTCTTCTGAAAGATCAGCACCTGGAGTGCCTTTGAACACAGCGTAGGCCCACCTGCCTTCAACCTGTGCAATGGCCTGTGCAGGCAGCAGCAAACAAAGAGTTTGGTTTTAAAACCAGCCTCGGGGATGCCCTCTGCGGTTATGATAGAACTACAGTTCCGGTCCACTGTGGCAGTCAGGACTTAAACCCAGTTTTCTGTGTCCTCCCTGATGAAGTCTTTAAAAACTACCGCAGACATATGTTCCGGCTTCATGAACGGAGTTGACGGGATAGCATTTTACCCAGGAACTCCAAGCAGCAAGGTGCTGTAGGGCACCGCTACGGTCTTAAAACCAAATGAAATGTGAAATTACCAAAATACATAATCTGGCAAGGGCTGAATAGTCCCAGTATCAAAACGAGAATCTCACGACAAAGAAACATGAATGCTCTATCAAATTCCACACAGTGCAGCACAAGGGCTGTTTGCAACGGCTATGCAATTTAGATGGGAAATGAAAAAGTATTCTCCAGCTTTGACTAGTCCAATCGTAAAACCCTCCAAACGCTGCTTCCATTTTGTCCCTTGGGAGATGAGTGAGAGAAAGTCACTCTGTATTTTCAGTTCACTCGTGACACTGTACATGAGGGAAGGCCCTAGATTCCATACACTATTTTCCCTTCCTTCCTGTCCTCTTCCCCCACCCCAAATACACTCTTAAACCACAATTTTTTTGGTTCAAACAACAAGGCTAAACAGGTGAAATTTTAAATAATGATTGAGGATTTTTTTTATTCATTTAAGTTTCAATATCATTACAGAAAATGTTATGGTACAGAGTTGTTTAACATTAGTTTTACTTCTTTGCTCATTTATTCCACACGAATGCTGGTAACACTAATATCTGTACAAGATCAGTCTTTGATTTTTTTTAGTTTTTAGTTCTGTACATTTTTAAATGTATTGGTTAAAAAGGCTGTCAGCACTTAAGGAAGCAATTTTTTTCTTTGTTGAAATAAAAGGTATCCAGTTACTGCCCAAGAGTACTGAGCTGGGTGGCTGCCGGGACAAGAGAGATCCCTGAATGCGCAGCGAGGTGAGAAAACCTCGGGGCTTCATTGGGTTCCCCGTGCAGCCACTCTGCTTTTGGCACAGCGCACATCAACACGAGATACAAGATAAAGAACAAGCAGAAGCTCTCTGTGAAGCGGTTATGAAGCATACTAATAAGGGAAATCCAAGTGTTGTCTACGCTAGTATAAATAAGCAGACAGCCTTGTTTTAAGAGCGTAAGTAGTTGTATCTTAAAGATGAGAAAAAACACAAGTTCTGCAGGCACCTACTGCTGTCTACTAAAAGCTACCGCTATTAGAACTAGCATTGAACACACAAAGCAATTGCAAGGAAAGGAAAAAGTTGCTTTGATATAATCAGAATAAATTTCTTTGTTAAGATTTGTTTTAAAGTTTTTTTTTAAAAGGTATTTATTTAAATTCCATTTGAAATATAATTCAAGATGTTGACTATACTGATCAACTTTTATCCAAATCAGAAAAACTAGCTGTGCCGTTGCATATTACAGGATACAGTCAATGATATGTGGACATGCATCAAAGCTTCGCTCTTGCTGGTGACATCATAGCCTTCCAATGACCATGACATCCACCACCTCCCCCTTGTGAAGCTCCACATACTGCTCTGTCTTTGGAGGTAGCATCAACAGTCCATTGGCACTGCGCATACTCATCAGACGACTGCTCATCTGATTCCCTACAGGAGAAAGAGAGAAAAATTTCCGTCAAGCTTTCAGTTAGCTTCACATGCTGCAACGCACCACGTGGGAAACGAGCTGTTCTTACGAAGATGTTCCTGTTACTAACTTATTCACAGAGCTGGGATCCTGCTGTTCCAAGGTGGATGGAAACAGAGAACTCTGTAGACTGTCAGTCAGCCTCTCATAGCTCTGGCTCTCAAAACTCTCATTCCCTTTGCTGATTGCTTTCCTATCCAGCCTTCAACATTATCTGTACCTCGTATCTTGTCATAGTACATTGCTTTTCTGTTGGTATTTCTAAACCTATCAAAATTACTTAATTTTTCAATTTGTAGACCTAATTCCTACTGTACAAAAGACTAAAAACAGCACAGTCTAAAATGTTTGAAATATACTGTTACAGAATAAGTTTGATTAACTGTATTCTTCTCTCTGAATAGTCTCGTTTAGCATTAGTAGCTTGGGACCAGTAGCTAAAGTACTGAAGCCTTTGGCCGCAAGAGCTGATGGAGAATAAGCTTTTTGATAAAACTAATGCTGCTAACACAGAACTAGCTGAATTCAGCAGATGCGAGCAGAATGAAGAAGATAATGACAAAGGAAACAATTCAAAGAGAATGAGGTAACTTCAGAAGAAGGCCAGCCCAGTGACAAAGAAAACCAGTAAGAAATTAAGAGACCACTGACCAGAATTGATTGGACTTGGGGATCGGGTCCTTAGTTGGAGGGCGTAATCTGGGGTAGGGGTCTTTACATTTTTCAGTGGGATCCTAGGGTCGGACCCTGTTACGGTGGCTGGCTGCGTAAATCCATAACATATGCCACCTCAAAAGAATGGGTTTCTTTGCGACACTGAGCTTCACACCATGTCCTCAAAATAGGCAGTGTCATATTGGTAGTATAGACAAAAAATGAAAATGCGGTAAAAAGTCATGCCCTTTAGTTTCTTGGGTTTCAAACTGCTAGATTGACAGAGAAATCATTCCAGATAGTCTGCTTGCGTAAGGAAAGAAGTGCTGCACAACAAAACAGAGTTAAACCAAGTACAGTGTTACAGATACAAGTAATACTGCGACTTATACCTGGAAATACGTCAGGGGCTGTGTGACCTTGGGAGTCAACGGTAAGAACTTTGTCTGAGTAAAAAGTAAGATGCATTTGAGCTAATGTTTTTCCTGTGGAGACTTGTACATAGTACTTTGTATTGAACAATTTGCAGGTAGCAAAGACAACTAGTTGTTTAAGGACCTGAATCTCTTGAGAAACTGGCAGTTGGTCTTCTAGCAGCATACAGCTAAAAAAGTATTCAAATATAGTATTTACCTCAACTGCAGCTCAGTATCCAGAAGTATCCCTAGGTGGCAAGCATGACTAATAAAAGCCTTAGTCTGCTTTAAGAGAACATATACAGCCTCTGCTATCTCTTCTACTTTTCCAGTTCAGCTAGAATCACACTTCTTTTATTTGTATTGTTCCTACCTGTGTCCCAGCTTATGTCTGTTTGGTATGTGCACAAGAGCAAAAGTGAGCAAATGTGCCTGTGAGTGCAAGTAAGCATGGGTGGATGTTTATAAAAAGGAATGTGTGCACACAGGCAAGCATAGAGGTATTATTTTGTGTGTGTGTGCGTATAAAGGCAGGTTATTCAGATAAAGGAAGTTTTAATGGTTAAGTTGGTAAGTCATCATGACTGAATTTTGTACTAACATACATGTATGCATGTGCACAAGTATGTCAGCAAATCAGTCTGCCTAAGGAAGGTTATATGACAAAACGTGTGCATGCTTGGTTGTTTTTAGACATGTATGTAGGAAGGCAAGGACGTGTGTGCGTTAGTCTGTG
The DNA here is from genome assembly GCF_964289735.1 of Phaethon aethereus. Lineage (NCBI taxonomy): Eukaryota > Metazoa > Chordata > Aves > Phaethontiformes > Phaethontidae > Phaethon > Phaethon aethereus. Next base: position 38,078,696 of record NC_138579.1, on the reverse strand, counting down.
TGACTGGGCACTAACCTGTACTCTGTGCCCAAGGTAGTGGTTCTTGGTGATGCCAAGTCAGTATGCACCGATGATATTCTGGGCGGGGGTCCAATTTTACATCACATGATAACTATAGAAGAAGCAAAGAAAAAAGAAAATGTCATGCATTCAGATTGCACTGTCCAAGATAACGGAATCATCTGCTCAATTGTTTTTCCTTAAAAACAGTCTTTTTAAAAACTTGCATTTTGGGATCACATGGTGTCTAGTGCAAGATCAAAAGCTGTATGTAAGGAAATAAATGCAGTATTTAAGGAAAATACAACTATGACATGATAATATCGAAGTGTATGATGGAGTCTACATGCATTAAGTGGAATATTCCAGAGCTGGGATTTACTGGGATTTTGAAGATAGCATTTCTCTGGAAAAAAAGCTTTATTGTTTCTGGTCTCTGGATCTCTGCATAAAGATAAAATATCTATTCACATTCGAAATCCTGCTATCTCTGACAAAAGAGAAATGGCCAATCTTTGAACTGAAAAGACACAGGGGATGGCTCACAATGGAATTTAATGGGACATATTGGAAAATTCATGCAAAAGTGAGAGTCACTACAAATTACTCTCTCTTTTAGAATATCTTAGCTGTGAGATAAAGGAAAATCTGGATGCCTGAGGAAGTGTGAAAGAGAGACAGGATAAGTGGTAAGAGAAAAGGGCATAGCCAAGAACACTAGGAAAACTGTAAAAGGTACTGTGTTCCTTAGTACTTTATTTGAATCAAAAATAGAAGAATAGTACATTACAATAACATGCTGTAAATCTATATTAAGCAGAGTTACAATATCCATGACTTCTTATAAGAGTGACACGAATAGTTTAAGGGATTTATATTGCTTAAGGTGGGGGTCATATGGGTTACTTGAATAAATAACTCAAGAACAGAAAGGCTTTAAAGTTTGTATTTTCTATTGCTAATACAAAACTATCCAACTCTTTAGGAATTCACAGAATCATAGAACGGTTTGGGTTGGAAGGGACCTTTAACGGTCATCTAGTCCAACCCCCCTGCAATTAGCAGCGATATCTTCAACTAGATCAGGTTGCTCAGAGCCCCGTTCAACCTGACCTGGAATGTTTCCAGGGATGGGGCATCTACCACTTCTCTGGGCAACCTGTGCCAGCATTTCACCAGCCTCATGGTGAAAAATTTCTTCCTTCTATCTCGTCTAAATCTATCCTCTTCTAGTTTAAAACCATTACCCCCTGTCCTATCGCTACAGGGCCTCCTAAAAAGTCTGTCCCCATCTTTCCTCTAGGGCCCTCTTCAAGTACTGGAAGGCTGCAATAAGTTCTCCCTGGAGCCTTCTCTTCTCCAGGCTGAACAACCCCAACTCTCTCAGCCTTTGCTCATAGGAGAGGTGTTCCATCACTATGATCATTTTGGTGGCCCTCCTCTGGACCTGCTCCAACAGGTCCATGTCTTTCCTGTGCTGAGGGCTCCAGAGCTGGACACAGGACTCCAGGTGGTGTCTCACCAGAGCCGAGTAGAGGGGCAGAATCATCTCCCTCGACCTGCTGGCCACGCTGCTTTTGATACAGCCCAGGATAGGGTTGGCCTTCTGTGCCACGAGCACACATTGCCGGCTCATGTCCAGCTTTTCATCCACCAGCACCCCCAAGTCCTTCTTGGCAGGGCTGTTCTCAATCCCTTCATCCCCCAGCCTGTACTGATGCCGGGAGTTGCCCTTACCCAGGCACAGGACCCTGCTCTTGGCCTTGTTGAACCTCATGAAGTTCACATGGGCCCATTCCTCGATCTTGTCCAGGTCCCTCTGGATGGCATCCCATCCCTCAGGCAGGGTGTTAACTGCACCATTCCGCTTGGTGTCGTTGACAAACTTGCTGAGGGTGCCCTTGACCCCAAGAGTACTCGTCCCAACACAGACCCCTGAGGGACACCACTCGTCACCGATCTCCATCTGGACATTGAGCCATTGACCCCTACCCTCTGGGTGCGACCATCCAATCAATTCCTCATCCACCCAACAGTCCACCCATCAAATCCACATCTCTCCAATTTAGAGAGAAGGATGTTGTGAGAGATTGTGTCAAAGGCCTTACAGAAGTCCAGCTAGATGACACTGGTAGCTCTTCCCTTGTCTGCTGATGTAGTCAGTCCATCACAGAACGCCACTAGGTTGGTCAGGCAGGACTTGCTCTTGGTGAAGCCATGCTGTCTGTGTCAAATCACCTCCCTGTCCTCCATATGCCTTAGCCATAGCTTCTAGGAGGAGCTGTTCTAGGATCTTCCCAGGCACAGAGGTGAGGCTGACAGGTCGGTAGTTCCCAGGGCCCTCCTTGCTATCTTTTCTAAAAATGGGTGCAATGTTTCCCGTTTTCCAGTCTTCAGGGACTTCACTTGACTTCCACGACTTTTCAAATATCATGGAGAGTGGCTTGGCAACTACATCATCCAGTTCCCTCAGGACTCTGGGATGCATCTTGTCAGGTCCCATAGACTTGTGCATGTTCAGGTTCCTCAGGTGGTCTCAAACCTGATCTTCTCTTACGGTGGGAGGGACTTTGCTCCTCAAAGTTCCCAGATTATTCTGCACTTTTTACCACAAGTTAAAACAAACTTTTTTAAAAAAAAAAAAACAGGAAAGTGTTCTTCCTGCCTGATTGGCAAATGGCTGCCTCTGCATCTGTATATGTTGCTCCATTAGATAGCCATCTAATTCTTAGAAATTATCGGACTGAATATTACCATTAACATAGATTGAGAATGCACCTCTGTTTTTTGTGAACTTCCTTTACCTCGCCAGAATTAGTGTCGGACTCTGGTTCCACAAACAAGACAGCATTTCAGAGCCCAAAAAGCTGTACTTCAACTTCTTGAGAGAATTTTTAAATAAAGGACAAGCTTCTTACCCTGGCTTTGATGATGGTGGGCCGAGGATCCAGGATACCCTGCATTTTCCTCAGTGCGGGAACAACAAAGAGATTGCAGGTGACAACAGCTGACACAGGGTTGCCTGTAGGACAAAGAACAGTTGGTGGTGACTCTCTCTTGATTTACTCTATGAAATGCTGGAAGTGATCTCATGTTTTTATAGCAACTGCACTCTAAAGAGCTTTTCATGCTATGTACAGGAAATGTTTCATTTAAGACTGGAGTGGCATGTGGCAAGTACACCTGTTGAAAGCTACTCTCTCTGGCTGATGGTGTGCTGAAATGCTGCTCTGACCAGAACAGCCCCATGTTCCTCAGGCCCCACCATCTGCCTCTGTCCTTTGGTTGCATTTTGTCTTATGCCTGGATTTGTCTGGGGCCAGGGCAGGGTTTATTGTGCACACATATAAGTCCTAGCTGACAGGGCTCTTGATTCTTGATTAAGGTTTCCAAGACCTATGGAAAAATAACTTTCAATTCCCTAACAGAGTGGCAAAATGCCTTAGTACAAATTCTGAGCAGAATTCTACTGATTTATACATTTTCTGTTGACTCACAAGAGAGGTTTATGACCAGCATCTGTCAAACACCACTTGTCTTACACATCTGGACTTCCCTAGATGACAGTTCTAAACTAAATACTATGATCAGACAGATGCTCCACTGATCTCTCCCCTGGAAGAAAATGTACTGCAGCAACTAAAACCAGAGAGAGAAAAAGGACTAGAGATACATGTGAAAACCACCAGCTTATCACAGAATAGTTTGGGTTGGAAGGGACATTTAAAGGTCATCTAGTCCAACTCCCCTGCAATAAGCAGGGACATCACCAACTAGATCATGTTGCTCCGAGCCCTGTCCAACCTGACCCGGAATGTTTCCAGGGATGGAGCAGTTATCACTTCTCTGGGCAACCTGTGCCAGTGTTTCACCTCCCTCATGGCGAAAAACTTCTTCTTTAGTCGAAATCTATCCTCTTCTAGTTTAAAACCATTACCCCCTGTCCTATCGCTACAGGCCCTCCTAAAAAGTCTGTCCCCATCTTTCCTCTAGGGCCCTCTTCAAGTACTGGAAGGCTGCAATAAGTTCTCCCTGGAGCCTTCTCTTCTCCAGGCTGAACAACCCCAACTCTCTCAGCCTTTGCTCATAGGAGAGGTGTTCCATCACTATGATCATTTTGGTGGCCCTCCTCTGGACCTGCTCCAACAGGTCCATGTCTTTCCTGTGCTGAGGGCTCCAGAGCTGGACACAGGACTCCAGGTGGTGTCTCACCAGAGCCGAGTAGAGGGGCAGAATCATCTCCCTCGACCTGCTGGCCACGCTGCTTTTGATACAGCCCAGGATAGGGTTGGCCTTCTGTGCCACGAGCACACATTGCCGGCTCATGTCCAGCTTTTCATCCACCAGCACCCCCAAGTCCTTCTTGGCAGGGCTGTTCTCAATCCCTTCATCCCCCAGCCTGTACTGGTACCGGGGGTTGCCCTGACCCAGGTGCAGGACATCAAGAACAGGATTCCTTGCGTAGTCAGAAATCCATGCAAAGCCAGAGCAGTAAGAATAAAATAAATTCCTCCTGATTTAGGAAGATAGAGATTTGTAGCCAGATCCCTAAGGAAATGATTATTTTGAACATTTCTTATTCTGAACGGTGATTTTCCAAGGCGATGCAGGTGATGAAGCGATGCTGCCCTCTTTTGGTTCCACTGTACAATCAAGATAAAAAACAATATTCTGCGACATGTTCCATGGCACTCGGTCCGTTTTTGTTTCCATTTTCAATACTTCGGAGCACATGTACTGACTTACATGCACAAAATATTTACTGTGAAGGTGGAAGGAGCTGTAGGAAAAAGCCACCCCTGTATAGTACCACTTACAAAACCCAAGGGAATTGCTGGATGCAAGAAATAGTAAGGCCTGTACCCTGGCAAATTCTGAGAACTGGAGCAAGAAAAAACTTCTTAGTATATCTGTGTAAGACCATCTCCTCTGGAAATTTCTGGGAAAACCTTACAGGTACCTTCCTCAGGGATGCCAACACCAGACATCGGTGCTGTGAAGCCTCGCTATTCTGCTTCATGTGTGTCGTCCATGCACAGCAACAAAAGTAAGCCAACAAACATCTTACCTGGGAGTGCAAAGATTATTTTTCTTACGCCATCAATATCCAGAGTTGCAAAAGTTGTCGGCAGGCTAAGGAAAAGGAAAGCTATTTAATATCTGCACTGAACATTATTAGGTTGTTATTCAAAACATTCGGAAAAGAAAACAAAACAGGATCTCTCTCTCAGCAGGTCATTAGCACCTGCTGCTTACTCCATACTGGGGGTATAATCCTCTCTTTGTGATGACAGAGCAATTATTTTTTATTGGTATTCAGCTCTGAAGTTTTAAGTAGACAGTTTTGCTCCTGGTGAGGAAACCTCTAAGAGCAGATGAACTAGTAATGAAAATTCTAAATCCTGCCTTCATGCTAGAAGCCAATTAACAAAGAAGTAATACTGAAACTACGCAGTTACAGAGCTGTATTTGTTTTTCATATAAGGCGCTCCAAATATTTTGTAACATTATTGACTCCAATTTCCCCTACTCCATTGTCTACAGCAGTAGTGACAACTGAGCAGTATTTCAGAGCAGCACATGCTAGCTACTCTGCAGATGAACGAATTCAGATACACAGGCAGAGTTGGAGTCAGGTAAGACCTGGGTCTATCAGTAAAGAGTGCGCTCTGCCTTTCAGAGCTCCTCCTGAGTGATCTTTAGTGACTTGTTATCAGGGCTATCACAGTTATACAAATAGGTCAGTAAGGTGATGGCTCAAGAATGTGGCTGGCAAAGAAAAGGGACTCATCCATTAAAAAAAGTTTTCTATATACCTATGTTAATACAATCCTTTTAAACATTAGAAATGATACTTTATAGGAGCAATAATTAGGCTGAATTCCTTGGCTTCAACTTGACTTAACAACTATCACCTGGTCAGCAGATGATAGTTGCTGACCAGCAGCATCTGTGGAGATTTGCCACACTTTGAACATTACTACCTCGTTTTGCATCTGCTAGGAGTAATCAATACCCTACTTTACCAGGGGAAGTCGGTGTTTGAAGTTTCTGTTTTGAAATGTCTCTAACATAATGGGAACTGTATGCCTCCAAATCTTACAACCAGTGTACAAACTGAGGTACAAAAAATCTAATTGCTAATTCATATTTACTGGAAACTTGGAATTCTCATATGAGATTTCAACACCATCATTGGCAAAGTCTTCCAGTACTTTCTTCTGGCAGTGCTGCTTGACAACCTTACACTAACTCAGCAACTTTCAGATCAAGTGGAGGAATGCTAAATCCCGGGCACCACTCTCCAGTCATGTAGCACATCAAAATACAGGCATACAAAGCAAATGCTGGCTTTGCTCTTGGAACTTATTCACGGGAATTTTTCCCAATACAGTAATCACAATTCATATCTAAGGCCTTTTAAGACAGAATTAATAAAAACTAAGACACAGTATTTGCTATTGCACTACAGCCAATAAAAATGAAAGTGCTTACTTTCTAATTAAGATTAGCTGACCAAATGTTTTGGTAGCAGTAAGAAATATTTTTCTTATGGCATAAAATGAAAATGGACGTTTGGGGAAAATAACATTTCTTAAAGCTTTGCTGGCTAGCTATTAAAAGTGTATTGCTACAAGTCTACAAAGGGATCACCAGAAGAAAGAATTATGTTCACTTTCAGATAAGCCAGAACCAGAATTTAATATTCTGAATTCTCTAAATCAGGTTATCCATTCTTGTCAGCAGCAGAGGTTGGAGTGCAGATCCCACTTTTGGGACTCCCCCACATCGGGTGTAGCAGTATGACAGAAGCAGTGAGCAATTTCCACGCCTGGGCTCCATCCAGCACAGGCAGAAACTTTCAGCTCACTTGTTCCTTTTGTGGCAGGAAGGTGGTGGTAGCAGCAGCAGGAGCACCAAACCCACAGGCAGTTCTTTACTGGATTGTCCGCAGAGACAGTACAAGTATTTGTTTTCACAGCAAACGCCCACTTTCTGTTCGGCTGCCTGGCAACAGTTCGGGGCTGGAGGGAATCACTCCTCAAGGCTGCCCTTGGCCTTGTGTGACCGGACCGTGCCAAGCTAACCTGCAAACAAACTGCACTGCGTGGCTAGTGGGGCAGCGCTGCAGGCACCCTATTGCTGCTCTACTGTGAAAGGGAACTCTCTATTTTCAATACATGCAGTTTTCATTTGCTCTACAAAGCACACTTCCAGGCTCATTAATTAGCAGTGCTACAGCACAGGAAAGCAATGCTGAAACAGTTTTCCGAGGCAAACTAAACACATAAAGGATCGTGTTTACTTTAAAATTACTGTGCTCAATATACCAATTAGATAAAATTTTGTAAATTAGCTGTCACTCCACCTCTCTCAAGAAATTGCTTGTTTGGATGAATATGACTTATGCAAATTTTGAAGTGAAATGAGATGATGGTTAAGCAAACCAGCAATTAAATGTCCTTACGTTTCCCCGTTATTTCATGACAATGTCACTATCTGAGCTCTGTGATCACAGCAAAGACTGTGGTCATGTTTATACCATGCTGGTTTCCCCCCAACACCCAAACCTGATCTGCAACAGTTATAAAAGAAATATGAGTTAGTTATAAAAAGAAATCTCTTTGTTCCAGTTAATTTCACCCATAAAGATGATGACTAATCTGAACAGGACTGATTTTGCTTCTTTTCCCATACATATCTACCATGTGGTTTAGATTATATTTGGAAAACTGTAATCTACTGAAGCACTTAATATAGAATATTTTGCCCCATACAGCCTTCATCTATGCTGTCTAAGTAGAATAATTTCTTACCCTGGTTTCATAAAAACTCTGCCAAAGTGAATCTGTGCGTGAAGATCAATATCCAGCACCTGTTTAAGATAGTCCTGTTTAAATTCAAAAAAGAAAATCGATTAAGTAACATCAAAGTGGCTTACATCACCTAAGCATTCAGACCAATTAATTAACATCAAGTGAAGATGAAAGACTTTTCATATCTTGAAAGTGCTACAGTCCAGTGGGGAATTTCCAGTATTTGAAAGAAAGTATTTGCAAAAAGAAGAGGTGAAGAACAGACTCATTTTAGGTGCCAAACCTGACTCCATGAGGAAATAGTAATATATTTACTTAAAAATCAGCTGCAGCATCAGAATCTTAGAGGACCCCACAAATACCTACTACTGAAACATTCTCTATGTCAAAGATGGAAAAAAGCCTTTATGGTTCAAAGTTAAGACTTAAAATCATCAAGTTCTTTAACTTTTGCCATGGAAGCTATCTAGCAGTAGAGTTAGAGATCTCCTAGTACTTTTGAAATCAATACTGTACTGTAGAAATCATAGTTTTCCAGGATACTGTAATTATTGTAATTTCTTTGGGACATGGTCTGATTCACAGTGGTCAGGTTTAACAGTCCTTAGAAAGGAAAAACTGTGGGTGGCTTGTGTGTTCAAGTTAAATGATTTTGCATAAACACAATCGATCCAGTTATTAAAATGAATTACTTGTTTAGTCTGCATTGAAAATTGCTGTGCTCAAAGATGTAGTATCCTGTCTGTTGTGTTTAGTGAGATTAAAGACACAGGACGTAAGAGTCATCTGTGAAGAGAGACTTTGGAAGCAGTAAATCTGAAGCTCCCTTGCAGTTTTCTTTTTTTTTTTTTGTTTTTTTTTTGGTGTGTGTTCAAATATTTGGAAAGCAGCAACTGTTTTTCAGCCGGGCGTGAATTCTCAATTATTGACTGCATTAACCCCGTTTTTACTTTCTATTTACTTTTTGGATGTTCACAGTTATTTCATTAAAACTGTTGAAAGCTCAGGATCAGAGGACTAACCATCAGTGGAATATAGAGCCTACTGGTTTTATGCTGTTGACTGAAATTCAGACTGGGGAGAAATTAGTCAGAAGGCATAAATGCCTGTAAGACCCTTCAGCAGTCCAGTCACTTCCTAGTGCTCCTCTATCTGCACTATGTCGCCACGTTCACAATGTAAAGACCAGCATTTGTCCTTGATTTTTTTCCTAGGAATACTGGGAACAATAATGGGATTGAAAGTAATTGGCACTGGTTTAACTAGTTATTCGTTTTCATGATGTATCCAACAGTATGATTTCTACTCAGAAAAGTGACAAAAACAGCACTCATGTTTGCCAGCTCCTAATGACTGTCTTTAGTATCTGTTAGTTATAAAAGGAGAGATGTTTCTTTTACCTGCCAAACTCACAGATTCAGCCTGGGATCAAAAAGTAATCTGAGTTTTCCTTCGCATAAGTCATGATTAATAAATGTCCTGCAGGTTCATCTACGCCCCACCAGCATCTGTGTATCCCTATTTTCTTTGATGGTTTTGGCACAGGGATTACCAACAGGAACTCAATCAACAATTCTGTTAATGATTCAAAAGGCAAATATATCAGCTCGCTGTCTCGTATGTATTGCCTCTGTAGGACTATCAGGTGCAAAATGTGATAAAACTATTTTTGTAACAGATAGAGCTTTGGCATATTCAGGAAACAGATCTGCTGAGTAAGAAAGAGCTATTTATATACTCAGGTTGCTTTTTGAAGTACTTTCAAAGTCGCTTTATTCTATCTACATTTTACCTGCTCTAAGAATAGAAAGAAGTCTGTTGCCTTCATGTGCTGTTAACCAAGCACCTTCCTCATCGTAGCTACATAAATCGTTCCTTAAATAAAAATATATTTGCAAAATCACTCAAATCAAGAATTAAAATCTTCCCTGTTGTACTATGTCTACTATAGTACAGTAATAAGAACAAAGGGAATGATGACAGCATTGAAGACTATTTTCTTAATTAATTCACACTTAATGTTCCCAAAATAGTAAGATCCCTTTTTAATAAACATTAATACAAAGGTAGAAGCTCTGATGACAGACTCTGGCTTGAAATTCTTATATATATTGTAGCAAGTCATACTTAAATTTAGCTTACCTTTTCCCCCATAGATACACCTCCTGATGTAATGATCACATCAGCACGGCTGATACCCTCATTCAGTGCATTCAGTAAATCATCTGGGCTATAGAAAAGAACAGGCAAGCAGATTAGTGGCATGGAAGTACTACGAGTTGTGTAAGTGTCTGTGTGCACACATACAGATGTAGATACACACACACATTTTAAGAAATGGATACAGCTCTAGGATAATATCTTTTCCTTCTTAAGACTCCACACTATTCAAGTCAAGAACTGCAATCTCATTAAGTGAACACCACACTGTTTGGCACCCTTCTGTCTAAGAGCTTTGCAACAGGAACAGTGGGATACTGTAGGCTGGGACTGAAGAACACAAATACAAGTGTCTAAAAGTATGTAATTTGCACTGTAGGCAGCAATACAAATTATGATTTAGATGAACTGACAGGGCTATGTAAAGGAACCTGACACATGAATATTACTGGCCACCAAGCAGGCTGCAGTACTACCTGTCTAGCTTATCTGATGTGTGCAAAAATGGGGGTAAGGCTCCACTTCAAACTTCCATCAGTGAAAAGTGGGAGTAAATCCTGTGTTTATCTTCTCCATTAGAGGGCTCTGCAGCAAAGCCAGCTGTACATCATCTTGAAAAACCACAATCCATCCTGTTCAAGTGTCTATTTACCTTCATGAGAAACAGTGTAAGGGGAGCTGTAGTGTTCCTCCATACAAAGAGTATAACTGCAAAGGTGAAGGACAGAAGCTGAGTATATTTCAGTTTTGGTATCTTAACTCTTTTTTTTTTTTTTTTTTTAGATCTAAACTGGAAACTTTGAAACAGGCATTAGCTATCTAACAGCAGTACGGATGCTAATACAGAGCTTCAAGGCATGCAGTGGAGAAATGTAGTAATATAACTTACGTAAGACCAAAGGAATCCAAAAGAATTTCCAACATATTAAATGCATGCTTTGCATTTAACATTTGTGAACTGACCAGAAGCTGACTGATTGCTACGACTGTATGTAAAGTTCCTTCAATGGGATGTTTTTACTTTAATGATCCTGAAGGTTTTTCATGGGAGGCTGTTGCTTCTTAGAATGCAACTGAATGAACGGGCAATAGTGCTATTTATATATATCCTATATAAAGGACTTTACCTGGAATACAGCACCTCAGTTAAATGCCACACTACAATTACAAAATGCAATTATGGGTTACCAAGGCTTTGCAGGCTGCAAATGGTATGTGGGCTTTCCTTCAGGAGCTTTGGCTATATTGCACTAAAAGACAGAATCACTGTAGTTATTTTGGGGTTCGAACTGGAAACAGGAAACTAGAAACTATGCAAGTCCTGGTTGACCTTTCAGAGACTAACAGAAACTGTGTGTTTCAAAAGGTCTCAGAAGGAAAAATCCTTTCCTCTGAGCATCCTGTCTTTGCCCATGGTTTAGTGAAATATAAGCAGCAGTTAGCATTACAGGGTGCTCTGCGCACTGCAATTTCTGTGACACAATAAAGACTGTGGTCCCTCAATGAGTAGATATCTCAAGTGCATGCAACCCTGCACATTCCTCATCTCCTCACCAGAGAGCACTCAAGTGTCCTCTACCCTGGTTATGCCTTACAGCAGAAAGACTTAAGACCCTTTCTCCACCACATCCAGTGACTGATGCAGCATCTTCTTTGGCATCACAGTGTGGTTATCCTGCATAGTTTTTCAATCTGTGTTGGGTGACACCCACTCTTTAGGGTCATTTTGCTTTGTAAGAGATAGGCAACAAACTACAGCAGAAAGAAGGGCAGACTGCTGGTGCCAACAGTGTAGGCTGTAATCAATCAGATAAAATTATATGCTACCATTTTTTTTAAGGTAACAGTGGCTGCAGGTACTGTGGCATGCCTCCATGACTTTTGTTTAGGGTACTGGGTATTTTGGATACTCTAAATAGCCTATAATGAATGGCTGAACTCTGTTTTCTTTGGGAGAAAATATAAAACATACGAACTCAAGCAAAACCATCTCCTTTGTTCTTTAGGCAACGGAGACTTTTTCTCAGCTGCCCCTTCTGAAACCTCAGTATCATTTTATCGAAAGACCAGCACAAGTCTTCACTAGTTGTTGATGGCAAGAGGAAAGAAGCAAGTCTGTTGTTGGCTACTGTCAGTGTGTTCTTCAGAACCAGTTATTTCATATTGATTGTCTAAGTAGTAATCTGTATGGAAGAAGACATTGCTTAAGATTATTATAGAGTTTGTAATAGGAAACGTCTCTCAAGATCTAAGTATTGTTTAATGCTTGCCAATGAGGGTGCAGACTGGAATGCAGCAAGGGATACGTATTCATTACGATATAGGCCTGCCTGAAGCTCCACGACAGTCAGACGCTCATGCCACTATTATTAGGCTAAGACTGCTTTCAGTATATCTTTCTCGTTAGGTTGCGATGCAGCTGAGGACCTTATCTGGAGTTTGCTCCAGGCTGCTTCATTTTATCTTGCTTCATTATTTAAAAGTTATTCATAGGTAGCGAGACCACCTGTCTGGGGACATCCTGATTCTAGATTACGAAATGTGCTTGCTTTTGGTTGTGGTTTGAGAAGAATGGAAGGAACAGTAAAAAGCAAACGAGTCTATATTTAACTGTTGTTAAAGTTAAATAGAATGGAAGTGCTCCTACATACAGAATATGTATATGTGTGTATATATGTAAAATCACTTAACAAAGTAGAAAAAAACAAACCCCAAAAAAGCCCAAACTGAAATCAGGTGAGGACTCAATTCACACCTTTGTTTATGAGGGTAGCTTACCACTGGAGTAGTTCACCATACAGGTTTTTTTTTATTACATGTCACGTACAAAGTTGAAGATTACTGGACTTGGTTTTTTTTTTAGCATTTCCAGTAGAATGACCTGTATAATATATCTCTTTCTTTACCATCTGTATAATGTAAGACATTTAAAAATTCTACCACTAGAACTTTGTCCAACCAATAGCACTGCATATCATCTTTAGATAGTTGTAAAATGCATTGAATTCTTCCAAGATGAAAGATGTGATAGAAATTTTATTTCAATAAACTGCATGATTATGCTAGCTTGGTTTTTATTGCGAAGAAAGGAGACATTTACAGAATTCCCTCCCTTGCATTTGCTGAAGGTTTCTCTCTTTTTGCTGTATTTGGCACATTTCTTTTTGTCACTCAGGTCTGTCTAACTTTCTATCCTACTTGAGGCTGGTAGTTCCATGACTCTGCAATTAACACAAAACACTCCTTACAGGAGTCACCAGCTGCAATCTTCAATCAGCACTCTAGCAAACATTCTCCTTGCCTTTAGTGGATTTAGTGCAGAGAGTTATCATACAAATTGCATATTAACACATATTTGACAACTGAGATAACAAGATACTACTTCTTGTTTCATTTGTTGTGTAATAATGAGCAGCTTCTCCTTTGGATTGACATGGAAAGGGAATAAATACTTGAAGACTATTAACTTCTGAAAGAATAGACAAAATAGCTTTGGCATCTGAGCATAACAGGACAGGATTGTTCTAAAAGGCCTGTGACAAATCGCCATGAAGCTGAGAAATAACACTCACTGTCTGAGCAGGTACAAATCAGAAGCTATATTCTGAAGCCCTGGCCATTGCTAGGGCCAGGATACTGGATTAGCTAGACTAATGGTCTAATTTACTATGATAAATCCTTTAAAATGTCTTGTGAAAGTGCTATTCTTGGATTTTTTTCCTTCCTGGACAGAACTGTAACAGGTGTTCAGATATAATGGTGAATACCTTAATCAATGTAAAGTAGATTTTGATGGGAAGTCTCATTTCTAGATGGCAAAACTATTCCATTTCATCGGTGATTGTCAAGTCAGAGTGACACTGGGCACAAGGGAGTGTGCTTTTCTAACATGCTGCAATTGATTTAAAAAATTATATTCTGTATGTTGAAGATGACATCCCAGCATCTTCTGTAAATACAACTAAGATAATTTGTTCTGTAAGGACTACATACAGTTTACAAAACTATTTGTATAGGTAAGTAAGCACAAATCAGAACTTTCTCTCAACAGTAAAAATCCCCATCTACAGCACAAATGTCTGCACAAATTATTATGTGTATTGTACATACATTTTTGAAGCTGCAGACATAATGCTTTGCATAAGGAGTCTGTGTACTTTCAAGTACATCTTTATATTCTCTGCTAATTTTGCCAGTCTGATAAACAGAGTATCTACTTTACTACCTCAATTTCCTGTCCCTCTTTATTCAGTTTTATGGAACAGAATGAGCAATACGACCTGGAAACTAGTTGGAGGGTATCTGTTGTATGGCAGCAGCAGCATGCGTAGAATCCAGTAAGCAGTTGCATGACACTGCACTTGACATGCCACTTGATTTCACTAATTTGAAGAGAGGGCTTGCACGATGGCAGTATACAAGAACAGGAACACCTTCTGGATTCATGACAAATTCTTGTCATCAAAGCTAGTTCGTGAAAAGCTGTTATGCAGCACTTGATTACTGAGCTGCCTTTGAACTGAAAAGATATGCAAGAGCTTAAGAGCTTGAACAAGAAAATGATGCAAGCCTCATTAAAATAGACATCAGCCATGTAGAAGATTTTTTCCTTTCTCTCTCTCAAAAGAAATAGCTACAGTACAGTCAAGACCAAAGAATTCTCTGTGTTTTAAGTGCCATTTTGAAGTACCCTAAATTACAGTGTAATTTTCTCTTTCAAATAGAAATCAACATCTGTTAATTCACTTCTATTGATCCTATTGTTGTGTTTCACTGTCACTAATTATAAATCTGCCAGCCTTTTCTGTGATACAACCCTTAACACCAGCAGTTTGATACATGCAATTAAAATGCTCAGTTTTATAATTTAATTTATAAAACAGATAACAACAAATGATGATCTCCATCACCTACCACTCTGCAGTAAAATGAGTGATCCTTGTAAAATGGAACTGGAACATTTAGTTAGGACTGACTTATCAAGCCACTGTTGCAGTACAAAGCCCATAGTTCATTACTAATTTCCAGCACCATTTCCACCAAATTCTTTGCCGCGGTAGTCTCGTTCATTCAAATTAACCTCACTACCTGACAGTCATGTCCAGTCCTTGCTGTTCATTGCCATACACAGCTATTACTTCTGGGCAACTAACAGAAACACTTGCGATTGTTGTAGTCTTCCACGCATCAGCCCAGGCTTTTATAAACCCAGGTCTTCTGCAAACCTGTACTTGCAAAATTTGTGCATGCAAACCATCACAGCTAGCACCTTAAACCTGTGTGCTTTACAGATATGTTGGACACAGAGGCAGAAAGATACGCATGCACTATAATGCACCTGATGCATGCAGAAGTGTCAATTGTGAGTACAAAAGACGAGTGGGGTAACCTTTCTGTTACATACCTTCTGCCTACTGTTTTACTTTATTTGAAAACATCTCAAGTATTTCAGTTATATGCTGAAATAATTACCCCTTCGGACACGATTCCTCACAGATTCAGAGGAGCTACAAATTCTTGGACACATAGTGAAAACTAAAGTGCTAGCAGCGATCCTACACCAGTCACACTAAAGACCAAAGTAGACCAGCTGCTCCTCTAAACCAAAGCAGATGACTGTAAACTTCAAAAGGCTACGTGTCATCTGTAGGTACCCTGAGTTTAGCGCATTCTGTCCATGCCCACACAGACTGGGAAGAGTGGTTTGTGCTAGTTTTGCATCTTACGAGGTCTCATTTCTGCTAAGCAGATTTCCTAGAAGAAGAAAAGATTTTACTAAGGTACAAGGAACTGCTAGAAATTTGCCTTGTATGCAAAGATCCCGATCAAGCTTCTAGTTCTACATCAGAAAAAAAAGAAGAAACATCTCCAAAACAACAAAGAATTTACCGAAGTAAAACTTTGATCAAAAAACCAAGAGACTGTACTTATTGTACTCAGACAGAGATCTCATCAAGCTCAATGACATTTCTGTTTGAGGAAAGATGGGATATGGATTTGATCCTTTATGATTAACTCTCATTTTTCTTCTTGTGCTCATTCAGTTGAGGTGACAGATTTCAAAACAAATAGATGAATGCAGCTAGGCATAAAGACAAAGTCTGTCACTGACTTCTCACCTCATGGCCAAGAGGAGTATTTTGCATATCAGTAATTTGCAGGATGCAGAATAGTGAACAGATGCCATATTAGGTTTAGCCAACTAAAACCCAACTTCTGTGGAATGTAATATTGAATATAATTCGTTGAATGTATTTCAATGAATGCAATTCAATGAGTGAATATTTGAGTGTAATAGGAATTCTGTGTTTTGACTAGCATGGTTTTCTAAAGCAGAAGATGATCTGATTTTGATGATGTATGTAGGAACATATGGGCACTCTTCTGAAACTGTATTTGTTTCAAAATTCTCCAGTGTATTTCATCATGTTCTCATAATGTTTCTTCCTTCTACCTTCTGTGGTATTTCCCTGGATCACTTTGAACAGATGCAGTATGTTTTCCCTAGGAATATAGGCCATCTTGTGAGGAAAGCTGGAGTAATTACAGTAGCTTTTGGCTTGTTCAACATGACTATGTAAGTTTTGTTTATCTGACAGCAACATAAAAGAATCTGTCTTTGTTACTTTTTGCTGCTCCTTTGATGCTGCTGCAAATAAGAATGCTATTTTGCAGAGCATTCTTTTTCATGTTACATTTATGAACTCAAAGAGACTTTGATTAGAGGTCTTCAACACTTTTGCTGAAGTTACCATGAGATCTGCCTAATGCCTTCAACTTTTTCTCTGTATCTGGATGATAACATATTTTACTCCACTGTTTTCATGAACTGCAGAAGACTCCCACTCATATATATGCCAGGCAACTCACGAAGAGTACAAGGATCTTGTTAGGTCAAACAGGGACAAAATTAGAAAGGCAAAAGCCCAGCTAGAGCTCAGTCTGGCCACAGTTGTAAAGGATAATAAAAAATGTTTCTACAAATATATTAACAACAAAAAGAGAGGCAAGGAGAATCTCCATCCCCTACTGGATATGGCGGGGAACATTGTCTCCAAGGACGAGGACAAGGCTGAGGTACTTAATGCCTTCTTTGCCTCAGTCTTTAATAGCCAGTCCAGGTATCCGCAGGGTATTCAGCCCCCTGAGCTGGAAGATGGGGATGGAGAGCACAATAACCCGCCCATAATCCAGCAGGAAGCAGTTAAGGACATGTTAAGCCACCTGGACACCCATAAGTCTATGGGACCTGATGGGATCCACCCGACAGTACTGAGAGAGCTGGCAGAGGAGCTTGCCAAGCCACTCTCCATCATTTATCAGCAGTCGTGGTTAAAAGGGGAGGTCCCAGAAGACTGGTGGCTTGCCAATGTGACGCCCGTCTACAAGAAAGGCTGGAAGGAGGATCCTGGGAACTATAGGCCTGTCAGCCTGACCTCCATACCGGTGAAGATCATGGAGTGGTTCATCTTGAGGGTGCTCACAAGGCATGTTCAGGACAACCAAGGGATCAGGCTCTGCCAGCATGGTTTCATGAAAGGCAGGTCCTGCTTGACCAACCTGATTTCCTTCTATGACCAAGTGACCCCCCTAGTGGATGAGGGAAAGGCTGTGGATGTTGTCTACCTTGACTTTAGTAAAGCCTTCGACAGCGTCTCCCACAGCATTCTCCTGGAGAAACTGGTGGCTCATGGCTTAGATGGGTTTACTCTTCGCTGGGTAAAGAACTGGCTGGATGGCCAAGCCCAGAGAGTTGTGATGAATGGCGTTAAATCTGGCTGGTGGCCGGTCACAAGGGGTGTTCCCCAGGGCTCGGTTCTGGGGCTGGTCTTATTGAATATCTTTATAGATGATCTGGATGAGGGGACCGAGTGCTCCCTCAGTGAGTTTGCAGATGACACCAAGCTGGGTGGGAGTGTTGATCTGCTGGAGGGTAGGAGGGCTCTGCAGAGGGATCTGGACAGGCTGGATCAATGGGCAGAGGTCAACTGTATGAGGTTTAATAAGGCCAAGTGCAGAGTCCTGCACTTGGGTCACAACAACCCCATGCAACGCTACAGGCTTGGGGAGGAGTGGCTGGAGAGCTGCCCGGTGGAAAGCGACCTGGGGGTGCTGGTTTACAGCCGGTTGAATATGAGCCGGCAGTGTGCCCAGGTGGCCAAGAAGGCCAGCAGCATCCTGGCCTGTATCAGAAATAATGTGGCCAGCAGGAGTAGGGAAGTGATTGTGCCCCTGTACTCGGCACTGGTGAGGCCGCATCTTGAATCCTGTGTTCAGTTTTGGGCCCCTCAGAACAAGAAGGATGTTGAGGTGCTTGAGTGTGTCCAGAGAAGGGCAACGAAGCCAGTGAGGGGTCTGGAGCACAAGTCTTATGAGGAGCGGCTGAGAGAACTGGGGTTGTTCAATCTGGAGAAGAGGAGGCTGAAGGGAGACCTTATCGCTCTCTACAACTACCTGAAAGGGGGTTGTGGCGAGGTGGGTGTTGGTCTCTTCTCCCAAGTAACTAGTGATAGGACGAGAAGAAATGGCCTCAAGTTATGCCAGGGGAGGTTTAGATTGGATATTAGGAAGAATTTCTTCACCGAGAGAGTGGTCAGGCATTGGAACAGGCTGCCCAGGGAGGTGGTGGAGTCACCATCTCTGGAAATGTTCAAAAAACGTGTGGATGTGGCGCTTCAGGACATGGTTGAGGGGACACGGTGGCGCTGGATTAATGGTTGGACTTGATGATCTTGAAGGTCCTTTCCAACCTTAGTGATTCTATAATGACAAAAGATCAGAGAGGCCAGAAGAGATGGCGCAGGAATTGCAGCCAGAAAAGGTCCCACGTTGTAAATCCAGGTGCTTATGTACTACAGAGCACATTCCTACAATGAAGGCATTACGTTGTTGATGGTTGGGTCCTGTATCACATTCTTGTCTGCTGCTTGTGTACATTCATCTGCAAGAATTTGCTTGTGAATTGTAGTGATTTTTTTCATCAATGCTGGAAGAATAGGACCAAAGCTTTGATAACAGTTGTCTTCAGGTGCTTCATTGTACTAACCACTTTATCCACTCTAAATCCAGGCTAATGTGTGTCCACTGAATGTATGAAGAAGCCTGAGAACAGCCGGTTTCCATTAATAAATTATTCCTCGCTATTTTACTGGCTGAGGACAATGAACCTTATCCCAATACTTACCAGAAATCCATTAGTTTTTCCAAGAAGATGGATGGGTAAAGAAAATTGCTTCTATTTTATCTTCCTTCTTATGAAGGAAGTGAATCTATATGGATTCGTTGAAAAGTTTTCACTTTTGGAGTGGAAAATATTCAGCTGGGTTGAAATAATATGCCTTAAGATTACACCACACAATACAATAATCAATGCCAAAGACATTGCTCATCAGTAAAATGACAGTGCCTTGGTGAGTCTGAAGGGTAAACATGGTTCTGCAATTACTTCTTTCAGAGCACTGATGAAATACTGACCTAACTGAAAATAAAATATTATTACTGATGTAATTAATGCCAGTTGCTTATGTAAAGCAAATAGTATTACAAAATCTGACACATGGTGACATGGCATTGTTATCACAGAATTTCTTACCTTTTCATCTTGCTTTAGCTTCAATTTTAAGTAAGAGGAAATTTTAAAGAAATTTTAAGTGAATTTTAAGTAAATTTATCCCCTTGTAAACTGGTGTAACTGCTGTTGAACTACAGTATGAATGTCTCTATGGCAGGTAGAAATGCAGTCCCTAAAGGCAATGCCTCAAAATGAAGGTTTTCTCTGTAAAGCTCCACCTTTTACAGAATCATAACTTAGTCACTTGCAAAAATGCCTGTCTCCAGAAGACAAATGACTTGGAAGCCAACAGGTCAGAGACGATATAAAAAAGCCTTTTAAAATTCCCTGTCATCAGCTATGTCTTAAAACAGTTATTTTTTAGAAAATGTTGAATGAAATATGACATCAATTTTTGTTTACTAAAACATAATATAAATTCTCCATGAAGAGTAAACCACGGATTTTTAGAAATGAGCGAAGAGAAGGAACAGAAAGAGAAACTTACCCTGTTTTGAGACCAGCATGTCAATTTTTTGACAGCTGTTAGTCTATGGAAGCAACTCGAACTTCATTTGTCTCTACAACACTGGACTATGTTCCTTCAATCACAAACATGTTTTTAGTGTAAGAAAATGCCCACTGTGTTTTCTCCTGCTCTGGAAGCAGAAGCATTTTGTTATTGCTTATGCTTTGGGTAGCAAAATGCCCCCTTACTCTAAGGGCTGTTTTTTTTGTTGATGTTTGCCCTAGCACTGCTTAGAAGAGCCCAAAAGCTCATTTAATGTCTCCTCTAGATTTAGTCTGTTAGCAATGATATGTGAACGGACTTGTATGAGGTATTCCAAGTTGAACCCCTGCTGGTAGATTCCAGCTTCTAAGCAATTTCTGATACAGCAGACAGTCTGTATCATGTTCGCATTAACCTAAAACGTTTTAAAGACGGCAGGTTCTTGTAAATTAATTGCAGTTAAGTTTTTTGGGATGTGTAGAGTATAGTGTAAGATTCTAGTGGGTTGATCTCTTCAGCCAATTTAATGAGGAAAACCTAGATTTATGACAATCTGGCTTCAGCATGAACAACCAATTGCTAAACAAGAACTAGTCTTCTGAAGGCTAAGGATATGGCAGATTGATTCAGTAATGAGTACAGAAACTTGTCAAGTATGCAAAGCAAATGTTAAGCTATAACTCAATTCTCCCTCCAACCTTTGTTACAAAAATAGGCCCATTAACCTCCGTGAGGATCCTCACAACGACTGAAGTTTTCAGTTACTAGCCTTCAATAGGTTTTTCATTACTTTTCTGCCCGTTTTTAACTCCTACAAGAATCAAACTATAGAAACTAATTTTTCTGTTTGTTAATGGAGAAAGTGGCAGATGGTTTACTCTCCCTCTGTTATAACTCCTGCCCCTTTGGCCTGTCTGTGATAGTAGGTAAGTTCTGTAAATTAATCTCCATTATTAAGCCATCTGCCTAAATAAGACCTAGTATATAATCATACGTGTATTTTGGAAAAAAAGTGTAGTGGATAGTTAAGAGATTTCATGAACATTCCAGATAGCCTGCTTTAGAGATGATCAGCGTGGTAATGGAAAAGCAAGTATGCAGGTATGGCTGAAGAGTCATCACAGTGACTGCCCTAGAGTTGTACTCTGCTATTACCTTCAAGCAGGTTTCTTCCCAATTTGCCCTATTTTTAAAAGGGAAAAGCCCTGATGGATAGAGATGTTTGCTGCTATTGACAAGTAATGTAATCATTCTTAGTATTAACAGAATTTTAATTTTATCAACGTTGTGGAGTCATGTATGCCTACAGTGCACTGGTGCATAAGAACTTAAATGACAAGGCAGTGATATTTAACGGACAGAATAAAACACCATTTGCTTCTGTATGGCAACCATTGGCAGAATTCGTGCTCCAAGCTCTGCACTGACAGACACCTAGTCGAGCCTGCCTGTGAGCATGCATGTGCCTCAACGTCCCAAGTGTTTTAAAAACAGTGCTCACCAATCTGGTAGGCCTGTCTCCGCAGTGTTCTGGAAGCTCTGTGTCCCTTCTTCTTTAAAAACATCTGGCTTCCTGAGGGTAAAGGAAGCAGAAGGGGTATAATAAAGAGCCAGGGAAGGAAAGAGGCTCCTGGGGTAAAAAGGGATGCTCTGTACCCAGCTGTGTCCCCCTTGGTGGTTCTGAATATTCAAAATCATCATGGGAAACACCTTCTCTCTGCAAGGCCAGCCAACGGGTAAGAAAGGGAGTGCATGGGAATACCTTTATGTTACAGTTTGGACAGGCTTCTCACAAGGATGAAGAGTGGAGTTATGGAAGGATTTAGGCTCAACTGGGCATGCCAACAATGCGTAGTTCATCTTTCCTTGCAGAGTCTATGGAGAAACTTCTTTACTCTTGACCTCCAGGCAAAGCAAAATGAAGTGTTAAACACCTTGACATTTTGGAAGGAGGACCACAGGTAATGGGAAAATATTTGGAGATAGGCCCCACTGAAATATTTTTACTCATACTTTCTAGCTTCTTATTCAGGAAACGGGTCTCAAGGCGTATCAGATGTCACCTTCTCCACTACAAAGGAGAAAGGGCTTTATTTATCCTAATTTTATATCTCCATAGTCAATAAAGATGCCACTTTATTCATGAGAAGCTTCATATCCAGCTACCCTGCTCCAAGAGGCAGGATTAGAAAAAATGTCCAAAAATGACAAAGTTACTGCTATCAGGACCTTTTTTAAAACAATTAATGTTTTTCTATGAATTCCTGTTTTATGAAGACAGCATTTCCTTTTACATATACTTCTTCCAAATCAGTTTCACTGGGAAGAAATAATTTTTAGATAGCTTCCTTCGTAACAGAAATATGAAACAAGCCAAAATCTATGTTTTTATACTCTTAAATGTAGGACAATTAAATGTAAAATATCTTCACTTGACATGAAGATGTATAAATGTCTCTTTCAAAAAAAACTAGAAGAAGATGTTCAAGATTGAGATGGACCAGGGCAAGAATCATCACTGGACAACGCTCGAGCCCTTTCTTCTTTTCAGCTAGCTGGACTGTTACCAACAACAAAGTCAACCTCCCCCCGCAGTCCCTGGCTCAGGTTCAGCTGATCCTACACATAGCAGCTGCAGTCCATCACTTCAAAGATCACTTCTCAGCACACACAGATCCTGTCTGACGGAGGAATGTGAGAAGGCTGGGCCAGTGCACCTGCACTATTGTTACACAGTTATGCGTGCACGCAGACACCACTAACATGAAATCTAAAACCCTTTTTATCACCTTGTAAATCCCTGCCTGGTTTCTCCTCATAGGTCATCACAGAAAGGGTCTGCCAGATCAGATGCATACTAATGTTGTTTGGAAGTCATGGAAAAATATTAAAACCATTCAGGTTAGAAGTTTAGATGTCCATTTCTTTCTGACAGTTTTCCCAACGTAGCCATTTCCTAAAATGGCTTGAATTCCTCATTTGTTCTTCTATTCATTGCCAGAGAACAAAGTTAGTCTTTGTTTCTTGAAATAGGGTCACTGTGTCAGGAAGTGACGTACAAAAGACTTTCAGATTTCATAAGTGATCCCAGCTTCTGGTTTACTCATCAACATTAAAGAGAGCAGTCTCAAAAACCAACTTTTTCCAGCAAGGTGCTAAACTCTAAGAGTACTCTCAGTCTCACAATAGTCTTCTCCAAGAAGGCAGACTGAAACTACAGACATTTCTAAATGACACACTGAATTACAAGGGTAAGGAAATCAAAAGCATCTTGTCGAAATTTCCAGAAAGTTTCAAATTCATTTGATCATCACATTCTAAAATAGTGAAAGCTCTGACTGGCATTCTGTCTTTGCAGATCACTGTTGCTGTTATTTCTGCTGGTGCTGGCCTTCTGAGTTTGTGCTTCTACTATGTATTGTCAATTACTATAACATGAAAATTAATTTAGTTCTCTGAAGTAAGAGTTAAGAGAGTATTTGTGAGCAGGAGAAATAATTTGGTAATTTTGTCTGATTTGGTATTTATTATAGTCTGGGAACCTCCCTGAACTTGCTTCTGTTTGAACTGTAGACCACTTTTAAATAAATACCCAATCTTGCTTTGAAATGAGTATCAAAACATTTGATGTAGTTTCCTAATGACAATTACTTTCACTGTTACAATTATGCTTTATTTACAGTTTGAATTAGTCTAACTTTAATATCTAGCCACTGCTGCTGAAATAGGAACTTTATTCAAACTTTATTCTCCATGTGGCTGAGTATTATTGGAATGTAATCAAGTAATCTTTTAAGAATATCTTTGTTGAACTAACAGCCTGAATCCTGATACTGTTAGAGTATACAGTCCACCTTTCAACCACTTAAAAAATTTAATGGTTCTCCTCTGAATTCTATACAACATACTGTTGTCTTTTCCTGGGTGTACAAAAGTAAGGTCAAAAATAACCTAATTCTAAAGGAGACTTAGCTCTTTATACACGTTAGAACTTGTATTCAGTAGATTACGTGCTATAATTCTCAAATTTTCTCCTAAATCTTTACTTCTCAGGATATAATCCTCCATCCTGTAAATTTTACTTATATCCTTTAGTCCTATATATATCAATTCATACTTGGCTGTATTAATAATGTATTATTAACCATTTTTCCAAGTGATTCATATCCCTGACACAGTGACCCATCTTCAACATTCACCACTTCTTTGATCTTTCTTTATCTACTGCCTCTTAGTTTTAATTAATTTCTTCTAGGGCATTAATAATAAAATTTAAATCCTCAAAAATTTCTCCATGACTTGGGAACCCAAATTCCTATATACGATCTAGATATTAAGGAGGTTGAAACTCATTTAAGTGAATGATATTTTGGCCCCTAGAGGCTGAAGTTCTCTTGTAAACAGAACTTATGTCTCCAAGTATTTTTTAAAACGTTAAGATATACCTCAAAAATTGACTACAGTAGTTTTTATGTCCCTCCAACAAATACAGTTGCAAATTCACTCTGTTTTCAAATATAGGAGGATTTTCATAGTATTCTGTCCTCTTTATTATTTACTGTTTAGTGTCATGTTCTACTACTGGGCTGTGATTCTATAAATGCTAATTCAGGAAGAAGTCCATGCTTGGGTTGGGACAATTATGAGAATGACACGCTGCTGTGCATTAGCTTTGTACCTGTCACCTCTAGCGCATGAAATTTTATTACCTGTCACACTACATAGTTTCCTACTGGTACAGAAGATCCCCTGGGACTTGCACTGTCCTGTTTCACAAGTTCTTTTTTTCACCTCTGTTTTGGCTCAGATGTTTCTTTGTCTTTTCTGAATATGTGCATTAGATGACATGACTTGTCACATATGACAACTTATCTGAAGTTTGCCCTAATGGTTATCAAGAGTTGTGACAGATATTAAACGTTTCTGCTTGAAAAGGAGAATATTCTTCTTGACAGGGCACAATGAAAGAGAGGACCTCCATATCTGAATCACCTTCAAACCGTTACCCAGTGTTCCTGGATTCATTAGGCTATGATCACACTTTATAACACCATCATTCTTTGAGCAGATTTAGAACTGAAGTCACTTTAGCAGAAACTAATATTGTGCCATTTGATTTAAGGCCTTTTCTTAATAAGCCTTTTCTTGCAGTCATTTGTTAAATGGTACTACTACTACTACTAATTCTGTTCACAGTATAATGGATTGTAGCCAGGCTGGACACTAAACTGGTGCAGGGACAGGCTAGGATTCTGTGGCTGAATTCTGCCTGTAACACATATTCTAACTCATATGATGATATATATCAAGTTGATATTGCATGAGAAATTTTAGAGTTAGAGCAGTTTCCCTGCTCTTCTCCCTCCACTCCAGATGTTCCATCTGAATTATAACACTGGTAAGTACATGCAACCCACACAAGTACAAAAGATTTAAACCTCTTTTTGGACAGCAAACGTAAAATTCAAGCAGACTAAAATGCTCCTCCTTGAATGAGGTCTTAGTATCCCTTCCAAAATATGAAAGGACTCTTTCAAAGCCTTTATTTTAGGGATATCACACAGTAGTGCTGTCACAATAGTAAGGGTGATTTTTAAGGGGTTTACCTGTCACTTAGGAGCTCTACGTCAAACAATATGTCATAAAAGAGAGGTATATAAATGAGAAACTAATAACTTCTAATGTAGAAAAGGTCTCATATGCTGCTGATTTTATAACTCTTCTGATGTATTCTTAAAGCAACCAAGCAGATAATGTGAATTTCCTAAATTTTTCTCCCAAGGAGAGATTCTTTCTCTCTCCATTGTGGAATCACAGGCTCATAAATGAAAATGCAGCTGAAAGCAGGTAATGTTATACATGTCTCTGACAAAAATGATAAAGGAATTAGAAAATAGGGAAAAGAAGGCAAAGAAGGGGAAATGCACTCGTGTAAACAAAGGTAAAAACAGAGGGAATTGAATTCATTACAGAAATGTTCAACATTCTTTAGCAAGTTTAATGAGAGTCTCTCACAGAAGGAAAACTGTAAAAATGAAAGATAGCTTCCTAAAACAGAGGCCCATGCTATAGTAGATTTTGCTAGCGCTAAACTTTACACACTTAAATAAACAGTGGATACAAAGAACAACACAGATGAAAAAATCTCGACACAAAAACATCATGATAATTATTAGAGTTCTACAGATCAGATCAGAGATGTAACTCTCATTTTTATCAATGGTTTCCAAAGAACCTGATAATTTAATAGACTGTCAACAAAGGAAATGAGATTAGAAACCTTTTACACTTGGTCTTATTATATGAGATAACACTCAAAAGTACATTTGAATACCAGGTTTAACTGGACAGTTGTTTCTGCAATTTTTTAGCAAGTGAGTCTGTGATTCAGACAAAGATGTAAGACACAACAGTAAGAAAAACATCATAAGGGTTCTTCCTTTTTTTGGTTTTGTATTTGTTTCTTGTGTTTGGAGTAGTTCTGGAAATGGAATATCTTCCATTTCTATCCAGAGATGTCTGCTTTTCAAACAGCTTGGTTTTTACATGCTAAGAGCACAAATAGAGTAAAATCTTGGCCTGTAGCCAGACATAACTTCAGCTGTATCGCATTTTCCAGGTTCCTTCTTTTCTCCTTTTGATTACTCTTAGGATTTTAACTGTAGTTTTTATCTATGTGTTTTAGACTTGCTGTTTTTCATTTTGAATATTGAGTCATATATACAATTTATGAGAATGGAAACAAACAATGACAACCCCAGAAATTGTCAAAATGCTCCAAAAAGAAATAAAATACTGGTTTCGGCTGAAAATATACATATAGGCTAAGTGAGACTTGCGTGGCCAGTTCAAAATGTAACTTCACATATGATTAAATACACAAAGGCATTTTTAAAGTGCTCCTAACTAGCCTGCAGACACCCACAGACATTCCACGTGCTTCCCCATCCTTACACATTCTCTGTTGGAATGTGTTTATGTGTATCACAGTCCTGGGCTTTGAAGCAGCTGGACAAGTTATTTTCTTACCTAATCACCTCTGAGTGATTTGTATGCTGAAATGAAATATAGGAATACTTACCTCTAAGTTTGTCTTTGCAAATACTACTCTAAAACAATTTTCATGCTTGAATATTAGCTCTGTAAATATGACTGAGACCCATTACTGCAACAGTAATACTCAACTGTGCTCCCTATTAGCTGCCTCTCAAACTCCATTCAGTGCTTATGGTATACAGCAAGTGACACTCCCAGTAAAATGCAGTAAAAATTTACTCAATGATGTAAGACCAAAAAGAAATAGAACAAAAAAAGAAAATAAACCCCAAATGTGAAATAGGGGAAGGGAGAAATACATTACATTGATACTTTTGAAGAAAAAATTACAAGTTTTTTCCCTTCTGAAAAGTATTGTTTGCCAGTATTTTTACTACATCTTTAGGTATTGAAGGAATATAAAATCTTCTTCTTTTTCACTGTCTAGATACATATACATACAAAATAAACCGCACATATACATGGGCACACACAGACACATATAACCTATGGTTTAACTCCAGTAAACCATATAACAGACACTGAAGCTTGTTCATCTTTTCTATAAACATGCTAAAACATCAAAATTGTACCCTTTGTAAGATCTCTCCGGTAAGTCTCTTGCATTTGTTCAAGTGCTATGGTACTCCATCAAATCAGTCATGTTATTCCAAAAGATACTGAAATATTCACATGGGCAACATTCTCTTAGTAGCTTTATTACAGAATGAAACAGTACCATACTTCTTATCAAACTAATATACATTTTCCTTTTGACTGAAACAGAACTGCACATGCATTTTGTTGTAAATATATAGATTGGGCATGCAGGTGTAAGAAGAATGGCAGAAGACTTGTAAGACAGAATCCTGCTATCAGGTGGGGAAGATTCTTGTCTAAGTCAACAGTACTGAATTATTCTTCCAAAACTTACTGCAAAGTACAAAATCACTCTACAATTGGAGTCTCATTATTTCTATTCTATGAGCTAAAGTAACGACCTCTGCAGAAATGACTCCCCAAGCATGAAATCAAAAGTTCAAAAAGAACTCTTATTATCTTTCCCAAGGTAATACTATCTCAAGACACAGAGAATATTTTAATACTGAGGATTCAAAAGTATCAACCTCTCTCATAACTGAAAGAAAAGCTGCAGACACTTGTCTACCTTTGACTGAAATATATGTTTGCTGTCTGATTTTCAGCTAGCATCCAACAAGTAAAAAAGGGTCACAAAACATATTTGTAAAAAATACAGAAAAGTAAAATGTAGCAAAGCAAAAAAAATCTCTTGGGCCTTAAATAGAATCATAGAATAATCTGGGTTGGAGCAGACCTTTAAAAGTCATCTAGTCCACCCCCCTGCAATGAGCAGGGACATCTTCAACTAGATCATCTCGCCGCAAGAAAGACATTGAGGTGCTGGTCCATGTCCAAAGAAGGGTAACAAAGGTGGTGAAGGGTCTAGAGAGCAAGTCTTAGGAGGAGCAGCTGAGGGAACTGGGGTTATTTAGTCTGCAGAAAAGGAGGCTCAGGGGAGACCTTATCACTCTGTACAAGTACCTGAAAGGAAGTTGTAGCAGGGGTTGTTGGTCTCTTTTCCTAAGGAGTAAGTGATAGGACGACAGGAAATGGCCTCAAGTTGTGCCAGGGGTGGTTTAGATTGGATATGAGGAAAAATTCCTTCACTGAAAGGGTGGTCAAGCATTGGAACAGGCTGCCCATGGAAGTGGTTGAGTCACCATCCCTGGAGGTATTTCAAAGACGTGCAGATGTGGCACTTAGGGACATGGTTTAGTGGTGGACTTGGCAGTGTTAGCTTTACGGTTGGACTCAATGATCTGGAAGGTGTTTCCCAACCTAAATCATTCTATGATACTAAAATTGGTTACGGCTGGACTCAATGATCTTAAAGGTCTTTTTCAACCTAAATGATTGTATGATTCTAAAATTGTTTGCTATTTAATACTGAGTGCTTTCAAGATGAATTATCTTCACAGATACTCCAGGAGGTCATAGAAAAAATTCCTGAAGGCAATGGAATACATAGCTGTAGTTTTGCACGATGACCTTAAGTTAAACTCTCCATGTGATGGTGTTGACTTTACAGCAAATTTGAGACTAATTTGGTTAGGACAAGGCCATAAAGAACAAACAAGCTTTACATTCTTACTTTGCCAGAAGGGCTACCAGAAAGATGTTCAGGGAAAGCATATTTCCATTGGATTAACCCACTGTTAATGACAGTATGTAAGTTGATGTTAACAGTACTGTTGATGACAGCAGGAGTAACTTCTGGTCATGCAGATGGCAAAAATCTCCACCTCAAATTGTTAGAGAAAAATCCTGCCAACCCTTCTTTTATGTAGAGATGACTATCAGGAGTATAATAGTTTTATCTGAGAACTTAACTACCTGTGTTTGAAAATCTAAAAATGTCCTTATAATATAGATAAAACTCTAGAGATCCAAGACACTTAGATACCGTTCCTGGAAAGAACAGTGTCATGAGTTTAGACTCTGTGTGAAATCTCCACTTGAAATTGGAAGCATTGATGGACAGGAGGTTTTTGATATTTATTCCTATTTGGAATAGCAATGGAATCTTGCCATGCCAGAGAACCAAAAAGGATGCCTGGATGCAGTGACGGTACCCAGAAGGGTTTGCTTTCCCTAATATCACAACAACCGCTGCTGTTGCTGTGTGTCACATTCCCTGTATGAATACTTCAAATACGACTGCATTTCCCAGAGCCACGGTTCAGGTTGGTTCACATACTGTAAAACCACGTGGTGGCTGGCCCATTCAGACATTTTCTGTCAAGCTAGTGATGTTTTGTATTGCACTAGGGAAGACTGGTTTTGACACGAGCTGATCCCTAGCAGTAGCCTCATCTCCCTGCTTGGGAATTTTGTCATCACTCAATGTGAAATGTGGGTGCTGAAATTCACTATTTCCTTCCCCCACCCCCCCCGCCCTTCTGATCTGGCCTCACTTTTAACTACCTACAAGGAATACCCTTTTTCTCAAACAGGTGGAGGTGAACCTGAACAATTCCCTATCAAACCAAGCCTGTTCAAAGTCTTTGGGGCTCAATAAATTGAGGAAATATGTTGTGCTGAGAAACTCAAGCCATGCATGACAGGCACTGCACAGCCTTGCAAATGACAGAAGACTGAACACTTCAATCACTTCTCCTAAAGCTCTCAACTGAGATATGACTTCACTACCACTGGGAAACAAGGAGCAATCACTGTCAGATGAACGGAAACACTGATCACAGGGTGCTACTCTGTGGCAATCAAAGTAGAGACCAGTCAAGGAAAAAAAAAATTATTCTGTAAATTCTTTGACATATTTCTGGAAATGTTGACCAACATCAGCAGTGGGGCCTTCCCCAAAAGACAGTTACTCAGAATCTGGCAAAATTTTATACTCCAAATTAATTTTGGCATGGAAAATAAACTCTGAGAGAAACTTTCCTTCTCCCTTTACTGGGTCAGAAAAAAGTATAGTTGCTGTAGAATTACTTCCTCTTATGTGTATTAAGTATGGTGCTAGTGATGATACTGCAGCAATAAATTCAATTTGCAGCAGCAATAGGTGTTTCAACAAGCAGAAGGCAAAAGAGGATAAATACCATTCAATAAAAAATTTACCAGATTATTCCTCTTAATATTAGAACAGACTTATTTATTTCTCTAATGAAAAGGGTAAAATACCTTCTCCAAGATGTGGCCTGTCACAACACTGTGACACTTGCAATAAGTGACATTTTCTCTGGTATTTCTTTTTTCCACGGATGCCATAAAGTGCACCGCATGAATATGAAGTGACATCTTTACTAACGTGTGGTACTTACTTATCTCCCACAATTCCCAAGTTGATTGTTGGATAGCCATGTTCTTGGATTGTAGCTAGGAGAGTTGAACGGTTACTGTCCCGAATCTTTCCTGGCAAGAGGTCATCTTCAGGATTCAGTAGCTATAAAAACAGAAACACTCTCAGTCAGTCTCCTTGGAATACTGTGCCTTTACACAAGTGAGAATTTTCTTCTTCAGACTGGACAGGATATTCTTAGACACCTATGATAAAATATATGTGTAAAGTGATTTAGTGAATTTAAATTAATAATATATGTAATGTGATTGTTTAGTCCAATCCTCCATGTTGCTTAGTTTGTTTCTATTGGTCCACGTCTGCAAAACCGTCTTTCTCCTTATGAGTACCTGGCTTCTAATCTCAAACATTAGAAATCAAAACACAAACTTTAAGTTTCCAAGTTATTCCTTCTATTTACATGGATTTAAGGAACCTCATTGATGTTGCTAATGAGATATAAAGGTATTAAATTTTTTTTGAAGTTCATTGTCTATTTACCAATAAAGATGTTTTTTAAATACAACACTCTCTATTGGAATAATAGACAGAAGCTTAAAGCTTGGTTCTTGTTTCAATTACTGTTTTGGATGAAAAGCTTTCTCTCAAGATAGTATCATGGCAAGTGCCTTACAGGTGTTAAATATTTTGGAAGTTAAACTACAAAACATACATATGTAAACATATATTTTACATATATTAGTAATGCTTTTGTAGGACACTGAAGGACAACACCATATTGACAGGAGGTAAATAATAACAACAACAACAACAATAACAACAATAATAATAATCATCATCATCATCATCATAATAATGTGCCTGTCAAAATTACAGCAATAGAGTTAGGTAGTAATGTAAGAATAACCTAAAGTGGAGCATGGCTAAATTTTGATGCTTTGCCTAGCAGCTCTATTTCTGTGAAGGTTTCCATAAGATGTTTAAGAAACCCACTGTGCAGGATCTTTTTTAACACGTGATACAAAAGAGAGTGCTCACATCAGTAAATGCTTAATGATATGCAAGAACCTTCAGTCATACAGAAGATACTATTCAGAAAATCATCACCTGTAATCCTTGTAGCTCTTTGGATTTGTTCTTCGGTTAGTGGTGTGTTTCCCGCATGACACACCCTGTCTACGTTATGAAATCCAGCAAGATTCTGTCCCAGCAAGGCTGGCCTCAGCCACCCAGAGTAACCAGTAGTCACAGAGTAACCTTCACTGGGGTTGTGGAAGTTGTAAGGACACCACCAGATGACAAAATTCAACATATTAAAAGTTTTCAAAATCTTTCAAAATTCAACATATTCAAGTTGTATGAGAATACAGATATTTGGTTTATGTTTGTGTCTGGATTTCAAAAAGTTTGCCTCAAAAGACAGTCAAAATTGTAGGTCAAACTTCATGCTGTCTTTAAACTTCAAACTGACAATCTCAATCCAAAAGTTCTTTGCTTTTGCTCTTCCTATTCTCTCTCTGTCCTGCTGCAGGAGGGAATGAGCAAGCATAGCTGCTGGCTGGGGTCAAGCCACAACATATGGAAAATTAGTAAATTAAGTTAGTATCAAACCTGATTTTTCTGATGAAGTTAAGACAAAGCAATTAGAAAGTTGGTCTGGTGCTCTACCGAGAGGAGATTGTCTGGATTTCAACATGTGCTACTATTAAAAAAAAATTGAGACACAATACTACAGCAAGGCATTTGGTAGTTCTATGCAGTTTTCAAAGACAGGTTATCTGCCATTTGCACTATAGCTACAGAGGAGTGCTGCTCAAAAGAAATTATTCTTCCAGTCATGATTGGCAGTATGAATTACAACCCTGACTATTCCACAGGTCCTCCCTTGCTGGCAGGAGGAAAGCAGCTGGCACATGGCTGGATACATTACCAAAATTTTGGCAAAGACCGCATGTGAGACTTGTGAGAGAGCCCTTGAGAGAGAAAACACAAGCAGCTGATTGTGGGTTGATCACTCACAAAAAATACCTCACGTCAGCACGAGTTGCAGCTCAAAAAGTGAGTCTACTGGGCAATAGGGTGGAAGTCACTATCCAAAACGCTGTCCCAAATGAGATATATTCAGACCTTGATTCTAAACATACTTTTCTTACCTCATTCCCTGTTGACATGACTGCAACCACTGGAAACTTGTTAACTTCTACTTCGGTTACTCCAACAGTTGCTAAGAGACCAATCTCAGATGGACCCATGTGGGTTCCTTTGGCCAGCACACATTCACCTCTTTTAATGTCATGTCCTATAGGTCTGAAAATCATAGCACAGAAAAAAACTAAAGAAAAACAGAATGAGATTGAAAGTATCTTTCCTTGATTGGTCCTGCTCCAGGTGAGGGGTGTCAAGGGATATTCATTAGTCAGATTGTCAAAATGTCAATATTACTTATGGCAGTACTAACTTTTTAAATTACTATGAAAATCACCAGCCCTTCTATTCCTTACAGAGACACTTTACTGTTTATAAAGTAGGCTGTGTACAGACCTGATATCTTGGCCTGGTCGCGCCTGCACCAGGATTCGAACTTCTAGTTCTTCAGTGCCCTACAAAAACAGGGAGATCAAATATGGTCAGCTGGGCTATTCAACTAAGATAATCAGCTTTAATTTCTCAGAACTCTACACAGCTTACAGTACTCATTACACTGAGACCTTATGGTTTAAGCATCATTATTGTTCTCCTGATCTGTGTCAAGATTGTAACATGTGTGCTAAAACGGAACAGTTTTCTAAGAAATTCTCTCTTTGATGAGCTCACCAGGGAAGGACCAGCACTGAATACACAGTTTTACCTTCCTTTTTTTATGATTCTCGTGTTTATATATCTTTCCTATGTTACATCCTATGTTTGTCTGTTGATCTGGTATACCGAGTAGATTCTTTCTACTCCTCTCAGAGAACTTGATCTGCTCGAACAATTTCAAAGATGGCATTTCAAAAGAGCATTAGTCTGACAGACAATATGCCACTACCTCTGCAGAAAGGTCAAAAAAGCTATATGCTCTAGCTGTTTCCAGATTTTCATGTAGATTTCTATAGTGGAATCTCACACTTGAGAGCTTTGTACAAATCAGAAAGAGGCTTATTCATCATACTTACTTATAGTGAACGAGAGAGAGTGGCCTGAAAAGTCTGATGCCTACTTTAGTATTTAATTCTTCAGAATTTCAATAGTTTGGTGATTAATTCAATGCCAATAAATGGCATGTGACCTATAGTGTTAATATTTAATTTATAAGCCCTGCAAGTGGGTTGATGATATATACACTCAGCTTCGAGACAGTGCCAGCCTATCAGTAGCACTACATCTACTCTTGCTTAGACTGGAACAGATTTTGTTTTTACATTACCATGTAGTTCTTCAAACTTTAAGTGTCTCAAAGTTATGAATCAGACACTAATATTAAAAGACAAACAACACACATCATTGTCATTTGGAATTTTTACAGGAACGATAGTGTTCTATGGGGACACTGGACTTGTCTCTTTTCTTAAAGGGGATATGGACTGCATTTTCTGAGTTCAAACTAAGTGCTTTAAACTAAAGGCCCCCATGTTAAAGTTAATGAATGTGTTGTTACAGATTGTGATTCTGTTTACTTACTGTGAAAATGGATAAATTTAAACCCCAGAAAACCAGGAAATGACTAACAAAAACATCAACCCTGAAAAAACTGATTTCTTACTTTACCACAGTATTTTCAAAATATGCTTTTAATACAAATTCTGTTTCATTTATACCTTGTATATATTCTTGTATAAGAGAAAAGATTATTTTTGGTTGCTAGTGTACAAACTGTCTGTGCTGGTGCCCAAGATGTCCTTTTATCTCCCTTATCCCCATCTGAAGCTCTAAAAGACACTTCAGGCTTGTGATGAAAATCTGGGGCAACAGTGTGCCTAAGAATTATTTTATTTTTATGACACTCTGGAGTCATAAAGATTTGAATTTTTTGGTCATGAAGATTTGAATTTTCCATATCTTTGATAACATTTAAAGATAGCTAGGAAGTTTCTAGAGAATCAAGAAGAGTGCCAATGATACACCTGAGTAATAGAAAAGGTCCTATTTAGGGCTCCTGGATTAGGGAAAACAAGAAAAAAAAAGGCTTTTCAGGCATTTAGTAATCCCAGGTTTGAAAAGCACTGTGGAAAGTGTGGATGTGGCGCTTCAGGACATGGTTTAGGGGACATGGTGGTTCTGGATTAATGGTTGGACTTGATGATCTTAAAGGTCCTTTCCAACCTAGTGATTCTGTGATTCTGTGATTCCGTGAAGTGTGACTGCAGACAACATGGTTATGTGCAGAGATTTTTATTTATGGAATTGATGGATATCCCAGAATGCTTTAGGAATACAAGATAATTCAAGGTGGCTAGAGGTAGGTGTTGCAGGAGGTATGGCATTATGCTGAGAACATCTTCCATTTGGTGTGTATTAGGCAGCGTTCTTCTTGCTGTGTATTAATATAAGTTGAACTGTGTCTGGGTGGTTTATTCTGATGGTGGTTAACAGCCAATATCCATACTGACATACTGATGCTCAGTCTTGATGTTGGATCTAACTCTTGTTTTGGCTGGTCACATTAACCTCCTTTTCCCTTCAAGGTGACATAAAAACTCAAAATTAAAAAGGTGTAGACATGTTTTTGCAAGGATTTTTCTCAATGACTGTGCATTTGGCAAGCTGATGAGAATTTTTCTTCCTGCTGGATAGATTTAATTCCTTTCAGGCCTGTGACTTCTACAGTCTATTGGGAAATGCTTGCTATGATATTTAAGTACTGCTACCACAACTGGAGGTCAAGGTGCTCCTTGTAAAAGTACTTTCTGTCTTTTCAGAAGAACATTTTTCAGATGTTAGAGATTTCATTTCAGTTAAATCCCAGCCCTGAAGGAGTTCTTAACACTAAAAAGAAAAATATTCTTGAAATATGTAGCCACCCAGGTGTGAAAAAGGAGAGAAAAATAACATATTAATGAAACTACACTAATTATTTATGTACAGGATTAGCAGAGTGGCATATTCAAGGACAAGTAGAAACTGAAGAGTTCTACCTCACACTTATAGGCAGGAAAAGAAAGCTGAAGGTGGCTTCAGAGTTTAAGCACATAGTCAGATAATCTGTTCTCACATGCAGAGGAGAACATGCACTGAAAAAGTGGAATCCAGGAAGACATTCGTCCAAAGAAGTAGAAAATAACAGGTTATCATGTATGTTGCTCTGCAATTTGATAGTCCTCTCATGATGAGGTGGGAAATGGCCACAGAAAATTTGCTCAGTAAGGCTAATGCAATGATTAACAAGCAGTGAAGGCAATGGTGTATTTTACAGGAAGATATAATCTACACGTACACTTCTGTAACCTCAAAGCAGGACTGACTCAATAAATTGTTAGGAAGAAGGTGAGCCTAGACAACTTGCTGACTTCATCAGATGTAAAAACTCTATGCATTTACAGTAATAAGGCAAGAGAAAGGATCATGAGACTATGTTTCAGTTTTTGCTCTCTTCATCAGCTTTGAACACTAGAATCCTCTGCTTACACCCCAACTGCAGTTGCAATGCTAGCATAGAGCTACGGTGAAGTGGAACAGCTTGTAAGAACAGTTGCAGAGCAGCAAAGGCTGATTTGAGCAGAGAACCGTGCATACACTTCATTCCAAAACTGAACTTGGAAGTTGTGTTAGTAAGAGATGTTATCTTCTTGCCTCATAATCTGTCAGATGATGGCAAACTGGTGATGGTGTCCTGAAATCACAGCTGAGTAAGTGAAGGTAATGATTCAGAAGGAATTCGCTGAACACAAAGGAAGTCTAGGATGGACTGTTTGGGATACAGTTGTCTACAGACAATTCCTTGTACTTCAACAAAAAACACATTTTACTTTAAGACGACTGTATGTACAGAATTTAGTGCTACAGCACTCATTTTTTCTGTGATGTTTTGCAGTATCGGTAACGTAGAGCACTAATATGATTTATAGGTATGCTGGAAAATCTGTTGAAACAAACAGACTTAAGACTACATTCTGGGGGAATATGCACCTTATTCATTTCCTGGTTTTCAAGAGGTCTTAAATTCAGTAACTTTCTCATTTTAAAGGAGCATAGAGGTCTATTGAAGAAACTTAGTTATGGTTTAAAAAAATCTGGGGGGCACTTACTTCCCCTGTTACACAATAAAAGCCCTTATTCTAAACATATGCATTTATTGTAAGGTATGTGCATAAGACATATTCTCCAAAATCCACCAAATTCACCTTTGCTGAAATGAGACCTACTCTGATAACACAGAACCATCTTCATAGCATAGTTCAAAACGATCCAAGTCATCCCATGGATTTTGCAGCACTTAAAACAGTTCACTTTCCCACAGAAAATCATACTCAGCTTTAATTACATCAGCGGTAATTCGGTACTGTAGTATTTCAATGCATTATTCTGGGATCAATATGCATTTTAAAAAACTTTTCCCCTTCATACTTGGTGAGCTTAGGAGAACTTTTAAAGTCCTAATCTTGCTGAGTTTCAAGATGATCCTGAAATATAAAGAAGATTGCTCTACTGCTAAATGTGAACTCAGTAGAAAAAAAGGAAATATAATGTCAGATTGCCACTAGTCTGTATATTAAAATGTGAATACACTAGGCATTCAAATTAGACTATAATTATGGACCTCCAGGAGGCATTTGCCTTTCACTCAAATCATGCTCCCAAATGCTGTGGTGTCAGCATTCAACAACTGTGATGAAAAATCAATGTCAGGACAGGTAGGTCTGTTATTACAGCCTGAAAAAGCGAGCAGAATTGCCACTAGGACCTAATATGAAAATCCTCAAACTCCTGAGATTAACGGAAGAACTCTTCTGTAGAGCTATCTTCCATATTTACAGGATTGTAT
This sequence comes from Phaethon aethereus, assembly GCF_964289735.1. Lineage (NCBI taxonomy): Eukaryota > Metazoa > Chordata > Aves > Phaethontiformes > Phaethontidae > Phaethon > Phaethon aethereus. The sequence goes on along the minus strand of NC_138579.1, from coordinate 38,040,821 downwards.
CATGAGCCATTTTCTACTGCATCCAAAAGAAAAATGAGTTTTAACTTGTGACTCACATCATCTGATTCCCTGATGAGCTCTGTATCTTCCACTTGCACCACTGCATCAGCACCACATGGAATTGGAGCACCAGTTGTAACGCGCATTACCTGACCAGGCATCACAGTCTGAGTTGGCTGGAAAATAATCGAACAAAAATTAATTTACTTTTGAAAAGGAAAATCTCCAACCATTTGAACTTTATGGAAGTAATCTGAAAGACTACAATTCTTATTTGTGGCATGACTCTTGATATACTGCTAGTGATATCAACAGGTATAAACTCCAATGTACTTACAGATTATTAGGTCATTGCTTCAGATTTGGCTTTTTTATATGGTCACAGACTAGGTGGCTTCAGATTTTTCCCCTTAGATTTCTATCACAAGAACAACTTTCAGAAGAAGCAATATACTGATACCCTTTGGCTCAGAAAAGTAACTGGCTCAGAAATATAAATGTTAGATGGTGACCTTCTAGAACGCTACATGAGCAAAAATCTAGTAGTTCTCTGTATGTAAATATTTTTGCAGAGTACTCTGGTCCCCAGGGTTGAAATTGCTTTGGTTTGGTTGTTTTTTGTTCTGTTTTACCAGCACACCGTACATAGGAAACCAGCAGTTTGTACGTAAAGTAATGTAACCAGCTGCTTCACGTTTAAGCAGATTTCCTCATACTGAGAGACAGCTCAACACTAGTTCACATAGAATACCTATCTTTGTGAGGGCCAGTTTAGCAAAGCCTAAACCTGATAGTATTCTACAATTATGTGAAGTCATAGCACATAACAAAGTTTCAGCAGAAGCAATACAAAGAATAAAACAATATCAGAGCAACATGATAAAACAAATGACATGGTTTTAATAAGATTTCTCACCAGGCAGCCTATTTTAATACACATTTTTCAAAATCCAGAGTAAAATTGTTTTTAATGAAAAATTTTAAAGGAAAAATGTATTGTATAGAAAAATTCTCCCATTTAAAAAGCATTTTTTGGGCCTCAAGAACCACAAAGAACACAAAATGTCTAGGACTCTGCCAGAAATAGGTGCCTATGGTGATAAAATGCAGTTACTATCCACGCTTTTGGAGTTTATTACTAGAGGAGTTAATTTTTTGAGGTGTAATGATATGAAATATTTAAACAAATTTATGATTCAATAACAATTGCTTTTAGAATTGGTTGCTCATATATTTTACTTTTTGTTCTTTGAGAGCGTGATGAAATTAACTTTACGAACAAAAATCAACCATCAGATTTGTGTGTGTGAATCTCCAGGGCTGTGTTCTTCTGTGCTAGAGACTATGAAGATAATGAAATGATTCCTTCTCAGAAAGCATATTTATGTACAACAATTTCACAGAAGCTCTTTCAAAGGCCCTTGAGGTCTCCCAATTACCTGGAATAGGGAGGTACTGGGTTCTGTCCCTTGCCTTCATCACTGATAATCTAATTAATGTTAGTCACTGAATAAAAACCATAAATAATGTATTGATCACAGCGCCCATCTCCGGCATTTTCTTTTGCACATGATTACACCTTTCCTGCATGATTTACAATCGCCCATGCTCCTTTCTGTAAAAAGGCCCAAGGTAATGGAAAGGTAAAAAATGTCTGTTTTCTATCCTATATTATAGCTAGTTAGTCACAGTGCCTCTTACAAACGTCTTTAGAAAGTCTTCAAGGAAATGCTAAACTCCAGCTATGCAAGTCTACAGAAAGAACATCATTGCTCCCCATGGCTGAGTTTTTCACACAGAGGCCATGAGGGGATGGCTTGTGACTAGTACTCTCAAATGTGCCCTAACCTAACCAAAGCAGGGTAGTGTCTGAAAGTTTTCCTCAATATAAAATAAAAAATGGTTGTTAACATAAACACGACAATTTGGAAATGGAGATCAGAAAATAATACACAATTTACAAATTGATACAGAAATGTCCAACTTGGCTATATGGCCTCTCTGCGATTCTCAGTCCCATTTTCTTCCCCTCTATGTGGCATTTACATAACCTTCTTCCCTGCAGGAGGAACCAAATCTAAACCTATTTTGAACTCCCTGCTGTGAATCATTCTGTTAATTGGTCTGTAACATGAAAAGCAGAATGTTGCTGCTGAGAGTGACTGAAGGGTGAAATGAGACTGAGGAGCCTTCCAAGGCTATAAATAATTTCTTGGGAAGGAGATGAACCTGAAGATGTGTTGGATCAAGAAAAAAAAAAACTTTGACCAATTATTCAGAGGTCAACAGCCTCATTTTTCTAACTCGCCATTTGTATTTCCAGAATTATTCTCTCTCTGTATGCCTCCTCCCAGCCAATTTTTGTTCCTTGCCAGAGAGGTTTCCCATTCCCATTAATCTGGGAGGACAGACTGTCCCTGCAGAGAGACATTTGTGGGCTCTTGAATTTTGTAGGAGGGAAGCAAGCTCCCATTTGACCTTTTATCTTTTGTACAAACCTGCTGAACTGATTCACACTGAAAAACTTTCACACTGAAACTCTTTAGACCTATGGGCAGTCCTCCCTGTTAGACACAGCTTCAACAATACTGTTTTTAAGCACTGCTGTGCTGTGATTTCTTTTAACTAGCAAAATGATAACATTGATGACAGGTGAATAATGATAGGAGTGATAATTCAGCAGGTTGCTCTGCTGGATCTTGCTATTTTATAGTGACCATAAAAAGGGTTGTAGAAATAGTTGTCAGTCTTTTGGATTCAGGACTAATGCTTGAAAATGCAGACAGAAAGGATAAAAAACCAAGGCAGGTGAAATTAATTAGTGTTACTTTTTTTAGTATTTATAGTAATTTTACATATTGTGTATAACAGATTCATTAATTGAAGTTCACATGAATATCAGTATTGAGAAGTTGTCTATTATACCAAAGTATAATTCATGATGATGGATGGGAACTACAGCAAAAATTATTTTCATAGTTCTCTGCATCTATCATGATTAGCTAAATTAAATGTCTACTATACATTTAGAGGCAGTTCAATACCATTTTTTAAAAAATGGAACAATCTTGCAGCTGGTAGGAGTTCTAAAACCTGAAACAACTTTTGAAAGGCATCTATTTTATTCAAGACTTTTTTGTATGTAGCAGTCAAAATGGCCACATTGTAAAATCCTCATTAAAACTGATCAATCCTCTGTTTTGGCTGTTACTTACTCCATTTCTGCATCATTTCACATACGGTACACAGAATTACAACCTGGGACTTGAAATACCTGGATAAACATTTTGGATTAACCCATCCTGAAAAGAAGGTAGCAGGTACAATTAAATTGACAGAATAAAAAAAGTGGTTGAACACAACTGATTTTTTTCCTATCACCCCGTTATTAGTACAGGAACTTTATCAAACATACTTGAGTTTGAAAGCAAATCCCAAGTAGTGTCCATTCATGAATGTTTATACAGCACAGCAGGTCACGAATGGGTGCTGCCCTGACTTGCTCTTAAACTCAATCCACGTATTTGCTAAGCTCCACACTCTCTTGATTTAATAAACAGAAAAGGAGCAATACCCTAAACTAGGCTGCTGCCAGGCTTCCTCAAGATTGTTCTGGTCATTACCTACCTTTAAAGGCTTAATACAAAACCCTTAACATCTTGTTTTGCAGGTATCAGTGTGAAATATGCAAGCAGTTTGTGGAAACAGTTACTGGGCTCACATCCCTTTTAAAATCTGTCAGCAAGAAGGGGTTAAACCTTGCTTTTCTCTGTTTATGAATTGTAATGCCACTCGAAACCTTACGTCCTCTAACATTGTACTAGGGCAGAGCATTACTGTATGTACTCCCATCGGACATGTCAGCACAATGTGCTGAAGTATTTTGGGATATCCTTATTAGATCCTTACGTAACCATATGACCTCACAGACATGATCTGAAATCATGTCCCAAGGCACATAGCAGGAGGCTAGGTACAGCTGTGCCCTACTTCACGCCACCTCCATGTATATTGAGTTTTGGAGCACTAGCAAGGCTTGTAAAAATACAAAGCAATACCTTACAAAAGAAAAAGGCATTTGGAAAAAAAAAAAGAGAAAAGAAATATGCTCACCTGCTCACCAGCCTGGGATTCCCCTATGATGAATCGATCTCCTGGGCCATCAGCAGCTGTTAAGATGGACAATACAAATGATAAAGGCTGAACCAAAGCAAACGATGGCATTAGAAATTAAAAACAGGAGAACCAAAGAATGATCTAAGATTCAGTTCTTCAGCGTCACCATGACAGAAGTTATAGACATTTTGCAAATTTTTTACAGTTTGTGTCCTTTTAAGTTGTGTTTATTTTGAAAATTACAGGTTCTATAGCACTTTTAACTGAAAATTTCTGGGCTATAGGGGATCAAGTAAAAGGAGATTAGGAGGAATTACATTAATAACAAAGATTTAAGAGTGTTCATGAGATTATTTTTATAAACATGTCCACCATGAGCAAACTTTTTCCATGTGAAACTAACACAGGGGAACCACATATTTTGTAAGTGTATTGTGTGTCTTTTTTCTAGACAACAATGGCATATTGACATTTCTAGATTCTATCTCTGCCTTTAGAGGAAAACATGGACAAATGCAGTGGTTACAGACTGTGTAGATAACCATACAGGTTTGGCGTTTTCTGAAGAGCACTAGGGCTAAGATAATGCAGCTTGGGCTGCTACATTAGAAGTCTGGGTTCTGTTCCTTTTGGTAACTTCAAGAAGTAGCACTGAACTAGTTACCTCATACCTTTCAATGAAGCCATCCTGATAATTAAAAGTGGGACATCATTTATTTAACAAACTGAAAGTCTCCAGGACTTCTAATTTAGCCAAATCTGTATTTTTACATGGTCAACACAGGCACCGTCCCTAACAAAGTTTAAGCTTCTGCCTTCCTCAAAGGTCTTTCAGCAAGTTGCATTAGTGGTATTATAGGCTCTACCATGGTGTAAAGCATGTATGGAGCACAAGCAACTCTGCCTGTCCAAGCACAGCAGGCATGCTGTCAAGAGTGTTCAGACACACTGGGTTCATAGAATTACATTTAAATATGTTTTTTTATTAATTTTACATCTGTGACTGTCAAATGTTGATTTCCCAGAGATGAAGTCTAATCAGTGACAACCTTTATCTTAATAGCTTCTGTTTTATTTCAAAAACCCTGAATATACAGCTAGATAACCTTACTGTATTGAGAAGAATTGCTTTCAGGAAGGATGCCCATTCAGTCTGTATAACTATTTATCACATTTGTACTCATATATCAGCTGCAACTCTGCAGATGATGATCTATAGTACTTAGGTTTGAAGACTAATGATTAACTTTAAAAGCCCATCAAACAGCCTAACCTATGAGCTTTAGAACAAACTCTAAAATAAGAAAGTGGAAAAGGACTCTTCAACTACTTGTCTTTGAATAATGCATATAATACTACTGAATACAGTTGTCAGACCTTCACTGAAAAAAAAGCACTGTGATGATCCCTCGAAAGAAGAGAAAAAATTCCCTAATAGCTAAATTATTTTAAACCTGATAAAATGCTTCTGAATTAGATTTTATTCCCCCATTAATAATGATATGGAGACAAAATTTATAAGTGATGCACAACAGCTGTAGCTTCAAAAAGTGGAAAAAGTTTTGGGCAGATGGGTTTATGCAACTGAAAGCTAATCCTTTATTTTTTTGTAAAAAAATCTGTTAATATAGTCAATATTATTTCTGTCTACAAGCTTTGTTTCTCATATCCTGAGATAACACGTCTACAAGAACAATAAGATATAAGGTAAACTACCAGTATTTCTCTGGCTACATCTGCACTCCCTTGCCACTATTACTGGTCATTTTGGTCAACCTGTCTCTCACACACATAGATGACAGACAGCGGCAAAGTTGTCTTGTAGACCTGGAATTTTATTTTTATATCAAATCCATGGGGAAGCCATTGGACTATCCATTGCCTGTGTTTGCAGATAGTTTATTTGATGGACAGTTGCTTTCCATTGTTTCATCTGCCAGTAACAAAAAAGATATTTTAATGTCCCTAGAAGAAGTTGCATTAGTGGCTAGCTATTGTGTACAAATTTCAACATGGTGTTACGATGATTCAACACATACCACAATGAAATCACTACTAGTATAATGTCCAATCATATATATTTTAATTTTCCTCCACAGACATCTGAGATGAGTATCATTAGTCTTACTTTACAAAGAGAAAAAACGATGCACAGAGAAGCAACTTGCTCAAAATCGTGCAGCACCTAATGGCAAAACAGAGGATGGATTCAAGTCTCCTGGGAAAGCACTCACTGCTTGCTCCATAAAGTCACACTACTCATTCTATCTATATACAGCAATTGCAATATTTTCAAAGTAAAAATGTGTTCTTCTTTTGAGATGCCTCCATAAGACTACATTCTGATATGTATTTTTGAAAATTCTCTGATGCAATCATGAAATAATTCACAAATAGGAAGCTGGATCTGTGACAGTTCAACAAAGTAGCAGATATATAAGAAATTCCTGATTAAATCAACAACAGAGGAATAGAAGAAGAATCTGTCATTCAGAAACATGTTCTGTTACTCTACTGGATTATTTACATTTCCAAGAAACTCACTAGCAACACAAGTGCATGTCTATGAGCACACATGGAAGTACATTTGCTCGTGTACATATGTATCCACTGAAAAGATCTGAATTCAACTTTATGGTCTTCCTTCAAGACAGCTGCATTCTACCTAACTGTGACTTCAGCAATGACCTGAATAAAATCTGAACCAAAATAACCAATGTTGGATCCAAACCAGGTGAACTAACATGTTATAGAGTGGTTTTACAGACAGTATACTTCATGCCTACAAAGCGAGTGTCTACCTCTGACAGCGTAGCCATCTTTTACTGATGCTGGAAATGGTGGTAGATTATCTTTTGCATATACATCTTGAGCAAGGACTCGGCCCATTCCATCTAGAAAAGAGAAAAGAGAAAAGATCATGCTCCACGTCATTACAGCTAATGAAAGGGAAAAAAAGTGAACAGCAGTGTGCTCTAATGGATGAAATATATGTGAATAGATCTCTCAGGTTTTTGGTTTCTGCCTCTACATAAATGAAAAAAGACTGGAGTCTGAAAATACTGATGAAAAATTTGTTCAGCAAGTCTATATTACTGGTTATGGTGAAATTGTTGACAGTAGATCTGAATGCCAAGTATCCAAAGCCAGAGGTAGTACCTCTGATACAGGATCAAACAGAAAAAAAAAAGTATTTGTTTCTTCAGGACAACTTTTTCTCCTGAAATCTCTTTAAAATACATACTTTCCGTTATTTCAATTAAAAAAAAAAGTTTTTCTTTTTTAACAAACTTTTAAAATAACATTTCAAAAGTGAATCCTGTATACAAAAGGTGAGCGGTGATGGATTGAGCCCAGAGGACCCAACATAAACAGTAACAATAGACAAGTTTCCATAAATTGACAAAAATTTGCAATAGATTAACTTTGCCTAATTGCTGAGATCGTTTCTGCTTAATGGAGGGTGAGTGCACATAAGTGTCAGGATTATTTATGTAAATTTACACTGTTATAGTTCTAAATATTTTAATAGCTGTTTCAAACATACTGTTTCCCTTCACTTAGCAACTCTGACGGATGAGTTGTAATTTGGCTATGCCTTCCTGTAGAGACGGATATGAATTACTTCACCCTCAGTCAAGTGTGCACTACTTGTTTGCTTTTATGGCTCCAGGAAGAGTTTTTTTTCAGTATGATGTAGAACAGAGTGGAAAATACGTATCTTCTCTCTTCATAAAGTGGAGAGTGAGAAAGAAGATTTATTACATGTGTGATTAGATGGACTGGGAAGGGGCACACGTGTCAGAACTACTCAGATCGACTTGCTTCCAGTATGTCTAAGCAGAGGAATGGAAGCTCATCTCATAATAGAGGCCACCGCTCTCAGGAGTGCGTTGTGGCACAGGAAGGCAATATCCAGCTGAAAGTATGAAGGAATGAGAGGATGCATGAAGAGAATTCTTCATGCCAAGGAGACGCCAGGAGAATTTGCGTGGTTATGTACTTTACAGATTATGATCTTTCAGACATGCCAAAAAAAGAGAGACATACATAAAGTGTGTTTCTTGTTTTACAGATAGGGAAATCGATGTGGTTCTGGATTTTCTGGGAAGGCAGAAGACCTAACATTGCACACTAAATGGACAGGTATTGTTAAAAAGTGCACCTACTTGATTCGACAATGTTCAGCTCCAGTGAAGTGGTATGATAATGGAGATTATATTTTACTTATTAACACAAAATTATTTAGTTAGTAATTAATTATCATTATAATAACTATAACATCATTGTGCTCACATCCATATGTAACAACTTTCAGCCTGAGGTGAATATTTTTGTTGCATTTTTGAAATAGGTATTGCCATGAAAATGCTGATAAAACCCGTTAAAGCAACTAGAAAAGCGCCTTTGTCATGGTTATAAATACGTCTGTGCACTGCTGCATACCGCTGTCTGCGCTACACAACATAGAAATCATTAGAAAGCTCACGAAAGCTTGTGCACTTGCATTGAAAAAAAATGCAGACAGACATTTAAATTACAGCATAGAAAAGGCAGCTATCAAAGGCCTTGTAAAAACACCCTCTGTTCACAGAGGCACAAGATCTCATACAAAAGTGATGCTTCTAATATTAGCAGGCGTGTTGTGTCTTCATTTTACTTCTTATCTGCATGCAAAATCACACCAATTAGAGCAAAGTTGAACAGGACGTTCCTGGCATTCTGCCACGCAATATTTGAGGGGAATAAATGGCCAGCCAGCAGCGAGAATGAATTTCATTATGGGGAGAAAAATGTAAGAATTATTTGCTGAACCTTTAGGCATTTAAAATGAAGCAAATCAGCAACTAAAGGACAATCTGAAGTACCTCTGTACTCTCCTTTATTTGAGCAATTATTTTAGAAATACATTATTTGACCTAATTTTGATTAACTGTAACTCAAAAAAGATGTTCTGAAATATTTTAATGTCATCAAACTGCCCCTTGTGATGCCTATAGTTTTCTGATTCTAACAAAAAATGGAGAATTACATTAAACTCACTTTTCAAATTTGGGTATTTTCTAAAGCTTAGCTGGTGAAACTGTTACAGTTTTGTGAAGAACTTTGATTTCTTAGGGTATTGGTACTGGGACAAAGCAGTAAGACAGGTATTGTACTAGAGGTGATGTATTTGCTCCCATTTTGTAAATATTGTCCTGGTAGCACTTCAGTGTGACATGAAAAGGCAATGCTATCAACATAATTACCTAGTTCAAAATGAATAAGCAGTGGAAAAAAATGTCCAAGCTCTACAGAAATTATAGGGCTCTTGGACTAGATCAGAAAAACAGCTCTGTTCTGAGGCTTAAGCCTGTAACATGTGGATTGCCTCTGCTTTGTACTTTTAGTATCAATTAAACTTCTGCCTCTTAGTTTCAGAAGAATAATCATTATCATGCTGTCTAAAAACTTAACCTTATGTACCCACAGAGCAATGTTCAGGTAACTGCATTTAGCTGGAATAAAAGGCTAATTGGGGGTTTCGTACCAGGTATTAATGATAGCAGGTGGGAAATATGCTTCAGATGCCTTTGGTTTATGGCACTTCTGTAAAATGTTTTAGGACTGTCCATTTTGTTTTTTTAATATGGATGAGGCTAAATGATCTGTACAGGCACTGAGCAATACACTTACCAATGTGAAAGTCATGGTTCAAAAGATAACTTTACTCATCCTCCTCATCCTCCCCCTTATGTTAGGAGAGAATAGATTTGAGAGACTACAGCATGCCTTGACTTAATAAAGTCAGGACTGTATTGGCTACTTGTACAGAGTAACATTCAGCAGCTTTATTTCTGAGGATGAATACTATGCAATATGGTTAGTAATGTAAATAAATCAGGTTAAAATTAATTTGGTAATTTGTCAATGAAATAAGTTCCAATCCTATAGCTTTAAACATCTCACTTTCCTTACAGAAAAACTGTGCTCCTGAAAGATAATTTTAATGAGCTCAGTGTTAATTCAAGACACAAAACCACAAAGAAAACAAATACAGCACAATAGTGCTTTTCTGAGTACAGTCAGTTAGGATTCAGACCTCCAGGACTACATTTTTATTATCTCCTGAAATTAAAGGTATATTAACTGAAAAATAAATGAATACATAACTAGATTAAAAACTAGTTCTTAATTCACCGTGTTCTTCAAAATCGACTTTTTTTAGCAAATTAACATACATGTATGCACACACACACACATACATATATATTTGCATATACAAAAAAATCCTATATATATTTGTCTGTATAACTACAGTGATCACTTAAGAACTTCTGAAAATGAGACTCCAGCTTGAGATTTGTATCTGTAGATTAAGAGAATTGAGTTTCCAGTACCACAGAAACAGATGTGTCCTTTAGGATGTCTCCTAAAGGCTCAATCATTAAATTTAATACTATGTATTAGGAAATCTTACAGTGCTAAAATAACTGTATACTTGTTGAAAAATAAATTGCAAGACACAATTTTGCACTGCAGTGAAAAATATGAAGTAATATGTGTTTGTTAACATACTAATTGTTGGCACCATTATGTGAATATTTAACTAAGAATATATCTCTACAGCTGATCTTACCATGTATCTCACTCTTTTATTTTGGGTGGGAAGGGAGAGAGTCACAACTGAAGTATTTCAGCAGACTCAGAACGTTATTTTTTAAAGAATAACAGTGCCAGGAATAATAATCAATATGTTCCAGACTTAGAATCAGCCCGAATTTAATGTCTGTAATCAGGTAACATGAAGAGCAAAATGAAATACCAACTAAGATATTATGATGCATACTAGAATACCTTCTCTTACCTTGACAGCATATTCCCATGTAGTGTAATAAGAACAGAAACAATCAAAATGCCTTTTTGACAAATTTGAGTATATAAAACTCTATAGAAAAGATAAGCATCTAGCTAAGACCAATTACCTCCATTCTATCTCAGTAAGGACATTTTGAAGAGCATGTAGTCTGAATAGAATCACTCTTGGTATGCTAACATTAGAATCTGATTATAATCACATTGGTTAGTGTGATTATCAGTATTAACACAAAACTGTTACTTAGTCCATATTTTGAATGTTTTCCAATATTAAAATAAATTACATGGTGTAAGCTTCTTTGTTGCAGCAGGAAATTATATATACTGTGATTTTGTCTGATTTCACCATAGTTCTAATGAAGAAGTTTACAAATCAGATATATGAAAAGGCTGCTACCTACTGTTGATATAAAGATGTTTGCACAAAGACTGGTGTTTACATATAAATAGATGGCGACATTATTGCTGTATACATCAACATACATGTAGCATGTGAGGATTATGCTTATTCTCTGTCTAGAAGAATATTTTTAGTCACATTTTATTAACTTCTAGGGAAAATACAGCTTCTGTCCAGAAACACAATGGCAGCAATGCAAAAGTGTTGTGAAACGGTATGTAAGTTTTCATCCAGAAGTGTAAAAGATACAGCAATGGAGAAAAATGAAAATAAACCTAAAAGGACAAAAGAATAAGAGAGATTTATAGAATAAAGGACAAAAAAAGGAAAAATAACAGCTTATCAATACTTGTTTTTCCCTATAATCAATACAATCCAAATTCAAGAACTTATTTCTTCGCTTAGTTTTGCACCAGTTTTTAATGTAAAAAAGGGTAATAATGCTACAGTACCTTATACAGCAAAATTAACGTATGCTGTGCTTACTTTTCAGGGAGGTACATGCCAGGCTTTTATCCTTTATTTCAGGAGTTCAATGTTGCATACATAGCACCTATTTGGACTAAATGTACCTAACACTGTGGCTCATCATATTGCCTACAAAGTGCTGTCTTAGCAAAGACATTTAACTGACAGCTATCCAAAAAGATCTAATAGCTATGCTCAGGCATTTGTCTTAATGCCTTCTTCTAATCTGCACGCCTTTATGAAAGTGCAGGGTGTAATATGCATATTCCTTGTTGATCCAGAATTGGTGCTGCTCTGGATGCAGAATATGTACAGCACCTTCTCAGAGATCTGCTTCCTGCTACCAAGGCACAGGGGAATGACTAAACACACACGTGTGATTCTATGTAGTCTGCTAAATCGGTATTTTAATATGAAGACACCTCAAAGATTTGTGGAAGCACAAAGATTTGGTGAAGAGCACGAAAACTTTGAGTTTTCAAGCCAGAAGACAGAATAGCTCATTGAGGAAACCATCTGTACCCCTCTGCTATCTGGAGTCCACTGACTTCCTACACATTTTGCCTCTTGAGGGTCCTTTGATCACCCTCTTATGTTTGGAAAATCTGGAGGAATCCCTGGAGGAGGTTTCCTTTTCTCTACCTACTTTTGGATTACTTGTCAGCATGCCTCCTGTCATGGTTCTGTTCTCTGCCAAGAACACTCTCCCAGATAATGCCCAGGCTTGGTGTAAGCTTTCTTGGATAGCAGAAGCAAGGGAAATGTCTAACAGGCATTATGAACACACTATTTCAGGAGGGAGGATAATTTAGGTGAATAAATGAGAGGTGCCTTGCTAATTCCTTTTAAGGCCAGAAAATGGCTTCACCTATCCTCGTTTATTTACGAGTATAGACACAGTCACAAGGTCTGACATTTTGCCTGCTGTTTGGTGCCTCTTATGACAACTTAACTGTATTAACCATTAAGAGTTACCCTTAGTTATAAAGTTTCAATAAATCAAACATTAAATGCAAGTAAGTCTCAGAAAAGGATCAAATGTACTGGTAGAATAGAAAGGGAATTATGTTGCGTTTATAAGAAAAAGAGGCAAGTTCTGGAATGACTATAGGCCAACTAGGATCTGGAAAAACAGACTGAGACAAACCATTAAAGATACAGATACGGGAAAAAAGTGCCCTGGAATCAATAATCACTTCGATTTGATCATTAATCTCAGATTGGAAAGGTGATTTAGTGAGCATCTCCCACAGTAAGAAAACAGAGTGAATGATCACAGTACAACCTGGAGCTACTTGGCATCTACAAATGTCCAGTGTTAAATCAACCACTGAGGCAAATTGTGGTTTCTATGTTTTAGCTTTGTTACATATAACACAGACCAGAAGAAAATTCATTTATATATTTAATTAGAGTTTCATTACAGATTCCTTCAGGGAGCAGCACCGACCTCAATCAACATTTTCCTGACTTTGAAACAAGACTTCTGCACCTAAATCAGTTTCTCCTGGTGAAGGCACTCTCTCAGACACCTCACAACATTAATAAAAGAGCAAGTCCTTAAGAAAGTTGTAAAATAAGGAAATAACCACCCTAATCCTCACAAAGAATCTAACTCAAAATACCTCTGTAATTGATGATTTCTGTTCCAAGCACTGGGGTCATCTCCAGAACTGTGATGAAGGCCTTGTCCATAGACGTCAATGGGAATGGAGACATGCGGTGTCTTCTTGCTACCTTGGTAATGTCAACAGCACTGTGACCTGCAACAAGAGAGCACCAAGTTTATGTATGCTACAATCTGTAGATGTACACAGTGATGTTCATTTAAACCACTTTACTGAAATTAATCAGGCACTTCAAGGTAAATTAAATCAGTTAGTTATCACTATTGAGCATTTATGTCAGACACCGGGAAGGCAAAAGTAGAATCAAAAGGAAGATTTAAAAGAAAATGCAATTTACAGTTGAAAAAGTTCACAAAAGTGTATATCCTTACTTGTCATGAAAAACATACCAGAAGTGTTGGTCAGCATAAAAGGATCAGTTAATCAGAAAGAAAGACCCTTCAAGATGATGCAGTATTTTACACTGAGGATGATGATCTATCTGAGGCTAACTCAGTTCTATGAACTATGAACTCAAGACGATTCACTCCTCATGCTGTTCTCCACAAACACATCTCAATGTGCTATCTGCAGTGCACAAATAAAACATAAAAATGGACACTGTCCCAGTGAGTTCGCAATCCAAGAGTGAGATGGGAGTCAAAAGGTTTGAAAGGGGGACAGAGGGAAGCACAATGAAATCACTGGACATTCAGGACAGCAGACAGTGTTTCCAGCTAGTGGGCATCCTACCCATTGTCAAAATTTTGTAGTCACCACAGAAAAGTGACATTTAAATGTATAATTTTAGTGCAGGTAGTAACATAGATTAACAGAAGCCTACTTTTCCCAAGTATGAGGGACAGATTGGGAGAAAATAAGACAAAAAATGTTTGAAAATGAAGCCAGCAGCATGTTTGATTTCTTGATACTTACTGAGAGTAAACAAGGGGACAGCAAGCTTTGAAGGATTTTGAAAGTGAAGAGAGGGAACTATTGCAAGAATACGTGAACAAGAGTGACAGATACAAACCAGAAGATTAAGAAAATGACATTTGTGGAAGTATCTTGAATGGATTTGCCTAGAACAAGAGGGTATTCATGAGAGCCAAAGTGGATGATGTCCTATATGTAATACGTAATGATATTCCCAAAGCAATATAAATTATAATGAGATAGCATTAACAAATAATAGAAACTAATTTTTAATGACATGATTTTGCTTTGCAGTAGCTACCTAAATATCCCATTTGCTGCTGCACATGCCCTCACATTCTGGAAAAAAACAGATTATTGCTTTAAGTGTGGTCTTCTAATAAAAAAACCCTACAAAAATAGTAAAACAATCATGCAATCTAAGTTTCTCCTTCAGAAAAGAAGGTCACTTAATCAACCTGTATATACAAAATGTCTTTCAGCACTGACACATGCTTGCACTCTGTGTGGGAGATTGTTCGTGGATTTATTGTTTGCTGTTAACACAGTAACTACCTTGAAGAGGAAGAAGTAGAGACAAATAAAACGACCACCTAATTCCAGTCCCAAGAAAGATTCTGGAAGAAATTATTCAAACAATTTCTTTATACATATTTAGAACGTAACATGATGATAAAAGCAGGCACTGCTAATTTGTCAAGTACAAATAATTTCTGACTGACCTGATTCCTTTCCTTAACATAGCAGTTTGCATACTGAGGAAGACAGAAACAGTTGATGCCATATATTTTAATGATATTGAGACTTCTCACATTCTTAAATGTGACTTTCTCATAAGCAAACTAGGGAGAAATGATCCAAATTAAACTACTGTAAGATAAAAGTGTAACTAGTGAAAAAATTGCATTCCTGGATTTAACAACAGCGATGTCTCCAGCAAGCTTACATTTTCCATTATTATGCCTGTATTTTGTTGGCAACCTCATAAAAATGAGGAAAAGGAAAGGAAAGCATTTGTGATACACAGTCAAATCTCCCATATCTTTTTCTGCACAGAGAAAGAACCCCTGCTTATCAGCACTACAATTCCTTCAGGTCCAACAGATTCCGCACAATCTATGTCAAAAACTTTTTCTGGATTGTATAAATTAAAAAACTATTTTCTTAAAAGGAGAGGTTGGAAAAGTGAAGGAAGATGCTAGGAAAAAATATGTGCAGCAGTGAAAGCTGGGGGTATCGTGTGGCAGCAACCAACCTTTACGTGACAGCCACTAGGTGCTTTAATGTTTATGTTTTATTGCTACCTAAACCTCACCCTTAGCTACTTCAGAAACTAACATTTCACCTCTTTAACCCTTAAGACGTGAATGAATTCAGAGGCTTTGAACGGTGCCCAGAGTAATACCTTCAGATTCAGAACTCTGTGTCTAATACATGCCATTTGCTTAAGTCAAATGTTCTTCTTTTAAAATCTGCTGAGAAATACGTTCTTCAACACAGTTTTTTTGAAAATAGATAAAATCTCCTAATCTCTGACAACTTTGTCTGACAACACCAAAAGTAACACCCATTATTCCTGCAAGAGAAGCCAAGAAAATACACACTCAAAAATACAGCCCCTTCAGGTTTAACACTAGCATGAATAACCTTAACGAAGAAAGGAAGAAAGACCCATGTGTAACTACTAACCCTTCTCTCTCCCTGTTTCTTCCTGCAAACAAATGCCAACTCCTCTTTTAGAGGTATCATACATTTAAACAGACCAGGAAACAAACAAGTAACAATTTTTTAAATTCTAAAATTACTAAGTGGTATTTTTTAATTACAAGCAAATGACATTATTTAAGAATTATTATTACTTAAGACATTATTATTAAGATACTAAATAAGGACATTATTTAAGAAGGAAATCTTAAAGGCGCAGGAGCAGGCGGTCCCCATGTGCTGTAAGAAGTGAAGGTGACCGGCCTGGCTGAACAGGGAGATTTTGCTGTGGGACTCAGGGAAAAGAGGAGAGTTTATCACCTCTGGAAGAAGGGGTAAGCAACTAAAGAAGAGTACAAGGATCTCATCAGGTCACACAGAGACAAAATTAGAATGGCAAAAGCCCAGCTAGAATTCAATCTGGCCACAGTCGTAAAGGATAACAAAAAACGCTTCTACAAATATATTAACAACAGAAGGAGAGCCAAGGAGAATCTCCACCCCTTACTGGATATGGCGGGGAACATTGTCTCCAAGGATAAGAACACGGCTGAGGTACTTAATACAGCCTTTGCCTCAGTCTTTAATAGCTAGTCCAGGTACCCGCAGGGTGTTCAGCCCCCTGAGCTGGAAGATGGGGATGGAGAGCACAATAAACTCCTCGTAATTCAGCAGAAAACAGTTAACGACCTGCTACGCCACCTGGATACCCACAAGTCCATGGGGCCTGATGGGATCCACCCAAGAGAGTGGAGGGAGCTGGCGGAGGAGCTTGCCAAGCCTCTCTCCATCATTTATCAGCAGTCCTGGTTAAAAGGGGAGGTCCCAGAAGACTGGAGACTTGCCAATGTGACACCCATCTACAAGAAAGGCCGGAAGGAGGATCCTGGGAACTACAGGCCTGCAGCCTGACCTCCATACCGGTGGAGATCATGGAGTGGTTCATCCTGAGGGTGCTCACAAGGCATGTTCAGGACAACCAAGGGATCAGGCCCAGCCAGCATGAGTTCATGAAAGGCAGGTCCTGCTTGACCAACCTGATTTCCTTCTATGACCAGGTGACCCGCCTAGTGGATGAGGGAAAGGCTGTGGATGTTGTCTACCTGGACTTTAGTAAAGCCTTTGACAGCGTCTCCCACAGCATTCTCCTGGAGAAACTGGTGGCTCGTGGCTTAGAGAGGTTTACTCTTCGCTGGGTAAAGAAATGGCTGGATGGCCGAGCCCAGAGAGTTGTGGTGAATGGCGTTAAATCCGGCTGGCGGCCGGTCACAAGTGGTGTTCCCCAGGACTCGGTTCTGGGGCCAGTATTGTTCAATAATTTTATTGATGACCTGCATGAGGGGATCAAGAGCTCCCTCAGTAAGTCTGCAGATGACACCAAGCTGGGTGGGAGTTGTTGATCTGCTGGAGGGTAGGAGGACTCTGCAGAGGGATCTGGACAGGCTGGATTGATGGGCAGAGGTCATCACCTGTATGAGGTTTAATAAGGCCAAGTGCTGGGTCCTGCACTTGGGTCACAACAACCTCATGCAACGCTACAGGCTTGGGGAGGAGTGGCTGGAGAGCTGCGTGGCCGAGAAGGACCTGGGGGTGCTTGTTGACAGCCAGCTGAATATGAGCCGGCAGTGTGCCCAGGTGGCCAAGAAGGCCAACAGCATCCTGGCCTGTATCAGAAATAGTGTGGCCAGCAGGAGTAGGGAAGTGATTGTGCCCCTGTACTCGGCACTGGTGAGGCCGCATCTTGAATCCTGTGTTCAGTTTTGGGCCCCTCACGACAAGAAGGACATTGAGGTGCTGGAGTGTGTCCAGAGAAGGGCAATGAAGCTGGTGAGGAGGCTGGAGCACAAGTCTTACAAGGAGTGGCTGAGGGAACTGGGGTTGTTCAATCTGGAGAAGAGGAGGCTGAGGGGAGACCTTATCGCTCTCTACAACTACCTGAAAGGGGGTTGTGGCGACGAGGGTGTTGGTCTCTTCTCCCAATTAACTAGTGATAGGACGAGAGGAAATGGCCTCAAGTTGCACCAGCGGAGGTTTAGAGTGGATATTAGGGAAAATTTCTTCACTGAGAGGGTGGTCAAGCATTGGAACAGGCTGCCCAGGGAGGTGGTGGAGTCACCGTCACTGGAAGTGTTCAAAAAACATGTGGACGTGGCACTTCAGGACATGGTTTAGTGGGCATGGTGGTGTTGGGTTGATGGTTGGACTTGATGATCTTAAAGGTCTTTTCCAACCTTAATGATTCTGTGATTCTGTGACATTAAACAACTCCTCAGACCTTTATCTTTCACTAATGTCAAATGTCAGATGGCTCTAAAAATAACTACTTACATTAAGCAGCATTTTGTATGACAAAATAATCCTCTTAGAAAGAACTAAGTCAATTGGTTGCATAAGGTAGAAAATTCCTGACAGCCTTCTCTCTTATCACCAAAACAACTTCCTATTCCTGTTATATATATGTACATATAGTAGATCAAATTTTAGACTAGGAAAGATTCCCACAAAAGAAAACAAAGGATTTTTGCAAATTAAAGAACAGGTCATTTGAATTAAATCTGAATTCTTAACCTTTGCATTTTTTGGTTTGGTCTTATGTAACCCAACATTCAATTTTACATTCAGGTGTTAAAATAAAAATCATATATATTCAACTTGAGAATTTCCATTTTCATTGTCTTTGAGTGTTGAATCTTTTTGCCCATAAAATGTGCACACACATGTTCCATTTTCAACAACACATCACCACAAACAACACAGACCTCTGTGTCGTTAGAAGAAAAACTTGGAAGAAAAAATTAAAAGGCAACTATCCATTAATACATGAACACTATGAGCTATTTACATTTTTACTCTCTCTTTGGACTGAATTTCATCAAAAGAAGCATGGCCAGCAGGTCGAGGGAGGTGATTCTGCCCCTCTGGTCTGCCCTGGTGAGACCCCATCTGCAGTACTGGATCCAGCTCTGGAGCCCTCAGCACAGGAAAGACATGGGCCTGTTGGAGAGGGTCCAGAGGAGGGACCAGAGGGATGAAGCAAAATGACCAGGGGGACAGAACACCTCTCCTGTGACAAAAGGCTGAGAGAGTTGAGGTTTTTCAGCCTGGAGAAAAGACGGCTCCAAGGAGACCTTATTGCAGCCTTCCAGTACTTAAAGGGGGCTTACAGGAAACATGGGGACAGACTTTTTAGACGGGCCTGTTGCGACAGGACAAGGGGTCACGGTTTTAAACTAGAAGAGGGCAGATTTCGACTAGACATAAGGAAGAAGTTTTTCACCATGAGGGTGGTGAAACGCCGGCACAGGTTGCCTAGAGAGGTGGTAGATGCCCCAACCCTGGCAACATTCAAGGTCAGGTTGGACGGGGCTCTGAGCAACCTGATGTAGTTGAAGATGTCCCTGCTCACTGCAAGGCGGGGGTTGGACTAGATGACCTTTAAAGGTCCCTTCCAACCCAAATATTCTATGATTCTATGATTAAATTTCTTCTGCAAACGCACTTATATCTCAACCATATACTTCTCATCTGACTATCATTTGCTGTCTTCTGAGCACTCTTGGTTTCTCAACAGAGCTATGAAGTTTCAGTACTTACTTGCTCTGAGGATGTTCTCCTTGCTGCTGCACCTAGACTGGACCTGCAAAGAGAGCACAAAGTCTATGAGCTACAGAAGTTAACAAGAATGCAAAATACAGAGATATAATGGGCAAGCTCCTGGGATCTAAGACAGAGGCTATACATGTTTTCAGCAACATTCTTACATACTCTACATGAGATAATTATATTTAAGCAGAAGGGTAGTAGCTGATGGACAGATAGGAGCAATTTGATTCCACCCCCCCACTTGCCCCCAAAGAAACAAGATGGCCTAAGGACAGTAATAGAGTAAAATCAAAGAACACAGTGGTTAAAATTATGTGTTAAGTTCCAGTTTTAAACAGAAAATCCACATTTTCTTATACAATTGTAATTACAGTAGCTCTGAATCTAGGTCCTGCTTTATGATTAGACAAAATACTAACATAACTATTATCATGACCTGCTTTAAAATTCTATTATTGATACTTTCCGGTATCACAGAATGAGATTAAAATACTCAATTTCGATTGTGTCGATTCTGAATATATTTATTAAGAATTCTTCCCAACTGTATAAGCAACTCACAATTGTATAAACAGCTCCTGGCTGAAGCCAGATATATTTACTCATTTGTTTCTGTTTGGTAAAAAGAAATGCTATGTTCAGTATGAATTTTACAGTGCAATTCTACTTTAAAAAGTAACTGTGTGAGAATGACAACTGGTTTCTCAACAAATCCTCTTCCTAGATGCTTAGCTGCCACTGTGCTATTCCAGGTACGTTAGTCTGACTCCAGGGACACTGGAGGATTCACATTGGTCTAATATTCTAGTAATGCTGGATATTTACAGTTCCATCTGTTTACCATGCAGATTTAAAAAAGAATTCTGTTTTGAAGAGTATCAGTCCTGTAAACACAACACAGTTTAAACTTCATCTATACTGAAGCATCAGCTTTTCTTAATTCTGCTCAGGTTTGGAAAGATAGCACACTGTATAATAACACTTAAATTGCAAGTTTTTAGATGAAATAATTTGAACAACAGTCTGTCTTCTGGCAGGTCAGCTGACTGAACTGGTAACACTGGGATAAAAAGCTTTTTGTATGGACAAAACCCCGGCTAAAGTAAACTTCACAGGAGGACAAACCTCTGAGAGAGTATAAACTGAATCCTTCTCTTTTTTGCTTTATTGACAAATATATTGCTAAATTTCAGCAAGAGGACTAATAAAGTAAAACCGTGCACACGTGGTGAAAGAAGTGGAATAGCACAGGTGACGCTGAGGGTGTAATTTCCCTGCAGAACATTTGTCTCTGCTGAAAAAGCAAAGGAGTGAATCCAAATTATCTCTCAGACTACAGTTTCAATTTGCAGTTACAGAAAAATTGCCTAGAAAGTGTCTACGTACGATCTAACAGTTGATGAAGAATGGTACACACTCAACCCCTAAAAAGCTGTCGTCAGAAAGGAGCAACCATTTAAGGTTGAAAACAACTGTGCCCCAACTTCTAAACCTCTTTCTTCTGTTCCACAGCAGCTTGCCCCAAATGTATATTCACATAAAAAAATTGGATTCTACAGCGCAACACAGTCTACTTATTGTAATGGAGTAACTTATGGAAAGTAATGTGGCAACTTAGAGTGGGTTATGGTGTCCTTCCCTGAAAAAAACTGTCGTTTTAAAAAAAAAAAAAAAAGCAGAAAAAACCCAAACCCAAACCCTCCCTCCTTCCCACCAAAAATAGTATACAAGAAAACTGCAAACAAAATATTAATGATGCCCAAATTTGGCCCAGAGTTGTTTTACCAGATTTCAAAAGCATGACATGAACTCTCTTGGGAAGAAGTAAATATTTACCTATAATTTTACCAAATGACAATTCTGGACCAAAAAGATGGCATAATGGTAGGAAAGAAAGCACAAAAGAGAGAGAGGCACAGATTGAGAGAAGAGAAGCAGGATGGATGTGGCAAGGCAGAAGATGGTGTGTGCAAAAGGAGACATGGGCCTATGTGTTTAAGACTACTGTTTAAAATGGAAGAGGCTCTCTTATTTCTCACTGAAAACCACATGAAAAGAGAAAATGAGGAATGGGCCTGCTGCAAAATAACCAAGCGATTTCAGCAAACTGTGGAATGAAACTCAGTGACATAACATAGTCCTAAAGAAAAAGGCAAAAAAACAAAAATACAAAACACAAACATTTGAAACAATCTACTAAAACAAACTAAGTAAAATATGTGATCCAAAGGACACAGATAAAAGCTACTAGAGAAGGAGGAAAAATGTTAGCAGACAAAGACAGTGCTAAAGAAGTAAAATGGAAGTCAAGAGAGAGTCTTCAACAAAGTGGAGGAACAGAAGGAGCCCAAACCCATAGCGCAAAGCAATGTTTGCGAATGGAAAACAGCTCCTTTGAGCAGTAATAGTTACTCTCGAGTTGTAGCCTCTATTCCTCCTCAGTTCATCTTTAAGCCCTTCCAACCTATAGTGGAGCTAGTGTATGGACAAAAACAAGAGATTTATAATGAACAGAGCAGCTGAGATTTGCAGATCAAATCTTCTAATATAAAAAACGTGCTGACAAAGTTTTGCTCTTACAGTGTGCAAATGACAATGGTAACAAAAGACAGCTGGCTTCACACGCAGCCTCTTCCAGGTCATTTTTTTAATTCTGTGCACACAGAGGACTTGAAATTTACTTTTTGATTTCTTACACCCAGCCTACAGTTTCCATGTTATCACTCACCTGATGGGCAACATATGCAGTATGAGAAATAATTTGCTTCCCACAAATTTTAAAAGCAGCTGTGGAAGAGGAATCCATGATAATAAAATAAAAGGCTTGATCAGCTAGACTTGATCGTTTCCCAACCTATGCTCACAGCTGCAGAATACAAACCATGATTTAACATAACTGACATAAAAATTAGTTACTACATAATACTTCTGTTTAATATGAATTGCACATTAATATCCTAAATGGTATTTTTAAACGACACTGCAGTAAAATATAATTTTGAATAAAACCCACCAGTTTTCTAACACATACAGTTTTAGCAGCAATAGAGCTTTGTATAAATGGGGTCATGTGCTTTAAGTGCCTTTTATCATATTCATCATTTGTATGTTTTACTACTTTGTTATTTGTGATATTTACAAAAATTCTGTATTCTTTTCACAGCTACTGCTAAGTAAAGAATCCATATTACATTGCATAGAGTACCATGACTGACTGGGGCGAGTGATTAGTAGTAGTATTTACTATAATTCTTCTCATT
Source organism: Phaethon aethereus (assembly GCF_964289735.1). Taxonomy (NCBI): domain Eukaryota; kingdom Metazoa; phylum Chordata; class Aves; order Phaethontiformes; family Phaethontidae; genus Phaethon; species Phaethon aethereus. The sequence continues at coordinate 38,017,869 of NC_138579.1, read as the reverse complement.
CACAGGTAGTTACAGAAATAACAACCTATGGCTGTCTCTCCTTTCACAGGGAAAGTATAGATTTATTGTTTCTCCATTCTACAGCCTCCTGGCTCACACTGTACCTTGGCAGAAGATACAGTGGGCTACCAGCCAGTACCATTCCCCTGCGTAGTTCAGGCAGAATGTAACCAAACCCAAAGCATTCAATTCACATTACTCTGTTTTTTAAGCAAACTGGATTTTATGTTCTTTAAGATTGAATTTCATCATGCTGGAATGCAGAGTAAGCTTTCTTCCACAGGCTGAAGTAGTAAATAGAATGTGAAATAAAGCACTCAAAAATAAATTAAGGGAATGGTAAAATAAAGAGTCCTGTTTAGAATTTCTATCTATCAGTCATGGTTGGTCTGAAAAATGAAATCAATGACTGTACTAAATTGGATTTATTTAAATCTACATGGTATGTTTTGCTGCAAATAAAAATCAGTCCTCAAAAAAATTTGTTACAAGAAAAATAGAAAAAGACACACAAAAAAAGTTCATGCTACAAGTAAAAAATTCAAGAAAAAAAGAAAATTGAAAAACCCTTTAAGACTTTACCATGACTGTTAGGAATGGTTAGAGAAATTACTTACCTTTTTAAAGTCATAACAAGATTAGCACAGAGTATTAAGTCAGCTCTTCATTATGGGAGGTACAATTAAAAGCCATCGGTTACAATAAAACAAATTGCTACACAAAGATGAAGAGTTTCCAGCCCAATATGAAAAGCTAACTCTTATGGGAGTATGTTTGAGCTCAATTTCACAACATGAAGAACAATTCAGAACAATGACATCAAAACATGAGCTATCATCAACAGAAAGAGCCCGTTTCTCAGGAACACAGAGCCTGTCGGAGGCTAACCCATAATCTGTATCATTTATGGGAAAGCACATTGCTCCGCTTTTAGGACAGCATGCAGAATGTGGAACCACCAGCAGAAACCCAAACATACACACAGACACAGAGGACTAAGGTACAGGAAAGGGAATGAGTTCGCCAAGCCGTAATGAAGGAAGCGGGGTATGCAAAGCACAGCAGCCGTTAACAATTGAAGAATTCCTCTAGCTGTCTCATAAAGGCCTGATGAGGTATTGCATCTACTACAACTTGCTGTCGGTGACTGAGTGCATAACTCAGATACCCTCTCCTTGAAAAATCAGCAGTTTTATGAAGACCATTTATTCTGTGTGATGTGGGAAAATATGCTGCTGCTGCTTTTTTCTACATGTGATTTATTAGTAATTACATGATCTGAGTTCTGCACCATATACTCTGCGCACACGCCATTTGAACGGTCTGTCAAATACTTGCCTGCTTTAAATAGATTCCAAATCACACATGGTCTGATTTATAACTGTAGGGGTTTGCATGGTGTCTCTTGCCTAAAATACCCTCCCCCCCCTAAGTGCAACACACATTAATCAGTATCTGCAAATAACTACATAAAACTAAACCACGAATAACAATGTCTCAAACTGGTGTAATAATACCGTAAAAATTGATTTTGGCCTGTTATTCTAAGCAATATACATAAGGTTAAACTAGGAATAAATTGAAACATGTAATGAAATACATCGTTGTTTTCATTAAAAAATTATTTAAAATCCAATCTTAACAGAGACAATTGCTTTGATTGAATTAATATGAAATATAAAAATGAGGTTGAAAAAATTTCACAGGAAAAGTATATCTGGAATTGCATACTTCAGAAAACGTTTAACAAAGTATTTGAGGACTCAATAATCCTATTACAAGATGCAATCTTCCTGTGAACACTTCTGAAAGGGAAAGTGAGCTCAAGGAATTTGATAGCAGCAGACATTACTCATAAACATTTTAAAAAATGAGCAGCACTGTTGGTGGAATTCATCTCATCGAAATTTAAATATGAATAATGTAGTATTCTGCACAGGGAATTATTCATTTGGAGTCAGTGTGAAGAAATAAACACAAAATCATTTGAAGCCAAAATCATTTTAGGAGCAGATTTTTACCACTTATTAAGTGGTATGCTTGGTAGACTGGACATTGAACAAATATCCTCTTCAGATCTTGAAAATGCCTTTATGTCTTCATCCATATATTACCGAGTTCTCTTTTCTGAGGTTTTTCCTAGTCACCTCCACTTTACATAAAGGTATATTTAATTTTGATCATTGTTTCCTAGTAGACTATGAACACATACCTAGAATTTTATGGTCAGATTATGGTTTACCCTAACTACTGTTCAAACTGGACAGTGCAAGTGGATTGATGAATACACTGCAGAAACATGAGGGCTGAATTTGTTCCTTTTACGGGAGCAGTATAAAAAAAATATATTATCCAGTATTTGGAACAAAATAAAATGAAAAGGCAACAGGCAGTTTTCCTGGGATGCAAATAAGGTGCTGATTAGTCATTGTCTCTCAATGGAAACCGGCCTTGTCCTGGAGATGCAAAATCAATACATTTATTACTAGAAGAGGGTTCAGACAAAATCTTATAGATCAACAAAAATTGCAAGTTGAACACCTCACTGAATGAGAAAACAGGAAGAACTATGATACATACAGCAAAAAAAGGAGATAAAATAGTAAACCGCTGGTCAGAAAGCGAATGGGAAAGTAAACTCCTTACTACAAACTGTCAGCATAAGCTTGATAGTCGAGAATAAAAAGAGGCAAAAAGAAAGGAAGTAGTTTTTATTTCTTCACAGGAATTTTAACGAAACCTTGACATTGGTACGAGAAAAAAGTATGCGCCAGATTTTGTGTTCTTACCAGTATGGCACAGCATACAGATATGCTGTATGAATAACACTGGAAAGACAGCACGCTTCTGTGATATGTTAGGGGCTGTTCGGGGCTTATTCAAGATCATACTGATTTTGTTCAGAGAAGCAGTATTAATGATAATACCCAAATACGGAGAGGACACACATCTTGTGTAAGCTAAAGCCCTTATTAAATCGAGACATAAAAAATTATTGCCAAATAATTTGTGCACAACCTCCAACAAATATTTCTAACCTGTGCTAACAGACTCCAAGTGGGATTTGTAAGACACAAGAAATCTCTAGGAACACTGCACTTGGGAAAATCAAGTTCTACTACCTGTATTATTAGCTGTGAACAAGATCTGTTACTTGTTTGAATGAAAAACTTAAACTCTCCCCAAATGCCCTGGAAATATTCTCCAGTTTGAGAAGTAGATAGTGTAAATAAAGGCAAAGAGAATAAATTTACTTTCCAAAGAAATACAAAAGAAAGAGATTCATGTTGTTCTTGCTGTTTGCCACAGAAATGGGACTTATTTGCCTATTTTCATACAATCTCACACCCTGGCAATTTGATTGATGAATCACTTAGCCTTACAAGTATATGCTAGATGTCTGAGTTATATCCTATCTGACTTTTTAAACTCCTTGTCCGTTCCAGTTCAATCATCTTTTTAAGCCACTGTCAATCAGGTGGACTAAAAATACATAAGTGATGTACAGAAATTCTTGTCCTCAAGCACACCATAAATTACTCTCCAACCCTTGACATACACTAATAAGGCTGACATTTTAAGAAGTCTCATTTCTATTACAACAAGGATTTTGATTTTAAATGAAATTTCCACTATTTTTGTATTTCTATTTCTTGACCCAGCAACAGTCAATTTCAATGCAGCATTAAACTAATGAAATTTCCACATTACTGAAGAAAATGGAAACTATTTTTCTTGAATGGCGTGACCCTCAAAATCAGCATTTTAAAGTAAATTCTTCATTCAAATACAGTCAAGCAAAATTAGCAAGTTGAAGTGAAACAACATTTAAGAAATACCAGATCAATGTTATGTGTGCAACAATTATTTTTCCTTTAACATGTAGGCATTATAATTTAATCATAATTATTTTCAGCAGGGCTTCTGCACGAGACAAGATAAGACTACTTCATTTTAACCTCCCTGTTCAAAAACTATTTTCATGTTTTACTTACTAAATATTACCCAAACTCTCTTCTGAATGGGGAATTATTTAGTGCTGTATAGATTTCTCTGTTTTGCTTTGTTCTACAATATAAAATGTTCTAATACACATGAAGGAATTTATGTGCCCTCAGCCTTCAACATACGTGAACATCACTCAGTATGTCTCTCAAGAAGGTCACACAGAAAATGCGTACCCTGAGAATGGTGTAAGAAGTTTTTCCAGCATGAAACATGAAGTTTGCATTAGTATGGAGACAGAAAATGCAATATAGTCTTCCTTGGTACCCATTCAGGGCCTTCTGCTACAGCCTCGTGTTTTCTGTTCCAGCAGACAGCTATGTCTCCTGAACTGAAGGCAGGATAGCTGTAGTCACCGTTCACCCCATCTGCTCCAACTGGGAAACACAGTTTACTTTTCCTAATATCTAGTCATTGTTAGCATCTGAATATATGTTGGTTGGGAAGGGACAGAGGCCTGTTTGGAACTTTCAGCTTCTCCTGCTTTTGTTCCTACCTGGCCCAAGGCCTACAGGCCTCCATCCCTTGGATCCAAGGTCTGTGGGAGTAAAAAAGCATTTCTCCATTGACCTTCAAAGGATTTTGAATCAAACTTGTAATTGCTAACAAAGCCCACAACCTGTATTTCATGCTTACAATATTCCTGGAAGCTGACTACACAGGTAACAATCCTTGCATTTCTGTGGTAAAAGAATATGAACACATGAAAATGGTAACAACAAAATCAAACAATGATAAGCTTCAAAAGCCACTGGCCAGTGAATCTTCAGGCCTAAAGAGTCAAGAAAAGGCCATCATCCAATTTTTTATGTTTTTAAAACATCTTTAAGGTTATGTTTCAGCTTTTTCTGTTGGCATTTGTCAGCAATTTTGGTTGGAGATTTTTATAGTTATTACCAAAGTGAATGGCTGGACTGCTTTTTTAACTATATGAGCAGGAACAAAAAGTACGTTTCTCCATGTGGTGTGACCAGAATTTCTGCACTGGGATAACTCCAAAGTAGTTGATTTTAGTTAAGCTTAACATTTTTATTTGAGCTAGGAGCACCAAATTTGAAGGGCTACAAGTACAAGAGCAAAAGCTAAGTAAACACAGGTAATGATGATCTTGTATATGATGCATATTATAGTCACTGATGCATACAGGATTCAGACAAAACCTCAGACCTCACCCTTTCAAGCATAAAAATGAATAAAGTTCTTTTAAGTTAAGATTTGAACTAGGGAGCAACAGCTGTAAAAAAAAAAAACCAATAAAAAAATATTTTAAATAACGCTTCAGTCCGTGAATCCATGTGAGCAGTAAATATCAGTACAGTGAACTTACTGTATGAAGAGCTAGGTTTCTACCTTTGAGTTGAGGCAGAAACACAGACTATATTCCTCTGAGGAGAATCCTTAAAGTGAAATCAGAATCATCATGGATGGATAACGTGATGATTTCAGAGGGTTCATAAGCTATGGAAAGGAGAGGCTGGAATCGAGCAAATGCTGCACTGAGAACTATACTGTCAAACCCAAGTTAGAAATTATTTCCGAAAGTGATTAGAAATACAAATGCAGGATCTGCATTTAGGATTTTGCTTGGAGCCTCAAAGGCCCAAAGGATAAGATTCCTTTAGTGCTGTCTTGAATTTGCCAGTCTGGATTGCAGAGTCCAGCACAATGGCAACCACCAGCCTCCCCAGCGCAGTTCTGTGCCCGAGAGCAGAATATTAATTTGGCTGCTTCTAGCAGCACTGAATCTTGGAAATTCATAGAAAAGAAAGGGATATAGAAAATATTGTGAATAAGGACATTCTTTCTTCCCTCCGGGTCTTGAATTAAAAATTTTACAGTAATTACACTTAGCAAAAAAGCTTGTTTTCTTGTTACAAAACTGCATTTGAAAAACTGGAAAAACAAGATAACGTAGGGAGCAATGATGGGAACTCACTGACATTTGAGCTACATGTTACTGACACTGACACTGCTGCGTATGTCTAATTTGATCTCCACGTGTTAAAACAGACACTGTCCACTCGAGATACATGTAAATTAGATCACGCGTATGGCATTTTACATCAGTGATTACTCCAAAAGCCGTAACAGCAATGTAATAGAAGCTTTGATCTAATTTTATTTATTACTATTTCAGACTCTAGACTAATTTACCATAGATTCTATTACTGAGGCTGACTCCGAAGAGTTAGATTGCTTTGGGAGCTGAACCTGGAGAGCAGTTGCACTGAGTGTTATTACTAGTGTAACAGAATACAGACTAATGTCTGGCTTCTCAAACAAACCGATTTAAGTAGTAAACCTCAAACAAATAGATACTAAACATTGCATGCTGGTAAGCACCTTGCTGCTGGATTTAAAAAGAAAACAGCGGTTGTCTGGAAAAGGAATCTCACAGCTGTATCTAATCAAGCCAGTTTTGATGCCATACAGTCCAAGGTATGGTACAGCACAAGAAAATGGAAAAACCCCCTTTGTTTAAACGGGTGTAATTATAGAGAAATAATGACAAGACTGACTTTGGAAAATGCAAATGTAGATTATATACATGAGTCTAAACTATTACCAATCAAAAGAAAAATGACAGTCATAGATTTCTGACTTGATTTGTTTATCATAAAGGATTGCCATCCCTACCATAAGGCAGGGTGAAATGTCTCCCTATTTTGTGGTAGAAGAAGAAAGAGAAAAATTCAGAAATGAACATTGAAAATTGAAACACAGAGACTTGTCTTGAAACTAAAAGCAAATAACGATAAAGTTCTAAATGGGGAAGGATGGAAATTATATTTCTGAATTACTTGATTTTTAGAATATAGAAATGTATATAACATTATCTGGAAAATAGCTGTAATTTTATCATTCAATTTCTTCGTGCCTATGCTTCCTAACAGACACTTTGAATTTTATTTATTCTCTCTCTGGTAAATGCAGAGCTGGGAAGCATTTTACCATAATAAAAATCCACAAGAACGACAGTGATTTTTTAAGTTGAATAGATAAGGTTTAAGCCAAAATCTGTAATATGAAAGGAGATGCCATTCAAAATCCCAGTTTTTACCACCCTCCTGCATGTTAAATAGTTCTTCGTAACTGAACTTAGTGCTTGAACTGAACTTATTAGTAGAGAACAAAAGAATAAATGCAAAATGTTAATATGAAGGAATAATTTTATTTGACAGAAGTCACAAGGTAAGTACCATGCACAGAGAAGCTGTAGGATTAAGTAAAATTTTGTTTCTATATTGAATGTATGAATTAATAATGGATCTAATTTGAGATTCAGTAGTGGGTAAACAAAGATGAATTGTATTTAAAGTAAAACATAGTAACATTTCTTAATGAAATTTAAAAAATAATTGTATTGTAAATATAAGATGTCATTCATCAAAGTTATTCATTTATACCTTGATCAGATTGTTGCAATAACACACTCTCTTTCTTGATGTAACTTGGAGTTTTGCCATGCTTTCACTCATGAGCTGTCATGAATGCCTTTCTGGATATGACATCTAGCTCTTGTAGCAAGAACAGTTCTCTATTCTGGTATGACAGAGAGAATGCTACAGAAATGTTTTGTGCAGCTACTAATCCCAATAACAAGAACGAAGATAGAACTAGTAAAGCTATTTTCTATGAATAGGGAAATTAGATCACTGTCTTTTCATTTTTGCACTTTTTTGCATTTTAATGTGCACCGAGGAAACCACATTTCTTTAAAAGTAAGAATTTTAATTCATTAATTTTTCTTAAGCCTAGAGTAAGATAGTACTTTTAGCAAAGCAAAATGCAATGGAAAAATGTAATTCTTCAAATGGCAATTGCCAAACAGAAAGCTTTGACCTTTGGTTTATGTTTGAAAGAAAAATACCTACAAATTCTAATTTTACTTAAAATCTTATTGTTCTATTAGCAACTGCAAAAAAATAACAGAAAACCAGGACTAGATTGTACCAACATAGTTGGGCAAAACCCAAATGATTAGTGGATCTTTATTGACTCTGTGGTGTTCATTTGTTTCTGGACTGTAGATATCACAGACACATAAAGACATATATATGTTTTTTTCTGAAGATACTTTTCTGTTTTCAAGTTGAAGACCTTGTTAAGGATATACCTGAAAGTTAATTAAAGCCATGTCCATGAACAATATGAAAACCTCAGCATTCCCTCTAATGAACAGAGCTAACTTGGAAAAACATTAGTTCAGATTACGAAAAGCACCTCTTCAAAGCATATGGGGTTCATAAAGCAATGAGATAGGCAATCTCAATTTAATGTAGCAGTTTTTCTTCAGTGGATCAGTATATTTATGTCAGATGTAAGGACCAAATTTCTGTCTACTGGAGTTCTGCTAGAAAGTAGAGAAGAGAATGGAGGGGAACTGCTTACATTTACTTCTTTTTGTCTCCCCTATCCAAGCAATAGCTTTAATTGTCTAACAGCAATCTTTGTTCATGCCAGGAGCGTGATACTATGTTGGAGAAAATAAAGGCACAGGTTCACTCTTCTTGGTTATGGTTTTCCTCTCCTGAAACACTTTTTCACTTCAATTATGTCACCCTGTGACTGTAAAGGTTGAATGAAATTCTTTATATTGAAAAAAAACCCAAAACAACCGTCCAGCTGATATATAGACTGAAAAGTTTACAAGAGAACAAGCAAAGAAAAAGGAAATCCTGTGTCTGACTGATTTTGTTGGTGCTCTCCCTATTTATGAGATTTATTAATATTACAGAAGTGGAAGTTAATTGATGTTTTACAAAATATAAACTTTGCGCCACTCTAATCAAGTTTGTGCATAATATGTTTTAAAAAATGTACAGGTCAAGGGCATAAATACTGAGTACAAACCCACTAATAATCTGACCAATAACAAAACCATGTAATTCACTCATTATACCTGAAAGTCTAAAGATCACCTACGGTATTTCAAATCTATTTATATTTCTTAGAATTATGTCATATTTTTCTTGCTGTTATTCTAATGATCTTCAAAAACAGTGCTAGAGACAGACCTTTAACAATATGCAATTGACATTTCAAACATTGCATATGGATATTTACTTAGGATTTTCCTTTATATTAAAATCCGTAATTATAAAGCATTCTGGGGTGCCTAAGAATTCACTGAAGACCTTTTCTGTTATTTGACAATTGCACAGTCAACTATCATGGTTAAATTAATTCTTCTAAATTTTTTAACTGGCAAACTGCTTCTGGAAAGTTTTAAGTTATTAATATCAGAATAAACTAACTCAAAATTTGCACTAATTGGCCCTCTGGTTAGAAATCTAGAAAGAAATATTTGAGATGAATGAGTAAGAAACCAAATTTAAAAAAGGATGACAAAGTAGAAGGGGTTGCCACATTCTTAAGCCAGCATGAGGAAGCTGGCATATCATCTTGGAGCCAGAAAAACCTTCTGGAAGTCCTGGATGCAGAATTTGCAGGTAGGCAGCAAATTAAAAACCCCGGGCTTACTGTGCACACATTAAGGATGCTCCTAAATCTGTCAAAAGTAATCCCCTCTGCCCCGAAGATATAAGCGGTCCACCCATCCTCAAATCAGTTGTGCTATGAAGTGCAGATTTACAACAGGTATCAACAGTGAACTTAACAGCCTGTACCTAAAATTGCATTCTGGGTTCTATGTTGGTGGTGGTAAACACCTGAAAGTCAGAGTAGCAGTTCTTGGTCTTTCAGCACTGCCCAAACTAGCCTAAGTAGAAGGAGAAATAGTCTCTTACCCAGCTTTAGTTCTGAAGAACAAGATTCAGTTATTTACAACATTTTGTAATGTACACTATACAGAATACTTCAAGCCTAGAGCACTTACAAATCTTACTGCAGTCTCTGAATAGACTTCTGAAGACAACTACCTGTTGCAGGAAATAGTATTTCCTCTTGTTCTCTGAATATTGCTGATACTTAATTCCCTGTACTGGTTCCTCTGTTCTTGTCTCATCAGGTAAGATAATCCAAGTCTCTGTTGTTTTATGAACAGTGCTAAGCATACAGTCAAATCCCATCAATCACTATGCTGCCAATACATGTCCCAAAACCTATTTTTATGGAAATAATGTACTTTGTGGGAGCGAAAACTAACAGAACTTTGCAGATCTTTCAGAACACAAGGCATTATGTTCTAACCACTCAATGAGGCTACATAAAACTTATGACAAGCTACAGGCCTGAGTGTCTCCCTCTGAAACCTTTTTTTTTTTCCTTCAGAAAGCAGGGGATAGCACTGCAGTTAACATTTTGCTGCCAGTATACTTTCAACAAGCAGATCAATAGGTTTCCTTCATTACGCTTTTAGCCAAACACATAGCGCATGCAGAAGCCAGAGGAGAGGGAGAGAAAGAGAGAGAGATTGATGCTGGTAATAAAAAGTCTGAGACACAAATAAGGATAAAAAATGGGGCCATTGTGTAATACTACCTAACTGTAATCTTATAAATTAGGAGACTATGGACCTTCATTGTTCAACCTGCTAGTTTTACATTTTGTACGGTATTTTTAAGATACAAGCTGAAGTCAGAGTACTTCTACAATTGTAAGTGAAGCCAATCTGATTTAATAATTTCTTAAGTGAACTACTGCTATTAAAAAAAATACATTACTACGTTTTGTGACAACTGGATAATAAGTAAATTATAGATATATCACACACATACTATACTGCACAACTGCTAAATCAGCATCATTCTTAATTAATATTTCTACTCTTAGAAAAAGCATTTAAGTACTCCTGCTAACGTTTATAAAGATTACAGGCATGAAGACTGGTTTTCATGAAGGGGGAAAAACTATTGTGAAATTCAAAGAGAACATGAATTTATATTTTATCATAATACTATTTTAGAGCATTAAAGCTTTACTTCTCTTGCCACAAGGGAATCAGTTTTTAAAGAAACTCTCTGATTTAATTGAGTTTAACCAAAGACAGCACCTCATTCCAGGCAAGCTGAATTGTTAAGGTGCTGACTGGGGCTAAGCAGGTGTATAGTACTACTACCCTATAATCCCTGGAGTTCAACAAACTACGAAAACCTTTCTGTAACTAAAGGTAAGTAGAAGTTTTAGAAAACTTTCTGCCTGTTCCTCTCACATAGGCACCAGTTGACCACATCTGCAGTTTCACCAGTGCAACTGGTGAAAATAAAAAGGAACAGGTGAAAAGAAGCTTTTCCTAATTATTGGACTCTCAGATGCAAAATAGCCTCTACAAGGATGTTTTCTATGAAAAGAATCAGGCAGCAAATTCTACCTCAAATTCTTCACAATGCAGAATACACAGATCCCAAGTTTCTCTCCTGATGGAGGACCTTTTCCTTCTTCAATCAGAGACCTTCTACGTAACAGCAGAAAAAAAATCCCTGATAGTACGCTCACTTTCACTTTTGGCAATCTTAGCTCTAAGAGTGCAAATTAATCCAATTCCAGAGGTTTTCCCAACAGTTAGAATTGTAAGGAAATTTCTTACGATGACTCTATAGTGTCTATTTCTGAACAACAGGTTTCAAAAATTGTTTATATCAGGTTATCATTTCTTTTATCTTTTGCTGTACCTTTGTCAGAAGGCACGTTCAGATGAATTCCCACAGCATTGATTCAATTTCTCTTGTCTCTGTATTCCTGGCATCCTCTGAAGGTCTAAAGTTATTTGGTAATGACTTGAGCATATAAAATTAAGAAACTCTGAACTTGGAGCATAAGAAAAATGTTTTCTGGGAATAAGTACCACAGAAATAGGTGTAGACACGAGAGACAACCTTGAGAGCCTGTAAAAATTGTGTGGTTTCTTTTTCCCCCTGTGTATGAGACATGCAATTCAATATTACTCCTTTTCTTCCCCTTGATCAAAACTAATGACAGGCTTTTGGACCCAATTTAACAACACCTCAGTTTGTGAGATTTTCTATCATATCATTTAGAGGTCAGGAGGTTGTTTACTCATAGCAGCCTTTCTCATTTTCCAAAATAGCAGATGGTGTTGAGCATTGCTGGATATGCATCCTGACATTAAGCTATATTTCTAAGTGAAGTGTCTCTTATGAATTTAGAAACAACACTGCAAATACTTTATGGCCCCCAGAGAATCTCCAATCCCTCCTTGCCTCTTCAAATAGCTACAATTGCCACTGAGAGCGTCAGTTTCAATTGACTTGTTCCTTTGTATCTGCCATTGGCTCAAACGGCCTGTTCAAAAATACACAGGATGCTCTCCTGTCACCAGAGAAGAATGTATCTGGGTTTTTTTTTATACCTTCAGTTTGCAGTTTAAAAGAGGGAAGTCTAGGTCTTGCACTGTATGTTTCATAAGCATGAAATTCTGATCAGCCTGAAATTTTTTTAACTGCATCACAAGATTCGGTTCACCAGGCAGCCACATTATCTGCATTTTAGATATGAAGATCTTCCCTTTGGACAGAGTATAAAGGACGAATTGCTTGTACAGTCTCGCAGTGCCACCTTGATACTTCAGCTAGCAGACTCTTTGGTACAAATCGCAAAGCCATCGTCTGTGGACAGCGTTCACTAAGTTTTCATGCACTTAATACTCCAATTTTCTTCTTCAGTTGCAGTAGAATCGAACTATTCCAAGATCACTAGTTGGTACTACTGCCTGATAGCTCTGGAGAAGGCAAAACATGTTTTGGAATCTGATCAAGGAGGAGACCCATACATGTTGACCAGTTGCCAGCCACAATACCGTGGTTTGTACTTCTTTCGAAGACAGTGATCCCTCCAGAAAGCGAAAAGGACCAATGGCTGAAGTTGCAGACAAAACAAGAAGAGTCCAGTTTTCCTGGAAGCGGCTTATTTACTTCATAATCCGTAAGAGCATGTTCACCATTTTTGCTGATGTGAACTATCCTGCTTGGATTCTTTGGGAGCAAAGTATCATCAAGCTGAAATGCTTGTTGATCCAGTGCTTTTTCTTAACTTCATACATATCATTCAGAAGAATGGCTGGTTGAGTGAGGGTGGTGTTTGTCTTGCATCTGTAAGCACTCAACTTAATTTCTTGCTCCTGTATTACTTATTAAAAAGTGTCTTTGTATGTGTATGAGTATAGTATTACTTATTTATTCCATATTGGTGTTTTGATGATAACCATGATAAAAACAGTGAGGCTTTCATATAATACTGGAACAAGGCACAACAAACTGCAGAATACGTATCAGGTGCTTTTAAGAACACATACTTGACTATCTTTAAAACGACTTGTCTCCTGGTAGAGCCAGACAGCAACCATTTATCTATGACAAAAAAACTGGTAAGCATCTTCTTAAAAACCTTTTTATTAGATCTTTTGCCTGTTCATACACTGAAACTATAAAAAAAGGATAAGGAAGTGCTTGGAATGATTGCTTAAGAAGCTGAAGCTTTTGAAAACAAATTAGACACATGTCAGCAAGGTATTGCTTACACACAGATCTTCCTGCTTAGGGACAAGTGATTGAGTAGGTGAGCTCCTTATGTTTGCATTTTTTATGATGCTCATTAATAGAACATTCACATCATGTCTAGAACTGGCCTACAGTGTGAGATAGAGTGAACTGTCATCTTTTTATGAGATCTTGTCAACTTTAAGGCATTCTTTTAGAATACAGAATAAGTAACTGTATGTGCTCAAGACTGAATCAGTATTGCAGAAAACCTCAAGTCCATCTTTTTGATACTCATCCATTAATCAATTATAATAATATGCTGAAGCCTAATCTTTACACAGTGGGTCATGACATTAATTGGACAGTATTTCATAAATTCTGTTTTTATCCCGTGATGTTGTGAATTCTAGTTTATCTTAACATCCTTCTCCTTTTTCCCCATCCTAATTACAATTGAATCTATTTTTCTTTTCAATTCCTGCTAAGATGGTACTGTACCTTATTATATAAGGCTACCATGAAGCTGATATGGAAGTATTTACAACAGTATATGCATTTTGGTAGGTAATGACCCAAGCCAGAGCTTTGGGAATTAATAATGAACTTCAGATATCATAAAACCACCTATATCTAGACAGGTAATTAGTAATCATAATGTGACAGCCATCTTTACAGAGTCTTTCCAGTTTCGCTGGCTGAAAATGGGTCAGTCTAACCAGTGAAGCATTTTGCAGCCTGGACATCTAAAAGTTTATTATTTTTATTCTAATGTAAGAGATAATTAAGGATGCATTTATTATATAATTTATGCTCATATGTTATATAGCTGTTGTCTAGCTAGACTACACATCATGGTGGTGCCAGACTGGTACAGTGATTTTAAAACCACGCTGAACATGGCTGCAGACTGATCATGCAAAATCTGCCTCCCCCCAGCTGATTTTTCCCCACTTGTGCACAGTGCAATGCAAAACAGAAAAAAGTAAATAAAACCAAAAAAGTGTGATGGGAGAGCAGGTCGACTGTGTGAGAGAACACGTGCAAAGTATACCTCAGAAACACTATAGGTGGATGAGCACGAAGGGAGCCGAGCCTGGTTGTGCAGTGGGGAAAAGAAAACATTGTTAAAAAAGAAATGGTGGCACAGTAAGGGTCTCAGAAGGTTTTCTGTATAGGTGGTTCCAGCACTGAGATAGTAGCAGGGGGTTCATTAAGTTTACATGACCAGCTATTTCAGAAACTCCAAATTTATGCCTTTTAAGGTGGAAGCTTCTCAAAAGAAAAAAAGTACTGTATTTATCAAAATAATTAAAAGCAATGATTAATCTGAAGACAACTATCGATCCTTCCTCCTCTAAATAACTGACAACACTATCCTTAGGACAATAAGGTATTCTAGGATGAAGCTTTACCAGTCTCTTTCATTTACTACTATTACTTTTATTGTAACTCTGCAAAGGGTACATGTGAAAACCCACTAGAGGTCCTATTCTTCCCTGTATATCTTTATCTTTTCAGCTGCTCAGAACCAGCTTTTTGACAACGGAGGTTTTTCTTCAATCTCACTGCCCAAAAACCAGAATAACTTGCAAAGTTAAATGACTAACGGCCAGGTATAGGTCAGTAGAAATCTGCAGATTATGTCCCTAAGCAATGTAAAGTGCTGTGATTTTTGAGGGACACTGTCCACTGCCGAAAGCTTTCAGCACAGACACTAGATAATTGGTAACGCTACAGTTTTACTGATTGCTTAAGAAACACTTTGTTTATAGGAGAGACACATTTTTCTATGCTATTAATCACTCAGACATACCTCAAGTATTAAAAAAGGACTCTCCAGTTATTTATAGGATTTACTTTCCTAACAAATCTGAAAATTCTGACTTTGGTTGAAAACATTTCATGTTTCAATTACAAAGAGAAGTCAGAGGTTGTTTGGGTTTTTGTTTTTCCTTAACTTTTGTTAGATTAAAAATGATCTGATGACAACTGGCTGTGAAGAAAGAGTAAAAAGAAATTTAAAAAGACACGGTTCTTATAAATGCATTAAAAATCTCCTTTTGATTTTTTCTAGGGGTGAAAAAACAAATTATCAGAAGCCCCAGCAAAACTTTCTTGGATTTCAACAAAATTAGTATCTGTACAGCAGTTTGAATACATCTGTGGTAAAGATGAACCCACCAAGAATTTCCACATAAATTATTAGTGACCACTTGCTGATTTAGGTATTATGAGGGACTGAGCAGAGAACATGGTACTCATAAAAAGTCTCTTACGAATATTCTTCAATGTCAAGTGTGTATTTCGTAATTCTTCATTGAAATATAAAATATCACTTCAAGGAAAATTCTATAGTCACATTTGTTTGTGTTCATTTATGTCTCCATTATATACTTCTATACAGCTGTTCTGTCTTCACTGAAAATTTGTTAATACTCTGAAAATATTTTTCTTCCCTTCTGGCATTGTGTATTTTGTTTGCTCTTCTAGATAACATTACTAAGGAAATCTGAAACACTTCACATCATCTTAAATGTTCACACAGACTCAGCACCTTCTTCACCTGATGAAAAGTTTTCTTATAGTGAGATGATTTGCAGAAGGATTAAGTAAAAAATAGAAAATTCCTTCCAAAAAATAGAAACAGTAGAAAATGCAGTTTTAAGAGATCAGGTATTATTGTTAAACAGTCTACTTTGTAAAAAAAAAGAAAATGAAAAAAAGAAAAAAAAAGAGAACCCCTTCTGGCAGAGCAAAAGCTGTTTCTCGAAACATTGCTTTAAAAGCTTTCTAAGAAAGAGAAGGTGCACTTTTGCTTAGAACAGGGGTTCTGCTATTAATCTAAGACTTTTGGAGGAGTCTCCAATCAAGATTCTCATAAATAATGTCCAACCATTGTTCCCACGGTTTGTCTTGCAACAGCATGGAAAAAGAAGAAACATTAACTTCGGTTTTGCAGGCGAGGATCCAATGAATGCAGTAGCAGCAAGAAACATCACGCAGCAGTTTTTTAAGTATCAGCAATTAGATAAACAGAAACAAACAAGGATGAAGTGGTTTGGAACCATACTCTGCAAAGTTTTGAAGAATTTGGCTCATCTTGTTTACTCACAGTAGCTTACAAGGGGCATGCTAGAGACTTGTGTACTACTTTAATCTTCTCTTAGACAACTACTAGGAGTAGAATGCTGTAACTTTCCTTGTCAAATTATCCTGTAATCTAATTATTCATATTTTCATTAATATCTAGGCTAAACTTACCATTTAACTTCAGTCTTATTCCTATTAGCATTTAATAACTTTAAATAACTTTGTATTTTCCTTTTCATAGTTCCAGTTGCATAGAAGCAAATGATAACATTCCCTTCAGTAAGATACCTGTATATTTTATTTCTCCCTATGCTCAAAGACATACACACACAATTTTCCTTAGTATCTTAATGTCAATCACTCCAAATTCTTTTTTTCTTATTCATACATGTATAGACTCTCAATTTACCTATGTAATTTTCTCATAATGATGAAATTGAGTGTCCGCTCCAGTGTTCTAGTCTCAAAATGATTTAATGTTCTTGAGGAAAGGACTATGCTCATACCACACTTCTGAACACAGTGGTTGCTGTTTGGTTTGCTTTCAACATCATCACACAATGAGACCATTTAATCTGCTGCCCACTTACCATTTCCTGATCATTTCTATGTCATTGTTTTCTTGCTAACTAGTCTCTATTTTTGAGCATCTGCCTGATTTCAGCATTTTGTAAGTGTATTGCTTCTGTGTTATTAAAATTAAATGTCAATACTTTCCCAAGCTCCTTTGATGATTCTGCAATCTATCACCTACTCTGCTTACAATCTGTTGTCATATATGAACTCCAGTGATCCTTCCAGGTTGTGAGAGGAGGCAGTTCTCCTCATTTTGTATGCTACCTGACAAGCCCTCCATACTACATTAGGTGAAGCTAGCCTGCTAACATTTGAGCTGTTGGGCTCTTTTCCCCCATGAACATTCATGTCAAGGGGCTATGTTGTCAGTCACAGAAATTCCTCAGTGAGAATGATTTTAAAAGAGCTATGTCCATTTACACCAACTGAGAATCTCGTTCAAAGGCTGCAAGAGCAGTTTGTTGTTAGTCTGAGGGCTTTACTGGCCTGACTCAGATCTTTAATAATGGACTATTAAGAATAGTCCATTATTAAATAGGAATAAAAGCTCCGTAAATGTAATCCTTCTTCATGATCGAAGAAGGCAGGTGCTTAAAGGAAGACAGAACACTGCATGCAGGAGACCATAGACCGAGAAGTAAAGCTCTGTATGACAAATGATAATCTCGGTTTCATTAAACATCATCTATGGACAGTATTTGGCCTCTGTTACCAATTCTGAGAACATTTTTCTTGAACAAAACTAGAATCTTTGATTTGGAACTATGCTGGTCATAAGCCACACAAAAATTGTTTTGCAAATTACTCAGGAACTCTGTGTAGAACTTCTATACTTAGATTTAATTTTTTTTCTGATGAGCTTCCCGTAACATTTTTCGGCAGAATCTAAACCTGCATTTAAAATTCTTAGCCTGCACAATTACAAAAAAAAAAAAAAAAAAATCTTCAAAACACAGGTTTGAAGCAGCATTGTTCTGTTGAATCTTAGCTGAACTCCACACTTTCAGGAAGGTATCAATTTTAGCAGGTATTATGAGTCCTAAAATAGAAACCAGTCAGCTGTTACACTGTTGATCATCTCAGTAGCTAATGCACTTATTTGCTACTGCTATGTTAATTTGAACAGAAGGGGAATGCTAACATGTCCAAGTGATAGAAGACTTTCCAATTTTTCCAAACAGTATTTAAGTTCAGCTTCAAACACAGGTCTTTGGGAGGGGTCAAAGGGTTAATCCATGAAAAGAACTGGAATAGCTGCAAGGAAGATCAATGAAGATCTCAAGAAGAAATGGAAAAACAAATCTCAGGTCAGGATAACTTTTTTTGTAAGTGGTTATGCGTTACTGCTGATATTAAAAGTAGTGTTTTCAAATGAAAACTACTCAAGCCCCAAACTGTTTAATTAACTCAAATTTTCATGCATGTTTTCAGTGTAATTTTATTTTAAAAATCTGGATGGCTTTCTAAACTTTTGGTGGAATCTGGGATATTCTGCAGAATTCCAATGTTTCCTACATATTTCCAATGGCCTTTGAATTTAATCTGGAAAGTACGTCTTTGCAATTCATTCTGGAACAAAGGTTCCACCTTAATAGTATACACAGTTGTGCAATAGCATTTCATTTTCACTTATGGGGCCAGCCATCAGATACTATATGCTCCCCCTCCCACAGCATTCAATACATTGGCCACATTGTAGGAGTATTAACAACTTACATCTAAACTCCTTTCCAAAAGCAGTATGGAATAGATGAAAATTCTTTTAAAGATGAACTATTAACAGATCCCTCAGTATTTTCTTTCCAATTGCCCAGTATTTAATAAGGATTTGTTCTATTCTTTGATCAGTCATTTGTATATTGTCTTTTGAAATGTTGCCTTATCTAAAACATCCATTATTACAGCATGAATCAGAGTGGCAGTGACAAAGCAGCTGATTTTAGTTATATGTTATTATGCTTGCAATGTGTCCTGCTTGTTTTAAGAAACTTAAAGGGCATATGCAGAATATATGGAACATTTCTTAGTTCACAATCTGACTTCCTTACTTACATTGCATAGGGTGAGGCCACAAAATAACAGATAAAGTGGCACAGAGGAACAGGACAATTGCATGACAAGTAATTTGTCATGGTTAATATGGTCACAGCTTTTCAGTTGAAACCTTTCCCCATGTGACATTCTGTGAAATAATGTATGATTAGAACACCTTTTTTGTAGTACAAAGATTCATGGCATAATTTTTTTCTGGCTTTATATTTATTCTCTAGTACTAAATAATGAATTTAAGAGGAGACTAAAATAAAGGAACTTGCTTTGTCTTGATTATGACTAATAAATTTGAGATACCACCAAATCTAAAATATCACACAGTTTATTCCCCCCAAAACTGGTATTCTTAAAGATTTGCCAGGGAAAAGACACAGTCCTTTAATCAAATTTATTGTATAGAAAGCTGCAATACATTAGCAGCTCAATTTCCTTGTATTTGACCTGCAAAAGATTGTAAATTTAGAGACTTCTATTTGACAATGAGCAGAAATCAACTTTATGTCAGATACATAGCTGGATATGCGGTAAAAATTATCAAATCATTATCATTAGCAAAATTATCTTGCACTATATAACCACAGTGGATTATGCATTAGAAAGATAGTGCTGAGAACGACAACAGTCATAGTATATGGAAGACACAAACAGGACATGAATCTAAAGGAATTATTCTGAGAATCTTCACTGGATGGATGTGCAAAGAGATAAATGGTTAGTAACTTTCACATCTGTTATGCCCACAACTGTCCCCTTTTTCTAATTTTCATTATACATTAAATTATACAGCTTAAATTCTCTTCTATAGAACTAATTGCTGAAAAGCTGATCTTAATTTATGAGGTGAACTACTGAACACAAGGTACTGCTGCCTGTATTGTTATGTTGAATTTGACTTGCTTTATTAAATATTTCTGTGAAAAATGGGCAACTTTATAGGGGTATCATGACTGATATGCTAGATCCTAATCCTTTTCTCAAGGTTTTTTTTAATTAAAGAACAAAATTGATGCATAAGAAATATGGTGCAGAATTTTTTTGTATCAGTATGCTAAAAAAGCAAGCAACAAAATTTGCATAACTGGCAATCAACCAAATATTAACTTATTTTGTGAGATAAAATAGCGACCCAAAAAGATTAAAGGCAAAGACAGAGGTACATGTGAACCTACATGCTTTTGGGTTACCTTATATCAGCCATAGTTTTCAGTTCAGGTAAGGCTGTCAATCACTGACAGAAGATATTTTTATCCTTTAAATTAAGGGTATCTATTTTATTTGCTGATAAGTTTAATATTCAGGAAACTTTTAGATATCCAACCTCAATTTTGGAAAGTGATTGTTTCTAGTTGCTGTAAAGCCAAGCAGTTTAGTTAGCGTTCATTAAAATGTAGTAGGATATTCTTCTAAACAAACCCTGTCAATTATGTCAGGTTTCTCACACACATTAAAATGAAACCCCAGCTAGAAAAGAAAGAAAACACAAAGGGAGAAAGAGAGAGAGAAAGGAAAAAGATGGGGATGAGAGGACAAACCAATCAGATTTGGTGTTACCAGCCAGTGGAAGTTTTAAAAAAAACAGATCACCGAGTGAAATCGTACATTTACTCGGAGAGAGCATCCTTTGACATTGCCTTCTAGGTGATCTCTGAGCTCCTCCAGCTTTCGATGGAGCTACATGTAAACATCAGAAAATGAATTTAAAGAGCAACCTGTTCTCTTGTCACCTTTTTTTTTCCTTTGTTTTTGTGTGTTGTTTTTTTTTTAAAAATAAATTATAGCATAACACATTTCTCACTGCCTCTGGCAAAACATTTCAAGACATCAAAGTGCTTTGAACAACACAGACATACAAGCTCAGTAAACTGGGAAATTGGGAACAAGATATTTTTTGCTAGATTAACGTGGCTCTTCTTTTCAGTACAGGAAAAAAAAAATCAAGGGACAGGTCATTCTAAA
Source organism: Phaethon aethereus (assembly GCF_964289735.1). Taxonomy (NCBI): domain Eukaryota; kingdom Metazoa; phylum Chordata; class Aves; order Phaethontiformes; family Phaethontidae; genus Phaethon; species Phaethon aethereus. The sequence goes on along the minus strand of NC_138579.1, from coordinate 37,996,789 downwards.
GCTACTGAATCTCTGCTACATTGTTCATTTATTTTTTTATTTGCTTGTTTATTGGAAAGGCTGTGTTCTAGAATTTATTTCCATCAAAAATAACTTTTTAGACATAAATTTTCATGTTTGGGAACCTCAATTAGGATTTCCCATTTTCTATAAGGATATTCATATAAGATTTTGAGTCTAAATATGTGTTTTGGGTTGTGAAATTAAATCCTGGGCATCAAATACAAAAATAATAATCCTAAATTAGGTGTCAGTGGGTGCTCATAAAAATAATAGGTGAATCCCAGCACCTTAATAAGCTACATCTTCTGCATATGTATATGCATTACACATCTGGAATTGTATGTGTTGACCCACTAAAATGCACAGGTCACAGGAATTACAAACACAATTTTCAAAAACAGCAGAGAAACTGTGGCTGTTTTGTATTTTCCTCCATGTGAATTCAGTGGTCCTGAATGTCTTCCACTGAAACAGTGCCTCGTTCATATACAGTGCTCTTCTCGTCTACACTTTTACTAAAACCTCTTCCCAAAACACAAGTTGAAAAGACAAAGCCTCACAGACAGTGAGGAATGCTACAGATGCCTCCAGCTATAACTTGTATAAACAAATAGCAACTGTCTTCTTTTTCTATGCTGAGATCAATTTAAATGGCGTCATTACTGGAAAGAGGTGCATAACTAATCCTTCCCCTCCCCTTCTTTATGCTCAGTGAAGTAACATTTTCACAAAGAGCAGCTGTAGAGCAGTGTTAGAGAACAGAGAAGATGGCTTGTCCTGGAACAAAGGCAATACACTCATATACAAAACCAAAACAAAAGATCAAAAACCAAGAAGGCAGGAAAGGCAAGGAGAGTGCAGAAGAAAAATGAAATAATTAGCGCTTGAGAAAGTGCTAAAAGGAAATAGAGTGGAAAAAAAAGTGAAAAATTGGATGGCTGAAAAAGAGGCAACTCTTGAGCTGGAACCTTAACAGAATGGCCTGGACTGCACATGATCAGCATCTTGGTATAGATGTGTTTTAAACCATTTATTAGAGTGTAACACTATGCATGGTGGGTACTGATTTAGATATCTGCCTGTTCTTTTAAGTGCTCTAAATATTTGAGTATGTTTGTACAAACACAAAAAACTTAGAAGGGACTAATTATTAGCAAAACAGTGGCTCCGTTCTTATTAGCCTGACATGAATCTCTCTCTCATTTCCTCTTTATTTACTCTGATTTTTTCTGATTTAAAGGCTAGATATACATGAAATATTCAACTCTCTTGTAAGAGTCTTTTGCAGATTTAAATGCAAAAAGTGTGAGCACTATAAAAGTTTAATTATGTTTCAAGATGGGAAGCAGTAGTCTGAAGATGAGTAAGTCACTTCTCCATGTAACAGGCAGTTAAGAGACAGCAAACAACATAGATCAGAGAAGTGGTTTAATCATGATCACCAAATTACAGGCACTTCAAGAAAGTTGTTACTATCTCTTATTTGTGGTGACATTCAAGGGTAACTAACTGGCAGCCTGCCTTCACTAGATTGTTCTATGTGTAGCACAGAAACAAACAAAATGTGACCCAACAGCAATAAGAATACTGAAATAAAAATGATGGGATGGTGAGAAATGGAAAAGCCCCTTCCCTCCCTCCCCTCACCTCCCCCTTCAAAAGGAAAAGTGTAGGCTATAGAAGAAAACTTGCAAAATAAATGTTAGAAACATATTTACTTTGAGGGATCCAACTCTACTAGCAACTCCTTTGCTTTCATCCGGCCGTCTAATTTGCTACAATGGGGGAAGATGGGTAAAAAAGACAGAAGAATAAAGAAAAAGTGAACTTAAAAAAATTTCCACACAATCAGTTAGCAGTACATGCAAGACATCAATTTGACTCTCTGAGACACCTCTAGAGGACAAAGACACAGACTCTAATTTCTGGAATAAATGATGCTTTACCATGGCATTTTAAACTTGCTTTGTTGATAATTTTTATTTCAATATATTACCAATCTGGCACATATGTTGCATGCTGAATTCACTAACATTTTTGAAAGAATACATGTTACTTATCTGATTTGGATACGAAGAACAATGAAGTCCTAAAACTCTAACTGAAGAAAATGACACCCTATACCTTCTACAAATCATATGATCATAGTATGCTATAACTGGGAGTATCAGGCCTGGCAAGTACCATGATTGATACCTGACAGAACGCAATACAGATTCCTATTGACCCAGGCCTAGAGATTTTAGCCACTGCTATCAAGATTCCCAGTTAAAAATTATGCTGCCCAACCAGAAAATTTTAATGCCAGACCAACATTAGATTTTTATTTTAAATATAGCGTGTATACAACCTCTCCCCCAACATCTCCTACCTGGTTACTTTTCCTTTATTACATACTTTTTTTCACGGATGATGCAGAGCATGGAAGAAATAAATGAGCTCAAAAGGCTTCATATTGTTAGAGGCATGTAAAATAAAACATTCATTTACAGCAAAAGTTCCTTTCAGAATTGCTGAATCCAGTAAATAAACCTCTTTTACTGATAAATTAAACTTGTGTTGTGTCATCTGAAGTAGAGAGGAAGAAGACAATAAAAATTACTTTAGGGATATCGCTCTAGTCTGAGTTTAAAGTTTTTATTATCTGATGGTTGTTTCACAGCTTATGTAAAACAAAGTCCCACACAACTGAGGTGAACCACTGCCTTTTCTTTAAGAAATCTCAGCAAGGAAGCCAAATACAGCTATGCTTTATGCTCTCTGGAGCACACTAGCAAAAGCTAGTTAAATTAGCAAAAGGCTAGTTAGACTGCTCTGTTTGTTTTTACCTGACCCATGGAAAATAGAGAAGTTTATATTCAAAACACAGTCAACTGAATATTTTTCTTTTTTATTTGCACTTGATTCTCAAGAAAATAATGCAACTAAGCAATATACTAGCGATTTAAATATTTAGTTCCGATAGGATGTCCACTAGCAAAATACACTGCAAACATTTATATAAATTGTTGCTTTCCTTCCCTGGTCTTATGGCATTAAAATAGTATCTCTTTTGAACTCTCAAGTGAAACACACACATTAGTGAATTCACGGGACTCCAAGGAAATCTCCAAGCAATTCTAGTATACTGACCAAGAAAAAATTGTCATTCTTAAATAAAATATGTCTCCTTTAGGAGACAGATTCAACTAAAATATAGGCAGTTGTAAACTAGTTCCTATATTTTTTCTAATACAAAAAAAAAAAAAGAAGAGGGAAAAAAGATCCTTATTTGAAAAGAAAACAACAGGAGTTAGAGCAGATACTTGGTCCAATATCCTGGTTGAGATATTACCAGTCCCAGACAATAAAAATAATCAAGCAGAACCCCAATTCACGTTACTAATTTGAAACTTTATTTAATTTTGTTTTGAAAAATGAGAAATAAGAAAAAGTAAATGCTGATAATCTCACATAATGACATGGAACTAGGACATGAAGAAAAATGCTACATACCGCAGAAACTTGGGGAAACGTTGTAAGTGACAGCAACATGCACTGCCCTTCCGGGAAAAAGTTTTTCTTCTACCACTTACCAATGTGGGTATTGTGGCTGCTCAAGTTGTGCTGAAGATTTAGGATTCAGTCAGAAATGAGATCGGAGATATTACAGGTGCATATAACTGACAGTGTTTACTCTTTCTTTCTTCAAAATATATAGAGGAATACATACGCAATGTATACATTGCGAGCAATAAAATTATAAATGCTTGAAAATATAAACTACAAACAGATAGCCTAAGGTCAACTCTTGTTTTACATCCATGGTACAGGTAATATACATGATGACACACTTTCTACAGGAATTTTCCACAATGCAACTTGGATGCCTCTCAAGGGATGGATCAGAGTGATATAAGTATTGCACAAAGTACACCACATCTGTTCTGGGAAATAAATAGGGCATTACCAAGAAGGCAAGGGACAGTAGGAATAAAATCCCCATCTTCTTTTCATGGCAAATGCCACAGAAAGGAATTCAGGTATATCCTTATCTCTCTCTGGTCAACTCCTGTATGATGTTCTAGAAGCTGACTGATAAACTAGTATTTCAGATAATGGTATGGATTATACACTCCTTGTTTTTCAGAAACTCAGCTATGCACAAGAACCCCATCATAGATGAACACTTGTAGCTATAAAAGATCAGAATGAAAGATGTGCACATAAGTGTTCTAAATCAAAATATTTATACTTCTGTACCCATCAGTCACTTGTGTGATCTAGAAATGAGTCCTTTGATTTTTGTATTACCCATTTGTAAAATGAAAACAATACTTCCAAGCAAAACATAGGACTAATAAAAAGAACCTCAACAGTCACATTGAAAACAAATCTTTCCATCTCAGGTTTTATGATTTTTTTTTTTTAATACCATAACACAAGCTAAATGGGTGGATTAAAGATGAGGCAGGAGCAACACTAAGTAGTTATTGGCAAAATGTTACCTGAAAGACGTGGCGGTTTTGGAACACTCTGAAGGAGAATGCAGCTACTCAGTGTAATGAAGGAAGAAAGGTGTGGTGTAGGGAGCATTCCAGGAAACTGGCAGGTTATAATGCACTGACAAGTGAAGATAAATGCATTATATTTATATCCTTTTCTTATTCACAAGGGAATAACAGTAGGAGTTAATAGCTGAAGATTAGCCACAAGTGTCCCTATCCTGATATCTAAAGAACAAGGTAGAAGTCACAATGGGATTAGAATGAGATACGCAGCTAGTGGAAGAAAACTTAGGATGCAGGAAAACCAGAACTAAACCATGAACAGAGGAGTGTTCAGATATGCTTAATGGACTTGTTAGAAGATGAATGAAAGACTGAGGTACGAAAGAACAGACATTTCATGTTTTCTAAGCAGAAATCTTGCATATGGTTTCATTAATATTCCTCTACCATCTAAAGAACAGCTCTTGAACAACTAGTTAACCTGAGATTCTAGTTTTGGTTGGATTTATTTAAAGGAGGAGTTCCACAACAGGAGAAATAGCCTCAGATACTTAACACTATCCATTTTAGACTCCTTCCCCTTTCTGATTGTCCTGGTTTCAGCCAGGACAGAGCTGGTTTTCTTCACAGAAGCTAGTGTGAGGCTATGTTTTGGATTTGGGATGAGAAACTGTTGATAATGTGCTGATGTTTTGGCTTGTTGCTGAGCAGTCAAGGACAGTCCAGCTTCTCGTGCTGGCCTGCTAGCAAGGAGGCTGGGGGTGCCCGGGGAGCTGGGAGGGGACACAGCTGGGACAGCTGACCCAGGCGGGCTAGAGAGATATTCCCTACCGTATGACATCATGCCCAGTACATCAACTGGAATTGGCTGGGGGGCGGAAATCGCTGCTCGGGGACAGGCTGTCGATCACCGGGTGGTGAGCAATCGCTGTACTGGGCATCACTTGTTCTTGTACATTCCTTTGTTGGTATTATTATTGTTGTTTCTTTCTCTCTTTCTGTCTTATTAAACTGTGTTTATCTCAACTCACGAGGTTTTTTTTCTAATTCCCTCCCCCGTCCCACTGCGGGAGGGGGAGTGAGTGAGTGGCTGCGTGGTGCTTAGTTGCCGGCTGGGGCTAAACCACGACACTGATCACTGAACCATTAAGGTTGGAAAAGACCTTCAAGATCATCAAATCTATCTGTCAGCCCAACACCACCACGCCCACTAAACCATGTCCTGAAGTGCCACATCTACACATTTTTTGAATGCCTCCAGTGATGGTGACTCCACCACTTCCTTGGGCAGCCTGTTCCAATGCTTGACCACTCTCTCAGTAAAGAATTTTTTCCTAATACCCACTCTAAACCTCAGCTGGTGCAACTTGAGGCCATTTCCTCTCGTCCTATCACTAGTTTCTTGGGACAAGAGACCAACACCCACCTCACCACAACCCCCTTTCAGGTAGTTGTAGAGAGCGATAAGGTCTCCCCTCAGCCTCCTCTTCTCCAGATTGAAAAACCCCAGTTCCCTCAGCTGCTCCCCATAAGACTTTTGCTCCAGACCCCTCACCAGCTTCGTTGCCCTTCTCTGGACACGCTCCAGCAACTCAACGTCCTTCTTGTAGTGAGGGGCTAATACACCCTGTTCTTGCCACTCTAAAGTTTCCCTACTTACTGCTTCCGACAAAGAAATTGGAATTTTGCAGGACCTAAAGCTTTCAGAAATGTGTTTTTACATCCACATTCACCAAAAAGCCAAACCTCTGTTAGACTTTTTTCCAGAATCCTGGCCAATACATACATGGTTCATAATGACAAAGCCTTTTTGATATAATCAAATTACTTAATTTTGAAACCAAATAAATGCAACGCTAGCAATGGAAACTCTTTACAGCAGAGGTGTAAAGAAGTCATTCAGTTTTAAGAAGACGTGAAGTGTTTAAGAAGATGTTAAGTTCCTTATACAGTGGCCTGGGCATGCGATGTTGGAATCGTGTTAATCAAAACAAGACATTATACTACACAGCATCCAAGTCAAGTTCAGATTATTTGCTGTACACGTAAGAAAAATGTAACCGTTCTCCCAGTTGACCACTATCACAGAGATCAATGATGTACGGTGAGTAAAGAAAACTATTAATACTACTTGTGGAACGTTACATCACTGGGTCTGCAAATAGATGTTTTTGCACGTCGTGTGTGTTATCCCACATATCGCTGACAACTGCGCTGACAAACATTTTCTGTTTTCTTAGACAAAAATAGTCCCTATTACTTTCTAGCCACGGCTTCTTGTTATTGCACCTAACTAAAATTTCCCTTGTGCTCCTAACCTAGTTGCCTTAAGGGATGCACAGTTATATGGTGTGAATATCCTCTACTGAATCCTAAATCATGCAACTTGCTTGCATCATATCTGTCAATGTGACTACACATACTGTTAATAAATATTTATGAAGTTGTTCCTGTCTAAAGCAGGTTTTTGGATGTGAAACAGTGACATTCCCAAGTTTGCACATGCTATGAGAAAAGACGACCTCCCTTGTTTTTCCAGTTTTATCTGCCATTACTTCCTTCCAGTTACTGTTTAATCTCAAAATGCAGGGCATCATGGTAAGAAAAGAATGACCACTTTTGGAAATCTAGAGCAAAACTGTGCATATGATGCTCCTACTTTGGACCACTTCCTTCAGCAGAATTCCACAACATACTCCAAATCTGTGGTGTTTTTTTTCTCCCCAAGGGCTTCAACTGACCAAGACAAAATGTGGAAGAACAACAATGGGATATACCTCTCTCAAGTCCAATGTAGCTTAAAGAGATGTTCTATGATTCAGTGAAAAGGTCAGTGGATGTATAAAAACATTAAAATGATCTTAAAGACAAATACATTGAGAAGACAAAAACGTTAAATACTTACAGAAGAGAAACTAAATATGAATCATAATATATTCAAACAGCCCCCACGTGGAGGGGCTTTGAAAGAATATGATATATTAAGTACAGGGATATTTAGGAGCCGTCAGCAATGTGTTATCAAAAACTTGGAGATTCCTGAAGTTGATATAGTGCATTCAACTACAGAAGAAGGGGGTCCAGTTGATAAAGAGAAACCATAGAAGCTATACTATGCATATTATTACACCATTCTGTTCCAGAAAAATGTTCGTGAGATCTCACACAAATTCTCACAGAATTCAAATTAAAGGAGAAACGTATCTCAAAAGTATAACCCAACTGGCAATGATTCTACATCAGCTGGCCAGGAACAAAAAACTTTATGTATTGGCCAGATCACATAAGGGAAGTGAATCCAAAGGAGATTAAATCTTTTGAAGATGGAAAATGCTTTTTCTGACCCTTAGCAATGTTTGTCAAAGTTCATAGTACACAACAAGCTGCAGGTAAGTGAAGGACAGTGTCACCCAGAAGAAAGGAATAAACTGTAAATATTCCATGGTTGGCAAGAAGTCATTTTAATTAGTGAAGTAATTACACACTGCTTGTCAACAAATTTGACATTGGGGACTGTGACTGCCAATATCCAAATATTATATAAAAAAATACTGATATGGGTGGTATTTTTTACAACCCGTACTTGCCTGATCAACAGTGGAAAATTCTGATACAGAAATCTGAACTCCAACTAGAATTCTATTCTCTAGTAAGAACAATGCTCTACATCAAGTGAGCAGTTTCTACTGCTAATAAGGAGCTTAATATATTTTTAATATTGCAATAATATTAAATAATATTAAGGTTTTTTTAAGTTAAAAAAAGCATTATGTATAACTTTTACATTCATGCATGAAAAATAGACTTGCACTTGAAATTATTTTTACTTCGGCAGTTTTAGGCCATACAAACACCAATTAGATGGGGCTTCCTAATTAAATAGGGAGTACTTACAAACAAAGGGAATACAAGCTCCTATACCAGTCATACATTCTCAACCAGTAAACCTATGCATGCCTATGCATTACACTGCAGTATAGCATAAATGTTTTATTAGGTTGCTGCACTTCTTGAAAATGGTAAACCTACAAAAGCATAATGTACAAAAATGCTAATGAATGCCAATAAAACACCATTATCATACCATTACAAATTTTGTTCACAATACCCACTTTTTAGAATTTTTTTTTTTTTTTTTTTTTTAACTGGGCACTCCTCACACTGTTCCATGTGCAGACGAGGGAATAAACACAGTGAGGTGGACCAATCAGTGGTAAAAAGTAATGCAATTTTCTTGCAGTTCTGGAGTTTAGTACATTAACAGCATCACTAGATCAGTGCTCTGTTAACACACATAATGGCAAAGAGAATGTAACCATGTCCTTATACAGGAGATTTGGTAATACCAAAGAGAATGTAACCATGTCCTTATACAGGAGATTTGGTAATACACTGGTTTTTTTACACCAACATGTGGCAGCCCATTTCTTTAAAGTATCTACTGACTTCAGTGAAATTTACTGGTCAGAAATCAAATCTAAAAGTTGGTAGGTAAAATGCATGCCAGGGCAAAATAGACTACAATAAATAGAAACGCTACATATTATGCCACTATTCTTAGTGACTTATTGTCCTAAATCTCATTTAAACTGGAGCTCTGGGCAGATGAGAATTGGGTCCTTACTTTCATTATGCTGTTAACAAAACACACAGGCTTTATGTTGCCCAAGACATGAAGACATTACAAACGATGAATAACAAAACTGAATGGCTACTCTTGGCAGAGGCATGCCCAGCCCAACGGGAATGGTACAGAAATCGCACAAAGGGCTCCCGCTGATTCTAAAGAACACTGGTGATCAGAAGGTTTGACTAGCCGGCGCAGAGCTATGTGCGATCGAGACCAGACTGCTCCAAGCAAACTGAGAATAAGTTCAATATTTTATGCTTCACTTTATGACACAGGGGACACATATGCACAAATATATAGGGACCAAGTTTTACAGTCGTGTTGCCAGACACAGCTTGTCTCAGACCTTTCAGTTGCACAACTCTCCTGCCACACAGCTGAAGTTCCCCAAACCCTTCTACCCAACTCAAGGCTACCTTTCTGCCCGTTCTTCCTGACCGTAGCCCTATCTTTTCTCACAAAACTATTGCTGCCTCCAATCTACTTCCTACTCTTCTCCAAACCACTTTAAGCCTTGCAGCCTCATCGCTCAAAAGCCACAAATACTGCTTTGCTCCATACCAGATCTCTACATCCAATTTCTCCTCAATTCAGTACTTTCAATCCTATGATTTCAGCCCTGCTTTGAACATTTTGTCACTGGCTGCTGGCATATTTTGCTACCTGCCTATGCCTGAAGCCTCATTTATTCTCTGGCTTTCCCCACAATGGAAAGCAGAATTTGCACCTCATGTTCCTAGTAGAGCTTTTAAAAAAAACAAAACATCTGTCGCATATATGAGAAATCTGCCTTGGCAAGCAGGGCAGAAGCTCATATTTAAGGAAAAATAAAAACATGGTAAGTCCTAGGTGGTGAAGTTTTGAATTCTTTGTATATACCTTTCCCAAACTGACAATTTAGTTCTGAATGTGCTGCTCTTTTGCCTGGTTGTCCTAAGCTGAAATGAAGTTCTAAAAGCTGTAGCATACATAGGGTTGTTCATATTTCAGTGGAGGACAATGTCCTTTAAACATTTTTAGACACTATCAAAGATACCTTGGTGATCACGGTGAAAGTTGTTCCATCAATGAAAGTCACTTAGAAGTGACACAATGGTGGAACAGGTAGGTTATAAAGCAAACCAGCCAAGAGATTTGCTCTCTTTGACCACTTTTAGCAGCAAAATTAAGGGAGAGATGTTTGCATTTGGGCTCAGTGTAACAAGGAAGATCTCATCTTTCTGAAAACAGGTGGGCCAGTGGGACTTTAGAGAGTAAACTTCTTTGAGGACAAGTGCATTTAAGGTTTGTTCTCAAATATCTGCAATATCCTGCACTTTATCCTTTTGACTAGGCAGGGCTGTGTTTGGAAAATCTGTGTAAAGCTTGTCACATATATTTCCTCACATCTGCGAATCCCGAAGAGTTCAACTGTGAAAGAGAAGCTGAAAGGTTGGCAAGGATACTGGGAAAGGGTGTATCCATTAAAGCTACAGGAAACACATAATTAAAGCAGTGAGAGGATAACCTCAGAGGATGAAGATAAGGTGGAAAGATATGGGATTCAATTCACTTCGCAGAAGCTTAAAGCAATATGACCTTTAAGTGGCTAGATACTAACAATAACCTGGGAAGTGACAAAGGTCAATCTTTGTCCACACTGATGGTGTTGTTGAATGAAACCACCGTCCAAGGAGGCTGCCTGGGAACTTCATAAAGCAAACAAAGTATTGCAAAGAATCCCATGCCAACACATAGAAGTCCTTGCTCAAGGGCGTTCCTCACATTTTGAAAAACTATGTTTAAAAAAAAAAAGCAGTCTTAATAAATAAAATGTAATGAATGATACAAATTTGAAAGAGAGATTGCCAACAGCTGGTTTGAAATCTTGCCAAACTTGTTACTATTTCTTATGGGATGATTTCCATAAATCTACTGTAAGGCATTCAAGCAGGAGGCAGTTTCCAACATAGTCGTTGGAGAGAAGTATGTTCCAAATGTAAGCGCTTTGAATTTTTCACCTTACAGTTCCATAATTTGTGATAGACTTTTCCTGTAAATACATTCCTATAGTCACCACTATTGCTGATTTAAATAAAAAGCTCTTTACTGGAATATATGCAGGTTTCAGTAAATGTGTTTATCACTAAATGCCTACAGAAATTCTTGTCCAAGAATATGCAATGCTACTGTGAAAGTGATCAGAAGTAGATAAATAACCACTTCCTTTCTTTGCAAACAAGCAAATAAAACTGTTGAAGCCTAATAGAAGTACAATTTTACCCTATTCATAAATGCTCTTTTTAAAATTATCTCCTTTTAAAGAGATAAAATGTATTTTGCCTTTTAATATGAAACTAAATTGGTGAGCAAAATAGAGGCAATTCATTTCAGACATTAAAGATAGATTTTGAGTATAATAAATATAGGGATTCATTTGAATCATTGTCATTACTATTAATCATCTGAACATATTGCAACACCTAAACCTGAGGTATGTGTGAATGACATAATGTCTTCATAGTCACACAATTTTGAGCTCACATTTTAACATGTCATCAGAATTTTGTCTTGATTTGTGCTGCTACAGTTTATTAATTTTACAAAGGCAGAAATGTAGAAAAAATTAAATACTCTTTTCTTACACAATCTCTTCAAGGAACAAACAAAACTAGTTAAACTGATTGCTGATGTTCAAAATGGGACAATTCCCTGGAGCATTACAGTGCCTTCTCCCTTTTCCTGTTGCACGCAGAAAATTAAAACAGGGAAAACAAAGATCAATACTTTACTAAACAAAAAGTGGCACAACTAAATAAGAATTTTCTCAAACACAGGCAATGCACTTGGCACATACTAAATTCTCCTTGCAGATCTGGAATACAGAGTTGGATAAGCATTGACCCAAGCCTGACATGTATTACAAAATAAAGGGCTTCCAACACACATTGTGAGAAAGGAGGTAATTAGAGGGGTAAATAGACAAAGAAGTTGAATTTCACAGGATGAACTGTATTAACAAATTTAGAGTGGCTGTTTATGAGGAGGCTGGACAAAGGATTGTGACAACTGTCCTTTGGATTCTAAAAACCATTATTTTTACATCATCTTTGTTTTCTCATTTCCTAGTACTGTTTGTTGATGCTAAGTGATTGTTACCATTTAACAGGACTATGTAATGGTACAGACTTGGTATGTTAGGGATTACAAGAACGTTTTCCAACCTTTCTGGACACATTGGCTTTAGGGCTTACCTCATCTCGTTGCTTAATGACTACTGTTCATTTGAGATGCTCTAAACCGTCATTTATTGCACTTAGAACAGACAGAGTGTAACTACACCAAAAGTAAACCAGAATTAACATTTTACAGTCGTGTTTCCAGACACAGCTTGTCTCAGACCTTTCAGTTGCACATATTCCTCTGGTATGGTTGCACAATGCCTAGGCTCAGCTGTGATGAAAGACTATGTGTACACACATATGCACAGATTTTCTTTTTTTTAAAAAACAATCATCCTGTGGAATAGAGAGGCACAGAATGAGGATTACATACACCAATAGGTATAAGAAAGAGCATGCGGCCACATACTAAGTAGGATGAATGTTCTCCTTTTCCAGCCAGGAAATAATGCATGGGAACTTGGCAGAAAAATGCTAAAGAGAAAGCATCTTGTACCTTTTTCTCAAAACCTTATGGGGAAATACTTGCTAAAAATAGCTACAGTTCAAAAACTTGGGTAATCAATATGATGTAAGAATCTATTTAATGAATGAAACTCTCAAATTCTGATAGCAATTGCTCAAAGTTGTAAAAGACAATGTCTTGTCTTTTCTGTCTTGGAAAGACAAGTAGATGAATGACAATATTCATATGTGATGTACTGCTGTGCTGACCTATAAATGCAAGGGTAACATGACTCTCAGAACTAGCATTTTGTAAAAGAGAAAGCCTATCTGCTTGGGGAAAAAAGATACCAGAAACAAGACTTGGATAGAAAAGAGTATCTTGTAAGCTCCGTGCAGAACCAGGAGATGACACACTCATATTCTAGAGTAAATGGTCTATATGAGCCTTGTGTTCAGGCTCAATCTGTTTTTTAGATAAACAACTAACTGCTTGAATAGTTGTTTTTGTTATCACATCAGACCAAAAATGACTTTGCAGATTTATACTACAACAAAAATTGCCTAATTGCTTGACTACATGAAGATAGATTTGCTCTCAAATGAGATGTATTTTTAATATGGATGCAATAAACCCAAAGTGAACAGGAACTCAATTCAAATAAGACTGATCTTGAAAAATGTATTTTTCTGTATCAACGGACAACAGTTTTATCTACCAAGGAAGAAAAATAACCAACTTTCATCAGCCTTTTGGAAAAGTACCATTCTAACTGAAGATACTTTGATAGACAGCCAAAATAAATTCTTGAAATACTTTGACTCTGTTTTCTTGAGTGGAGAAGAACAAAAAATCATGCCAAGAAGGCTACTAGGTCTAGACAGAAAGCCTGGCAGACATGAAAATAGAAGATACTATTTTGTCTACGCTAGAAACTGTTAAGTACAAAATAGAGTTAAAGGAATTTAAAACAAGGAGTAAAGATTCCTTAAACATACAAACAGAAAAAGTAGAAATGCTATCATTTGAGGTTGGGAAGACAATAATGGTAAACTAGGCAATGAAAAATAATACCTTGCCTGAATTTTGATTAAGACATGATATGGGAACAGAGGCATAGTAATCTATCAGAATTAGTATAAAGCTGTATTACTCTTGATAAGGCAATTGCTCTTATATACAGATGAAATGTAGGACAGCAGTATACAGAAGTAAAACCAGAATTGTTGGGAGGGCAAGGAAATTGCTAGTTAGAAAGTTACAATATATTTTGCTGAAAGAGGAACAGGCAGAAGAGAAGTGATGAATATAGTTTGCACATGAGTAATGTAGAAACTGACCTTATCTGGTATTTTCAATAATGATTTTGACACAAAACTTAGGAGTGCTTTCAGATAAATATGGGAGGCATCATCATTACAGAATATTGAAGTAATCTCATCAGCATGTATTTGATAACTTTGAAGATTGCTGTAAAAGAAATGGAGTGAAATTTAACACAAAGTTCTAACTAACAAGCACCTTTGCTACATGGGCAAGGACTTAGCAGTTGGAATTATAAATTAATTGTACAAAACACCAGTAAAATCTCATATAAGCAGATACACAGTTTTAATCACTCCAAGGAAGGTGAAATCTACAAAAAATGCAGGAAATTACTTTTTAAGAACTCTTTTAAAAGGATGAAAATGAAGGAGTCTGACTTAGTTAATTCATAAAAACAAAATCTGAAAGTTTCTATGCATCTCCTCTATAAGTCTACCTGAGGAATGAATACACAATCAAGGAAGGATTGGCCTATTTAAGTTAAAAGGCTAACAGTGGCACAAAGGCAACTGAGTGCAGACTCACCAATGAGATAGTGAGGTTGTGAAACAAAGGCTGCAAACAGCCGTGCAGAGGGGAAAACTATTTTTATTTTGTCAATCTTAGATGGTATTATATATTACAACATTAAAGAGTGTTAGATATTGCCCAAAATAGGAGAGAAGATCTATAGAACCAGAAAGTGCCGTTTACTTTTAACTCCCTTATTTCCTAATAACCTTTTCAAAGTAGACTTTGCTGTTATTACTTGTGATGTATTTGGGGTTTTTTGATATCCTAAGCATACCAAGCTGCTGCTTTCTTAGTTACAGTGTCTCACTTCTGAAGCTGTGACTTCTAGTGTTTTTAAGTAACAACAATCAGGGTTTTTAACCAAAATGTAAACTACAAATAAGACTTGTTGGGACTCAATCATCCACATGTTTTGGCAAGACAATACACTTTAAACAATGAGGAAAAAAGGCAATGATTATATGGAAAATATTCTAGTATCTTAATTAGTAATTGATTTGAAAACCACTGCTGCACTGTATTGAGGAGAATGTGGGAGGATATGGTAGACTGACATGTGTGAGTAAGCAGGATTCCTCATCTTAAGGCAACCCTGGCTACCTTCTGCACCAATATACATTCTCTCAGCATCTCTTTTCACTAATGTAACTTTTTGTAATCCTGGAATGTGCACTGAAAAAAATTAAGAGGAAATAAAGCCCAGAAATAATCCAGAAAACATTGGAATTTTCGGCAGGATCAAATATCTAACTAAGCCTATGTGTCTAAAGCACGAAACCCTTGCAGTACTTGGGGTGTGATTTCACCTACCTAAATCATCCTCACAATCTAAAACACCCTTTCCACTCTTCCATGCTCCTCAACCGTATCACAGCTAAACAGCTGTGCTAAAGCACTTGCTATTTACTCAAGCAAATTCCTAGGTAGAAAAAACGATAGCATATGCAAACTTAAAAAAGAAGAAAACTTTAGTTGGAAATTTAGTGTATGCGTAAAAACTTTAAAATACATTCATATACTTGCCATATTGTTTTCACCTCGATGACCACCTTAAGAAAAAACAGTAGGAATCAAGATACAAATACAAAATTTAATGCACTCAATGTACACAAAGTATCTACTCTATGGATAAAACTACAGCTTGCCAACTCATATCCTGAACAGCATCTTATTATTAACTAATAATTTCTGTTATGCAACCTGATCTTTCTTCTACTGAAAAATACTGAGTATTTCTACTGAAAAATTTGTAACAATAATTGATACAAAAGCATCTTCCCAACTCTACCTGCTACCACCTGCTAATGTTATTACTTCACATAGTAGCTGTATATTAAAAGTCACTACATTAGACTGAAAATATAAATCATATTAGGTTGAGCATTAATTTGTAACTCATTTGACTGTGTGGAAAACTTGCACCAATGCACACATTCAAAATTAAAGCTACGGTTCACGACAGAAGGTGTTCAAAGCATCATTTTTCGTTGGTAGCAAACAAGAGAGATGAGATAATAAAATATTTTTTTCTGCAGAAATAATTCGCATCAGACTTTTTTTTTTAAGTTTGATGTATTTTTCTAGGTAAACAGTTAGGAATATTAGGTCTTTAGGTGAATGTCAGCTTATAAGTGATAAAAATAACAGTCCTTTAGGAGAAGGAGACAGCTACAGAAGTTACAGAAAGTGATCAAATAGAATTAAATGTACTATGCTACAAAGAACGTTTGGATGGAGCAGCGGATAGATGACATGTCAGGTTTGCTAGAATCTAAAAAACTTCTGAGAAGTAGCTTTGCTTGCTCATTTTAGCTGTAATATAGAGCCTATATACTTTTCTTACGTAGGAATTAAAAGTTATCTATCACAATTACAAATATGCAAGGATGTAACTTAACACCACTGAGGGTTTTATTTGATTCAGTGTAACTAAAAAATGGATAGCTAGGGAAGGGACAGATAACCAGGAAGTGAAGCAGAGAGAGACTTTTTCCTACGCAGAATATAAGGAGTGCTGGGAATGAAGTGGCAAGATGGAAAAAGAAAAAAAAAGCTCTCACCTTAAAAGTACTATAACAAGTTCCTTAGAATCCTTCATGATCAAAGATAACACTGAAAGAAACTCTGCACATTGAAGTGGAAGAACTGAACATCAGTGAGACTGATGATCTTGCAGAGTGAAATACTTTGAATGCCTCTTGTAACTGAAATGTATTCCTTGTGATAACTTAAAACCTGTCTTTGGTCTTCTATATCTGCTTCATTTGACTTTGACACAAACATTGCCAAAAATTAAATATTGATTACATCATTTATGTATGGGAGAAGTGAAGACTTCAACTTGAAAGCTGTAATTTTCTTTTATACTAATATCATCTCCCTAAGAGTAGGACCAAATTAGAAGTTTGAAGGAATGACACAGTCATTTGCTCTGGATACATTCTTTTAAGTTATCTGAAGTTATAAATCTAAAGTTTTATACTGTAAGTTTTAAAAAAGCCCTGAGAGTCAACATTAATGCAAACATTAAAAAATTTCTCCATATTTGTAAAAGGTATTTTACACTAGGTAGTCTATTGCTTTTGTATCTGAAAAGAACATTGCATTTAACTTCATGAAAATGCCAACCACAAACATACACAAAAATATATTAAGATGTTAGAATCTGAACAGCTACTGGAAATGAAAAGAAAAACTTGTAAGCCACACTGTATCATTCTAAACTTTTGTCATGTGAGTATTCAGCATATTCATCTAACCTTGTTGAGAAAGCAGTAAAACTTTAAAAAGACCAAAACTATATTGTAGGAGATAAAAGCATCTGTCACAATCACTATCAACTTTATGGTTGAATGACTGAAAAAGGGAGGACTGTTAGTGCAGTTTTCCCCCGAGTAAAACTTAGATTGCTTCTATATCTGAATCCATCTGCTATAAATACAGTTTAAACACTCTTTGAGATGCAGTGGATTTTGCTTGAAACTCAAATGCAATTTAGAGAACAAGGAAGAAGTTCTACAGAGATTTATTAAAAGCTAACAAACCCAAGTTTGCTTAGTTTTGGGGGTGTACTTAATGACAGACAGAGTAGTCCCAATGGAAATTTGTCTTGAGGAGTTCTGACCTCCCAAGAGGCTACAGTGAAAAATATAATTACTCCTTTTATCAGGAAATTAAACTTTTGAGGACTGATTGAAATATACACGTTCAAACTCAAAATTCATCATTTACTACTTTGTTAGAAGCAGAGATTTTCAGAAAACATGGAAGATAAAGTGTAAACAGTAAAGCAAATTTAAAACTAAATGTTGTATTTTGTCTACATGATCTGTGTGTATATATAAACATTAGGTTTTCCAAAATATAATTATGAAAAGGCAAAGACGACTTCTAACAGGTCAATTAGGAGTAGTAGTAATGCATTCTCCCATACCTTCTCTCCAATACCCCCATGCATTAGTAACCTGCTACTTACATTCATTCAAGAGAGGTGCTCCCGTCATTGCAGAAGCTTGATTTTTTTCTGAGACACACACACAACTTTCTGCTCTTCAGCAAATTCAGTAAGAGAGATGTAAGGGTTTACGTACATTTAGGACAAAAAAAATACAACAAGAAAATGGTACAACAAAATAAGCTGGAATATGTAGCTTACAAAGATATCTAGTGCCACTAGCTCTATGGCTAGACCACCACTCTAAACAATATGTATAATCAAAGAAAACGAAATCGGGGTTTTTTTGCTGCAACTTCCTTTCCTTTGTTTCATTTCATACATGTTTTGGAGCCCTGAAATGAACTCCTAAACCCTCAAATGAGAATATTGAAAAGATACACACTTGAAGGTTAAAGAAGAAAAAAAATAAACCACCCTGGAGTTTCAACTGGATGCTGAAGTACAATTTATCTTTATTCTCACTACTGTGTGGATCAAGAAGTCCAGTCTAAGTTTAATTCATATTGCATTATTAGAAAGCCAGGATCCAGAAGGAAAAACACAGAAAGTGAAGACAGTTAGACATATTAACAATCTTGAAGAATATGAATGAACCATATTTCTTGACAAATTCAGATGACGTTTGAGAACTTGTGGGTACTGAAAAGGGTTGAACAAAAAGACAATGAGTAGCTTTTTTTTTTTTTAAAGTAATAAGTAAAATGAACCAAGAGCTCTCTAAGTGGCAAAGAAGTTTATATTTTTGTGCAAAATCCAACGTCTAGGTAATAGGAACAGATGGGATCATTCTTCAAGTTTATTTTCCAGTTGGGCTTTCCTAGATCTTTCCCTATATCATCTTGTACCACCCACTTTCAAAAGACATCACAGAAAAGCTAGACTAGATAGACGTTGCATGGCAACTGCTGTTATACAAGTGGTGTGGTCTCACACATTTTGAACAAAATCTGATTTTGCAGTAATACATGAAAAACAGGGCTTCACATGAAATACCAAAGCATGATCCAATTATGATAAGAGCTCATCTTAACTAATCTCCCAAAGATGAGTTTCAGATTTTCAATCTGTTTCAAAGTTCTTGTAGTTTCCTTTGGTAATCTTTGAAGGTAGTCTAGAGGAGTGCATTCTGCTTCACAACAGATAAGCTTTATTCCTTTATCTCATTGTGATAAACTTCCTCAAAATATATATGCTTCATCTAGAGCTATTTCTTAGCAATACTGTCTCTGATTTTATGCCTAGTCTCCTTTGGTTTTCTTCGGACATTTTTGTTTGGTCAACAGGCATAAAACTCAGTGCGATTTCTCTGTTTCATATTGCTCTTCTGCTCTGAGTGTTCTAATGTAATGAGCTCTGAGTTTTTATTTTTAAGCCATTAGACAAGTGACAATTTTTTAGCAAAAATAGGAAGGAGCCGCTTGCAGATAGAATTACTGAACATCTTTGTAAGAAAAGTAGACTATATAATGAAGTTCCACTATGCTGTCCATTAGAATAATTTTGATTCTATTATGGTAAAGGTGAGTACTGCATAAAACAATCCCATAGGCTAAACCAAAACATTTCTATGGGTGGTTGCCAATAAATCTTGCTTGCTGACAGAAAAGAATGAGACAGCAGGAAAGAAGAACTAGCAGATGCTGGCAAGCACTTTAGCAAGCAGAATAATCTTCAAGGATCACAAATTAGATGACGAAGAATGTTATTGTTTGCCATCTGCTATGGGTCTATTAGTATGTCAGCATCTTGTGCCACAGAAAGATCTTTGTGATGTGAACGCAGAAAGCAAATTCAGACATAGTTTTCTTCTGCTGAAGGGAATCCTGCCGAAGGTAAACATTACAGGCCTTGCCACTGGTCAATTCACTTCGTTTTTGATGTATGCTATTCAAAGTTTGATAAAAAGAGAACATAATAGAGCTCACCTCAATGATTGAACAGTATAGCGTAATCAGTAGAACGGAATAATAATCCCACAAGGTTGGCATTAAAACTTTCTTTCTATTCAATTTAGGCCGTTTTTTGTTCCCAAATGTCAGGCAGCAAATATATCAGTTTGAGAAAAAACAGTTGGTTTGAAAGTATCTTAAACAGAACAATAATAAAGTGGGGCACAGAACTGCCCCAGCCCAGGCTAGAAATTTGCACATACATTTTGTCGACAAAATACTACTTCCTTACTGTTGTTACTCAGTGGCAGGATTATCTATGTTCCTGGGGATATTAAAGACATTCAAGGTGTTAACAATTTCATATTCATATTACAAGAGATAACATGAAACTTCAGTAACCATAATGTGTTGGTGGACTCACGTATTAAACTGTGCAATAGTACACATGGAATGAACTATACTGTCTTTCATTTATCTATTGAATGATACAACCCTTGCATGCAAACCAACCTTGTTCAGCAGAGGCAATACATTAATCTGACAGATCATATATCTGAGGACGGAGCTTGCAAGGCATAAATGTACTTACTTTTGGTGTTGGGCAGGATGCAGTGGAGAGACGAGAGGTGGCCTGGGCACGAGGAGATTCTGAAGGAGTAGTACTGAGAGAGGCTGTATCACGTGGGAGCACCTGAACACCACGAGAGATGATGGAATCTGGAATCTTAAAAAGAAGAGAGATGGAATTAATACTAAAATATATACTGTATTTAAACCTTACTCAAAACCTTACATCAAAACTACCACACTCCTTAGTTTGCATACCTCCTCGTATGCAGTGCTGGCAATGGTTAATGGCATGTTCTCATAATTTCAGTAACAAATACCTTACATATTTATGTAAGATCATATTCTAACTGAAGTAGCATAGAACATACTATTTGTCCTGAAAAACCTATGAATCAGACATACTACAACAGGAAATAGTAAGAAAGTAATGCTTTTCCTCTTAAGCCTCTGTTTCAAATCCAACAATGACCAACAGTGATTTCTACTGTGGCAGGAAGGGAGGCAGACTTCCCATTCTCTAACTAGGGGATGATATTCTGAACAGAAAACGATTTATTAGCAATGATTGAACCCCTCTGAAGAAATACCCTTCATTCCGTGTACTGAAGACTTTATTTCAGCTACAAAAATTCTTGATGTAAGGTTTGTGCTGCAAAAGCTACAGGCCTCTGGAGGGAGTACAGGCAAAAGCACTAGAAAACACCAGTCAAAGCCAACACCTGGTTTAGAATGCATTCTGAAGGGAAAAATAAAAATTCAATCTTTTTTTTTTCCCCTCACGTAATGTATTACAAGGCCAGCTAGGAAAGCATATGCCCCTGATGAACACGACTGGCTAATTAGTAAGAATCGACAAGAAGAAGACTGAGGTACTCAATGAATTCTTTGCCTCAGTCTTCACTGGCAACCTCTCTTCCCACACCTCTCAATTGGATAGACCACAAGACAGGGACTGGAGGATCAAAGTCCTTCCCACTGGAAGAGAAGATCAGGTTTGAGACCACCTGAGGAACCGAAACATGCACAAGTCTATGGGACCTGACAAGGTGCATCCCAGAGTCCTGAGGGAATTGGATGATGTAGTCGCCAAGCCACTCTCCATCTTATTTGAAAAGTCATGGCAGTCCCCGGTGACTGGAAAAAGGGAAACATTGCACCCTGTTTTTTTAAAACAGGGTCAAAAGGAGAACCCTGGGAACTACCAACCTGTCAGCCTCACCTCTGTGCCTGGGAAGATCCTAGAATAGCTCCTCCTAGAAGCTATAGCTAAGGCACATGGAGGACAATCACCTCCCGGTGATCTGAGACAGCCAGCATGGCTTCACCAAGGGCAAGTCCTGCCTGACCAACCTAGTGGCCTTCTATGATGGACTGACTACATCAGCAGACAAAGGAAGAGCTACGGATGTCGTGCATCTGGACTTCTAAGGCCTCTGACAACGTCCCTCACAACACCCTTCTCTCTAAATTGGAGAGATATGGATTTGATGGGTGGGCTGTTCAGTGGATGAGGAATTGATTGGATGGTCGCACCCAGAGGGTAGTGGGCCACGGCTCAATGTCCAGATGGAGATCAGTGACGAGTGGTGTCCCTCAGGGGTCTGTGTTGGGACCAGTACTCTTTAATGACTTTATCAGTTCCATAGATAATGGGATCGAGTGCACCCTCAGCAAGTTTGCTGATGACACCAAGCTGAGTGGTGCGGTTGACACCCTGCCTGAGGGACGGGATGCCATCCAGAGGGACCTGGACAAGATTGAGGAATGGGCCCATGTGAACCTCATGAGGTTCAACAAGGCCAAAAGCAGAGTCCTGCACCTGGGCCGGGGCAATCCCTGGTATCAGTACAGGCTAGGGGATGAAGGGATTGAGAGCAGCCCTGCCAAGAAGGATTTGAGGGTGCTGGTGGCTGAAAAGCTGGACATGAGCCAGCAATGTGCACTTGCAGCCCGGAAGGCCAACCGTATCCTGGGCTGCATCAAAAGAAGCATGGCCAGTAGGTCGAGAGAGGTTATTCTTCCCCTCTACTCCACTCTGGAGAGACCCCACCTGCAGTACTGCGTCCAGCTCTGGGGCCCTCAGCACAGGAAGGACATGAACCTGTTGGAGAAGGTCCTGAGGAGGGATGCAAAAATGATCAGAGGGATGGAACACCTCTCCTATGAGGACAGGCTGAGAGAGTTGGGGTTGTTCAGCCTGGAGAAGAGAAGGCTCCGGGGAGACCTTATTGCAGCCTTCCAGTACTTAAAGGAGGCCCTAGAGGAAAGATGGAGACAGACTTTTTAGCAGGGCCTGTAGCAATAGGACAAGGGGTAATGTTTTTAAACTAAAAGAGGATAGATTTAGACTAGATCCAAGGAAGAAATTTTTAACCATGCGGGTGGTGAAACACCGGCACAGGTTGCCTAGAGAGGTGGTAGAAGCCCCATCCCTGGAAACATTCCAGGTCAGGTTGGACAAAGCTCTGAGCAACCTGATCTAATTGAAGTTGTCCCTGCTCATTGCAGGGAGGTTGGACTAGATGACCGTTAAAGGTCCCTTCCAATCCAAACTATTCTGTGATTCTATTCTATTTCCAAGCTGCAATTTTAGGGACAGATTCTTTAGCTGGTATTATTAAGCCCCTTAAATAAATGGAATGACACCAACTTACAACAGTGGAAAAGTGGTCTTATTTTCAGTTATAAAAGTGAATCTATTATTATTTTTTATCTGCTGTCTCTTCTGTTCATTTTTATCACCAGTTCCAAAGCAAAGAGGTAGAAGAATGAACTTAAGATTAAAGCTTTTCTTAGCTTTAATATACTGAGTCTTAGAAAGTCTGTTGCTTCTTATTACTGCAGTATTTGGGCCCAGTCATGCAGATACCACACTGACTTTATAACTGACTAGATTGCTAGTTTAACATAATGATTAATTGTTTATTTTTTGTGTAAAATGGTAAGACATACAAATGATAAATACCTCAAATTGGACAACTGATCTCTAACATTAGTCCTACAACACAAAATGCAGCAGATATTCTGCTATAACACATTCTGCAAAGGCTTATTCTGTTTTTTTCCCCATGATTTTAGCCTCTTCCTTTTTAAGAGGCAGCACTTCTGCCAGATCAGATTGCTTTTACTTCCTGCAATTCACTTTTCTATCACAACAGACAAGAAAATGTAGAAATTTAGAACTTTGAAGGAATATATATGAACATATTTTAAGATCTTTCTCCTCATTAAGAATGTCTTAGCTCATTCTGATGTTCAAGTTTCAAGAGAACCACCAAAAGAACCCCTGTGTTTGGGTGGTTGGTGGTAGCCAACAAAAAAAGGAAGCAAGAACTGAAGATCCAGTGACAAGCCAAACTGCTAACATTGGACATTTCCAGCCAGGATTTTTTTTTTAAAATGGAGATGCTGTACCCAGTCTGCATCTAGGCATTTTGAGCATTCTTGCCTTGTAAGGCTTTAGGGCAAATAGAAGACATCGGAAAGTACCTCCTTCGAGGAATGAGCTTGAATCCTAGCTTTTAAAATCTGTTACATCCTTAGGACCAGTGTTAGGATATTAAGACAGCTTTGTTGCTTGTCTTTGTGCAGTTAGTATGACCAATCTTAAGAGTCAAGTGACTAAATACTGCTTTTTTTATGTAATTTTTTTCCCTTCAACTTCCTTGGTTCCCACCTATAAATAATGACTATGTCTAACTTAGCAACCTTGACTTACAGATACTGGTTTATACCTAGGGCATCTTATTTCACCATAAACCCTCCTCCACATGTTAAAGTTTCTCATGTTTATAGCCTGTTTATAAGTTGTGTGGAAACAGATCTTGTTCTCAGCCTGCCACCAACTGCCTGTTTTCTGCTCTACGTCTGTGTTTCTAGACTGACAGTATTTTTTGCCAGTCAATTTCTGTCAGCATTTAAAACCCGAACTTTCCTCAGAGGATCTTTCAAGGCTAAGTAACTTCTGCTGCAATTTCTACTATAAATTACGAAGTCAGCAGAGTTTCTCTTCGCTATGGACAATTATGCTGGGGATATCCTCGTCTTAGAGATGTGCTACAAATACAGGTAAACAGGGATAATGATATTTTGATCATGCAAACAGTTTGTAGTCAGAAGTACTATTTCCCTTCTGTTCTCTTTCTCTCCTGAAATCCCATCTTAAATATGTTAAACACAAAAAAAGGCTGACCTCCCCAAATTTTATATTGGCATAGCTCCAATACTACCTACAACTTTTAATGCTTCCTTTTAATGTCCGTGACTAAGGACAATATAGCAAAACATTACATTTTGATAAAGGCATAAAATAAAAAAAGGACACAATAAAAGAAAGAATTGTTTTAAGTCTTCAAATAAGACACCTTTTCTTTACCCTACTCTGACAAAAAGCTGCACACATCTTGATATGACTGTGTGTGGGTCCATTACCTCTTTTATATACGCCAAGATCCCACAATACGAATACAATATTGCTTTTGCAAATTACACCCTGATCCAGTTCTCCCTGGGTTTACTCTGGTTACTCTACAGTAAACCAGATATTACACATTGCTCATCCCCTTCAGGCAAGTAACTTTTTTTTTTCTATCCACTATATCCATCAATCGTTGCTTTTAAATTTTTGTATGAGACTACCTCAGAACAAAAAACTCTCTGAAACAAAGTGACTGAGACAATTCCAGTCTTCATTGAACTGCAATGTGAAGTACTAATTTTTGCCTGTGCGAAAATTAAAATTTAAGTAAAATTTCGGCCAGGAAACTAATCTGAAAAGGAAGCTGAAGATAAAGGGAAAAGATTATTATTAATTTCAGTGAGAATTATTCCCTAATCACTACCTTTACAGAAAATACAATTGCCATAAAACAATCCATATATAAACCTATCTAGAAATGCAAGTTTCATCTTGCAAGCTTTCGCAAATACAAAATCTCACTGAGAAAACTAAGTTAGTTCACAGTTACAAATTTTGCTCTCAAGAGGTTTATTTCTCTAATATGACAGTGGAGTGTGTTGCATTGCCAAAATCAGCATTAATATTCTCTTTAAACCACTACAGCCTGCTGATTTCAGAGAAGGTACTAATATGTATACTGCACACACTTAAAAATATAAAAAACATAATGGATATATATGGTTTATTAAGTGTAAGGGACACAGAATATAATTGGTATTTCTGTGCATATATGTTATGTGATATGGGGAATATCTCATTTTTCTCACCTACATTTAATAGGTTTTTTTTCCTTTTAAAATTAAATTTAGGCAATCTAAGGCTCTAATCAAGGCAACTTCTTGTTAAACTTATTAAAGAGGTTGATAAACCCATGAGAAATTTCTGTTTCCTGGAGCCTGGAAATCTGCAATATGGAAGGGCAGGAATATTACTGTGTTTTGGATAGATTTTTAAAAAAAACTTTCACAAAGTCACACTCTGAGTATTTATGATGTCTCCCCCTAAAATTTTTCAACTCATTTGCCAGTTTCAAACAAATTTCATGGAGGGTAGAGGTCTTAAAACTCTAAATGGGTTACAATAAAACTCTACGTTCAGTGAAAATAGTTTCTGTTTGCACTGACTAGAGTGGAAAACCTGTTGTAACAAACTGATGAAGAAAGAAATGAATGAGAAATGAATGATGTGACAGAGAAAGATAACCACCATACCCATCAGTCATTGCTTCTACAGTTTTTATCTGATATGACATTTTCCAGAAGTACTTTTGTATCAGTTTAAATATTTGTGTTTTCAGATTAGAGAACTAACGGTTGGC
Organism: Phaethon aethereus; assembly: GCF_964289735.1. Lineage (NCBI taxonomy): Eukaryota > Metazoa > Chordata > Aves > Phaethontiformes > Phaethontidae > Phaethon > Phaethon aethereus. The sequence goes on along the minus strand of NC_138579.1, from coordinate 37,970,525 downwards.
AAGAAGGAGAAAAAGGAAAAGATATAAGCTCTTTATTCTCTTTTGCCCAGGACTGGAACAAAGATTGACAGTGCTGGTGAGGTACTAAGAAAACAAGCTGTAGATGGTAATTACTATGATTATTATACAAAAGCAAAAATATCTTAAAAACATAGAGAAAGGACAGCTTAAAAAAAATGACCAACCTTCTGAAAAACTAGCCAATTCCTGCTCTGAGTTTGAAAATCTGATTTGAATTATAGAATGCATTGGTTGAATTCACTGCTTTACTGATACTGAAGAATATGGTGCCAATTCTTTTTAGTAACCTCAAAAAAAAGAAACTATTGGAATAAATGTGTGTGTATGTGTGTACACATATACAGCTTTATCATCAGGTGTGTAAACTTTAAAGCCTTCACATTTCCTAAGTGACTTTTCAAGAGACATGGTCATCGTGTTTTAAATACAGAGGTGTTATGCTATTTGATTGATGGTTTAAATTACTGTTTGCCTAAGGGAACAAGAAATTGCAGCCTCTGGTCATCAAATCTAGTGACACATTTTCCCAAGAACTTACACCCCGTTTGCTGGCTGACATGGAATGCATGGGTCAGACAGCACAACTCTCTCTAGGCCAACTGTTTCCTCAGGTTTCTCTAACCTACAGTTATGAATATAGTAAATTACATTTCATTCCTGATGATACTGTAGCCATTATTCTATCCTTGATTCAAACCTAGACTAAACCTTTGGGATATGGAAAATAAAGTATAGTATTTTGTTAGAGCCCAAGTTATAACCTCTGGGTTATAAAAAACTAAGTCTTTTCTACCATTTATTGAAATAGTTGCCCGCTATTCACTAAAATCCAGTAATTTATAACAAGTCCACTGTATCCTGACTCATCAAGTCTTTTCTTCTGTTTCTGAGAAATTCTACTTCTAAACAGAATACAAAAATACGGGAGAAACTGCAGGTGATGAAAGCAAACTATGAACACCCAATGCAAACGCTGTATTATGTTAACAAACTGCTGAGAGAAAAAAACAAAGCAAGGCAAACGAAGGGGAAAAAATTACCAAAATTTCATAGCTTTAAAGCAGTAATTTAGGAGATTATTTTAATTATATTCAATTATTGAGTATATTAGATGATAAAGCCTATGACTAATCAGAAACAGGCTTTATAGCAATGATTATCTCAGCGGCCAAATGATTCAAACTGACAATGCACACGAACTTTACCTTGTTTAGCCCTGTATCTTAAACAGAGTATTTTCTGTAGCATTCTCTAAAGGATAGCACTGAAGTGTCTTTGTTAGAAGAAAATAAGCAACACTGTCTGTTCACACAGTAGACTAGGAGGCAGGCAGTGTATTTTTAGTTACTGTTAGTGCAAAAGCCTCTTGGAAGTGTCTCTTACCGGTTCTCCTGCACTGCCTGCTGCATGATGGCAATAACTGATGAGACCAGGGATGGGCTGTTCACCTTTTGCCATGATAACAGCTGAACTGGTGTAGGATGGATGCTTCTAATGCACAACACATAACAGCTATGAATACAGTGACAGGAAAACATGAAACTATACAAGCAAATGACCAAAAGGGAATGAGGTGAAAACAAGTGTGACACTGAAATGCCAAGCTCATAGGAACACAGCCAGTTTAGATCTCAGGTATTTTCTGCCTTTAAAAATTGCACGTATTATTTATCTTCGCCTATATAAAAAAAATTAATCAATTTAAAATTTTCATTAATAAAACCTGAAATTTTCAAGTGATAACTACCTTAATTCATCGCTGTAAAGGTATATGTAATCACGATTTTCTGTACATGAGGACATGATCTCCAGCTGCAGCTGTCTTAGAAATGTCAAGATGTCTCAGACCTGACATTTCTCAGATTCAGACATTTCTGGAGTTACAATACTGCTGCTTTGGTTTAAAAATTGTTTAAAATAATTTTGAGTTACTTAGACTTCCAGTTCCCATAATAAGAATTAAAAGCTCAATTTGTGGAGTAAATGTAGAACAAAGCAGTTTGGAAAAAAAAAACATTTCCAAGCACATAGGAATACGTTGTCTTTCCATTTGAAAACTGAAGACATAAAACTGAGGTAAATATCTATATATTGCTTCAAGTGATATGATATTTCTTTGGAAAACATACACAATTTGAACTGAAATAATTCTCAAGTGTTACGTAATTTTTTCCTATTGTAGTCTCAAATTTATTATTTTGGTTTGAGTAATGTTGATCTGTGATTACTGGTTAAAACAAGGCTATAAAGACAATATGATGACATTTAGTTTTGTGGCAAAATTTCAGCTCTCTCATGCAGACATGCACACTAGAATACAGTAGTCTGGATATCTTATTACTTTACCTGCTACCTATCTGTCATACTTTTTATCAGTGTTTTTAGAAACCAAGATTTTCTTTTCAAAATAGAGATTATGGCTTAGAAAATGTTGTTGCTATTTGTTAATATGCCACCTACTGGATTTTGCATGTTCAGGCATGTAAGTACTTTGAATTAAAAAAAGACCACTAAAAGCAGTCTGTCACATCAGAATGGTACCATAAAAATGCATGTTATCATTAAGATAATAAAGAATATATATCCCCCTGAAATTTGATATCACCTACCAACACAGGATTCAGATATTTTTATGAAGCTATATTTCTACAAAATGTACCTAAAATACATCTGTTTGACCACACAGACATCAGTGTACAGTCTTAATGTGCAAACGAATATTGGTGGAAAGTACCGGAGATGGAAACTAAATGGTCTCTTAGGGAAACAAGCCAGACTCACCTTAGCTGCAATGGCTGCTGCCGTTATATGGGACGAAGAACTGTCCTCTGTTGAGGCAACTCCACTATCCTTCTTCTCTTCCTCCTCTTCCTCACACTGTACTCCTTTGTCTTCTGTCTGCTTGTGAGGGCTGGTGGTTGGAGGAGGAGAAAGAGGAGGTGGTGGTGAAGGTAGATCTTCAAGCTCATCGTGTACCTCCTTTACTTTTACAATGGCATCCCGCAAAAGATCAATGGCATGAGGTAGGGCTGGCAGTATAAACTGAAAGCATTCCTATGCACAACAAGAAGAGAAATGACTATGAAAAGTTACCTGCAGAATTAAAAAGGGATTTCGCAGATTAACTCTTAAAAGATATTCGGGATTTAGATGTATCTTTTCACCCAGTCATAAATAAAACCTTAAGTGCCCTATGCAAATGCTCGTAGAGGGTAAAAAAATAAGCTCAGAACCACAGCTGGGGACTATACTACACATTTTTGCCTTTTTTCATGCAAGTATAGCAAGTTGCATACCAGGACTACTATAATTAAGCTAATATTGGATTAAAACTTCAGAAAACAAGAGTTAAATTTTCATGAATACGTAATACAGAAACCAGTTCACAGCAGTTGGCAGAATGCTAAAAAAATGCAGAATAAAAACATTAACTCTATCCCTGCAGGGATATTAGCTTCAAATTATTCCTGTTAAGTTCCTTCACAATTAGAGAACAATTCATAAAGGTTCCCATAATTATACTTTTATATAATTATATGCTTTTTTATTCATGGACTTCTCTTTTATACTGGAAGAATGACAAACTACATTGATGTCACTGTAATTTTATGTAACTCAGAAAAAACTGTTCATAAATAATTATTTTTCAAACCTCTCCTTGTTCTATTATCTTAAAAACAATTAGGAAGTTTCTTTTATATGGCTGGAGAAAGCAAAAATGCAGACACCGTGTAACCGTTCTTGTTCCATAATGGGCATACACATATATAGCTACCTCTGCTGCTAAAATATCCTAGCATTTCATGAAATCAAAGAACCACCTCAGGACGTCGTGCAGTGCAGGCTCCTGCTCAGATCAGGGTCAATATGAAATTCAGACACGTTGCTTAGGGCTTTGTTCAGTAAAGTCTTGAAAAAATCCAAAACCAGAAACTCCACAACCCTTCTTGACAACCTGTTCTAATGCTTAATTACCCTCAAAGTGATTTTTTTTTTCCTTTTCTTTTTATCCAGCTTGAAGATACCTTCTTCAATTAATGACTATTGTCTCTCATTTTCCTCACAGGCACCTCAGTAAAGAGTTTTTTTCATATCATTTGAGCAGACTGCATATAAACATTAAATTATTGTAAAAGGATGGCAGGGTCACAAGAATGAATTGCTGTTAGGGAATGTACAATTTGACAGATAGCTGACATAATTCCTTTTGTTGCTCTTCATTTTCAGTTTTGTTTCAAGCATAAGGAAGATTTTAAAAAATGTATTCCAACATTTTAGAGTATCCAGAAAATAAATAATGATAAACATTTTGTAAATAGATACACTAACAAATATTTTCAATAAGTAAAAATGACTATGTAAACAAAATAAAGAGCAAACCATAGGTCAGAAATTACTAGAGTTTATATAAGCCACTTCGTAAGTCAAAAACATGACTCACAAACACTGTATTTCCTCAAAGCTTCTAAATAAGAACCCACCTTTCAGTTGCTCCTTTAAGAGTAATGAAAAGTCAGACTACTTCATAGATTTATAAATTCTTTAAACATTCAATTTGGCACTCTGAAGAACTGGAGTAAACTGGATGAGCATAAGATGCTGTATATAATGAATACATATTAAAATATATTTGTAAACATAATAAAGAATTATAACTTCTAATATAAATGCAAACCTCAGAGTTATTGTGCCTCCACAGTATTACTTTTTAAATGGTTTAAAATATGGAAGTATACACTCATCACTACTTCAGTAAAAAAGCAGACCTCAAGTAAGTGGTGTACAAGGACAACGATCTGTGAACTGACCAATAATCATGAAAAAGTACATTAATGATTAACTCATTAGAGAAGCATGTTCCCCGCTCCTATCACAAAAATACAGCCTTGTTGGCGTAACTGTTGGTGAAGAGGTTCCCAGTAAGTATTCTAAAAACTCATGCTATTTGTAAAACTCATTGTATTAGGCAATTGTTACTACAATTATGAGAATTGCCATAGACCCAATGATTTCAATAAGCATCTAGTAATTCCACACTTTGCCCTCTTTCATAACATTAAATACCTTTTGCAAGGCAAAAAGAAAATAATACGAGCCAGAACAACACTATAATGGAAACATTCTACAGATCTTGATTCAGTGGTACATGCCACACAAACGTTCTCTGGAGAAAACACGTTCGGCATGCATTGCGTCCATTTTTAAGACGGAGCATTTACATTGCTGCCATTTTCTATTAATATTTTAATATTTTATTAATGAAATATGTATACTGCTGCAATTCATAGCTTTATCTAAGCTTCTTATATGATTGTATTAATATGATGGAAAGGAAATTAGAAAGTCATAAAAGACAAAAATGAGAGAAATTTCTGGTAACAACTCATTCTCTTTGGTTTTTGAGGTCCAGCTTGTTATGGAACAATTTCCTCTACTATTCATCTTAAAAATCTTTGCTGAAATCTGATATTTTAAAGATGTTTCGTATTAAAATAAGTTGGGATAGAACAGAGTATCATCATGACAGGAACAAATAAATCATCAGTTTATAAAAAGCTTGCATGTATAATGACATCATATGACTTTTTTTATCTTCCAGCAGAATTACCTTTTTAATTACTTAATTTATATCGAACTATTGTTAAAATACTTATTAAAATGTTTTCATTTCTCTTCCTCATCCTCTTTCTACAATTTACCTATCTTCACAGTCTGAGTGCCTCAGGGTGGAAAACTACAATTTTTTTTGTACCTAGCATGTTAGGAGTGCTACTGAACACAACAAAAAGCATTAGAGACTATAGGCTATTTCATCTCTTTCTTAATTCAATAAAAGAACTATAGACTTCTTAAAAAAAACTTCTTACTGGTGCACCAGTTCTCTAAAATGTGGGGCTCACTGCTATGTTAAATACACGTACATACATATGAATTCGCACTCATAACTGGAAGACTTTCAAGCAGATATACTCCTGCCCTACTATCCTCCAATGCTTGTTGCATGTTTTGAAGGCTTTTTAATTTCTTGTCAATTACAGAGTCTCATTAGATTTCCTAAAAAGGCTCTAAGGAATGGTAGAATCATAGAAGAGCTTACTGACTCCTTAAAGTGAAATACGTAGACAATGTATCTGAAAACCTGCAATGGCTACTTGAGATAATAGTATTCAAAATATTTCCTCTTCAACTTCAAGGTGACAGCCCACATAAGTATTCATTATTTATCTCTAGACATAAGTCTTTCAAGCAACAGTGACTTCAGGGTTGTGCTGCCAAACAAATACAAGCTGGGGGATGAAGGGATTGAGAGCAGCCCTGCCAAGAAGGACTGGGGGGTACTGGTGGATGAAAAGTTGGACGTGAGCCGGCAATGTGCGCTCAGAGCCCAGAAGGCCACCCATATCCTGGGCTGTATCAAAAGAAGCATGGCCAGCAGGACAAGGGAGGCGATTCTGCCCCTCTACTCCACTCTGGAGAGACCCCACCTGCAGTACTGCATCCAGCTCTGGGGCCCTCAGCACAGGAAGGACATGGACCTGTTGGAGTGGGTCCAGAGGAAGGCCACAAAAAACATCAGAGGGGTGGAACACCTCTCTTATGACGAAAGGCTGAGAGAGTTGGGGTTGTTCAGCCTGGAGAAGAGAAGGCTCTGGGGAGACCTTATTGCAGCCTTCCAGTACTTAAAGGGGGCCTACAGGAAAGGTGGGGACAGACTTTTTAGTAGGGGCTGTTGCAATAGGACAAGGAGTAATGTTTTTAAACTAAAAGAGGGCAGATTTAGACTAGATCTAAGGAAGAAATTTTTCACCATGAAGCTAGTGAAATACTGGCACAAGTTGCCGAGAGACGTGGCAGATGCCCCATCCCTGGAAACTTTCAAGGTCAGGTTGGATGGGGCTCTGAGCAACCTGATGTAGTTGAAGATGTCCCTGCTCACTGCAAGGCGGGGGTTGGACTAGATGACCTTTAAAGGTCCCTTCCAACCCAAACTATTCTATGATTAGTACTCTGTCCTCTGTGACAGGGTGCTACTGGTTCAGAAGACCTTGATGAACTACCAGGTACGCATTTGTTAGAGGCCAGAGGTAAAGACACAAGGCCACTGGCATAGTCTAAGCCCCGGAGAAATATGTTCTCATGATTGATGGGGGATCCACCTTAGCAGTTTTGTATCATTTTGTACAGCCCACTATTCAGCTTAGCAGTATTTGTGTGGAAAATGCTGTTTTTCTCGATCTCACAGAAGGGAAGACCACTGGAAAGATCTAGCCTTACTAACACAAAAAAAATTCCTCCTGATGTTTAATTGTGTTTCTCTCAGCTCTACTGTCAGAAAGTAAGCATAAATAAAAACATAAAGCCTAACTTCCCTGTCCAATCTGAGCAAAATACAGGAGGGGAAAAAAGTATATAAAGAGTGTAAACTCTGATATCCATATCCAAAAGATTTTAAAAATCCTCAAACTCTTAAAAATTTTGTTCCTTTTTCCCCCTCTTGCTTACAAAAATTGGGAATAGTCTTCACATTCCAGGAAGTTCTACCATATACTATGCCTTCCTCTTACTTCTGTGTGAAAAAGAACGCTTTCTTGGAAGCTGTAGACAACACAGGGATCAGGTATGGGCTGACTAGAGAAGAAGGAGGGAGCATAAGAGACGATTAGACTCTTCATTAGCACTCCACTATAGTGAGTGCTCTCTTACACTACATGTAATACTGTCCTGGTCCCACAGTGCTTTCAATCAGGTTGGAATTGTATCGTCCCTGACTGAGAGTGAGGGTGTGTTCAGTCATATGAATGTGCATTTCAATTTGCTTTTGTAAATTTTGTTGTAGTGGGTACTTTCTACCGTTCAGAACAATGGGAGGTACCCATCATGGGTCCTCAGTAGCAGATCAGTAAGAACACTTCTTACCTGTGATCCTTTCTTGCTACCTGGCAGATTAATTATGAGAGTTTTCCCTCTGATTCCACACACAGGTCTGAAAAGAAAGAAACCCAGAGTGAACCTCCACTGCAGAAACAAGAACAGAGTATTTATAAAATACTATAGAGTATTATAAAACCTATTATTTATCAGAATTTGTAGACTCAATTTCCAACATCTAAAAATATTTGCTGATCACATTCTCATAAAACAGCTCAGGAGAAGCTGAGCTGAAAAAGCATTTCCATCTTTTTTACATCAGTGTAGCTCCCTTAATTCTATTGTTTACTTGCAGGCAATATGTTCTTTGATACAGTCCCTGTTTGCTCATACATATGGTTCCTTTGTAACATAATTGATGGTGTCAAACACTATTTCCCTTGCCAGGTAAAAAAAATAAGTCATGATGGTTGCATTAATTAAAATACTTCTTTTTTTTTTTAAAAGATGCAACATAAAAAAAGCACAGAGGGAAGTAATTCTCAGGTGAAAATTGCACTTATGCAATTCGTATCTAATCCTTCCTAGCAGTCTTTCCTTCCCCTTCAAAAAAAAACCCAAACCAAAATGAACTATCATAGATGGAAGATTTCATTTTTTTTTTTGTCTTTAGGGAATTCCTTTGGTCTTGATGCAGACTTTGCCTCTTCCTCCTTTTAGCTAAATATTTTAAGAAAAAAAAAATTAAAGTACTGGATTTTGTCTTGAGGTTGTAAAGAGAGCCTCCTGCTTTTCTCCACTGTTTATGAAATCAGTGGTGAAAAACCCAGGGCTGGGATATAAGAATAAGAAAAAAGTAAAAAGACAAAACCAAACCACAAAGATATGGAGGCTACAGTTGAGAGAAAATGTGTAGCAATCTCTTTATCAGACAAAAACATGAGCCATAAGTGAAGACAGAATAGAAAAGAAAAGAATTTCTTGATAGGGCATTACCAAAAATTTTGAGCCAAAGGACATGGTTTGTGGGGTAGCCATCTTCCCTGGGTTTCTTCTTATAGAAATAATTCTCAGCTATTAATGTCATTCATGGCATTTTCTAGCAGGGTAGCAAGTATTCTAGTGATAGCTGTCATAATGCTCACAATTAAATAGCACAGATACCATTTTTGTGCCACAAAATGAACTTCTGATACCACAGTTAAGCCAGCCTGAAGTGAAGTCTTATTTTCAACTGGCAGCTTGAATATTGCCTGACTCTTAGCCTCTGTTTTCCAATATTCAACTTCTTGCATACTGTATACCCTCAGTTAAGAAGGAATTCCAGGTAGCTGAGGAATGCTCTACTGCAATACAAAGATGAAGAGCCTGAGTTAAAGAAATGTGCTCATTTACTCTTGTTGCAGTAGCCAAACTTACAGAATACTCAATCCTGCAAATCCCTTGTCGGATATAGTTTATGACAGATTCAAATTAAAGGAAATAGGAATCACCCACAGAGGAATTAAAATGAGGTGGAATTGTATTTGGCAGATAGCTCCTTTAATAATCTTCTTGGCTGTTTTATTCTGCTTTAAATAATTTCAAACATTATAATTAAATGACCAGTACAACCAACCAATAATAAAAAAGGACTAAAACAGCAGCCGTTCTCCTGAAAGCTGTAATTTTTGACTGCCAATAATCACATGTAGTGGCTCAAGACAAGAAATGGAGCTGCCAAAGATTTCTCAAGAGAGCATGCAAAAGTAAGTAAATGTATCTAAGAACTGAATGGCTTGCAAAAAATATTGTGTGTGCTCACAACATAAAAGCACATAAAATGTGCATGCATTCTGGGTAATTTCAGAGATCAGTTAATGATATTTTTCCAATGTAGAACAGTTGAGAGAGATGCTGTGGATCTGCTTTTTCTTTTTTGAGAAGTCAAAGAAATTACATGCAAAATTATCAATCAGAACTTAATTTCAAAATGAAATCAATGAGAGGCAAGCTTATGACAAGTGACATTTAATGTTAAATACTTTGAAAAGTTAGGATCTACATTTCTCAAACTATGTACCTAAAATGAGTGTGTGCTTTTGACCTCTCTTAGTGTGTGCCTTAGTCCTCATTGTAAGGGGGTATTACAACACCACCTCAATTTGCAGAATTTTCTATGAAAATATATTAACAATTTGTGTCTTAGAATAACAAATAATGTAAGAAAAATCCCAGAGGAATTGAGTCTGTATTCAGAGAAGATTCTGAATAGGGAGCACCAAAATCAATACAGGATTACACATAGGACAACCAAAACAAATAAAAGTAAATGCCCTTCCTCCATCTTAAGCATCTGCAGAGGAATTCTACAAAAAAATGTAATCATAACAGACACAGGCATTCCTGCAGAACTGAGATTGTGCAAGAAACCATAATGCTGTAATTCTGTAATTTTTGTGTATTTATCTGTATGGTCTGAACACTGTTATAAAAATGATGGACTTCTGCATGCTAATTACTTTTAGGCCTGAAGTAAAGTTTTTCACTGGGAAATTTTTAAAGGCTTAATATGACTGCATGCAGTACCTTTGTAATGTTCTCTCCCATCACTGTCATCAATTACTACTGAAAGTGGCTGTAGTTTAAGGGACATTTACTTGCTATATGTTCAGAAGAGTCAGGTTGCAATCCAGCATTTTGCTTCCACTATCATTACAACATCCTTTCAGCCATCCTGATCACACCATACCCTAAATCAAACTTGGTAGTGGCATCTAAATGGCTATCCTTTTCTTGATCAGAAAAAGAACAGCTAAATTAACCTTTCCTCTTCTTGTTGTAGTATTCTATTATCCTTTCCCTTCAGACAAACACAAACTATGATATAAAAAATTATATCAGATAAAGGATGAAAATACTTGCTAATTTGGACAGAATATGATGGTGTTAACTTGGTAATGTTGCCCTTGCAGATATGTGATAAGTGATATGGCAAGTTTTAAAACACCTTGTCGAATCACTAAACCTCTCCTCTAAACTTCCTTTAAAAATGCAAGTATCTGAATAAAAAGTTGCAGATTTGAAAGTTCCTTCTTTATTTCTTATATAATTATTTTCTTGTTCTACCCTCATTACACAATGAGATATCAAAAACCTGTAACAGCTCCTGTTTCTTAGTTACCCTGAAATAATGTACAAGCACAAACTAACTTATGAAAGGTATTTATATTATTAAGTCTATCATAGCTAAATTGAGGTAAATTGAAGGAATAAAGTAAGAATCAACCTCGGAAAGAAATACAGGCTAACAAAAGATGTCACTGATAAAAAAGAAACACCAACAGGCAGAGAAACAGTTACTAATTATTCAGTAGGAAATACCAAACTCTAGGAGGTGAAGTACTATATCTGAAATCATGGGATAAAATACCACTTAACTTGCTCAGAGAGCTTTTGCTGATACTAGAAAAAAAGCAGTATCAAAACAATACATTTGTATTTGTCAAGGGTTTTTTTGCTAAACAAAGCATTTCAGTACTTGATGAACAACATACAGAAGAATTCTTCACTCACCACTGAAATGCCACAGCTCTAGGATGGAAAGGCAGCTGTTTAACAGCATGCCTCAATATTACAAATAAGCTGGCACAGAAAATACAGGAGGATACAGTGTCTAATGGAGACAACAAAGGGAATTAAGTGAGAGAATGCAACTTTCATTCTTGGAATTTGGCCACTTCTCTGAAGTTAAGACTTGATAACAACGGCAATTTTCAGTTATTTGTGTACAGTCATTTCATGACAATGTGTATTTCTAAGGAAATAGGTCATCTCATATTTTAAAGGAAATAGTCTCACCTAGAGAGCATGCCTAGAGGAGTAACATTAAGTGATCCCATCAGCATTGCCAGGGCCATCCCTGGAGCTTCTCGCTCTATTACTTCTTTAGTGGCCTGCAATCAAAGATTAAATAGCAAAGTGAGTGAAGAAGTACAAAGACAAGAAAATTATAAAGCCAGTTAAAATTTGTCTAAGAGTATCTCCTTTTTATGTTTCTGCCAAGAGGCGTCCTTGTTAAATTGTCAACACTGAAATATGTTGAAGAATTTTCTCTTGGTTGTGTAAAATAGGGAAAGACAAGGAGTTGTGAACAAGCACTGTTAGCTGTACTGTAAAAACTCCTATAGAAAATGTTAAAAGTCAGGACCATATATATATGTATCTATAGGAAATGTTAACCAACATCACATAGATAACTACAACTCCCTCTAGCAGAAAGGAAAGAATGTTTGGGAATAAGCAAAGACAAGACCAAATGTAACTGCCTTCTCTTCCCCATCAATCTCATGTGCTTTTTCCTGTTGAGATTTTCCCAGGCATGAGAAGGGTGAATCAGTCTGCGCAGAAGACAGAAAAAAAAAAAAACTGCAAAGGGAAGCCCATGTAGCAGGCAGGCAGGAAAATAGTAAAATGGTAATGATAATGGCCAGAAGCTGAGGCCTTCCCTTTTGATCATGTCAGCAAAACAGCGGTTCCAAACAGGCTGGCTTTTATTCACAAGCAGTCCATATGCAGTGGGCATCGAGAAGCCTGGAAGCAGAGTCTGGAAATTCTTGTCTTTTTAGTCCTTTTTCTACACAATGAATCAGATGGATAATTATTTTTCTGGGACATGTACAACCTTCTGTCCTTACTTCCTAACACAAATTGTCTTAAACGCACAACCCGTCCAGTCACCCAACCTCTAACTTTAGTTAGGACATAACACCTCAAAGGCAGGTTACCAGAACTGCCTCTCTCTTCATTTCCCTCACAATAGTTGTTGTTCAGTGGATCACCTTGTTTCATGTTCTGAAACAAGATTCTAAGTTAATTGGCACAACTAAAATATTAGCAATGCTCATAAAACTGTGAAATCCATTGTAAAACATCCAGCCAAGCTACAATGCTTTGATGGTCCAGCTATCAAAATAGAAATAGAAAAGCACATCTTAAATTATACGGACACTCTGAATAAGCTAAATTTTCTTGGCAGTTTGATATAGCAAAAGAACAAAATGGAAGAAAACCAGACAAATTATTTCATGGGAAAGATTAAATTATAAATCACATCCTTGTACTTTTGTAAGCTCCTACTTTGCAAATAGCAAAACAAAGTCATAGAGAAGGAGAATGACATAATTAACCCAACAACATCCCTATGAGAAGCATCCAGGAGTCCTATACTAGCTATACAGCTAAAACACCTCCAAGAAGCAATAAACAAAACAAACAAAAAAAATTCCCTGAACAGTACAGATATTCAAGTGGCCATATTCTCCAACATTGCCATTAACATTTAGCATGTTTCAAAGGCATACATCAGTACCAGAAGACATCAGACACAGCTACCAAGTAAGCCTTCAGACCTTTTATTAATAAGCAAGCTTGGTATGTGCTCAGTTGTGGGGAAGCAGGTTTGGTTTATACAAAACGAAGCAATTTTAGTTCAGTAGCTGACACTACAGTCTTTTATTTCAAGCATAGCATGTTGGTTTTAGCGTCTGCCATCCTCTACTCAGAAACAGAACAGGCATATAAATACAACCCAGTGTCTGTATTTCTACACAGGTGAAATGAGAAGCAGCAGGCTAGGAATGATGTAGACAAAACTAAAACTGCTCCACTGAGGGAGACTGCCTAAAGATACCTACTGAGATATTAAATTCTCAATCACACTAAAAATTCTTAAAGACTATCCACAGACCTGATGATTTTTATAGTATAGAAGAAAAAGGCATTGCAATGCTGAAGGGACAGTTTGCTGACAATGAAAAAGCTGGTGAAACATGTAATTCTCTGTGTATGCATACATAGTAAGTCTGTATCTATGCCTTTTATTTCAGCTAATACCGTGCTTCAAAGCTATTCAAAACTGGTTTTAAATATAAAATGCATTCTGAGATTTCTTTTTTGCCCTTGAGCACAGTGACACTTTGAAGATATCATTAGTTAAAATTCTAAACAGGCTTCAAACGTAGTACAAGATGCAAAAGAGTTCCATGAACAACGATCCTGCAGCTTGGGGAGTCCTTCAATGAAATTCAAGTCCATTCTCCAACTTCACAAGAAAAATGACCTTCACAAAATGTCACTGCTAGCAGGCAATGTGATTATTAAAAATGTATAGACTAAGCAACAAAATCTGAAAGGGCAGAAAGCCCAAACAGCAGTACAGCCCTCAACAGAAGTTTCTAAAAATACTTGTTTCAAAATATATATGCTTATATTTTTTACTGCAGGCAGACTTCTACAAACAGGGGAATGCTTCCCGTTTTCATATTTGCAGCCTGACTGTTTGGAAGTAACCAAAAAAGGCTGCTGCTAAGTAAACAACTTTACAGTGACATATGCTATTGAAATTGGGCACTGCAAAGTCCACTCTTGGGATGTCCTCAAATAACACAACCTAAACTGTGCAATGTACAGGAACTGAAATCACCGTCACACTGGGAAGCACACTCTTAATTAGCTTTACATATATGAATGACACTAGCACTGCTGCAGTGATTTGCAGATACTTTGTGTCTATCTGTAACAACCCTTTGTTTCAACTAACAACGTAGTAATGTGCTGCTGGCCAGGTTTTCCAATACTTCTTTCACGTTTGAAAGAAGGGTGAGAGAAAGATGGCAAAACGAGATTTTCATCTCTGTTCAGCTCAGGAGTTTACTGTCTGGTACCAACACCTACCTGCATGCAAACTGTTAAAGAATTAGTGACTCAGCACTTCCACATTTTACCAGACTCTAGAAAGGCTGAATTAAGATTGTTAAACTTTGTTTCACTGGCAATTTTTTCTTGGTAGTCTCACCATCAGCCAGCTTTTTTCTGCTGCAGGCGGCCATAGTGTTGGCACAAAATGAATCACAAATCAAGGCCCTGTGAGAAAGCCCCTGGCTCTCTTCCAACAGCGATGATGACACTACTATGTGGGCAGAAGCAGGAAAAAATTATGCTGAGATTTCATATGGAGCTGCCACACTGATGCCTTCATTGAGACTGACGCGATACACTGATTTCTCAAACCTGAGGCTGATGACTATACAAAAAGGACGTGGACAATACTGGAGTAAATTTATATAAAATACTAAAAAGACAGCAAGGAAGTGTCCCAGTTTCTCCCCTATAAGGTGGTAGTGCAAAGACGACAGATGAATACAAGATGGAGGTGGAAGAGAGGGGTTCCACAGCAGCGGAAGCATTTGAGGGTAAAAGCAAGAGTTTGGGAGAGAGACAGAAGTACAGAAAGGACAGTGTGGAGGTAGTAAAGAAAGGAGAGGTTTGTAGTTTAGAAAGGAGAAGGGAATGTGGGAAGAAGGAAGCCTAAGTAGAAAGGCAGAATAGCAGAGAGGAAATCCAAGCAGCAGGATTGTCATAAGGGCAGGGATGCGAGTAGAGTGAGGGCAAGTGAATGAAGCGAGAGGGGTGGCAAGAAGACTGCACAAGGTGGCTTGTACGGACAATACATGAGGGAGAAAGTCAGGAGAAGCATAAAAGAAAACAGGACATGACAGAAGTGTCAGGCTCTGGGGGAACCAGGGAGAGAGACAATGGGACTGAAATAAACCAGTAGTTTCTGCTCCAGAGAGAAAAAGTAGAGACTAACAATTAAATAATTAGTTCACAGAACTAAACAATGTCTATGAGAGCAGTACTCCTTGTATTTCATTGCTATATGAATAAACACAATTTATTTTAAAACACATTTTTGATCGTTTCCAAAGTGCCTTTTTATTGGAGTTAGGGCATTATGTTCCCAAACCAACTGATATATTTTTAGAGATCTTTGACGTAGTTGTGGTTGCTTAACAGATGGCTCGCTGCCAATTGGTTTCACAGAGTTCTCTGCTGCTTCGCTGCCTTTCTTTGCCTCCATATAAATTAAGTTAGTTCAGTTGCTAACCTGTGGAAGCCCTCCCAGGCAGCTTCTGGAGGATATACCCATTGCAGACTGATTTAATTAAAAGACTTAGGACCACTCTTCCTGAAATGTTCAGAAACCCCTTATCTTTGTCTTTCAGGTATTAAACATAGAAAAGTTTGACCTCTTAATAGTAAGTAATGATCTGAGATTTCATACAGTCTTCAGCAGTTTTGGGATGGTAATACAGTTTTATCTCTTCAACTAAAGTGCCAATATGAGACTGAGATGTCATAATAAATTTTATTAAATTAAGATGACTGAGACAGCTTCTGTGGAAAACATTATTTCTGTGGAAAAAGTTCAAATGAATGCCTCTGCATAGCATATCATAAAGCTATTTATGCAAATTAACAGACAAATTTGCGATAATTTATGTTTAACACACTATGGAATTAGCATAGATAACACTTTATTACCTATTTGAGCTTTCCACTGAAAGCAGAAGTCTTGGAAGGGCCTAACCAAACAAATGCCTATATACCCTCTGCAACAGAGCTCATAGACCACAGTCAAACCTCAGAAGACTGGACGAAGAACTACAGAGACAGATCAGTCAAATATGCAACAAAAATGTCAGTCATGTCTGTCAACCAGTTGTGTCAGACGTCGACACTTCAGAACTAAAATTGCATCTCTCAGCTTGAATATAAGATACCTTTTTCAAGGTTATTCAGTATATCTCTGCTGGCAATCACGTGTGCCTGTAATTTCTATTCACAAATCAGCTATTTCAGCTTATTCTCTACTTCCCTACTCCTATTTTGCAGGGGAAAAAATAAGAGCTTAAACGGAGCTAGAATGATTAGAACTTCTCACCTAAAAATCACTTATGTATGTCTTCTCTTAGTACAATAAGTAATACAGGTTGCAGCAGTTGGTTCCTTGCAATACACTGAAAAGTTTTTGGATAAGGATCAATTTTGCATCACTCATTCTCACCATCATGCTGCCTTTCCTTGAATTTTTCTTTTTCCTTGCCCCCAGTAACCTATGTGATGATATTGTCTTTTATTGTCTTTTTTATGGATGGAAGGCTTGACAGGAACTGTACTCTCTGATGTTCTCCAAAATAAAACTTCTTTGGCTAATTGCTCTGTTAAATTGACAAACGGATAAAACTGATCACATATGCTATTGATGCAAAGCAACCAAAGTCAAGCAGGTTTGTAAAAGTCTCTCAACTTGTCATCAAAGTTTGTAACTTCCTAACAATATAGTGACCCTAACACATCATCGGGGAGCTGCAGCCAGAGATATGCCATGCAATGGCTGTCCTTTCACATGTATGCAATTACGATTATCATTGACTTCTTGATGTCAAATTAGTTGTCACAGATCCATGTAAGTCAAGAATGGCCTGCATCCAGAGTGCAATGAATAGCTGCTTCTGGACAGGGTGGATCACAGAAGTAGGTGTTTACTGTGATGCCAGAGCTTTTGACAGATTCACACCCACGCCAATGAACCTGGCCACATGCACCTTAAAAGTAATAGCCTGGCAGTCATAATGTCCTGAACAGTAAGTTATCCATGAGTGCTAATGATGTGGGCCTGTAAAAATCCATCGTTTTACAGTCCCAGAATAGTGGAGAGTAACTGACGTAAGGCTACGGTAAGCAACAATCACGATGTCTGGGCTCACAGGACAGACTGGTGGTGACTGGGCAGACATCAGGCCAGTGCTGCCCCTGATGTGTGTGCTTGTTCCTCACAAAGTGACCACCCAAGCTTCTGTCATTTTACTGTACAGTGAGAAAGTAAGCTTGAGTCTGGAGAGTATCCATTTTGATGTTCCTTGTTGGGTCTTCTTGATGTTAAATGCTGCTATGCGTGTCAGACACACACAGACACATACTGAGAGCTGTTCCAAGCTTCTGTGGAATTATTTTACATAAACCAAACCAAAACAAAACATGGCTAAACATACTAGGTTGGCTTAGTCTGTCAACTTTCTCTCTTATCAATGGTGAGCTTGGTACATATTCCTCCAGTAACTGACCTGATTACATGTTCTTTTTCTTCTTCTTTTCCCAGCTGAAATCTAAAAACTGCCAAAGGTGGATGAAATCCTGATAAATGTAGCCAACTAAAAATGAACTTTAAAAACTGGTGTATCTGCACACACCAATAACACATTTCCACTGACAATAATTCTGCATCACAAGAATGCTTCCATATTCACAGTGACTGCTGCCACCAAGATCCCAAACGTCACAGAATGACCCGACAGAATTTATCTGGTAAGGAACAAAAATGTCACAGCACTAACTGCTGTTAGATTAGATTGAATACAGATTCTGTTTTTTCTGGTTTTCCCCATACCCATGATTCCCTCTGCCTGCAACCTGCCCCCTCCAATTTCCCTCACTCTCTTCGCTGGGATCCATCATACCATTTGTACCTCCGGTGAGGCTGCATCTTTCTGGTGAGGCCACACCTCGAATACTGTGTTCAGTTTTGGGCCCATTACTACAAGAAGGACGCTGAGGTGCTGGAGCGTGTCCAGAGAAGGGCAACGAAGCTGGTGAGGGTCTGGAGCACAAGTCTTATGAGGAGTGGCTGAGGGAACTGGGGTGGTTTAGTCTGGAGGAGAAGAGGCTGAGGGGAGACCTTATCGCTCTCTACAACTACCTGAAAGGGGGTTGTGGTGAGGTGGGTGTTGGTCTCTTGTCCCAAGAAACTAGTGATAGGACGAGAGGAAATGGCCTCAAGTTGCACCAGCTGAGGTTTAGATTGGATATTAGGAAAAAATTCTTTACTGAGAGAGTGGTCAAGCATTGGAACAGGCTGCCCAGGGAGGTGGTGGAGTCACCATCACTGGAGGCGTTCAAAAAATGTGTGGATGTGGCACTTCAGGACATGGTTTAGGGGGCATGGTGGTGTTGGGTTGATGGCTGGACTTGATGATCTTGAAGGTCTTTTCCAACCTTAATGATTCTGTGATTTATTGGAACCTAATGCCTATGGCATGAGACTCAGAGGCCAGGAGCTAATTCAAGGTCCTTCTTGTTTATAAACTGATAGCAGCAAACGATTCCATCAGTATAATTCCACTGCGTATACGACCATAAAAAACAACTGGCTGGTAGAGGTACCTCTGACAATACTCAATGACTTATGCATGACGAAGTCATGAATCTATTTAATTTTTAATAGTTTTACTCCAACAGTAGTTATTTTTGCAAATAAAGAATTACCTCAGTGTATATTAGTATTTAGATTTTAGTATTTATTGTAACTTTCCTTACAAGACCTTGTTTTCTTCAACTGAAATCAAACTAATCAAAAGACTTACTTCATAACACTCAGTTTCATTTTTACTTACAGCTTACAAAATATTTCGGGGAAGATGCTTCACATTTTTATACACAATAAAGAAGTTGAAAATGTAAATAAATATACTAAAGAAAGCAACATTCTGGAACTTGTAACTTGTTCCTGCACCTTGGTAGGTTTGTGTCTAAATTTTGAGCTAAACCTAGTTGCATTTGATTTACATAAACTTCATAGATCAGTGATTTGCCCCCCCATTTGTGTAACAGAAATGCTAATGAAATTGGTGCATCTGGGCAACCAAACCAAGTACATCTTCTAAACATCACTTCTAATATATATTAAGTGTTAATAATATTTTTTTAACCGTGATTGTTAAACAAAGTCTTAAGATAGTACATGTGTATAAAATATTTATGCCATACAAACTGATATTAATTTTATAATACTGCCCACCCCATATACTGTCATAAAACCAATAGAACAATAATTTTCAGAAACAGTTAACCAAACAACAAAAATGCTTACTAAATGCTTTTCTGCACTATGATTTTCTGCACTATGAGGAATGCATTTGGCTTTATGAAGATGCATGCAGTCTATTACAGCTACAGTCTATTACACTACAGATGCAGTATATTACAGCTGCAAAGGTGTGTGTTAAGCCAGCGTCAAAAGGCAGAGTATTTGCAAAGGGTTAGGAGGATTAGCTTGTTAAAACAACAGCTGGAAACAAGCCACTGCACTTGCTTACAAAGAAGTGTCAGGTGCCTACTTCCTTTTTCAGCCCCCTTCTTCATGTGGAAAATAAAGTGTGTGCCTCTCGCTCTAACTCCACTTCATGTAAGAATGAACTCCTTGCTCTTCAATAAAAGCAGTACAGCTGAAGACTTGCTGGCAAAGGTACTGACAGCATTTTGCTGTTACAAAAAGACTGTTAAAATTTTATCTATTAATAATTATTATTCTTTTAAGTTTTCCCTCGGTTACTTCAAACTGCTTTATATTTAATAGAAAATGTAAAAATCTCTGCAATCCATTACAACTTTTGTAAAACCCTTTAAAAATTGAAGTGGAATAAAACCTGAGAAGTGAAAAATGTTGTTTTCTCTGCAAATCACAGAATCTGCTGTAAGCAGAAATGAGAGAAATATCAATAAGTATATCTACAACATTGCAATAGGAGTATCAGTAAGAATTCTACAGTTAATGCAACTGACAATGTAATGAGCTT
Organism: Phaethon aethereus; assembly: GCF_964289735.1. Lineage (NCBI taxonomy): Eukaryota > Metazoa > Chordata > Aves > Phaethontiformes > Phaethontidae > Phaethon > Phaethon aethereus. The sequence goes on along the minus strand of NC_138579.1, from coordinate 37,950,180 downwards.
TAACTAGTGGTATAATAACTAGGGAGCACTGTCTCATAAAAAAAATACCCTTCATAGTGCTTCTGGTTATATGTACTATCTTCTAGACTATGTATCTATACCAAAGGGGAGTCAGGGTACAGTTAGCTTTGTTTCATACAAAACTAGTGCCAAAACTGGATTCTTTACACATGGCGGGGGAGTATATTAGGCAACAAAGTGTAGAACTACATAAGAGAAACAAGCCTGTCACTTTTGCTTAGATGTGATATTGGTTATCACAGGAAGAGAACAGACCCTATTCTTCAGAGATCCTCAACAGTACACACAAAGAATGAGGCCACCACATAGAAATGTGCGCTGCTTTCTCTTAAGAACTTGCCCAATCTCTTGGCAGTAAAAGAACAAAAAGTTTTTACTTATAATTTCACTTCTCTAAATAAGTAATTTTCTGTTGCTTTAGCTCCAAAGCATTTGCTACTGAGATTAAGGTGAGGAAGTCTTTTCTTTTGAGAATGTTGTCTGTTGATTCCTATCATTTGCTACCTTCTGCCAAGAACAAATACTGCATATGAAATATTTGTACTTCTGAAACTCCAATCAGTTTCTGACATAAGTAAAGTAGCACCTCCAAACAATTTCAAATCTCAAATCATTAATGTTGAAGATTAAAAAAAGTCTTTCCAAAAATACACTACAAAGGACTGACGACTGAGTGGTTAATTTTTCATGAATATACCACAGCAATTTAAGAATTACAAAAAGTACTTTACTTTCTCTTAAGATTCCCTTACACAGTATCTTTATTCCCCAAGTAATGATAAAGCATGTCTGCTAACAACAGCTTTAAAGTACTTCTGCCATAACCTAAAAACTCATAGAAAGGATACTTCAGTGTGATCCAGTGATGCAATTTATGTATTCAGAGTCTGAGCAGTTGTCGATTTAGGTACACGTGAATGACGCATTCATTGGAACTGAACAACTGAACAGATTTTGAAAGCCAAAGTGACCTACTGTGCATTCTGTCAGACAATTTCCTATTCAAGATTATTTAACCCCTGGCACAAATCACATTTTTTTTCTCCAAGATTTTCATCCAATTGTTTCCATGAGAAGGTTTTGCAAAGAGAAGCTGGAAAGTACTTTGTTGAGACTACTGCAGCACAGAGCCCTGAAATAGGAGACAGCAGAATTCCTAATCTACACCAGATGAGGAATATTAAATATATCAAGTTCACCTTTTCCTCTGGAATTTGATTTTACTATTTCATTAATGGTTTACAATACTTAATAACAGTTAGCAATATAACAAAATCCAGTATAAAATATTTTCCCTTTATTTCAATGTTCTTAAGATCTTTTCTATACACATTTTTGTGTCCAAAACACCAGTTTCTTTCAGTTTTAGAAGACATTACAGTATCTGTCATATGCTAGGTAAAACCAGTTCAATCATTTCCTGACACTCTTCAGCTGTTACAGGGCGATGCTTTCACATTAATGCAACGTTGCATTGCATAAATTCTGTCAGTTTACTTCCTAACTGCCCAACTCTTAACTTTGAAACCCTGAAGTTCTTATAATGTCTGCACCTTTTCATTAACAGAGATATAGCAGCATAGGTACAGAAGAACCTCCCCTCACAAACACTTCTGCTGTGCTTGAAGCAGTGGAATATGTTGTGCAAAAGAATCTTTTTCATTTATTAAAATAAAATTAACTCTGTGTCCAAATATTTTCAGCAGATTGATCTTTATACTTGCACTGTAGAAGTGGATCACTGAGAAGAGTGGTGGCTTTTTAACAACTGGTAAGGCAGAAGAGATTCCTAGACAGGCACAGCGAACAAGTTAGTTCTTCCTCTGTGTACTTAAAATGTACATAGGACTGGACTCTTGCAATAAATGCTAAGCAGCTCACTACCACAGCAATGTAGTGATTCAGAGAACAGCAACTACAAATCTGAGCAGATTAACTTAAGTAAAAAATCAGACCGTGGAATTCAAAATAACGTATATGGCTAATGAAAGAGAGTAATTCAGAATAGCATGGAAGACACATGCACCTAAGGTTAGCTGCCCAATACTATGGGTCTGATTAAAGAAGTTAAATAAAAAACCCCTCATTTTAAGAAAGCTAACAAGCAAAAGAAACAAAGACACAATATATTTCTGGGGTAAATATTAAGCTATCTTAACAACGTGACAAGCTGTTTATTAACTGAGAAAAAAACACAAGTTCCAAATAAATCCATCTTTGTTATGCTTTAAAAAGTCAAAAGAAAACTCTACTACTACAGACTTCCTCTTGCCTGCAAAGAGCAGTGATGAGTTAATAGCAGTTTCTCATTAAGATACTGCAGGAAACAAAATCCCTAGGAGATCAGGACATCTAAGAACTTTATGCCTTTCTCTGTTCTTCTCATCCCAGGAACCAGCAATGCTGAACAGCAGAAATCAGTAAAACTTGCATGAATTGTAGAAGAGTTTGAAAGAGATCACAGTTTTAGGCCTTGCTGTTCACGGGTTAATTCCGTATACTACTGGATACATAAGCACTATTTGGTTTGAAAGAAAGAACTGGTCAGCTCGTAGAAAGAAGTGGCAATGACGCAATCATCTTCCACTCTTGAAAAAGGAGCCCAAAAATTCAGGCAAAAAAAAAGTGCAATGTGTAGGTTTCATTCAACATTGAAAGCTGCAAAATCTGCCACTTAAGTGTTGTACATGATTGCAACACTACACAAAAAGAAACTTATTTCATAAAGTCTATCTACAGTCTATCTGAAAAAACATTAAAAGAAAAAGCCTATTTAATGTGTAGAAATATTTCCTGAAAGCAAACAGCAAGGGTGGAAAAGATTATTTAGTGTTGCTATGATATACTACGAGAGCAGCAAAGGACTAATCAAACAAAAGTTTAGGTGCAGTTTCAGATAAAATTTCTGAATCATGACATTTAACTGACTTCATCAAACTCCCAAATGAAGTGAAAGAAGCTCCAGTAAATTCAAAATCTAAAACCTGGCTGGGCAGAACAACAGAAAAACGTACTGAGGGGGGAACAATTCTGCAACAGTCATTGAAAGATGGATGACTGGGTCCTCCTCCATATATAAACTCAGTGAATATATCAGTTAAATTTATGAAGGAAATTCACTAACTTTAAGCTATGGACATTATCTTAACAAAGAATCAGTTAAAACTGCATTATAACCATGCCAACACCTTTTCCTAGACTGTACTCTAAAGGACAATTTAAGAAAAGAGAACCCAAAGGATGGAGTGCTTAAATCTTCCCAAATATATATAACAGAATAAATGAAAAAATCATGGGTTACACATTGCGATGCTCAGAAGTAATAATGTAAAAACAGTATTGTCTTGCTTCTTACATCTGCTTTGTGTATCTATCTCCTCATTTTTCCAAGAAAAGCTATTTCCCCACTAAGGAAAGGGGTAACAGTAGAGAGACACTGAAACTTACTCAGTATCAATATACCTTCAGCAAATTGTTACATGAGTTGTGATGGCAAAAAGCCTTCATCACTGCTGGCAATGCATGAACCAAAAGGCATATATGTTCTTTAGCATAACACTTACAACCTGAGGCATTTTTGTCTAAAATTAAACAAATAATTTTTTTCAAACTAGATCCAGAAGCAACATACAGACACAATAAAATCTGAATTCCAAGTTCATATGAGTCATTGTCAGACACTTAATTCTTAAAAGAATGGAAAACTTCAACTGAAACCAAAAGCAATGATTAAGAGGATCAAGGCAGAAGAACACTTTCTGGAAATCCCAAAGGTAACAAAATGCTCTCTTTCTGAGAGCAAAAGACCTGTATTAATTAGGAATTCATTTCCTTTTCAGAAACAGCTGAAGAGATTATCTCCTTAGAACCTACAATGCTGACTATCATCAGAAAGGATACCTTTAGAAAACAGAATAAAGAAAAGAAAATGTAAAAATTTTAATGAAATTTAAACACTGCAGTGAAATGAGAAGAGGATATATGAACACTCGCCTGACAAATAATTTGTATGATTAGTAGTTCAGGAAATGAGTATCAGGAATGTAACAAGGTTTTTTTTTATCAGAGATAATAAAGCAGGAAAAGAGTCTAACAAGAGGACATAAAACTGAGATACGATTAGGCTGATAACAGGAAATTTAGTTATCCTGGAAAGGGAAACTCTCTAAGCTGGAAACACTTGTAACTCTTCATGACTGTTCCAGAAGCTAATTTTTTCGTTGAAAAGTACTCAGGATAAAGGACACCTTAACAAAAATTTTAAAAAACAAAAAGATCCATTAAAAAAAAAAAAAAGACAAAATAATGTTGTATTTCATTGTTTCAGGAATTTGATAGAGATGATGTTATTCCCAGGGCTTTGTGTGCAAATTTTTCATTGTTTCTTTAACCAAATTTTGACTTGTTTATAAAACAGAAACTACAATGAATTCTTTCAACTTAAAATAGATTTTTTTTTTTTTTTAACTGATTAAAATATTTGTACCATAACTTGATCACTGCAGATGGCAAACTGATTGCCTGGATATTTTCAGTGAAGCTGCCCGAGACAGCACTGCATCGGTTCTCTGGTAGGTATAATTTTCAACCAAGAAAATTCCATACATTCAAGAAAAAACATTGTATTTATTTTCCTTCAGCTTCTGATGCTTTTCCTCCTTTTGTTTAGAGTTTATATAACCTGCAGATTATTTGAAAACTAGCCATTTTTCTGACGTAATATTGATTTAAAAAGCCGTATTAAAACTAACTAAAATGATACACGGAAAAAGGACTTATGGTTCTTGGGATAAGAAGTGAGTTCCAGCAGCATCCTGCAGCCCCGCAGTGCTAGAGTGAATATTCCTCCTCCCTTCCAGCACATGATGTCACTTCTCAAACAACAGTATAGGGAAGCAGCAAAGTAACACTGGGAGTCAAAGCTTGGAGAAAGAGGACTGCCACTGAGATCTGTTCTTGTCACCAGATCCCTCAACAGTGTGAAGCTGGAGGGATGTGAGAGACTGGCAGCCTACTGTCTTTAAGAGTTTGCAAAGTTGTGAAAAAAATATGCCTGGAGGAGCAAGGGAGGGTTGGAAAGGCTGAGAAGACAGGAGAGCCTAGGAGACCACAAGGGAGTAAAGGCAGATGTTCGTGTCCCCTGGTTCCTTGGAGCAGAATACAAGTTTACTGGATTTCTAGAGGTTAACATGAGAACTGGGAGAAGGTTCCTACTGGCTCTTGGGACATTGTCTGCCATACTGGGAGCCATCCTCCACAGGGGCAAGCTGGTGTCAGGTGCATGGGAGCAAGGTGCTCTCCCACAGCGTCCCTGTCTGATTCCACAACTGACCTCACACAGGTGAAAGAGGCTACTGACTCAGGGGATGCTGCCCTGCCTGTACGGCTAGACACCATTTCGCATATTTAGGGTATCTCTGAAGTTAGCAAAAGTAGTAATATTACATCTGGAGAGATTAAAAGCTAAAGTTAAAAGAATATTACATACAACTATTTTAAGTGCCGGAAGAATTTATCATGAAATCAAGACAGGGTTAATTATGACAGAATATTCTCTCTGGTTCCTAGTTGGTACTCTATTCAAAAGCATAATTAAAACCACAAGCACTCATAATAAGCTAGAAACTGTGGCAGAGCTAGGAAAAGACAGGTCAAGTGGGTTGAATTAAAAGAAAAGAGGCAGGAAATCCTGCTTCTTACTCTAAGCTGTGACAATAATTTATTCCCTTACTACGGACCTCACAGATGTATTGAATTCCTTGTTCTTAATCCGTGAGAGTGGCAAAAGGTTTCTGTAAACTGGCAATTGACCATTCTCCCAGTACAGAAAGAGGAGGCGGCAGCAGCTAGGACACACTGAAGTTTGGTAATACTGTACTGATCCAATGGCTTTTTTAGATTAGCTGCAACCTTGTGTTTTAAATGAAGAGATCTATAACATTTCTTAATTTAGCTCCTTTGATCCACTGTATTTAGGAACATAGCTCTACATTCAAACCTTAATCTTTCTGAGCCTCAGCAACAGATTGTTTTTTTCCACTGTTATTACCTACCTTCCATGGATTCTGAGAATTACCGTAGTTAATATTAGTGATGTGGTTTTGTACTTAATTACTACCAAGTTTAATACTGAATACAGTATTACTGAACAGTAACACAACTATCAAAGGAAGTGATGGAAGCAAAGACTAAATAGAATTCAGTTTTGGGTGGGGTTTTTTTGTTTATTTGGGGTTTTTTTGTTTGGGTGTTTTTGGTTGTTTTTTTTTTTTGTAAGGAGGAAAAGGGTTTTGAGCAGTTCTATGAAAAAGCTGGATGTTGGTACTGAGATCAGTTTTTGGCTGGTATGCTGAACTGAATCAGATCATGAAGGAGCCAGACAATATTTTTTCCCCATTCCTTACAATTCTTCTTAATTTTTTCAGACTGGTGCATATTTAGAAATAAAATCTAGGCAGGTGGGCAGGACAATACGACAGAAATGCCAGGCATAAAAGCAAGTGGACAGGAGAGCAAAAGAGCACGTATCAGTGAGTAAGCAGACTCAAAGAGCAGCAAGGGGACAGTATAATCAAGAAGCAGGTGGAAAGGCAGGAGGAAAATGCCAGACATTCAGCAAGTCGATAAAGCAGTACCAAACAGCAGGTGTGCCAAGCAGCACAAGAGCAATTCCACAAAGTCAGCAGACGCACTCAGCAGGAAGGTGATGCCAGGCACTCGGAGCAGAAGACAGGGCAGCAGAAGGCCAATACCCACGTGCAATCAGATCGAAAGGACAATAAGGAGGCAATACATGCCATTCAACTGATGGGCAGGGCACTAGGTAGTCAGTGTCAAGCAATTAGCTGGTCAAGAGGTAATGCCAGACAGTCAGGCAAAGGGCCAAGATTTCAGGAGGACAACGCCACACAGCCAGCAGGTAGAGAATAAAAGAGAGTAGTGGATGCCAGGCAGTCCCCAGACAGGCAAGGCAGCAAAAGACCAAAGCCCATGAATAATCCGATGCGACTGTCAGCAAGGACAAAACATAAGCCTGCCAACCAGCTGGCAGGGCAGCAGGGTGGCAGCGCTTTTTCAATAACTTAGGATACCATGAACAAAACAGTCCCAAGAATCTAGATGCTCACCCGCTGGTACTATCATTAGATCAGAGGGAACCATGAAAATCTACAGGAGAATAGCAGACAAATGGAAACGGCGGATGAGTCTGACCCTAGCACTTGGGGAGGCCATGGGACCTTCCTATTGAACAAAAATATGAGAATCCACAAGAAAATCAAACAAATGGGAAAAATGTGTCTAAGATCTTTTTCTGATGATGATTAAAAAAGCAAAAAAATACTAGCAAAGAATTAGTTTGGAAATGATTGGGTGGGATTGAAGATGTTGCTTACCCCTCTCTGGAGCCCACATAATGGGAATGTTGGGAATTTCTGCAGCAGAAAAACAGAAGAGAAAAGGGATTTCTGACTCCCAGTTCAAGGAAAGCATGTCAGTTTAGGACTGGGTAACCTCTTTGGGCAAAAAATAAGAATTCAGTTGAATCTTTGCCCATCCCCAGATACATGCCTTTATTGAGGTTTGCAAAAAATTTAAGAAGCCCACATCACTTTCATCTCATGACATCCCACCCTTATTCCCCAAAACCACACTTACCTCTAGCACAAGGTGTATAAGAGGGGAAAAGGGATGGTCTTGTGAGCTCATTCCCATATCCATTGCAAAACAGCTTGTGAAGATGAACAGGAGTACCCATTAGCCACTGCTGGCCATTTGTGAGATAAACTGAAGAAGTCATTAACTGTTTACTCATCACTAGTGTAGGCTGGTGTTTGAATCTGGCTTAGATACACCCACACTCTAATGAAAAGAATTAGTCTTACGAGTCTTGTGGGGTAACCCTCTTCTATGGCAAGAGTTGCAAAAGTAAAATTTCTGAAACTTATCAACACCTTTTTTTACCTTGAATCTCCTCTTCTCTTTAACTTAAGCACTCTGTTATTTAACATGGTTGTTTTTTCAAACAAATTAAACCATGTTTCAGAACTCTTAGCTGCTGCTCTATTTCAGAAACACGTAATGAACTCTGGAATGTAAGAACTGAGAAAATCTCAGCAGTAATAAAATTCAGTAATTTAACTCATCTGTCATTTCAGTCATGAGTCTTTTTATTCAGTACATATCTTCCTAGTAACTAAAAGTCAACACATCAGGAATCAAACTTCACTATTTCTGTCCTCTTAGGTCCACACTCTGTATTTATCTGCCTGCACATTAACTTCTTACACTGAAAACCTACATCTCACTTTAATAATGCAATAATATGCAACAAGAAGCCAACTCTTCCCTCTCCTGCATAGTGTAGAGAACCTTAGACGCAACAAAGGAATCATTAGTTCTGCTGTGCACTGCTGAATTAGGATTTGGCAAGGTCACAAACAAAATCCATATGAATTTGCCATGTACTCATACACAACAAAGCTTTTAAGGAATACAGTAATAATAGGCTAAGCTGATGGAACATTATTTATACTGATCCTCTGGGTTGATACCACTCAGTCGCCTTTTAGCAGAGCAAGGCACAGGAATAACAGAGGCTAACATAACTTCAAATTTAGAAATTGGGGTCATAAAATATGAATTTCTTCCATGTCCAAACTTTCCTGTATCAAACACTACTATCTGGGCTTAGAACAGAATGGCAGGAAATTTAGGCAGAGAAGACCAAGGGATTTCCATCCTATGATTAGTAATGGCATAAACCAGCCAGGAATAGCATATACTGACCAAACCAGAGTAGATAATTAATATCATAGAATATGAGGTACTTAGAGCATGCATGGCAGTTTTATCAAATCCTGTGATTTTGTGGCCAGCAGCAACTACAGTTAGCTGCACTACATCAAGAACAAAATTGCTAGCACCTTCTCTCCAAAGGGAGACCTTTCAAGGCTCAATGAAAATGAACTATGACAAACTGATCTCAGCGAACCATAAGCAAATGTTTATTTGCGGAAGAAAAGATTGACTTTTAAAATCTGGTGAAAGTTTAAATGCCAATAATAATCATTAGTAGATTATGCACTATTAATTTGGGTATTCTCAGTATAAAGTAACTAGGAAAAAGAATATATGCATGAAGTGACAAGAAGCTAAAATATCTGTGAATGGCCCAAATTAAGGTTAAAAAGTAATTACATTCTTTTCCATAATTGATAAGACTTTCATGCCTGAGTGTGATGATAGTCATTTTGGTTTTCTCTTCTGGTACTTATACTGAGTTAACATTTTGCTAAAGATTCACTGCTTCACGTGGTAGCAATTAGCAGAAGCAGGCGAAGCATCAATTAATCCTAAGAATAACTGCTGAAGACAGCTGCTTCCCAAGACTCTTCTACTTTCTTTCCACTTAGTGGCTGGAAGAGCTCCTATACAGCAGGCAAGGAGCAAACGAGAAATTCTCTACTCTTTAATAAGTATTAGTTTTAATAGTGAGTCATTTTGCTATTCTGATGCGCTTATATCAAAAGGACTAACTCACTCAATTTTTAGATACATCTTACATCCGAACTAGTATTTGCCCTCTAGTTATCATTTCTTTAAGCCGCCTTCACAGAGAAGTCTTCCTAACGTGTCTTTACATTTTTTTGTTAATTTTCTCTGTATTAAGCTTTTATTAAACTCTTTGTAATGGACTATGACCAGAAAAAAATGACACATTAAGGGCAAGAATTGCATAATTACAGGACTGACAGTGTTTTCAAGATTATTTTGCCTTAACCTAAAGTTTAATTTTGTTCAGTTCTCTATCATCTGCTGTGAAGATGGAAATTATTTTTAGAAATGCCTAAAAGGAAAAAAATTCCAAAAGTTCCAAATTGAAAATTTTGTTATGCAGAAGTCCTATGGCAGGCATATTTTTCTCCCTTAGTTACAGAAAAAGGACTGCAGGATCTACCCACTGTTGCAGCTACACTGCTAACAGGAGCCAAGCCAGTTAATTTAAACTAACAAAGAGATGTCCATATGAGCCCTGGTCCCTACAGTGAAAACATGGCTAAAAGGCATCAATAATGCCGAGAGGATGAGAACCGTTCTCTGTACCCTGATAAAAAGCAAATGATAACCATATTGTTCTTCTGTGTCTATTTTTGAAAGTATTTGGGATCACTCGGATATGAACCATTTGTCCACCCACATGGTATGCTGAGTCTTCTTCCAACTTCCATTCTGAAATTACTTTGGAATAAAACACTTAAATGCAAAATTTCAGATAAAAAAAGCAAGATTTCCTGGCTCATTACTGTGGCTTTGCTTCTGATTCTATGAAACATTCAAATCCCTTACTGATGTTTTACTACAGTTTTCTTCTTTTCAATAGAGCTTCCAAATATTTTATGCATATTTGAAAGACAGAAAACCAAACTTCTATTTGCTATTTGATAGTATTAAGGAAAGCTAAAATAAAGCAAATAAAAGTCGATTCTCAAATGGGCAGAAATACCCAAGTGCTTACACAGAAATTCTATTAGTATTATCTTTAGAATATGATGGTCAGACACCTTTACAAAGTAGGTTAACAGATTAGTTAAATAATTTAAAAGATCTTTGCCCCAGCATTCTCAGCCAGTATTACAACAGTTTTGTGTTTTCAAAAAAGAAACAGAGAAGCAATTAATGTAATCCTTTTGGACGCAGGAAACAAAATTGCTTATGCATTTATTTCAGGATCTATTTGATTCAAACTATCTTCTCATTTAACATATACAGAACATAAGGCTAGATCTAATTTGGCCTGCCACACCTGACAACTCATACATACCATCCATGACTTCCGTAAGAAGGCCAAGATAACCTGAGTTTTGTAAGATGCCTCTCCCACAATCAATCGCTTTTGATTTGACAGGATTAAAACAGAGAAACCAGCTCTTCTTTAGGTAATTTGTTTGTGTAATTAATCTCTCATTGTTAAACAAACAAACCAATCCAAACACCTAAAAACCTTCCATTATGATGATCTTAGACTTTTCTGGCTTGACCTCTCTATCACCAGCTATTGTTACAATTCTCTTTAGCAGACTAAGAAAGCCATTGGTATCTAACATTATTATTTCCCAAAGAAAGTACAGGTAAAAATCAAGTTATTCCCCAGTATTCTTTATGATAAACTAAACAGAGTTGTGTAACTCTCACAGGAAGCATCTCTCCTAGCCATCATATATATTTTTTTACCTTTTTCTATATCCACTGTGACATTTGAAACTTTGTAAAAAGGGAATGTCAGAAAAATATGCAGTTTTCCATTTTAGGCACATCAATCCCACATATAGAGATAGAAGTATCCTCTGTATTCCTATTCCTTTTTTTGACCCCACCATCTTCATACTTGTCTCTGCTGGGAAATCTAGACAGAAACAAGCTGAGAGACATACACTGGTTCAAGCCAGTATCTCAGCTGGATACACAGACAATGAGACACATTCAAAACTGTTGTTTATGTAGCAGAATATCAAGACTTTACCAAGCCCTCTTTACTTATCAAATTTAGCATTTTTCAGGAATGTGCTCTCTGCACATATTTTCTTCTTCCTTTGGGGGTTTTCTTTGGTTGGGAGTTTGGGGTGGGGTGAGTAGCTTCTTTTCTTTTTTTGTGTAAGCTCTGATATTCGAGTAAATGGAGCTGAAATAGGATCTGGCTTCCTTCCCTCTCACATTTCTCACTATAGCTGTACTGGCAAGCTTGCAGGTATTCCCATGCAGTGACTGCAGTTGATGATAGCTCAACCAGGCTCTTCGGTGATACTGGCGTGTTACCAAGTTTTCTCGAGAAACTCAAACAAGAGAGGAGAAAGCACACTCTTTAGCACTTTGTAAGTCATCTAAATCAGTTTGGAATTTCCCAAGACTCAGGTACTTCTGTAACCTGACAGTGTGCTGTGTAGCGCAAATAATCTGTATACTGCTGCTTCTTGAAGAAGCTGGTAATAGTTGTCTAGTGGAGAGTGTTCTGCAACTAAATATACCAATTCTGCTGTAATAACATGCCTTCCAAATATGAGGTTTAAAATCTAATTATAGAATTTTTAATTAAATTAATAAGGCACACAAATATATTTGGATTTTTATAACACCGAATACAGTGTTCCAAATAATATATTATTTTTAAAAATTAAAGCGCCCTGGATAAAGACCTAATCATATAAGCTAGGAACTGTCTGCAGGACTAAGAAAAAGGGAATAGTACCTTACAGAGTTACTGACAAACTTCTAGCAGAGGAGCACAGAATTTGGAACAGTCTGTCACAGAGCAGTCTATCCTATTTAAGCATATTTGTTGCCTAGATGCACCTGGCAAGGTTTCATAATTCAGACCCTTTAGGAGCAAGCTGTGTTGGAAACATAATTTTCAAAGAAATATGGAGAACCTGAAAAGGTCTGATGGCAATTTGCAGGATCAGACATCATACATACACAGCACATTTCATTATACAATAGCTCTACACAGAAATCAAACTTATCAGGGAGTAAGACCTCCATCAAGAGATATGGAAAACTACAGTCTTAAGATAGACTACAAAAATAAATGTCGAAAAAGGTTACTGAATTGGAGAGTACCTTGAAGGATAAAAAACTGAAACAGCAGCCTGGGTAATTCGAGGTTGTATGATTTCATAGTATTCCTACCACAAAATGACTAATGTCCCAAGTGAGATGAAGACTTCATTCCTCCTCACTATGGAGCCATCCTGAAGTGACAGCTTGTAAAAAGAAAATTCGTTTCTTTCGGCCCAGAGACAACACTAAGGTGTTTTTGGTATGGCACTAAGAATAGTTGAATACTGCTTAAGAAGAACAGAAGTACTCCCATAGTCAAACTGAACAATACTAGAAATCCTGCTAGTCTGGAAAGGCACCATTTGAACCAGGGAGGATGAAAAAAACTAAATATTATTTCTAGTTTAAATTCTCACCTATTAAATGGAAGTTGTGATTTGAAATGCCTCCGTGGATTTGGGTTAATCTGCGTGGAACACATGTGGCTGTAAGAGTATGGCTATGACATTACATAACCTGTTGTGTCCCAAGCATCTTATTTCATTAACAAAGTTGAAGGGGAATCAAACACAGTACAAGAAAATTACAAAAACAGAGATCAGGAGGGCTGTCAACACTACTTGGGACAGAGAAATGGAAGGATACAGGCATTAAAATAGTCTGTAGAATTAATATGGAATTTGAAGAAAAAGTCACAGTAAATTCTAAGGAGAAACTTGGGAAACAGCAATAGTGAAAGATACCTTAGGGAATTGGGAAAAGTCAGGTGATATAAAATTTGCAATTGGTAATGATTATAAAAACACTGGTGCAATTTTGAATTGAATATACAAAGACTTTATATCACAGCAGAATAAAGACTTTCTTCTCTCCAGACATGGCTTTTCTGTGGCTAGGTTTGGTGTATTTTGATCATTCTGAGCATGCATTTTTTTTTTCAGAAAAATGCTGACAAATAGGAGGGAGTAACGGAGAACAATAATTTGTTTTCATGGAGTACAGAACTTTGATGAAAGACTAAACAATATGCATGTATTGTCACATTAAATGAAAACAAGTATATGTCTAAATACATTTAAAAACAGTCTATAAATATTGAAGAATATAATCAGCAAGAGCCAAAAGGAGCATTTGTAATTTTTCCAGAGCTTTGGAAAAGAAGGAAGACTGTAAGGAAACATCTGTCTGGCTTTACATGATGGAAAAGAGATCTTCTACGCTTCTTCTAAAGTCTTACTTTAAAATTTTGGGCTGACAATTATCTCCAGTGTGGCCAAACTATTTGTGAACACATAGAGCAACACAGCTCAAAGATGTCAGTTGAGGCACAATAACTTGACTTCTGTTGCTATTATCTAAGCACATAAAATTAGTCTTGTAGGGGAGCAAACAAGACTTGCAAGCCACACTAGAGATAAAAGATAAGAAAACAGCTAGAAGACTCTGTTAGGGGCAGACAAGTGAATTTTTTTGATGTACAATTTTGTAAAAGAATAAATGTAAAAATAGAGAAGACAGAAGACAAAATAGAAAACTGCGCAGAGCAACTATATATATGAGATTTTTCCTTTCTCCCTTGTATTGACCAACAGCAATAGAGAAAATATATTTCTATATCAAAGGATACTTAGTGATCATTAAAAATGCTGCCACATTATTTAAATATTTTCACAAAAGTTAATGTATATTATCATTAACATTCTGTAAGATCTGTAGCTGCCTACCACTCAAGTATTGTAGTTCCAAGGAAAAAAATGTTTGCTTCTGGAAATATAAACCAAAAGTTCCCTAAATAACTTTGTCCATGTGTAAAGCCCTGACCTCTGTCCACCACCGAACACTTTTTAAATCAAGCAGCAGACTGTATGACCACTTCCAGTATGGATTTAAACACAACCCCCATAAATTACAGGCAAAATAAGATAGTCAAAAAAGTGTGGTTGTATCTACAAAATTAAGCCTACACTTTTTTTTAGTCCAAAGGCGAATGACCATCAACTGCCTGCACAAAAGATGAAGAATTACAGCATCCACTAATAACATCTACAAGACAGTTTCCGTCAAATTCAGCCATCCATTGGGTGAATTTTATTTTTTAAATACTCACATGCATTTCATCACTTCTGGTCACATAGACAAGAAGGAGAAGGATATTCACACCGCTTAATTCAACTGACCCTCGCCCCTCACAATATGAATCATAGTAACCAATTCAAAAGCTTCTCCCCACCCATGGGCTAGACTGAGGCTATAAATTTAGGGACCAGAGATAGGTAAGGAAAATCAGATATTGTGAATATCCCTAAAATAATCTATTCCACTATAAGAAAAAAAATCATTACATATCATTGAAACAACTATAATAACCTTTTATGATTCTGATATAGTGTTCAAAAGGCAAAGTGAGTGGGAAAACTGAATAATTTTTTTTGAAACTTAATCATACATTTCTGAAGTTTCAAGAAGTTATTTTTAATACATGCATTCACTAGGCACTTAGTTTCAATTTGATCAATAGTTACAAAATTCAATTAACGTTAATTCTTTGGGCTGTAAATACTCCCAGGATCTAGCTTTATCTTGTATGGTACAATAGCAG
Organism: Phaethon aethereus; assembly: GCF_964289735.1. Classification (NCBI taxonomy): domain Eukaryota; kingdom Metazoa; phylum Chordata; class Aves; order Phaethontiformes; family Phaethontidae; genus Phaethon; species Phaethon aethereus. Next base: position 37,935,005 of record NC_138579.1, on the reverse strand, counting down.
TTATGTATCTGTGCTCAGAAAAGAAAGAAAAAACATGTTTTCTACGAGTAAGAACAGGAAGATTAAGGAGAAGCAGGACTGAATCATTCCAGCTGAAATATGACCTGACGGAGTACTCTCCCTATTCTCAGGAAAAATGCTAGAACGTCTTCCAGTATCAAATTCAGTTATTACCAGTTTTAAAATCATGTCTTAAAGATGACATATCAATAGCACAATGATCACATCATTTCATTATCAGTTCAGCAATGAGAAGAGAGTTTGCTGGATGAACACCATACACAGAAGAGATTAAAACCACTTTCTACATCAATGCAAGTTTTCCTGAAGGCTTGTTATTGCGTATTTCATTTTGACATAATGAATTTTTCCATCTTGAATTGGCTGTCTCATTGACCCAGAAGGCTTAAAATATGGGGCCAAAGCTTATGCTTCTTCATATGTTTTTGTTATGACACATACCAGCAAACTAATTTTCTTCTCTTAGCATTTGTTTGAATGAATGACCTAGTAAGCCCTATCATAAGAACAAAACTTATCATTGCCACATTGTAACGAAAACCGGGATTCAATCTCTTCATGGTGATTTAAGTTTAGCCTTGCAAGTTAATCCAATTTAAATGAATGAAAAGTGAGTAAACACTGTGCTATATAAATTCTTTTTAAGTACGGGAATAACTCGACAGTCAGAACACTTAATTCTGTTATAACCAACCGAAGTCTTGCATACCTATTACATTTTAAAACAATATATTTTTTGTAAACATAAGTTATTAATGATTTTTATATTAATGTGTTTTATTATAGAGTCTAAAGACAGTAAACAACTCAATACAAACAACTCAGATAATTTTTAAAATGGCTCGCTGCAACGTCAAAACCAATCAAACAAATCATTGCCACTTGTCTTAAATAATCAGTTTGAGGAACAGCAATGAAGCAATGTAAGGAAAATACTGGGTGTTTATGAGCAGAGTTCTCATTTGTTTATTTCTTGTCCCAAATGCTGCTTGAGAGTCTGTGGCTAATTTTTGGCACCGGCTGCAGTGCTTCCTCTGGCACTACTGCCAAGGCTCGACTCTGCATAAAGGTAATAAATCAGGAAAATGGATGCAGAAACTCAGCCCTGCTTTTACAGAGTGCTGAGAATACAACCTTCAAAACCATGAAGTTAGTTTGCAAGTAAGAGACCAATTCAACCAATACACTTTTCACTTTCGTGTTGCTTTAGCAAAGTGACTCACAGACCCTTAGGTTTTAGTTACTTAAGGTTTCTAGTAAATAATCTAAAACATCAGAAGGAATGTACAGGAGCATTTTCTTTACATGTTTCTTTAGTTATACAAACGTTATACAACAAATCAAAAAATATTTTTAGATTCCTAGTGAAAAAAAGTTAAACTGCAGCCATGGCTGAGAAAAAAATCTGTAAGTAAATAGCATTGGAGGCATGTTATAATGAACTCAGATCAGCTCTAAGTTGAACGTCTAAGCAACTGAAAACTTGTATGAGCAATTAAGAGAAATCTAAATATGTTATATTATGGAAATTAACACTTCAGAGACTCAGTCTTGATTCTTGATAGCGAACATAAGCAAACAAAAAAAAGTTTGTGGTTTTAAAAGTTAATATTAATCTAATTTGGAACCACAAATACCAAAATAATTCAACAGCAATCACACAGTTATTTCATATTACATCTCATGACCATGAGGTTATTAGGTTAAGTTTCCTCCCCGGCCCCCCCCCAGCTCCTTATAAATGGGATGTAACCAGATTTCCTGTGCAATATTTACTGCTGCAGGTCACCTCCATCTCTGTGCCTGTTTACACCTTTTTGACAGCATGGTGTCAAGCAAAGCAATAGTAGCTTTGCATAGAATGTTTCCCCACTACTATCTGCCTCTTACATTCTAACCTATAATGCAGTAGTTGTCAGTGCAGCCTGCTAGGGAGAATTAAGGGATCTCTCTTATCCCACTTTTCCTTTTGCAGGACAAAACAAAACCCCCACACTTTTTTCGCTTAGCAGCGTTGTACTGCAGTGCTAAGGAAAATTATGCCAAAACACTGATAGAATTTTGTTTTGGAAGGGGACTGGAAATCTGTTATACTATGGCACATCTTTGTTTGAAAATCATTTTGGGTCAGAATACAAGGTCCGAGTAATTGTCATGTCCTATTGCTTTTTCTGCTTTAAAGTTGTATATCATTTAACCTGCCCAGAGATACTGCAAAGTATTAGGAGGAGGAAATTTCAAAGGAAATTTAAAAAAAAAAATCATCCCCCTCCCCCAGACTCATATACTTCTACACCAAAGGGCAGACATTTATTATTCCAGGACTATCTCACCTCTGGAGTGACATCTCGTGGTGCAAACCCTGTTCCTCCAGTTGTTAAAATCAAATTAAGTTCCTTTTCATCACACCAATCTATCAGCGTCTCCTGAAAGAGAACAGGAATCCTGTCAGATCTAACAACTAATAGGTGGGATACAGTTACCTCAGAAAACAACTGAAGACTTGAAATGTCTTAAAAACAGAGACATACACAATAAATATGGGGAATTTTAAAATCACTCATGGCTTTTTATACAAAGATTTTTAATTACTATTTATAAGCAACATATGACAAAATGATTCAAGTATCCATCATAATATTTTTGGAAATGGAAACTGAAATTCTGTTCTCCATCTCTTTACCTGAAATGGAAAACAAGAACTCAGAGTTATTCATTTATATCACTGTTTATTTTGATTTTGAGATATAAATATAATGCTTTGACACACGTTAATAGAGTATGTGCATTTAATTCGGGTTACATGGTTGATTCTTGTTACAGTAACTTTGGTTTCTGTGCTCCACTTTTTAACAGCCTGAAAAAAGTAAGAACGACAAATTTGTAAGCTTATCTACTAAAAGATGCAATAATAAACCTGATCCAGCAACACAAAAGATTATCTATAATCACCTTTTCTACATACCCTACAACATCTCAACAGGACTGTGTATACCAATTCCAAGGCTGGACTAAGAAAGCTTAATAAATCTGTCATGTAAATTCAGTAACTTACAATACTGGAGAACTCAAGATACAAGAAAAGTGTCTAATTTGATTTGCATTCATTTTTTTACATAACACTTTAGTTTTCAAACTGATTAAATTTGACATAAGCAGTAAATTTATTTAGTCTCAGTATGATTATATCACTTACCTTTCATTGTCTACTGTGGGCTAGTACAGCAGCAGAATATCTGCTTGGAGCTCAAAATTAGCTGTGTTACGTGAAGTACACTCACATATTACACAGTAAAATATCCATCTGCAGAAATCAGTCAGATCAATTACTTACACAGCTATCCTTATTCTAGCAAAGAAACCTAATTCTTCGAAAAAGTTTAGGGCCCATTTGTGTTTCTGGAGTATTATATTGGGGAGGAATGAACTGTTTTGGTGACTGTTGGCTAGAAGCTTATTATTTATCATAAAATTACATCGGAGCAATATACCAATTCAAAAAGCATACAATATTGTTGATGGCCATAAAACTGTCCAGAACATTTTAAAAAGTACTACCAAATTGGATTAATCTTCAGGTGTATGTTCTGCAGGCTTAGCACTGCTATGTAACTCCAAATTAAGCAAAAGCTCATATATAGCCTCTTCCAAATTGCAGGCAGAATAAACTTGTGTCTGCCTGCAAGCCCCAGCATGCAAATGTATCCAAGAACTACTTGTAGAAGTAGCAAAGCCAAGGGTTCTGTCTTTATGGCTCCTTTCTTTACTCATCCCTTCCACATCCCCTTTTGCGTTATCTCTTGTCTTTATTAAAATCACATTCACCTTTTTACTCTCCTGTTTGGAGGACAGCACTCTACTTGGGTGGGCTGTAAATTACCAGAAGTTTCTGGTGATACGAATATTTCAAATAAGCTAGAGAAAAGAACTACATAAGTTCTCAGACCCATATATAAATGAACTATTAAGTCTGACTTTTGACTTATGTTTTGAAAAAATATGAATTACAATAGTAAAAAGCATTTTTAAGTTTTAAAATTGTGTGTTTCAATAGCATAGATATGCATTAGAAAAATTATTTTAAAGAGGTGGCATCTTCTCTATTTTATCATCTGGAAATATACTTGTCTTGACTTCCAACAGCCACAAATTTCAGAGAATACTTGAGAGAAGTTCAGTGTAAAAATCGTGTTTGGCAAAGTTACGAGCTTAATATTGTATATATTTTTAACATTATTATCATCAAGAAAAAATTGTCCGTATAAAACAGGAGTGAGAGATTTTTTATTTTTTTTTTTAAAATGAAGCATTTATCTTTAGTAAAATAAAACAAAACCAGCCAAACTCCAACTGGTTATAGAGAAAAAAAATCCTTCCTCTGTTCTCATTTTGCTATAGTTCAGTAATACTCCAGTTAACAGGGAAAAAATGTCATGTGATAGCCTACAAAAAGCTAAAGAAATCAGTATACGCCCTAACTCTTCAAGTAAACTGAGCAATAATTAAATGCCTATTACTGCTATTCCATCAGTGCACCTAGGCAGACATATAATTCTCTATCAAGTTCTAGTCATACTAAAGACACACAAGCTTTCAGTAAGAAGACCTTTGACTATGAGGCAGTAAGTTTGGGTTTCATTGTATTTTAGAAATGTAAATTGTACCACTTAGATCTTGTAAAACCATGGAAAAATACTGGAGACTGATATTCAGCGTATTTACTTTCTAGTCCACAAAACTCTGTTCCACAAAACATTCTCACTGACATTTTAAGTATCAAAAAAAAGGAAGCACCACCCTGATCAACTGAGGACAAAAGGCTCCTCAGATTCACTTTGCTGCTGCCAGCAGTCCAGCTCTATTCTCCACTGGCTTTGCATAGAACTGAATTTCCTGTGTCTTCAAATGAGAATTCCTCTAGGCCAGGGACCTGATATTTGTCTTTACTGATGCTATACAAACAGAATTATTATATAACATTTCAACCAGGGAAATTTTCATTAAATAATTTTTGTGCATCTTTCTCTTCTCCTATTGTTTCATTGATGATAAGCATTCAAGACAAAACCAGACTAGGTCAACAGGTTATGTAAATCACTGTCACTCCATTCAAGTCAATGGAATTATGCTGATGGATACAAAACATAGTATCTGGCTCTGAAAACAGTACCATTATTGAACTACTACCAAATTTTAAGAAGCCAGAACAAAACTAAACCCCTCCAGGAAAAAAAACACCAATAAATAGCTTGCTTAATATCCTAAAATAGGCTTTATCAGTTATTTTCTAATGTCAAGGTAGACAAGGAGAAATGAAGTCACTACAGTCAATTCCTCTAGACATGTTTTTACTTCAAAACCACACAACTGTGATTCTAATCTGTTCCGATTTCATTGAAGTCCTAGAATAATTACATTCATTATTATTTTCTGCGGCACAGAAATAACATGTCAGCCCAGTTGTCTCCTTAAGTTTTGGATTAGATCTGGTGCCCTGTCCTCTCTCTACCTCTTTCTTTGTATTTTCTCTTTTAAATACATTTAAATTTTTCTCATTTAAATGAGAAAACCTCGGGTCCAACATACAATTTATTTCCATCTCTTGCTCCAAGGAGCTCTTGTTTCAATCAGCTCCCTCTCTCCCAACTTGGAACTACTTGTTCAACTTCCTACGCACTGTCCCATCTTCAAATTATTTCAGTTCTAACACTGCTCCTCAAAAACTTTGCTTATGATCCTTTTGAATTTTCTCATGACCAGTGTTGATTTCACCAGTGCAGAAAAATCTTGCCTCATTCTTTCTCTTAGTCTTTCACATGTAAATTAATTGATTTGAAGGCCAATTAAGTTCATTAAGTCATGGAAAGAATGCCTACAGTGCATGGCACATTGCAGAGACCCTATGTTTCCTGCAGATACACGCTTGCAAATTCGTATAGGCATCATCACATTAAACACCATAAGGCCAAAAGCTGTACAGATGTATTCTGTGGCACCACATCTAAGCTAGTGCTACCTGACATTTCAATAAGTGAATGGCTGTAACACTTACAGACATATTTCCTTCTGTGGAGATAACTTAAGCATCTCAATGTCCAAGATGCAAAACTGCCATTAGTCTGAGTTGCAATCCAATGGGCAAGTCACAGAACTTTGGTCAGTTCCTCCTGTATTTAAAATAAATTCTAGGACTCAAGCATCTCCTCACTTAAGCACCCAGCCTTGATCTGAAGGATTCAAGAGAGAAAAAATATATCATAATTTAATTTGCTAGGTTTTTCCAGCAGCCATTCATGTTTGTCATTAAGTATTTGTTGTATTTCCAGTAACCGTTTCTTACTAATAATTTCTGTGGGATAATGCTGCCCCCATGATACCCAAGAAACCTGCTCACAAAATGCACAATGGTCATGGTTAGTAAAGTGAGGGGGTTTTTTTGTAACTTCATTAATGTACCATCCTCTAATCTCTGTGAGTGAGTGAACAGGAGAAACAAATAGGGATTCCCTTCTAGAATGCATGGAACAGTTCCCTGATCTTTGGAGATAACTGAGGTTTGTGGCTTACTTATCTTAGCAAATTTTTGCAGTCTGTTGCAAATAATGCCTCATCACGGTCATGGGCACGTTATGTTTCTGTCCTTGACTGCTGCTTCATTTAAGTAATGGAGTAGAGCAGTTCTACGTGTGTAATTAATTATTCCCTTTTCAGAGTGACAGAGGCATCCATCCATTGACACAATGTTATGAAGTACGCTGTTAGCCAGGAATTTAAACTCGAGAAAGGTTGCAAGACTCCTCCAGTCCTCTTACTGCTACTGTATGCTACTCTTCCACACAGATCTTAAGACTATGAGTAATACCCTTAACTGGGCATAAAACGGTCACCATGGATCAGACTAAATGCCTACACAGAAGAGCCGACGTCTTGAGGACTGTTCCTCTTCTATGATGCTACAGTCTCTATGGTATTTCTTGTCTGTCTTTTTGCCCTGTTTTTGCCATCACTTTGCTCCGAGAGTGTGTTAACAGTCCCATGTGTATATGCTTCTGAAATGATTAGAATACATTCCTGCAAAACAATATTATGGTGCTTATGCCTGGGATTAACACGTATACCTTTTTTCTTATCAATATGTCATTTACTTCATAATACAAAGATTGTAAAAATAATTCTCAATACGTATGCATACTTTTCATACACCTTAACCATTGGAATGTGACATGTACGCTGTTACCATTTAAAACATTCCTTAGGAAAGACTAGGGAAATGCTAAAAAGAATATAAACAGGCAGGTTTTTGTAAAGAATCCATACAGAATTCTTCCATTCTATATTCAGTATTGAAACTGGTTAAGTAATTCTATAGTTAACAAATATGTTCAGTATTTTGGCACATGCTAAAGTTTTCTAGCACAGTGCAAACTTAGCTATTTCTCCTTATATGCACCACTAATCACATATGAAGGACCATTTAAAATATGTTAAAATTTAATTGAAGTTGCTGAACAAATATCAATGTTAAATATGAAATTATGAAACAATATAAATTTATTTACATCAGACTTTTAAACAGAAGTTAGTATAAGCTGTTTTACAGACATGCATACTATACAGAAGGTCTCAAAACAACATTATGTGACTGAAAAGATCGTTGTGGCTTCTGGGAAAAACTACTGATAGTGCTTAGAAATGCAAAAGTCCCTATTCTCCAGAACAGACCTTCTGAAAACTACAAGTTTTATAAAATTATGTAACTTCTGTATTTGCAAATATATTTGCAAATAAACCCTGTTTAGGAAAGTATGTTTCAAAATGCAAGGAAAAACCGTAACAATATGTTCTTAAAGCTATAATGGTAACTTTCCTTAGCAATCCAAGTCAAATAAGAATTGTTGTATAAAAAGCCACATTAAGTATCAATTTAATTTTCTTTCACACTGTGTGGTCTCACGCTAAAAGAACTAAAAGGGTGTCTGAGATAATTTTCAGTTATGATTATCTAACATCATAATGAAGAAATTATAGTGAAGGAGAATATGGAAGAACACATCAAAGAAGAGAAAATCTGCATAGTTGCAGATTTGCTAAGAAAACTGTAAGTAATTTTGACCACCGAGTTTCAGGAATTCAGGAATGGGGACATTAAGATCTCTTAACAACCTTTATTAGTCATGTGGCTTGAACTACTCCAGACCTCAGCTCACTAAAGATTATCCCTGATATAAGGGCATGAGAGAGCATAAGTAACTGCATGAATCAGAAATTCACATCAAAGCACACAAATACAAAGCCGGCAGCGAGGGGAAGATAAAAGTAACCCCATTGTTCCTCATTGTTGTATTATTTAGGAGTTTGAATCTTCTCTATTCAGCTGATCATGACTTGTCCATTAATTTGAAAGAGGGAATCAAGTACTGAAGGACCATGCAAGAACATGAATATCCATAAAGCAAAGGCACTGAGGAAACATAAAGAGCCGAGTTCAACATTCAGTTTGAAAAAGAGGGTAGGCCTTAGAAATACTGATATAGTCTTGGAATTAATTTCATATTTTTTTCCCTATTTCTTGTGAAGGTTTATTTCTTATGCTCACAATCTCATTGCTTGAAAGCTTCGCTGAAATGCAAAGGCGTGAAGATACTCTTATGTGTGAAGCAAACAACTTTGCAAGTAATCAATCTTAAAATGATTTAAGAATACCAGAGAATGAAATACTAAAACACCAGCAAAATATGCTTGACATTTTCTATTACCTCCAACCCTTTTTTCCTTCCTGCACCAACAAAAGGCAGAAAGCAAAAGAAATATTAAGATTGTGTTCAGAGTATAATCACTGTAGCCAAGAGACTTGGATGAAATGCAAGTATGTATCTCTAAGTCTCTAAATAGATCTTTTCATCTTTTGGGATTTTACTGAACATATTTAGTAGTCTTTTGAAGATTCTACAGATATATTTGCAGTTTTCAGCAATGCCGTCATTTTACATTGTTGTTTTTCTAAATATGGTTTTCTAAATACTAAGCTAATGCATTAAAAGAAGTTGTGAAAACGTAATTGTTTTACTGAAATGCAAAACTAAAGATAATAAAAATATACTCTTTAAATGGCTTACTTTTTAAATGGAAGTTTAATTATAGGCATTTTCCATTTGAAATAAATTACAGCTATCAAATATTTCAAGGTTCAACATACCTATGCAGCCTGTAATGTAACCTTGTTAAAAAAAGTACTTCATGTCTTCTAAAAGCTACTATTCATTATAATTTTCCCTAAAGCAGAAAAAAAAAAAGTAGGCACTGAAGTGCAATCCTTCACAGAGTTCATCTATGCAAATGAGTAGGAAAGTCAAGCAGAGAGATGTGCAAACACTGAAGTGTTTGCTGGTAAAACCACCAGGACTAGGACTGCCAACACTGAAGTAGTCTGCTTTTTAAGGGCGAGATTGGCAAAAAAAATTCTATTATGCTGAAGAAAGGTAAAGACAGTATAGGCCACGTACAAGATTGACTCCACAAAGTGAAAGTGTAGTTTTAAACGTCTTTTGCTGTTTTCCTCTCAGAAAGGCAATGGAGGGATTCTTAAATCAAGCTAATTACCTTGGCGTATTAGTCTTAGCATAAACAAGAAAAACTGTGATTTTATTGCAAGACTTAACAAACTAAATTAAAATCTACAAGTGGATCTAGATCAGATCACCATGAGTCTATATGTGTGGCAAGGCACAAGATTTGTCTCCTTCTGTACAAAAATCTGTTCCCATCTACTGTTGGTACCACTGGTATCCTCCCAGCGTGCATGCTGAGGTCTTGAAATCCCAGCTACCCACTGGAAAGGACTGGTCACTCCAACACAACAGCATTCCTCAGATGCCTGGAGGAAGGGATGGAACTTACGAGTTGTCAGAAAAGTCAGAATTAGTATTTTCCAAAAGTTGTTTCTTGAACAACTTTCCTCTGCACTCTGAATTGGCAGATACGGAGTACCCATGTGTGTGGGCATACATGCAAACATGTTCATCTTTAAATAATAAAAATGTACTAGCAAAAGCACCAAAGCTCATGTGTCTCATTTCTGTCACGTATAAAAGATGTCTTTCTAAAATATGTTTAATTACTAAAATAAATATTACAGCAGTTATAAAAACTCTATTTTTTTTTAAGAATTTGTTCGAAACCAATTAAAAATCAAAGAAAAACATAATGTCTCCTTTCCAGTATTACTTTTCCCAGTAAGAATCTTGAAATCTAATGTATGTTCCTCCGACTATTCCTACAAGTTAAAATATCAATTGGAATTAAAAGAAAAAAGCATAACACCACCTAAATTAATTAATACTGCTCACTAATAGTAACTAATAATAATAATAATCAGAAATTTTCTCTTAATTCCCCCCCCCATTAAAGCAGCACTTCAAAGACCTGTTATCACAAGATACAAATGCTTAGTTTTAGAGACATAAAACTTCAGATTAATTGTGCAGAACAAGGTGGCTTTTTCCATATTTTCTTCCCCTTTGCATTCTTTCATGTTCATCTAAGGTTGTTTAAAAGACTCTTTGCTTTGGGTTTTATTCTCAGAATGTGAAAAGGCAGCTTGATATTACACATAAGTCAGTAACTTTCTTAAACTAGAGTTCTTTACAATATTTTATCTATGTGTATCCACATCTACAACGCATATATCTCACGCACCACAGATCAGAAGTTTCACTGAACTTTGCTGGCTGTAACTAAGCCCAGATAAGCTACACCTTAATCCTATCGAAAATGTATAAATGGCAAAGCCACAGAAAACCAACCGTAAATTTCTTTGAGCTGCCAAGACAACACTAATTGCTTCAACTCTATGAAATTTGTAAAAGCCCATGTGTCATACATGCAAAGGTGATATGTCTCAGAGAATTCCAAGTACAAGCACGTACAAATCATATTTCCGTAATAGCTCTCACAATTCACATAATCTGCACTTCTTAGAAACTATACTTGAAAATAACCACTTGCAGAATTTATATCTACGTATTTGCACGCAGAGACAACTACATCTCCAGTTTAAGCCAGGTTAGACCCTGCATCTACTTGTTCTGTTTAATGGGCAGGAAGTGCAGTGGATTAAAAAATTACTACAAGGCTTCTGTGATTAAAAAAACAACACTTGAGGAACCCAGCTGTGTAAAGAATGTTTAAACTCAAATGTTTGCTTTTCTGTAACTATGAAGTTTTAAAGAACAATATGATTCTAAAAATGTAACTGATTCTTGCAGAACTCAGTTCAGTTTCTAGCTTCATTTTCTAACAGTAAATAAAATCTTACATGTTACTTCATACACTTAGCTACAATCATGCAAGACATTGTTTCTTTTTACTTTTTAAATAATATTACAACTTAGGTAATTTCAAATTTTGGTGTAGCTCTCAATGGAAATGGCAAATTGAACAGAGTGAAAATATTCAAATATCTAAAAAAAGGTTAGGATGGGGGGGAAAAAAGTCCAGAAGCGAAACTGTTAGAGAGACAGGGAGCTACACAGTGTAATGCAGTTTGTGGTATAATTTCCCCACGGCTGTATCGTTCATGCATATCATCCATAGAGTCAATGAATGAAATTGTTTGTAAAATAAAATCTACTGCTTTACCTGTGAAAATACAGTAAAGAAAATTTACCTACCAACGAACGGCTGCTGTACTTTGAGATATTTAGTCCATACATATACTCTAAGAGCGGGTGGGCTCGTGGCCTGCCCTGGAGTGTCCCGGGAGGGGCAGCCTAGCTCCTCCCCTCTTCCCGCTTGCGGCATGACATACAGGGCAGAGTGCATCCGCCACCACTTCAGCTCCTCTTAAATGCACAATCAAACCTGAAAGAGATTCAGAGAGAGGGGAAAGGCAGGTAGGAGACTAATGTACATGCAGACTATACCGCTCAAAGAACACCAGTTACTGACCAGTAACCTTTCTTCTTTGAGTCTGCATGTACATTCCCGCAATGACTCATCTGAACAGTTACCTTTGCCTTTTACCACCCAGGAGAAGGCCTGAGGACTCCCACGAACAACTGCAGCATCACTCCACTGAAGGCTGAAACAGCCCTGGATACTATTAGACTAACATAATGCCAGGTGAAAGCAAAGACAGAACTCCAGGTGGCCTTAGGGCAAATGTCCAAATACCATACAACACAGACACTAAGTTTTCCCAGGGATCTAATAGAATTTCCTTTGGCCCTGGAGAGGGAAGTTCCTCGAGTCCACACAGAGCCAGAAAGCCACCTGAACAATCGTGTGAAGTCAGCTGAATGTTTGGATATTCCCACAGTGCAACAAGCAAAGAAACAAACTAAAAGACTTGGACCTGTTAAAAGAAATTATAGGGTCCTTACGAAATCAAGAATGTGAAGTATAAAATTCAATCAAAAAAGAATAAGATCTGGAAATGAGTACTGGAGTACTAATTGCCTGGCTACTCTGGAACTTTGGCACCACTTCAAGAAGGAATTTTGTATGAATGAAGAACGGATACTCTGCCCTTATAAAGGTAGTATGTAAAATGGCAGCTATAAGGACCTGTATACTTCAGCAGCTGGCTGAGAAAACTGTCACCAGATGTGCCACTTTCATAGACACAAGCAGAAGGAGTAAGAATTTAAAAGCTCGAAAGCAGAGAAGTAACCACTACAGTGCAGTGGTTTTCCAAGACTATTCAGTCACGAACAGTTCAATGTATCCTGACCGGCTCTGTTAGGAAGCTGTGAGTTGTGAGCTGTGAGAACATGAGTGTACTCAACCAGAGAGAGCAACCTGGTACCCTCACCACAGTACACAAAGGAATCAAAGGAACTGCATGTAACAACCTAAAAGAGCGCACATCAAAGCAACAACAAACACATAGTACAGAAAATACTGTTTTCTTACTGAGTATGCATTTCTAGATGATATTTTCATGCTACTGGCTATCATTACTCTGGAGAGTAGTGAGAACTGACTAGCTTGGAGATTCATCAATGTTTTGACATGGAGGGTCCTGAGCTTGCCCCAAACTGAAGAGCCAGGGAAGAGCTAAAATACAATGCCTATGGACACTACAAAAGAAATTTCACACAGCAATGTATGAATACACGCACTGTCAGAACAAGGCGAAATTACCTGAAAAATAACAAGTTTGTCTTTACTGAGTATTTCTCTATATGTATGGCAATTCCAGTAACTTACAATCAATATTACTGTAAAAGGAAAAGAAGCATTTTGCAAACCTAATCCAAGCAAAATTGCTGTATGGCTTTATTAAGCCAGGCAGTTGAATGAGACGCCAAAACAATGAGTGTATTTTAGCAAAAGCACACGCAGTATTGCAAAGAACAGACTTACTTAGGTCCTCTAAAGAATACCCTAAAGAAAACGGCAAAAGTAACTTGTATCCTCACAGAAATTTCCTTGGGGAAGTCTAGTTCATCAAATACTAAAGAATACACTAAAATGCCTGGATGGAATCTCAGTTATTCTCTCTCTCTGTCCAGTTCAGGATTATTTTGTCATTCTTTACAGGCACCTGTCTATAAAACATAATCTTAAAGATTAGTAGATGTTTTACTTTTGGACAAATGACACCAGAAAAGAAGGTGAATAAACTGGTTTAAATGAAAATCCAAACTTTTGAAAGTGTAGAGATTTGGTCTAAAGTATCACTTCTGTCTTACAAAGAACTGTAAATAGAGTCAAAGCCACTTGTATCAGGGCTCACCATCTTCTGTATGCAACAAAGAACATTGATATGTCAAGCAAGTAAGGCTGTGAAGAATCACATCTATATTCCAAATTTGAGTTAACTCTTCTGTTTAACATGGAAGCCTGATAATCACTGTGGGATGAAGAGAATTTACATGCTACCAAACTGGTGGATGAGTGCTGAAATAGCTGCTAGATGCTATACTAGGCTCATGAGTTTCCAATAACTCTAATATTCTAGAGTACTGAGAAACAAAGCCCTCACAGAAAATGGATTGCTCCTGAAGTGAAACCATTTCCATTTTGCAGCACATGTAAAGGTTATGGACTGTTTCCTACCGTGAACCAAAATGTTCTGTATGTTTAAATAGTCAAATACGTTATTACACTTTACTGTATGAAAAATGAGGCCTGAATGATGCATGTGTCTATCGGTCCGAATAATCAATGTGGGGAAAAAAGACAGAATGACTAGAACAGACGCTCACAAGCTCCTGAATTCCAGGCAGCGATACTGTTCAAGCCAGAATGGAGTGACTGTGGTGACTCTACACTGCATTTTCTTAACCACAACAGAGTAACAGTATTGGTAGACAAGCAGATCTCTGAAATGCATGATTAAAAAGACATCTCCCTACCAACTCATATGCTCTTCCCCTCTAGAGAAGAAATCTTTGCATTTCTTGATGTTATCAACCACAGAGTAATCTTTGGTGAATAATACTGTCAATACAATTGCCTATTTAGATATTCTGAGATATATCTGTTAAGATGTGGCAGTGTATTTTGAAGATCCTTAAGCTAACAGATTGTAACAAGTATTTTATGGCAAGTAGAACAATTCCATAGATGGAGTCATTAAGTAATGGATGGATGATGACACCTCTCTCATTGCTCATGTGCACTATGATGGTGCTATTCATCCAAAAATCATTGTTCTGATCATCAGTGTACGAATACAGAACAGCACTCCAATTTTGCCTAGCAACATTTACTACAAGATGCCCCTCTTTTGCAACAAAGAGCTCATCCTTACTGACACCTCTACATATTTGTAATGGATCCCCCTACCAGCTGAGAGATTTTAAGATTACCCTTCATCAGCTATGTTCAGCCTCTAACACCTAATTATAATGCATAAATTAAATGTAAGATGTTTCCAGCCAACCACTGCATGTACACACCATGTGACCTAGCAACTAAAGGCATGATCTTATTGTGATCTATGATTGTCCTGTCCTGTTCAGATTGTTTCAGAGAAGTGTTCTTTTGCCCTGGTGAAGCCTACCAAGCCAACAATAAAATCTCTTTCTTGAATATAAATCAGATGGGAATTATGTATGTTCACCCTGCTACCATAATGCAAAATAAAAAGGTATTTCTGGAGAATATGAACGTTATGTGTGAGTTGACGGAGAAAGGATTCTTGTACAAATTAGATCACTAAATGTGAGTATGCAAAGATATTTAATTTTGCCCAGGAAAAAATTACTACCACCATTAGGAAAAAATTAGATTACCATTTTTAGATGGTAAATAACCTTCCAGGTCTAATAATCAATGCCAGATTTAGCTTCCAGAAGATAATAAACCATCAATAATACACAAAAGTTATGGACATCCTGCTCTGATACATTCTTGTCATAGGGATATACAAACAAGGAAAAGAAAGGGATATGCAAGAAAGGAAAGAAGATTGGAGTATTCTGGAACTGCTTAGACTGCACTTCTCCATTCTCCGTTGAGTGGGAGCAATCTTGGAGACCCTGCAAATGATTCTCAAAAGGGAGAAGGAAAGGATAAAAAGCAATTGAGATTCATTGATGGTTCTTAATGCAACCAACATGTTGACAGTTGTTGAAGGCAATGAAAACCAAATAACTGTGATCACTACAGAAAAAAAGTCTTTTCCCTATGAGCCCTTGCTTTTTTTTTTTTTATAGAGATAGAGCACAATAAAAGAATAATATAATGAACTAGTAATAGGCTGCCTTGCCGATTAGGTTATTATTTATTCCTGAACTCTGGAGTATAAGCATCCAAAGACTAAAAAGCAGTGAAAGAACCTTTTGGCACTTATAAGATAATCCATTAGTGAAATAAAAAGGCCATTCTCTTCAAAGGGAAGACCTTTTCAGGCCTCAGTCTAAGCAGAATCTCTCTTCCAGGCCCAAAGGATTACAGCTATTACACAACACTGGGTGAACGCTGTTATCATAGAATTTGATGAGCTATCCTCTGCTCCCATTGCATTGTTGATGAAGAACAACTCACATTAGAATTATTTCTTTCCCCAAGAGCGGAAACTTTCTGGTCATTTCTCCTTTGGAACGTTTTTAAAGATGTTCATTTTTTCTTCATAGATATTAACAACAAAATTACTTGAAGTCAGGTGGTAATAAAAGCATTCAAAATCCTAAAGAGATTTCAGAATTGCCTTCCAACTGCTTCTGCAGCTGGTATAAATGAAGCTAAATTCTGCCAGGATACTCAGGTTGTTCAAACATGCCTTTATAGGTATTGGAAATCTCTCAGGCAAAATAATATGCAGAATGTCAAACGTTTGACAACGTTACAGCATTTTTGCGCAATTCTTTGTATTGTAACCTCCATTGTTTCTAAGGTCCTAAGTTCTTGGAAATTATTTTGTGCTATACAGAAAGATATGCTAACACTTTGTTATAGGACAAGGTTATATACATAAAATAAAAAAATGTATATCCTTCTGAGCTGACTGAGGTAGAGACACCTTTGTAAGAAGTCTGCCTAATTTGATAAAGTTGCTGCAAATGGAGCAAACAAAAGCTTAATAAAGCAACTGCTTCATAGAAGCAATATATCTCAATTTAGTCTCAAAGTGTTAACAAAGCCATAGAGGCTAATTAGGACACAAAGTTCAAAGCAATACATGAAAAAAGCTGAAAAAGGTGATTCTGAGCAGAATCGTTTGTCATCTCTTGTTTTGGTAAAGACATATGCCAAACTTCACTTGACAAAATTTAGGAATCATAAAAGAAATGCTAATCAGTACTATCAGAATGAGAGAAGTATAGAATGCTTTCTGCTAAAGGAAGAGCAATCCTGACAAATGCTTGCAGTGATCATATTGAGTCTCTTGACTGCTGCAGAGAAAGTCTTGGTATATTGAGAAATGCTCTCCAGTCCCACAATTTCCAACACGCTCCTTCTATCCGCAACTATTTTCCTGTGACTGAGAGTTTTCAAACAAACACTACTAATTCCAGAGTAAGAAACACTTGCATTACGCATGTCACCTATACAGGTACTCTTTGCACGTAATCTTGAAGGAATGATGGCTTAATTAATTAGGTGTTCTGACAACGAATATATTTCTACCGTATGCTTCGTTGCAAAAGCATGATCTGTGCCAGAACCGAAAGCTGCAGCACTGAAGGAATAGTCATCGTCAAGTGAAGCCCTTAGCAGCACCTGCCTCAAGAGGAGTTAATGATTTATAAACTCTTAACTACTTAGGACAAGACAAATCAAATCTTAGTGTCCTTTTTAGTAAAAGTTTTTCTTACAGTTTAAATTCTAAATCTCAGGTGATTTCTACTGTGCTAATCTTAGCAGTCATTTTTCACCAGAAGTAATCCTTTTGAGGTAAGTATTTCAGAGAGTATTTTTCAAATTTGTTTTGAAATTGTTTTCACTTACTTTATCTGAAGTTGATATTAAAACTTCATAACTATCTGGAAGACGACTTTATTTTAAACGTCACAATTAACATACAGATATCGCAATTACCCATTTATGAAAGTATAACGAATATTTCATGCCTCTCTCTTCTCGTTTCCCTTAAAAAGAATAGAGAGAAAATACATATACAGTTTCTTCTGAGTAGTTTTCCAAAAGGATAAGCAAGGAGTCTCAGTAATTATGGAAATGTTTATGTAGTACAGTTGTAGGTACCGCAGGTCCTAGTGAAAAAAGTGCATTCCCATTGTTATTCATGTGCTCAAATCAGACAGATAGCGGAGGTTACGCATATCACCTGCCTGCTGCTTCACAGGAACAGAACCCTCCTTGCTAAAGCATGAGTCATTCCTAGAGCTGTGAAACCACGGAAAGCCCTCTGGACTAGGAAATACTTGTTTGTTATTTTAAAGATGTAAGAAGACACACATGGTAACCTTTATGAGAATCTGAAGTTATTTATATACTTCAAAAAAAAGTTGTATAAAAAATAATGAGTCTTTCCGACTGTTTATCACCCACTTCATATGCTATTATTCTAGTCTGTTACATGAAAATGTTTATATAAGTAATTTTTGGGGTTTTATTAATTGCAAAACTTACCTTTCTGGACATGTTAAAATCACATTACAGTCATCTGCTTAATGAAACTTAGAATAAAGATATCATCACAATAATTAAAAATACCATATTGCCCCTTTAAAAGAGTTGTAACATCTCCCACACATTCTACTTTGAGGATTATGATGCATACAGTATACGTTATCTCTGGACTACTACTACTTTCTCTTGTAGAGACAACTGCCACTTCAGTGCTGAAGAGCGCTGAAGAGCCTACAGAGGCAGCAGAGTCATTGAGATAGTATTTGCAGTAAGAGAGAGTAGGTGGAATTAGTGGATGAAGGAAAGTATGCAATAAATTTTATCTGTGAGCAAGAACTGGGCAATGCCCTCCAGAAATTAAGGACCACACAATGTTCTATTTATAATATTGTAGGGATCCTGACCGGGACACCGTTGTACATCAAGGCGTTAGTGATCCATGTAACAGTTCCCCTGCAGCTCCCACAGCAGGCTGTGCTGTGCTCCACGTCCAGCGTGGTCTTCAGGTCTGTGTCATGCTGCCCAAACCCCTTGGCCAAAGGACACACTCAGCCACCTCCTTGTGACTGAGAAGCTGGTAGGCAGCTCCCACTCAGTACTGGTGATTACACCACCAGCATGGCCCTTCCCTTATCTAACAGCATAGCAAGAATTTCTTATGAGTGGAGAAATCCATTCAGGGACTGATCCAATGCTGCATGAGCACAGATTTCCCAGAATCTGAAGGGAGTAAGATTTATTTGCTATCTATATTCCTCCTCTTATTCTGCCTTATTAAAGCAGATATTTTATTAAGCCATTTGTTTCTTACTGAGATCCAGAAAGAACCTGGCACCATCCCTCCCTCTTACCAGTCCCAGTGCAGAACAAACACAAACCCAGAATTCCCTTTTCACGTCAACACTCATCACTTCTGAGTCCACAGGAGAAGCCCTTCTTTTTTCTTGCAATTACTAAGCAAGTATTTTCTGTCCTGTAAGAGTTCTCTCTGCAGGCCTGGTAATATCTGTGATATTTGAAGACATTAAAAAGCAATCAAATATTTTTTTCTTCTGCTAAGAGTTATAAATTTATAGTTAAATATCAGGTCTACCAGGAATCCAAAAATTCTATAGCAGCAATATTCCAAGAGCTTTTACATTTGTACCCATGAATCTGAGCACTTTATTTGACACTTTGTCCACTTGGAACTTTTAGTTTTGGAGCTGTAACCATCCATACCAATCAACTCTAAAAATGCAGCCAATTTCCAAGCCACTGTAGCTATTCCTTCCCAATTGTCACAGATCATTTAGTAGTCCATTAAGTCTCTAGCTGCTGTTTCAGCTTTCACTTCTGTCTAACTCCAAAAGCAGAGATATTTTTAGTAGGAAACTCTAAGCTTTATTTGTCTGTCACCCAAATATCAAAGTACCTTCAAGATAACATCATGAGAGCATTGGCTACAGCACATATATTTCATTGGAATGAGCATACAGCTCTCTGCAAAAAAACTCAACTGTACAAAGACATTTTTTGTCAGACAGCTCATAATTTTCTATCTCATTCTTTGCATTTTGGGAAATTTGAGTTTCATATAGCTTAGCTTTGAACCTTTAGAAATAAATCTAATGATAATTATGATAAAACTGAGGCAACAGAAAAGCAGACTACCACTTCACTTAAATATACTCAATCAAAGGTCATAACTAGCAAGTTAACATCTGGCCATCCTCATCTGCAGTATTCACAAAAGAATACTATTTTGCTTAGGAAATAATTTCAGGCTAATAGAATAAACAGACTTCACCTCTTTAGGCTCCTTTTATTATAATGAATTTTTTATAGGGAGATATTAAATTTCTCACCAACTGATTTGTAGAAAAATTTTCATCAGTAATCTCTGTTCTTTGGATAGATTTCAGTGTCTGACTGAGGTCTGATAAGAAAATGTTTAGTTCTTTTACAAACTCTGTACTTTGGATGTTACCATCAGTTCCCTGCAGATAACCTAAGACGGGGGATAAGGGTAAATCAGGTTTTCATGAGGAGTTTTGCATAAAAGAAACAGCAATGATCTCGAGAACCATTTTAAATTAACCTTTCCTAGAAGGGACAGCAGAAGGACTGTTTATACTGCACTTTCAATTTTAAATTGATTTTGTTATTTTTATTTTTTATTGGCATTGGTAAGTATTATCCACCCCGTGTTTAAAACACACTTGCTACTTCGATACTATTTGTCAGTGAGCTTGATGCATTGCATCTTATATTTTGAAACCTACAAGCTGAAGTGACTTATGTGAAATACAGTAAGTGTGCAGTCAGAGAAAAACTTGTGCCCAATTTGTTAATTTTGAAGATTATTAATTAAAACAAAAAAAAAGAGATAAAAATTGAAGATAGTTGATCATGTGTTCATTCCATGTTTCAAACATACTCAAAATACAAAATTATAAGGATAGTTAGAACTAATATTTCCCTATTATTTAGCCGTCCTCAGAAGGCAATATAAGTGCTAAAACAATGCCCAGTATTGTTTTCATTGACTGAAATCTAGAAGAGTGAATTCAAAATTCTTTTCAACAAAAGCAAGTCTGAAATTAGCCATTTATTCCACCACAGAGGAAACCTCTGATTTTTCACTTTCATTTTTCAGTTTGTATATTATGAGATTGCCATGGTTTTAGATGAATGCAACAGAATGAAGATGAAAGCAACAGAATTAGCTCAGATTTTGCTGTTGTCAAGACTATGTCACTGCTAAAATACCATTTGTCCATATATAGAATTGTTTTTTAAAGAGTTTAAGGTACTAAAATTCTGCAAAAAAATACTGAAATACAAGTTGTTCTTAACACACACACACACACAAATATTATGTTAAAACCTGTATGTTACTTCATATAAAATATTTAAATATAAAAATACGTAGTAAAAGTGCTTGGTTACCCAAATGCATGAGGTGTATCTCAGTTGTTTTAATTAAAGCAAAATGGCAAATATAGGGAACTCTGCAATTATGATTAAAGCTTAATGCCTGTATATCAGCTATTGGCTGAACAGCCAGAATGTGTGTCCTAAGTGCTTTCCATAGTTAGGTCTGCAGAAAATACTTAGTGACACAAAACCTCATAATTCCCTTTATCTGTGCACTTCTATTGCTTATTTCTTTTGCTGGGTCTCTCAGAAGTCAACTCAGTGCATGTGAAAGCTTTAATTACACCCGGAGCATAATACTTCACAAATACCCTTTCCCCCCCCCCCCCCCATTTTTGAAACACAACCATTCCTTTGGTCTTCTCACCTACAGAAGCATTCACAGTTCTGCACCATATTTAGAGACATTTGGAACTTTTGTATGTAATGCAGTTCTTCACAGTTCCCTGATTTTAAACCTAGGCATCCTCCCTTCAATGCAGCCTGAGGATAATTGTCTGTTGTCTTTTACAGCCTCAAGGTACTCTGTAAACTAAAGTGTTAGCTTCAGTGCCCCAAATGACACCCAGCTTTATTCTTTATGCACTGCCTTTTTTATATAGCATTATTCTCTAGAAATTTTTATTAAAATATAGCACTCATTCCTTGCTCCAAATACATAATGAATGGTTGTTTTCCATTCAATCAAACAAGGACAAGAATTTTAAAACACCTTGATGTTAAGCTCTTATCTTCATAAGGTATCCCCAGATACATAGCTTCATTTTCAAGAATGATAAATGTTAGGTAATTCTCACTTATTTTAAATTATGTTCAACTACCAAGTCCATTTCACTGGTAAGAATGCAGAAGAACCCTTTAAAATGACAGGACTGAGCAGTATAAATTTCCACAGGGGTTCAGCCTATTTGTTAATAGAGACGTTTACGTCATCATGCTACCGAAGCAACAAAGTGAAACTGTTACAATATTTGTAGTTTTAAAATACAAGGCTATTTTGATAGAACATAACAACAGGAACAAAGAGGATGATAAATAGGAGAACATAGAAATGTCAGTCTATGCAGAAATGGTGAAAGCCAATATGTGTGTTACCTTTGCAGTCTGAACATTCCACATAATCTTGTCAGAATGATGAGGCAGCTAAAATTGAACACAAATGTTTCTGACAGAACAATCCTAGAAACCCTTGTGTATTTTTTTAAGAGAATATTTTAAAAAATTGAACTCTGCAACCACTGCCCCTTTACTGAACTCTGATGATCCAGTGGCATTCTCTCCCTTATACATTTCTCTGGAGAACAATTAAGTCACATAATTTCTGAAATTCTACTATAATTGAAAGGTACAGAAACAGTGTTACAGTAAGTAACATCAAAATGCTAGCTACTTTATCATGGGAGTATCCAGAAAAAGAACATATCAAAAGCGCAGAGATAATGAAAAAGAGAAACGTTAAACTTTAATCTTGTATCACTGTTTAACTTGAAATGAATCATTTTTCTTGCCTAGATAGACACTTGCTAGGAAACGCTTCCATAGGGAGCTCAAAGATATTCCAGAAGAGCAAATATTTGCCACAGCAAACTACATTACGTGTATTGTGATATCAAAACATTCTGTTCAGCAAACTACTTAATCTTGCATCCAAATATATACTACTACTGCTGTCCAATCAAATACATAATTAGTGTTGTCTCCACACACCATGGAAAAATTATTGGCTTTTGTTACAACCAAAGGTCTCTGAGATAATCTGTCCACATCAATCCCACCTCCTTAGGAACCTGATGCCTGCACCCAAGATGGGTCCACTTCATTCAGGCAACACCTGCACTCGCATCTGTCTTCTCCTCACCCTGTGCCATCACTTCTCAGCTCCCTTATGTACAAGCCATGAAAAAAAATAGTTCCATAAACTATGGCTCACACAAACTAAACAACCAGATCAAATACGATGGTTATCAATGCTAATTAACACAATAAGGCTTTTTATCTCAGAAAAAAAAATGGAGGAAGCTCTTGGGAAAGCTTTTTTCTCCTGTGTGCTTGTGTTACAGCAGCAGACTTCAGGGGAAGAAGCCTGTTAACATATCTGCTGGGCTTTCTTACTTGAAACTGTTGCTATATAGTATTTTTAAATGTGGAATAAACTTCTTCCTGCAATTTTTTTCTGGATCCTTTTAACAACCTATTAATCCTATCAAGAGGATCTTCATTAAGACACCAATGTGTTCAAATAACATTTCTGTGGTTTTTTGCAATTTTATAAACACCTCAGATGAAATTTTGAACGCTGGGTTATTTTCTCTAAACTATGACAGGCACAAAAATCAAATAACTTGGCTCAAACCCAAACTTATGTAAACAAAAAGTGTGGGAGAATTCAAAATGACTCTTAAGAATTCTATTATCTATGGAGTGATTAGTACAGAGCAATCTAGAAACCAGCTAATCAGGGCTGGTTTTCATTACTTACTGCTGTGATGCTCCCTGAACCAGTAAATCATTCCAATAATCTAGACCAGCGTCTCCAAAGTGTGGTGAATGCAAGGTGGTGACTAACCTGATCTCCTCTATGACAAGGTCATCCACTTAGTGAATGAGGGAAAGATGTTGTCCACCTAGACTTTAGTAAAGCCTTTGACACCATTTACCACAGCATTCTCGTGAAGAAAACAGCTGTTCATGGCTTGGATGGACACACTCTTCGCTGGATAAAAAACTGGCTGGATGGCCGAGCCCAAAGAGCTGTGCTGAGTGGAGTTAAATCCACTTGATGGCTGGTCACAAGTGGTGCTTCCCAGGGCTCAGTACTGGGGCCAGTTCTGTTTAGTATCTTTATCAATTATCTGGACGAGGGGATCAAGTGCACACTCAGTAAGTTTGCAGATGACACCAAGTTGGGCAGGCCTGCTGATCTGCTCGAGGGTAGGAAGGCAAAACTACAGGCTTGGGGAGGAGTGGCTGGAAAGCTGCCCTGGGAGTGCTGGTCGACAGTTGGCTGAGTATGAGCCGGCAGTGTGCCCAGGTGGCCAAGGCAGCCAACAGCATCCTGGCCTGTATCAGAAATAGTGTGGCCAGCAGGAGTAGGGAAGTGATTGTGCCCCTGCATTTGGCACTGGTGAGGCTGCACCTTGAATCCTGTGTTCAGTTTTGGGCCCCTCACTACAAGAAGGACACTGAGTTGCTGGAGTGTGTCCAGAGAAGGGCAACGAAGCTGGTGAAGGGTCTAGAGCACAAGTCCTACGAGGAGCAGCTGAGGGAACCGGGGTTGTTCAGTCTGGAGAAGAGTAGGATGAGGGGAGACCTTATCACTCTCTGCAACTACCTGAAAGGGGGTTGTGGCGACAAGGGTGTTGGTCTCTTCTCCCAGGTAACAAGTGATGGGATGAGGGGAAACAGACTCAAGTTTCACCAGGTGACAAATGGATTGGATATTAGGAAAAATGTCTTTACTGAGAGAGTGGTCAAGCATTGGAACAGGCTGCCCAGGGAAGTAGTTGAATCACCGTCCCTGGAGGTATTTCAAATACGTGTAGATGTGGCACTCAGGGACATGGTTTAGTGGTAGACTTGGCAGTATTGGGTTGATGGTTGGACTTGATGATCTTAAAGGTCTTTTCCAACCTAAATGATTCTATGATTCTCTGATCCACTGGGGTACAGGGAGAAAATATTAAACATACATATATTGGGGGGTGCATGCTCAAAAATTCTTTACTGATGGGGTGCACAATCAAGAAGTTTGGAGATCGCTGATCTATACAATTTTTTTTTTTTAAATACTAGTCTGTCAGCATGGCTGGGCACTTTATAAGCACTTAGTTTAGACAACAGTGTTTCACTGGTAACAACTGTACTATATTCTGAATTTCACATTATTTGTAACTTTGATATATTGTGGTATGTGAATATATTCTGTGCTGGAGGCTGCAGTCACATCCACCATAGCCTGTTAGTTCTAAAGAGCCGTGCACTTCTGACAGCTCTCTGCTTACCAGACTTGGGTTCATATTGCAAAGTAATCTTTAAGGATATGAACTGGAATACTTTCACATAAAACTTATTTGGAAGATGGACTTCAGCAACACATGTAATCCACTCCAGCTGTTAACAGGCACACAGTTCACAGAATCACACTACAAATAGTTTAAAATAAAATGTATCAAAGAACATATGAAATGGATGCTGGATCTCCAGCACCAAATTCTTTACTTTATAGATAGATGCTTTTTATTGGTTTGCATGCCTTGGTAACACAGACATTCAGTTCTTGGAACTCGTGGTGCGGCAGCTAGAGCTAATGAAGGCATTTTTAACTTTGTCTCCACACACTTTGCTCTGATTTTGTTTAGCTGGAAGACATCCATTTGTGGAAGCCTTTAGGGTATCAGTTAAGCCAACATTCCAGCTCTGTGCGCTGTGCAGTGTCAGAGATGAGATGAGCTACCTACCCAACATAAGCAATAAACACAGAATCTACTTAAAACTTTCCATTTTATATTTGTGCTCAGATACAGCTCATCAGCATGAAATTTCATCTAGATGAATCTTGTGCATCTGATTAAAAAAAGCATCTGAGCAAACAAAATGCCTCTAGCCACATGGTTCAACACATTTTATACCATTCCCTTATGATATTTCCTTGAAGGAAGTTTTTAGTTCGTTTTCTGCTAAAAACATTTCATGTTTCCTATTCTGCTTCAGACAGCAGACCTTACATATGATAGGGTAACTAACAGGATTAGGGTGCCACAAAAAATGTTAATTATTAGAGAAGTTTAATTAGGTGTAATCACACACTGAAGTACGAAGCATCACTCTATTAATACAGTGTACAAGCTTGCATATCGCAAGGAGGTGTATGTAGTCTTTGGTGTCCTCCTACTGTGTTTTTCCAATCAAGCCATTAAAACACAACATAAAAAAGCATCTAGATAGAAAACATACCATGAAAGCAAAATAAACTACGCTATTTTAGCAGAATTATCTGCCATCTACCAGTTACAAACCTTTTTCAGAAAAATAGAATCTACTGAACCAGTGTCTGATGGAGAGATGACTGCTGTGTTATAACCAGATGAGGTTTCAGCTTCAGCGGTTTTAAGTGAATGCTTTCTGTTTTTCCATTATTAGGAACACCTTCCCCCCCACCCCCCAGTCCCTTACAATCACTAGATTATCACCCAAGAGAAGACATATAGTCAAAGCTCCAGTGCCTGCTTTCAGGCAGTCTTAAAATTTGCATAAATTAAGCATAAGAGTTCATTTTAAAAGTGCAGTAGAAATCAGGAAGAATGTTGCTGAAATGCAACCAAATGTGACACTTTTGAACATTTCTGTCTCAGTATCTTTATCTGTTCCTCATACGGAAGTGCTTCTATAAATTATATAATTTTTATAATCTGACTCTAAATCTTTTTCAGCCCTACTGTGTTATTTTTGTGATTAGGGAATCAGCCCTTCACACACCATTGTGTGTGGGGCACCACAGCTCATACATAACAGAAAAGGTTTTGCATTATGGTCTTGGTTACTTTCCTAGTAGTTCCTCACAGTCTTTCTGGCTTTTTCCGCCCCCTTCAGTTGTTCCTGAGCACTGAGTAACCACCTCAGCATGCTTCTCATACCTCATTCTTGGATTACAATAGTGAAATTAGAGCCCCCTATTTTATATACAAATTTAGGAGTTTTTCACACTTCCCATATGCATCACTTAACATTTACTTCCATGGAATTTCATGAGATTGAAATACTGAGGATTGGGTGACAATGTCCTTATTTGCAGTTATACTTAATTTCTCTACAAATAATAATTGTCATAATTCACTATGACACCACCTGTAAATAGCTGTAGAACCTGAAGTTTAAAAAAAAAAACAAACCCACAACTGAACTTCTTTTTTCCTGTATATATACAGTACCAGTATTCATCTATTTTGACAATCGTAAAGGGAAAGAACTTTCAGAAACCTATTTACCACAAGAAAAGATCATAGTGTAGATCTCCCTCAATCTCCGTCAAGTCCCTAACCAATTATGACATTATGACAGGACAACATTATATTTCCCTCATAGATCTCAAAAAATAGTCATCAGAATACATTCACATAGGGTAAATACAACCAAACAAAACTTAATGTAACAGATCACATGGAAAATTATTAGGGCTTTTATATAGACTTGATTTACTTATATACTTGCCAAAAGCTATTTGCTGCTTAATGAAGCTGAGCTATGTTTTCTCTTCTCAGTCAAGCTAAGTGAGATCCCATTTAAGAACTGACTTTTCCAGTGAGAACGGAAGCCACTGAAAACATTGCCCAGTATACTGGGTCAGATGAAAAGCACAATAACTGTGTTAGAGCAAGTAAGAAGATGCCCCGAGACCTAACTAGGTTTCAGCTGATGACTGGTACAGAAATATGTATTTAGCAAAAATAGAAAATGAAAGAAAGCCAGGAGGAAATCAGAGAAAATTGGTTACTACATCCACAGAGAGAAGCAGTGATATTTTTTATTCTGGAAAACAACAAGAAATTTGAAATCTCTTGTTGTTTGTTTCTAATGTATTTAGTGAAGAAAGATTTAATAGACAGACATGACTGTGGTCATGAAAAATCTGATACTCGTCAACCTCCCCTGTTAAGGGCAACAGCACCAAGAATGCTTAAATGTTGGGATACCAGAAAGGCTTGAAATATCAACAATATACTGATTTGTCCTGTAAATTAACTTCCAGTTGTTTTTCTTTTTTCATCCTACAGATACTTCTCTCTTTGCAGAAGAACTACAGAACTATTTTGTTTGCTTTGGAAAGTAAATAATAATATTACTAAAATGACTTTATGTTATTGGCATGGCATTTCAACTTAAATTGATGCATCATCTTCCTGCCCTTTTGTTCCCCACGCTGCAATATGCTATCATCTGCAAAACACAGGCTAAACTTCTTATGGGTGTTCATAAGACCAAATTTCACAATAAAATATAAAATGCATTAGTTTAAATCCTTCTCACATTAGAACAGGAATTACTAACAATACTTCAGCATCTTCTATATTCAAGACAGCTTGTAAAAGGAAGGTAGCTTGGTGAGGTAGTCTCCCCTGTCATTTCTGGAGCCATGCAGTCTCCGAGGCCACAGAGCCTATGAAATAGAATATGGAAGACAGCAGGAAAACAAGAAGTTTAATAATTCCTATTTCCATGTGGAAAATCAGTGAGTATACTTTTTCCATCCAAAACATCTAGGCATTTGATGTCCTTGCCAGGAAAGCACTGGAGTGCCTGTGATACACTCAGCAGTCCTAATGGTGATCAGAGTTTGATCACTAACAGATGTAAAGAAATTTGGGCAACCCCCAGATACTTGCTAATGTCTCTTCCAAATCAAAAAAAGTCAATCAGCCTCTTCAGTGCCAGATGCCAAAAAGAACAGATGCGCAGCTTCCCCTGCCCCAGTTGCTTGGTTTACATCATGCACATCTCAAGTCAGAGAGGAAAAATGGGGTATGTCTGTAATACTGGTAATACCAGCAACTGCCTGGGCCTAAAAGAAATCCCACCAAATGCCAGGGAACATCCACAAGGGCAGGGCTGAGTCCTGTTGTCCAATAATCAGGGAACAGAGATACAGATGCTTCAGCCATCTCTCATTTTACATTCTTTCTGTATAGATGTTTTTTTGGCTGAGGGGTCTGCGATTGCAGCGAGTATCCATCAACCACAGAAGATGAGAGAAACAGATGAAAAGGCTCTTCAGTGAGTACTCCCTAAGGAGTTTCTATACAAAAACCTGAGGTAGCAATAGCCATAGCATTGAGAACTGTCACGTCCTTCAAGCAGAGTCTCAAACCCATCGGAGCAAAAACAATCCAAGAGTCAAAACTGATATCCACAACAACTACTGCCTTCATAGGTGGGGGAAAAAAATCCCACAATAGCAAAGACACTCATATTTCGCTGGTGTGAGAGTGTGCCTGGACGGTGTTTCAGGCTTGCACAGCCAGGCTTAGCACCAAAAACCCAGATTTTAAGCCAGAATCCAGTGTAATACAGACCATGTTTTCCAGAAAGACGGGAAAAATCAGTTTTAGAAGAAACAAAACTAACTTAAAACAACAAAGGACTAATGAGAAGAAAAACTGACATAACACAAGATATAAGGAAATCACAGTCAACTAGAAGCAATATAAAATAATATGATACGATATAATATAATCAGCTGTTGATAAGAACTAAAAGAACAGCACACAAATGCATGGCATGGGGGAGAAAGAGCTAAAAGCACATCATCAGCACTGCAAGGGGTGTAAATCTCTAGCCTACGTGACTCTCTACACGTGCTTATAGCATGAATGCGTACACATGGACAAACAATTAAAGAAATGTAATTTTTTGTTTCATATAATGTTTTTCACTATTTTGTCACATCATCTCACACATAAACCTTTCATTCTCTCCAGCATGGAAACAACAAAAGTCAGTAAGATCATTTAAGGATTAATACAGCAAGTAAAAACTCAAAAGCTTCTGTCATCTAAGTAATGTTATTTCATTTTTTGTGAGTCATATGTAGCTTGAAAAAGAATACTAATCATCAATTGACTCTGCTAACGCAGAATTTAGAAATTAACTCAGGAAGAAGTCTGTGTGTACATCAGGTAAAATTTAATTACAGGGGAATATGATGAGGCAAAGTTTTCTAACATACACGTCTCACTTCTCAATTGTCTTTTGAGACAATTGTGGATTCAAGGCCATAAGAAAGTCTCCCTTAAGGAAATCTAAGAACCAAGTAGAAGATCCAAACCTGGAAGTTTATAAGGGATTCTATACACTAAATTGAGAATTCAGGACAGTGTCTACTTTTTGTTACTGGTTGGGACACTTGCAAATCCTTTTAGAAACCTTCTTTTTTTGGCTGCAGGAACAAAATGAAACAGTCTACTGGAGGGTCAGACATTGAGTGCATGTTAAGAGAGTTAAAAGACAAACCCTCAGTTTTAGCCAACACACAGTCCAGCATGACTAGTAATCTAATCACAAAGGAACACACATGACCATCACACATTGCCTCTAAATCTTTTTCAACTTGTATCTGTGAGCTTTGGAGTCTGTGGAAATACTATTTGTTAATGTTCATTAGGCATTCAGTTGATAATATCCTTTTATGTCATGCTACTCAGTAAAAGCTCTTGTGCCATGAGTTAGTAATTCTAACCTGAGAGGTAGAAGAAGGAAAACATTGGCAGAAAAACTGAGAAACAGAATTGTCCTTCCTGCAAGGTAAATAGTAAATCTTCTTGGTGCTTTATGTTTCTCAGTAATGGGATTGGTGGGAGTGCATACTTCAAACAGCTTGAATCTCTTCCAAAAAATTCTTATTCTGAAAATCACTGGAGGGAAATCTATTTTTTGTTTGTGCCGGAACCGAACAGATACACAGAGTGATAAACTCAGCATTGTCACCAAATTGTGATGTCTCCCAACCTTTTGGAAACTTTTGTGGAGACCCTTGGCAAATGCTGATACACTCAGCAAAGGAACATCAATACAATAATGAAATAAAACACATCCAGGACTTCACTTTGTGAAGCCTCAATATTTTGAGCCACAGTCCTGTTCTTATGGACTATCCAACACAGTGCTAATGACTACCTTTCTTTCATTCTTGGTTTTTGATACAAGACTATAAACCCACACTTGTTGACAAAATGCTACTTATATTTTTCCACACATGGATAAACATGAAAATGCTTTCAAGGATCGAGGCCACTGCCTCTTGTCTGCACACAGAGGTTGCACGAATTTCATCAGCTGCTCCTACCAGCATAAAGAACAGATTCTGGCATACAGTATTATGTAGGTATATGACACCACAAGGTCTACAAACCAGATTATCTCAGACAAAGTCTCTGAATAGACTGATTTTATTTGTAATCATTTCAAAGGTGTACATTTTTGATGGCCGAGAGTCCAGCTTTGCTCTGAAATGCAGCTCACTGATACTGAAATCAGCTTAGTTTGTTCGTAAGATGTTCCCAAATATGATTGTGTGGAAAAGTTAAAAACTCATGAACGCTTAAGTCATCTGGAGCAACTGACCTCTAAGAAGACACAGTGTTCCCCACTTCCCTTCTGCTTATTTCCCTTGCTCTCACATTTTTTAAGATTTTCTACTCTTGGATCTTTACCACTGGAGTCTGTTGCCTCACAGACTGAAGACAAACTGAAAGGAACGTGTTTCAGATATTCATGAAAAGGATTTTCATATATTAAACTATTAAGTGAACACATACTTCTAAAGAAAAAGAGAGCGCTATCCTATCATAATTCAGGAGAAAAGGTCTGTAGTCTTAAATGTAGCCTTTAATACTTTATGCATATACGCTTTCATTTAAAGAACAACTATAGAAAAATTACAGATGTTCTTTGAGGAGCATAAAGCATGTCTCTGTGTGAAACGGTGGATAACAGAACTAAAAAAAAATTCCCATATTCCTCCAGAATGGCTTTACAACTAAATTTACAAATTTACAACCAGTACTAAGAAAAATTTCTAACAAGGTTTCTTAAAATTAACTACCAGAAGAGGTAACCATTTAATCTTTTTCTCTACACTGGAATATCTGTCTCAGACCACAGGTATTACAAGAATTAAATAAAACGGCAATGTCTTTCTTGTGCATATTATTTTTATGAATTGAAGACCTGCTGCCAAATTCATTTCTGGTCTTGAGATGATGAGATACATGCATATGCCTACATGAAAAGCATATGGGGAAGCACTTAAAAAAACCCAACCAACAATTAAATTCCTTTCTGCTGTGAACTCGCAAACCAAGTATTTTTTCAGAAAATCTGTTAATGAGTGGTCTTCTCATTCACCAAGTCTTCCTCTAGAATAACAATCCTTCACAACATCATGTATTTCTTTTGTAATGCATAATGCTGCAATCAAAAAGAGCATCTCTCATGGTATTATAAACCGTAAGATGCTACCATTGACATATAAAACTATCTACAGGCACATCACACAAAACTTTCCCTCATCAGTCATAGTCATAAATTGCTCTTTACTCTTCAGGCAAACTCCACATTGTAAACAAAATCGTATTTTGTCATGAATGTCATTAACTGGAAGTAAAGAAATGTTAAGTTTGCTGTTATTCTTTTCCTCTGAAATGCAATTGCTTTAATTTCCAACCAGAAGATGTTCTTCAAAACCAGTGTTGCCTGATATGCTCACCAGTCCCTATGTACATGAAATTATTTGGCTTGGAAGACCTCTCCTTAAGGCACAACATACAACTACAGTGAATGAGGAGCAAGGCTGAAATCTGCCAATGCATTTTTGCAAGTTTGAAAAGCTCCTTGCTTACAGGATGAATGATTCTGATGAGAAGTCTAGAGAAAGTTGAAACAGTGACACTTTCTCAGAAATATGCTGTAATTCCTGTATGTACTGCCTTCATCAGTTCCTGCAATATTTTAAAACCAGCAGGTACCGAAAACGAAGTGCCACTGCTTTTAACTGGTGTAGAGAAATGGCAGGAATGCAGATGGCAGTACATCCATTTAGACATTTTCTCAGGTTTTCCTCCTCTGAAAGCTTCTCTTATTGAAGCATTGGTCCTGAAGATCCTATGATAGAAGACATTTCCACCTTTTAGAAAAGTTTTCAGGGGGAAACCTGTGTTGGTATCTTCATATGATTACCTGTTGAGCGCTCTCACTTTGGGAACCTAAGCACCTATGACAAAAATCTAGGGAAGGTAAGTTTCATCAAACTCCAGACTGATGCAGATGCTGAAGAACTGCAGTGGTGATTGGTTCCACTCAATTCTTCCTAACTTTAGTAAGGTGTATGAGGGTAGTCAAGGTACATGCTATCACTTCTGCCATAAATACTCCTAATTCATATGCCTATAAGCATGCCAGGCTACTTAATTTTGGTAAGCAGGATGCACTACTGCGATTATACCCAACACTGATCATATAAGCTCATTCACAGAACTAGGCACACATATGTACAGGCAATATTCTAGATACATAATATGATATATGATCTCACAGTACTTATATACACACAGTGAAATCACACTCATGTGCAAGGATAAATATATTCTAAACACTCCAGAATGGAAACATTATAAACACATATTAAAATTTTCTGAGTATTGCAATATGGACAAATAAATTCTCACATATATGTATGTAAGAAAGATATAGGTGATTTTTGAAATTACTAATACTTTTAGAAACATGCATTTCATTAATCTTCTAAAGATACTTTTCAACCAGCAGGTATATTAAGGCTTACAGAGTTTTTCCTCTTCCATAAACTCAGATACAGTCTCTGCTTATAATGGTGTTCTACCTAAGATATAATTACATGAATTAACAAAATCAATACATCTGTTTTCCTCATAAATTGCTTTGAGCTGTAAAAGAGATTAATTTATCACCTTTTCTACAATATATGGAAATGCTGTCAAAGAGATTTCTTATTTATTTGTCATAGTAATTATTGCTCTCTGTCTGATAAAGTACCCTCCTTTGCCACTTAAGCAAGCAGTTTACTTTGTAAGGACTACCAGAAAACATGAATATTCCAACTCCTGTGAATACATTTCAGCATCCTGTCAAGTTAAATCATACATTAAAAATGGAGCTATTCTTCTTGCATATTTCATCAAATTAAACCCCTTAACATTTCATGTTTAGTTAGGGGAGAGATAGTTGTGAGGCAAAATAACTCTGAAATACTGTGCATGGAAGAAGATTCTGTCCTCTCTACAAGTAACATTCCAGTAACCTCATTTGCTTTCTCCTTTATTTCCTCCTCTCTTACTTTTCTACTCTAATCTGCTTGGAGAGCCTTTCAGAAGTTAAGACTCCCCCTATATTTACTGCAAGGTTACCGAGTCTCCCGGTTTGCCAGCTGCTATTCAAAATATATACAAGAGAATACTTTTCCACATTTGATATAGATTTCTCCATTATACTTGCTGCTAGCGTGTCGTCAGTAGTGCCTTATTTCGGATGAGTAACACCTATTGTATTACAGCTTGAGACGTTCAATCACTTAAGTTGTGAGAGGTGGGCTGACTTCAATCTCAACCTAAAAAACACCATTACTTGAACAAGACAAGACAGCTACCAGAAACAAGTAAAGGAGGTGATTTTCTTCTGAACACTTTAAATAGCTCTGACTTAGAACAATACAATCCTCCCTCCACACTTACATGCTGGCACAACTGAGATCAATGAGTAACCCGTCCTTTGCTGTTCCCTAGGATCTCAAGCATTTAAACACCAGCTGAGTAAGAAAGAGCTGAAAAATCAGAACAGGCCTCCTTAGCAGGTGGGGAGAAAAACACGGTCCTATGACTACTGATCTTGCCTAATACAGCAAGTTCCTAAAAATAAAATTATTTCTTATTTCCCAGCATTCCATTTTCCTTTGTTCACTGAACTCAGTTCACACAATGAAGCCAGAAATACCAGCTTCCTTTTCTCAGTCTTCAATGTTAGCAAAATGTCAGTGGATTTGGATTTCTTCTATTAAAGGAAAAAGATTAGGGTTTTCATCATTTTTGTTTTTATAGTTCTGGTGCAGTTCTCTGAACATCATGAAAATATTACACAACACTAATAAGTTTTGAAAACCTTCTTTCTAATACCAAAGTCTAAACATTGGATCTACCCTAATAAATTACGCTCCTCTTAATAATTCAAGATAGAGTCATCCATGAATCTCAGAGAAGAAAAATACATTTTGATCATGGCTGAGTGATAGCTTTGACGGATGCAGATACAGGCAGCCACTGTGTTTGCTTACAGTGGGTTTGATGCTAACTGAGGATGAAAAAATCTTCACAACTTTACACATTGCGAAGTCATGTACAGATCAGATGATTATGCAACAACCTCCCTTTACTACATTTTAAACTACTCTTGACTCCCTTCGCACAGCTAAAAATGAGTATATGAAACAGCACAACAGGTTAAGTAACCATAATGAACAAGCAATATGCCAGACTGATTGACTACCAATCCAAATGAATAAAGAACAAGCTACACAGACCATG
The DNA here is from genome assembly GCF_964289735.1 of Phaethon aethereus. Lineage (NCBI taxonomy): Eukaryota > Metazoa > Chordata > Aves > Phaethontiformes > Phaethontidae > Phaethon > Phaethon aethereus. The sequence continues at coordinate 37,899,921 of NC_138579.1, read as the reverse complement.
CTACCAGATCTAAGCCAAATTCCCATCTAGTACCCATCTTTTCTCCACTGAAGAACAAGACTGACACAAATCGTTGAAGTACCTTCCATGAGTGGACTCAGCTAAAGTGAGTTTTGTTATAACGCACACTGCATTGGAAGTAAAATTCAGTACTTATTGTTGTCACTCCCCAAAAATCAAAGAGCTTTTAATATTTTTGAGTACCAATGATGTCATAGTGTCCCCTTCTTAAGACAGATAATATTGAAAAAAAAAGGATGTGTTTTTGACCTCAAAAGCCAAAGAACACAAATTTATATTTATTTTTTGTTATAAAAATATAACTCAGTGTTCACAGTAGTCCTGCACCTGTCTTCAGGTAACAAAACTGAGATATGTTGAATTACACAAGTTTTTGGCATCAAACAAACCCTAGTGAAGTCAACTTAAGCTGAAGGTAAACTGTACTTGTAAAAATAACTAGAGTTCTATTTTAGATGCCTAAATATGGATGTAATAATTTTACTTTAGTCACCTTTTTTCCCTTCTGTGATACATTAGAATTGAGTGGACAATAAAATGTTCCAGCAGCTTAAATATATTCATCAATTAATAAATCAGAAGGAAACTATTATTAAGTTGTTTATGACCAAATAATTTTAAGATTTCAACAGATAGTTTTTAGGGTTTTGGACATATAAAGAAATACCAAGATGAATGTCTACAGAAAATATATTTTATCAATTAAAAGAGGGACTTAAAATGCCTGTAAAGGACAAGGGTTCAATTTTATATTTAATTTTTAGTTTAAGATATTTTTCCAGATAAGTAATCAATTCATGTAATCAATACTAATAATGATCCTTGTTTTCTATATTCAGAATTTATCAAACAGGGTAGTAAAGAAAGGCCATATACAATTTGTGCACTTCAAAGCAAGAAATAACATGGCTTTTTAATATAACATTTCTGTAATTCTCCAAGCAAAGAAATTCAGTGTTGAAAGGCAGTAATACTGTACCTTGATTTCTTCTATTTCATCTGGCACTATCTTGTATGCTGATATAGTCCCACCCAACCTGAAATCAGGAAAAGAAAAATGTTCTCTGAAATCAGAAGAAAGGTATTCTCAAAAACAGTAACACAAAGCACAGCATGTTAATGGTGTCATGAATTGTTCCAAAACACAAATATGCCTCTTACCAGTTGAAAGGTAAAACACATTAAATCCCAAAACAACAGAAAAAAAAACCCTTTTTCTTTCTTTAGCCAAAGAAAAATCTTAATGTGATTAACACAAACATTAGGAACAAGGCTTCCTTTACTAGCCTGAAAGATAAGAATTAGGTCAACCAAGCAGAATTACCATCATCATGATGTCATCCTTTACATTAACAGCATCAGTCATCATATTCTACGATTTCTTGTTTGTTGTGTAAGTCATATGGATGAGTTTAAACACGTGAAGCCTGATGTGCTTTGTGTTCAGTATTTCACTAAGCTGCTATACAGTCTTAAATACATTCAAATACAATTCTAGAAGTGGAATTTTTTTAATCAGACATGCATAGACCTCACAAAGCACGCAGACTCTATGGCTTCCATATTTGAAAAGTCTCTGGAGTTCACAACTGGTACTAAAAAGTGGGTTGCATGCAATAGTTGGCACTGATGTAGAAAAATAGGTGGTTTTGTTCCACATTGAACTTACTGAACTTACTTGTCTACATCCTGCAAAAGTTTATGGTAAAGAATAGTTCACATACTGAATATGCATGAATAACACATACTATAAATGGTGGTAAGTATTACATTTTCCCCAGAGGCATGCAGACATGGCTTCTTTTATTTCATGAAACAGTATCATTGATAGTGACAATTCCGACCTAAAAATATAACTGCACTAATGACCTCCCTGCTGGCTCTGCACAGCAACACTAGTCATTTTCTGGGTTCTACAGAAATGGAAAACACATAAGAAACTTTTTATTGTAAAGCAGTAAACAGCTATCAAATGTGTATTTATATTATCTCCCTATTGTTGGATGTTTTCCTTCTGATTGTCAGCATTTCTATACAGATGTATTTCCTTATATTCAATCTTGAAATTATTACACATATTGTTTACTCAACCTAAAAAGGGGAGAAGAGAATAACACAGAAAATACATTAAGATTTTCCCCATAAATTCTAACTTTCCGTATCTCTACAAGTCACTCAGAGAAATTAATGATTTGAAGGCTTCAGACAGAACATGAAGTCTGCGTAAGTAATATGTCTGCATAAGTAATATCAACTATGATGTCCGAGGTAGAGACAGGGTCCAGACATTGCAGCATTAGAACTCACCATTTCCTCTGCAACCTGGAAGTGCTCAAGGTCAGGCTGGATGAGGCTTTGAGCAAGCTTGTGGAAGGTGTCCCTGCCCATGGCAGGAGAGTTGGAACTAGATGATCTTTAAGGTCCCTTCCAACCCATACCATTGTATGATTCTATGACTTCCATTGCTGTTAATCATCACTAGAGTTCAAAGTTGGAGAGAAATGAAACTTGTTTTTGCCAATGAAAGTACAAACATGAGCTTTTATTCTTCACTATTTCTGACCTTTGTTCAAATGGTGTTTCAAGGGATAGCTGTAAGAAATTGGTGTTAACATCATGACAAAGGTTTGTTTCATCATACCATGACCAGGAATGGCTCAGATCAGTGCTTGTTACTGCTGTACATGACCAGTCCTATTGCTACTGGAATGAGGTCCATCAGAAAATAGTTTTTATTTAGTTCTTTCAGATCTATTCCTGGATGCACTCGGGAGTATCCAAAAAATAACTTCATTGACTTTCTATCCTCTAGCAAAAGAGGAAGACAGAGCCTCTGCTGCCAGCACTCCACCAGCAGAGAAATCCACCTGGCAGATTTCTTTATTGGCAACCCCTGGCACAACTATTAAGCGCTTCCTTTGAATACATCAGAAAAAAAAATTACAAAATCAAAATTATTGACTAGGTAAACTCATCTGGCTTGCTTAAAACATTAATTAGCATCATTTTCTGCAAATATTTCTGAAAAGTTTTGTGTCATGAGTTTAACATACTCTGCCATTACTGAAACTTGGTGGGATGAATCCCATGACTAGAGTGTGGCTACTGATGGCTACAGGCTGTTCAGAAGGAAGGGCAGAGGCGTTCCCCTTTACATCAAGAAATGGACAGAGTGTGAAGAACTGTCTCTGAAGAATAGCCACGAGCAAGTCAAAACCTTATGGGTAAGAATCAGAGACTGCAGCAAGAAAGGGAACCTCGTGGTTGGTGTCTACTACAGGCTGCCTGATCAAGGGGAGTCTATTGATGAAGCCGCCTTACTCCAGCTACAGGAGGCATCATGCTCGCAGGCTCTTGTCCTGATGGGGGAATTCAACAATGCTGATAACTGCTGGAAAAGTAGCACGGCGAGCTGTAGGCAATCCAGGAGACTCCAGGAGTGCCTGGAGGATAACTTCCTATGTCAGGTAATAAACAGTCCTACCAGAGGGGATGCCATACTGCACCTGTTGGTCACCAATGCATGGGAGCTAATTGGTGACATCAAGATTGGAGGCAGCTTGGGCTGCAGTCATCATGCACTGGTGGAGTTTGCAAGCCTGAGGGATATGGGGCAGGCAAAGAGTAAAGTCAGGACCCTGAATTTTAGGAAAGCAAAATTCCAGCTCTTTAAGGAGTTAGTCAATAGGACCCCCTGGGAAACTGCCCTCAGGGACAAGGGAGCAGAACATAGCTGGAAGATCTTTAAGGACACTTTCCATAGAGCGCAAGAGCTCTCAATCCCCAGGTGTAGGAAATCAGGAAAGGAAGGCAAGAGGCAAGCATGGCTGAGTGGAGACCTGCTGGGTCTCCAAGGGCAAGAAGGAAATGCACAGGCGGTGGAAGCAGGGACAGGGATCCTGGGAAGAATACAGTGATGCTGCCTGGTTGTGCAGGAATGAGGTCAGGAAGGCCAAGGCATGGCTGGAGCTGAACTTGGCAAGGGATGCAAAGAATAATAAGAAGGGTTTCTACAGGTATGTCAGCCAGAAAAGGCTGATGAGCAAGACTGGGAAACTGGTAAAAACCGACAAGGAGAAGACTAAGGTACTCAACAACTTCTTTGCCTCAGTCTCCACTGTCAGTGTCTCTTCCCACACCTCTTGAGGGGATGGACTGCAAGATGGGGACCGGAGGAGCAAAGTCCCTCCCACTGTAAGAGAAGATGAGGTTCAAGGCCACCTGAGGAACCAAATCATGCACAAGCCTATGGGACCTGACAAGATAGAATCCTGAGGGCACTGGCTGATGTAGTTGCCAAGCCACTCTCCATCATATTTGAAACATCATGGCAGTCAGGTGAAGTCCCTGGAGACTGGAAAAAGGGAAACATTGCACCCATTTTTAAAAAAGGTAGCAAGGAGGACCCTGGGAGCTACTGACCTGTCAGCCTCATCTCTGTGCCTGGGAAGATCTTAGAACAGCTCCTCCTAGAAGTTATGGCTAAGGCACATGGAGGACAGGGAGGTGATCTGACACAGCCAGCATGGCTTCACCAAGTGCAAGTCCTGCCTGACCAACCTAGTGGCCTTCTATGATGGAGTGACTACATCAGGGGAAAAGGGAAGAGCTACTAGTGTCATCTACCTGGACTTCTGTATGGCCTTTGACACGGTCCCCCACAACATTCTTCTCTCTAAATTGGAGAGATGTGGATTTGATGGGTGGATAGGGAATTGATTGCATGGTCGCTTCCAGAGGGTAGCAGTCAATGGCTCAATGTCCAGATCGGTGACAAGTGGTGTCCCTCAGGGGTCCACATTGGAACCAGTACTCTTTAATATCTTCATCAATGACATAGTGGGATCAAGTGCACCCTCAGAAAATTTGCAGATAACACCAAGCTGAGTGGTGCGGTTGACACTCTACCTGAGGGACGGGATGCCATGCAGAGGTACCTGGACAAGATCGAGAAATGGGCCCACGTGAAACTCATGAGGTTCAACAAGGCCAAGTGCAAGGTCCTGCGCCTGGGTTGGGGCAACCACCGGTATCAGTACAGGCTGGGGGATGAAGGGATTGAAAGCAGCCCTGCCAAGAAGGACTGGGGGGACTGGTGGCTGAAAAGCTGGACATGAGCCAGCAATGTGCACTTGCAGCCCAGAAGGCCAACCGTATCCTGGGCTGTATCAAAAGAAGCATGGCCAGCAGGGTGAGGGAGGCAATTCTGCCCCTCTACTCCACTCTGGTGAGACCCCACCTGCAGTACTGCATCCAGCTCTGGAGCCCTCAGCACAGGAAGGACATGGCCCTGTTGGAGCGGGTCCAGAGGAGGCCACCAAAATGATCATAGTGATGGAACACCGCTCCTGTGAAGAAAGGCTGAGAGAGTTGGGGTTGTTCAGCCTGGAGAAGAGAAGGCTCTGGGGAGACCTTATTGCAGCCTGCCAGTACTTAAAGGGGACCTCCAGGAAAGATGGGGCCAGACTTTTTAGCAGGGCCTGTAGCAACAGGACAAGGAGTAATGTTTTTAAACTAAAAGAGGGTAGATTTCAACTAGATAGAAGGAAGAAATTTTTAACCATGAAGGTGTGAAACACTGGCACAGCTTGCTCAGAGAGGTGGTAGATGCCCCATCCCTGGAAACATTCAAGGTCAGGTTGGACGGGGCTCTGAGCAACCTGATCTACTTGAAGATGTCCCTGCTAATTGCAGGGGGGTAGGACTAGATGACCTGTAAAGGTCCCTTCCCACCCAAACTATTATATTGATTCTGTGAATCTGCCAAGTTGCAGTCCAAATGGTAGCATTTTAAAGTGGTTATGCATTCCTGAATCGGACATTTTCCTTGACAAAATTGCATATGCAATGTCACTGAAAATGTCAGTTACCACAATTCCACATTTTTGAAAGAGGAACACATATTAGCTGTTAGGTTACTGATTAAATAAACAATCTCTCACCTATAGCTCCAGCTCACCATATCTGTCTTAATACGTTTTCAATGCTACGTTGACATTTTAGCTTGAAAATCCAGACTTCATGAATAAATAATAACGAATTTGAAACTAAATGAGGACCAGAAATACATAAACATACAATTCTAGAAATGCCTTGGAGGTGTTTTCACATAAGGCTATACTTTCTTCATTTCAGAACATTAGATTTCACTCCATCTTTTAACTCCTGGAAGAGAGATCCACCACAGGAGATTGCCAGTCAAATCTGGCAATATGTACTATAAAGGACATAGTAAAGACATTTGACTTTGTGTATAAAGTTTTGTTGTGAGTTTCACAGACGTTTAAAGGCATCACACACACTGGGAGGATGCCTGAACTCTTCTACTGGTCACAGATATGAGATATGTGAGGAACAGAATTTTTCGTTTTACTATATAATAATGTATCTATGAGAAAAAAGGATTTAAACTGCCTATTTGGCAGCCTGTGAGTAGTGAACAATAATACATAGATAAAATCTAAAAGCAGGTTTTGTTTGGGTTTTTTTTTTACCTGACAAAATTTCTTGATTAGTTTTGATTTCATGCAAAAAATATTATGCCATACAATTCACTCGCCAAATGAACTTAAGAGGCAGAACAAGCTGTGAAACATGCTGCATACTGTTTATTCAAAACCCACAAAGCCCAGTTCATTCCAACCTCATGGTAAACACTCTGAAAAAAATTTTGAAAGCACTTAGTTTGGTGTTACCAAATTGCTATTACAAATCTCCCGCAGTCAGGTAAGTCCATAGTTTAAGGGACTACACAATGTCATGCACACAAAGGTCACTGAGAAAAACAAAAAAGTTGTGATGAAAGGACAGCAAAATCAAGGCAAACTGAAAATCAATGCATTAATTGGTATCTCTGACTTATGTAAAACTTTATATTTCGAGTATTTCTCTGAATTACATTTGTGTCACTATCAATTGTGACCTGTCTGGAAGTTAGCTTGTCATTTTGCAAATCCTTGATTTGAACACTGACACCTGAAAGAACAGAGACCAGACAATTACACACAGGAGATTTCAGCTACAGGATGATACACAGTCTGTGACAGAGGACTTGCACATGGCATACGTTTTTTCATTTTTTTGGGAGCAATCTCTCTCTGCAGGTTGGTTTTGTTAGAACATTTTACACTACTTTTTTTGATCACAGTGTTTCAAGAAGCACTTACACTGCGATAAGAGGAGCAAAGGACCAACTGGCATGAGTACACATTAACTACTGTGGCCTTTGTACACTAGAATATAATGCAGCAAAGAGCACGTTAGAAGGGCCCGAATTCAGTTCACCAGGGACCCACTTTTTGTGCAGATTCACTCTTCATCTTTCACACATTATTATATTTTTTTCTCCTGTTGAACAACACAACATCCAGCATTCTACAATATAAATGGCATTTTCTCTGAGAACAAATACACAACCAACAAAGAGCAAAGCTAAGTATACAACCAGCTACTTCCAGTAAGTTGAATAGACAGTCACAAATTTCATCTATTTGTGACATCTATTCATCTAGAGACCTAGCACGCAAAGTCCTTCTCTTCCAAACTGTGGTGTTTTCACACTATAGCAAGCCACATTATTTAATAGTGAAATTATTTTAAATACTGGTTAGCTTTAACTTTTCACATGTGTATACATAACAGATAACCTCTGAAAGGTCCCACAATTTATATTCAAATATCGATAGACACCAGTCTCATCAGGTCTGTATCATACCCTGCATGTAATACCAACATCCCAGTTCTGTAACCCCTTTGCAGAAGAGAAGTGAAATTATTCCTAGATGTAGAAATTAGAGCTGACAGAATAAAAATGAAGAACAGCATCTTATTTTGGGCTAAACCAGTGAAAATAGAATAGAAATTCCATAAAAATAATTAGGAAATAATAAATCCCATTTAACTATTTGCACAGGACTTTGTGAAAGAATAGAATCTTTGTGTCTTTTTTAGGGAAACTATTTTAGGAAAGAAGTGCTTCTTGAGTTGACATAGATCAGGTTCGCAGGAAGTTCACAAAAAGTATTCAGGAGAATGTTGAATGCAAGGTTTCTATAGCAACCTAAGAAATTAACAAAATACAGGAAATAAAATGAAGTGAGGGCAATACAGTTGTATTGGAACAGATGGAAGCTTTACTATTTCACAAATTAAAGCAGACTATTACTGAAGAGGGAAAACTTCAACTTCATCCAAGCTAAGGAAACTCAAAAACCGGGAGGAACTGTGCTCAAGTGGAGGCAAGAAACAATGAACCACAGCCCAAATGGGAAGAGAACTCAAGTAGACAAAACATAAAGGAAAAATAAATTGCGACTCTGTTAACAATAAACTATCCATTCTTTTAACAAGTTATCCTTTTATGACCTGTTTGCTGTATGTTTCAATACTCTATCTAAAACAGAAACTCAGTTTCTAATTTTAAAAACATTTATTCTGGATATAAGGTTAAAATTGTCATAGTATTATTTTCCATGTAGTTGAAGTTGGGACTTCTGCCTGGTTTTCCCCTGTGCCCCCATATATATGTATGAGCCAATGGACTCACTGTATTATTATTGCATAGCTATATCATGTGCAAGACACTTGTGCACTTGGACTGAATCAACGCTGGTCAGCTTTTCTAATATGAATTCTGCCCAAAGATATGAACACAGTCTTTATATACAGTTCCACATTCAGTGACTGCCATAAGAAGCTAAGCTATTGATTCATCTGTTAACTTAATAAGTGAGTCATACTGAATGCAATGAAGTCAATATTCTAAAAATAGCTTGTAGCCAGCTTGGCTGCTGTCATCTGCTGAAGTTCTCCAATGCCACTTTAATTAACATTAATCTTTCTTCAGATAGATCACTCTGTCTAAATGATATCGAGTTGTCACTAAACCTCCCAGTGAAACTCTGCTTCATCTTTAAATGAAAGCAAAACTCAATAATTGTTTTTTTTTTCCAGATCCATCTCATAAACATGTTATCTACCATCAGGATATTCTACCTTCTGACTGATTCATAAACCAAACAGAATATTCAAAAAAGCATGCTTGTGAGCAGATCAAATGACTGGGAGCCAGACTGGCTGCTTCTAATTCTAAGATCATATTCATTTTATCACAGGCTCCTGAATGAATACATGTTATGATACTACTCCTGCCAGACAAAACTGACCAAGACAGCATTTTTAGCCTACCCAACTGGGCTAGCTTAATGTTGACCCACGAGACATCAGCAAATCATTTTGCCTTGGATCCTCACATGCAGCTAAAACTTCACAGAGTACTCCAGGGAAAGAGGTAGCGGAATTGCATTTCAAAGTAACTTTGTTCTCCACTACCTGCAAGAGCATACATTAAAAGCAGACACAAAGCTACTTTAATTGATACTAGTTTCTACTGACCTTTGAGAAATTGTTAAAGCACCCTGAAGGGAGGTAGTAAGAAGGCATGCTATTTTGGGCTCGCTTCCTACGCGACAGAATACTGGCAGCTAGAGCAAGCTGGGCTGCAGCTCCTGTCGCTGGCCGCACGCCAGCAATGAATCGTGCAAAACAGCTTGCAAAGTGCTTCGTGAAGACAGTTTTACTTACTCTAAGGTGTAGAATTACCTGGTGAAGATCCAGCCTGTGTTTTTTGTTTTGTTTCTTTTTTTTTTTTTAAATGGATCCAATAATTAGATCCTTGAAAACTTACTTCTCCCCCCACCAATCTTAGCCCAACTTCAACATGCTGTACTCAAAAACCTCACCGAAATAAAATGACTGCAGACATGTCCTCTGTCAGTTCATGTCTCTCATGAACAGCAGCTCTAGGATTAAGATGTCAAAATGACGAGATTCTCCTTCCACCTCACCACATCCCAGAGATTTAGTGCACACACAAAAAATTAAGAAAATGGGGAGAGGAAGAAAATAAAATTAACCCGGTGTTTTAAAATTTTTATTCCCTACCTTACAGTTGTTTTAAGAATAACAAAAGAACACACTTTTCACTGCTTTCTAGCTTTTTTTTCTAAACACAAAAACACAAACTACATAAAAACATTATTTTAAAGGTGGAAAAAGACATGTTATTGGAAAAAAGCTTATAAGGGCGTCTTTTTATTTATTTTTTTAACTTTGCTATCGGAAAAGCAAGAACAAATTAGAAAAGGCTAATTTTTCAGGCACCTTCAGTAGGAAAATACTGTCCCCTCAAGAATCTGTTACTGATAAAGAAGGCAGCAAGGATCTTTGTCCTCAGTATATGTCAGAAACTAGTGATGAGGTCATAAGTACATCATTTGGCAATCACATGACCAGAAGCCATTCTTCTCTTTTAGCAGAATGATTTATTTATTGGTGGGGGGACAATGACGACACAGGGATGGGGACTGGAACTGTTACGACATAAAGTATATGAACTTAAAAGACACCTCTATATAATCATCAAGACCCACATCAGTTCAGGGCTTAGTGTAGTTTTCTAGGGGGTATCTTTGGTTTAACTCAGGGCATGGGGCGCACCTATATGTGACAGTTTGGGGTATTACTGCTGCCAGCCAAAAGACAGATGTACAGACTGCTTCCTCTTGAAAATGTTTATCAGTTTACTTACTGCCTAATAAAGACACAGAGCAGGGAAGGCAACAGCCCCAAGAAATTTTAGGCTTGCAGGCACTGGCCACCACAAGAATCAAAATGGATGAAAAGGACACTGAAAATACACGGACTTTTCAGCGGGGCAATGTTGGTTTTTTTTTTACTCTCAGCATGAAGAGAGGTACCTTCTGGGGAAAAGTAGGAGGAATGCTGAACCTCCATGAGGGGCAAAAACTATTTAAGTTTTGATTTTCACTAAACATATTCGCTCATAATTGTTCAGAAGCCCTATCATTAATACTTGTATGCTTCACAGCAAGGGTATGAAGCATGCAGATGGCAAACGTTTTAAGCTCTTTGAATAGAGTGAAATGCAATATAAACAATATGGATATTTGTAACTTCAAATTTCTTTTTTAGGACTTTAGCATTTAACTATGTCAGACAACATAGCATGCAGCACACTAAACCAAATATTTCATGGTTTCTAACAGCCTACTTCCACCAAACTGTAACAAAAGAGAGAGGCGCTGCATCTGAAACGGGCTGAGGATAAAATACCGAAGACTAATTCTGCACTCAGAATTTTCATTACATTTTTCTTTCATTCATAGGTTCAGAATTTTATTTCTAATTAAAACTGACGTTTAAAGTCTTCCCAAATGGCAGCAGAATCTGAAAACAGTCTTGCCATGTGGACCAACAGCAAAAAAGACCACTTCTGTGCCGGATGCATGTGTGTTTATAGTGCAGAGGAATGACTGTACTATGCTCCATGTGATTGGTAATCTAACTATGGAAATCATACGTTAAATCAAACAGACAGAAATGTCAGCTAGATTTAACTAAAAATGTGTTCAGTGACTTTGAAAGTTCCCACTGGGGCATCAGATGCTTGACCAGTCAGCTCATTAAACAACATGAGCAAGATCTGAAATTTCCTCAGAGAAAAAATATGCAGAAGCAGACAAAAATCATTATCACAAAAACAGTCACATTTTCACCATTTAGACAAAGAAATATATATTTGATATCCATGTTGGGATTTAGTTGGTAGATTGGGGATTTTAAAACACTGTATGAAGAGAACTGTTTATAGTAAGGGCCAAGACAATAATAAATGTTGATCTTACTTTGTCCTGTACGAAATGCTGTGGTAGGGCAGAGTATGTATTTGCATTTTTTCCAGCAAGTACATAGCTAGGAGAGATACAGAGTATTTGCATATATATTGCTAGCAATTGTCTGTCAGAAAATCCTCACTTACCTCAATTGAAAGCAAATTTTTTTGGGTGCCTGAGAGTGACCTGCCTATCTTGGAAGGCACTGCAAATTAAAGGATTTAGGCAATATGATAAGGATTGCAATGATCTGCCTGGAAATGAAAGATTCCAATGGTAAACTACCATAACAGCTTATAGAAACCTATACAGGAGGATAATGCTATTTTTGCTGACACTCCTATCATTTCAGTTGAGCTCTACTCGCTTCTACCCAAATGTAAGAGAGAAACCATCAGAATCAAATGTGAAGAAAAAGATTTCTCCTAGGGACAGTAAGTTAACCCACACCTAGTAGAAACAGTAAGGCTTATTTCCTTATAAATTAACACTGGTGACCTCCCCCACAGATTTTTAGTATCCAATGAAAAATGAATTTAAAAAATATGACCTTCCACTATGAACCCTTCAGGTTTTTACCATGGACATGCTTCTCTCACCCCACTACAATACCATCATTTCCTTCCCAATAACTTTAGTATATATTTTCTCTTCCATTTCTTAGATGCTCAGTCATGTGCACATGCTTGACACATGCTTGTAAAGCATGCTTAGACACACAAAGTCCATGTGCCTGCTTATGCCCAGGCTAATAAATATTGAATGTTTATTTTAAAAAGAGAGAGAGTTTGACTGAGATTATATAAAAACAGAAAATGGAACATGGAAACATGGTGATCTCTGATGCTGCAGAATAAGCTGGAATGAATTGCAGACCACAGGTTGAAAAGAGCACTCCAAGTACTTTCTACAATCAGGCAAAAAGGCATCCAGAAAATCTCTTCATTCAAAGAAAGACCAATAAGGACTAAAGATGAGAGCAGGATGACTCAAACTCAGGAATAATAAAATGTGGAGAATATGTGAAAATGCTGTGATCATTCCAGATTCTAGATCAAATTGGTTCTCTACAATTTAAATTACAGGGCTTATGGAAGACTGTCAGAACTTTTAAACAACTTGTTATAAAACACAAAAATCCTACAATTCTGAAATTACAAGAATGATAGAGGAGTCTCAGAGACAAGCAGCATCCAGAAGCACTACCACATCAGTTGACATAATACTTCACCTTCCCAAAGCTCTAATGTCTCATTTCTTTCCACCACATTCCAGAGAGATATAAAGTATGAATAAAACCCAGTATATGATGAATAGCAGTCTTGTTATGTCCATATGTCTCCAGACAGTTAAATTAAAAGGCAGAATTTGCTGCTGTTTTTCTTCTTCCTTAATACATTAGTGCATTTGTGTATATATACATACATTGCCATGTGTGGCCTAAATGGCAGAACTAAATTGTGTTTGAAATAGTGACCTGACTCAAATGGGGTTTTTTAGTGTATGCTATGTGTTGGAGAATGTGAAAGAAAAAAAAAAAAAAAAATCTGTTCAGCCACAGAATGGAGTCACTTGCATAAAAAAATTCCATATTTGATCCATCCCTCTTCGTATCTAGGAAGAACTTTCTATAGGTAAACATCATTACTGACAACACTGAAAGTGAGATTCTCACATAGTTATCTCCATTCCATATAATTTACAGTAAATTTTGAAGTCATCATCCATACTTTAGAGCTGCTTGTGAAATACTTCTGTACGGTTCAAACTCAAGTTATTGAAAAACATTCCTTTGTTTTTGGTATACTATTGGCTATAAAGCTTTTTTTACACTCCTCTTGTTTTCTGTAGTTGTCCTTCCTTTTTTCTTTGCATCTGATCATTTAAATGTCAACAAAATGTTTCTAGATGCATTTAAAAACTACTCGTGTATTGTATCTGCTATTCACGTCACAACTCATTACAACCTGACTCTTTCAGTATTCAGAAACATGGTAGGCAGAGGACATGCAGATCTTAGACAACTTAAAGAGGTCTTTGATTAACTGTGGATTTGTGCATTTTGTTTCATTCAGGTCCTAAAAAAAAAAATTACTACTTTTAATTTCTAAAGAGCTTGCATAAATATAATCCATTGGCAAAACGTAACTTCTCCTTACTTGCAGCTTTAAGTCACCTTCTAAGTCATTATCAGTTATGTTCTCCTGCCATCTATTTTGTATGATGTTCTCTTAAAAGTAAAAATAATAGTTAGATAGAACAATCCTCTCCGGTTCTGTTTTGCCAAAGCCTTTCTTTTCTTCTTTATAATGGCTCCCCCTAAAAGTAGGACATTTGGAAAGAAGAGTAACCCACCTCCCAGTAACTGAAGATTTTTATTCTTTTTTAAGATATGACTGCACAAGGCTACTGAGCACATATACACAGTACTTACTATCATATTCCTTTGGGTGACAGTGACCATAACATCCCTGGTAACTTTAACATGCCTTCAACCATCCCCAAGCTGAAGAACACAGATAAGGAAGAGATCAAAGCTCTTCCTCAGTTCCTGCTTCAGCACAGGTGAGTAGGAATGAAAATAGATAAGGTGAATCCTGGAGTTTACATTTCTGTAAAATAAATAACTTTAAGTGCCATCATGTGTATTCCATGTCAGTGAGCCCTGGTCAATTTGCCTAGATAAATACAGCAGAACTGACAGGAGGGTATCTCTTCCAAAGCAGCAATTTAGTCTAGAAGTCTCTGCCACGTAACAGTGTATTCAGAAATGATAACTCCACACGTTTTAAAAAAAATTTAAAAGCAGTAGAGACCTCCCATTTCCCAGCATACCTGTGTTGGTCTCCCTTTTTTCACTAACAATCAATTTCATATATCTGGAGAATAGTCTGGAAAAACGCTCAATCTGCAATCCTACTGGCAAATACCACAGATAGCTTAGATGACTATTTCAGATTTCAGAAACATAGTATGTTAACTGTGATTACAGATTCACATTGGAAAAGATTAAGCACCATAGATTTTGCTTCCACTGTACCCCTAGAACTACCTTATATTAATTATAAGGCTAAACACCTGACTACAAATAGACAAATGACTAACACGACCAATACTCACATTGCTAATACTTCACACAGTACTTCCTGAGCCATGATGCAGAAAGGAAATTAAAGATGGTTAGGACAACTCTACCTGCAAACAGGCATTAGGGACAGTACAGCATATGCATGACACTCACAGACATCGATACCCCCAAAAAATCTATGAGGTTTGCATACAGAGATACCTGGGCTTTATGGCGAGAACGACCTGGGGATACTAGTGGATGAAAAGCTGGATGTGAGCCGGCAATGCGCGCTCACAGCCCAGGAGGCCAACTGTATCCTGGGCTGCATCCAAAGCAGCGTGGCCGAGGTCGAGGGAGGGCATTCTGCCCCTCTACTCCGCTCTGGTGAGACCCCATCCGCAATGCTGCATCCAGCCCTGGGACCCTCAGCACAGGAAAGATGTGGACCTGTTGGAGGAGGGTCCAGAGGAAGAAAGGCTGAGAGAGTTGGGGTTTTTCAGCCTGGAGAAGAGAAGGCTCTGGGGAGACCTTATTGCAGCCTTCCAGTACTTACAGGGGGCTTATAAGAAAGATGGGGACAGACTTTTTAGCAGGGCCTGTAGCGATAGGACAGGGGGTAATGGTTTTAAACTAGAAGAGGGCAGATTTCGACTAGATAGAAGGAAGAAATTTTTCACCATGAGGGTGGTGAAACACTGGCACAGGTTGCCCAGAGAGGTGGTAGATGCCCCATCCCTGGAAACATTCCAGGTCAGGTTGGACAGGGCTCTGAGCAACCTGATCTACTTGAAGATGTCCCTGCTCACTGCAGGGGTTTGGGCTAGATGACCTTTAAACGTCCCTTCCAACTCAAACGATTCTATGAAGAATATAAAGATGTATGTGACAATGTTCTTAGTGTCTAGCAGTTTAAAGACATCAGGACCTATAAATCCAACAATATTTTATGCTTGGTTTCAAACTTAAGTCTTAATCCTGGCCAGTTTTAGGTCCATTAGGGAAAAAAAAAAAACCCAACCCTTAACAGAAGAAAGAGTGCCTTCATTATGTGCAATTTCTAGAAGTATTTAAAAAAAAGACTGTGATGACAGTGCATGTTTTTTAAATTCACAGTATACCTTAAAGCCTTTAATAAGAATCTGAAAACACATGACCCTCAAAAAACTCTAGAAGAGTACCAATCCAAATTTGTTTAGTGTTGTGCGATTACTGTAATTTCTATCCGTTTAAGGAATACTAAGTTATTGCATGCATGAAGCTTAAAGTTTTTTTCCCAAAGGAAAAAAAAATGCATAGCTCATACAACAGAAACTAGAAAAACATTATTTCCCTTGAAGCCAGAATGCACATCCTTAGATGATAATATTTTAGAGATTTTTGTTTAGCTTCAGGTTCTGAAGAAACAATACTACTTTAACCTAAAAGAATAGTTCTGAACTATGAGAAATAGCAGATTCTAGAGTTATGAACACATGGCCATGCTCTCCTCTCATTCATAAGCATCATATCAACATCAGCCCTCATTGACCAGTTTCAAATTTTTCAGGAAAACCCTTCCCTACCCACCGCCCCCCCGCCCCCCGATCACCACCTCTTTCCACAGAACTCCCAGCATTGAATCACAGAATAATGTACGTTGTAAGGGACCTCTGGAGATCATCTAGTCTATTCCCTCCCTCAAAGTAGGTCCAGTTAGGTCAGGCTGCTCAGGGACTTGCCCATTTGAGTCATGAATGCCTCCAAGGATGGAGATTCCACAACCTCACTGGCCACACTGTTCCAGTGTTTGACCACCTTCATGGTAAAAAAGAATACAAAATTCCTGCTATTTAGTCAGAGATTGCCATATTCCAACATGTGCCTATTGCCTCTCTTCCCACTACTGGGCATCTCTGAGAAGAATCTGGCTCCATCTTCCAGCTCTGATCAGGCAGTTGCAGTCATAAGGATTCCCCTGAGCCTTCTCCAGACTGAAGAAGGTTACCTGGACCTGCTGTCTACACTCTTGCTAAACACTGAGAATGCTGTTGGCCACCTTACTACTAAGGCACACCACTGACTCATGTTCAACTTGTCCAAGAGGACACTCTCAGCTCCTTTTCTGTAGAGATGCTTCCTTAGCCAGTTGGCCTGTCCTCTATTTTTATACAGAGTTATTCCATCCCAGATGCAAGACATTGCATTTGGTTCTGTTGATCTTCATGCACGCTCTTTTCTTCTAGATTTTTTTTTTAAAATACTGAAATATTTGGTCTTTCACAGTAAAATTTTTTTTAAGACATTACATCCACATTGGTAAGGAAAAGTTTTGCTACAATATAGGCAACAGCCTAAGTTCTACATATTCTGCTTGTATACTTGGAACTGACATTTGTCTGTCTGTTATCAATGGAGTTGTACACATACTGGTATACAGACCTTGATATTTGTTACAAGTTTATGTTAAGAATCACAGCTCCAAGCCCCCTCAGTTTTTTCTCCACAATAAGATGGCATAGCAGTGATAAAATGTAATGATAGAGGAGAGAGAATAAGATTTTATTCCAAACAGCAATTGTTACTATATCACCTGTCTTTTCCTTCCAGAACTAGCACTAAACACCCTCACCCTTCAGAGAGTAACAATGAGAACTACAAAAAGCTAGTCAGAAAAGCCAAGAAGTAACGCAAATCTCTACTGAAATGAGTTGCTGTAGTACCTAACATTTAGGAACTGAACTAAACTGCAGCATTAGATTAATAGAGAACATTTAAAGAACTGATAGAGAAGCCACTGCAGATAATGTCAGTAGAATACAATTTAGGTCCTTAACCTCTGACAAAACTGCAAAATCATATTACGCTGACAATGCCACAATTTAATTGCTTTACAAGGTTCTGTTCTATTTTGGATTTGCATTTGTGATCAAAGAGCTTACAGGCAGGTGGGTAGCGTCAGGTCAAGCAATGAAAGAATGAAAGGCCTATCCTGAGAAGGTGGATCAGTAAATATCCATCAAATCAAACAAAATTAAACTGACAGGACCACCTCTTCCATTTAAAACCTAAAAGGTCTTCGGTCTACCTAAGAAGCAGGTAGAACAAAGAACATTTACAAATGAAGAGAAAACTCCAGATTTTGTATCTTGTAAGATATTCCCCACCCGCTCCCCAGCAGAACACCATAAGTAGATTTTACTAGGTTATTTTAACAAAAACTGTCAGCTGTATTTTCATCTAAAATGTGTCAGGACAAATAGTGGTGCTATCCCACCACAACAGCAGTCAACGCTTTAGCTCCTATTTCCTCCAGCCGTATCACCTGACTTTAAATGCTTAGTGATGCATAATGCTACCCTAGGTAAGTGTCAAGAAGGTTTCATAGCTGCAATGCCTCCATACCTTAGGCTGCTAAGGTAGCATGATTCTCCAAACTGAGTAGTGTTCGTCAAAGCTGAGAAACATAATTACCAGTGCACATTTAGTTATCTTCATAAATCAGACAATAATTATAGTAAATGGCTTTTTAAAAAACAAACACAACAGACTTTCCATGGTCTGAAGCTTAGATTACAGAAGTTTTAGTATAAAGAACAGAATATCCTCTCTCATCTTAATTTAGGAAAAGTAAATATTCTGTAGAAGTATCCTCTCACAATTTGTTTCACCTTTGTAAGACCGTCTTATGTAATAATTTGTCCAAAACCCACTTGCACCAAATTCAAAGCCATTTGTAATGAATAAATAAAACGTGGCAGAAGCCTTTTAAAAATGAACGAAGCCAAAGCTGAGTATCTGATACCTAAAAATGTTCACCCCAAGGTTATCTTTCTGTCACGTCTATTAACTCACAGTTCAGCTGATCTTTACTCCACAGTGGCCAATTCTTTACAGTGGAGCTCCAGTGACTACAATTCTGCCACATATGCCATTAAAACATAAACTCTGCAGAGGGATTTTTAAATTTCAAATTGATTTTACCTTTATAGGAAATACATTAAATTAAATTTTGATTTGTAATAGGAACTGTGTGTAAAAAGAAAAAGATGAAGAAACCAAATAATACATAGATACTGTTGATAATACAGCATTATGATCTCTCAGTCATTAATTATTCTGTGAAAAATAAGACAGTGCTATATGGTTTAGTTGGAAGATACTTACTTTTTCTTTAAAAAATTGTTGGTTTTAAAACTTTTGCCCGCACATGCACACACATAATATAAGCTAAGGACTAACTTAGTGGTTAAGTTAGTGGTTTTGGTTGGTTAACTTGGTGGGTTTTGCTGACTAACTTAACAGAATGGGCAAAGATTGAATAGGTCACGAAAACCAAAGTAGGCCAAAGTTACTGTACACATCAGAGCTGAAGCACACAGGCAGGCTCTTCAATTATTCGTGGCCCACACCTGGCCCATAGGGAACGGCCAAGAGATCCATTAACAGGCAAACATCATGCAACGGAGAGGCATTCTTTGCTGGAGAAAAAAGATGAAGGGAGAAATACAAGCAAAGCATCAGCTATTGCCCACCTCTGTGGTCTTGGCTGCAATTGCCCTGCTCCAAAATAATTTTCAACTGTGAACTTTGAGATTCTCCCCTAGTACTCAGTATAGTCAGGGAGTACCTACAAAATTTCCATCCCAGAAAAAAATTATCTGACACGTCCTACCTTCAGCTTCTACAGCTGGATACTTCATACAGTACTGTAGCTTTATTGGCCCTTCTACTCCTACCCCAGCTCAGTTTCATCCTCAGAACTGCACTGATGCATACATGAGCACAAACACAGAATAAAAGTCTTCTAGCCCACTCGGGGTTTTCTTTTCCCCAATTTTTCCCCATTCTGAAACTAGCTAAGTAGCCATGATTTGGAAACACTTCAGGGAGCTTGTATATTATTGGAGAGTTCTGCTTTACAAAACAATTCAGTCTATGACACAGTTTTGCACTAAATGACTTTAAAGCAAGTATAAGCACTAGCAGTCTTCTCACTAAAATAAATTAAAATAATAATCCTAACTCTGAACAATTGCCAGTGACAGATACTTGAATGATGTACTGTAATGCAAGCTGGTTACTTGTTTTTTAACAATGCTTATTACCTCTTCTGGTAGAATTCTCAGAGCTTTTATTAACAAATGAACTATTAAACATATGAAATTAAGGAAGAAAAAAAAAATCCTGGGTCTGTCTGTCTATTATTTTCAGAGAGCTATACCAGCATCCCACATCAGATCACAGCCAACTCTGTACCACAGTTAGAGTGGCACTGAGCCACAACTAATAAACCATGCCGAGAGGGAAAGCACGTTGGCTTGTACTCAGCACTGGGCTACAGATACCTCTGTTACAACCAGCCAGCTCAGAGTACAGAGTACTTGCTCGTCCTTGTTTGTCAAAGAGCTATTAACAAGGCAATATGTAATTTATATGAACTATATAATTTAAATAGAAAATGTATAAAATATGTTGAATGTTATAACAGTGTAATTAGAAAGTGTGTGCTAACTGTTCCATGAGAATGAATTAAATGAATAGTTGTTAGTAGCGAATATGACTCATTTATACCAGTTTGAGATCTTTCATATAAAACTTGGTTAAGAGCTACTTAATAATTTTGCAGTGAAGCTTTTTCACCAAAACATGCAATTCAATTATAATGAAAATAGTTGTGCATCATAAAATTTTGTCAAGTTCCTCAGTGAAAGGTTTTATGAACACTTTGACATGAAATCAAATATTATGGGTTTTGGTTTGCCAGTTTAATTTCATGTTCAACATTTCACTCATTTTTACTGTCCAAGTACAAAATATTTATTGGTTAGCTCACCTGCTTTCCTCTTCCTCATGGACTTAGGGCTTGCTTGTGTTTCCTCAGTATTTTTAGCCTCACTTAATCACACTGGCATGTTAAATTTAACACCTAAGTTATCCATTCAGTATTTCTCCCTTAATCACAAGCAGCATTGAACACACACAAACCACTATTAGGCTTTTATATTAATAGCAGTTGTAAAACAAAATTTTGTCTTATTCCATGACATACCCTTCCTTTTACAAACTAATCAACAGTACTGGTCAGAGAAGGTTTTATTTTCTACTCTTTGAAAACATGAACCATAGCTGTGAAATTGAGTGTTTAGAAAGGCTCTTGATTATTAGATTCTGGTCAGCGTGACTCATTTTTAGCAATTTCCACAAGACCAGTCTCTCCCCTCCGCCCAGCACAAAACCCTTCAACCTTCATCTTCCTTTTCTCAAGGCTGAAGAACATACAGTACAATCCCTTCCACCAGTGACTGTGAGATTTTCTTCCTGTAGCTTGCTACTATAGGAGATGCCTTATTTTCTCCCATTAGATTGTTACAAAAGCACCCTCAAAAGAAAGAAAAAGAGGCTGACCTGCTGCTGAGCTGAACACAGTAACACCACCAGGCTAAAGATCAGTAACTTCAGCTACTATTTTCTTCCATGTGTTTTAAAACGCAGCAGCAATAGAAGCAGCTGTAAAATCTGAATACTGCAGATACATATGAATGTATTATTGGATTGTTCAATCCTGTTCCAGGATAATAGAATGTCAAAAAGTTTTCTGATAAAGTCTTTCCTCAAGACTTCCTACAAGTCCTTCCTTGCTGAGACAGAAAGGACATGCACCAACATGGAGTCACACTTTGCTGAAGGAAGGGACACCACCTCTGGAAGCAACCAAATGTATACAAACCTCCTTGTCATAAAGCTGTCAGTGGTCTGATCTTTCCCATTATGCAATATTCCTGTGTCTTAAGAAAGACATATTGCTTTGTGACATCGTAATTGTAGAAACTACAGATGCCTACTTCTTTGCGGATATACTCACAGTCACAGTTCTTGTCCAAAGACATTAAGTTTCAAAATGCACCCTTAATGACTGCCTGAAAAATTTTTGATTAATGATTACTAAAGTTTCAGCGATCTCCTCCTGCTTTTCCAATAACGATTCCAACATAGGGCTTCTGTAAGCCAGCTCAATAGCATTACAGAGGACAGGGTGACACAAAAGCTTGCTATTAGGGTAATTAATAATCTGGGAAACTAGGCTCTGTTAAAAACAGCCAGCTAGTGCCCCGTCTTGTGCAGAAGAACAAATATACTACAAAGAAACCACCGCTTTGTATGCCAAAGTAGTGATAAAAAATCATGGTCTTGAGAAGTCTCTGTAATATACACACCACTACCTCAAATGAAAAAGAACACTGAGGGAGAGACAGACAGAAAGAAAAGAAGTAAAAAATAAAGATCCCTCTGATAAATTAAGGAAGTCTCGATTAATAAGGGTGGGCAGCTTTTATTAGCCTGTCTTTCCACAGAAAATGAGGTTTTGGACAGAAACAGTTCCAACTCATCAGAAGTTTAAGAGTATTAAGACCTCACTAAAAATGGAAATGCAAATTGGTTCTTTGTTGGGAAACAAAAGTGATTGCAATCTTCAGCTAAGATGCCACTGAGACAAATTTTAAGAGAAGTCATTGCTGCATTAGAGAAATAAAAAGTTTTTAAGTACTGCTAGCTTGCTAGCTTTGCCACAGATTACTTCTATCCCTTCACAATATGTCAGTGTATTAAGCTATGCAGAAATATCCAGGCTGGTGAGTTAGTGAAAAGCTTGGATACTGGTAACAGTGTACCCATGGCAAGACTGAAATCAAAAGCTATGACAAAACCTTCCTGAGAATCTGGATATTCATTCAGTCTACACTAAGCTTTGGACCACTATCAATATTTTTAAAATAGCTTGTGTATATCTATACATGCTGCAGTCATTGCACTGTTTGCATAACTTTTATTCTCTCATTTACACAATGAAAATAATAGTACCAAAACCTGGTAATATAAACTAGTGACTGGAAAAAAGAGTTTTGATCCAAAGACAATTTTATCTTCTATTAGAGCTCTTCAGCATGGTAAGCATTCACGAGCTCCACAAAAAAATGTAATCACGCTCTTTGGTTTAGCACAAACAATAAATTGGCTAAAGAGATTAAAAGGCTCCAGAGTGCAAGGGCTACAGCGCTGGCTGGAGTCTGAAGTATGTGCAGGAGAAGGCAAGGCAAGAGGAACTCCTGAAGGAAGATGAAGGGAAAAAACCTCCTAAACACAGAATTCACTGCTATTACTAGGATTTCTGAGCAAAACCTTGTGCTGATAATGTCTTTTTCTACTAGGTTTAGAAAAACTTGGGGGTATTTTTGTTTCATGTAAGTATCTTCAAAATGTTCTGTTCAACCGTGCAGACAGAAGCAGGCACACTTCTCTCACTGCGTCTGAGATGCTAGTGAAAAGGGGAGAAGTTTTCTCAGTTTTGATTTCTTAAAAATACACTTCACAATGTTTTTTCACAATATAAAACTGAATTATGTGTATAAAAGCAAAATATTAGAATTTAAAATGTAAAATTGTTCTGAAATCTCCAAACCTTTACTAGTTCATCTATTATCAATGCTTATATAAGCATTAGTAAATAATGAAGTATACATAGATAGTCCATCTATTTGAACACAAACATAACCTTTAATTCACATCTAGCTTTTGGTCACCAATTCATTCCTTGAGGATATAATTTTAATGTTGTTAGCTTTTGAAGAACAATACAGAGCATATTGTGAAAATATGAATCAGTCTGTCAAGTGAGTTGCTTCATCCTCTCGCAGAATGACCCTTGAAAAGCTATCTGCCTAAGGCTCATGGCAGCCAGCATTTGCTCTTAGGCCAGGAAGAAGTATAAAGAAAATGTATTAACTGTATTTCTTTGCATTTTTCTAGCAAACTCTTGTTCTCAGAAGGGATTAAATGCTGAAAGATCCTGAGATAATGCATTTTAAAGCCAACGGTACCCAAAGAATACTGTCTGAATACAGTATAATTAACTTACTGACTTTCAAAACTGGTATTATAAGTATAGTTACAATAAAGTATTGTAAGTAAAGATTCTGAGAATCATTTTAGATGGGTTTTGGGTAGAGGTATTTATTGTTGGTTGGTAGAAAGCAATGTTCGCAGTTGCTTATACACACAAACCCAAGATGATTCACCTGTGTGAATGCAGGGACAGGTGGGGCTGGATGGTTGCCGCTCGGGATGAGTATTTTCTGGGGTTTGTTCGTTATTCTGTGAGAACTGTTTGATCTTACAGTTTTGATGTTCCAAGATTATTGAAAACTCCAAATACATTCTTGAGTTTTTCTTAATGGTTTGTACTCTGCAACAGAAACCTGAAATACAATAGGATGACACTCCTGAAGCCTCTAATTTACCTCTGAAATTCACGCAGGTTTAGATGAAAATGAGGTTCTAATCCGTACGGAACTGTTGCGACAGGTTGAATTAAAAACTCATTCAAATCTTGTTCTCTAATTTTCAGAGCATTGCAAATGCAGTAGAGTAGGCACAATACAGAGTTTCCTGGAGGAAGTGCAGATAGTACGGGTACAGCCAGAGCTCCAGGCACAAAACAGACACAACAGCCGCTCGTGGTACCACACTCTGCTCCTCAGTCCTGATGCAGCTGTCCCAGCACGACAGTGGTAAAAATCTCTCAATCACATTGTCCTGTATCATCTTTATAATGAAAATGAAAACAAAATTACCTATTAATGTATTCCCTGGATTATTAGCAACCTGAACAGTGAATGGCTTTCTAGGCTCTGATAGAAACATTGTGTTTTTTATGTCAGGAGAAAAGAGGAAAGGATCCACTAAAAGCATCCTTACTTTAGAAGCACATTTGTGCTTCTTTTGGAAAAATGGAACACAGTAGACTAACGAGCACCACCTAATAAGTAATAATCTAGTTTTTAAAAAAATAAAAATCACAGAAATGAAATACGCTTTGTTTAAATGGAGAAGAGACATTCCAGTTTTGTATTCCCACATTTAATAGTCCCTCCATCATCTACTCTGTAGTTGAACACTTCCCATTCAACACTTCCACATACTGTACTGAGCTACAGAGCACATTAATTGTACAGAATGCTTGTGACAATGACAGAAACATACTGAATGAAGAAGGGTTGAGGGAGAAAAAGATCTCTTAGTGAGTTTTTTTAAAATAGGTAATTCAATCATGTCAGTCAAAGAACACTCCAGAGCATCCTGTATTTTCTAAAACAATCACCTACATCCAATCGATGACAATAACAAATTTCAAAAGAAACACTGTATTTCCAACCATGAATATCCCTTAATAAACAAGATACATTCTCATATCCGAAAACAAATAACAAATAGAAAATAGGGTTTTATTAGAATAAAAATTTCTATTAGAATACAATGAAGGGGATGAAGTTGGAGATAAGAAGAGAGATGCTGTAGCTAAAGAAAAAAGCAAAAAGCTTAAAGCAGAATTAGTAGGGGTATAAAGGGAAGCACTTACTGTTGCAGTATAACTGTGTTTCTTAGAAATAACTGTCTGCGGAAAATCACTTGAGGTAATTTTTGAACCTATGATACGTCAGTTTTGAACTTCAAGGCTGTCATCATCCATAGAAAAACTATATATAGAAAATGGTTATGCTCTTGTGATATTTATATGTTAGCACAGATAAAGAGGAAAAACATAAGTGAAGAATCCATGGTAAAACTCAAGTTATAGTGAAAGAAGGTGAGAAAAGTGTTGTTTTCATGAACACCACAAGAATTATTGTGGGATAACTATACTTCCTCCTTCGTATGCCACTATAAGGCAAGTTTAGATTTCTGCTGTACAGTGCTAAAAAGAAAATGATTTTAAAGAGTCCTCCAGAACAAGTGACAGCAGGACAATTCTTTCTAATTAAGAAAGCAATCTAGAATTCAAATACAGTGAGTAATATTGTATAAAAGCGTGAAAACATCTCTGAGTAGCAATTTTCTGTATCTCAATGTCAGAATAATTCTTAAGATGTGTGGCAAAGGCTTCCTTTACATCCAAAGATAGGTGTTCTATTATATTCTTTCAGTAGCAGATTATACGTTTCCCCTAACTTAAACTACACTGCAAGTAAGTACACAAATTTCATAGAAACCTTCTCTAAATAAAGCACTCTTTCAAGTATTTATAGCTTTGACAAAATGTATCCTCTCCTACAAAAAGACTCATGTCCGCTCACAATTGATTTTCAGAAGAAAGAGCATTTCAGAAGAGCATTTAGTCACTTTTAATAGTGAGATAAGAGGAGAGAAATTTTCTCCTGTGTAATAAATTATTACAACCCTTGTGTTGAGAGGCTTTTGTTTCTCCGTTACTGGCAGTTCCAAATTTAAATTCAGCCGTGTCAGGGAAGCGCACTCTACTTTCAAGGACAAATGTTTGCTGACCTCATGGAAAAATGTTTCAAGTTTATATCTGCTCCACTTTTTATGAAACTACTATTCTTGAATGAAGTATATAAAAATCGCCATACCAGTTGAGTCTAAAGGTCCACAGAACTCAGTAGGATGTTTCTGGTGTTGAGAAACAGATGCTTAGGGTAATGAACATATGCCACAGAGCATGATTTATCCCCTGGTACACACTTACTGCCTCTTGCCAAGTTCAGTTCAGGACCTTTGCTGACCTAGACGCTGCATGCAGATCATCAGCTTTAACAGCCGTAGTAGGTCCATCAGTCTAATTCTTTTTTTTGTGTCTATCATTTATACTTCCACATGATGTTACATCAATTATAAAATATTCAGTTCTGCTACATTTGAATAAGTGTGTATTTCTATTCATTTTAAACATACTGTCTGAATTTTTTCCTGTCACAATTTCTGATCTGTGAAAAACAGTGAATAATTGCCTCTGACTTTTTTTTTTAATGCTATTCATTCTGTGTACCTCAACAATACGTTGTTTCGTGGCTAAAGTGAAAAGTTCTAGTCTATTTAATTTCTCTTTGTGCAGAAGCTGTTTCAAATCTCTGCTTAATCTTATGATCCATAACCCTTTTAAAAGATAATACAGTAAGCAGTCAAGACATAAGCATACCCCAGGTTTATACAGTCCTATAAATAGGTCTTCTGTTTTGTTCTCTATCTTTTTAGTTAGTCGTCATATCTTATTTTCTTTTCTGAGAATATAGGAACACACTTAATACGCTGCTGAGTATTAAAAGGATCTTCTCAGAGAACCATCCACTGATGCAGGTTAACCTGAGATAAGCACTGGACAATCTCTCTCCTGTAGGTGCACACTTTTTTTTTGCCCCCCAATATCTAGACAGTATGAGAAGACAGTCACTTTAAACACCCAGAAAAGATCTGGGTATACACAGAAACAAAGACTGAAGTCAGAAAGAATGAGTGAAAGGTGAAAGGTCAGGTTAGCTGAGATTTGGATGAAGCCTGGAGGTGGCAAAATGGGTTTAGAAGAGGCTTTTTGACTTCTGAGAGTCACAGCTTCTCAGCAAGTGGAAAGCTGATGAAAATGGCAAATGCAACAGAAAAAGACTCCTCCAAAAGAAGCTTGAAATGTGAAGATCAAGAAAAGCAAGATAAGGTCACTGAGGCTAAGGTTAGAGAGTAGAACTGGAAGCTGTGGTGGATTTTGGTTGGATGAGGAAAAAAAAAGGAAAGTCAGCGAGATATACAACATAATCTCTCAAGAAAATCCCTAGCATTATACATGAAGATTTTAAAAAGATGTGTGATTTTAAAAAATGGAATATTGACCAGGAAGCTGGGCTGCTATGTCATTAAATTCAAAAGAAATTATGGGCTTTAAAATTATATTCAACCAAATGAACACTTTACATTCTACCCCAATCTATTCTTATCAATTATTAGTGCAAATAATTCCAGAAAGAAGTGATCAGATCCAAAAAATCTGGTATTTAACTCTTGAGACCGAGACAGTATTTGGTAGGCACTCAATTTTCCTACTTCTTCTGTATAAAGTCATTTTAGTCTGACCCTGAATATACGCAGACACACAGGTTTCTTGTCTATATTCCTTCCAAATGCAAAGGAAAAAAACATATTTGTATTATTACTTGTATGTGTACCGGCTCTGGCTGGGATGAAGCTGACTTTCTTCACAGCAGCTGGTATATTGTTGTGGTTTGGGTTTCTGACTAAAACAGTGTTGATAATACACCAGTGTTTTAACTATGGCTGAACGACCTTTGCAGAGCATCATGGCCCTTTCTTTTTCCCATCTGCCACTCCAGTGAGTAGGCCGTGGGTGGGCAAAGAGGTGGGAGGGGACATAGCCAGCACTACTGACCCAAACTGACCAAAGGGATATTCCAGACCGTGACATCGTGCTCCGCAATAAAAGCTCAATGAAAGGAGAAGGAAGAGGGGTAACGTTAGTGGTTGTGGCATTTGTCTTCCCAAGTGACCCTTCTGTGTGCTGAGGCCTGCCTGGCTTTCCAGGAACTGGCTAAACATCTGCCCGTTGATGAGAAGCAGTGAATTACTTTGTATTAAGGCTCATTCTTGTACTGTTGGAGAATGTAAGGCATTAAGACAAAGGAATTTAGAAACAGCAACTGGGAAAAAAAAAATGGCAAGAATTCTAAGTGACAAGCATAGCGGATACTTTTAAAATCAAAGTTTAAAAACATACATAGAAACAACTTTTACTCAGTTTTGTGAAACTGTCTAGACTGAAACTTGACCAACATTTTCCAACTTGTGTCCTATGTATTTCTTTCCAGACATCAGACGGTAATCAGAGTAAAACAGAGCAAAAAGGACATCGCTTTTCTTTAGAACCTTTTTGAAAATATTTTCTAGCATTTTCATTTATAAATTAAAGTTTAAGTACATCTAATAAAAATAACATAAACTTTAACCCTAAAAATGAAGGCTCTATTAAATCTCCATAGCCAATGGTGATGTTTCTTATTCCAGCAAACTTCATATAGCCATTTATAACTGTTAGTTCGAGAGCAAGCCAGCGGAAACAAACATTTCTTTAGACAGCTCCATAAAAGAGTGAATTTCAAATGCATTAAATTTAAAACTTCCTAATAACAAGGAGGATCCCTGCTTACAGATCCCTGAGCACGTTTAGATAGAGGTTCCTGGCTAACAAACTTCAAGCAGTGCAATTCTGCACCACAGAGAAGTACTAGAACTAATTCTGAAGGTAGTACTAGAACTGAAAAGCCAGATGGAGCACCCAAGCTGCAGCTGCCATGCAAGCAAACAACCCTCTCCCTTCAGCAACGTTTATAACCCAGACACAGCGCTGGGGCTGCACAGCCTCTAGTTTCAGACCAACTTTTTCAGTTACTTGATTAGCTCGTAACTTCTTAATTGCAGGCTACTGCAGAGCATTGCAAGAGCAAAAGGAAGAAAATCCCTCCTAAGAATTTGGAAACTATATGATGAAGGAAGACAACTTTGTTCTGAATGTAACTACTATGTAACTAAGAGCTATAAAGCTGATCTGGAACTCTAAAGAAGTTATAGGAGAGTGCTTTGGGCCAAGAGGTAAAAAATTAGTAGAGCTGCAAGTTACTAAGTGCTTAAGAAAGACATTTTTCTTACCTTCTGCTTTGCCACAGACTGCTGCTAAGGTTTTGCTTCAGACAGATGAAATTATTCCTACAGGTTTATGAGTCATTAAGCCTAAACAGCCAAAGAAAAATGCAGGCAATGCTACCAATTTTTGCTGCAAACTGCCAAGGAATCTCATATGTTGAGAAAACTCTTTTCTTAAAGCGCAATTACATGGAGGGTTAATAACATTTTCTTCTCACACCTTTAAAAAAAAAAAGCTTCTGTAGTACATAGGTATTAAAATAACTTCTCATCTCCTGTCAAAAGTTACCTTTCTTACCTTTTCAATTTATCTACTCCCTCTTAATTGAAGTCAGCTAATCTGAAGGAGATATGAAACATAGTTTAGATGTGATGTGATTATGCCTAGAAAGAAGTTACTCAGAATCTCTGGGATCTTGTTGATCTCAACGAAGCTCTGAAGATGTTTCTAAAGCAAATGTGTATCAATGTTTATGTGCAGCTGCAGCTACTGAATTGCACTGAAAGATTAAAAGCATCCTCCTTTCTGTCTAGAGAAGTATTTTATAAACTTTATGTCTATATACAGGGTAGAGCTGAAAGGAACATCTTATAAAGTGACACTAAGAGCTAAAATTTGGGAATGTCTACAAAGAAATTATGCTTGAAGTAGGTGGAGATGTACCTAACCCTCTAATGATCTGATGGTTCATGCTTCAGAGGTGTATTTAAATAACTTACAGTTAGAAGAAATTCAGTAGTAAAGAACCTAGGAGGAGTTTCAGGTGATAGCCATATTGAACTCTAACCCATTTCTCTCCTAAGCACAGATTGGGTACTTTTAGGAGCCTTTCAAGGTCCCTTCTAACCCAAACCATTCTATGATTCTATGACCAGCTGCAATGAATAACGAACAGCAGTTAATTCTCAAACCACCTTTCCAGTTGAACTTCTAAGCAACTTTTGGTTCAAATTCAACTTTTCTGTAATTAACTACAAAATGAGAGCTAATTGTAAAGTTGTTGCATGTTTCCTTCTCCCAGTCAGTCAGTAACTCCTCACTTTATGTTTATTTATTTGTTTTTTATCTTAAGCAGCATTTCTATTTTCACTGACAGAATATAACACATACAAATAGAAAGAGATGATTGAACTCCTAATTTCAGCAGCAGAGCTTTTATTACTAATTATGAGAGAATTGAAAGCAGATCAAGTTTACAGAGTCCAGACTGCTCTAGCTGGGAAATCAATTGGGGAAAAAAGGACTACCCTGAAAATTAGGCATGCTCGACATAAATCAGGTACTAACCAAAAAACCCTACAATGCTATCTTTAGAGAGTTTCATTTCAATGTAAAGACACCCTTTCAGCCCTCCAGAAAAAGCCTTCTACGGTAACAAAAGAGAAGTTGTCTGTGATGGAGCTAAGAGAGGCAAACAACAAAGGAGAGGCCAACTTAGCTTAGAAAACTCTATGAAGTAGCTACGTCTCACAAGAAATGGACACCATTCAAAATGCATTTTACATGATGCATGATGATTAAACCATCCTAATCTAAAACCACTTAAACTTTCTTTTATACTACCTGCTTGGTGTATTATATTGTATTTCTACCTCTGCTGCTAACCCATCATCTGCTGGTAATGTGAACTCCTGATAAAAGTATACACTGATTGTCTATTTATATGCTAATGAACCTAAAATTTCTTGCACCCTCTTTGTTACACTATTTTCCTAGTGTCATACATTACAAATGCACTGCAAACCTTTAGAGTGACAGAACCATTTGCAGAGAAAGCACTCTAATTTTTATGTAAATCTGATGTTGGTATCTGATAATAGATTACAAAGAAAAGAAGCAGTTCATCTACAGTCAGAGCAAATGACCACAAAAAAAATCCTAAACCATAAATATTAAACTGGTAAGAGGAATCAAATATTATTTTGCTATTTCAGGTATCATTATAGGTGAAAATCTCGGCCAAATACTCTAAAGAATTTAATTAAACTTTATTCTTATTTCAAAAAAGGTTAAAACATCTCTTTAGTTGGCACTCTCATGCTTCAGCCCCATGCTGTCCTTTGCATTTCTCTTAATAAAGAGAATTCTTAAATAAAGAATTCAGATGCCATGAGACCTTAGAGTTACCTACAAAAGGCTGGGCTGAACAATACAGCCTTAGATCATTTCTTCATTTTGGAGACTGACTTTTGCAAAAGCTCTTAATAGGCACTCAATCACAAAACTGCACGAATATCAACTCGGAAAGACAAAACAAAGTCTATACATTATTATCATTAGGCAGGAAGAAGCAGACTCTTCTTGCACTATAATGTCATATAATAGAAGTGTCATGATCAGTCCTTGAGACCAAACAGATGTTTTGAAACTTTATTCAATCTTTCAGAGTGATAAAAATGGTTACATTGCAGTCACTTATGCTTCTTATGCTAATAAGCAACAGAAAGCAATTTCATTTATTTTGCCAATTACAATAATTCATTACAATCTTCATGTAAGTTAACGGTCAGGGTAGGAAAGTAGAAGATTCCATCACTTTTGGTAAACATCATAGGAAATGATCATTCTACAACAATGACAATTCATCCTTTTACTTCTGAAGTAAACTCCAGAGATGCAAAACGAAAACTATTTGTAGTACGTAAGCATACCCACAGCTCAAAAAGCCACATACAATTCTCAAAAAAACCTCCAAAAGCAAAACCAAACCAAAACAAAAAACCCAAACAAAACCAACCAATCAAAAAAACTCACAGACACTCAAAAGGCAAATTTTTGTTGAAAATTAAGACCTCTGAAATAGCCTTGACTTCAAAAGTTAGATAATAATTATTAAAAATGTACCTATTGCATTCATCTGTGAATCTCAAGCAACAATTTACCTCAACCAACTTGTCCCCTTTACCTCTACTATTTCCGAAGTATAAATTATCAAATATTATATACATTATGTTTAAAGTTCCCAAGAGTGCATGTGTATATATATACGCATATATGTCATTTACCACCTTTTATTATGACAAAATAAATTCTGCATCTACTTTATTACTAAAAATCCCCTGTAACTGACATAATATGCCAAATATACCTTATTTTCCACTACTTCCCACTACTGAAAAATGTGCTCTGCCAGTATAAAGGTTCATCATGTTAGGACCTACTGTGGAACACACTATCATTCATGTTAAAAAGGTGTGAATTTTTCCCCTCTTTCCCTTCCCTCATAACAAGTGGTATGCTTGTGCACACACAGCAAGAACATTTTCAGCTGGTACTAAAGTTAACCGAAGAGAAAAAAAAAAAAGTTTAAAATTAAAAATAAAAAACAAAAACACAACAAACAACACAAAAAGGTTTGATACAATTTCAAGTCTTGCTGAGAGCTCATGAGGTTGAATTTTATTTTAGAGGAAAATACAACACTGAGATGAAGACCACTAGTCTTGCCATGACGTAAAAATTAGGTCACCTGCTTATATACTTGAATTAAAAAAGGTAGTAGAGGAAGAAATAAATATCAGCGGTTATGAAATAAGATACAAAGAAAAAATATTCTACATGTTAAGATAACTGATGATAACACAATTATCCAGTAATCTCCTAATTTATATGCAGTTCCTCCTTAAACAAAGAGGGGTGACAGTGTGTATACAACTCCTCCACAGAAATACCAGCATGCACAATCTGTTACCTCTGATGACTGCTCTTGTACCCTTTACCATATGTGCTTATTGGATGCTAGTTCATTAACAGAAGTAGGTAAAAAACAACATGGTTTTAATAATATTTGTCTGTATCAGAGACTAACAACAGGGCAAGCATATTACCACTGAAGCACTAAGTATACTTCATCATAATACTTCTTTATATAATTACAAAACTACTCACAAGGATATCATGAAGAAGCTTTTCTTTGCTTAGCAATAAGAGCCAGATACTCACAAAGAAGGGTCTTGGACCAGATCTTTAAGGTTTATCCCACTACGATCCTCGGCAAGGTTCCTGAAGCAACTGTCACTCACTAAAAAAAATAGAAATAAAATTAAAACAAAACAAAAACAGAGAAACAAAAAAGGTGGAAATTTAAGAATAAAACACAGTTCTTTTGATTAACTAGAAACGCTTTTTGGTGTTGAGAGTGATTTGAATGTTCATCTATAAAGTGTCATTTTCAGTGAGGTTTCACCTAATTTAAAGATAAGTCAACTCAATGGAAAGTGATAACACTGTATCACAGATTAAGGGGAAACAAGCAGTATCAGCTGGTGTCCTTACTACTTCTCCCCCTGTGCCTACGGGAAGTCTCAGATACAAACACTGGATGTGCAAGTATACACAGGCATCTATACATTTAGCAGCAGAGTCTTTAATTTTTAATCATGCACCAGTCAGTATTTTTTACCTAATCAGAAACAGTGAGGGTTGCTATGTATTTAAGTTCATAGTTGTTCATGGTTTAGTGAAGATGTTTAATATGAGCCAAAACAAACAATTAAGAGCAAAAATTTATTCAAACAGCTTATCATTAACTTATAAAGTGCATGTAAAGCAGCTAGTTACTGTAATAATTGAAATTACAACACAGTAACTTTCACAGAAGTTTAAAAGAAAATACCTAAAAAAAAAAATGAAAAAGACATGATGTAAACTTGAAACTCCAAATCTGTTCTCTTGGCTAATTCTCTCAGCACATGTACCCCATTCCCACAAGTGGGCTCACTTCTCTTAAATAACATCACAGTCAATCTGAGAGGTGGGAAAAAAGTAGTGGCACAAATGCTTTTTAAAAATCAGCATCAGTTCAAAGGAATTACAGTTATTGGCTACAGCAAACTTTCTGAAGGACACAGAGGTTTATGATATGGCAAAATCAGTGTAAGGGTTAATTTGCCATAACTAGCAAGGTAATCTGCCAGATAGAAGAGAGCTTATGAAGAAATTCATAACTGCTCATCTTCTGACATAGAACAGAGCCTCGCATTTGGTGAAAGGGGATGTGTTTAAAAATCACCTGCAAAAGCAAGTCTTTCTCCTTCTTTTTCTCTAAATGCGGGATACACTTTCTAATTTACATCTGTGAGTATTCATATGTATCACCAGCATCGAAAAAAATGCAAATCATTCCCAAAATACGCTGTTTTCACAGATTACGATACATACTGAGACAGACCTACGTAACACACCACAAAAACTGCAAAATATTTCTACTAGCACCCCTTGCTGCCAAAGCATCTCACGAGTGTGAAGCCTGTTAGTCTGCTGGGAGAGACAAGTACTGGAAGAATGGGTCCCAGAAGAAGGCGCCAGGTTAGCGGATGGAACAGGTACTGGCCCCGGCTCTCACACAAAGCCTGACAGCTAACAGTATATGACACTACAAAAGTATTTGCCAAGTGTTGACAACATTAAAAAGTTTACCCACTTTGCACCTCAACACTGTAATAACCAAGTGACATTCTAAGCTTCTCTTATCTGCCGTCTCTGAAAACACTACTCACAGTCGCTCGTCACACGCCATCCCCGAAAGCCGGGCAGTATATCACAAGGAGCCTTGCCTCTTTGAGGTAATTGCCACGGATCTTCAGTTTAAACGGCAGCTACTTGTGCGAACGAAGTCCAGAACTCCTGGCTTGTTCCTCCCTAGGCAATTTAATCATTGTCTCAATACCAAACTGCAATTTAACTGTACTGAGTTTGCAAGAGCTACCTACCTCGCCAGGGGAAGATCACCTTGATCACCCTGGGTCTTCACAAATTTTTCATTTCCATGCACATCTATTGCACAGAGCCCAAGACCCTCGAATTCACAAAGTCTCTAACTCCTGAGCAGCAATTCCAAGATCAGCAGACTTGCAAACAACCTACACTCTAGATTTTATGGGAGAAAAAAAAATCCCACCTAAGTTGACATTTGATAGTTTATATTTGCCTCTTGTCAAGTTTGGCAACAAAACAATAAATAGAACATTTTACCTACTGTCTCCTCATAAATCCTATATTAGTGATGTACTGACATATCTCCTATGCCAACACCATACATCATGAATAAAAATTATGATCAATGTTTTTTTCACTACTGACAGATCAAACATTTCTTAAGCATTAAATATTTAATCTAAATATTCTGTACTTTTTCTACTGCCTTCTACGATCTCCTCATCAAAAGCAATCACAGTTATAACTGAAGAAACCATTGCAATTGTTCTAAAACTTTTTAAAACAAAAATGAAAAACAACACAAAATTATTTTATTAGTAAAACTGGACATTATTTGTCTACCTCATGAAGTTTATTAAACAAAATGTGTTTGAAATAAATGTTTAAAATGAAAGCCTAGATTTGCCAGAGACTGTTTCTGTCTTACTTGTCTCAACATAACTCTAATAATACCCTTTTTATGCACGAAGTTGAAAACTACAAGCATTCCCTCTAGTTAGCAGAGTTGGGCAAAACAAGCTTTAGCTAAAAAGACTAACTCAACATCAGTCAAAGATCTACAAACTCTGAAAAAGGTATCAATCTCATGTCTGTCCATCCATCGTCATCCATCCCCTCCTTTCTTTTTGACTGTAGGAGAATCAGAACACTGGGAAGTTGCAAATTATCAAGGAAGCCTATTCTTAGGTTGCTGTTCCAGCCCGAATCAGAAAACATAGATGCCTCAGATAAACATGAAAAATTTCAAACACAGTTTTAACAACCAAGAATTACAACAATTTAGATAATATTCACCAAAATAAAATTTCTGAAAACTAACATTTGACTATAATTGCCAATTAAATTGTTAGCGCTGATAGCAACAGAAGAGCTTCTAGTGAGAGGAAATAATTCAGCGGAATGGACTGGAATAAGACCTCGTACAGGAACTTTGGTGCACTTTACTGACCTGCATACAAGCACATCCTTGCAAACTCTAGCCCAGGAAAGAAAACGAACGTTCATCAGTAAACATGGGGTGGAAGCAATCAAGCAGAGTAGGTACTACATTTCTCATGGCTTAGGAAACCATAAATCAACACTGCATGTATTTTAAAAAATGGTATACTCTGATTAAAACATAAGCTATTTATTTTAAACAGGACACAGGGTGAAACTATGTTTGCTGGTATGGCAGAGACCAGGATGATCAATGGTGGTTTGAGGGAAGAAAAGGCAGAAGAAAGCTTTGCATCACAGCCACACGCTGTACTACATACACAAAGGCCACGCCTAACTTCTTGTCTTTAAAGCACAACTAAGGAAGATTTTGCATAGGACATCTTATATGAACACATTACCCATGCAGGATTTTATTGTCTTGTCTCAAAATTTAATTTTTCTTTTTTCAACCCCCAAAAGTTTATAAAAGCTAGTATTTTAAGCAGTGTTGAGTACATGGTTTATGGAGAAATTCAGAATTGTTAGCTGCTCCCCTCTATCTATACACCAAGTGGCTGAGCCTCTGATGTGTATTGCACCCCCCACATATAATTCCTTATAGACAAGGAGATTCACAACAAAAAAAGCTCCCTAAAACACATTTGCTCCATGGAGTATTGTATATACAATGACAGTCTATAAGGTACTAGAAATGTTTCTTAAGATACTAAATATTGGCACAAATATCACAAGCAGAGACTAAACCCACTCCTACCACTGAAACACACAGTCTGAAAAACATCACACTAATGAGAAATTAGCGTGTTGATTTCCAAAATGAGTAGTAAAAGTGCTTCAACTCTGAAGGTCAAGTATATTTTCTTCAAGTGGAAGCAGGAGTCTGTTGTGAACTTTATCCTTTTTTTTTTTAATGTCCTACAATTTGAAAGCAATATAGCCCTTTAAAACTGTCACTTAATCTCTTATCCCACACAGGGTATTCTCAGTAAACAAAAGCCCTCTTCAGATCAAAGCACTTCAAATTCTACAGCTCTTAATGGTCATTTTCATATCATATGCTTTAGAAAAAATGCAATCATTAACCTCAAAAAAAGAAGGATTATCTATAGTTTGGTAAAGAAAATGAATAATAATGTTTATCTCCCCAATATCAAAATACATAATTCCAGAAAACTGAAAACTACTATTGCCGGATTTCCCTCTTGGTTCTCAGAATTCAGAACTGCTTTTAGACTAGTTGTGGTTACCTATTGATAAAAACCACGCTGACAACAAAAATGCTACATTCAGACACACAGTCATTGATAACTGTGATGCACTCTTACTCCAAAAATACATGGACTACTACAATACTGAACAGTATGCACTGAAGTATAAGATATCAATTTCTTAGATTTTTGTCTTTGAGTGATAAAATCTCCTAAGTTCAGTTCTTTTTCTCAGGACTTCTTCATCTGTCTGTAGGATTTTTGGCAGACTTTCCATAGCAGATCTCTCCTCCTTTTTATAGGATCATTTATATGTTTAGGGTTTTATACCAGATTCATTCAGCAGCTGATAAATACAAAATATACTTAATACACTTGGGATGTTCTCAATGTACCGGTCTGGCACAGCATTGTATTCAAGTCTAGTTTTGCTTACAGTACAGCATTATTCAGAAGTCTCATTTCAGATTCAGGTGGTTCTGTTCCATGCACCGCATGCAAATGTAACAGGATTCAAGTATTTTGTTTTATAGGCCCAACCTTACACAAACTGTAGCAAGCACCCACTTTTGCCTTTTGTAATTGTATATATTGTTGACTTCAAGGCATAACAAACACTGCTAAGGAAGCGTAGCTTTTAGGATATAAAGAGGTAACAGCATTTTTTCTCAGATCTCAAAATGTCTCTCTTCCAAAGCCTATTCTCCCAGAGACACAGAATTCCTGTCCTATAGGCATACTTTAAAAAAAGCAAAGGAATGGGACAGTAACAGAATGCAATCAAAAGTATTGATACTCTTACTATTAAAATGGTTTTAAAGTATTTTGCCTGTCCCATGAGTAGTAACATCAGAGATAAATATCCTGCCTCTTTTCTCCGCTATTGTCGTATTTTTCAAGAGACTGCATATCAACCAGGAAACATACATAAAACAGATGGCATATTACAGAAATCTTGTAGCACCTTCACCAGACCTATTACAGAAGACAGCAAATTAATTTTACGAATAGTATTTACACTATTTGCATATCTTACACAAATTTCCCTGACGTATCTACAGAATAAAAAGAACTACTAGTCTGCATGCAAATTGCAAATGCTTATAACTGCTAAGAAAAATATGTTGTCTGTGACTAGCAGAAATAATGCAAGCTAGTTTCCCAAAAACTTGTGATCTTTGTTCCCTAAATGTCATTCGCTATCACCATAATAAATCCAGATTCCCTTTGATACCCACACAAGGAAGAGAGCGAAAGGTGATAGAGAGCCACATATGTGAAAGCACCAGTGGATACCAAACTACTGCATTCTCAGTGGGGGTAATAATATGAGTCTCCTCTTTGCCTAGCTGCTAATTTTAACTTATAGATAACAGTATCCTTAAAAAATCTCCTTTTGTTACATTGAGGTTACTTTTCTATTATCCTGTTACCACTATTTTTTCCATATGTGGGCTGAACAGGTTTAAAAAGGGGGGACCTGAAAGTCCAGTGGAAAGACTGAAGGATGATGTTGTCTATCTTTTGGTCATGCAAGCCTTGTTACCTCATGGGGAATAATCTAGAAAACATTTTCAAACTTGCAATGTGTCGATGAACACCAAATTTCAAGTTTCCTTCCCTTTTCATTTCCATTTTAAACTTCATTCTGCTAAAAATAGACATAGGAGAATGAAATCAGAAA
Source organism: Phaethon aethereus (assembly GCF_964289735.1). Lineage (NCBI taxonomy): Eukaryota > Metazoa > Chordata > Aves > Phaethontiformes > Phaethontidae > Phaethon > Phaethon aethereus. The sequence goes on along the minus strand of NC_138579.1, from coordinate 37,860,893 downwards.
ATGGCAACACCTTCAGTTTTAACCAACTATTTAACAACAAAAAGAGTTGCAGCGCCTGAACATAGTCACTAATAGGTAGGTTGTGCAGTACCTGAGCAAACATGTCACAGTGGAAACAATTTTAAAAACTGAGTTAAAGCACAGTGGTATTTGTACCACACAAGGAAACAGCAGTCAAAGATTTGCTTAGGTGTGAGCAGGGTCACGCAACAAAAAACATACCACCCCCTTCACACATTCACATATTCTGACCTAACAGCAATGCAAAAAAAAATGTAACAAACCATTTTATTTAAATAGACCATTAAAAGAGCTAAAATAGTCAACATGAAGAAAGGAGTCTCTCTTTTATGTGGATTGTATTTTCTCTTTTTCAAGTACAGAACTCATTAAATTAGTGAAAAATAAGACTAACAAGCTCAAAACACTGTGCTGGTGAAATTAGGATGTACAGGATATGCAGTATCAGAGATGGTTAATACTTTTCATGTAAGTCTAGATGCAAATGATTTTTTCTACCCCATGAGAACAAAGAATTGCATTACAAAAATATGCAGGGCCCTTTTAAGTCAGCATTTTATCCTCTCCATTTACATAACCACTGCACTTCTACTGCCGAAGAACTTACCATGAACAGCAACAGCTCCAGAAAAGCAAAAGTAGCTGACAAGGTCCTGAGCGCATCATTGTTCCCTTTTATCTATGAAAAGTTTGTCATCAGGAATACAGAGGCCAAGGTGCAACAGTTTGGAACAAATTACAGAATGTACCCACTGGTGGGACTTTTTACTGTAAACCGTAATCTGAAAGTCTGACAGGAAAACAAAGGAAGACAAAGGCTGCTTCTGCAAGCTATCAGATGAAGCCTGCCAATCACGAAACAAAAAAGCAAATCAGTAACTTCAACTTACTTAATAAAATTTATTTTCATTGGGCATTCAGAGCTAGTCATGGTATCAAGACTAGCTGTAGTTTCAATTCATGTATTGTAATTCGCTGCCAAATAGAAGCTCTCAGCAGACAAGAGCAAGAACACGTTTATTTTATTCGGGTTATTTCAATTCACCAAAACTCCATTAGTAGCCTCTCTCTCACCCACCCAGCACGAGTGTTCTTGTGCTTTCTCCACCACGTCAGTATGCACCAGTACAATGTATTTGTCCCTGACAGGTTTTCTCTGACCAGGTAAAGGTTGACACAGCAGACAACCGAACAACTGCAACTTCATAGATTTTAAAGACAGGACTGCAGTGATTAGTCTGACTCCCTGGATACATCTGCCCCTCACACCTGATGAATGTTTCTGTCATCTGCTTTGTTTTGCACACAGTTTTTGTCATATACTAAAATATAGGGAAATTCTACGTATATTTTTTCAAAACAGCAAAATGTAACATCCACCATTAAGAACGTTGCATAGCAAGCTCTTCAAACTATGCTTTACTGGGTGCCAGAGCAGAGAAAGTCTTCCCTCTCTTTCCCTTCAGACGCAATGGTACGAAGTGCCAGAATGGCACCTTCAAAGATCGACAAAGATAAAAAAGGAGCTACTCTACTGGAAAAAATTAGGAGAAGAGAAAAGTTCAGGTGACCCAGTGAAAAATGGGGTGATCATAAACCAGAAATACAGTTTAGACATGTGAATCTATGATTTTTTTCCAGAAAGCACAGGGAAGCAGCAATGCCACTTGTAAGCCAGATGTAAAGAAGGGCTATTGCAATGATAAAGAAAAGACAGGCATCTTAGAGCAGGTGAAAATAGCTTTTTTGATTAGCTTAGCAAAAAGGAAGCATTATATGGTTGTTGCTGGTGTGTTTATATAAACACACCAGCAAAAACAACTTTAGAGGGAGAAGAGATAAAGAATAGTGTTGCACAAGAAAAATAACTGTGAGAAAGTCACAAGCAGTAGAGAGCAAAATTTCCAGGAGCTAGAGGGGTGAAACCTCACAAATAACCTTTCTGTAAGAACAGTGAGGGCAAGAAAAGTGCACTGGCTGGTTCTTGACAGATTTAAGAACAGATTAAATCACCCAGGAATTGGTCTTGAACACAGGAGGCTACCTGTGCCACAGTTGCTAATGCTGCAAAATTTATGTTAGAGCTTCTCTGAAGGCTATGAACTTCTAAACCACCCCAAGGCTTCTCGCATTTTCTAACAGCAATTAAATGAGACGTTTTTTCTATGTATTCATTAGTCTAGTGGGTTATACCTCTTTCAAATGATTTATCATTCAAATTTTACAACATTTGTGTGGCCTTAGGCTACAAATTCTATACTGGGTTTTAATCTAATATTCTAACAAGCTTGAGTCTCAGCTCAATCACGCTGTCAGTGTGATCACTGCAGTGATCAGGTGAACTTCAGAAGAAAAACATCAAGCCATTGAAAACATTCAAATCTTTGGAGATGTAGCATTATCAATACTTCTAATTGTTTGCACTCAATAAAAAAATTAAATTCCTTAAAGCTACAAATACTAAAAGCTTGATAGAATGTTTCCTTTGGAGTCTCGTGACTTTCATTGGAAATAAGTAAGTTTGGGTTTTGGGGTTTTTTTTCCCCAACACATATTTCCAATAAGAAGTTTTTGCTGCATCTCCTTTCACTGTAAAACTGTAAAAGATTCTAGGAATGGAAGAAAAAGGATAGAAGTTAAGCACATCTAAGAGAAGGGAATAGAAGACTTAACAATAAAAAAAAGCTAAGTACTCTTCAAGAGTAATACCTCCTTTTAGACTTTAAAATTAGTAGTTCTATCACAGGTTAGAACAGCTGTACTTACAGCCAAGAACCATTCCTCTAAAGGGCAGTCTTTACAAGGAGGTTTTGCTTTTCAACTTTGTTTATTTCTTTAGGGGATGCCTGAGAGGTTTTTTTCATATTCTAAAAAAATAATATTCTTATCCCTAATCTTAGTTTTCTTCTATTTTATTTACTTCAGGAAAAGAACATCTTTAGTTTCTTAGCTAACAACATTTGAAACAATTCACAGCATCTTATACAGGCCCAGTTTAACAGCTTACATGGATTCTTGGTTGCAATGTACACTAACCAATTCTCAGCTACATGCACTTTTAAATATGATAAAGTATGTCATTGCTAGGTGCTAACACATTTCACATCTGTCAGCTTAAGAAACGCAAGCATCACAAGAAAAACTATACTTCACTTTCCTAATGTCACATTCTATCTATAAACACTGCATTTCTTGTGTAAACCCCGCCAGTGACCTCTCCATTTCCTCTGTCCCATCCCCCCCAAAAAATCTTATTACGGACAAGTGAGCCCCGGTTTGCTTGTTCAATGACAAGATTTAAGAAACCACACTTCGCGTTATGGCATGCAGCAACACCCCTCTTCGCATTGCTGCACAGCTAAACGCATACAGAACCGCTGACGCTCAGATAAGCCCCCAGCACCCACCCACAGCCCCAGGGCCTCAGTATCCCGTCTTCCCTCTGCTCATGCCTCACACAGCCTGAGACACCAGGGTAACTTGTCATCCTCAAGGAACTTGAGGTATTTTCTGCACAATTCAACATAGTCTGCCAATCTCTGTTAAAAGAAAATACCTCAAAAACACATATTAAAAAAAAGACAGGGGAAAAAGTTACTTTGTTCAGTGTTATTCCGGCCATTGTCCAGCACCCAAAGTACCTAAAACTATTGTAGCAGAAGGCGACAGCTCCAAACTTGAGGATTGCCCTAGTCATTGTACTTACGGTTTGAGAAGATGAGTTTCCTGAATCCAGACCTGCAACCATGCACTATGGGACTTCCAAGGCAAGACAGTATGAATTTTAGATTACAGAAGGGGTGAGGGAAACAAAAAGACAAGGCATGGAGCTGGAGAAGATCCAGGATCAGACCACAAAGCCAGATGTCTCACTGAGTATTTTGCATTCACCTTCTGAGTGCAAGTGAAAGCAAACAAAACTCATCCACAGTCCTGGACCAGGGGAGTGACACAAACCGAGATTAACAGAAATGAGAAGGAAGCAGAGCCGACAATATTGAACATGTTAATGAGCTAATAACACTGCAGAAATCCCAATGACAACCAAGTGCAACTGCAGCCTGAATGAAGAATGTTAAATTACATGCAGCTGTACGATTTCAAAGTCTGAAGGTGTAATCATAGCAAAATAATGCCAGTCAGCACATAAGCCAGGACATAAACACATACCATGGACAAACAACTCCACTATAGGCAAGGACTTGAAGAAAAAGCCATTACCTCGTTTATTTTCTAGGCAAAATTAGCACATGGACTCAGTCTGGTGCACCTGCCCCTTTTGGTTTGCCTGCCTAACATCACCTGGAAGAAGAGTCTCCTGTAAGCAATTACTCAATAACAATTTATTTAGCACAGCTCCATATGCAAAGCTCTGAACTGAGGCCCTGCAAGCACCACACTGAGCTATAAAAGGCATTATTTCCTCGACAAGATGTTGAGATTAAAATTCAGTTATAGGTATCTACTTTATTGGGTATAAGGATGTTCATCCATGCAAAGGAATTTTTAAACTATTCTCTTTAATTATTAGAAGATTAAAGCTTTAAACAAATCAGCATAATAACGTAAAATGAGGATATGAGTTAAAAATAAAAGTTAATAAAAATACTCATATATTTAGTATAAATATGTTACCATCTAAACAGTAATTAACCATTTTATATTAACCACTTTTCCCCAATCTAGTTTTTATGAAGTAAATTATATCCAGATGTTTATGACTTTCAATTCACCAGATGTGAATCGGTTCAACCCAGGCTATCGCATACTTTTTCTGATAAGTCTTACTTGCCAGGATGCAACACTGCACATGGGCTTATTTTAGTGGCGAGAGCTCAGTTTGAACTGATGAGCCCTGCTAAATCCAGACAATAAGGCAGAGACGCCACATTAGCACCGCCAGTGCCAGCTTGGATACAGCAGTACTAGCACCGAGGCACATACATTAAATCAATCAACCTTCACTTACTTTATATCCTCTAATGCCACTATGTAAGTTTAGGTCAGGAAACACCAAGACAGATACACTTAAGCTAACTTTACATGGTGCCAACTGAGCCATGGCAGGCTTCATTAGCTCAGACTTGCAGCAGCCTAAAGGCATCTAAAGCACCCTCAAGCTCTTGGAGGAGATACAGTTACATTCACACAAAGCTGATCTAGTCATGCTGTTTCAGATTTTTGCTGGTTTCCTAGGGCTCCGAAATTATCACAAGCAGTGGGAAGCTTCACAACAGTCTGCAAATGTACCACTGGTCTTTGCTGAGCACTGAGCTGCCATTCTGGAGCAGGTAACAGATCCAGCTACATCCATCCCTGAGCAACGGCTGATATCAAATCCTACAGAGGAAAGTGGAGGTTCTAAAAACCAGGATTTTCAATATTGTTTACAGTTAGTTCACCTCTCTCTCTACTGGTGGCAGTGGTGAAGATCTCAGTGGGGTAAATTCCACTCAAGTGCCATGGGAGGAGAGGATATCTCACCAGAAAGCCTATTTTATGGAATAAAGAACTCTAAAAGAAAGAAAGATTTACTCCTTACCCCCAATCTCTAACTCAAAGAAAATGAAAGTTTTTCCCAATGCTCTGTTTATTCTAACACTACGTGTGTAAACTGTGCCTATTCTATACAGCCCTAGGGCTGACCATTTTTCTCTGAACTGGTACCTAGAACTGACATTGACTCCTTTGCCTTATTATGCATTTGTTTCCATGTGTCTGTTCCTAACGGTTATGAATAAACTTTGAAAACATGAACCAGCATCTCTTGTCATTTCTACCAACTTGGCAGATCCAAAAAAAGCTTTAAATAGTTGGAACTGAGCCATTTATCTCACTGAGCTGTGAGAAACCTAAAAATCAGTTAAAAAGCTAAGTGTTCATAGCTTTACCTCCCATCACTCACTCATTCAACTAATTATTAAAATTACAATCTCAAATGATTCCAGAGTACTAGAAGTCATGCTTCATGTATCACTTGAAACATATCCTCCACCAAAGCTAACATGAAAAATAATATGGAGACTAAAAATATACTAAGAAATTGTAGCAGGAGTGATGTTTACAACTATGTACCTTTATTTATATTTACTCACTAAGTTGCAACATTCAAGACTCTGTGGAGTCTTGATTGCCAGTCCTTAATTTCAGGTCCTGATTACAGGGTGAAAATACAAGAGTTATTTCAGTTTACTGTCCATTCCCTTTCTGGAATCTTGCTGTGCTCTTACAATCAGACATTTTAAAACAACAATTTTAACAGACAAATCATAAACTGTATAAAATTACTCTATTTAAACTCTATTAGTTTAAAATTCACTTACTTTAGTTGTAGGTCTTCAGCCCAATGGGTGAGACAGTAAATAGGAGTGCTCTCTAGCTGTGTACAACCCTCATCTGAGTTCTAGCCCAATGTTTCTTCCTATGAATGCTCCTCTGTGCGTTTAAGCATATTCACTCCTAATTTTCTATTTGTACTGTATTCTTTTTGAGCTACTGTATTTTAGCCATGCTCAAAATTGCATTCCTTATTAGTTACAATGAAATTAGAATCACTAATGTGATAAGTAGCCCAGATTATTTCTTCCGTTTGTTTTATCTACCTAAACATTAGTTTTGTCATAATCATGTCGCTCATTTGCCTAACTTACTTTGTCTCTTTTCAGGGACTCACAGTCATTTCCATTCCTAAACACCTTTGCAACGCACAACTGTTGTTATCTTACTGCTGTCCCTATGTAATCTGAATAAATACAACATCTCTTTTTTTCCCCCTGAACAGAAGAAATTATATCCTCTCGACATGATAATCTCATTCTGATATTTGACTGCTTACTCTTAACCATTAGTTCCCTCCCTTGGCCAATTCCAAATCTTTAACAATATTTAACGCTAAGCCTATAGCAAGCAACAAAATGGAAGAAGTCTTTAAAACCTAGACAGCCTGTCATGTTCTCCTACATTTGCTCATTCAGGCAATGAATCAAATGAATCAATCAGCTGTCAGGACCATACGAAGACATTCTGGCATCTGTAGGAGGATGACACCCCATATAAACACTTGCTCTTCTCCATTTAGATTTCTTGCAGCTCAAAAGAAACCCAGCAGTTGCCACATTTGTAACATGGCAACGTGGAGCTTCCTGCCAAGGGTTCCCCCTCACTAGCTTATGCCCTACCTACCCAGCCGAGGCAACCATCCTGGAAACGAGACAAACAGCAGCGGACGAATATTGAGAGGTTCCCCTTGAGAGAGCCCACAGAGACAGCATTCCCTGGCAGCCGCAGGCCCCTCCTGCCTGACTCACCAGGTTTGGCACTTGGCATTACATTCTCAAGCTCTGTGTGTGTGACTGTCTCAGACAGGAATGCTAAATAGGTTGTAATTCATAGCCTAGGCTCATTTCTTGTCACTCTTCTAGCCCTATCAAGAATAACATGTTCTTGTGGCCCTCCCGAAACTCCAAGCCTTATATGTATACCGGTTCACCATATTTGCTCTGAGACATCCCTGCTTGATCAACAATGAGGAGGAGGAGGAGGAGAATGATAGGAGGATGATATTATTGTATTATTATTATCATCATCTTCACCATTAGTCATCCTCATGGTTCACAAATGGCAAACAAAAATAGATGCAAATGGTATTTGCCATTGAAAAGTCTGGTGTCTCTTCTGTCATTATAGAATGACTACTGTTCTTACTGAAGCCTTTGAGCTGTGGTGTTTTAAACCAGCCATTTGAAGATTCTGAAGATGGGAATGGATAATTGGGAAAGAAGAAAACACTTCTCTGCCTAAGTTTTTTTTCTTTTCTTACAGTGTATTCTGAGATCTGCAATATTAATGAATTACCTTTTAAATGGGCTGTTGAGTGGATGGGAAACTGAATGCATCACACAATTTAATAGTTCATTTTGGAATTCCTCTTCTTGCAGTGAGTATTCATTAAAAAAAAAGGCCTTAAAATTTCTAGGTATGCATGGTATGCATGTTTGGTATGCAGATTTCCTGAATTCCATTGACTTCTGTGTGTTTACAGAAGTATATTCAGAAAGCATAACAGTTATTGTGAATCAATGGTGCTGAATTTTTGCAAATTACTCTCATTCTCCTCTCATTCATCAAGTGACAATTAATACTTCTCATCGTTGGGGAATAAAAATTTTTTTGGTACTGTTGACTGCAGAAATCCTAAAATAGTGATTACAATTCACATCTTTTAATTCATCTCAATTTAACTTTTTCCACAAAATATTGACTTTTCCAAACAAAGACCTTTGTATTCATTTTTACTTATACATTTATATTATATACATCAATTATGTAAATAACTTATATATGTATTAATTTTATATTTGTGAGTGTATAACCTATAAAATTTATATTATATTTTATATAGTCATAAATTATATATATAAATAAAAAATTGCTTTGTTTGAATACTGGAAAAGGCTGCCCAGCAAGGTTGTGGACTCTCCATCTTTGGTGATGTTCAAGACTGGAGGTCTCCCTGAACAAGCTGATCTTATTAGACTTGCTTTGTGTAGGAGACTGGCCTAGTTGACCTTCACAGCTCCCTTCCAACACAAATTTTTCTGTGATTCTATAAAAAGGCTTCTGTTTCATATTTTCAAATTTTACTTCCTGTGGTTTTAATGTAAAATCTTGACTTCCAAAACAGAGAAAAGGCAGCCATTAACATTAGATGCTATTAACATCAGTAGCCCCTAGTTACATTTTGCAAGAGAAGCAGCAAGCTGAAAACTCATGAATGTCCATTAAAATAATTTGTAAGACCTGCCTGGCATTTAGAATTGCCAGCAGAAGCACTGCCTTTCTTTCAGGGATGCTGTTTTTAGGCAACCATCACATTTGATAGTGCTGCAGTGTCACAAACTAGGCAGGAAGTCCTCCAGAATGAAAAAATGGAAATATTGCCAGATGTTAAAAACAGGTGAATGGTAAACTGCCAAATAAATTAAGATTCTATAAAAAGCAGTGCTATTATCAGAATACATAAGAAAACATCCTTAATGTACTTTGCCAAAAATGGGATATTATAACATTATTTTCTGAAGCATCTTAGTAAATCTATTTCAAATAATTACTGATCAAAAACTCTTGTAGAAAGAAACAGAAAATTCAGCATTGTCAAGAATTCTCTAGGGACTGGATTGCTCAGCATTGGAAAGACTTTCAAACGCCACGACATTTTCATTTTTCAGAACTTTCTACTGAAAAAGTAATTGGGAACCCTGACAATAAAGTGAGTGACTCTTCTCTTGAACACTTTTTATTTATTATGCAAGCCTTTTTTTCCCCCCATTTTGTATAGCTTACTGCATTTTCTCCCTCGCGTATTAAGCATTACAAAGACATCTATGGAGAGAAATGAAACCGGCATATAAGAACTTAATTTGAATCTTCTCATTTCCCATTACCACTGGCTTGGAGGTCCTATCTTCAGTCTACCTGTTCAGTTTTGTGTCCTGCCCTTGAGGCAAGAAGACCAAACACGCATCAGCATAGGCAGGGCAAAGCCACTGCTCAGAGAGACACGGAGGGGCTTGGCCATAAAATACTCTCCTCTGAAAAGGTAGGGTCAGGCTGGGAAACGTTTAAAAGGAGTATCTAAACTCTTCCCGCACAGCAGGGCATACACCCTTTTGCTATTCCTTAGCTTGCAATGATATTAAAATACTTGAAATTATTTTTGTTGTGAAGAACAGGACTTTGTGGCATTGTCGCTTAATTTGCTAACATTTCACCAGGCAGAAATATGGCACTTCTGCTCTTCACAGTGCAGAACACTTTTAAATGCATCATAGTCAGCTGTTAACCATGCCATGATGAGGGCTTTTTCCACTACAAAAACAATGACGTCAACAACAAAGATGTGCATTGCATCGCTTTATGATCTGTATTTTGGTGTGTTTTGTGTTTTCTGCTGAAGCCTATTTGCAACACCCTAAACCAGGAGGGCCGGGGGTGGGGGGGGCCGGGTAGGGTTTCCGGGCTCTGGGAGTGGGTAAGGCACAGGTAGCTGATCGGCAGGGTCATCAGCTGATACATGTAGCATGTCTGATGAAGCAACAAAGGGAAGATGGCACTGCACTGGGATGTGAAAGGATGATGAAAGATACTGGGGATTGAGAGGGTGATGGGCTACAGCCATCTCAGTCGAGCTGTTCCTCCTTCCTCACCAGTAAAACCTTTGTTTGCTTTAACTGCGCAAGAGCACACAGAAAATTGTATCAATTCTGAAGTTTGCAGATTCATAAAAACATTACCATGATGGCTTACACTGGTGACATATCTAGGCAATACCCTGTTTCCAGCAGTAGATTGTGCAAGACAATGGAGAAAAAGGTGCAGGATGAGGCTTTAAAATAATCTGCCCCATGTGAAAGCTGCATGTCAGTTTCTACTAGTCAAATATTATCCTAATTGAAACATTTTTAAACCTTCTGATACCTTCTTCAGCTACAAGAATTCAGCTACAAGATTTCAAGATTTCAGAGTTGGATACCAATACCAAAGTTCTCTTCAAATTTTACTAGATTCCAGAATACCCCTGCAGAAAAACTGCCTCCCTGTTCTACAGGCCACCTCACACGCTATTATCTCACGGTGGCACTCAGCAAAGACAAGCACAGACTAAGGTAGCCCCGGCATCTGAGAGAGATGGGTCGGGAACAGAGGAGCTGGACAAGACCTCTAGAAGTCCCTTCCAACTTCAGTGACTGTGAGCAGCATCAGCTGCTGACAATTATTCTGCCTGACACAGTTTTTGGGACATGCTTATATACAAGACACTGCTCATTAGTTTTCAATACCAACATTCTGAATGGATTCATGGGAGCCAACAGACTGCCTTGGGGAATTTCTGTAATGCAGTTATACTTATGAGCAAGTAAATTCTTCCTCCTTTCTCATTTTGTCTTGATTGGTTGGAAATCTGAACAACTTCATATTTCATCCTCAAATTAGCTCTTACCTATTCTGGCATGGAAGGTCTATGAAATCCTCTTTAACCAGGTAAGCTGGCATTACAACTGAAAGGGGGGGAAATGAAAGAGAAAAAAAAACCAAACATTTAAATAGCAGTGGTGCAGAATACTGCTTTTTGTCTTTCCATGAAATTCTGGGCTAAATTTGGGCATTCTCCTCTAGTCTTGAGGAATACAGGTTTGAGGAAAAGAAAGAAAACAGTAATTTAAAAAAACAAAACAAAACAAAACCTAAACTATGAAGACGTTTGCAGAGAAACTTAATCCTTTTAATACACGTTGACACTCCATAGAGGCAATCATCTTTAAACTTAAGACAGAAAATGTTCCTAAGTACCTTACAAAAAAGTCTTAAAGCCTTAGTTAAAACTATCAACTTAATCACTATTAAACATCTAAAGCCCACGTTTGCAACTTCACCAGTTCACTGACAAAGGCCATTTTGCAGCTCCAAAGAATTGTTCCATAAGTATGCAGCAGGTAAGCAACTAAACTTTTTAAAAGTGTCAACATTTATAAATTTTAAAAGTGCACAAAGCTTTCCGTATTGCTGTGACAGAAGAACTCTGACTGCCAGACATACACACTAAACACAACAGTTTTTAAATTCTTCAGTAAAGATGCCTGCTTTTGCCTATGGCAATTACTTAAATGCTGCACATCCATCCCCCTGTGACCATCCCCCTTTTCCCCTTCCCTCAAGTTTCCCTCCAAGTACTGTTTTTTAACCTGATGACCCACTTCAAGTGAATTTTACAAAATTAGCTATGCCAAAGCTTGTGAGTCATTATAGAAAATTAGAGCCATCAAAGATAGTAAGATGGAAGGTATGGGGAAATCAATGTTTGGAGAGAGGAGAGTCAAATTAGTGCCCTTAAGAAGATAAGGCTCTTATCTGGTCCATCAGCAGCCAGTCAATCAAGCAACACACACATAGCCTTGAATCCCTGAACACAGGATGAATCTGCAATTACCTACTGTGTGACTGTGTGGTACCACTTTTCAGCTTGCTAGTGTGTTTATAATTTAGTATCTGACTAGTTCCAAATGAAGTAATACTTAGAACAATGCAAAACAATTAAGCAAACAGTAAGCATGGACAACCAAGAATTATTTCTAATGTTCAATATCCCAAAACACGTTGGCATAATTATGAACGCCAATGTTGGTGTTGAACTATTGAATATGTGAAGATTCAGTAGTGTATTAAAAAAAAAAAAAAAGCATTAATTTCATTCAGAGGGAAGTTAAAATGTATTATGGACAATGAAGAAAATTCTAAACTGAGAGACAAGCAGTGCTATTTTGGGAAGTGAACAGATGGCTATAGAGGAGCAGACCCAGAAATCAAGAACAATATAGGGAGTCAGAGCAGGGGGGTTGGAATGCGGTATAACTGGAGAACCTGCTTTTCTTATTTTACTGTATACACCTTCTGATAAGCTCAAGATACTACGGAAACTACAAGAAAAGAGATTAATTACATTTCCAGTTATGTTAGTGACTTGCAGAGCAGTTTTGTCTATTTCTTTCCCTTCTCTGTACACTCAAGCATTCATACACAACCATTTTGAAAATGTCACTACTTTGCAAAACTTCAAATATTTTTCTTCTATAATGCCAGAAATAACAAGAAAACTAAACATTAGGGCCCAAAATGTAGCTCATTTGCTTTAAAATATTTCTATACAATTATTTGCATTATAAACTTTTAAAGAATTTGCTAAAGCAAAAACAGTACATACAAGGTTTTTAAAGAATACGACATTTTTGGCCCACTGTCACATCTGTAACTATAGACCTTTAAAATTTGTAAATGCTAGGAAAATCAATGAAATGTACAAAAAAAAAAAAAAAAAAGGTATCTCAATAATCTCATCTCACATTTGCAAGAAAAGAAGGCAGTATCTTCTCTTCTTCCCAAATAGGAGATGGAGCCATGAGTTGCTTTAGAGTGCAGGATATCGCAATGGATTTAATCTAAAATCTCATTCATTCAAATTCACATTTCCCTAGGAAAGTCAACAATCTGTGTTGTTTTGTGTTGGTTATACTCTAACCTTAACAATAATTCCTTTGCTCATACCTGTAAAATGGAAACCAGAAGTATTTTAAGAGCTGCATTAGAATGAAGAAAGTTCATGTCCAAAACAAGTAGGTCTTGGTTTCAGACACAAGTTGGATGGCTTATTTCTGGACAGCAGCACAACCCTCTAACGTGTCAGCCACTTATCCCAGTTTTGTGTCGTCTGCAAACCTGCTGCCATCATCCAGACCATTAATGAAGATGTTAAACAGGACTGGACCCAGTATTGACTCCTGGGGTACACCTCCGGTCACTGGCCTCCAACTAGACTTCGTGCCGCTGATCACTACCCTCTGGGCTCAGCCATTCAGCCAGTAATTTCCATATATTAAGGACATTAGCTTCTGTGTTTCCATTTTAAGCTTGGGCGAGGAGAGGTTATACAAATCTTCAGATGTCCTCTAAAAGGTCTTATTTATTTTCTTTCTTTTTTTAAAATAACAGAAACAAGCAAGAGAAAATGGCTGTTGTCAAAATCTCACTGTAACTTCAGTACAGAACGGAAGAGACCAAGAAATTTATTCAAACAAATGCTTTTAGGTGACTAAATGGAAAACTGCTTTTGGCACACAGGTCCAAAATCACTAATCCTGTATAACTAACCTGTAGTCTAGAAAAGAGACAATCAAAGCTCTGTGTGAGGCAGAAGCGGATTATGAAGCCTACGTACTTTTTGAAAGATATCTTCTGAAACCATTGACAATCTACAGTGTACTACATACTCCACGAAGGAGGGTTTTCCCTTATGATTCTGATGAAGTTTTATCACTAAAGAAGTGAGCATGTAACAACATATTAAATATACTAAAAGATTACATTTTTGCACTGATACACCCTCCAGTTCTAAATCAGTGCATAAAGGATTAGACTAACTACCTGCTGATAATTTAAAAATCTAAAAGAGAATATTAACGGATGTATGTAAAACCTATGCAAACACACTTTACTCATACTTTGAACTGGCCGGACATAAACCAGACCTCCTTCAAACACCAGCCAGCTCCACTGAAGCTAGGCTGACAGGTCTGCCAAGGTCAGCTCTAGAATTGAAGTACCACATTAACATGACTTCTAATTCAACACTGACACCAGCTACCTAGACTGAAGTATGGGCAAAACAACTTAGGTATGTCTACAAATAAAAACCTAAATATATCCAGTATGAATATTCAGAATTAGAGTGACACTAATCAGATACCTGTCTCATAGTCCTAAAGTAACAAACTGCTGTATTTTTCCCATCCAGCAATTTTCTCATGCAACAAAATATTTCTCTTTGCCTTGTAGAAACAAACAGTATGTGTGTATCAGCCTTGTGATTTCAGTTGCATATCCATACTTGGAAAACCACTTCTACTTATCATCTGTCTACGCATTTTCAGAGTTTTATGGGTTTCCTGACTACCAGCCTGCTTCCTTTGTTTTTCATTTTAAGTACAGAGCTCTAAGGAAAAAAATAGATTTACTTCTTCAGAATACTTATCAGAATTACCATGCTCTTGACACTTCTTGATGCTATGGCTAGCTGAAAAGCCAATACTACACAGGACAAGTAATTAAAAAGCTCTTAAAGCGGGTGCTGGCAGGCATTTCTGAGGGAGACGGCTATGCTCAGCGTCCCAGCTGCTGCTCCTAAGCAGAAGGCAGCAGACAGTGGCTGCCAGAGGAAGCTGTCGTTGGAGAGACACCATTCTGAAACCAAACCCAACAAAATTCTGCTATTAAGCAGAGCTAAATGAAAATGCAAAGCTTTTTCCTTGAGACAGCTTCTGGCTTTTCCCATTTATTTCTGGAGGGCTCCTCAGTCTTTGGGGCCAAAGGCAAGGTGATTGCAGCACACTGTGAAGCCAGACATTCTGGGAAGCCTGAAATCATTAAAAGACTCATTTTAAGACTCATGAGACACGGAGAAAAGATGAATGAATACAAATTCTCAACTGGAGGAAAAAAAAAAAAATCCTCTTTTTCTAACATCTCGATTACTGTAACAACTAGTCACCTTCCAAAAGTCAATCAAGTGACATGCTTTAGATCTTTCCTCTTTTAATCCACACTTCCCTTTTTCTCCTCAAACATTGTCATTTCAACTACTTTTTAAGACCTCCATGCACTCATTATTACAAAAGAAAGAAAAATATCTTCCAGTTGAAATGGAGGTGTTCATCTTTATTCCTCGTTCATTTGAGATTCTGCTTCATGATGCTGGACAAGCCCCAGAGAAGAGCTTGTGTGTGCAGACAAATTTTATCCTTGCTGTGGACACTCCACTGTGTCGAAGGATCAGTTATCGACAACATACATTATCCCTAAACTTCACATGACAAGCTAGGTGTGCTGAGCTCACTCCACCTAGCACTTTCAAGTTGAAAGCCCTGAATTTGATTTTTTATTTGCAGACTTATACAGAGAATAGACAGAAAAGAATGACTGTCCCTTACAGCTTTCACTGCACTATTAAAATGCTTTAAATCAAACTTTCTTAAGGGCTTATGCATAACCTGCCCAGATATTATTAATGCAATCTTGTTATTTAACTGAAAGGTAATGAATTACACAAAAGCCATATTACTGGTTGTCAAGATTCTGAGCAGTCTTCTTACCAGTGGGATATGCTAGACAGCATTAATGGGAGATAACAGAATGGAAATCACTAATAAGAAATTCTAATACTTTCAACCTTGAACACTTCATGAGTTCTGTATGTAGAATTCAATCAATAGCACCTCTGTTCCAGATGCAGGCTCTCAAAAGTTTTTTCCTCTGTCAACTTTTATGTGACTATCTTTTATGCACTGTTTTAACCTGCTGCTGGTCTTCTGTAATCTGATCTCCACTATAACGAACTGGTTGCTTTCTAAAAATGTGACATAAAGGAAGAGGAGAAAAACTGCACATCAGTGCTACAACACGGAAATACTTGCATAACAGAGAAAAAATGACATAGTAGTGGCTTGGATTTGATAGGTATGTTTCAGAAATATATTTAATAAAATAATTTTGCAAAGTCTGAAATATTGCCCCTGTACTGCTTGAAGAACAGAAGTAGTCACATTTCACTAGGACTTTACATCCACCAGAGCTTTCAGAAGCACAAGTTCTCACTAACAGTCTAGAAAAGACAAGATGGGAAACACATATTTCACTTACTGCTTGCCTGGGTGAATGCACATGTAATGAACATAGCACAACTCTTCTTAAGCTAGATGCCTACAGATAGCTCTAAGAATCAGAGGCTAAAATAAAATAAACTGGGTGAGTCACACCACACAGTCAGTCACCAGGTACTCTTTGTTTTCACAGAATCATAGAATCATTAAGGTTGGAAAAGACCTTTGAGATCATCAAGTCCAACTGTTAACCCAACACCACCATGCCCACTAAACCATGTCTCGAAGCGCCATGTCCACATGTTTTTTTTCAATACTTCTAGTGATGGCGACTCCACCACCTCCCTGGGCAGCCTGTTCCAATGCTTGACCACTCTCTCGGTGAAGAAATTTCTCCTAATGCCTGATCTAAACCTCTCCTGGCACAACTTGAGAAGAGACCAACACCCACTTCGCCACAATCCCCTTTCAGGTAGTTGTAGAGAGTGATGAGGTCTCCCCTCAGCCTCCTTTTCTCCAGACTGAACAACCTCAGTTCCTTCAGCCGCTCCTCGTAAGACTTGTGCTCCAGACCCCTCACCAGCTTCGTTGCCCTTCTCTGGACACACTCCAGCACCTCAATGTCCTTTTTGTAGTGAAGGGCCCAAAACTGAACACAGGAGTCGAGGTGCGGCCTCACCAGTGCCAAGTACAGGGGCACAATCACTTCCCTGCTGGCCACACTATTTCTGATTCAGGCCAGGATGGTGTTGGCCTTCTCGGCCACGTGGGCACACTGCTGGCTCATATTCAGCCAGCTGTCAACCAGCACCCCCAGGTCTTTTTCCACCGGGCAGCTCTCCAGCCACTCCTCCCCAAACCTTTAGTGTTGCATGGGGTTGCTGTGACCCAAGTGCAGGACTTGGCCTTATTAAACCTCATACAGTTGACCTCGGCCCATTGATCCAGCCTGTTCAGATACTTCTGCAGAACCTTCCTAGCCTCCAGCAGATCAACACTCTCACCCAACTCCATTGCTGTCTGCAAACTTACTGAGGGAGCACTCGATCCCCTCATCCAGGTCATCAATAAAGATATTAAACAAGACCGGATTTGGATTAAGTTGCCAAAGTTGCAGAGGTTTCTCCAAATCTGTATAAAGTTAGAAATAATATGTATACCTGGCAGACAGGCCTGAAGTTATTGCATCTGTTCACAGCTGTACCTGAGTAGCACTAAAGGCCAGCAGAGGTTTTTTCATCCTCTTTTCAACAAATGTCTAATCCACTGCAAAATTAAAATCTCAAAACACATTAAAGTTGCCTAGTTTTTCAAGATTTACACTTGAAAAACTATCGCTGGCTCTTTCCCAATACGTATCCCCCTCATAAACCCCACAGAGCAGATTGTCCTCTTGCCCACCAAGGGAAACACTGTATTGGGAGCCTTATGGAAGACACTGTATGTGAGGATTTAGTGATCTTGAGCTGGCCACGCACACTCTATTGGGCCTTGTACTTCATTAAGGCTTGAGAAGCCCGTATGTCAGCACGAGTAGCGCTACAAGTGAACCTGCTGGCATGCCCCAGGTGGCACTGGTGGATGCTATGACAGAGATGCCATTCCAGGCTCTCAGGAGAGGAGATATTACTGTTACACAAAACAACAGGCACCACAGGAGGTACGAGGAACCTCTCCACAAACCGCATCCAGGCAGCATGCTGCAGGAAAACCCACATGGGGTCCATCTGACGCTGCATGAACACAGGGTTCCCAACCTCTGAAGGGTCATAAGATTTACTTACTATGTAGAGTCCTCCTTTTATTCTTTCTTATTAAAATGGCCCTTTTATTGTACTGTTCCTTGGCCGGCCTTTCTCACTGAGATCCAGAAAGAACCCTGTACTGTCTGTCTGTCTCTGTCTCCCTCCCATGGTGCAGAATGAATACAAAAAGTGGCCAAAACCAGCTGAGCTATCTATATGGCCCACACAGCACCTCCTTCTATATTCTCATTACTTTTTTCCCCCACTCCACACTCACTTAACTTTTGTGCTCTCAACTTTATATACAGCTATATATATTTTAGATATGCTATAAAGCTATAATTTTTATACAAACTATACAGTTTAATTATAGCATTACATATAACTATATCATTGGCTGGATCCTCCTGTATTATGGAAATAAAATATTATTTTAAAATTCTACCAATTAATATAATGAAGTGGGAAACAGCACTTGGTGCAATCACTCTAAAATATAATAAGGTATTTTTTGAAGTTAAATGTGCATTAAAGTCGTAAAAAATAAAAATTACGCTAAAACTGTTTTGCTAAGAGAGCCCTGCAATGATACTCAACCACTAATTAAATGGAAGCCCAAAGTCATCACGTAACCCAACAATTCATGAAAAGTTTAAATGCTGCCAAGACATACAGGTTATGAATAACGAAAGGATAAATCCAAGACAGCACTGTAAGACTCCGCAGCCAGAATTCCAACAGGCACTCCATTCTCCCCCTGTAAAGCCACATGTTGTAAACAGCTACTCTCAATAACAAATTTAAACAAAAAACCCTAACTCTAATCCGAAAGATACGTTAAACCCTGAAATCAAGTTGTTTATTCACTCCTCTGCAACTAACTGTAGACAATTAGTGATAAGAAAACTAAATTTGTTTGTAAACTCAAGAATGGTCATCAAAAGATCTGAATCACCTACCATTACAGCAAAAAATCTAAAATATTGGTGGAAGAGAGGAATTGGCACCTTTGTTTAATTACAACAGAAAATTGTAATACACCACAAAAGAAAAGTAATTTCAGTAGAGCAGCAGTTGTAAAAGTAAGAGGGCACATCTCGGATTCGAGTTTCAGGATTTACAGGCTCTTCAAAAATTTAGCTGTTAACACATTCAAACCTGAACAGAAGTGAAATCTGCAACCAGAACTATGGTTACCACCTGTGTCATGAAAGGCACTGGAATACAATTTCCAGGAAAATAATTGATACTTATACATCTTTAAAACTGGTAATGGGGTGAAAAAAAAAAAATAGAAAGGAAAAACAATGGCAGTAAGCAAGTTCCTAAAAAAACATTCCAGTAAGAAAAAATGGAGATAGAGGAGAGGCAGGGGAAAGAAATAAAAAGTAGGTAGATCAACACCAGAGGCTGTTTTTACAGAGAAACCTCTCCCTTGTATTGGGATTGCCTGGCAAGGTTTTGGTAGCAGTGGGGGTTGCAAGGGTGGCTTCTGTGAGAAGTTACTGGAAGCTTCCAGCATGAGCCCATGCCAGCCGGCTCCAAGACGGACCCAGAGCTGGCCAATGCCGAGCCAGTCAGCAACAGTGGTAGTGCCTCTGTAATAACATAGCTAAGAAAAGGGGAAAAAAGGGCACTCAGTGTTCACTCTACAGTTCAGTGAAGAAGGAGGGCAAGGAGGTGCTCCAGATGCTGGAGCAGAGATTCCCTTGCAGCCCACGGTGAAGAACACGGTGAGGCCAGCTGTGCCCCTGCAGCCCATGCAGCTCCACAGTGGAGCAGATCTCCACCTGCAGCCTGTAGAGGATCCCATGCCAGTGCAGGTGGATGCCTGAAGGAGGCTGTGATGCCGTGGGAGGCCCACACTGGAGCAAGCTCCTGGCTGGACTTGCGGAGAGAGGAGCCCACATTGCAGCAGGTTTGCTGGGAGGACTTGTGACCCCATGGGGGACCCACGCTGGAGCAATCTGCTCCTGAAGGACAGCACCATGTGGAAGGGACCCAGGCTGGAGCAGTTTGTGAAGAACTGCAGCCCGTGGGAAGGACTCACGTTGGACAAGTTCACTGGAGGACTGTCTCCCGTGGGAGGGACCCCACGCTGGAGCAGGGGAAGAGTGTGAGGAGTCCTCCCTCTGAGGAGGAAGGAGCGGCAGAAATGTGTGATGAACGTTGACCACAATCCCCATTTCCCATCCCCCTTTGCCGCTTGGGGGGGAGGTAGAGAAATCAGGAGCAAGGTTGAGCCTGGGAAGAAGGGAGGGGTGGGGGGAAGGTGTTTGAAGATTTGGTTTTATTTCTCATTATCCTGCTCCGGTTTTGTCTAGCAATAAATTAAAACTAATTTCCCCAAGTTGAGTCTGTTTTGCCCATGACGATAACTGCCGAGTGATCTCTCCCTGTCCTCATCTCAACCTACAAGCTTCTCGTTATTATTTTTCTCTCTGCTGTCCAGCTGAGGAGGGGGAGCAGTAGAGCAGCTTTGGTGCAAACCTGGCATCTAGCCAAGGTCAACCTGTCACACTTCTTTTGAGATGAGGAGGTTTAGAAGATCAGAGCTGTTTTTCTCACTCATACTGTATATGAATGACACCTATAATCTTTGTTTACATGAACTACTCCACTGAAATCAATAGTAACTTCCCTATTTCAGTCTGTAAAATGAGTCACAAACCCAGTATTATAGGTTGATATTTAAGATTATTCAAGAGACTAAGGATTCACACAGAAACACCTTCACCAAAGTTCTAGAAACAAAAAAGTTGCATCTCTGTAGTATATTTCTCTTCTAATTTACTTTATTTCTTTGAAATTGGCAGGAAAAAAGGGGTGGAGGTTTCCAATCTCTCATTTGGTTACAATCACTATATTTGACATGCACAATCATAACGCTGTGTGACCGCTCAGTCTGTTCCTACCCAGGTAGTAGGTATTGTCCTTCATTAAAAATCCTGAATGACAGAACAACTCAGGAGCATTCAGGCAAAGCCTGCAATAATGGTAACAATATGTAATTTTTCTTAAGGCATGACTAAAATAACATATGATTGGTTCAGAATCAGAAATTAACTTGATTTAAGGTGAAGTGTAAATGTAAAATAAAATAGTGGATAAATTATTTTAAAAGGGATTCTGGTTGCATTGATAATTGTCTGGTAAAACTTGAATATAGTAAAAAGTCTAAGCTATTGGCATGCAAGTAACACCAGCCAAAAACTACAATAAATACTGCAGGCAAAGTCAATCCTGCCTATTTGTTCTGAAAAAGAAGAAAAAGCTTCTTTCAGGAATTCCATTCCTTCCTTGTCCCCCACCCACTGCCAATTGCTTCTTGTTCTTCTGGTACTTTCTTGCCTAAGAGGGATCATGAAGAGAGTAAAGGAATGAATACCTTTGGACCCACTCCCCAAATAATCAGTCAAAATCCTGACTGTGTACACTAAAGCAGCTGACTTCAGAGTGACTCCCAGGCCACAGCTTGTGCAGTTTGAACCCATGTGAAAGACAGGATTGTTTGCGTTAGCTATAGCATAATAGCCCAACAATAATCCTAGCAGACAGAAGACCAGTGACACAGCCCCTAAGCACTTAATTATTGAAACCAGCCACTCTTCATTATTATTATTATTATTATTATTATTATTATTATTTACAAATACTTATATTTCCTTGGGGTTTGAGCCCTTTGGGCTTTATATTTCAATGTTTTTCTTCATAGTACTAGTGGCTGGAAATAGGGCAACTTTACAAATTCCCCTGCAATAACACAACTCCAGACATAGTTAGAGAAAGAAATACCAGTATTTCAACAGTTTATTGCACTGAGTATAATACCCGATGTCTAACATTCGGTGTGGTAACACAACCAGAAAAACAACTAAATCAATCCAAGATTTAATAAACTTATTATGCTCATTTAATTTAAAATGATTCAGCATCTGTCTTGCTGTTTTCAATCTTTTCATATAAGCCTCAACAATTAACCAATCAGGAAAGCAATTTATCAGACACAGATTTTGGCCCACATAGCATCACCTCCAAAATACAGTGAAATCAATGTCTCTACAACAAACAGAAAACAAAGAAAATATATGTGCAATTGTTTTAGCTCTACTGCAGTTTTCAGTGTTTCACCATGAAAATGCTTGCATTTTTAGCCTTCAGTCTGTGTATCATATGCTCATAACAAAGACTACCTCTATTTTGTCTTTGAAAAGAGAACAATGGCCACCTTTAATTAGCTAAAATCTTTTGAATGGTGATACTAACTACCTAAAACTTATTAAGATTAGCAGGTAAGTTATTAAGAGGTAAACATTAAGAGTAACAGGTATTAAAGCTAATAAATATATCAGATTCTCTCCAACTACCTGATGAAAGTTATTTAGATAGCAAGGGTTAAAAACAAGCAGTCTACAAATCAAACTAATAAAAACATAGTTACTGGTCAATGAAAGTCAAGTACTTTATTTCAACTTTACTGTAAATACAATTTAGTAAGTACATGCTTCTAATACACCAATTTGAAATACTGTTTGCAATACCTTTTTTTTTTTTCAAATATATCTTTATTATTAAAAATAGATGCTGTTCCTAGTAGATTGTTTGTAAGGACTGGCACAAATTAATTCTCTGTAGGACTGAGAGACAAAGCAAGAAACAGAATTTGATTTATGGATTTCATATATAAATTGGAGATAATAATTATTTCCAATCATGGCAACAGTTGACTATGTCTCATAACCTTGTCTGTAATTAGGCATCTGATGATTTCACATTTCAATTTTAAACTCAAGATTTAAAAAGAAAAAAGATTGAATCATATAAAAATGACACTTTCATAAAAGAGTCTTAAAAATTTTAAGAGGTAGCCAAAGATTATATAAGAATGGGGATTGAATGCAGAAGTACATCACAGAAAAAATCCCTAACTTCCAACATACAACTTTTCCCATTCCTTTTGTAGGATACTGCGTGGTATATTCTAAACTTTGAGCAATACAAATATGTATTATGGGGAAAGGAAGTTCAAGAGCTACTGAAGTTCAAAATATTTCTTTATTTCAATGGCAGTGGTAGATAATTGCCACTGCAAGTCCTTAAAAGCTCATATACATCACTGTGAATTCAAGCAATTCAGTTTTCTGAGTACTCAGTGAAAGTGTTTGTAATCAACAAACTTGATTTTGATTAAATTAACACATTTTTCCAAGCTTTGACAAAATTTATCTTTTTGACTTACACTAGGATACAAACTTAAAAAAAATGAGCCTGTTGTGCAATATCTTGAAAAAACTTCTGCAAAAGCAAGATATATAAATTTATCACTACATACATCTTTGTCTCTCTTACCACAAAGCCTACTTCATTATATATGGCAGTAATTCCACACGAAGTAACAGGAGAAAATTATTTCAAATTTATATTCCATGTCTAGTAATCATCCCAGAAGAGAGCATACAGTTACAAGAGCTATATTAGGAAAGTAAAAACGAGAGCTTCTTCCTGTCCTTAAAATACAAAATGTTCCTACAGTTTAACATGATTGAGTGACAAAGTTCACATCTTACAGACAGTTATTCATCTCAGTCTTCCTCTTAATCTTTGCTTGCCAGAGATTATTTTGTGCAAATGGTCGTAGACCCAATGTGCTAGCATTTTGAAGACATTCAAGAAGGGATGATCCATGCTCCAGGGAGCTCAAACTCTGAAGACAGGTAGGCAGGTAGACAGAAGTCAGGGAAAACAAAATTAAAAATGAAACTAAACAACTAAATTCATGGACAAAATTGACCTGTAAGTTGTGAACCTGACAAGCAAAAAGGGTGATGGCTGGAAAGGAAGAATCAGCAGATGAATTCTTCTAGGGTATAGCATGCGCTGATGCTTAAGAGCAGAAAGCAAAATTGAGTGTGAAAAAAGCTGACAAACAAGCAAGTAGGAAGCTTGACAAAAGAAACATAAGCAGAAAGTCATAGTTACATACTGTCTTTCATGTTCTAGTTTAACTTCTGTCATCTCTTAGCTTCTAAGTAATTATTTTTACTATGCTACTAGGCCTTTACTAATCAAATCACTTGGGTTCTGTCAACATTCTCAAAACATTAGTTTCTTACATCTCACCCATGCAAAAATGGTTATTTCAACAGAAAGGCCGTTCTGTTTCCTTCATTCAGGACATCCTTCAAAGAATGTGCTGGACTTAAAATACAGTCCTTACTGTGAGACTGGAAACTGAAGTTAAATTTGTATCTTATTTTTTTCCACTGTTTTTTGCAAATTTAATAGGTTGAGTGTTACACAAGCATTGTTATAATTCTACATAGTGAATGATGTTTGACAGATAAGGTTTTCATAAAGCAAAACAACTGTCCACGACCCTCAGAAAAATGGCAGAAAGGAGCTGCATGAATATCAGGTTTGTGTCACAAGACTCCTATTTTCTGTCCTTAATTTTTCCTCCTTGCTTGCTTGACACATTTTTGCTTAGCTGCAATCTCTAAGTCTAAGCAATTAGCTCAAAAAAAAAAAAATCTAGAGTGGCTCCAAACAGCTTAAAAATTTTGGTTTTATTTAATTTTACCTTCTTTTTTTTTTTAAACATAAATTTAAATAGTCTCCTAAACTTTCCATGGTTAAGGTCTACTTAATCATCTGCAACTCCACTTCTCCAAAATAATTTTCTTACAAGATTTTCTATTCTGTTTTCTAAGCATCTAAACAGCAAGACCAACAAATCATGACTACAGTCTGCTAACATTTTTGTTGTAATTTTGTTTTTTAAAAAAATTAAATATTGTTGGGAAAGCAGTAAGATCCAAGGCTCTGGTTCAAGGTCTCTAAAAGTTGTTCAGATTTCCATAGGATTAAAAATGTTGTTGTAAGAACTTCCTATTTGAATGAACAAGAAAAATACCTCCTAACAATAAAAAGCCAATTATAGAAGATCATATTATATCATAGAATCACAGAATGTCTGAGGCTGGAAGGGACCTTCAGACATCATCTGGTCCAACCCCCTGCTCAAGCAGGGCCACCTAAAGCCAGTTACCCAGGACCATGTCCAGACAGTTTTTGACTCTCTTGGAGGTAGGCAACTCCACAGCCTCCCTGAGCAACCTGTGCCAGTGCTCAGTTGTCCTAAGAAAAAAAAATGTTTCCTGATGTTCAGAGGGAACCTCCTGTGCTTCAGTTTGTGCCAATTGCCTCTGGCCCTGTCACTGGGCGCCACTGAAAAGAGCCTGGAGTTCTTTGCACAGTCCCTTCAAATATTTATATTCATTGAGCCTTCTCTTCTCCAGGCTATACAGTCATAGGTGTCTCAGACTCTCCTCATGTAAGAGACACTCCAGTCCTGTAATCGTCTTTGTGGCCCTTCATTTGGCTCTCTCCAGTATGTCCATGTCTCTCTTGTACTGGGGAGGCCAGAATTGGAAACTGCACACCAGATGTGGCCTCACCAGTGCTGAGTAAAGGGGAAGGATCACCTCCCTCAGCCTGCTGGCAATACTTTGCCCAATACAGCTCAGGATACCATTAGCCACCTTTGTCACAAGCGCACACTGTGGTTCATTTCAGCTTGGCATCCACCAGGACCCCGAGTCCTTTCTGCTAAGCTGTTTTCCAACTGGGCATCCCTGAGCATGTCCTGGTGCTTGGGGTTACTCCTCCTCAGCTGCAGGACTTTGCACTTCCCCTTATTGAACTTCACGGCTTCCTGTCAGCCTATTTCTCCAGTCAAGGTCCCTCTGGATGGCAGCATGACCCTTTGCTGTATCAGTCACTCATCCCAGTCTTGTGTCATCTGCAAACTTGCTGAGGGTACACTCTGCCACATCATCCAGATAATTAATGAAGATGTTAAACAGGACTGGACCCAGTATTGACTGCTGGGGTACACTGGTAGTTACTGGTCTCCAACTAGACTTCATAATCACTGGCTGTTGTACCAGTTTTCAACCCAGTCTTTTCATCATAGAAGTTTATCATTGGCCAAGCATGACTTCCCCTTGGTGAATCAATGCTGACTACTCCTGATGACTTTCTTGTCCTTCATATGCCTGGAAATTTCAACTAAACCCTCTTTACAGATCCCCTTCCAGGAAGTCAATGCAGTTTGAATACTAATGTACAATATATACCTGTGAAGCTCTATCGTTAGAGCAGACAAGTGAGAGAAGCATCATGCATTGGGATGCAGCGAGCAATCCTAATGCATGCTCTGCATTTCAAAGGATAACATTTGGCAACAGGTAGCTGGGCTGCAGCATTCATTCAAAGCCAACCAAAGTGTAAGGATTATAGACTTCTAACCAAGATCAGAAGTAAATGGGTATGTTCATATTCAAGAAATCCATTTTCCAAAGGCAGTGAGATACCAAGAGCTGTTGTTAGGAAAGAGCATGTTTCTACATGAAAAGGAAGATAGACCCTTTAGAGACACTTAGGTCTCTCCTGTTGGCTGCACCTCAGCTCTCCTGTAGTGACTAATAAGCCATCGCCCTGCTCTTTGCCTTGTCTTCTCACACCCTGCTCTTTCCATTCCGTCTATTTTCAATGTAAGCTCTTCCAGCAGAGATCATGTGCCATGAAAGTTTGTTCCTGATCTTAATTTGAACCACTAGGTGCTGCTGCAACACAGACAATAACTAATTACAGCCTAAATTGTCCCATAAAATTATCTGTGATCTGTCACTGTATGTAACAAAACTGACCTTAGAACAGTACACAACAACTCTTAGTAATGTCGTCCTTCTGCCATGTTCCAACAGAAAAAGAGCAGTTTCCAGCCTGGGGAGTGATATTCTGTTTTTCTTGGACTACAAAGCTTTATTCACTGATCTGTGATTCAAAAGCCACACATGAAAATCAAGCATAATCAGTCTGCCATCATGCTGTCCTTTTTAAGCTAAGTATATAACGGCCAGACACATGCCAATGCTCACTCTCAAAATTGAAGCTTCCAGCAGAGCATGTACCAAGTAACATGCTGCATACCTGCTCATCAAGGTAAAACACTGGTAGCCTGGTCATCAGCCAGGACCCTTCCTTTGGATGTCCAATCTCTGAGAAACCATAGCTACCTCAACTCTTCCCTAACAGAATATTCATGAGCATTACTAGCTTATCACAATTCCCAGGACAAGGAGTCCCAGGATGAGGAGTTCTTCTATGTGCATTCCCTCAGGCAATATCAGGTATATCTGATTGTTAGCAAGTTTAACAATCTACTAACAAACGGAGACTGGGCTGCCACTACCAGACTAGCCTCTCCAAGAAACCGATATGATTTGACAGAAACATTATACTAGCATCATAACAGGTATGTAAATAAGATTTGTGAACAACAAATATAGCTGTAACCGTAAGACTCTCCTCACACAGACAATCCAAACTATTAAGTTTTTAATTTCTGCTTCTCTTTTTGCCAGAGGAGTTGTATTCCAAATTGAATTTGAAATAAACTGATGTAGACACTATTTCCTAAAGCTTTAAAAAAAGGCTTACCACAACCTAATTTTTTAACTTCCTTAGCCACATCATATTGACAGTCTACAGTTATCTCACAATCAACACATAATCCTCAAATTCACTCTTCTCCGCCATTTTCAGCTGATAGAAGAAACCTATTACAACATTTTTCTAGATATCAGGTACATACACTTGCATTGTGCATTGTAACACCGTAACCTTTTATGTCAGTCCAGAAGGACTCACTATCTTTTACATAATATTCTGACCTATATCAGTGATGTTTCACAGCTATTACTGCTCCAATGACAATACTATTATTAAGCAGAAGGAGAAGGATATTCTTCCAATGTTCCAGTAAGTCTGTTCTCTTCTATTTGTGTCATATTTAAATAGTTTTCTACAAGACAAGATAAATCTTACAAATGCATGCAGTCATCATATAAACTTTAAGTTTTTTATTTAACCATTGTAAAGACACTATAACCATGGAATTCTGTAGGATAAGTGGCAGTGGTGACCAATTTAGTTAAATTCCCATGTACTACTTGTTTGACTGAAGATCAGACAAATTATATGTAGATTTACTTTGCAGGAAAAAGAAAATCCAGCCTACTTAACAAAAGAAAGTTTAGCCTTAGCAAAATCTACTTGTCAATGCTGAATTTCATGCTACTTTTTGTCTGCCCCCCTATTTTGAATTATTGTTTCATTAATATTTGAAGACTACTGCCCTTTAGTGAAACTAAAATGCCTGGTAATTCCACCCCTAAAAGTAGGCATAAAAATTTGCTATTTAGTAGTTATATGGCAGTCTGCCCAACTTATTTAAAATCCCTGCTACCTACTTACAAGACTGACTATGCAGAAAAAGGATGCTTTCCCTACTCCACTTCAAAAGAAACTCCTGGGATAAAATTCATATGCTTAGGCTGCAGACTGCAATCAACATTTGGGTCTTAAGTGTCTGTTTCATTAACTTCTTTATTTTTGTCTAAAATGGTAAGCTTCTAAATGTGAATCAACAACACTTGAATAGTGCAGAAGAGCTCTCCCAGATCAGAGAAGAATCTGCTTCCTTGGAGCATTTGTTTCTGTTCTTGCTACTAACTGCATGTGGTGCCTGACATGGGCATTGCTGTAAACCACTCTTAAATGGCCATGAAATTCCAACAGCTACAGTCATCAGCACACTGAAGAAATTAAATACATTATTAATATGATGAATTTAGAAAACTAGGAAGTCTCAAAGCAGACATCAAAATAATATGACGCTTTTGACTGGATAACTTTTAAATCTCTGTTCCTCTATTTGCCATTTGTGGAAAGGAGTACTACTTCCCTACATCAGAGAAGATAAATTCCACTTTCAGACAAACTGATATGCTGAGACGACGAATTTTAGAAAATCTGGCAGCAAAAACTAGTTACTTTTTATCCATAGTACTCCTGGGATGGTAAAGAAGGCTTACGGCTCACAAAAAATGATGAAGTTATAAAGAAATGCACTGCTACATATTTACAACATTGATGAATGATGTTCCCCATAGGAAAGGAAAAATATTACAATTACAGACTAACATGATGTTCAGGCTTAAGGAGACAGACATTTTAAATCCAGGTTCTTACTAAATTTGATGTGTGGGTATTTATAACCTCTACAACACTTAACATAGTTTTTAATTGCATAATTAAAGGCTGAATAAGGTCCGCAGATTCAGTAATAATTGGTGGAAGTGCACATACTTTAAGTTTTATAGCATAATTTATTTTTTCACTAATCAAGGAAATATGCTCTGCATTATCTTTTGATATTATAAGCAGAAAGGACTCCAAAGAAGCCTTCAGGTTTTAACTAACATTGTTCTATATAAACATATTTATCAGAAGGGAAAGGCAAGGAAGGAGAGGCAGTGAGGTGGCTCTGTATGTTAGGGAGAGTTTTGATTGTATAGAAATCAACAACTGTGAAGACCAAGTCGAGAGCTTATGGGTAAGGATGATGGGAAAGGCCAATGAGGCAGATATCCTGCTGGGAGTCTGCTATAGACCACCTAATCAGGATGAAGAGACAGATGAAACATTCTATAAGCGACTGGCAGAAGTCTCGTAATCGCTAGCCCTTGTTCTTGTGGGGGACTCAACTTACTAGACGTCTGCTGGAAATATAACACAGCAGAGAGGAAACAGTCTAGGAGGTTCCTGGAGTGTGTGGAAGGTAACTTCCTGACACAGCTGGTAAGTGAGCCCACCAGGGGAGGTGCCTCGCTTGACCTGCTGTTTACAAACAGAAAGGACTGGTGGGAGATGTGGTGGTCTGAAGCCGTCTTGGGCTTAGCGACCATGAAATGACAGAATTCTCAATTCTTGGTGAAGTAAGGAGGAGAGTCAGCAAAACTGCTACCATGGACTTCCGGAGGGCAGACTTTGGCCTGTTCAGGTCACTGGTTGAGAGAGTCCCTTGGGAGACAGTCCTGAAGGACAAAGGGGTCCAGGAAGGCTGGACAGTCTTCAAGAAGGAAATCTTAAAGGCGCAGGAGCAGGCGGTCCCCATGTGCCCTAAGAAGAGCTGGTGGGGAAGGCGACCGGCCTGGCTGAACAGGGAGATTTTGCTGGGACTCAGGGAAAAGAGAAGAGTTTATCACCTCTGGAAGAAGGGATAAGCAACTCAAGAAGAGTATAAGGATCTCATTAGGTCAAGCAGATACAAAATTAGAAAGGCAAAAGCCCAGCTAGAGCTCAGTCTGGCCACAGTCGTAAAGGATAACAAAAAACGCTTCTACAAATATATTAACAACAGAAGGAGAGCCAAGGAGAATCTCCATCCCTTACTGGATATGGCAGGGAACATTGTCTCCAAGGACAAGGGCAAGGTTGAAGTACTTAATGCTGCCTTTGCCTCAGTCTTTAATAGCCAGACCAGGTATCCGCAGGGCATTCAGCCCCCTGAGCTGGAAGACGGGGATGGAGAGCACAATAAACTCCTCATAATCCAGCAGGAAGCAGTTAAGGACCTGCTATACTACCTGGATACCCACAAGTCTATGGGGCCTGATGGGATCCACCCAAGAGTACTGAGAGAGGTGGTGGAGGAGCTTGCCAAGCCACTCTCCATCATTTATCAGCAGTCCTGGTTAAAAGGGGAGGTCCCAGATGACTGGAGGCTTGCCAATATGACGCCCACCTACAAGAAAGGCCAGAAGGAGGATCCTGGGAACAGGCCTGTCAGCCTGACCTCCATACTGGGGGAGATCATGGAGCGGTTCATCCTGAGAGTGCTCACAGGGCATGTTCAGGACAACCAAGGGATCAGGCCCAGCCAGCATGGGCTCATGAAAGGCAGGTCCTGCCTGACCAACCTGATCTCCTTCTATGACCAGGTGACACGCCTAGTGGATGAGGAAAAGGCTGTGGACATTGTCTACCTGGACTTTGGTAAGGCCTTTGACAGCATCTCCCACAGCGTACTCTGGGAGAAACTGGCAGCTCATGGCTTAGACAGGTGTACTATTCGCTGAGTAAAAAACTGGCTGGATGGCCAAGCCCAGAGAGTTGTGGTGAGTGGAGTTAAATCTAGCTGGTGGCTGGTCACAAGGGGTGTTCCCCAGGGCTTGGTTCTGGGGCCAGTCTTCTTCAATATCTTTATCGATGACCTGGATGAGGGGATCGAGTGCTCCCTCAGTAAGTTTGCAGACGAAACCAAGTTAGGTGGGCGTGTTGATCTGCTGGAGGGTAGGAGGGCTCTGCAGAGGGATCTGGACAGGCTGGATCGATGGGCAGAGGTCAACTGTATGAGGTTTAATAAGGCCAAGTGCCGGATCCTGCCCTTCGGTCCCAACAACCCCATGCAACGCTACAGGCTTGGGGAGGAGTGGCTGGAGAGCTGCCCAGCAGAAAAGGACCTGGGGGTGCTGGCTGACAGCCGGCTGAACATGAGCCAGCAGTGTGCCCAGGTGGCCAAGAAGGCCAGCAGCATCTTGGCCTGTATCAGAAATAGCGTGGCCAGCAGGAGTAGAGAAGTGATCGTGCCCCTGTGCTGGGCACTGGTGACGCCGCACCTCGAATACTGTGTTCAGTTTTGGGCCCATTACTACAAGAAGTATGTTGAGGTGCTGGAGCGTGTCCAGAGAAGGGCAACGAAGCTGGTGAGGGGTCTGGAGCACAAGTCCTATGAGGAGCGGCTGAGGGAAGTGGGGTTGTTTAGTCTGGAGAAGAGGAGGCTGAGGGGAGACCATATTGCTCTCTACAACTACCTGAAAGGGGGTTGTGGTGAGGTGAGTGTTGGTCTCTTCTCCCAAGTAACTAGTGATAGGACGAGAAGAAATGGCCTCAAGTTGTGCCAGGGGAGGTTTAGATTGGATATTAGGAAAAATTTCTTTCCAGAAAGAGTGGTCAAGCATTGGAACAGGCTGCCCAGGGAGGTGGTGGAGTCACCATCACTGGAAATATTCAAAAAATGTGTGGATGTGGCACTTCAGGACATGGTTTAGGGGGCATGGTGGTGTTGGATTAACAGTTGGACTTGATGATCTCGAAGGTCCTTTCCAACCTTAATGATTCTGTGATTCTGTGATTTCTGATACCTGCCATAATTTTACTTTCATGGATACTCCCTGTAAGATGTTCTATAGCAACAGACACTTTCATTTTCTCCCCTAAAAAACTGTAATTTAATATTCAGTATCACATCATCTGTTAGAAATGGATGGTGCTTTAGAAATCAATGAATGTGACGTTTGGAGAGGAAGGAGAACAAGGCTGAGGGTAGCCTTAGTACAAAAATTCCCATTCACAGTTTACAAAAGAGAGCTGAATGAGTAGCAAAGGAGGGGAAAGAAAAGACTAAAGGAAAAGTGTTTGCTAAACACCTGCTATCTATCACCATACTATTATTTTTCCCATATGCCTACATATCTATTAAAATTATTATTAGAAATATTCATTTCCTGGAGTACAAATTTTCTAAGTATCTATCCATGTCTTAAAAAGAGATGTTCATATCAAAAGAAAA
Source organism: Phaethon aethereus (assembly GCF_964289735.1). Classification (NCBI taxonomy): domain Eukaryota; kingdom Metazoa; phylum Chordata; class Aves; order Phaethontiformes; family Phaethontidae; genus Phaethon; species Phaethon aethereus. The sequence continues at coordinate 37,828,443 of NC_138579.1, read as the reverse complement.
ACAATTAAAAGCTATTGCTACAAACAGGCAAAAACATGTTCCCTATTATCTTCCTAAATGCCTACGAGTTTTCCTAACACCAAACATCAGAATCTTTTGTTCCACAGAGAACTACTTATCAGCTCCATCACTGTCACTAGCAACTTTGTGCAGCTCCATTTTTATCTCATGCATATAGCCCTGGAGAACTGTACTGCAAGGGGAAACACTGCAAGAGCAGTGCAGTACTCTTGTTTTAAGGACTGCGGAATCACGATGTCCCCCAAAAAAAAAAACAAAAAAAACCCCAAAAAACACAAACACACAAAACAAAAAAAAAAAAAAAACAAACCACAACCAACATATTGTCCTGTCTGAAAACACTCTCAACACAAGTTGAAGTAAACCATTTACTTGCAGTATTCCAAATAAAAATATCCCCAGTTCCAAGGGATACAAAGAGGGATTAATGCAAATTGTAAAAAGATGCTCACATCTCTGACGTAAAGTCAAATTTAAGACTGTTCTTAATCTTAAAGCAAGTCTCATTGTCTGCACAATGAGTCAGAAGGCAAGATGCTTCCCATCCATGGAAACCATGAACCTTTCTTATGCAAGACTTGCACCCTTACCTTAGCAGAGAAAAGCATTTGGGGCATTGTGATAAATACACACACAAGTTTCTCCTCTGTTTCATTTGGATTCAAACCCTCATTCTCTTTGTTCCCTCAAGATTACTGATCACCAGCTTTTTTAGAAAGCAGTTTCAAAACTCTTCTCCTGGATTATTCAACCATTCCGGAAAGAATTATTACCTTTTGGAAGTCTAGATGCAATTGCCTCCTATCTCAAAATCTATCAGAACCTTTTAACAAATATCTTGACACCTAACTAGATGGAACTATAAGCAAACAGTTGCTTTACAATGAAAGAAAAGTTTTCTCTTCTACTAAAGGGCATTAAGGTTAAAAACCTTAAAGGTTCAACCTTCAGGTTAAACCACAACATACGGCAATACTCAAATCTCAAGTTTTTCCATGTTACATTTCCTAAAATTTGATACATTTCAGGTTTATATTTCATATAAAACCTTGCAAGTCATGTAAAGGAAGAACCACACTTTATACAAACCTACTGGTGGAATTAATGCATGCAGTTTATCACTGGATTTTGATTTGGGACAATTACAACCAAAATCCAAAATTTTTGACTGGTAAAGGGGAAATAGGTTTGACTTGATGGACTTTGGGGGATACTGTAATAGAAATTAACATCTACCTTTGAAAGAAAATAAGAGAAAGCTAGAAAGGTCTTTTATCTGCAATCATTTGTGTATTTTGAAAATGATTTTCTATAAATAAATAAATCACAGGACCACATAAAAGCTCTCTCACACTGAAAATTTAAAATTCTATTCAGCAATTCTGAACAGTCTCAGATATGAAACTTGATATGAGCAGTTACCAAGTCTTCAAAAAATGAATAATGTCTCATTCAGTTGAAACATCTCATTTGAGTTAAAGAGTAAACACTCTTCTAATGTAGAACATGTGCCCTACGTTATCAAAATGCCAAGAAATCATTAATAATTTTTGTATTAACTGTTGTTGTATTACTATGGAAGAATCTAAACATCCATCTCTATTATTCAAAATAACAGAATTCAAAAAATTATTTCAGAGGTTTCCCACCTGTAAAGTGTTATTCCAAAACACAACAGATGATTTTGAAAAGCTGTCCTCTTTGAGATGGCAAGCAGATTTTTTTTCAACCAGAAAAGAAGCTAGCACCTCCAAAAGCCTTGCCTTTTTTAAATTCCTATTCACTTCAATTGGAGCTGTTTTCAGAACATTAATAAAGTCAGTTGTAAAAGTAATGTATCAGTCTCAAAATACAACACATGCTGCTACAGATGGCAACATCATAATTCTCTGAAGGAGAGAGTTGAGAAAGGAGAGCAATCCTAAGTCTTTAGAGAGGAAGAATTACAAATAAACAATACACTTTTCTAAAGGAACATAACCATCACGTCACTCCTGCTCTGAAAATCCTTGCAAGGCTTCTTCGGCTCAAAGAGGTATGAAAAAAGCAATGACCTCACAGGAAGCAAACATTTCTGAATGCCAAGATGCTGTTTCCATTTTCCTTGCATAGGTTTTCTTCTATGGCACAATGGTTCCACAAGTAAACCCTGCCTGCACTGTGGAGATGCAATCAGACAAATGCATACGTGTAACCCTGTCCTCAATCTGTGAAACAAAAATAAATTACTGCATGATTTAAGTGAAAATCATTTGTTAGGAGAAAATACTAAATTATTTACCTCCTGTATACTTACACCCTAGTTTAATTTACACCAAGAGGAACTCTGTGAATCAAATATCATATCAGCTAGGGGAACATCACTCAGTATGGTAAAAAATACAGCTTTCTACTTATGAGGTAGCTAAAGCCCTAGCAAAATGTTCCATCCCAGACTCCATTGAGCCGTTGTAGATCACAGCAAGACAGACCTGAACACATTCAGTGACTTGGACATACACATACAAATATTCTCCTAAATAATATTAAAAAACTGTTGTGATCACTCAGGGGAAAAAAAAAAAGTACAACCCCAGTAATTTCAAATACATAACAGAGATAAAGAAATGGTAAGACTAGCCTCCGTTCTCTCTCCAGATTGTCAGAGTTTAAGAAATAGTAGATGACTCCCCACCACCTTGCCCCTCATTGATACTTTAACACTGAATGAGTAGATATGAGCGGAGTCAGCCACACTGGGCGTATGCTGTGTCTTCTGACTAGCTGAAATAGAAGGCCATTGCATTTTGATGTTTCCTATATATTAAGAGTACTTCAGAATAATGAAGTAAGACTTGTTTACAAAGGGTTCAGCTATGTTCACGATATATTTTATTTCTCTTTGACACACACACAAAAAAAAAGGGCAGAACTGTTAAACTAGGCTCAGAAAGATTAAAAAAGCTTTACCCATTCTTCCACAGTCTGACTAGTGCTCCTCCTACCCAATGAAAAATCACTGAAAATTAAATCAATGAAAATTAATTGTAAATCATACAAGTCTACTTGAGGAGTTTCTGAATCCTAGAACACTCACAAAGAAACACCATCCTTTTATATCCATTTCACAGCTCTGACACAGTAAGAAAGCAACTGCAGGATGTCCAACTTATACCTTCACTCTGGAAGATGCCGTTTACAATCCTGAAGGGAAGCACTTATTGAAACAGCAGAGGTATAGATCTTTCCCACTGCATGAGATGGACCAGGGTTGCCACTTACTGGAATTTCTATCAAATTTATCTCTTGCTGATGCTATGCTAAAAGGTCAGATTCTGCCTATGAAGGGATTCTACGCTGACAGGATAAATACCTGAAATAATTTATTATGGATGTCAACATTCTCCTTTCCAGTTATATACCTGCTCAGCTTTTCTTTAAATAACGAATAAATATATGTAAATATTGTATAGTTAAGTCCTCCTTTTGGCTTTACTAACTGATCAGGAAGAAGGAGATGGTATCTTGAAAATGACAACGTCCCACTGACCAGACACACCACAAGCTGCGGAGGTCAGCTCCATATCCACAAACAATTCCTTCTTCGAACTTCTCAAAGACAACGGGAAATATTCTCTATTTAGAAATGTTTGCCTATATTGATGTAGATGAAAGCTGGAGAGCAGATTTAGTTTAGGACTGCACATACAATTTATAATCACAAGGAACCTGAATACACAAAATAATCTTTTTCTTCCCAAGCTAGGACAGCTGGACATACTGCCCTTTAGCTTTACCCTTTATTATCCTTTTAGCTCTCCCACTGCAAGCATATACTTTTGTGCTAGTGGTTAAATACTCTTCAGGGCACTTCCTAAGAGAAACTAACTAATGGCAATGCCTCCTATCCTGAGTAAGAAGCTGGATGCTAAACTTCAAAGTCCCCATTCCAAGTACTTATTTTCACAAAAGAAAACAAACTTTTACATATAAAAATAAACCTTTATGTTTATATATGTAATTTGGTTTTATTATATGTATTATTTAAATAATTTTGATTTCTTTTTATATAATTCCAAACTTTGGCTCCAAAAGCATAGTTCAATTAAAATATATGTGCAAGTATTTGTTCCCAAGACCTTAATTGAACCCTACAACTGAGAAACAGTATCTGTAATAAAATCAGCTTCTCTAAACAGTATTTTTTTCCCCCCAACTGAATAGTTTTTCAACTCAAGGGACTTTCCTCTTTGTTTCAGCACAAAGGCTCTGCCTCACCAACACCATCACATCTTCATATCTTCCAGTCTTTTCAATATGGAAGACAAAACTAATAACTAGATCTGTAGCAAAATTTTATGGTTTAAAAAGTTAATGTGATTACAGAGTCACTAATAGGTATTTATTGAAGCTGAATGACACTACTTTTTTTTTTTTTTTATACTTTGTTGAATGGTTGGAAGCGGGATACACTAAAAACACCCAAATATAAGAACCACACAAACCCAAAAATCATTATATTCTCTTTCTAGAGCACATCTTAAATGCAAATAACATATTAAAACAATTTCAAATTCAGCCAATTCAGCCAATTTTCTTTTTCCTGACTGATAATGAGAATCATAGAAGAGAATGTAGATTTTGATAAAGCAGCTGGCATTTGCTTCAGAAATAGCAAAACTATGTGTAAGGAAACAAAATGAACTTTGTTCCTCAAAAGAGCCTACTGCTAACAGACAGGTAGATCATAACATACAACAAATAAAACATTCTAGATGGGAAAGCGTCCTGGTTTCAGCTGGGACTGAGTTAATCTTCTTCACAGTAGCTAGTATGAGGCTGTGTTTTGGATTTGTGCTGGAAACAGCGTTGATAACACAGGGATGTTTTCGTTATTGCTGAGCGGTGCTTACACAAAGTCGAGGCCTTTTCTGCTTCTCACACCACCCCACCACCAAGGAGGCTGGGGATGCACAAGGAGTTGGGAGGGGACACAGCTGGGACAGCTGGCCCCAACTGACCAAAGGGATATTCCACACCATATGATGTCATGCTCAGCATATAAAGCTGGGGGAAAAAGGAGGAAAGGCAGGGAGGGGTGGGGGTCACAGGGTGGTGTCTTTTGTCTTCCTAAGTAACCGTTCTGCATGATGGAGCCCTGCTTCCCTGGAGACGGCTGAACACCTGCCTGCCGACGGGAAGTAGTGAATGAATTCCTTGTTTTGCTTTGCCTGTGTGGCTTTTGCTTTACCTAATAAACTGTCTTTATCTCAAACCATGAGTATTTTCACTTTTACTCTTCCGCTTCTCTCCCCCATCCCACTGGGAGGGGGAGTGAGCGAGGGGCTGTGTGGTGCTTAGTGACCGGCTGGCATTAAACCATGACACAAAGATTTTACAAAAAAGTTGTTCCCTCGCCCATGAATTTGCTGAATTCAGGAAAAGGGGTATGTGTGCTGTGGAGAGATATCAACTTTCCAAGTTGATAAATGATTTAAAAACCAAAAGAGAAAATACTATCTTATCAGTAAGTAAGATTTAAGCAGAGTTAGATAGCAGATTTCTTTCTAAATTTAAGTTTATGTAAAGAGCACATCAACTATATGCAACTGGTTCTCCTGGGTAGGTCAAGCCTTAAAGGACAAAGCAGAAAAAAAGAAAACATGGATTACAAATTAAAAACTACATTGTTGGGAGCATATTTCAAGAAGATTCAAGTTCCACTACAGCAAATAGAACTATATCTTCACCTGTAAGTTAACTGAAGATTCTATCTCTCCTTTTCACTTTCATCTTCTTTGTAATGGCTTGTTCTTGCTTTTCAAATTGGCCATGTAAACCAGGCATATTTTTAGGAGCAGAGCAAAAGCATACTAATGTTTATTTCTCCTGGAGACCAGTTATCTTGAAACAAGTGCTGCATCATTTGTGCCTTGTTCTTGTACCTATCATTCCAGTCAATAAATAGCTAAGTAATGGTTTACTTTTACATTTAAAAATACTAAGATTTTTAACACTGCATTTAACACTTTTTTCACCTTGTGGAAAACAGCAATAATAAAAAAAAAAAAGTCCCCACAAATGATCAGGTAGAATATATAGTAGCTCCCTAGCTAATAGTGCATGTCACCTCTTCATTTGCTGTCACAGTGTTGTAACTGAACAGAATGAAGGATCATTACGGGCTAGTTGCAGGGGAAAAAAATTCAATTGCTGTTGCTAAATGAACTGTACTGAGACTAGTATAATAATAGCGATAATTTTTTGTAATTCTTCTTTAATGTCAGATCAAGAGCATTCCATAACATCAATGCCATTACTGTTCCCCGTGTATTTAAATAACCCTACATTAAGAACACAAGAGTGATTGTGCTGGGACAGACAAATGTTTGTTGAGCTCAAGCTCTCTTACAGTGGCAAACAGAAGACACCTAAGAAGCATTAAGCCAAGCATGTACTGATATTTCTACAGAGCACACTGTCAGGCCCTAGATTTTCAGAGACTCCAAAGAGCTGAAGAAGTATTTATCCTTATTTTCTTCAGTGAAGGTTTCTTTCATTAAGTTCATGAACATAAAGCATTTAGTATCCACAATACAATAGCAAGAAGTTCCATACTACACCGTATGCGGAGAACCATCTCCACTTGTTTGGGCATACTACGTAATAATTTTATTTTATTATATATATAATAACAATATATAATAATTATTATTAACCTCGAATACTGTGTTCAGTTTTGGGCCCATTACTACAAGAAGTATGTTGAGGTGCTGGAGCGTGTCCAGAGAAGGGCAACGAAGCTGGTGAGGGGTCTGGAGCACAAGTCTGATGAGGAGCGGCTGAGGGAACTGGGGTTGTTTAGTCTGGAGAAGAGGAGGCTGAGGGGAGACCTTATCGCTCTCTACAACTACCTGAAAGGGGGTTGTGGTGAGGTGGGTGTTGGTCTCTTCTCCCAAGTAACTAGCGATAGGACGAGAAGAAATGGCCTCAAGTTGTGCCAGGGGAGGTTTAGATTGGATATTAGGAAAAATTTCTTTCCAGAAAGAGTGGTCAAGCATTGGAACAGGCTGCCCAGGGAAGTGGTTGTATCACCATCACTGGAGGCATTCAAACAACATGTACGCGTAGCAATTCGGGACATGGTTTAGTAGGCATGGTGATGTTGGTTTGATAGTTGGACTTCATGATCTTAGAGGTCTTTTCTAACCTTAATGATTCTATAATTCTATGATCTCCAATCAGGTCAGGTTATTCAGAGTGCCGTCCAACTTGACCTTGAATGTGTCCTGGGATGAGTACAGGGGCAGAATCACCTCCCTGGACCTGCTGGCTATGCTGCTTTGGATGCAGCCCAGGATATGGATGATCTTCTGGGCTGCGAGCACTCATTGTTGGCTCAAGTCCAGCTTTTCATCCACCAGCACCCCCAAGTCCTTCTCGGCAGGGCTGCTCTCAATCCCTTCATCCCCGAGCCTGTACTGATACCAGAGGTTGCCCCAACCCGGGCACAGGACCCTGCACTTGGCCTTGTTGAACCTCATGAGGTTCACATGCGCCTATTCCTTGAGCTTGTCCAGGTCCCTCTGGATGGCATGCCATCCCTCAGGCATGTCAGCTGCACGACTCAGCTTGGTGTCATCTGCAAACTTACCGAAGGTACACTTGATCCCACTGTCTGTGTCATTGATGAAGATATTAAAGAGTACTGGTCCCAATATGGACCCCTGAGGGACACCATTAGTCACCAATCTCCATCTGGACATTGAGCCATTGACTGCTACCCTCTGGTGTGACCCTCCAACCAATTCCTCATCCACCGAGCAGTCCACCCATAAAATCCATCCCTCTCCAATTTAGAGAGCAGGATTCTGTGAGGGACTGTGTCAAAGGCCTTACAGAAGTCCAGGTAGATGACATCGGTAGCTCTTCCCTTGTCCACTGATAGGTTTGTCAGGCAGGACTTGCCCTTGGTGAGGCCATGCTGGCTGTGTCAAATCAATTCCTTGTCCTCCGTGTGCCTTAGCCATAGCTTCTAGGAGGAGCTGTTCTAGGATCTTCCCAGGCACAGAGATGAGGCGGACAGGTCAGTAGTTCCCAGGGCCCTCCTTCTGACCCTTTTTTAATGATGGGTGCAATGTTTCCCTTTTTCCAGTCTCCAGGGACTTCACCTGACTGCAAGCACTTTCCAAATATCATGGAGAGTGGCTTAGAAACTACATCAGACAATTCCCTCAGGGCTCTTTCTTGTCAGGTCCAATAGACTTGTGCATGTTCAAGTCCCTCAGGTGGTCACGAACATGATCTTCTCTTACAGTGGGAGGGACTTTGTTCCTCCAGTCCCTGTCTTGTGGTCCATCCCCTCAAGAGGTGTGGGAAGAGACACTGACAGTGAAGACTGAGGCAAAGAAGTTGTTGAGTACCTTAGTCTTCTCCTTGTCGGTTTTTACCAGTTTCCCAGTCTTGCTCATCAGGTGTGTATGCTTTCTTTGACCTTCCTTTTCTGGCTGACATACCTATAGAAACCCTTCTTATTATTCTTTGCATCCCTTGCCAAGTTCAGCTCCAGCCACGCCTTGGCCTTCCTGACCTCATCCCTACACAACCAGGCAGCATCACTGTACTCTTCCCAGGATCCCTGTCCCTGCTTCCACCGCCTGTGCATTTCCTTCTTGTCCTTGTAGTTTGACCAGCAGGTCTCCACTCAGCCATGCTGGCCTCTTGCCTTCCTTTCCTGATTTCCTACACCTGGGGATCGAAAGCTCTTGCACTCTATGGAAAGTGTCCTTAAAGATCTGCCAGCTCTGTTCTGCTCCCTTGTCCCTGAGGGCAGTTTCCCAAGGGGTCCTACTGACTAACTCCCTGAAGAGCTGGAATTTTGATTTCCTAAAATTCAGGGTCCTGACTTTACTCTTTGCCTGCTCCATATCCCTCAGGCCTGCAAACTTCACCAGTGTACAATGACTGCAGCCCAAGCTGCCTTCAGTGATGCTGTTTCCAGGAGCAAATTTATGGTGTAGATGAGTCAAAGGAGAAAGCGTTTAAGGCATGCTGCTCCATCTGTGATGCATGTTGCTTCATCTTGGATGTTTCAGCTGGAACCCTAACCATGGTGCTTAGCTCGCTCTATATCTGGGCTCTCAGGGAACTTCTGCTCTTTGATATCATGGGTCTTGAGGATTAGTTAGCCTCAATTTTCCTAGAAGACTCTCAGTCTTCCACCTGTCGTCTCAGGTCTCTGTATTTGCAACATTTGGAAAGCATGTTTGGATCACCTCTATGAGAATTTCCATTCTTAACTCTCACAGAAAATGCAAGTTTTATTTTAAATAAATCAAAGAAGGTGATTTTGCCCCTCTGCTCTGGTGAGACCCCACCTGCAGTACTGCATCCAGCTCTCAAGTCCCCAGCACAGGAAAGACATAGACCTGTTGGAGAGGGTCCAGAGGAGGGACACAAAAATTATTAGAGGGATGGAACACCTCTCCCAGGAGGACAGGCTGAGACAGTTCAGGTTGTTCAGCCTGGAGAAGAGAAGGCTCCGGAAAGACCTTATTGCAGCCTTCCAGTATTTAAAGGGGGCTTCTAAGAAAGATGGGGACAAACTTTTTAGGAGGACCTGTAGCAATAGGACAAGGGGTAACAGTTTTAAACTAAAAGAGGGCAGAGTTAGACTAGATGCAAGCAAGAAATTTTTTACCATGAGGGTGGTGGAAACTCTGGCACAGGTCGCCCAGAGAGGTGGTAACTGTTCCATCCCTGGAAACATTCCAGGTCAGGTTGGACAGGGCTCTGAGCAACCTGATCTAGTTGATGATGTCCCTGCTCATTGCAGGGGGGTTGGACTAGATGATCTCAAAAGGTGCCTTTCAACTCAAAAATTCTATGATAATCAAAGAAAGAACTGGAGGGGAGAAACCACTAGGTGAATAAGCTGCAACACCAAATTACATTCAGTCCACTTGTTTTATGGTCACCTTCACCACATCACTTCTAAGCAACAATGTTAAAGCAAGTGTACGCAGCAAACCTTTTCTTGTTCCCCCGAGGCAAATCACTTCATTGCATAGAACATTTCAAAAGCATTAGCATTTTTCTTAGTCCTTCCAATATTTATCTCCATAGAGTAAGCAAGGTTAACCTACAGAGATGGGAAAAATAAAGCTAAAAATATCCTGTTTGAATTATAAAGTCAGGGACAAAAACTGGAGGAAATATTTTATATCACCCAATAAAATCAGAATAGTTTTCACTTAAACCAAAGCAGTATTCTGAGCTTCAGATATTCAAGACATTTTTGAAGAGGAATTTCAAAAGGTAAAGGCAGTGACTAGATTTTCCTCCCATATATCACTGGCAGCAGGTAAAATAAAGGTATTTGAGAGAGAATCTGACAGTTGAGTAGTAAAATAACAGTAAGCTGGCACCAACAACACAGGAGTCAGTATCAGAAAAAGTTACAAATGAAGGGGATAGGAACACCAAATCCATTAATAAAAATATGTAAATGAGATTATTTTGCTTATACAGCACTATGCTTCAGAAATGTTTGTTTATCTCAACATAATACTGTTGAAAGTCCGATTATCTTTTTTGGCTAGATATTATGAAAAATATAACAATTATCTACAAATAGTCTGCTTTGATTTCAGAAGTTTAGAATGTGAGCTGTAGTTTCGGTTTCTGCTTAAATAAACTGTATCTTTTTGTAATCTTTTTAGTGAAACTGGTCATCAGTCAAGCCTAGCAACAGTAACATATTAATTAAATATTATCTAAACTCTCCCTTCTCTGTCAGACCTTAAGCATGTGTTTAGAATGATGACTGGAGAGCCACAGAGATATTAGAGATACTGGGTTATTATTTTAGATGAAGGAATCAGTTCATCAGTAGTTAAGTATTTTAAAAACTGGCATCATAAAGATAATAGTTACAGATAATGATTTGAACATCCTCCCTGCCACCGTCTAAGAATACACCTTGTAAGGAGGAAAAAAAGAGGAAAGAAAGGAATGCAAAGCCAGGGAAGATGTAAAAGACATCAACAAATCACCTGCAAGGGTTCTAAGTAAAAGAGAATCACAAAAGCAAAAGGCAACAGTTCAGAAAGCAGAAAATTATCAAATTATCAGATACAGAGAGCTCATGGACAAGAAAGGGCTTGAAATTTCACAGAAGAGGCCAAAGGTTTTGAGCAAATTGTTTTGCAGAATTTCTTTCAGAATTTGCAATACCTAAACCATTGCTAGTGAAATTTTGCAGGATAACGGACTCGTTTTTTATTAGCGAAAAAGCTAAAGGAATGAAGTTCTGGGTCTCGTTTTCCTCTTTCACATAAAGGAGTGGAACAGTACATTTGGGATTTTCTACTTCCCCTGGTTTAAGTGTTTTACAAAGATACTGTACAGCAAGGCCTCAAGGATGAAGTGATTTAATAAACCTAAGACTATGAGACTCTTACTTATCCTCTAGGGAAAGGTTAAAAGTATGAAAGGATGAGAGAAGGTGAACAACTGAGTTTCCTTAGCAAAGGCTACTAAGCATTAAGCATTATGGTATTTTTTTCCTCTAAAATGCCAACAGTAGTTACATTCCAAGACAGCAGCTACTGAGAGCAATTTGATAGCATACACTTTTTCCTGGCATGAACGGGTAGTAGTGCAGTTTGCAACTGCCATGCTGTGCTAGAAAACAAACCAAGCATATATGGAGTTATATCAGCAAAACTTCTGTGCTTCTGCCAACACAGTGAAATTTATTTTATAAAAAGTAAATGAGCAAAATGGTTTAGGTAGTATAAAATGCATCAGTACTGGGGGTATTTTCCTCATGCAATCTGTCACCAAAATCTTACTGCTTTTTCTATCACTGCTGTACCACAAAGGAATTTCAGATCAAGTCTACTGAACCTGGTGTACATTCCCTAAGCTGAGGAGAACAAAACAGAAAAACAAATAACATACAACAACTCACCCAACGACAGGAGAGCAAATTAACAGAATGCTTCTGCAATGATATACATTGCAGAGTTTGCTTATTGTCCACAGATTGTCACTTATTCATTGCTATGAAGTTTTAATGCAAGACATTTCTTTATATGCCATTTATGGAGAGGCAGCTGTTATGTGAAATTGTAATTCTTCAACTCACTTTTGAGAGAAACACAGTTAAAGAGGTTCTGCCCTGGAGTAGTTGTGCTTCTCACCACAATCAAGAAATACGCGAGTTGGTCAGATTGAAACATACAAATTACTTGTTCTAAGTCTGCTACTTGCCAAGCCAACTCCCACCAGTTCTACACCAGCTTAAGAATGAGGGACACCCAACTTCTTGCCACCCCAAAAGTCTGAAAGCACATACTTGGCACACCCATTATATCCTGCCTGCTCTTCTGACATGCTAGAAGCCCTGGAATTGATTAGCCTCCTCCTAGGCAAATTCTCTCATACAGTAAGGAACCAAACTTACTTCAACTGAACAAGTGAACACAAAGGGCAAAGCGTGCTCGCTCCCAAACTATTTCAAGTGCTTGATCTACCTGACTGACAAATGGTGGCAGTTCTGGGCACAAATCACACACAGTGAAGAGCAGTACATGGAATAAATGTTGTTTGTTGTAATTACTATTTCTAAATGGAAAGAGTCACATTAAAAGCCATAACCTCAAATGCTCCTGGCCAAGTTAGTAAACAATATTCTGCAATGTGGGAACACAGCAGGCTGCAGTTCGATCTAAAGTCTCCAATGAGAACCAATGACAACACTATTCTACCCTTTATGTCACCCTTTGCATCATCCTCTGCCTCAGTCCTGCTTTTTCAGTCAAGCCACTAAATGCATGTGAAAGGCCTTTACTAACAAGGCAGAACATCTGCCACTACAGCAGAGATTCCTTTCCCTGCAGTGAAATTTTAAAGATTTCTTCTTCAAAAACAGCAAGATGACTAATTAGCAAACTTCTCAGAACAAATGCTAAACTGAAAATGTTTACACTGTTACAATGGCTAACACTTCTCTCCCAATATGGTGTAAAAAAAATGAAAACAAGAATCAGTTTTTACAGGTGTGAGATGGATCTTCTCTGCTTATGACACAGATGTGATTTTTATCAAGTTACACAACAAATGTATATTGGAGTTTTGTTCCACGCTCTGAAGAGAATAGCAATGCTTGAGAGACACAGATGTTCATCATGACAGCTGCCACAAGATCCAAAGAAATTCAACTAGCTAAAGCTAAGATACACAACAGAGAGATATATCATGTCTGCTACAAACATATGCAAAAAACCTGGTTGGTGACTAGACTTGGACTCCAGCTGAAATTAAATACCCTTTAAAAATAGACATGAATGTACAATTTGAGGTTTTCAACTTTTTTACTCTGAAGAATCTGATAAAAAAAGCTTCTGAACTCTTGACAGCACTACCACAAGTCAGTCAACACTGCGACATAACCTTCCAAATTTTCTCCTTGAAATGAGAACAAGAAAACCACAGCAAGCGCTCTGCATCTCTGAAGTTGTCTTTTTTTAAGAGTATAAACTGTAACACAGAAACTTTGAAATACAGAAGGTTGGATCTGCTGGATGAAACATTAAAAGCAGAAGGGTTTGAAAACAAAAATCATAGCCTGTGTCTTTGAGCGGATGGGAATCTTCCTTTCACACTTTCTCTGTTTGGTAACTTCCATCTACTTCCTGGTTGGAAACAAGTATCACACGGTTCTCTGAGATGTTCCAGAAATTCATCATGTCTTAGTAGCCAAGTGAAGATTCGAGGCATTTTTCTGAGCCACACCAGCAGTCACTCATTAGTATGCAACTATTCACTGCGATAAATAAAATGCTATTGGCATTCTCAGATCTCCTGCAACAAGCAAGTATGCAAACAGCCCGTACAGTTGGTGGATTCTGCAGTACACATTTATGAGGTTATCCTTTTGTTTCAATCTAGCACAGCAAGACCCATTCCAGTTCCACAACAAACCAGATGGAGCAAGGACTTTAAAACAAACTATATCAGTAATAAATGAAAATATACAGACACAGGGTCTCCCCATGACCAGCAAATTTCATCTACGCATGAAGAGAGTCAAAACAAATGAGAATACAACTATTCCTTAACTTTTTATAAGCTATTGTTAACAGAATAAAGCATTACAACAGAGATCATAAAAATTAATAAGGCATAAACACTGTTGACATTATATGCAGAAGAGCAGGATTTACTTTGTCATTATTCTTTTCATGAGAGGTTGGTAACCTACCACTGTTGACTGTAAACTTGTTACTCGGAATTCATAGTTCACAGCACTAAAATATCATTTGTCCTCTCCATCTCAAAAACAATTTATTAGCATTACAGAAATACGACAAAAGCTTTCTGCAGGTGCTGATAAGAGTTAAAATAAACACAAACAAAAACAAAAAAAATCCCTTTGATCTGTACTGTTATTTCCCTCTTAAATGTCACCATAACTAAAACGGTGCTCCAGTTAACAGATACTAGAACTGTTACAATTCTTAATGAAATACTGAACTGTTTTCCAAATGTCAAAATTTTTACTAGTTAAAAAAAAAAAAAACCCAAAGAAAAAACAGATAACCATGCCCACAAGGGATTTTCTTTTTCTCTTTTTTCCACCATACTCCATAAAATTCTTTTGAACACATTAAAACAGAAATAAAAGCACAATGCCATGATTAATTTGTTGCAAAACAGTATACTAACTTGTCCCCCATAATGAAATCACCAGGTAACGCTGTATTTTTCGGAAACTCCTATTACTTCCACTATCAGCTCCTTGTGATAAAACCCTTATCTGCTGACTTCATTGACCAACAGTTTCACTGAAAAACCCATAAAAAGAAAAATTATGCCTAAGATCTGATTCACCTTGTACACAGTCAAAACAGCTATATTCCACAAGTGAACACTCTATGATGCACAACTTGCATTTCAAACACAAAAGCAAACCTGTTAAATTGAAGTAGTTTGCAAATCAGTAGGCTTCCTTTCTAAATCCTGACATAATTTTTAATTATTAGGGCTCATGTATCATTTGTGGCTCTAGGCCTGGCAGGCAACTGATAAAGCCAAAGGAAAGATTTAGATTATTTTCATCTTTAAAGATCAGCTTGCACTAGGAGTAAAGGTTTAAGTCAGTTCATATTTCTGCTATCATCATCCCTTCCCAAATATTTGAATAGCCCTACTCATCAGTCTTCCTGAAATAAACTACATTATATGTTTTTCAAGACATACAAACTTTGATGAAATCCCATACATAAATTATATTTATTATCAGAATTAACATTATTCTTACTGTTTCTGCATACGATTGAGAAGTCTGCCTTCCTGCTCTTCTCCCAACGAAGTACACAAAAACAAGAAGCAAGCGAGAATATATCTGGAAGGCACATTCACTGACAGTTTGGTGTTCTGAATAAAATTTCAAATTATGAGGTGCACTGGAAACATTAAAATAATTTCTACTACTGTGCAGTCATTAACACTTGCAACTCCACCTGATCTTAAAGTTATTTAATTTGGTCACAGTTTACTCCAGCTCTCTATAGTGTATATTTTGTTTAAAACATTGCACAATTAAGAAGGTTGTATGTTTACCATGTCTTGGTTGCTGCACTCTGGCTCAATTCCAGCCTCTCCAAAGGAATTTGGCCTGGTAAGCTCTGCAGGACCTTCTCAGTAGGGGAAGAGAGCTGCAAGGCAGCTAAGAGAGTGTCTATGTGCCCACAGGGAGCCAAGCAGGGTGCCTGCAGCAGGTACACAGACTGGAAGACTTCTGAGAGGGGGAGAAGGCTGTTCAGCAATGGCCCAGAAGCATACTGAATTCAAGTGGTCATGCAACCATAGCCTCTGGCTTCCACCACACCATGATTTCTTTACTAAGAATAGCTGTAGTGGTCAGAGCAAGGGCTTGTCTGTGATTCTGTGTGATTATATGGCTCCTCAGACCATCACCAATAATAAACACCTATGAAGGTGTGAAGAGTGAAACCACACAGACCCTTCCAAGGGTACTCCTGTATCTCCTCTCAGGGCTGCAGGCAACCAACCAGGCTGCCACCTAGGCCCAGGCTTGAGCTTAAGCTAACTGAGCAGGACAGGAGAAACTGCTGGATGTGACAAACAACAATGTGAGAAGCAACAGAATTCACAGTCGTTGCCGCGAGGAACAGTTGGGTTTCACAGCCAGCTACATGAGAAACACCCAATCTCCACAGCTAACCGAGGGGGAGTAGCGGGCACCTTTTGAGAAGCAGGATCTTGCCAGGCCAGCAGTTGCTAGCTAATAGTAATACCATATACATTTGAACTTCCCTAGACAACAGTATCAAAATACCTATTTGGGTACCTGTGTGACAAATCCAATGAGGAGAAAGTAGTAAGGGGCGAGTTGTTTACTTGGAAGAAGACTGAGTTCGAGAAAGAGGGGTACAAGGAAATGAAATGGAGGGTCAGAAAACTGGAAAAGCATATCAAAGTATGTCAATTATATGGTCACTGCTGTCTGGGAATATATACTGGGTGGCTCTGCACTTGAACACTGCAGCCTCAATCAGGTTAAACCAAATCCGTTGTCCTGACTATGCCACACATTCCAAAAACTGCTTCTGTGCCCAGGAAGGAGAGATCAAAG
The DNA here is from genome assembly GCF_964289735.1 of Phaethon aethereus. Lineage (NCBI taxonomy): Eukaryota > Metazoa > Chordata > Aves > Phaethontiformes > Phaethontidae > Phaethon > Phaethon aethereus. Next base: position 37,811,777 of record NC_138579.1, on the reverse strand, counting down.
AAGGTGGATCCAGCATCTTGTCAGATGTATGGCACTGTGTCAGTTCTCATGCCATACCTAATGGACGTGAGTGTCTACTCACTATACCCTAACGCTTCCAAGAACACTCCCCCAGCTTCCCAACCTGGTTTAAGGAATTCCTGAAGTGGCATCTATGCATTTAACAGCACTCAGGGATTTTCCTTCCACGAATTTGTCTAATGATGTCTCAAGTCACATAAAACATTAGCAGTTGCAACATCCTGTGGCAAAAAATGCCAGGAACTGAATCACAAGATCTACAAAAGCATCCTAAACCTCTAAGCAACCCAAGGCGGAACTAGCATGAGTGCTGATGAGTGCAACGCATTATCCATATAGCACACAGACTGAGAGAACAGTTTGTCCTTCTAAACCATACAGATACCAAGCCTACTTAAGAAATGTGTTACCAAATTCCATGTATCTGCTGTTGACAATCATCTGCGGAAACTGACAACTGGTCTCCTGGGAATGCCAGTCCCAGGCATATAGTGGTGAAAATATAGATTTTCCTAATCTGTCTTACATTCCACCTCTGCTAACCTCTTCCTCCACAGAAAAATTGATATAAATATAATCTTTTTAAAATTATTCCCCCTAAAAATAGTTATGAATATTTATCTACAGATTGGTGAAATGGCCCAGCTGTACAGTCCAGCTTGCAAAAATAACTTCTGATACGGCCTGAAGGATCTTGAATGGTAAGTGAAAATAGAAGTATGATATTTAGAAATCAAATATTCTAGTGTTCTGAGCAATATGGACTAACTTCATATTTTAGAAATTGCAAATTGCTAGGCCTCCAGCTAAGGGCCAAAAATGTGCATAGCCTGGGTAACTGGAATAAACATGAAAAGAGGCTGGATGTCCTTGTTTTTGCAAGTATTAAAACTAGGGTGACCATATCCTCTACTAAGCATCAAAAGAAGACTTGAAATTCCATTTGTTTCCCTCCCTAGCACCCCATCTCCTCTCCCAATCAATGATATTACCAACAACATTATGAGCTTCACACACAATAACCCAGGCACTTGGAGCTCCAACAAATTTACACAGTACTGTGGGTCAGGTTTTAGTCACACCAGCAAGTATGAAATAAGGCAAATGTCATGAAAGAATCAGAGAACACAAGCAATCATTCAAATGTTTTCATACAGTGTCGTTAAGATTCATTATTTCACTTTCCCATTAATCATGCCAATCAACAAGATGTGAGTGTTCGCCCTCCAAAGTCACCATGAATTTCACATTTCATTCTTTGAGTTTTGTCACTATTTGTCTCCATGGAAACAGTTGTGATGGGGAAAAACTCACTGGTCTATTGTATCACCAAGTGAATCAGACAAGACAACTCTAATTAAAGAAGACTTTAAATATACACACAGCTTGCAAACCAGCAATACTAATAAAATATTTTTTAAATGGGCTTAAAATATGGGCAGATTTTTATTTAAACTATTAAGACAGTCTCATGGACAGATAAACAGGCTTACAGTAGGGAGTACACCGGTCAAAAACCTCCTTTACTTAAACCAAAACAGTTCAAAAATTCTTTCTGACACAATGTCTATTATATATATTTTTAATTGGTATTGCTTGCCAGCTGTCATTTACTGACTGCAAACTTGTAAATAATTATATACAAAATGTATCACAAAAATTTTCCACATACAATGAGACTCCTATGTTTTTTCCAATGCTTGCAGACATCCCATGACATTTACTGCTAATAAAAACTGCAAATATACTGCAGAAATACACTCACAAACAGGAAACAGGCCCTGCATGTACCTCTGCATAATTACAACAGTGCTGCCGTGAAGTGCCCTCCATACAACCATCCTAGATTTTCTCTCAGATATTTTCACAGCTTGCTGACTGTTCTTTAAGCCATTCACTTTCTACTTCCTGTGGTATTCACATACATTCATAAGACTCAACAAATATGAAAGGGCATGAACTAAACCCCAAAATCCACTGTGGAATTCTCCTATCACAATATCTGATTTTCAATCTAAGTGGTCACTCTACATATTAAGTGTTTACTTAAGGATGAAAGGTATTCCAGAATTTCAGGCTGAAAACCAATTCCCAAATAGCTCCGTAAGCATTCAGCTCCCATCTTTGTTTCCATGTTAATTAGGATAAATTAAAAAAACAACCTAAGTTATATATTTTATTTTTTTCTTTAATGAATATGCACATTAATGTAGAATAAGAAAAAAAAATCTTTACTTCAACTGAAAA